>NC_135804.1:113866791-116266791 GCF_964213995.1 Mustelus asterias | reverse complement strand
GCAGGGTGCTGGGTGTGGGCCACCACCGTAAGTACTTACTCCCTCCACACCAACACATAGTGGCAGCAGTGTGTACCATCTACAAGATGCACTTCAGCAACATGCCAGTGTTCTCTTGATATTACCTTGTATCACAGCTTGGTATGTCTCCTGCTCTGCCCAAGACTGCAAGGGACTACAAAAGGTCATGAACGTAGCCCAATCCATCACGCAAACCAGCCTCCCATCCCTTGACTCCGTCTACACTTTCTGTTGCCTCAGCAAAGCAGTCAGCATAATTAAGGACCCCACGCACCCCAGGTATTTTCTCTTCCACTTTCTTTCTTCTGGAAGAAGATACAAAAGTCTGAGGTCACATCCCAACCGACTCAAGAACAGCTTCTTCCCTTCTGCTGTCAGACTTTTGAATGGACTGACCTTGCATTAAATTGATCTTTCTCTACATCTCAGCTATGACTGTAACACTGCATTCTGCACTCTCTTGTTTTCTTCTCTATGAACGGTATGTTTTGTCTGTATAGCGCACAAGAAACAATACTCTTCACTGTATGTTAATACATGTGACAATAATAAATCAAATCAAATTCCAAACTCAAGATCAATGCCACCTGGAAGAATAAGGGCAGCAGATTCCCCTCCTAACCACACACCATCTTGGTTTGGAACTGTGACCTGGATTTTATGGATCTTGAGTGGGCACACGCCTGACCTAAAGTCAAATGAAATCATGCGTGAAAACATCTGGCACACGTCCTGATATCTTGGTGCCCTTGCACAATCTTTTGGTTAGTGGGCATGCATGAAAGTCAAAAGAGAGAGTTGTACCTGCCGACAATCGAAAGGGCAATTCAGCTCAGTAATTTTTTATGTGGGCTGTGCAATTTTACACTTGATGCATGGGCCAAGCGAGCAGGTTCATTTTTTTCACTTGTGAATATGTTGTTGATGGCAGCTTTTCAGGTTCTTCAGTCTGAGAGGGCTGGGTGTAACATCTGATGTTCACCTTTAAAGGTCCTTCTACAGTTTGGATCAGGTACAGAGCCAGAAAAATGAGCCAGCCTGAATGTTGTAGTTACTCCTGTATCATTAGCATTTTATTTGAATGGTTCAACCAGTTCCAGTCACAAGTATTCCACCAACTATTCACCCTCTCCACCTCAATTGGAGGAATTACTGGTAGGGCATGGGAAGCATAAATGGGACGGTTGGGGAAATTGTGGCCATGGTAATGATGTTAACCTCTAAATATGGAAGAATTCAGGTGTCTAGAAGCATATCCACCCCTATGCTTTTTCAGTGGAGGAAGTAGGGCAGGTATGGAACATTAATCCGAAAGTACTTAAGCTTTTTGAAAGAACCCAGTAAACATTTTCAAATCAATATTCATTTTCAATTGTCTCCCTTTCTTGTTTTTTTTTAGCTCCCTATGAACAATACAACACTTTAAAAATTCATTATATTTGCATAAACATGGCCAGAATTGCCTTGCCAGCCAGCTTTGCATCTCTCACCATAGGAACGTGCCTTCTTCTGCATTTGGCATTAATACTTGTGAGCCTTCCCAGCTAGAATTCAGCTCTGCATTGGTAACTTTTGTTCTGATCAAGCAGAGACTCAGGCCTCTTATTTCAGCTTTCTTCATTTCACTGCCTTTGTGCGGCAACAGTCCCTTTTGGAGGGGCAATTGAAGGAGACACTGCTTTCTGTGCTCTTGACCTCCCGATAATTTGATCTCTGGGCTTCATTAAAAGTGCACAGTTTGCCTGCTTTAGATCAGACCGTGTTATCAACAGTAGGAGTACCACACGCCTGCTGTTAATAGCTTTCTGCCAATGTAAATTTATGAGCAGGAAATTGCATCCCACTACTTTGTGGTACAGTAAGCCATTTAAAAACGTGTTTTCTGCAAAAAAATTGTGGTGAAGTTCCACTTTTTGGCATTAGCCTTGCTGTTCAGAAGTGATGATTAGATGTGCAGTGGTGCTTAGCACTGAAATAGGAGAGCCGAAATGCTGGAAATACACATCTGGTCAGTTAACAAGGGAGAAGAGGGATCAATGTTTCAGGTATAATGTTTTGTGAGAACACCATTGACATTGATTATTCTTCCAGATTTCCATCACTTGCAGTTTTCCTTAAGGATTTCAGGTCAGGACATAGTTGGGTTTCGCTGTGATACCCTCTCCCCAACAAACAAATAATATGGTGACACTTAAAAGTAACATCTCAGCTGGGATTCTCCCAGAAAAAAAACTAAGTTCACAATGGATGGGAAAACGGGAGATTTTCCTGCCCGTTTTTTGGGCATACTTACCTGAATGAATCTCCGCATCACCGAATGCCTCAGAAAGTTTCACGTCTCAGAGTGGGGGGCAGAGGCTGAACCCATTGGCGTTGGCATTCAATGGTGTAACCATCACTGAACCTTCCACTGTCAACATCCTTGGGGTTAGCATTGACCAGAAACTCAACTGGACTCACCACATAAACACAGTAGCTGCAAGAGCAGGTCAGAGGCTAGGAATACTGCGGCGAGTAACTCACCTCCTGACTCCCCAAAGCCTCTCCACCATCGACAAGGCAAAAGTTAGGAGTGTGATGGAATATTCCCCACTTGCCTGGATGGATGCAGCTCCAACAACACTCAAGAAGCTTGATACCATCCAGAACAAAGCAGCCCGCTTGGCTGGCATCACATCTACAAACATTCAATCCCTCCACCACCGACGCTCAGTAGCAGCAGTGTGTACTATCCACAAGACTGCAGCAATTCACCAAAGATCCTTAGACACCACCTCCCAAACCCACGACGACTTCCATCTGGAAGGACAAGGGCAGCAGATAAATGGGAACACCACCACATACAAGTTCCCCTCCAAGCCACTCACCATCCTGACTTGGAAATATATAGCATTCCTTTGCAGTCACTGGGTCAAAATCCTGGAATTCCCTCTCTAATGGCATTGTGGGTCAACCCACAAAACATGGACTGCAGCGATTCAAGAGGGCAGCTCACCAACACCTTCTAAAGGCAACTAGGGATGGGCAATAAATGTTGGCCAGCCAGCGACACCCATGTCCCACGAATGAATAAAAAAAATGCTGGAATCAGTGCGCTGAGTGGGCCATTGCTCATGCGCTGATCTGTCGTTGAGGAGATCAGCACACGCACACTGCCCCCACTGCCCCTTTTCGCCAGCCACCCGAATGCTGGCCTCCCGGCACTCATCCCCCTGATCGTGGCCTTCCCGAAAATACCCCCCATTGCTGGACTGCAGGACCTCCCTCACCAGGTCAGCCCTGATCTACTCCCCCCAACATGGCTCGCCCTGACCCCTCCTCTCCTCTCCCCTGGCCAGCCCTGAACTCCTCCCCCATGGCCAGCCCTGACATCCTCCCCATGGGCAGCCCCGATTACCCCTTCACTCCCTCCCCCACTAATCTCATTGCAGAGTGGCAGCAGGTGCCCCCCACCACTGATCATCCCCAGTATGCTCTACCCCATTCAAGCCCTGCCCTCTCCAGCCCTACCCCTTGGCACTGCCCAGTGCCCGGCGGGCAATGCCAGGGTGCCAGGCTGGCACTACGAGGCTGGCACTGCCTAAGGGGCACCCTCTGCCCCTGAGCTCCTGGGGGACTTCAGTGGCTTCTGTCCCCACCAGCGGGGTGAGCACACCTATTCCCTGTTGGTGGGGAGCGGTTGCAAGCCCTGCTGGTGGGAATCGCTCCCTGCGCTGGGGAGACACTAGCGGGCCTGGAGACTACTGTCCCGGGCCTGCTAATCATATGGCAATATCAATTTCAATATGCTAATCAGCCTTGTGCCAATTTCCGGTGCAGGGCTGATTATGTGAAAGAAAAGGGCTTGGGAGACTCGTGATCGGCCGGATGCTGGCCACGAGTCCCAGTAAAGGTTCCCCACTGATGTCTCCTGGTCCGCTGCACTACTTGAGCAGCCTGGGAGAATCCTGGGCCTCATCTTTAGCACACATCCATAGATCATAACTCTGCTCTCACCTTCTTCCACAGCTCCTTGTAACCAAGTCGGCAATTTAGGGGGAGATTCACTGCCTTCTTCAGAGGGTCAAAATTCAGGATTCCCACAGAGCATGTGTGTTGTTGGTATTCACCTGACCTGCCCTATTGGCCCTGATCAGGTTGCCACCCATAGCAGGTAGCATCCCAATAATTAGAGTGTGGTTCCACCTTAATCCTTGCACCCTCCAAGTTCTGCATCATTTATTTGAATTAATGTGATTTGCTTTCAAATGAATGTTGATGCAAACCATCTGTACCACATGTCTTCGTCCATTGACCAATGCGTCCACTGACTCAAAATGCCTTTTCAATATCAACAACCGTTTTTGTTTATGTAACACCTTTGATCCAATAAAACATCCTCAAAGGTCTTTGCAAAAATATTATAAAGCAAAAACAGATCCACATAAGGAGATATTAAGTCAGATGACCCAAAGTTTTGGAATTCCACTCCTTGTATCCTGCAGGCAACAGAAAGTACAACCACCGATGGTGAAGTGATTAAAATTGAGGACATTCAAAAGGTTGGAATTGAAGGAACGCAGGAGGTTTGTGGGGCTGATTATTCACTTTGGAAACGAGGATGATGAGTTTAAAATTGAGAAGTTGCTTGACTGAGAGACAATCCAGGTCAGCAAGTACAGAAATGATAAGTGAACAGGACATAAGGGCACAAATTAAGGCAATCGCAGCAAGGTTTTAAATGACTTAAAGTTTACGAAGGGTGGAATTGTGAGGTCAGCCAAGAGTGTATTGTAGAGTGAAAGATTTATAGAGGTTTACAGCATGGAAACAGGTCCTTCGATCCAACTTGTCCATGCTGCCCAGTTAGGTCTTGAGGTAACAAAGGCATGAATGAAGGCTTCATTGGCTGATAAGCTGAAATGGTGTGAAATTGGGCAAGAATGCAGAGGGGGAAATAAGCAATCTTATTGGTGGCATGAATATAAGGTCACAAGATCATTTCAGGATCAAATGTGACACTGAGGAGATGCAGAAGCTGACTTAATCTTAGCCTATTGCTGGGGAGAGGAATGGAGTGGATAACTAGGTTCTGAAGCAGGGACCACTGGCTTCATAACATTAGTTTCAATCAATATTTACCAAATATTTCAATTAAGGAATTCCCTGCTCATCCAGTACTGGATATCAGGTAACCAATTGGAAAATTTAGCAACAGTGGAGAAGTTGAGAACGGTGGTGGTGAGGTAGAGTTGGGTGTTGTCAGTGTACATTTGGAGAGCGATGCTATGCTTCCTGATAATATCACTGAGGGACCAGCATGTAGATGAGAAATAGAGAGGGTACAAAGATAGGGTCAAGGGGTGAAGGCATTAGATAGACTGCAGAAAAGATTTACGAGAATGGTTCCTGGGATGAGGAATTTCAGTTATGAAGATAGATTGGAAACATAAGGACTGTTTTCCTTAGCAAAAAAAGGTTGAGTGGAGATTTGATAGAAGTATTCAAAATCATGAGGGATCTGGATAGAGCAGGTGGGGAGAAAACTGCTCCCACTCGTGAAAGGATTGTGAACATGAGGGCACAGATTTAAACTAATAAGTAAAAGAAGCAAAATGATATGGAGAGAGCTTTATTTCCACAGCAAGTGGTTAAGCTTTGGAATGCACTGCCTCAGAGTGTTTGGTCGAGATAGGTTCAATTGAAGCATTCAGAAGGGAACTAGACTGTTACCTGAAAAAATTTATTTATTAGTCACAAGTAAGGCTTACATTAACATTGCAATGAAGTTACTGTGAAATTCCCCTAGTCGCCACATTCTGGTGCCTGTTCGGGTCAATGCACCTAACCAATACGTCTTTCAGACTGTGGGAGGAAACCGGAGCACGCGGAGGAAACCCACGCAGACACATGGAGAACGTGCAAACTCCACCCAAGCCGAGAATCAAATCCGGGTCCTGGCACTGTGAGGCAGCAGTGAAAAGGAGAAATGTGCAGAGTTATGGGGAAAAGGCACTGGAATGGCAGTTGGTGATTTGCTTAATTGGAGAGCTGGTGCAGACAAAATGGGCCAAATGCCCTCCTGCACCACAATAATTTTGTGATTATGTGATAGATCCCTGGGGAACACCAGAGGTAATGGCAAAGAATCAGGAAGAGAAATGTCATTATTTAACTACAGTTAGATAGAAAAGAATGGATCCAATAAAAACCATCCACCCAGCTGGACGCCAGTGGAAAATTGATGGGATTGAAGGCGGATGAAACTCCAGGTCCTGATAATCTTCATTCTCGAGTATTTAAGGAAGTGGCCCTGGAAATATTACATCCATTGGTGGTTATTTTCCAAAATTCTTTGGACTCTGGAATATTTTCTATAGATTGGAGGGTAACTAATGTAAGCCCATTATTCAAAAAAGGGGGTAGAGAGAAAACAAGGAACTATAGACCACTGAGCTTAATGTCATGTGCCTAAGAAGCAAATCCGCACGTTTCCCAACCAGAAATCATGGATGAACAGGGATATCCACTGCTTGCTGAAGTCCTGGTCAAAGGTGTTCAAGTCAGGTGACCCTGACCTATATAAGAAAGCCAGATATGATCTAAGGAGGTCCATCAAAGATGCCAAAAAACAATACTGGACCAAGCTAGATTCTCAGGCTAATCACATGGACCCCCGCTGACTATGGTAAGGTCTGCAAGACATGACAGGCTACAAGATGAAGGCATGTAAAATTGCTGGCATCAATTTACTCCTCCCCAATGAGCTCAACGCATCCTATGTGCGTTTTGAGCAAGAGGTCAGCGAGAGCATGCCCTCCACCCCAAAGCCTCAGATGAACCTGTATCTGCAGTCACCATCGCAGACGTCAGAGCAGCCTTCTTGAAGGTCAAATCACGGAAAGCAACTGGCCCAGATGAGATCCTGGATGAGAACTCAGATCCTGCGCGTGACCAGCTAGCGGTGGTATTCGCAGACATCTTCAACCTCTCTTTATACCAATCTGAGGTCCCAATCTGCTTCAAGAAGACAACCATCATCCTGGTACCAAAGGAAAGCCTGGCAGCGTGCCTTAATGACCATTGTCCGGTGGTTCTGACATCCATCATTATGAAGTGCTTCAAAAGGTTAGTCATGGCATGAATCAATTCTGGCCCTTGATGGGGTAATTAAGAGTCAACCACATTGTTGTGGGTCTTGAGTCACATGGGGGCCACCCCAGGTAAGGATGGCAGATTTCATCCCCTAAAGGTCATGGACTGATTGGATGGCTTCAATCTTAATGATAAGAAATCTGTGAGCTCCTCACACATTGATGCAGGTGAGGGTGGAGAGGAAAGGGGATAGCAGTTTACAATCAAGAAAATAAGCCAGGGGGCATCTTTGCATTCTAGGATGATCCTAGAACAATGACAATTTTGGCAGATGAGAGCAGGATCCGATTGTGTTTCAGGTGGTTCAGGTCGGCTTGGCAGTGAATGGCTAAAGCAGCTATCTGTCACATCCTTTCAAGTCTACGTCATTTAAGGAGATAGAGATGAGGATTATTCCAAGTGAGAAAGATTAATAATTTTATTGGGGACAAAGATATCGAAGGTGGAGGTGAGGGTATGATTGAGCAAATTGGTAGCTGCAGAAAAGTGGCAAATGGAGGGCTGAAGGTAGACAACTTGGACTTTGAAAGTGTGGTTGTAAGTGAGTTGGTGGATGGTTCTTTTCCCCCCAGACAGGGAGAGAGAAGGAGGCAGTATTGAGGCTTGGCAGGGGGATATGGTTGGACAGCGATATAAGGAAGTGATCAAAGATGGCTTTATTTGTTATTGATACAATGGAACAAGCACAATCATATCAGTTAACAAAGTCATGGGGTTGGCATGAACATGAGTTGGGAAGTTACATGGAGGCAGAGGTTTATGGAGTTTAAGAGGGGAGTGAATTCAGAAGAGAGAGAGCATGATGAACTGAGATGGAAGTGGAAATCACCAAGGATTATAAGTTGTGCCGTACAGAGTCTGAGGGAGGAAAACAGTTAAGCTATCTCAGTGATGATTTTGAAAGAGAAGTGGGGAGACGCTCAAGGAGAAGGTGAGATACTCAAATGAGGAGAAAGGTGTTTAGAAGACAAACCAAGATATGATTCGGTGATCCGTGCCATAGCAGCAGCGAGAGCAGAACAAGTAGTGAAAGATGTAGCCAGGTGGTGAGTAGTCATTACCCCTCAGCTAGGTTTCTGTTAAGGCCATGATAAAGATGTAATCATCCACAATATGTGGTAAGGGATATTTTCACCCGGGGAAGATGAAGAGAGGGGAGTTGAGAGCTGATCTTCTGGCAGTGTTCAGTGTTAGCAGGGGAGGGGTGAGTTTCACAGGAAGAAGATTGGCCCTCTGAGGGCGCAGTCGGTGGGAAGGTCAATGAGAGATTGGGAAATGTCAAATGGGGTTACTTCTTGTAATGAGTCAGTGTTAAATGCCTTGATGAATCTATTGGGGGATACCAAGAGAAGCATAGAGAGAAGTAGTTTGCTCATCTAATAGGGAAACGAGCCTGGTGCAATGGCAAGCAGGCAGGAATAATGAAGAATTGAGGTAGAGAGTTGGGAGGGCAGAGTGCCCAAGGGGAGAAGTTAAATGAGACATGACAATCGAAGATAAGGATTTAGGAGTAAAGAGAAAATAAGTTTATCAAACCTGCTTAAGCCACAAATTATGTCAACAAAATCAAAGCTCCCCTTCTGAATTCTGACAAATATCTACATACCTCCAATGTTAATTCAATTCACGTCCCTAGACCACCACAGCTTGAGACCAGAGGGGTGGAACTTTCACATATCGCTTGGATTTACAGGCAGAAGCAAAGATACTTGTAGATAAATGAAAACCAGTGTCGAAGAAGAGTGCAACTCTCTAAGCAGATCAACACCTGTGCCTTTATTAGTTTTGATCTTCCAGCTGACAGATGTGCTCTTCACTAAGGCTGGACAACACATTAGTTTCACAACTGATAGGACATTACAAGTTTGGAGGGTACTGTGTCTGTTGTGGTCAGGTAGTGCATTTCAAGAGCCTCCTTCAATGGCCTCAGTTATTCTGGTGACCTGCTGCTCTCTCTATACCATGACTCTCCAGAGAGGGGTGGATCTTGTCGATAGTGAGGCAGTAGACAACTCCTCAGGAGAGGAGCAGGAGGTGAAGAGGAGGAGGAATTGGAGGTACAAGAAAATTAAACTGAACAAAGAAGTTCCTCCTGCCACTCTCCAGGAAGAGGATCTCTCCTCATGTTGCTGGGCCGTCAGCTCCCGTGTGACTTTTTGCTTCCCTGTAATACAGTGGCAGGCTTTGGAAGAAGCTCTTTCCCTCAGGCCATACAACAGCTACAGTGATAGCTGCCATTGGCGTCTGAATGAGTCTTCCATTTCAGCGAATCCTCTTGGCCCCACCATCTTTGACTGGACAGGAAACCCCTCTCCATATAAATTAAAGGCTCGGCTCCCCCATAAACTTCAGCAAGTTTCCCAATGGAAGTGGGCTAATCTTTCCCGCTCTTTGGTGAAAACCTCACCACAAGTGTCTTCATCATCAGTAAAATCCAGCCAGAATGTTGGTCATTAGGCTTCACGGGGTTTCCATGGTCAGGATTTTAGGCTCCTGTCTCCTGGCAGAATATTATGGTCTCACTGGGAGTGAATGGCAATTTAAATGGCCTGCCACAGCCGCCAATGAGAGGCACACTATGATGGTGCTGTAAAATCCTGGCGCATGTTTCAAGAATTAACTTTAAAATCTTAGCCTTCACTTTCCATAGTTCATCTCTGTGCCACTGTGGCCTTGATCGGCCTTATGTTTCTTCATGGCTTTTCTGACCTACTTCACAGTCTTTTTTTTCTTGTCCTTCTCTGGAGCTTTTACTTCCTTCCTTAATGTCCTTACTTAAGGAGAAATGTACTTGCATAGCAGTAGAGACAGTTCAGAGAATGTTCACTAGGCTGATTCCTGGGTTGAAGGGTTGCCCTGTGAGGAAAGCTTGAGCAAATTGGGTCTTTACTCATTGAAGTTTAGAAGAATGAGAGATGATCTTATTGAAACGTAAGATTCTGAGAGAGCGCGACAGGGTAGATCCTGAGAGGATAGAGTCATTGAGGTTTACAGAATGGAAACAGGCCCTTCAGCCCAACTTGTCCATGCCACCCAGTTTTTACTATTAAGCTCGTCCCAATTGTCTGCATTTGGCCCATATCCCTCTCCACCAATCTTACCCATGTAACTGTCGAAATGCTTTTTAAAAGCCAAAATTGTACCTGACTCTACTACCTCTGCCAGCTCATTCTAGACACTCACCATCCTCTGTGTGAAAAAAAAATGCCCCTCTGGACCCTTTTGTATCTCTCCCCTCTCTCTTTAAACCTATGCCCTCTAGTTTAGACTCCCCTACCTTTGGGAAAAGATGTTGATTATCTACCTTTTCGATGCCCCTCATTATTTTATGGACTACTTTATAGACCTCTATATAATCATACCTAAGTCTCCTATGCTCCAGGGAAAATGTCCCAGTCTATCCAGCCTCTCCTTATAACTCAAACCATCAAGTCCCGGTCGCATCTTGGTAAATCTTTTCTGCACTCTTCCTAGTTTAATAATATCCTATCTATAATAGGGTGACCAAAACTGTACACAATATTACCAATGTCTTCTACAACTTCAACAAGTAGTCCCAATTCCTGTATTCAATGTTCTGACCAATGAAAACAAGCATGCCATCTTCACCACCCTGTCCACCTGGACTCCACTTTCAAGGAGCTATGAACCCGAACCCCTAGATCTCTTTGTTTTATAATTCTTTCCAACGCCCTGCCATTAACTGCCATTTCTCTCAGAGTCTTTGGAATTATCTTCCTCAGAGACCAGAGGAGGCCAAGTCATTGAGTGTATTCGAGGCTGAGTTAGACAGACTGTTGATTGACCAGGGAGTCAAGGGCTAAGAGGGACAGATGAGACAATTAAGTTCAGACCATAATCAGATCAGCCATGATCTTATTAAATGGTGGCGCTGGCTGAATGACCTATTTCCTATTTCTTATGGTTATATGTTGGCAATGTCACCTTGGTACCTGAGCTCCATCCCTCTACCTCACTGTCCTCTCCACCACCCCCCCCCCCCCACCACATCACTGCCCTCTCCACCTCCCTACCTCACTACCCTCTCCACCCCCTCACCTCACTACCCTCTCCAGATCCACTTTGTTCCCTTAAGTTTCTCCATTTTGATTGTGTTTCTGCTTGATTTGAATTACTTTCCTTTCCTCTCCTTCCTCATCTCCACTTGGTGTCCATCCGTCATCAAATCCACTACCCTGTGGAGTACTCTGAACTTTGCATTTGTACATAAGCAGTGTAAAATCTTCTTGTTCTGCTAATATGGATGAGCTGCCTATATCCACAATGAGAAAATGAAGATCAAGGAACTGAAAGAAAGAATTTATGATTTGCTTCCACCCCCTCCCAAAAATTAGGGTTTTGTTTCTAGACGATGGTTAATACAAGGAAGAAGGTTGTTACCCATAGTAATTAATTGTGGTCAGTAATAAATCAATGGCACTTGCTGCTCATTCAACTTAACTCTGTCCACAGCATTTCATTGGGTTTTTTACTGCTATTTTGGGTTTTCTGACAGTTTAAGCAGCGTGGTGCCTCAGCAGGGGATCTGGAATCTGTGGGAACAGGGCAAGAAGCAACATGTCTCTTCAACTGAGCAGATTGAAGATTCCTTGCAGAGATATGCATATTCTACAGTGTAAGTTGGAATTTTTAGTTAAATGTAAAATCATGTACAGAGGGAAAAGTAAGAAAAACAGGGAAACGAGTAAAAGTAAAAAGAGAAATAAGAAATGTTAAATAACTCCTCACAGGCCAATGTCCCTTCACCAGACTCCTTTTATTTACAAACTCAGTTCCACCCCTAAGAGTGCTCCAGGCACAATGTCAGAATCCGGAGTGTCAATAGCCCTGACACTCCTCAATATATATGCAGGTGTGACTCCCTGATTGGGCAGGCAATCTTTACTTCCATCAGGGAGCTCATACTCCAAGAGGCCCACCTCATCGAGGTCATTACAAAACAGAAACAAATAAGATAATTTTGTTTAACTTCTTATTTTTTTCATTCTCCACAACGGAATTAAGTATGAGGAATGACAGCCCATAATTGTAAAATAAATTTTCAGTATCAGTGACATTGGCATTGATCTAAACTTTTCATGCTGTCAAAATCACTTACTCATGAATGGACAAGCCCTTTTTTTTCTGGTGTGGTAAGTGGATATTTAATGGATAAGTAGCGCAAATTTATGCCATTATGTAGTTTAGTAGCCACTCTCTTGACTAAGTACCAAAGTAGCAATGTTTCTGGAGGAGCTGGGCAACTTAGACATCTTCCAGATTTGTATGTTTAAATATACGTGTGGATGCCAGAAGGTACTGTCTGATTTCACTCCTTAATAATGGTGAGCATTGATATCCACAGTGGTACTTTTAGCTGCAAGATGAAAATTCTGGAAGACACGATTTTAAACCCGCACTCTCCATCTGCGGGAATGACGGCGCATGCTCAAAATCCGAAGAGCGCGATTTGTGCCAGCAAGATCCTGAGTTCCAATCTGACCAGCTGTGTTGGAATGGTGTGAAAGCTCATTTTAATACATTAGCATGTCATTAGCGAGCATGCTGTCCAAGACTTCCTCCCTCACCGGATATTCAGCAGACACCAATGTGGCGGCACGCTGAAATCATTTAGCACAGGCTCACCTAGATGTGAACGTGTGGGGGTCTCCCTGGGGTCATAAAGGTAAGTATACCTCCTGGGGGAGAGGGAGGTCAGTGGCTGTTAGTGGCCAGTGGGAGCCTCCTGGGTGTGGGGGGGTGGGGTGGATTCATTCAGCTGTGTTGGTGGCCGGGAGTGGATGGACGAGAAGGGGAGGCACGTGATGGCCACCATGGGGAACTGGTAGAGGTTGGTGCTGGCTCAGACTGTGGGGATGGAGGAGTGGGGAGAAGGGGCTGATGATCGACGGGGGGAGAAGGGGCCAATGATCGGTGGAAGCGGGGAGAAAGGTCCGACTCCAATCAAGAGTTGGGAGGGAATGGCACTGAGACATCTGTGGTGGACTGGGGAGAAGATTGCTCAGGTACTGTTTGGAGGTGCCCTTTAAAGATAGTACCTGATCTTTGTTCAGCTGGGTTTTGCTGGCGTGTTAAGTCCCAGACACCTTGCATGGCAGCATGAAACACGCCACTTGGAATTTTTTGGTAGATTGTCGCAAGACCTGGAGAGAAAACCAATCGGTTTATCTGGTGAGAAACATACGAGTTTTCTCGTCGGAAACAACACTCTGGGCCCTTTTTTACCATTTTGATTCTAAGTGCTGGCAGACTTGAAACTGGGAGTGTTTCAGATCCGACTTTTAGACCCGTTCTCAGGCACCCCCATACGCACTCTGCCTGCAAAAATATCAGTGATTCCAAATCGCGCTACACAAGCCTGCAGGCGGGGTTTAACATGCTCGAAACCCTGCAGCTCCGATCGGCGCCTTCAACTGCGCATGTGCAGAAAAACAAATTATAGAATACGGCTCCCCTGTCACATCCCTCTTCGGCTGGGTATTGCCTCTCCCTGGCCCCACAGGCATTGCCCCAGCCCCCAACCTTACCGACCCCCTTATCCCCTCACCCCTCTGCCACCCAGACTGATCGCGGGCCACTCCCTCCATTCCCCCCAACTGATCTCAGGCAGAGTGGCAGTGGACACTCCCTTCCCCCCACTGATCTCAGGCAGAGTGGCAGCGGATCCCCTTTCCCCCCCCCCACCGATCTCAAGCAGAGTGGCAGTGGACCCACCATCCCCCCCCCACCGATCTCAAGCAGAAGGCTGTCGGACGCTCAGCACTTACCTCCTCACTGACGGAGCGCCCGAATAGGACTTATATGGAGCATGTCTGTTTTGCGCCGATTCTGGATGGGCAAATGTGGTGGTAAAGGGGGAAGTGCCAGTAAAGTTGGGCGTGCAGCCCATTAAATCAATTGAAATGCATGCAAATGCATTTAAATGGCCGTCACGTCCGTTTCAGGCACGGCCCTGATCGCGGCCATTTTCAGGCCTTGGTAAAGAGGGAACCGGCACGGAGGCAGGAGCAGATCGTGCTACTCGCCTTATGCCCGACTTTACCAAGTTTTTGCGCCCAAAAACGGGCACAACGCGATGGTAAGATTGGACCCTCTCATTCTGGAACAATGGACAACATTTTGAAATACCCATATATTATCTAATTAATTAATACTTATTGTATCAAACCAAACAGGTGAAAGATCTGGAACAACACAAAACTCTGAAGTCTATGAAAGAACTTCCTGAATTTCCAACAGGTTTGGCAACATCTCATCATATCTTGAAAATTTGGCTGACTCTTTGCCTTGATAATATTTTCTCCCAACTGGAAGGTCAATGTATGTATTATGTAAATAAACAACAAAAGGTCGTCAGACTGTTAGTAAAATGAAAAACTGGAAAACCGACAGTCCTCATTTTGAAAACAGTTCCATCACCATGGAGATCCTTGTACCAATTACCTTTTGCACATTTGCGATCAAACCTTTGAGGAATTCAAGCAACATTGCAATGGCCTCGTAAATGTTGTTGTGGAGATGATCGTGTGGAAAAGTTAGGCTCTACTTACAATATTTATACCTCTGCTAAATCTCTGTAATCTGACATTTCCAATGTGCTTCCTTTCAATAAAAACCATAACAATAATTTTCAGTGTTTAAAAGGATTTTAGCATCCCAGAGGCCCAGCCACCTCTTGACACATATACAGCTTAAAATTTAAACACTTTGAACTTTATGTACTAACATTGTTATAGATTATTTATGAGAATAATTTTATAATCACAAGATCATTCAAGTACTTTGAAAATAAAATGGATGCACAGTGTCATCTCTGTACCGGTTTTCTCAATCCACTTCTAATATTTTGGGTTGAATGTAATGTTCCTGACATGGGTCTTGCCCACTGATTTTCGAACCAGTGGGATACCCATGGGCGGCATTTTCCGGCCACGCTTGTCACAAGTCCGGAAAATCCCACCCAAGGTCAACGGACCTTTGTAGGGTCTGTGTCTCGCCTTCTGCAATTCCCTTGGTGGGTGGGACGGGAAAATTCCTCCCAACGTGTCTTCTGATGGGAAAGCTCAATTGAATTGTGTGCCTGTTAGCACTAAACTGGGTAAGAGTTTTAACAACACCAGGTTAAAGTCCAACAGGTTTATTTGGTAGCAAATGCCATTAGCTTTCGGAGCCCTGCTCCTTCGTCTGATGGAGTGGATATCTGCTCTCAAACAAGGCACACAGTGAGACAAAATCAAGTTACAGAATACTGATTAGAATGCGAATCTTTACAGCTAATCAAGTCTTAAAGATACAGACAATGTGAGTGGAGGGAGCATTAGGCACAGGTTAAAGAAATGTGTATTGTCTCCAGACAGGACAGCCAGTGGGATTCTGCAAAACTGGCCAGCATTGGGCCTTCCTCATGATTTAAGGTTTCAGTGGCAGAAAACTGGCCCGCCAAGTACTGTTGGCCAATTGGAGGCCAGTCGTTCTCCATTGCTGACAGCGCCACCTGGAGCCCTGGATGCTGCCAGTAATGCCACAGGTACTTCTTCAGGGTTCATCACTGGAACCCTGGACCCAGGTGAGTGAGGGTGGGATGGAGGTCGCAAGGAAGAGGGGAGGTCAGGTGTATGGGAGGGTTGGAGGCAAAGACAGAGTTTCTACTTTCAGTGGCCAACCCCTCCTTCCTGATGTTAGTCCCTCAATCAGACACAAAGTGCCTGTAAACGAAGAGCCCACCCAGAGTTTGCTGGGCAGATTTTGGGAGGCAGAAGAATGTCGTGCAACTCTCATTTAATTACTGAGCCACCATTAAACTCTGGTGGGCTTGGAGATCATTTCTCTTTCATATATTTGTTCATGAGGTGTAAGGGTCACTGACAAGACTAGCATTTGTTGCCCATCCCTAACTACTCTTAAGATGGTGGTGGTGAGCTGCCTCACTGAATAATTGCAGTCTACGTGGTGTAGATACACCCACAGTGCTGTTAGGGAGGGAGTTCCAGGATTTTGACCCAGTGACAGTGAAGGAAGGATGATATATTTCCAAGTCACGATGGTGCGTGGCTTGAAGGGGTACCTGCTGATGGTCATGTTCCCAGGCAACTACTACCCTACCCTTTTCAGTGGTAGAGGTTGGGGGTTTTGAAGGTGCTGTTTTAGGAGCTAAATAATTAGCTCATTAATAAACTCAGTGCTCCGAGCTGCACATTTCGTGCATGGCCATTTCCCATCTCCAACTTCATCACAGAAGATTTTCCCGATGCTGGAAGACTAACGTGTGTTCTCACCTACAAGTAAGTGGGCCCAGCTGCCATGTTTCCTGTTGCAACAGGACAGATTAAGATCCACCACTGACGTCTTGCTAGGTTAAGTTTCATGGGATATTCGTCACCGGCCAACATTTTCAACCAGCACGATCTATTTGCAAACCTTTGAGAATGCCTTATGATTGAGCACAAGCACATGAGAATGTACCCCTGGTGGAATATCATAGTATGGCTCAACCCTGCTCTCACCCGCACTTCTGGCGGGTTTCACCAAATAACAATTATGCCCAATAATCCCACTCAGTTTCCCCTCTCTAAATGAGGACCAAATAGGGTACCACTTTGAGGCATCCCGATTGAGATCAGCTAAGTCAGCACAGATTGGGCATTGTAGCTGGGTTCCTCCTCATCTCCATGGTTTAGTCCATCACTGCAAAACCCCTATTGCAGGTGCTGCGTCACTGAGTGTACTAAAGCTAAAATAGATGGAATTTGGTGACTCGGGGAATCATGGTATGTGGGGAACAGGCAGTGAATCGGAGAATCTCTACAGTGCAGAAGGAGGTCATTCAGCCCATTGAACCTGCACCAACAACAATCCCACCCAGGCCCTATCCTCACAACCCCATATATTTACCCTGCTATTCCCCCTGGCACTAAGGGGCAACTTAGCATGGCCAATCAACCTAACCTGCATATCCTTGGAGAGTTGAGGCTGATGATCAATCATGATTATGTTAAATAACAGGCTTGACAGGACATATGATCCATTCCTACTCATATCTCTTATGTTCTTTCATTTTCAAAAGCTTACTGAGCCACAGTGTGTGCTTCCACTGACAAGGTGCCGTTTTGTGCCAATACGTGGATTAAAAAATAAAGACAAGGCAATCACTTGAAATTTATTTTCAACAAATTTGGTTTTCGTGCAAGAGAAACACTGTCAAAGCTGATAAAAGTAAATCACACTCCAACAAAATGTACTAATAACATCATTTAAACAGATCTCCTTGCGTCACATGCTAATGAATTCACACCAAAGCAGACCACAATTATAAAAAGTGTTTTCATCAATTTCTTACTACATGGTGCCAAAAGATGGGCTGAAGTGGAGTTCCCCATCTGGCTTCATAAGGGAGATCAAAACGTTGCGTGGCTTTTAGTAAATAAAATATGCCAGGTGAACATTAAAAAAAAGTAAACACAAGGAGACGTTTATGAATTAAGAGATGTGAAGCAGCTTGGATTGAAGGTTGGCAGAATTTAACTCCCCCAGTCAAAAGTAACTGACCTTAAAACGACAACTCCAGTTTTCTGTAAGCACTCTCCTATGTATAATCAAAAACAAAACTCAGCCCAAAAAGGGAGGAGAATTGTAAATAAATATGGTCTCTTTATTAATCGGAACAGAAAATTCTGGAAGTACAAACAGGTCCTTCTAGGTCTGAAGAAAGAAGACAGCTTACTGTTCTCATGGCTCTTTTGCATTGCCATCAGGGAGTGTCTGCACTGCTGCTTCCCAAACGGGATCTGGAGTTTCCTCAGAAGAAACAATATATAAGTTGCTCCTGGAATTGTGCCCAAAGCTGTGCCCATTTCACTGAAGTAAGGTTATGGCCAAGGGCTGGCTTCCATCTCTCTCCATCCTGTGGCGTGTTCTCCCATGGCGGAGTCAGCTCCCCATTGGTTGCTAATGGGATCTTCCGGTTCCACCAATGACTACTGAGTTTTATGTTGCCTGCCTGTCTCACCTTGAATGAACCTTTCAAATGGGGGGGGGGGGTTTACCATTGGTAGGTCCGGAAGACATCCGGTGGTACGAAGAGCTGGGAATTCTCACCCCAAGTGTTTTTTCAAAACTCGTTTAAATAAGGCTGAACTCAAAAGGAATGTAAAGCAATCTAAGGATGGGGTTTTTTGGCCCTGCATGTGCTGGGAGCATCTGGTCCCATCGCAGGGCAATGCGGTTTCAGGCTGGACCATGCAAATCTCCCACGCCAGGTCCTGCCATGAATAAATCCCAGCCTACGTCAGCATAAGCAATCAGGGCCTAAAAGGGAATACTGACCCCACACCAGTATGCTTCTTTGAAGATTAAAATGTAAAGTTTCAACTTATTCATCATCAATTACGCACATGGGTAACAACATTTTGAAGAACCTGTAATCAGGGAAGCTTTTTAAATTTTTAATGTGACATATTTTGCCATAACATGCATTCAAAATAATGGAAGAGCAATAGGATAAATTTAAAAAACAGAATGCTTAAAAGATTGCAATTAAAAGATCTTAAAAATATTCTTATATCCTGCTATGTTTGAAAATCTGCTCATAAAGCTGAGAGATCCCTCAGGACCAGTGCAATTGGAATACACTCATAATTGAGAGCTGGCGCTATGTGCCAGTTTTGAGGATGAAGATTTATTCAGACGTAAGTTTCGAGTGACAGATGTAAATGTTTGAGGCTACTCAGACACACTGTAGTAAAAATATAAAGGCAAAATATTGTGGATGTTGGAATCTGTAACAAAACAGAAAATGCTGGAAAAACTCAGCAGGTCTGACAACATCTGTGGAGAGAGAATAGAGCCAATGTTTTGAGTCGGGGTGACCCTTCGTCAGAGCTGAAGACAATGAAAATAGAACATGATTTATACTAAGAGGGTGTGGGGGGGTGCTGTAATTGGACAAAGGGAATATAAATGGTGATGATAAAGGCTGAGAAAGGTGCTAACAGCCTCCATTAAGATATCGAAATGCGTGAATGGCAGAACAAAGGTAGAGATTGTCAGGGGACAACCTGAGGAATGTGGCAGTTGGCTCTGGGGAGGTGTGGGTGGTGGTGGTGGTGGTGGTGGTGGGGGGGTGAGGGGTGGGACGGTGGCGGGGGGGGTGGGGGGGGGGTTTGGAAGTGGGTGTTGGGAAGACAAGATGGAGAGCAAGATTTCAGAAGTGGAAAATAAAAAAATAAGAATTTGAAGTAATAAAAATGGGTGAATAAGATGAACAGAAGAAATAAAATAAAAATACATGACATACTGTAGTTACACACTCCAAAATCTTTGAAGCCATAATGTACCTGGCTTACAGGGCTTATCAGGGCACCATACGCCAGGAAACCCCAGGGCAGTAGTTTTTCTGCGTCCTATGGCCTAAAAGGTAGGGATATGCACAACTTGTGGGGCCGAAGGACCTGTTTTGTGCTGTAGTTTTTCTATGTTTCTATGTTCTATGTGTTCGCTCAGTAAATAATTCCAACCTCAGTCTTGCCAAATTCAGCCGTCACCTTTTGAAATAAGTGCAGATTATTATTTTTGGTTTCTGTAGTTCTTTGCCATTTGTCTTATATTGCTCTCTTTGGATTCAGAGCTAGGGATTGGCCATTTAATTTACAGTGAGAATACAGTACTGTCCCACATAACTGACTGCTGCCAAGTTGAGATGCTCTTGTGATACTGAGGCAACTGCTGACACACATGTTCTACCTCCACCGACTGTGCTTCATGCAGTAAATCAGACGCACTGTCACCCCATATAAGAGCATGCATTTGTGAATGGGCAATACCATTACCCCCCACCATTTTAATGAATTTTAATGTTCACCATTTAAAATAAAATGCACATGTCAAGAGTGTAATGGAATACTTGCCAATTCCCTGGACGAGTGCAGCTCCAAAGACACCAAAGGAGTTTGAAATCATCCAGGATGAAGCAACCTGCTATATTGGCACCCCAGCCAAAATGTTAAACATTCACTCCCTCTGCCACTGCGATGTACCATTCACAAGATGCACCGCAGCAACTCACCAAGGCTCCTCTGAGATCACCTTCCAAACCAGCTATCTCTGCCACCCAAATAAACATGGATAGCACCAGCTCAAAATTCTCTTCCAAAACACACACCGTCCTGACTTGAAAATATGTTGCCCAATCTTTGACTGGCACTGGGTCAACGTCCTGGAACTCTCTCCCTAACCCAACACTTGGGTAGGCCCACGCCACATAGGCTGCAATGGTTCGAGAAGGCAGCTCACCACAGCCTTCTTGAGGGCAATTAGGGGATGGGCAACAACTGCTGGCCTTGCCAGAGCTACCCACATCCCATGAATGAATGAAATGCAACCAGCCAAATTCTGAATGTAATGAGTCATGCGTCAACCTCTGGGCCTCTGTATAAACAGCATAGTCCAGCAGTGTTGTTCAAACCCGTTTTCCTGATGTGTGAAAAAGGTCCGGGGGAGAGGGAGTGATGGTGGTGGGGGGCGGGGGGGGGGGGGGGGGGGGGGGGGGTGCGGAGTGACAGTGTGGGGGAGAAAACAACAGACAAAAAGTGATTTCTGAAATTTTCACCACACAGATGAAACCCTCTGTGGATTCACATTGTGGCAGCATTCATTTTCAGTTCTGCCCGTTTTAATTCAGATTCTGAGAGACTGCTGTCTGGGATCTGGTTCAGCCTTTGCACTGAATCTGTATGTATCCTGATGGCAGACCTTGGAAATCACACAAGTCTGAACTGGGATAATGGTGCCGGAATTAGGAGCTCACTGATGCTACACGCCTAGAATCTGAATTCAAATTAGTGGCAATATGAAAGCAGCTTTATCTGCTTGGCTTCTCTGATCTCTGCGAAAAAAAAAATCCTGCCATTTTTCTCTCAATTCATTGGTAAGCTGTTTCACTGTCTTTTTTCTCCCCCCTTCATAAAATATGTCTGTTATTGTTCTGACTTGATACCTTGCTTTTAGTTGAGCAATATTCCCCTGGAAAATAAAAAAAACAAAACAGATAGATTCCAGCATAGAGTGAAAGACGGTAAAATTGCACTGCCATGCATTTTCTCAAAGCCTCCTTGTCATCAGATTCCATCTGCAAGTACTGTACTGTCGATTACATTTGCAAAGAGCTTTTTTGCATTCACAACACTCACACTGCATATTGCCAATGCCCCTTCAATGAAAAAAGGAGGGATGGAGTGAGCAATTGAAATCATCAGGTTAACAAAATGCAACATGTTAATTCTTCCTCCTGCACAGATGCGTCTGGCAGCAATGCCCAGAGGTCAGCATTAACCTTATAGTTAAGTTTGGTCTGCTCTCTTCCTTCGTCGTGTAATTGGCACAATTCATTCCACAGCTACTTGGAAATCTGTGACTAAAGGACAGATGAGACAAGGCTGCATCTATGCTGCTGCTCATTTAGTTCAGGCCCTTGAAAATTAGATCTACGAGCCTGTTACTGGGACAAGAGAGCAAGATTTAACAAGGTAACTGCAGGGAGTTGGCTTATTGAACTCAAACAAAACAAGAATCAAAGCAAAATACCGCGGATGCTGGAAATCTGAAATAAAAACTGAAAATGGAAATGTTCGCCTTGTTTCGCTCTCTGCAGATGGTGCCACACCTGCTGCGTTTTTCTGACATTTTTGATATTTATTTCAAAAACAAGAACCATGGTTGGGATTGTCCCCAAAAATATTCTAAGTCCCAATTTGTGTGTAAAACTCCCGCCGATTTTTTCAGCGTGGTTTTAAGGTTGAATCTCTGACACTCTGTGCACTTTCCCTTGGAAAATCAAGGGACGGGGCCTATTCCCGTTGGAGAGGCCGGCAGCATAGCACTGAGTGAGCCACAGTGCATGCACCAATCTGTCAAACCAGGCATGCGCAGTAACCACCACCCCCCCCTCCGCCATTGCTGGCCTCCCGATCGCTGGCCAGCCCCGCGGCCTCACATTGCTGCCCCTCCAACCCACCGACTCCATGATCGTTGGTTTTCGGGACCTCTCCAGGCCAGCCCTGATATCCCCGGCCCCTGGCCACACACGATCTTCCCACCTCCTCCGCCTTGGCAGTCTTGACCCCCCATCTACAGGGCAGTCCCAATCGTGCCCCCCCCCCCCCCCCCCCCCCAACCCCGATGGCCAGTCTTGATTGTCGTCCTCCCCCTGCCTGCAATCCCTGTGCAAAATGGCAGCGGGATGGGACCCCACCATCCCCACTGATCACTCACCAATTGGTCCCCCGCAATAGGCCCTGCCCCCTCTGGCCCCGTCCCCTTGGTACTGCCCGGCGGGCAGTGCGAAGGTGTCCCTTGGGCAGTGCCAGTTTGCCTCCTGGGCAGTGCCAGTTTGGCAGGGTCACCGTGGCACTCCCAGACCTCCTAGGGGGCCTCAATGGCCTGTCTTCACTCTAGCGGGGTCGGGCTGCGGGCTGCCTGTTCCCCGTTAGTAGGGAGCAGTTGTAAAACCTTGTTGGAGTGAACCACTCCAGGCGGGGTGGGAGATGCTCGCGGGCCTGGAGATTTCAGTCCCAGTGATGATATGGAAATAGTAATTAGAATATAGAAAAGAGGTCGATGCTGATTTCCAGCATTGAGCTAATTACTCTCAAAATCTTGGTCCCAGAGGCACGTGGAAGCCATGCCGCCCAACAGTAAGCCCGCGAAACAGCCTCTGTTGATGTCTCCCAGCCCGTTGTGCTGCTAGTTCAGCTCAGTGGGCTGGGAGAATCACCTCCCATATATATCTATATAAAAGCTGCCTTCCTAATGACTGATTAGGGACAGTCAGCATGGCTTTGTGAGTGAAAAATCATGTCTCATAAATTTGACTGAGTTTTTTGAAGGGGTAACCAAGAAGATAGATGAGGGCAGTGCAGTTGATGTTGTCGACATGGATTTTAGCAAGGCCTTTGACAAGTTACCACATGGTAGGTTTTGCATAAGGTGAAATAACACGGGATCCAGGGTGAGGTAGCTAAAGGGATACAAAATTGGCTTCTTGACAGAAGCCAGAGGGTGGTTGTAGAGGGTTGTTTTTCAAACTGGAGGCCTGTGACCAACGGTGTGCCTCAGGGATCGGTGCTGGATCCACTGTTATTTGTCATTTATATTAATGATTTGGATAAGAATATAGGAGGCATGGCTAGTAAGTTTGCAGATGACACCAAGATTGGTGGCATAGTGGACAGTGAAGAAGGTTATTTCAGATTGCAACGGGATCTTGATCAATTTGGCCAGTGGACTGATGAATGACAGATGAAATTTAGTTTAGATAAATGTGAGGTGATGCATTTTGGTAGATTGAACCAAGGCAGGACTTACTCAGTTAATGGTAGAGCATTGGGGAGAGTTATAGAACAAAGGGATCTAGGGGTACAGGTTCATAGCTCCTTGGAAGTGGAGTCACAGGTGGACATAGTGGTGAAGTAGGCATTCAGCATGCTTGGTTTAATTGGTCAGAACATTAAATACAGGAGTTGGGACATCTTGTTGAAGTTGTACAAGACATTGGTAAGACCACACTTGGAATACTGTGTACAGTTCTGGTCATCCTATTATACAAAAATATTATTAAACTAGAAAGAGATTTACTAGGCTGCTACCAGGACTTGATGGTTTGAGTTATAAGGAGAGGCTGGATAGACTGGGACTTCTTTCTCTGGAGCGGAGAAGGCTGAGGGGTGATCTTATAGAGGTCTATAAAATAATGAGGGGCATAGATCAGCTAGACAGTCAATATCTTTTCCCAAAGGTAGGGGAGTCTAAAACTAGAGGGCATAGGTTTAAGATGAGATGGGAGAGATACAAAAATGTCCAGAGGGGCAATTTTTTCACACAGAGGGTGGTGAGTGTCTGGAACAAGCTGTCAGATGTAGTAGTCGAGGCGGGTACAATTTTGTCTTTTAAAAAGCGTTTGGACAAATACGTGGATAAGATGGGTATAGAGGGATATGGGCCAAATGTGGGCAATTGGGACTAGCTTAGGGGTTTAAAAAAAAGCGCGGCATGGACAAGTTGGGCTGAAGGGCCTATTTCCATGCTGTAAGCCTCTATGACTCTATGGTTTACATTGTGTGTTTACATTGCTGGTTCTCAACACTGGGCAACTCTAATTCTGGGTACCATTCCATCACTCTATTCAGCTGCCAGGAAGACCTGCTAAAAACAAAATGGAAAGTAAATCTTAAGCTAATCTTCACTTGCAACTTTCTCTCACACATCCTGTTATTTGTGTGGAATTCTACTGGGAGTGGAATTCTCCTCCAAAAATTCGAAGTGTCGAATTTGCGGGAAAACAGGAGTAATTCATGCTGTTTTATTCAGAGGGAGTTCACACTAGAAATTGTGTCGATTGAGAACATCGAGTTTGTGACAGGGCCATACTGGGGTGCTGAAGATCCAGCCAGATTCTCTCAATAGCCAAAGTGCTTTGTTCACACATATTCAGCCACCCCCACTATCAGCAATGATGATCCGCCCTGCAGGCAGACCCCCCCCAGCAGCCCCCCTCCCCACCCCCAGCTGACCACCCCCACCGTTAACCCTGATCACTGGCATCCCTCCAGCACCCATTGATTCCAGTGCAGAGTGGCAGCAGGTTCCCCTCACCCCCACCGATCGCCCCTTAGGCCCCTCTCCTCGACCCTGCCCTCAATAGGCTTTTCCCCCGTGGCACTGCCCCATGCCCAGTGGGGCACCACCCTCCCGCTGCCCAACCCCCTGGGGGGCTCCAATTTCCCTCGCTTCACTCCAGCAGGGTCAGGCTGCTAGTTCCCCGAAAGTGGGAAACTACTGTAATCCCTGCTGGAATGAAACGCTCTGGTGGGGGGATATGCTAGTGGGCCCAGAGACTTCAGTCCCGGGCCTGTTTATAAAATTTAAATCATATGTAAAATACCATTTAAATGCCAGCACCACCTCCCAGCCGATTTCCGGCGCCGCGCAGACACTGCTGGAAATCCAGGCCTGGAAGACGCAAGTGCAGCGCAAGCGCTTGCGGGAATCCTGCAAGTCAGCCAATGTGTGATTCTCCCAGCCCGCCGCACCAAAGAAACTAGCACAACTGGATGGGAGAATTGTCCCCGGATATATTGAAATAGATTCAGTATTCTCTCTTTCTTGGGGCAGAATGTCGCAGTGTGTGGGAAAAGTGGCATTGAAGTCGCCAGCCGCAAAGGGGGCTTTCACCACTCCATAGCTAGCAATTTCGATCAGACCCCATCCCGTCAGCAACTTCATTTTTTAAAGACCAGAATGTCATTTTTAAATTGCCGCCCTGGTCCGCAATAGTAAAAAGGCAACACACCTCTCGCATTGCCGCTGGCACCAACCCCTGGCATTTCCCAGCAATTTCTGGACACTGCCCCTGGTAGTGCCATTGTCAATTGTTGTAAAAAACCATCTGGTTCATTTCTGTCCTTTAGGGATGGCAATCTGCCATCCTTACTTGGTCTGGCCCACATGTGACTCCAGACCAACAGCAATCTGCTTGACTCTTAATTGCCCTCTGAAATGGTTGAGCAAGCCACTTAATCCAAGGGTACTTGGGGATGGGCTGGCCTTATCTGCGATGTCCACACCCCATCAATGGATAAAAAAGTTCTCTCTTACTATCCCGTCTTATGATTATGCCTTTATGAGTTTCATATTTTTTTTAACATTTGACCTTTTCCAGTTTTTCAAAAAACTGTCTGTTGAACCTTATCTAATCTATCTCCAACAGAAGTCGACATTCCTGTTTTCCCATTTACGATCGTGTTTTGTTCAGTCTCATGCAGGATCCTGCTCATCTCCCAATCTCCTAACAAAGTCTTCACCTGGATGGTTAACCTACCTATGTCTTTTTTTTTTATAGTTTTCCAATTCAATCAAATCAAATCCAATTCAGAGTCTCAACAAGTTGAGACATTTCAGATCCAGGCTGACAAGACAGGGCGAGCGACCAAACCACCCTGTCCTGGGCCTGATCTACATGAGCCAAGCTGATTGGAGAAGGGGGAGGCTCCTCCTCCAAGACTTGGGCTCATTTGCATCTTAGCCAAAAGGCCGAGATGCCGCTTTAAAAAATTGCTTCATATGAAACATCTGAAGCCTCAATGTAACCCAATGACCTCAACCAAGTGCGGCCGACCATGGGCTGCCGACCATACTACACTTGATCTTAGCCAAAAGGCTGAGATATCACCAGGTTGTGTATTTCTGTAACTTTCTGTTTTACATTTTGGATGTCAAGCCTCTACAATGACCCTCCCCTTTTAATTCAGAATGCAACATTAATATATTTATAAAGGACCTTTAACATAGTAAAATGCACCAGCAACATTTTCAAGCACAATTTGATAACTGAGGTACATAAGGAGTTATTTGGCGGACTGCTGTCCAAAAGCTGGTCAAAGAGGTAGATTATAAGGAGCATCTTAAAGGAGGAGCGAGAAGTAAGGAGGTGGAGAGCTTTAGGAGTGGAATTCCAGAGTTTAGAACCCATGCAGTTGAAGACATGGCTGCTAATGGTGGAGTGATTCAAACTGGGATAACTGAAAAGGTCAGTATTGGAGGAGCACAGATATCTTGGAGGGATGTAGAGCTAGGAGAGAATTCAGAAATAGGGATTGAAAATAAAGATGAACATTTTAAATCCAGGAATTGCTGGATTGGAGCCAATGTAGGCCAGGGCAGCAGAGAGCGGTGGGTGAACTGGAGTTGGTGCCAGTTATTACACAGATAGCAATGTTTCGAATGAGCTGAATTGTACAAAGGAAATCTGACCAAAAGACCATCATGAAGAAAGCCAAAGTTATTGGATTATTCGAAAGTATACCTTATTTTCGAGGCACAAGCACATTATTGGAACCTCCATTTATGAAGGAAAGAAAAAGACTCTTTGACTTGAAGCTGGGAAATGGCTTTACTATTTACCAGAAAAGGCACATTAAGCTCAGTTTGACATGGCCTCACTGGACAAAGCTTCCTTCCCCAGTACAATGACAGGGCATGCAGGTAATGTTGCAAAATCTGGCTGGTGGGAAGCTTGGTCACATGATGTTCTGACTATGTGATGTCTGATCACGGCAGCCAATGTTGTGCACTTACTTCACAGAGGTTGGGTCCCCTGTAGATGTATGGCTTTGCTTTGTGATTTTGCGTTTCCATCTCTTGTGCGATGAATTCAAAGGGTCACGAGGCTACATGTGAGCAGGCAAAGAAGTGAAACTGATGTGAGGAAGAAGGAAAAGTGAGAGAGAAGAGGAGGAACAGAGGTAGAGGAAGAGGGAAAATAAATGGAGAGAGGAGGGAATGAAAGAGAGGAGACAGAGGGGAGGAACAGAGGAAGGAGAAGAGGGGAAGCTGAGGGCAGTGAAAAAAGAAAATGGGGGAGGGTTAAAGCAGAAACTGGAGATGGAGGAATGATTTTCAGAGAAGAAATCAGAGGGAGGACGATATTGGTTTTACCTGTAAGAGATAATAACTGAAATTTCACCATTAATTAACTGTAACTCTGGTAACACTTAGATGCCAGCAATAATACAGTTCCAACATATTTACTGGTAGTAATCTCTGATGTACTACCAACTGGTAGCGATTGTGCAAAAACAGAAAGATACTGGAAAATCTCAGCAGGTCTGACAACATCTGTGTAGAGAGAGTGGAGCCAACATTTCGAGTCTAGATGACCCTTCATCAGAGCCTGGCAGTAGTGCTTAAACTAGTCAAGTCTAGAGTTAACAAAGGGATGGGTGAGGGTTTGAGCTGCAGAGGAGCTGAGGCAGATGTGGATTCAGGTGATATTGGTAATTGGTGATGGTGCAGACACGTAATCGAAAACTCATATCAATACCATTATGACACCAAAGTTGTGAATAGTCTGGTTCAGCCTCAGACTGATGCCAGGGAGAAGGATGGAGTTGGTGACTAGGGAATGGAGTTGATGGCAGGACTGAAAACAATGGCATCTGCCTTCGCAATATTTAATTGGAGCAAATTTCTGCTCATTCAGTATTTGATGTCAGATAAGCAATATGACAATTTAGAAACATCAGAGGAGTTGCTGGTGGCGAGGTGGAACTTGGTGGGTTCAACATATTTGTGAAAATTAATGCTATGGTTTCTAATGATTTTTCTCAGGGGGAGAATTTAGATGAGAAATCAATCTCTGTTCCCTTTATCTCCATTGGTCACTAATGACGCACAGTAAAGGGATGGGTTTTTGCTCCCCAGTTTACTGACTGACCCTCTCTCAACATTGCTCTCCCACATCTCGCTGCTGCTGCCCCCAGCTTGGCAAAATTTTCTGCCCCCCACCCCTCAATCCCGCCATTTCCTGTTTTTGTTCCCCACCCACTTTCGTCCCAATTCCCACAACCTCATTCCGCAGTCTTCCTCTCCCCCAGTCCCCAACTCCCCCAATTATCCCTCCTCCAACTCCTTCCTGCATAGCAATCATGTACTCAGCACTCTGCAGCGGAAGACATGAGGTCACAGGATGGAGAGAGCCTGGTTTGTGAAAGTGTGTAATCTTGCAGCAAGTTCCAGGAGAGCCACGCCTCGTTCTGTGAGCCTCTTGGGTAATGTGGGAGGGTTTGCAACTCCAACTGGAGTCATTCCAGGCCATTTGCAAATCAGGTAGCAAATACCATTTTAAAAGCACAGAAGCAAGTCAAGTAAAGATACGCCTGAACTTGTGGCAGCCTTGTACATCAGAAACCTGTCTTATTTCCATTAACTGTAGCAAGGTTTTGCAAATTATTGAATAATGGAAGAGTGTTTGATTTCTGTCCTCTTCTTTGAATTTGCATGTTGTTTTAAATTGTTCGTATAGTTTTTTCTTTACTGTCAATTTACATCAATCGTAACTTACAGCAATAAATTTACATTTATATGGCATCTTGCGTGTAGATGAATGTCTCAGCAAGTTTCACAAGAGGAGGGGAAAACTGCACAAAAGGTGGTAAGGTTGGGGTGGAAGAATTCGTGACAGTTGAAAGTTTTAAGGAGGATTTTAAAGGTTGAAAAAGGGAATTATAGCAGTTTTAGGAGAAATACAACTATCGAGGGAGGATTCGGTGGAAGATAAGACTTCTACATCTTGAATGATTGAGTGCAGGACAAGCATTAACTTGAGTCCCTCAACTTGGGCATGGGACGTTCTGCAAAACAGATGATGAGGGGGACAGGTGGGGTAAGACCAGATGGAGATTTGAGAATGAGGAGGTGACTCTTGACATTGATATACTGAGGGATGGGGAACAAATGGAGCTTGGTAAGGATAGGAGGATTAACATATAGGTTTCAATAAATGGAAGGCTGTGGCATCAGAATCCTGGATTAACACACATACCAGTGCATTATATTTATTGTAAATAAAATGCTGTTGGAAGAATAGTTGTCCTAATAGTGAAAAATGACATGACCATCCAAGTATGAGGACACCAAACCAAAGGTCTGGGTCAGAAATATAAAAAATTCAAGCAGAGGGCAGGAGAAATACCTTTACACATTTATAAGCCTGTGGAATTTGCTTCAGGGTAAGTGGTTGGAGCATAAACAATGTCAACATTCATGATTTAATTGAATGAAGGAAAAGGGATTGTGGAGCTAATGGGAGCAGGATGGCTAAATGTGATTGAGTCTATCTGTTTGCATGAAAGGCAAAATTTGGCATGTGTTGGCTGGAGTGAATGGATTGAATAGACTGAATGGCCTCCTCCTGTGTTGCAAGTTCAGATACTTCTATGTGCTCACCAACCTTGGAGCCCAGCATACTGAAATGCAATTGAGGGTCTGGAGGTGAGGATTATGGTGTCAACATTGGAGGGAGAGAAGCATAAACAAGCAATTGTATAGTGGTGGGAAACTGTTGTCCTGGTGACTGACTAATCATAGAATCATAGAACAAAACAACACAGATGGAGGCTGATGCGCATCAGTTGGACACGAGGCACGAAGCTTCGGTAAAAGAAGGCTTTTATTAACTAACAATGGAACTAACAGAACTTTAACACACTATCCCAGACTGAAGAGGTCCCGCCCGAGCAGGGGGTCTTATACCTCTCCCAGGAGGCGGAGCCCGACTGGGATGTGCCACAACAGTAACAACCACAGGTGTATCAGTCCCACCCTAGCCCAACAACAACATTAGAACAACCCAACAACAACATTAGAACAATCCCACAGTGGGAACCAACGATGGTTCACCACATTCACCCCTCCTTTGAGAACAAAGGCCGGCGGGGTACGAAAACAGACTAAAATGTCAACAGATTATAAGTTCAGACGGTCTGGAGGACCGCACCGTCGTTGTGACCTCCTCAATACCGGCGGTGACACCGGAGTAGGTGCTTGCGGTGGCGTTCTCCCCAAAACAGCGTCCAGCTGTTCTCCCACGGACTCACAGGCCGGTTGACCCTGATGAAACGGTAGTGCAGGGGATCCCGATACATTCTGCGATGGCGCCGATCTTCGGGGCTCAGGCAAGCTGTGCATTGGAGTAAAACTGTTAAGCACTGGTCCCGGTGCTGTCCGTGCCACGTCCGGGGGAGAAATAAGGGATAAGGGATTCGTCACTGGGGGTATGGGAGCGACAGGAATTGCTACGTCCCCTGCGGGCATCAGGTCCCGGATCGAGACTGTGTCCTCTCGCCCGTCAGGATATGCCACATAGGCATACTGAGGGTTGGAGTGGAGGAGGTGGACCTGTTCGACCAAGGGGTCGGACTTGCGGGCCCTTACATGTCGCCGCGGGAGAACGGGTCCTGGGTCCGTCAACCAGGCTGGTAAAGATATCCCCGAGGACGACTTCCGAGGGAATGAGAACATCCTCTCGTGGGGAGTAGCATTGGTTGCCGTACACAGGAGAGAGCGAATGGAGTGAAGCGCATCAGGGAGGATCTCCTGCCAACGGGAGACTGGAAGGCCTTTGGACTTCAGCGCCAATAGGACAGCCTTCCAGACTGTAGCATTCTCTCTTTCCACCTGTCCATTGCCCCTAGGGTTGTAACTCGTGGTCCTACTAGAGACAATCCCGTATGAGAGCAGGAATTGCCTCAAGTCATTACTCATGAACGACAAGCCCCTGTCGCTATGGATATAGCTGGGGTACCCGAACAGGGTAAAAAGATCACGGAATGCCTTGATCACCGTGGCAGTCGACGTGTCCGCGCAGGGGACAACAAACGGGAACCGGGAGTACTCATCTATTATGTTCAGAAAGTACACGTTCCGATCTGTTGAGGGAAGGGGGCCCTTAAAATCCACACTCAGCCTCTCGAAGGGGCGAGTGGCCTTGACCAAATGTGCCCGGTCAGGTCGGTAAAAGTGCGGTTTGCATTCCGCGCAAATCCGACAGCTCCTTGTCACCGACCTGACGTCCTCCACCGAGTAGGGCAGGTTGCGGGCTTTGATAAAGTGGTAGAGCCGAGTGACCCCAGGCTGGCACAGGTCATTATGGAGGGCGTTCAAGTGATCCTCCTGCGTAGTAGCGCATGTTCCGCGCGAGAGGGCATCCGAGGGCTCATTGAGTTTCCCTGGACGATACATGATATCGTAGTTATAGGTGGAGAATTCAATTCTCCACCGCAAGATCTTATCATTCTTGATCTTGCCCCTCTGCGTGTTGTTGAACATGAACGCCACGAACCGCTGGTCCGTGATCAGGGTGAACCGCTTTCCCGCCAGGTAATGGCGCCAGTGTCTGACGGCCTCCACAATGGCCTGGGCCTCCTTTTCCACCGCTGAATGCCGAATTTCGGGGCCTTGGAGGGTGCGGGAAAAAAACGCGACGGGACTGCCCGCCTGGTTTAGTGTGGCGGCCAGGGCGAAATCAGATGCATCGCTTTCCACCTGAAAAGGGATGGATTCGTCTACCGCGTGCATCGTGGCTTTCGCGATGTCATGTTTCAATTCCTTGAAGGCCAATTGGGCCTCTGGCGTGAGTGGAAAAGTCGTGGACTTAATAAGCGGACGGGCTTTGTCCGCGTAGTTGGGGACCCACTGCGCATAATAGGAGAAGAAGCCTAGGCACCTTCTCAGTGCTTTTGCGCTAGCGGGCAAGGGAAGTTCAGCAAGGGGGCGCATACGGTCTGGATCAGGGCCAATGACCCCGTTTTCCACCACGTATCCCAGGATGGCTAACCGGCGCGTACGGAATACACACTTCTCCCTGTTGTAGGTCAAGTTCAGGCGAGATGCAGTGCGTAAAAAGTTCTGGAGATTTGTGTCATGGTCCTGCTGATCACGGCCGCAGATGGTGACATTATCCAGGTACGGGAAGGTAGCCCGCAGCCTGTTCTGGTCCACCATTCGGTCCATAGCACGCTGGAAGACCGAGACCCCATTGGTGACACCAAATGGAACCCTAAGAAACTGATACAGACGACCATCCGCCTCAAAGGCCGTGTAGTGTCGGTCCTCTGGGCGAATGGGGAGTTGGTGGTAGGCGGACTTAAGGTCTATGGTAGAGAACACCCGGTACTGCGCAATCTGATTGACCATATCAGATATGCGCGGGAGAGGATACGCATCCAGCTGCGTATATCGATTAATGGTCTGACTGTAATCAATTACCATCCGGGGTTTGTTCCCGCTCTTGACCACCACAACCTGTGCTCTCCACGGACTAACACTGGGCTGTATGATCCCTTCTTTGAGGAGTCGCTGAACCTCAGATCTGATGAAGATCCGATCTTCAGCGCTGTAACGCCTACTTTTAGTAGCGATGGGCTTGCAGCCTGGTACCAGATTCCGAAATAAAGAGGGTGTGGTGATCTTTAATGTAGAAAGATTGCAGGCGGGGCACTTTGGACAATTTGGAGACTGCAGCTGTTCCCCCACTGTCAGCGAAGGGAGTGGCCCACCGTACTGTAGGATCACACTCTTCATGTGGACCATAAAGTTTAGTCCGAGGAGAATTGGTGCGCAAAGATGCAGCAACACAAGGAGCCTGAATCGCTCGTAAATTGTGCCTTGCACTTTCAAAGTTACCACACAACGTCCTAGCACAGGGACAGACCGGGACCTTGATGCCATAGAGATTGTCTGTTTGGCAGGTTGAATCTGGAGTCCACACCTCTTTACAGTGTCAGGGTGAATAAAGCTCTCAGTGCTCCCGCTGTCAAACAGACAATAAATTGCACGACCATTTACCTGTATATCCATCATCGAACAATCAAGCCTGTGAGGCTTAGCCTGGTCCAGGGTGATCGACGCCACCGTTGGTCCGTGAACGTCACTGCAGGCAGCTGAGGTCGATGCTGAGGACCCCTGCTGGTCGCTCATGGTCATCGTCGACCAAAATGGCCGCCCCCATGAATCGCACATGGGTGAGGGCGCCAAACGTAGCGACTCCTGGTGGTCATCCTCCTCCGACTCCGTCGACCGCAATGGCGTCGTCCTGGACTCGCACGTGGACGAACCCCGTGAGTAGTTCGACGACGATGGTGATGATCCCCGTTCCGAAGGGTCACAGGCCGCACTGCCGTTCTTGGGCTTCGATCTGCACACCTTCGCATAATGCCCCTTTTTCCGCATAAGTTACAGACTACCGCTTTAGCGGGACACTTTTGTCGTGGATGCTTGGCTCCTCCGCAGAAGTAGCACCGCGGGCCGCATGGGGCTGCAGCCGTCGTCTGGTCCACATGGGAGCACGCCATAACACTGCACTTCAAGCCCGTGGGGCGAGGAGGGATTTGCGACTTCTCCTGCCACGTTGTCTCCACGTGGTCCTCTGGATACAGGACCAAGCTCTTCGAAGCCGCCTCAAGCATTTCAGCTAATTCCATAGCTTGGGTCAGGTTGAGATTTCCCTTTTCTAGCAGCTTGAGATGGATGTATGAAGACCCGACCCCGGCCACAAACGCATCTCGGGCGAGGTCATACATGTACTGCTCAGCCGACACGGCTTTGCAGTCACAGCCCCTGGCTAGCTGCAAGAGCTCATTGGCGTAGTCCTCCATGGTTTCGCCCGACTGCCGACGTCGTGTAGCGAGGAGGTAACGAGCGTGGATCTCGTTAGGAGGTTTCGTATAGCGCTTTTTTAAAAGCTCGAGGGCCCTCGGGTAAGTGGTGGCCGCACGGATCGCGAGGTAGACTGTGCCGCTTACCCTCGCATGGAGGACGTGGAGTCTGTCATCATCTGTGGTGACCGCTGCGGAGGCTGCCAGGTAATCTTCAAAACACTTCAGCCAGTGGTCGAAGGTGTTAGAAGCGCCCACCGCACGTGGATCTAGCATCAGACGTTCTGGCTTTAGGATTTGCTCCATACTCTCCTTTCTTTTTTCTTCCGTCGAGAGTTTAATGTTAGTTAATAAAATTGATGCGCATCAATTGGACACGAGGCACGAAGCTTCGGTAAAAGAAGGCTTTTATTAACTAACAATGGAACTAACAGAACTTTAACACACTATCCCAGACTGAAGAGGTCCCGCCCGAGCAGGGGGTCTTATACCTCTCCCAGGAGGCGGAGCCCGACTGGGATGTGCCACAACAGTAACAACCACAGGTGTATCAATCCCACCCTAGCCCAACAACAACATTAGAACAACCCAACAACAACATTAGAACAATCCCACAGTGGGAACCAACGATGGATCACCACAGAGGCCATTCAGCCCATTGTGTCTGTGCCAGCTCATTGGTGGAACTCTTCAATTAGTCACATTTCCCTGCTCTTTTACTTCAAGGGCTAATCCATTTTTAATGGTAATATTAAATCTGCTTCCATCACCCTCTCAGGTGGTGTATTTAGCGCAAGATGCTGAACTGCCTACTCCTGCTCCTAGTTCTTGTGTTCTTATTCAAGATCAAAATAATACATAAGGATGAATTTCTGATTCTTTTACCTCTGTGTCCTTCTGCTATTGACTCATCTCTCAGTGGAAACCTTTCCTCCGTATTTCCGCTATCAAAACTATTTTTGATTTTCAACACCTCCAACGAATCTCCTTCTGCTTTCACTGTTTGAAAAAAAGACTTGCATTTATAGAGCACCTTTCATGACCACAGGATATTCCAAAACACTACAGGATATGTAGGAAACAAAACAACGTCTCTACTCTGAAAGGAACAGCTCCACATTCTCCTGTCTCTGGGCTTTTGAAGTGTATTCACTAATAGATGAAACATGGCAGCCAATTTGTGCACAGCAAGCTCCCACAATCAATAATGACCAGGTAATCTTTTGTTACGATATTAAACTAGGGATAATTCTTGGCCAGGGAAATTGGGGATAACTTCCACATTCTTCTTCAAAATTGTGCCAAGGAATCTTTAATGCCCATCTGAGGGAGGTGGGGTGGGGTGGGGTGGGATGGGGAGGGTTTCAGTTTGACATCTCATCTGAAAGAGAATGTCAAACTTGATTTTTGTGTTCAAAACTCTGGAGTGGGACTTGATCCCATAAGCTTTGAATTCAGAGGAAAGAGCGCGACCAACTAAACTATGGCTGAGCGCTGAAAAAAAACCATCTCCACCTTCTCCAGTCTCTCCACATGTTGGTAAGAAAAGTATAGCCATGACACGTGAAGATAATACTGAGCAATTGTTGAGGCTAGGGAAATTGGGGCATGCACAGGGTGGATAGGGAGCAGTTGTTCCCCTCAGTTGAAGGGTCAGTTATGAGGGGACACAAGTTAAACGTGAAGGGAGGCTTGGGGGGGATTTGGGGAAAAACATTTTTACTCAGAGGGTGGTGATGGTCTGGAATGCGCTGCCCAGGAGGGTAGTGGAGGTGGGATGTGTCACATCCTTTAAAAAGTACCTGGATGAGTACTTGGCATGTCATAACGTTCAAGGCTATGGACCAAGTGCTGGCAAGTGGGGTTAGGTGGGCAAGTCAGGGCATTTCATGTGTCGGTGCAGATTTGATGGGCCAAATGGCTCTTCTGCACTGGAGTAATCTGTGATTCTGTGAATTATCTTAAAACATTTGGTAACCTGATATGAACTTAATTAATGACAACCAGCACAGGATTTCCAATACATTGATACCTCGTTGAAATGTTTGATTTTACTGTAATGATAGAAAATATTTTCTGTGAGGCTCGGCTAGTTGAGCACTAATTACCAATCCAAGGATTGTAAGCTTGACTGTGATGGAATTCTAATGCTTCTCCTACGTTGATGGAATTACCTTGTTTAATTTCTACCCACGTATAAGTGGGTAGAAACCTATCGTCCCGAACTCTGAGTGAGTAAAACTGGCTATTCCATTTGAACCTCTGTTATCTCCAGCCTTGATTGTTTCAATGCTCTCCTTATCAGCCCCTCAATTTTCCACCCTCTGTAAACATCTGCACATCTAGAACTGCTGTCCGTATTCTAATTGCATCAATTCACCCATCACCAAACACCTCAGTGCTCATTGAGCAACATTAGCTGCTAATTCATCAGCGCATCCAAGTTAAAATTCTCATCCTTGTGTCTTTCTGCATTTCGGTAATCTCCAGCCTTATGATCCTCAGAGAAATTTGTATTCCTTCAAACCTTTCATAGATTCATTGAAACTCCACAGTGCAGAAGAGGCCATTCGGCCCATCACGTCTGCACTGACTCTCTGACTGAGTATCTTACCCAAGCCCTCTCCACCACCCTGTAACCCTGGACATTAACTATGGCTAATCCATCTAATCTACACATCTTGGAACACTAAGGGGCAATTTAGCATGACCAATCCACCTAATCTGTGCATGTTTGGACTGTGAGAGGAAACCGGAGCATCCGGAGAAAACCCACATGAACACGGAGCGAACGTGCAAGCTCCACACAGACAGTCGCCCAAAGCAGGAATTGAACTCGGGTCCCTGGAGCTGTGAGGCAGCAATGCTAACCACTGTGCCATTCCCTTGCTGATTTCTTCCGTTCATTGGAATTTCCTCCCCGAGCCTCTCTGACTCGGCAATTTTCATTCTTTCCTTAAGACGCTCCTTAAGCTTTTTGTCACCCGTTCACGGATCTCCTGAGGGTGTTAGATTCTGTCTTGCGATCTGTCTCGGGACATTTTACATTGTCAAAGGTGTTAAGTAAATGCAAGCTGCTGTTGTGTAATTATAACTCCCGTTACAAATTGGCGGTTATGGTAGATGTGATAATACTTGTCACATTGTCCTTCTGCCCGTGAAAGTTGCCTCAGGATTGGTGGCCATGAAGAGAAGTGCGCTCTTCTTCAGAGAAAGGTGGAAATACACAATTTCCCTGTACATTAATGGCTCGCTTTTCTATTGTGTTTCCTGTGTCGATAAAAATCTTAGAATCCTTTACAGGAGAGACAGAACAAAAGGCAATCGAGAGCAAAACAAATGGAGATGAGCAGGGATTGTGGGGGGGGGGCTGAAAGCATGAAAAAGGCAGCTGGTTGGAAAAGCAGGAAAGGATTTAGTGAAATAGAGGACTTTAGATGGAGAATGCATGGGGACAGGTGGCTGAAAAACTGATCACAGGTACTGAAGGGTAGCGAGCGAGAAATGAGGAGTAATTCAATATTAAAGGAGCAGAAGGTATGAAAAGGAGGAACAGTTTCTTCTGAAGCGTTTGTGTTGCTCTCCAGTTTTGAACAGCAGCTGTTTTGAGTGCTGTCAGAAATATAAACCCGAGGTTTGATCTGAGCTCTGTTCCAATTGCTGTTATGACATGGAAGCTTTAGATATACTAAGATTTAACCTTGTTCAGCCCCTAACCTGCCCAAAACCAGTGGCGAAATATGCAAACACAACCTATAGGATTGATTGGAAACAAGTAATTCTTCCAATGAGCAGCAATACTATTTGGATTATTGGCTGAATCATATATTCTGATGTTTGGACATGGAAACGAACACAAATTCTAGATCAATACTAAATTTGGTTCCAATTCGGGAAAATTAATACCATCAGTTTAACAAAACCAGCTGAGAAGTGTTTTGCAGCAGATGAGGATGTCTGCTTAGACAAGGCTGCCCTCTAGAGGGTGTACATTTACTATCACATTGTTTCACAGTTTGATTAACCCTTGAGCTGTCTCAGCAGCAGTTCAGCGGCTTTGAGGCTCGTATTGTCGACATTTGTTGACGTGACTACAGCCACCGCATCTCAAAAATAACTCATTCTGTGAATTCATCTGAAATGCTTTAAAGTGGTAAAGGCGACATGGATATTTTTGTGTGGTAGCATCACTTAAAATAAAGCTATCTAATTTTAAAAAATTTATTAGTGACAAGTAAGGCTTACATTAACACTGCAATGAAGTTACTGTGAAATTCCCCTAGTCACCACTGTCTGGCACCTGTTTGGGTCAATGCACCTAACCAGCACATCTTTGGACTGTGGGAGGAAACTGGAGCACCCAGGGGAAACCCACGCAGACACGAGGAGAACGTGCAGACTCCACACAGACAGTGACCCAAGCCAAGAATCGAACCCGAATCCCTAGCATTGTGAGGCAGCAGTGCTAACCACTGTGCCACCGTGCACATGTCCACTATTAATGTCCACTATTGAAAGTAATTTGTGTTAGGGATGACTGCACTACAGAACTGAAAATTCCATTTGCCTAAGCTCTCGATAGCAAAAATCAATGAAAATATGTCAAGCATTTTAAACTGTTTTAACAATGACTGGTAGAAGGTTTTGATAGGCTATAAAGCACAGTTAGACACCTGCAATTCATGATGGGTGCTATAGAAATGTATGTTATTTCATTTTCTTCCAATTTTTCCCCATCTCTCCTGAAGATATTGTGATGTGGATCCCTGGTTGCTGACAGTTTTTGGCTACCTATGACCATCCTTCATATAGAATCATAGAATCCTACAGTGCAGAAGGTGGCGATTTGACCCATCGAGCATGCACCGACAAGAATCCCACCCAGGCCTTATCCCTGTAACCCCACATATATACCCGGTCAATTCTCCTGACACTAAGGGGCAATTTAGCATGGCCAATCCACCTAACCCTCACATCTTTGTGTTTTTCAGTGAGTATTAATAGTCCAGTTTCATCTGTTTATGCTGAGGAGATGAGGAGAATTTTTTCTCTCAGAGGGTCGTGAGACTTTAAAACTGATTTCCTTAAAGGGCAGTGGAAGCAGAGTCTTTGAATATTTTCAAAGCCGAGGTAAATAGATTCTTGATAAGCAAGGGGATGAAAGATTATTGGGGGTAGGTGGGAATGTGTTATTGAATTTAAAATCAGACCAGCCATGATCTTATTGAACAGTGGAGCGGGTTGAGGGGCTGAATGAGGGGCTCCTGCTTCCAATTGGTTTCTTGTTGGTATGCAGGCTGGGTTTGGGGATGGGGGCATGGTTGTGGGTCGGTAATTGAGTCTGATCCAGTCCTGGTTGTGTCCATTTGTGTGCAGCTTAAGACAATCATTGGACGAAGAGTCAGAATGTGTGCCATGAGTCTCCTGAAGCTTGGAACAATGGACTCCCAAGTTTCTCTGCTGCAATCAGTTAACTGGGAACAGATTAGCCTGTATGTGTGGCAAAGCTAGCCATTGGGAATGCACATGAAGCCACAGTAAGAAATTTGAAGAAAAGGTTATTTAATCTATGTGGACAATTGGACAAACCCTCTAGCCAATCTAATTGTGTTGTTGCTCACTGAATATGTCCAGTATAAGTGGAGCAGTCATTAGTTGGTTTGCATGCATTCAGTACTGAGAGCCTGGTTTATAGCACAAGGTCTCAACATAAACAAAGCATTTATAGATGTTCCTATTAGCTGGATTGGTGTTAGATTGCATTGATGAAAAAAAAGCATTTTCTTAACCAGCAAAGCAAAGATGCGACATCTGCAGAAAGGAAGATATTTCTCACCCTCATTTAGTTAATGAATATAGCAGTGGCCAAAAAGCCAATGACAAGGAATTAATATGAGCTTATCTGTAATTCCTGCAGTTTGCTTCATCTATCAGTCCCATCCACAAAATCAGGAGGTTGAACAAAATGCTGATCGCAGGTTTCCAGGTTGCATGAGTGCCAAGACACGTGGGCACTAGTTCTGCAGAAAAGGCAATTGATATTTGGCTGGTATCTCCGTAACAAATGGTGCAAATGTGGCGTGAACATTTTAGAGTAGAGCTGTGAACAGAATGTCAAATCTGAATCAATTCTGCCTGTTCATTTGAGAAAGTAATATTACACACACGTTGCGGATATTTTTCCCATCTTTGCATGCTCTCTGCGGGTGCCAAGTATTTCCACGCACATCTTTCACAGGCTTCTATGTTTTTATTTGCAGGTGCCAGGAGAATGATTAGCATGTTTTCATTTTTTATTCCTTTATAAAGGGATCAAGGTAGATGTGTTTGCTTGGTCCATCTGATTCATCCTATTTCCCTAATGCTCTTGGGGTTACACATCAGTGGGTCCTCTGGAACACTCATTGTGATCGGGATGGGAGAATGTGCCTCAATGTCCTAATTCCTTGGATGTTTTCATCCAATTCTAAGGTTTCATTTCAAATTTTGAAACATGTGCATTAGATCCTTTAAGTTTGAACCCAGAGTCATTAAGAGAACAGAATGTTCATTCACGTCAAAGTATGACAATGATGTCTATTTGTAAATTAGCATGGTACTGACAGCTCTCCATGAGTTGCAATGCAGCATTTCTGTTCTCTTCTGCTCTCTTCCATTTAGCTCATAGGCTGATAGCCAAATGATTGAATACAGGCACTTTCTATACCAATTCTCATCTGTCTGATCACATACTGCAGAGAAGAAAAGAGGCATTGAAACAAAACTCCAGTACAGGCACAGACAGCTAATCAGAGGTGTTCAAATGTGAAATAAAGTAATATATCTAAGGGAAGTAATTTGATAGGGCAAAATTGGCTGAAAGCTATAGGGCAGTTGCAAAGGAAATGGCTAAAATGGCAAACAGTTGTGGAGGGGATATGTTCCTTACATTGCCAAACAGCTTCAATCTTCAGATATCACTTCTGGCCACAGTCTTTCCTCTGAGTCAAGTGTTGGGTGTTCAAATCCCACCCCAAAGATTCTGTTCAATACTGAGGGAGTGGAATCCATTGTTGAGAAGGGAGTGAAAGTTGGTGATAATATTGCAAGTGTTTGGCCAGCACCCCTGTTTTGAAATTGGTATGCCCCTACCCTCCAAGGATTGAGGTACCTGTGGATGAATGCAATAATTTACAGGAGCAATAGTTAAATACATGCAGCAATCAGACCAAAGGTGGATGAATATGGGACCTGTCCGACTTTTGTGCTTAGCCCTCATTACAATGCAGTCAATGAGTTACCAGCAAGACATGACCTCCAACACACAGCTCACCAAGTGGAAGCAGGAGATCGGCAAATATAACCAATTCTTAAAGGCTTGCAGCATCATTTTAATGAGGAGGTGTATGTTTTCTTCATGTGGGTCTGAGACAAGCGTAAGGGCTGAAGCAATGGGGAGCATGATTTTTAGTAGAGCCTCAGGTTTTCTGATGCAGCTTTAAGGATAGTGATAGGAGGTCCTCTTTCTCACAAATAGTCAATAGGTACCAAGGCAAACTATTAAGGGGCCTGGGGAAATTTGGCATAAAACTTAAGAAGGCAGAAGTCAGTCTGCCTAATAGATTTTTTTTCCCATCAATAAGTACCAGCAGAGTCACATTTGTAGAGATAAATATATCTTACTTTGTTAAATGATGAGTGCAGATGTAGATTTTCCTCCCAACAGAAACTGGGCCGCAGACTCAATGGGGTGAACTTTCCCCTTTTGCCCGCCACAGGAATCAGCAGGCGAGGGGCAAACTATGGAAAATTCCATTGACCTCAGGCGGGATTTTCTGGTTTCGGGGCAGGCGCAGCTGGAAAATCCCACCCAATGGCATTACTACGATATAGAAATGCCTGATTACTATAATGCTGAACTGACCAAAGACGGTATGTGAGGTTTCCATGGACTGGTTGATTCTCTGTCACTGTACCGAAGGAAGCTATCTGGCCATTCACATCTGAGCTGACTTTCTCTGCAAAAGTAACTTATCTGGTCCTACTCCCCCATCTTTTCCCCAGAGCATGGCAAAAGCTTCCTCTTTAGTTACTAAAGCCATGATTGAATCTGCCTCCACCGCACTCACATGCAGTGCATTACAGATCCGAACCACTTCACCGCATAAAAAAGTATTTCCTCATATCACCATTGCTTCTAATGTCACCTTAAATTGGTGTCCTTAGGTTCCAGGCTTTTGTGCCAATGGGAATTATTTCTCTCTATCTACTCTATCCAGACCCCTCAGGATTTTGAATACCTCTATCAAATTTTATTCTGCCCTGCTCTGCTCAAAGGAGAACAAAAGCAGCTTCTCAATCTATCCACAAAACTAAAGTTCCTCATCCCATTTTCATAAATTTGTTCTGCATCCTCTCTAAAGCCTTCCTGTCCTTCCGAAAGTGCGGTGCCAAGAACTGAACACAATCCTTCAGTTGAGGCCATGCCAGAGCTTTATAAATTATCCATTGTAGCTTCCTTGTTTCAACACTTTATAGCTCTATTTTTTGGGAATCAGTTAGCTCAGTTGGATAGAAAATGATGCCAAAAGCGCAGGCTCAATCTCTGTCCCAACCATGGTATTTCATGGAGGCCTTGCTCCAAACCTGGTGCTCCTCAAGCTATGATGGACTCTAATGAAAAAGAAGCCTCTGGCTTAAATGAGTTTGATTTATAAAGCCCAGGATCTCATGTGTGTTTTGGATACTTTCTCAACTGGCCTTGCTACTTTTAGTCATTTGTACATATATTGTTATAAATGTGAGGTTTTATAAGTTTTATATTTCAGGACTGTGTCTTTAATTTAGGGGTAAGATGGAAGAATTAAGAGATCATGTGACCTGTTCTGCATTCTGCTGACAGCAAGCCTGGCTGGCCTGAATGTTCAAGGATAAAGAGAAGTTCTGGTTATTTCACTGGGAAGAAGGCAAAAGGTTCACACCTGTAAAAATTAATAATCATTTCTGTGTGGACAGTGGATGGAATGTTAGTCCCCACTAATCCCAGGAAGGTGCTCAGAGTATCAGGTTTTCAAATGGTAATACTTAAACTATCTATTTTGTTTCATGATAGAATGAAGGTGAAAGGATAGCAAATTAGCATTTTACCTGTATACAAGACCTATGTGAGTCATGTAGCCATGGTAATAGACTTTGAGACTGTGAGCATACTTGAATTGAATTGAATTGCTTTATTATTGTCACATGAATTGGGATCCAGTGAAAAGTATTTCTTCTTGCGAGCTGTTACAGACAAAACATGCCGTTCATAGAGTACAAAGGGGAGAAGCAAAGTATAGGGCGCTGAATAGGAAGCCATTATGGGATTAGCTTACAGGGTGTTTTCCTAAAATATCACTAAACCTCATGGACAATGTCAGTTTGTAATGAATCAAGAGACAAAGGGAGTGAGATAGGGGCTCCCTCATGTTATAAGGATGCAGGTGGGAGCTCAAGCTTGGAATGGAGAAACCAATTTCTTGAGAATTTAAATGATTGGCTCAAGGGAGAAGAAATCTGCAGGGTAACTCTAACCATAACCAGCTAGTCCATGGATGAGAAGTTATATGGCTGGAAAAGGAAAAGAAGGGAAGAAAGCCTTCAGGAGCTAAGAATCACTTTGGATTGATTCTGGGAGTACAGAATATCTACTTAAGGGATATACTAAAGTATAACGAGGAGGGAAATTTTCAGTTGTTTAAAATGTTATTGGGGGAATCTTTCCTGTAGTTTAGGATATGGATTACCCATAGAATCCCATAGAATCTCTACAGTGCAGAAGGAGGCCGTTTGGCCCATCAAGTCCATACCAACTCTCCAAAAGAGCATTGTATCCAAATTACCTGTTGAAATACTGTTTAGTTAATATTGTTTTTAGTTTTGTGGGATAGTAAAAGTCTTAAAACTTGAAATCTTATTGTGCATTTCCTTTAAGTTGGTCATTGGGAATTCAAACTTCTTTTTGTTATTAGTCTCTATGCGGATGCAACAATATATCCTCAGATCTTTCTGTTCTTGTAACACTTTAGGATTTGGTTACTGACTTTAGATTGCTTCTCCCCATTCTTCCTAAATACATCACATCACATATTGTGAGGTGAAGCATTTTGGAGGATCAAATTTAGGTGCGAGTTATACTGTAAATGGCAGAACCCTAAGAAACATTAACATATAGAAGGATCTGGGTGTGCAGGTCCACAGTTCTCTAGTGGCAATGTAGGTGGCCAAGGTGATTAAGAAGTCATATGACATGCTTGCCTTCATCAGCCGGGGCATTGAGTACAAGAGTTGGCAAATTATGTTGCAGCTATATAAAATCTTGGTTAGGCTACATTTGGAATATTGCATGTAGTTCTGGTCGCCATGCTACCAGAAGGACATGGAAGCTCTAGAGAGAGTGCAAAGAAGGTTCACCAGAATGTTTCGAGGGTGTTGGCAGTGAGGAGAGGTTGAATAAACTAGGATTGCTTTCACTGGAAAGCTGGAGACTGAGGGGAGATCTGATAGAGGACAACAAAATTATGAGAGGATAGTCAGAGGCTTTTTCTCGGGTTGAAGTGTTAATTACAAAGGGGCACAGGTTTAAGGTGAGGGGGGAAAGTTTAAGGGAGATATGTGGGGAAGTTTTTCACACAGAGAATGGTAGGTGCCTGGAAAGTGCTGCCAGAAGAGGTGGAGGAAACAGGCACATTACCAACATTTAAGAGACATCTGGATGGGTAAATGAATAGGGAGGGAATAGAGGGATATAGACAAGTAAGCGTAGAAGGTTTTTTTCAGTTTAGTTTGGGCATCAGGCTTGGAGGGTTGAAGGACCTGTTCCTGTAATATACTTTTCTTTGTTCTTGTTCTTCCAGCCTGTTTATGTCTTCCAGAAATCTATCAATTCACAGTGCACAGAACTTCAATGTTATGTGTCATCTGTTAATTTTAAAATTGTGCCCCAAGTTTAGGTTATTAAGGAGCTAGGTTGTAATGGTGGTGTAGTGGTAATATCATTAGATTAGTAATTTCTTTGATTTGATTTATTATTGTCACATGTATTAGTATTCAGTGAAAAGTCTTATTTCTTGCACGCTATGCAGACAAAGCATACCGTTCATAGGAAAGGGAAGGAGAGAGTGCAGAATGTTATAGTCATAGCTAGGGTGTAGAGAAAGATCAACTTAATGTGAGGTAGGTCAATTCAAAAGTCTGATGGCAGCAGGGAAGAAGCTGTTTATGAGTCGGCCGGTATGTGACCTCAGACTTTTGTATCTTTTTCCCAATGGAAGAAGGTGGAAGAGAGTATGTCCGGGGTGCGTGGGGTTCTTGATTACACTGGCTGCTTTTCCGAGGCAGTGGGAAATGTAGACAGTGTCAATGGATGGGAGGCTGGTTTGAGTGATGAACTGGGCTTCATTCACAAACCTTTGTAGTTTCTTGTGGTCTTGGACAGAGCAGGAGCCATACCAAGCTGTGATAAAACATTAAAGGATGCTTTCTACGGAATCTGTAGAAATTGGTGAGAGTTGTAGTGAACATGCCAAATTTCCTTAGTCTCCTGAGAAAGTTAAGGCTTTGGTGGGCTTTCTGAACTATAGTGTCCACATGGAGAGACCAGGACTCTCCATGTGGACAGATTTTCCTGATCTGGACACCTAAAAACTTGAAACTCTCGCCCAATTCTACTTCATCCCCATTGATGTAGACAAGGGAATGCCCTATACTACGCTTCCTGAAATTGATGATTATCTCCTTCGTTTTGTTGACATTGAGGGAGAGATTACTGTCGTTGCACCAGTTCACCAGATTCTCTGTATCTCTTTCCGGTAAAGTTGTTTTTATTAGTCACAAGTAAGGCTTACATTAGCACTGCAATGAAGTGACTGTGAAATTCTCCGAGTCGTCACACTCTGGCACCTGTTCTGATCAATGCACCTAAAGAGCACGTCTCTCAGACTGTGGGAGGAAACCAGAGCACCCGGAGGAAACCCGTGCAGACATGGGAAGAATGTGCAAACTCCACACAGACAGTGACCCAAGCCGGGAATCGAACCCGGGTCCCTGGCACTGTGAGGCAGCAGTGCTAACACTGTGCCACCATGCACTGTGTCTCAAAATCCAAGCTAATGCTCTGAGGACTAGCTTCAAATCCCACCAAAGCTGTTTGCAGCATTTCAATTTGATTAATAATCATTTTAGTTCCTAAATTGATCAATTTGACCAATAATTCTGGAATTAAAAGGTAGTCTCAGTGATGCTGACCATATAACTATCATCGGTTCGCTGGTCCACTGATATCCTTTAGGGGAGCAAATCTGCCATCCTTCCCTAGTCTGACCTACACATGACCCCAGACCCACAGCAATATGGTTGACCCTTAACTGCCCTCTGTAGTGGCCTAGCAAGCCGAGGGCAATTTGGGATCGGCCACAAATACTGGCTTTGCCAGTGATGCTCATGTTCCATGGAATGAATAATTAAAAAAATACATATCAAGAAAAGCAGGTCCAAGGACAAGTTCTTGGGGGATCTCACTGGATTCCAACTCAATTTTCAAGTTTGCTGATGACACCACCTTTGTCAGTTGGATCTCAAACAATGACGAGACACACTACAGGAAAGAGATGGAGAACTGGTTTTGTCACCATCTCAGGCTTCCCAAGAGTTCAGAGTGCAATAGATTGCACCATGGCAGCAGCCCTAACATTTATAAGCTGCAAGAGCTACCATTTCTTCAATGTGCAACTGATGTGTGATTGTCAGAAGCACATACTGCACATGTGTGCACAGTACCCCAGGGGTTTCATTGATTTCTACATCCTGATTCACTCCCGGGTGTCAGAGATTTCCGAAGGGTCAGAATGTCTGCAAGGTTGGCTGCTGGGGGCTAAGGGGTACCCACTGAAACACTGGCTGACGTCTCCTTTGTGTCATCCTCAGAGCTGTTCCGAGGAGAGGTACGACACTGCTCGCAGCTCCACACACTTCCTAATAGAGCAGACCATAGGACTTCTGAAGATGCACTTCAGATGCTTGGACCACTCAGGTGGCTCACTGAAATACATTCCAGAGAATGTTTCCAACATGATCACGGTTTGCTCTGCCCTTCACAATCCAACTATGCAAAAAGGTGAGTCCTTGCCGAAGGATGAACTTGAGGAGGATGAGAGATCAGAAGATGAAGATGCGGAGATCCAGGAAGCTCAGGGAGCTGCTGAGGGACAGCATGAGCATGGTGATGCCAAGCATGAAGGAAAACATGGGGAACATGTCTGTGAGACTTTAATAGCTGACAGGTTCCAGGGAGAGTAAAGTTAAGTGAGGGCATATAACCACATCTCTCTGAGCTCTCAAAGCCATTCCCTGTCATCTCAAGGGATGTCCAAACATTTGCTGAGAGAATGAGTCCTGTAATCACATCTGCGTGTTCTGGCCTCGTGACTCGAAAGGACTTGATCTCAGTTATGGTCTGCGGTGCCCTGTGAATGCAATCACATTGCAAACTTTGAATCCACTGAGGAACAAAAGCGATGCAAAACAAGCCTTGATACTTGCTGCACAGTGGCACAGTGGCACAGCTGCCTCACAGCGCCAGGGACCCGGGTTTGATTCCCGGCTTGGGTCACTGTCTGTGTGGAATTTGCACGTTCTCCCTGTGTCTGCGTGGGTTTCCTCTGAGTGCTCCGGTTTCCTCTCACAGTCCAAAGACGTGCTGGTTAGGTGGATTGGCTATGCTAAATTCTCCCTCAGTGTACCTGAATAGGTGCTGGAGTGTGGCGACTGGAGGGTTTTCGCAGTAACTTCATTGTAGTGTTAATGTAAGCCGACTTGTGACACTAATAAATAAACTTAAAATTTTTAAGCTTCATTGCCATATAATGATGTAAATGCTTGCTGTGACGGAGATGAGAACCTGTTGAGGGATCTCATCCTTAAGTGCTTGTGTTTGGGCATTACCACTGAGGAGACCCAAATGCTGCTTTGGTATCAGTGCTGATGAGCTTCCCTCACTCAATGGTGTTCCTTAAGGAAGAAGTGTTCCAAACAGTTCCATCATATCATTCTCCCTGACAACAGACAAGGGCACAGAGACTAGTTCAACTGAGGTTGACATCACTGTTCATTTCACACTATCACTGAGTGGGAAGATGGCCAAAACTCAACACAAGAAGATTCCAAAGTACAGATTCACAACTTCAGTTGACCTGAACATTCACACAGCCATCAAATGATATCACAAAAGTGCAGTATATTTACAGTGACAGCACAACTGTTGTGCTAGTGTGACACTTCTGCTGCTGTCAAGAGATTTCAGGTTTCATTAGGAACATAAGGTATTTATTGATAAGAGAAACTAGGTACAGAAGTTTTGCAGCCCTTGGCAGTGCTGGATCAGTAGCTCCAATCCTAACATATCTATTGCACAGCTGCTAGATGTATTCTGCCTGAGAGAAGACTCCAGTCTCTGGGGTGATCACTCACTTTCAGTTCCCATTTGTCCCTCAAGTCTGGTAACCCACCTCTGCTCTACTGTCTTAAAGAGAGAGACAAACCATACACGATGCCTGTGAACCACTGGTGATATTCACATTTTAAAAAATCTTCCTAACCATACCACTACATTGATATAAAACCCTGACCCGCAGCAGAGGTGGTGGCAGCCTGCTGACTGCTATGTCCCAATGCCTGTGGTGATCATGGCAGATGTTCTCTGGTGGCCTGAGGCCTGGAGGATTCCCTCCTCATGGTCAGAGACACTCTCAGCGGCCTGTACTGCTGCAGTGGGTGTGGGCCCAGGTACAAGTGACTGTGAGCAGCTGCACACCCTTAGGGTGTACTGAGATGAATCCACCGGGTGTCCGGCTGATGCTCAGTTTCCCTTGTGGGTGCCCAAGGGCACCGGCCTTACTCTTGCAGGAGATGTTGCACCTGATGGTGCCCACCAGGTGTGGCCATGGAGTGCAGGGCCGAGCCCAAGCCTGGCAAGACCTGCAGGAGCAAGGTCTCCACGGTGGTCACCAGTCTCCCCACGATGACCTTGAGGTGTTCGTATGTCAGAGCTACAACATCTTACAGAACATGGATAGAGTTCTCTATCATTTGCTCTAGTCTGCTGAGTGGCTGTCGAATTGCTGCCTGATGCCGCATGTCATTGCATCTCCAGCATTGAGTTGTCAGCTGCTTCCAGAGGCTCATCATCCTGAGTGGTTGGCTGGAGTGCAGCAGCCCTCTGTGTGCTGGAGACCTGGGCTGCCCCTGCCTCTGACTGCTGTGGGGATGTGTCAGTGAGGTGTTGTTCAGAAAATGACCCTGAGTCTAATGTAGAGCTATGCCCACCAAGGTGTGTGTCTCTGCACTGGTGGAGGATGGCTGAGCGCTGTGACAGTTTGTCAGGGGCCTCCTCATCCTCGGACGTGCTCTGGAGGCTTTCTTAGCTTGAGGGCCTGGATCTGCTGGTGCCTAGGAAATAGAGAATATAGAGTTTTAGTTGATAAGCATACGCTACGCTTAAATACACGTGACTTACTGTGATTGTCAGGATTTCATGAAATGACGGAGTTGTGATCAGTACGAGGTTTTAATAGTCTATGAGTTTGCTCAATGCAAAGAAGAGATATGATGTGGAGATGCCGGCATTGGACTGAGATGTGCACAGTAAGAAGTCTCACAACACCAGGTTAAAGTCCAACAGATTTATTTGTATTGTGAGTTTGCAGAGCACTACATCAGTTGAGTCAGTGCGGTGTTGGACTTTAACCTGGTGTTCTGAATTCTTCTTACTGTGCCCACCCACTCATCTGATGGTGGGGATACTGGTGCAGGGCAGGGGAGAGGACTTGGGTAAGATACACTGTCAGAGAGTGGGTACAGACTCGATGGGCTGAATGGCCTCTTCTGCACTGTAGGGATTCTATTCTATTCTTTTCTCTGTTCTCAAGTGCCTCCAAACTGCAAGCATGTAAGATATCTGAACAACTAAGGTAATCAGAGCCATAAAAGACATTACAACCTCTTTTCTGAACACTTTCAATGGCTTTATGTTGCTCTATGATTCTGTTTAACCACACATGTGCCCCGTGTTCCAAAACAGGGCAAACAGAAGATGCGAAAAGATCATCGTTGGAGATGGAATGGTTTTTCAACTTACAAAGCATGTATAAATGGTTACCAAAACTCCAAATCTCAGCAGCACGGGCAACATCTATGGAGAGAGAAACAGAGTCAATGGAACCAATTTTACCATCACGTTGCACTTGTTTTCGAGTGCGAAAACTTGGAAAAGTCGGACGTGAGGCGAGTAGCGTGATCCGCGCCTGCCTCTGCGCCGGTTCCCCCTTTACCAAGGCCCGAAAATGGCCGTGATCGGGACCGCGCCCAAAACGGGCGCGACGGCCATTTAAATGCACTTGCATGTAGTGGAGCCCAGTGCCACTCTGCCTGAGATTGATGGGAGGATGGGGGGGGTCCCCACAATTGGTCTGGGTGGCGGGGGGGGGGGGGAATAAGAGGGTCAGTAATGTTGTGGGGAGTGGGCAATGTCTGTGGGAGCCAGGGGGAGTCATTGTCCGACCCGGGAGCGACGTGGCAGGGGAGCGGCATTTATTCATTTTTTTGTATGGACACGCACTGTTGGAGGTGCCGATCGGAGCTGCAGGGTTTCGGGCATGTTAAACCCCGCCCACAGGTTTCTACAGCGTGATTTGCTATCGTTAATATTTTTTGCAGGCAGAGTGCATATGGGGGCGCCTGAGGACGGGTCTCAAAGTTGGATCTGAAACACTCCCAGTTTCAAGTCCGCCCTGCACTTAGAATCAAAATAGAACCCAATGTTTCAAGTCCATATGACCCTTCTTCCCCTCTTTTCGACCTACCTGGATAAATAGCCCACCAATTTGAGAGTCATACTCGATGTTGGGTTATGACATGTTTTGAGTGAGACAGTTGTCACCAATGATGAAAAATTAGCTCAGAATGTCTCAGTAAAATTATCTGGATCGCTGTTGTTTGTTCCTTGGTCTACATTGAGTTATCAGAAATTAGCAAGATCAGACACAGAGGCCGGAATTTTACCATTTTATCTCTAAGTACCAGGTGGGGGTGGAGCTGGGAGAGTTCCAGATCCATCATTAGGGTGTGTTTTCAGGCACCCCAATGCACTCTGGCTGCAAAAGTTTGAGCAAGTCTGTTGCTCATTGCAGAAGCCTGTGGGCGGGGCTTAACACACCTGAAAGCCTCCAGAAGGAGGTAGTGCGCATGTGTAGGCCTCTGCTGCTGCACATGCGCATTCGCAGTAGCAGGAATCTGACAGACAGAGAGAGCTGTCAGGCCGCTGCTATTGTTGCAGCCTGAAGCAGCTCTCCCCCCTGTGCTATCGCGGGGGACGCGGCCCAAGATCCAGCCCCTGCTAACCCCCCGCCGCCACCCAGACCGATCGCAGACCCACTCCCTCCTCCACCAATCAGGGCCCCGCTGCCCTCCCCCCACCAATTGCTGCAGATTGGCAGCGAGCCCCCTCTCCCCATTAGCCCCACCCCCACTTGCCCCTCCCCCATTGGCAACACCCACTGGCACTGCCCAGTGGGCATTGCCCAGGTGCTAGGCTGGCATTGTCACCGTGCCAGGGTGGCACTACAAGTCTGGCACTGCCCAAGTGGGATTCCCCCCTTGCCCTCAACCTCTCAGGGGGGTCTCAATGGCCTCTGGTTCCACCGGCGAGGCCAAGTTGACTGCTCCCTGTTCATGGGGAGCATGTCTATTCCTTGCCAGCAAGAACCTTTCCTGGTGAGGCCATAAAGGCAGGTAAGCCCAGATGATTGAGGGCTGGGCTTGTTAAGCACATTGAAATACATTAACCAGCCTCTCACCCATTTCCAGCGAGAGGCTGACTGCGCCAAAAATCCTACTGTTGTAAAATGGCGCCGGTCGTGAAAACCAGCGCCAATCACACTAGTCGCTTTACACCCCATGTTATGACCATGTCACTCCCGAAGAAGGGCGCAACGCGATGGTGAAATACTGATGAGAGTGCAGAATCCTAGCAGGCAGGACACGGATCATGCAAAGGTCCGTTAACCACAGATGGGACTTTCCAGTTTTGGGGCGAGTATGGCTGGAAAATCCCACCCAGCATTGTTGATAATGGACCCAGTATCCTGGGTTAGAGACGGAAACATTTTCCAAATTTTTGCCTCTAACTACCATCCAGTAAGCCTTGCTGGAAATGAACATATGTGATCATTTGGTGGGCACAGGATTACACTCAGTTGTAAAGCTCGGTATCATCAACAACCTATTGATTTTCACTCTCACGTCTCACACGTGCATAATGACCTGTTGGGCAATGCAACAGAAGGTAATGATGCAACAAACTGGAAGAGACAAGGGGAAAGAAAATGAGGATGAACCTGAGGGGATAATAGGTCAGTAAAAATGCATTTATAAAGAAAAGAAATCACAGTTAGTTTCAGATAGCAAAAATAATATTTTTTTCATTTTAGGTTTTTTTGTGGCTTCATAAGAATGTACATTCACATTTAATGATATTGCTATTCATATAGGTATACATTCATTTATATTTTATAAAGCCATTGTATGATTAAGGGTACAGACATAGATATTTTATGAGGTCATTGTATCTTTAGGTGTATAATCACACATACATTTTATGAGAGTGTACATTCTCATACATAGTTTATGGAGTCACTGCGCATCCTGCCTGCGTGATAGCTCCAACAGAAACACATTGTTAGATCAGGCTGTTTGCATTTAAAGCAATGCTGTTCAAGAGACTGACAGGAGGGATAGCCCAGTAAAAAGGGAATATATAAACTGAATAGCAAAGAAAGAAAGAGGTTAGCATAATGAAACGGCATAAAATAAACCTGAACTTAAACTCATCCAAAATTCTGCTGCTGGCATTCTAACACACACATGCCTACCAGTCACCCCTATGTTTGCTGAACCTATTCACTGATACCTCAATTTTTAAAATTCTGATCCTCGTGTTCAAGCCAGTCCAGGCCTCACTTTTGCCTGTGTCTGTAACTTCCTTCAACTCCTCAACCCTCTGAGAGATCCTCTCCAATTCTACACTTTATTGAATCGCTGATTTCCATCAGGTCACTGTTGTCGATCATCCCTTCAATTCTCTCCGTCCTAAGCTTCGGAATTCCCTCAGTAAGTCTTCCAACCTCTCTTCCGCTCTCACCTCATTTCAGACCCTCCTTAAAACTCAACTCACAAACAAAGCTTTTAGTTATCTCTTCCAGGATCTCATTCTTTGTTTAAGTGTTCATTTTTGTCTCGTCATGCTCCAAGTGAAATAATTCACAATGTTGGCTGAGGTTAAATAAATGCAAGTTGCTGCATTAGTATGCAGGGAGACAAAGAGAGAGAACAGTACAGTGCTATAACCATGTTTGCCAGGCAGCACCATAAAAGGATATAAAACAACTATGCGTTTCAGAGAGGGAAGGAGGGAGGATGAGAGTTTAACACCATAAATGGGTAGATTATGACTTGAGATGACAGGGAGAGAGAAAGATAAAGTAGTGTAGTTTAATAAACAATTGTAACAGGGAAAGAAGATAGTGCAAAGGGCATATATAGGAGGAGAGAATGGGTAATAAAATACAATAACCAAAGGTTGCAGAATGAGAAGATAGCACAGGAAAAAGCATCTACAATGAGGATGTACAGCAGAAAGCTGTGGGAGAGAATTGCACAGTATAACAACTACATGTATCAGAGACTTAGGACCTGATTTTACCATTTTCATTCTAAGTGCTGAATCTGGGCTTAATTCAGATCTGACTTGGGAATCTGCTTTCAAGCGCCCCCTTACGTACTCAGCCTGAAAAAAAAAATCGCGGGTCCCATTCGTGCTGTGGGCGGGGCTTATCACACCCAAAATGATCGGTGCTCTGAACTGCGCATGGGCAGTTAGAAAAAAATTTGAAAAAGCGCGCCCATGTCAGATCGTTCCCAGGCCGCAGAAAGTGGAGAAAGCAGCCTAGGAGCGAAAAGCGGGAGCGATAGCCCCCACAGACATCACTGTCCCCCTTATCCACCCCCCCGCTACCCAGACCGATTGCGAAACCCTTCCCCCCACCGCAGAGTGGCAGTGGACCTCCGTGCTCACCCCCCCTACGAGAGATCCATCTGCTCCCCCCACCAGTGAGCAATCGGGCCTCCCCCCCCTCCCCCCCTCCCCCCACCAGAGATACATCTTACTAGCCTCCCTCCTCCCCCCCTCAGAGAACGATCTGGCCTCACTCACCCACCCCAGAGAATGGTCTGGCCTCACTCCCCTTCCCCCCAGAGGAACATCTGACCCACCTCCTCCTCCCTCCCCACCAGACAACGATCAATGATAGTAAAAGTTTTTATAAATATATAAAAAGGAATAGAGTGGCTAGAGTGAATGTTGGACCCTTGGAGGACGAGAGGGGGGAGTTAATAGTGGGAAATGAGGATATGGCTGAGTCTTTAAATAAGTTTTTTGTGTCGGTCTTCACGGTGGAGGACACAAATAGTTTGCCAAATATTAACGATAGAGGGTTGGCAGCAGGAGAAATACTTAATACAATTAATGTTACCAGAGAGGCAGTGCTGGGTAGACTAATGGGACTGAAGGTGGACAAGTCCCCGGGTCCGGATGGAATGCATCCCAGGGTATTGAAAGAAATGTCAGAGGTAATAGTGGATGCGTTAGTGATTATTTATCAAAACTCGTTGCATTCTGGGGTAGTGCCGGTTGATTGGAAAACGGCTAATGTTACGCCGCTGTTTAAAAAAGGAAGGAGACAAAAAGCGGGTAACTATAGGCCGGTCAGCTTAACGTCTGTAGTAGGGAAAATGCTGGAATCCATTATTAAAGAGGAGATAGCAGGGCATCTGGATAGAAATGGTTCGATCAATCAGACGCAGCATGGATTCATGAGGGGAAAGTCGTGCTTGACGAACATGTTGGATTTTTATGAAGATGTGACTAGGGCGGTTGATGGAGGAGAACCGGTGGATGCGGTGTTTTTGGATTTCCAAAAGGCGTTTGATAAGGTGCCCCATAAAAGGCTGCTGAAGAAGATTAGGGCACACGGAGTTGGGGGTAGTGTGTTAAAGTGGATTGGGGACTGGCTATCTGACAGGAAGCAAAGAGTCGGAATAAATGGGTGTTTTTCCGGTTGGAGGAAGGTAACTAGTGGCGTGCCGCAGGGATCGGTACTCGGGCCGCAACTGTTTACCATTTATATAGATGATCTGGAGGAGGGGACGGAGTGTAGGGTAACGAAGTTTGCAGACGACACAAAGATAAGTGGAAAAGTGAATCGTGTGGAGGACGGAGAAGATCTGCAGAGAGATTTGGACAGGCTGAGTGAGTGGGCGAGGATATGGCAAATGGAGTATAACGTTGAGAAATGCGAGGTTATACACTTTGGAGGAAATAATAACAAATGGGATCACTATCTCAATGGAAACAAATTAAAACATGCTACCGTGCAAAGGGACCTGGGGGTCCTTGTGCATGAGACGCAAAAGCCCAATCTGCAGGTACAACAGGTGATCAAGAAGGCAAATGGGATGTTGGCCTATATTGCGAAGGGGATAGAATATAAAAGCAGGGATGTCTTGATGCACCTGTACAGGGCATTGGTGAGGCCGCAGCTGGAATACTGTGTGCAGTATTGGTCCCCTTATATGAGGAAGGATATATTGGCATTGGAGGGAGTGCAGAGAAGGTTCACCAGGTTGATACCGGAGATGAGGGGTTTGGATTATGAGGAGAGGCTGAGGAGATTGGGTTTGTACTCGTTGGAGTTTAGAAGGATGAGGGGGGATCTTATGGAGACTTATAAGATAATGCGGGGGCTGGATAGGGTGGAGGCGGAGAGATTCTTTCCACTTAGTAAGGAAGTTAAAACTAGAGGACACAGCCTCAAAATAAAGGGGGGTCGGTTTAAGACAGAGTTGAGGAGGAACTTCTTCTCCCAGAGGGTGGTGAATCTCTGGAATTCTCTGCCCACTGAGGTGGTGGAGGCTACCTCGCTGAATATGTTTAAAGCGCGGATGGATGGATTCCTGAGCGGTAAGGGAATTAAGGGTTATGGGGATCAGGCGGGTAAGTGGTACTGATCCACGTCAGATCAGCCATGATCTTATTGAATGGCGGGGCAGGCTCGAGGGGCTAGATGGCCTACTCCTGCTCCTATTTCTTATGTTCTTATGTTCTTATATCAGCACCCCCCCTCCCCCCCACCCCCCAACCACCAGACAACAATTAAGCCTTCCCTGGGCCCCCCCACCCCTGCCATCAGACAACGATCGTGCCTCCCTCCCCCCCTCCCTCCCCACCAGAGATACATCTGACCCGCCTCCTCTTCCTCTCCCATACAACCAGACAACAATCGCGCCTCCCTCTCCTCCCCACCAGAGATACATCTGACCTGCCTCCTCCTACACCCCCTCAACCAGACAATGATCTGGCCTCCCTCCCCTTCCCCTTCCCCACCAGAGATACATCTGACCCGCCTCATCCTACCCCCGCTCCCCCCCCAGCCCCAAACCAGACAGCGATCTGGCCTCACTCCCCTCCCCCCCACACCAACCAGAGAATGATCTGACCTGCCTCCCTCCCACCACCGATCTGAGTCAGAGAACCGTTGGAAGCACTGAACTCGCTCTTCAGCAGCCGGAGCACCCGATTCAGACTTTTATTCAGCAAGTTCATTTTGTCGCGATTCCGGATCGGCAAAAGAGGGAAATGCTGATAAACGTGGACGGGCAGTTCATTAATTCAATTGAAATGCATGCAAGTGCATTTAAATCTCCGTTGCGCCCGTTTCGGGCGCGAACTGGATCGCCGCCATTCCCGGGTTTCGGTAAAGTGGCCATCTGTGCGGACGCGGGCGCGGATCGCGTTAATGGCCTCACACCCGACTTTACCACGTTTTCATGACCAAAAGCGGGCGCGACACAATGGTAAAACAGGGCCCTTAAAGTTGTGTCACATGAGCAACAACCTGCCGAAATTGCAGATACCCAGGAATTATCAATCTACAGCAGAGTAGCCCATGTGTAACAAAAATAAAGATAACGCAGAAAAAAGACATGGTCACCATATCAAACATAGAAAGAAAGAAGGAAGCACTGTGAAGATGAAACACTGTGTTCAGCAGAAAGGACAGCACAGTGAAAAGGCAACACAATAGAAAATGCTGGCAAATCTCAGCAGGCCTGACAGTATCAGTGGGGAGAGAATAGAGCTAACATTTCGAGTCTGGATGACCCTTCGTCAGAGCCGGAAGGGCACAGTGAAAAGGCAAGTCATTAGTCCAAGTAGCAGAGGTGGAGAATAGTAAAGAAAAGCCACATCTATCTGAAATTAGACATCACAGTAAGATGGTAATTGTGCACCGAGGACAATAGAGTGAAACTAATGGAGAGTGAGAAGTTGGCACGATAAAAGGAGTTGTGCAAACCATTCACAATAACAAGTTGGACTGAATCGAAGGGAAAGGAGAGTTGAGCTCCCCAAACATGCGCGTATTACAGACTGCAGTGGTCGCCAATAGCAAAGAGCTCAGCTGCCAAGACAGAATGAGGGAGTCAATCAAGATCGTACAAGAACTAGCAGCCATTCAGTGCTTGGAACGAACCGTATTGAACACGCGTTCGGTGTGTGATATCACTGCAGTTGATTTCAGGCATACAGCACTGTCAAAAAGGATGAATCAGAGATTCCTTGTCTGACAATTTATTGTAACAAATTGATGAAAATCATCCACTACAATTCTGTCACCGTGATATTAATCACATTTTGTTACAATATCCAACTTGAAAACCCGTTGTTAATTGTACTTCTTAAATAAATAGATTGACACTTGCTAATTATTCATTATTTATTTGCAATTTCTGCAGGTTGCCGCTAATGTGACACAACTTTAACAACATTATAGAAGAATAAAAATGTGAGGTCTGTGTCTATGCACATCACAGCCAGAGTTTAATGCTTGGTGTAGGGTGCGAAACCAGGATGAGAATGTAGTCATGTAAAATCAGGTGGGATGGTGAATTTGGGGTGGGGTGGGGGGAGTTAATTATGCCCATAACATTTGTGTCTCTGCTGGTATTTGAACAGTAGTGGGGAGGATGGCATTTTGCCATCTGGGAGGCGACCCAGTAAATATTGATGGCCTTCCTACAAGTTTTTTCGAAGGGGGAGTTGTGGCGTTTGCACTGCTAGCTGGACACCCTGTCTACCCCAGTGGTACAGGCTGCTGCCATGGTGAAACTTCCCTGCCCTTTCAGCGAACCCCCCTCTCTTGTTGGGGTCAATCCTTGACCTCACTTTGGGCCTGTTCTGGGGGTTCCTCCTCTGCTTCCTGCCTCAGATAGACAGTAACCACAACTTCAGGGAACTATTTGCTTAAATTGAGTGAGAGTTGTGGCTTCCAGGAAAGGCAGAGGCAGCCATGTGAAACTCCAGTCAGAATTTTTTGAGGAGAGAACAAAGTGAGATTTTATCTGTTATGATGCCCTTTTGCTATTCTATTCCTTCAGCTGTGGTGTTACTCTGAATTGTCAGAGTCTGGAGGGTCTGAAACTATTTGCTTCTTGCATGAGCCAGTAACTTATTCTCTGCATGGAGAGATGAAACCTTACTTCATAGAAACATGAATCCTCTCAAAACTGACTGAAGAAACAACAAAGGAAACTAAAACGCCAACTTCATCAATTCTGATGAGTACTTGTTTAAAGCCACGTGTAGTTTTCTGATGAAAGACAGTTGAAAATAATTAAAACATAAATCGGGATCTATTTAAAAATCATCCATGATGCAGGTTTTTTTCTATACTATATTATTTAAAGTTAAATAGTAAAACCTTTTGAAAGCTGAGAAGCAAAGCACTGGAGTTGTTTGAAATATTTTTTCTCTACTGTACTGGGCAACTGAGAGCAGCAAAACTGAGGAGTTACAGTGCCACAAGTGGCGGGAGGCGGAAATTATAGAATGGCAAGTTTACGTGGACAATTTCCATTGTAAATGTGAACATGGTGGTTGGTATGTTCCCAATTCGTTCAGGGAGCTTGGCGAATGTCCACAATTATTGACACAGGGACTCACAATGGGAACAAAACTCTGACAATTGTAAATAAAACTTGGTAGACAAGAAGTGCACATTAAGTTTCAAAAGCTGGTTAGAAAGTGTCGTGAAAAAAAATGCAGCAACAAGCGGATTTGAAGAATTACTGGTTTTGAGCCCTCCTTTGCTTTCTGTGGGAATGGCGGTAGGGGCTCAAGATTCGGCAAAACCCGGAAGTCACGAATCTCGTTGCCGAGATTGCGACTTCTGATTTTCGCTGCCCCTCACTGACATAATAAGGTTTATGCCCGCAATAGGCATGGACCTGATTTAAATACATCACACTATATTTACATATAATTAAATATGCCCCCCCCACCAGATATTGAGCCCCCTCCATGTTTTCAAACCACGCCGATGTGAAGTCACATTGACACAGTTTATAACAGCTTCACCCAGTCATGAACCTATCATGGGATTCGCCCCCTCCCTGTGGGCGTAGAGGTGAGTATAGCCCCCGGGAGAGAGGGACATGGTCAGGCAGTGCCAACCTAAGGGTGCCAACTTGTGCCAGGGTCAAACCCAGTGGTGTGGGAGGGGATTAATTTATTTATGGTGGTGATCAGGAGTGGATGTGAGAGCTGGGGAAGTCGATGATGGCTGTATTGCTGGGGCATGGGAGGGGCGGGGGGGAAGAAGAGGTATGATGTTCTAGGGTGGGGGAGGGGACCAGCACTGACTGTTGGTGGGGTAGGGGGATGGGGGAAGGGGGGATGCTGGCACGAACTGTTGGGGAGTGAATACCGGCTCTGATTGCGGGGGGAGGGAAGGCGGGATGGTGGGGGGAATACCAGCTCCGATCAGGAGGGGAGGTGGGACGAAGTCTCTGGGACCTCTGGGGTATGTTGAGAGGGGGGGGGGGATGCGGTCATCATTTGGTCTGATCAAGACAGCTGGACTTTGCTGGCATTTTAAGGCTCCACCCCACATGATGGCATGAAACACATCCAGCTGTTTATTTTGACTGAGTATGATAAGATCAGGACAGAAAACTGACCTGTGAGAGAAACATGTCGTTTTCTCACTGGAACCAACACTCTGCCATTTTTTGATAAGATTTTGTCCATCGAGTTAGATCAGAAGGTGGACAATACTGAAATAGAACATTCATGCATGAGGAGTAACCAAAACATCGGAGCAAAAGAAGACCTTGTTTCCTCTTACCTTTTGTCTGAGTTATTCTTTGTACTCTTATGGCAAATAGTAAGGTGCAGGAAAACGCTTGAAATAGAATAAAACTGTGTGACTCTGTACATTTTCACACAAGGTAAAAGTTTATAGAAGTTCAATATTTTCTATCTGAATCACCTCTTTTCAAAGTGATTGACAATAATTTATTTTCGACAATTGGTCAGAAGTGATGCACAATTGCAGCAAGGCAAGATGCTTTAGATGACACATTGTTCACTTAAATAATATGATTCTAGAGAAGTTTTGAAGGACAGAGATTATCGGAACAGTTGGAGCATAAAGGATACAGAAGAATAAAGAAAATCAATAAGGAAACCAATGACTTGACGAAACCTAAGAAGTACGTTATCAAAATTGACTGACGTGTTCAACATTCTGGCTAAAGTAGTGGATGGGAGAAAGGTATCTTTGACAATTTGGAAAACAAAATTAGAGATTTAAACAAAAACATGAAAGAAAGAGCAAAAGCTTGGACTGTAAACTCTGCCAAAGCCATGCCATAATCTTGGAAATTAAATATACATTTTTCAGTCTCACATTAGATTTAATTAAATTAAATGCTAAAATGTCTGCTATTGGACTTTTGATTATTTTAACTCTGTTTATTTATGCTAAAAGGCTAATTCTAGAGAGGTTTCTAGAGAAGGGTGGCACGGTGGCACAGTGGTTAGCACTGCTGCCTCACAGCGCCGGGGACATGGGTTTGATTTCCGGCTTGGGTCACTGTCTGCGCGGAGTTTGCACATTCTCCCCGTGTCTGCGTATATTTCCTCCGGGTGCCCCGGTTTCCTCCCACAGTCTGAAAGACATGCTGGTTAGGTGCATTGGCCATGCTAAATTCTCTCTCAGTGTACCCAAACAGGTGCCGGAGTATGGCGACTAGGGGATTTTCACAGTATTTTCATAAATTTCACAATTTTCATTGCAGTGTTAATGTCAGCCTACTTGTGACAATAATAAATAAACTAAACTAATTCCACAAGATAAGGGCGGCATAGTGGTTGGCACTGCCACCTCATAGCTCCAGGGACCCGGGTTCAATTCCGGCCTTGGGTGACTGTGTGGAGTTTGCATATTCTCCCTCTCTGTGTAGGTTTCCTCCAGGTGCTCCAGTTTCATTCCACAGTCTCAAGATGTGTAGGTTAGATGGATTAGCTGTGGAAAATGTTTGGGGTTATGGGGCGAAAAGGGCCTGGGTAAGATGCTCTGTTGGGTACTCAGGGCAGAGTTGAAAAGTCAAATGGTTTTCTTCTGCGCTGTAGGGATTCAATAATTCAATGAATCAGCAACCAACATCAAAGTTGTATTTAAATGATCCTCATAAGGATGCTGGATGGAGTGGTGAAGAGATGGGACACATTCTACTCTACCCGCCCCCTGTTATTTTTACCATGGTGACTGATACTGAATCCTGTAGTGGTGTTAATCATAGTGCTGTTGAAGTCGTGAAATACAATAGTTTTTAAGAAGCAAATTGAGTGTTCTGCCCAGTCCCTGTCCCAGTGTTTCAGGAATGAATATTTAATGTTTGCCATAATAACTCGTTGTACTCATATTAACTCCACCGACTCAGTTTCTTTTATTTGCAGAGCTGGTTTTTGTATTTTATTTGTAAGCAATTGGTAAAATATTCTTATTTTACAAATAGAGGATTGAATATGAACTGGGAGGTTTGGGAATGGGGTGGGCAGGTGCGGATGTGATTTAAGACTGGGAAACCCCGAAAATTGGGTTTCCCCTCAGGCTACATTCAAAGGCTGGAGCTGATTTGTACATTTTTGTCTCTATTTCCTGAGCGCAGCTGGATGGACTGTCATGTTGTAGGGTGGGCAGTCCTACAACATCAGGCCTGAAGAGGGAGTGACAAGGAATTGGAGAGGATCAAGTGGGCCAGTGTTCTGCAGGTTGGCGGGTGGGGAGGGGTGGTTGTGATTGTTCGGAAGATCAGAATCATGAGCTGGGGAAAATTGGGAAGGCCGTATGGTGCAGGTGGTGGGGTGGGGGGGGTGGTGGTGGTGTATAGGATGGGGGCATGGGAAAGGGTGTGCAGTAGGTGGGGTGTGTGTTGTTGGTGGGAGGAAGATTAGAATCCAGAGCTGGGGCAGATCAAGGAGCCCAAGGCCTGTGTGGCAGAGTGGGGAGGAAGATCACTGAATTTTTACTCTTATGTGAGGAATAAAAGAATGACCAGGGTGAGGTTAGGGCCGGTCAAGGACAGTAGTGGGAACTTGTGTATGGAGTCAGTAGAGATAGGCGAGGTGATGAATGAATACTTTTCTTCAGTGTTCACCAAGGAGAGGGGCCATGTTTTTGAGGAAGAGAAGGTGTTACAGGCTAATAGGCTGGAGGAAATAGATGTTCGGAGGGAGGATGTCTTGGCAGTTTTGAATAAACTGAAGGTCGATAAGTCCCCTGGGCCTGATGAAATGTATCCTAGGATTCTGTGGGAGGCAAGGGATGAGATTGCAGAGCCTTTGGCTTTGATCTTTGGGTCCTCGCTGTCCACGGGGATGGTGCCAGAGGACTGGAGAATGGCGAATGTTGTTCCTCTGTTTAAGAAAGGGAATAGAAATGACCCTGGTAATTATAGACCGGTTAGTCTTACTTCGGTGGTTGGTAAATTGATGGAAAGGGTCCTTAGGGATGGGATTTACGACCATTTAGAAAGATGCGGATTAATCCGAGATAGTCAGCACGGATTCGTGAAGGGCAAGTCGTGCCTCACAAATTTGATAGAATTTTTTGAGGAGGTAACTAAGTGTGTTGATGAAGGTAGGGCAGTTGATGTCATATACATGGATTTTAGTAAGGCGTTTGATAAGGTCCCCCATGGTCGGCTTATGATGAAAGTGAGGAGGTGTGGGATAGAGGGAAAGTTGGCCGATTGGATAGGTAACTGGCTGTCTGACCGAAGACAGAGGGTGGTGGTCGATGGAAAATTTTCGGATTGGAGGCAGGTTGCTAGCGGTGTGCCGCAGGGATCAGTGCTTGGTCCTCTGCTCTTTGTGATTTTTATTAATGACTTAGAGGAGGGGGCTGAAGGGTGGATCAGTAAATTTGCTGATGACACCAAGATTGGTGGAGTAGTGGATGAGGTGGAGGGCTGTTGTAGGCTGCAAAGAGACATAGATAGGATGCAAAGCTGGGCTGAAAAATGGCAAATGGAGTTTAACCCTGATAAATGTGAGGTGATTCATTTTGGTAGGACTAATTTAAATGTGGATTACAGGGTCAAAGGTAGGGTTCTGAAGACTGTGGAGGAACAGAGAGATCTTGGGGTCCATATCCACAGATCTCTAAAGGTTGCCACTCAAGTGGATAGAGCTGTGAAGAAGGCCTATAGTGTGTTAGCTTTTATTAACAGGGGGTTGGAGTTTAAGAGCCGTGGGGTTATGCTGCAACTGTACAGGACCTTGGTGAGACCACATTTGGAATATTGCGTGCAGTTCTGGTCACCTCACTATAAGAAGGATGTGGAAGTGCTAGAAAGAGTGCAGAGGAGATTTACCAGGATGCTGCCTGGTTTGGAGGGTAGGTCATATGAGGAAAGGTTGAGGGAGCTAGGGCTGTTCTCTCTGGAGCGGAGGAGGCTGAGGGGAGACTTAATAGAGGTGTATAAAATGATGAAGGGGATAGATAGAGTGAACGTTCAAAGACTATTTCCTCGGGTGGATGGAGCTATTACAAGGGGGCATAACTATAGGGTTCGTGGTGGGAGATACAGGACGGATATCAGAGGTAGGTTCTTTACGCAGAGAGTGGTTGGGGTGTGGAATGGACTGCCTGCAGTGATAGTGGAGTCAGACACTTTAGAAACATTTAAGCGGTTCTTGGATAGGCACATGGAGCACACCAGGATGATAGGGAGTGGGATAGCTTGATCTTGGTTTCAGATAAAGCTCGGCACAACATCGTGGGCCGAAGGGCCTGTTCTGTGCTGTACTGTTCTATGTTCTATGTTCTAATTAATCTGGGGAAGATCGGAGAGACAGGAGCAAAGAGACAGATTGGATTCTGCGGTCAGGGTAAAAGAAACGTGAATGCATAACAAATGTCGGTGGGTTTCTCCTCATAATCCCTCCAGGTGATTGTCATGTGAGAATTTCCAAACTCCACTCCCAGTAAAACACACTTTAAAATCTTTGTTCACAATAATGCTTTCCATTAGTGGTTTGCATTCCGAAATCCAGACCAGGTCTTATAAATCTCACTTTTAGACAAAGCTTCTACTCCGCTTTTAACAGTAAATCCAGTCCAGGAGTTTACACCAACCAGGGCCACACAGCCAGACTGTAATGCTTAAATTTCCAACCCACTCAGGAACTCTGCACGAAATATCTCAAATCAGCTTAATCTGTTCAGCAGTCATAATGTCAAAAAATGGCATTTTTGTAACAGCTTTCACTGCCTGAGAATGTGGCCAAGTAGTTCACAGCCAATTAGTTGCTTTGGATTGTAGTTACTGTTGATTTACAGGTAAATGGAACATCTTGAGCACTTCCAATACCTCTTTCAAAGGCCTCATTGACTAGGAGATCCCACAGTGGATCAGTTGCTTCAATGCAACGTTCTCCAAACTATGGCAGTGGGTGATTGAAAACAAAGACTTCTGCAAGTCAACAAAAGCCCTAATTTACAGTGCAGTTGTCATCATCACACTCTTGTACTGCAGAAAGACCTTGACCTTGTATAGGCAACACATTTTATATACATACATCTAAGTGCTAGAGAAATTCCGTCAGCATTGCCTCTGGCATATCCTCCGGGTTCAATGGAAGAACAAGTGCTAGTGTTCTCTTGAGGCCAGCTCCACAAGCATTCAGGTAAAACTTTTGCAGAAACAACTTGGATGAACTGGACAATGTGTTTAGATGGTCAAAGATTATCTCCCCCATCAGCCATTGTTTACTCAACTCTCAAATAGCCAGCATTCTGGTGGAGGACAAAGAAAATGCTTCACAGACACGCAGTAAGCTCTACTTGAAGCATGACAGCATTAACATTAATGACTGGGAGGAGCTTTGCCACCAATCGTTCAAAATGGTGACAACTTGTCCATCAAACTGCATCACATTTTGAATCACAACTTTTTAATGATGAGGCAGAATGGTGGCAGTGAAGGAAAGAAAGGGAAGCAATTCCTGAATTTCGGATCCTACCACCTTGTGAGACATCCTGCCCCATGTGCCCAAAGATCCATGGATCAAGAATCGGCCTGTTTAGTCACATGATGTCCCATGGCAGAAACTCACAACTCTGAATAAACATTTTCCTTGAATCAAGGGATGAGGAAATAAAGGAGATAGGAGCCAATTTGAGCAGGGCAAGGTCCACAGAAAAGCGATGGAATGAATGACCAGTTTTGGTTGTGTTGACCAGATGGTGAGAGTTGGTCAAAATACCAGCAGAATTCTAAGATAAAAGCAAATTCCTGCAGATGCTGGAATCTGAAACAAAAACAGAAAACTCTGTAAAAATCTCAGCATATGTGAAGAGAGAACAGAGCTAACATTTCAAGGGCCCTATTTTACCATTTTGATTCTAAGTGCTGGGCGAACTTGAAACTGGGAGTGTTTCAGATCTGACTTTTATGCCCATTCTGAGGTGCCTCCATACGCACTCTGCCTGCAAAAATATCAGTGATTCCGAATCTCACTGCAGAAGCCTGTGCGCGGGGCTTAATGCACCCAAAGCCCTGCAGCTCCAATTGGAGTCTCCAACTGCGCATGCGCAAAAAAAAAATGATTGAATGCTGCTCTCCTGTCACATCCCTTTCGGCTGGATAATGCCTCCCTCTGGCCCCCAGAGACATTGCCCCACACCCACAACATTACTGACCCCCTTATCCGCCCACCCACCCGCCACCCAGAATGATCTGGGCCCCTCCACCCCTTCCCACCACCTCAGGCACAGGTGGCAGTGGACCCCCTTCTCCCCCACTGATCTCAGGTAGAGAAGCAGCGGACCCCCCTTCCTCTCCACCGATCTCAGAAAGAGTGACAGCGGACCCCCCACTTCCCCCCTAACGATCTCAGGCAGAGAGGCCCGGACCTTCCTTCCCCCCAACCGATCTCAGGCAGAGTGGCAGCGGACCCCCCTTCCTCCCCACTGATCTCAGGCAGTGAGGCAGCGGACCACCCTGCCCCCCCACAGATCTCATACAAAGTGAACCCCCCCTTCCCCCGGACTCTCCTGCACAAGGCCCCCATCTCTTCCTAACTCCGATGGCTGTGTGACATCTCGCTCTCTCTCTCCTGTCCCCAATCATTGAGACACTGATCCACCTCCCAACTCCATCAGCACACCTGCACACATCAGCACACATCAGCACTCACTTACCTTCCCCTCGATGCTAACAAGCAAACTGCATGGAACTTGCTGGAATGCTCTGCCAAACCACCAGCAGCTGATCTGCTCTAACGAGGGGCAGCTCCATAAAAAACCCCAAGGATTGGACAGACAGACAGGCAGTACAGGAAAGAATGACTACACGACCAGCCCCCCGATTTACTGAGGGCGACCTGGGGAGGCAGCTGGATGAGGCAGAGGTGAGGCAGGATACCCTCTTCCCCCCGAGGAGGACGCATATCCAGGGGGACTGATGGCAATATGGCCTGGGAGGCAGTTGTTGCCTCATTTAGTGCCATAGCATGGCCCCCAGAACCAGGAAGCAGTGCCGCAAGAAGGTCAATTACCTCATCTGGGCAGCAAGGGTGAATGCTTAACCCCATCTAGCATCTTCCCCCAAATCCCCTCCCAGATCCTCCCATGCCCAGCACCCTGCATGTTTCGAGCTCCTGACCCCAAGCACCTCCTTCCTACCCCTCCCCACCCGCCCCCCCCAAGTGTAGTGTTGCCCTCTAAGGGCCACCACCTGATACTCTGCAGGAGTCACGCTATCATTTCTTTCATGGCTCCTTCTGTCTCTAGAGGAGAACACTGACCATAACACCCATAAGGGCAAAGACCGGAGCCAGACCTGTGGGTCCTCACCCACTTTGAAGAGCGGGCACTGGAGCTGTCCAGGGAAGGGGAGATGCGGGTTGTCAGCAACAGCATGGTCGGGCTGAAGTCAGGAAGTGAGCACCTGTCAATCCTCCACTCAATTTTGAGGTAATTCCTTGGGGGCATGGGTTTTGGGTGTGAGGGGCAAGGTTTAAAGGAGATGTACGAGGCATGTTTATTAGCACAGAGGATGGAGGTTGCCTGGAACTTGCTGCCGGGGGAGGTCACGGTGGCAGATACAAGAATGACCTTTAAGGGGCGTCTTTGCAGCTACGTGAATGGGATGGGAATAGAGGCTTATGGTCCCCGGAAGGGCAGGGCATTACAATTCAGATGGGCAACCTGGTTGCTGCAGGCTTGGAGGGCCGAAGGGCCTGTTCGTGTGATTTAATCTTCTTTGTGCTTTGTTCTACGTTCATTGGAGAAATGTGAATCAAGTTTTTTGCATCCTGGATTCCTCTCCCTCCCTTGCACTTAACCTTGTGTCCTGTGTTGCAGGGACAGAACTGAAAACCCTGGGGCCTCCTGGGCTACAGGCCCCTGCTGCAGCTCCCACCCATCCTGTGCAGGACAGCTCCTTGTCAGAGTACTTGAAGGATATGGGTGAAGGGACCTCCGAGGGTGGCACTGTTTAGGCATCAGCTTCCACCTCACAGTTCACCATCCCAGATACTGACATGTCAGTGAGTCCAGTTAATGGCGAGACTTCTGGGTCACTGTCTGATGAGCATGACTCATCTTCTGACATACATCGGGTAGAGGAGGGAACGTCCGAGGCCTCTGGCACGTGGGGGCCTGCTGAAGGTGAGGACTCAGCTGGCCCAAGGCCAGCTGCTTTGCCTCTGCGATCATTTCCCCCTCAGTTGCTGGAGACGTAGCAACAGAGCCAGGGAATGCAGGAGGGGCTGACGGCTACACTGGACCGACTGTGAGGCTGTTGGGAGGAGTCCCAAAGCTTTCAGGCGGACCAGCTATTGCCTGTCTTGTGTGGTTCCCATGCCAACACTGCAAGGGTGGTGTCCATGGTGGAAAGCCTGGGGCAGGGGATCCTTACCATGAGTGGCAGGGTCCAAGCGATGGCCGAGTCACAGCAGGCCACAGAGGAGTCCCAAGGGGCCATGGCTGAGTCACAACAGGCCACAGCTCAGAGACTGAACAGGATTCTTGAGGTTCTGTGGCTCATGGCTGAGAGGCTCGAGAGCTTGCAGGAGGCCCAGCAGGATAGCGCTGAGACACAGCGGGCTATGGCAGCAGCCCTTGAGAATGTGGCCCAGTCACAGTGGGTCATTTCTGAGGGGCTGCAGAGCATGGCCCAGTCTCAGACGGCACTTGCTGCGGCCATTGAGAGGTGACCCCGACTCAAGTGGCCATCGCAGAAGGCTCAACCACCATGGGTAGGACGCAGGTGGTCCCCCAGGACTGGCAGGATCAGGTGATGCCAGAGATTCTGGAGCTCACTGCAGAAGCACCGCCATCCCATGTAGTGACCCAGGGGCCCACAGGAACCCCAAGGGAGGAGGAAGGGCTCAAGCCCATGCCAGGGTCTTCCAGCCAGGAGACTGTGACTGTGGCTACGCCTTTTGACTCCCCCCTTCCTGACACCAGGGTATCTCAGGGGCAGCAGGATCAAAGGGTATCATGGAAACATCCCAGACACCTCAAAGCCATCCAGGAACTTCAAGGTCCGGGGCCTCCAGAAGACAACCGCCACATGCATCACAGGCCACGGGGCATGGTAGGCAGCTGGCCCCCTCCACTTCCAATGTACATTCTGGGGAGTCACTGAGACATAGTAGTAGGTTAGGAAGTTGTAGTTGCACTAAGATGGCATGGGTGAAGGGCTGCACTAGTTAGAGAGATCTTTAACGTTTTCTGTTCAAACGTTTTTATGTTAGAACTTATTTTTTAAACACGTTTATTGTAATCATTAAATGTTTTTTCACCGCCCAGCTGTGACTAATTTGTCTCAGATTTGTCTTGAACAGGAATCCTCTTCCATTGATGATTGCCAGAATAATAGTTCATGCCGATGTCAATTACAGAGGCCCCTCAATGCTGTGTCACTGAGAAAATGAAGCCATTTGTTCCCCAAAACACACAAGTGATTCCCTCCTCTCCCCCACCCCACCTGCCCCAGGGACCTGTATAGGGGTTTCAGATCCCTTAGCCACTACACAGATGTGGTCCCAGGTGCCAGCGTGCGTGCAGAGCTCAGGTAGGAGTCAGACTAGTTTGCATCAGGGCATCATCATAATGGTGCTCAGCGAGTCGTCATTACCCTCCTGTGTACCAAAGAAACTCGCTAACTCAGAGTATAAAGGCCCACCACTCTGGTGTGACAATGTTGCAGGGGGAACTGGGGCGTGGGGGAATGGAATCCACAGACATAGGCCCCTAGCGGCTGAACCGCCTGGTGATCAGGGCCTCCCTAGCTGCCTTTGCATGCCTCATTCGAGCTGCCAGCCCTCGAGCGCCAATGTGGTGTTCCTCGGCGTGCTCTTCCCCTTCTTCTTCCTCCTCTTGCTGGGTAGCCTCCTCCCCAGCGACGCTCGGTTGGTCGGCCTCCACGTCCTCCTCCTCCTCCAATAGGTCATCTCTCTGCTGTGCCAGGTTGTGCTGTACACCACCACAATGCGGGAAGGGCCCCACCAGAGCAGTCCAGGCACTGGAATCGCATTTTGAGGAGCCCGATGCACCTCTCCACTATCACACGGGTGGCTACATGAGCCTCATTAGAGCGGGTCTCTGCCTCAGTCACAGGCCTCCGCACAGGCATCATCTGCCATGTCCACAACGAGTAAACCATATTAACCACGAGCCACCCCCGCAGCCTGGGCTCCTCCTCAAATGCTTCCAGGATGTCAGAGTTCCTGAGAATTAAGCTGTCATGCACGCTGTCAGGGTGTCTCATGCAGACGTGCATAATGTTCATACTCTGATCACACACCAGTTGGACATTCAGGGAGTGGAACCCCTTTCTGTGGGTGAATCTTCATGGATTCTGTAGGGGGGCCTTGAGGGTAATGTGGTTGCAGTTGATGGCCCCTTGTACATTAGGCATCCCTGCAATGGCCGTGAACCCTGCAGCCTAGGCTTCCTGCTGGGCCTGGTCCAGGTTAAATTTGATGTACTGCCCAGCCCAGGCATACAGGGCTTCCGTGACCTGAAGATAATAGAATAGACCCAGCAGAATTCCTTTGTGTTCCTTTGACTGGAACCATGTATCTTTTACACCCACCAGAACAGGCAGAATCATGGCGTAATATCTCATTTGGAGGATAACATAGGCGACATTGTTACATTCCTTCAGTGCCGCACTGAAGTGTTAGCCTCGACTATGTGCTCAAGCCCAGACTTGAAATAGACTCCTGAATGAGAAGTGGGAATGTTACCATTAAGCTAAGTTGACACTTAAAGCAGAAAATATGGTAATTCAGGACATAAAGACATTGACATATGTAGAACTAATTCCCATTGGAGCATTATTACATGATAGTTCAACAGGATACATTTGGAATTTAATGAACAGGTTCTAAATCAGAATGATTAAACATAAGAACATTTTTCTTTCAGAGGTTTTCATAAACCATTGTAAGGTCCTATTATTGAATATTGCTTTTGTTACTCTGATATAATACTTAAAATTTTTAAAATTATTTTTGTTCTGTGACTGAGGTTGCAAAGCCTTTTTAAGTTCTGAGTACTTGACTATTAATTGTTTTTCAATCTATCTAATTCAAATGACAAAAAGTCACACCATCACTTTAAGGATAGGCGCTTTTGAAGTGATTGGCCAGTGCAGTACATCAAAACACTCTGTGAAGTATAATCCTGTCCTTTGGGGCCTGTGTTTTATGTCACTTTAGAGGGAAACACATTAAGGAATACAAATAAAAGAAGATCTAGCAACCACAAGTGACAGCAAGCTTTTCATTAAGATAATTACCACAATAACAACCTGACAGTAGACTCAACCAACAGCTGAGTGACTTTACTCAGGGAATTGATATTCACTGTAGACTAGAAAAACGCTTAGGACCAATTGCTGTTCTCCCAGCTGAGTCAACTGATCTCATCGAGGGTGTCGATAAAAGAGTTGCAATTGGCTTTCATTCCGAGATTGGGAGAGGATAAGCAGGTAAGGAATCCTACTCTTGATCGGAGCTCGACATCATAAGAAAATAAGAACATAAGAATATAAGAAATAGGAGCAGGAGTAGCCCCTCGAGCCTGCCCCGCCATTCAACAAGATCATGGCTGATCTGAAGCGAATCAGTTCCACTTACCCGCCTGCTCCCCATATCCCTTAATTCCCTGGATTTTATGGCCTCGCTCTCCCGAAACCGTAAAATTCCACCTGAGGACCACCATGGTGCGCCCCTCACCCCCTCCGATTCCAGTGACGGGAGGGCCGATAAAATTTTGACCCATGTGTAGATAAGATTGGGCTCATCAACTGCAGTGCCCCACAGTGGCCACACTCACTCTCAAGGCACACACATATGGGTTTTGAGACACATTGAGATACCATAATAAAAATTAAATCTCTTCTTGGGGATGGGGGATAGAAATCAGGGAGGAAGGCTGTGAGGGAAAACTGAGAGTAATATGATAAAGAAAACTTGCATGAAAGAAAGAAGGACACGACTGGTATTTATATTTTCTCTTTGTCAAAGGTCAGGATTTTCTGACCCCCGTGGTGTGTTTTCCAGCAGCAGGGGCAGCTCGCCATTGGCCGCTGGTGGGATCTTCCAGTCCCGTCAAAGTCTATGGCGTTTTGTGCAGCTCACCCATCCTGCCTCTGCGCAACCTGCCATAGGCAATTGCCTTCGGGTTTGACCAGAAGATCCCGCTGACGGGAAAGGCAGGAAAATCCCGCCCAAAGACTGGCAATAATATATCATTCTAAAAAGAAGGCTGACATGGAAAACATTCAAAGGTATTGTCATTTAATTCAGGCATGGATTCTCTTAAGTTAGAAAACAGAATTCCTACCAAGCCATATTTTGAAAACAATTTTAACATTTCAATTTCTGGAGTTTGATGAATGGATCATTTATCTATTTTGCAACCCGAGACTGCTAGATTAAGCGTCTCAGAGATGAGACACTCAGAGCATTACATGCTCTCTGAAGTGCATTGAGAATCTTTTCCTTTTGAGTTTTTCTCTGCAACTTGTACCACAACCTGAAATTATTTCCATTGGTTGCTGTGTTGTGGCAACGAATATACCAGGATTCCCTGTGCTTGTTTCATTTTTAGGAAGAAGCTTCCCTCTTGCATGCTTCTTCAGCACAGCAGGTAGAATCCTTTAGGTTGTGGACTTGAACATGACTCTTAATGATGCATATTTAGAAATGATGACAATCACTCAAAAGCCTGGCACTTTTGTTCCACCTTCCTGCTGCCTCTACATATATATATATATTTTTATATATATAGTCCTCCCGACTAGCCCCAACCACCTCTCCGAACCATCCAACTATCATTTAATCAATCACCTCATTAACCCCCCCAAACTGATGTGATTATCCCCTGATCACCTGACTACCTTGACACCTAATACCCACTGGACCACCAGACTACCCATCCCGTTCACCCGACTACCCTGACCAACTTCCCCCTTGACCCAACTACCCCCAACCTGATTATCCTTCATCCACTCAGCTACCTATCCACCTATTCATCTGACCCACCCATATCCACTTCACCCATTCACTCACCCACTGACTCACTCAACTACTCGCCAATTATGGCCCTGTCTGTTTACTCCTGATCATCAGCAAAATGAGGTTAGGTGTCAATAATGGTGCTATCAAGTGGCATTTATACAGCAATAACTTGTTCACTGATGCTCAGCTCGGGTTCCTCCAGGACCATGTGGCTCCAGACCACATCGCAACCTCAGTCCAAACATTGACAAAATAACTGAATTCAAACTGAGAGCAAGATGGTTCTCTCAGCTTCCTGACTTTTTACAGGAGTTAAGATGGCTGCTGCTGTCATGTGACTTGTAGAAAATGCCAACTCATCTCAAAGGGTTTTTCCTCTTGTGGGAGAACCTGGAACTTGGGGGTCACTGTTTAAAAATATAGGATTGCCCATTTAAGACAGAAACGAGGAATAACAGTTCTTTTAGAGGGGTGTGAGACTTTGGATCTCTCTTCCCCAAAAGTGGTGGAAGCAATCTTTGAATATTTTTAAGGCAGAGCTGGATAGATTCTTGATAAAGGGGGAATGTGGAATTGAGATAACAATCAGATCAGCCATGAATGGCGGAGCAGGCTCAAGGAGTCGAGTGCCTACTCCTGATCCTAATTTGCACGTTTGTAACTCTCAAATATAAAGTATTGACACTTCAAACAGTCCTTCTTTCACCTGTGGTTCCTACGTTTTGTCCCAGCAAAGGCAGAATTTGCAATCTGACAGTGAGGCATCAATAAAACCTCATTATTTCCTGGACGAGACAACAGTGCACCATAATTAAATTAAGGATTATCTTTTGGAAGAGGAGACCCAGTATGAAGTCCAAAATTCCATCTGGTAGCTTGGAGCCATTTTGAAACAGGCCATGAATTTTCTGCCCTGCGAGCTGGTCGGGTAGCATAGTGGGGCAGGAAATTTAAGCGGGGAGCCAAAAACGGCAATCGAGTCCAGCGTCTGGCCGCTCCCAAACTTCCCCGATCATTTTTTCTGACGTAATCAGTCTCACACTAGGGAATGGCATGAGGCTGATTACAATATTCATAGCCTCATTTCAATCTATTTAGCGAGTTTGGAACGGTATCGTTCAGGCTCACTTATGTTTCTGACCCCGCCAGTGGAGGTCCACACAAGCAGGAATCATGTATGATCCCCTGAAATAGGGACCAGGCGTGATGGCCTTTGTGATGGGATTCGAAGCCATTGAGGCCACCGGGATGAAGGGAGCAGAGGGGGCAATGCCCCTTGGACAGTGCTGGCCTGGCACCTTGGCACTGCCAGCCTGACACACTAGCACTGCCACTGGGCACCCTGGCACTGCCAGCATGGCAATACCCATCAGGCAGCACCTCTTGGGAGACAAGGCTAGATGAGGGCAGAGCCAGACAGTGGGGGGAGAGGGGCAGGGTGATCTCTGCAGGGGTGGAGGTGGGGGTTAGTGGTGTAGAATCATGACTATCCAGTCCAGGCAGATGGTTGACAGAATTCTATTATAAGTTCCTGAAAAAGAATCTATCTTTCCAAAGCAGTAGATCTTGATGTCTTGGAGAATAAATCTTTAATATGAGGCACAATAGACTTTTAAAATTGTAACTGCTTTTAGTTACCACTGTCTTTAAACTCAGTGTAAGTTAGTGTTTCTCTAAAAGATTGTAATATCATAACAGTGCACCATAACATTAGTTTAAAAAAATAATTAAATGCCACCTGTTTTGTAACCTTTGTAAAATTTACTTGAGCCTAGAAATTTTCAAAGGCTTCAAAAATTATGGGGAGTATAACTCTTTAGCTTCCAGTTTAACTCCACAACTGAAAATGTTTGAGTCTGGTGGATTCTCTCACTGTACAATCTTAACGTAGAATAATGACTACCCAGTCCAGGCAGATGGTTGAGCAGAATTGTGTCATAAGTTCCTGAAAAAAAATCTATCTTTCCAAAGCAGTAGATCTTGATGTCTTGGAGAATAAATCTTTATATGAGGCACAATAGACTTTTAAAATTGTAACTGCTTTTAGTTCCCACCACAGATCTTATTGTGTTAGGGTGTAAAGAAATACTTGGGCATGATATAGATCAAACACAGGTAATGATGTTGCATGCCTATATCAGAATCTTCCCAATATTGCATCCACAATCTATTAATGGATAGAAAATATTTAGACTATGTTGTCCATTTATAATTTCACTGTTTCCTCCCCAACTGATTTTTCTCTATACAAAGCTGATCCTTTCATACAACAGAGCAACAAGTCTGGCCAGTTATTTATTTTACTTTCATCACATTGTGAAGCCAGATGATAGATATATTAGTTAAAGTTTGAAGTTTATTTACTAGTCACAAGTAAGGCTTACATTAACAGTGCAGTGAAGTTACTGTGAAATTCCCCTAGTTGCTACAGTCCAGGACCTGTTCGGGTCAATGCACCTAACCAGCATGCCTTTCAGAACATGGGAGGAAACCAGAGCACCCAGAGGGAGCCCACACAGACACAGGGAGAACGTGCAAACTCCCCACAGACGGGTGACCCAAACCGGGAATCGAAACCCGGTCTGTGGGGCTGTGAAGCAGCAATGCTAACCACTGCGCCAACATGCTGCCCCAGTGATCCCATTAAACATTTAGTTACATATACTTACCACAGGAATTCTTCATGAATGCATCTACAATCTGATGATGCATGGCACCCAGAGAAGAGACAATTTTGCTGTCTATATCCATCAACAGAAGAGCAATAAATAAAATTGGAAAAAAATATAGTCTAAAATGGTCAAAGTTGTATTTCCAGTTGTATTTGTTTGTGATTCAGTAAGCTTTGAATATATCATGAGTTGCACATTCTAAATAGGCAGTTCATTTCATATTATTGGGAGATTATTAAGTTAAAAAATATTAGGTTAAAAGGATAAACTCAATAAAACATTGTTCATTTGATTGACCAAGGCTTTGCATAGGCTGCGGTTGGTTCAACTTGGGGTGGGATTGAACCTTGCTGGAAAATTACAGATATCTACATTCTACAAGAAATTAGCTTGCACTGCATCTGGTTTCACTCATGAAGAAAACTTCAAACCAGTCCATTTGTTTCTGTTGTTATTTTAAACAACCATAATAAAAATTGTGAATTAAAGTTGGCTAGGATTATGTTGCCCCTAAGAATATTGATGTGGATTTCTGAGGCTCTGGTGTAAACATGTCACAGGCAGACAGGATGATCCAAGGTTATCTTTAACAGCAAATTGCAGCAATATTCAATGTATATACTATAATGAGATTATTTTATCTGTTCCTAGTCTCAGTGTCAGGAATCCAATAGCATTTTATTACTTGACTGACTGGTTGTTGTGAGAGAGAGAGAGAGAGAAAAATGGAGATGATTCAGCTGGCATAGCAGGGGTTTTCACTGGAGACCATTGAGCTATGGTGCATTGCTGGAGCACTCCCTAGGAGGCAGAAAGGCATATCCATGGCACAGTCAATTTGGCAGCAAATCTTGTGCTGTCACTGGGACAGGTGACAAGATGCTCTCTGTCGCACTGCCATCTTTCATCTTGATGGGCATGAATAAAGTATAAAACACATCATTCTGTTTCCTTTAACAAATTAAACAGTTATAATTCTTTGCCTTATTTGCACAGAAAATCATAACAAGATTGGCTGCTTCTCAAACTGGTCCCAATGGTTCTGTTTGACACATACTAAATAACATTACTGATACTGCTAATGTCTGCCAAAGAACATGAGTAATTGTCAGACAGCGATTATTTTTGATAAGGTCTGCAAAGCTGAAGAGGTTCACTCTCTGGAGGTTAGGACAAGATAAGCAAACGTGGAATAATTTGATAGTTTCGGCTACCAACCCATTTCAAAGTAATTGTATAAAACCATATGTGATATGCCAATTCATCATGTGCAATAAGCATTAAAATAAGGTTACAAATTTATAATAAAAGTATTGAAGCAGCAAATATACTTCTGACATCATTAATTTAACAGCATTGCGAGTTATTGTCATAATTTTATTCATTTTTTGCTTCACAGATAAATACTAGTTTGCACTTTCTGTATCACGGGGGAAAAAAAGGAAAAATAAAACTCTTCTGAGATTTTTCCGTGTTTAGTGAAAGCAGCATTTCATTGGAGGTGTACATTTCAGTGTAGGATTTAATGTTGCACATTTATAATTCACCACAAGGTTATGATTCTCTTGGTCGATTCATAAGTCTCTAAACAAGCTATTCTTTGCAACCCATTTGTGATTTTATTTTTGTCTAATTAAGTTGCAACCTCACAAACTGAAAGTTTGAATTCACTTTGCAACCCCCAGCTTACAAACAGGGGAATGCACAGAGAAACGGACCACTATTATTAAACCAACTCATAGGGGAATGTAAAGATGATTTGCTCACACGTGATAAGAGTCAAATCTGAAAAACTTATAATTGGATAGCCAGCAGTCATTAGTTCTGGTAAAGATATCTGTACTGCACTCTATGTTCTAAATTATTAAGGAGACAACATAGGAACAGAGCAAAGATGAACTTTCTGTGCCCAGCTTCTGAAACCTCCCATTATTAACTGGGAGAAGTAAAAGGATAGTAACAGAGTGGACACAAACTGTAAAAACAAATTATTTGCCTGGAATCATTTAATACTGGTCCATGCAGTCGGAATTATTGGCTACACGTAGGCTGGCACGTGGTAGATTCCAGTGCTGAAGCGCTTCAGGGATTTGAAATGACAATGTACATCCCTCGAGTCAAACTCAGTAGTTTGTCAATGCCAGCTCCAACTCTGAAATGTCAGCACATATTTCTATACACACACATATTTAAAGATAAATTCTTCCTCATTTTAAATTTACTGTTCCCTACCTTAAACTTATCACTTTAGTCCTTTCAGCTTGCCCTACTTTGAAGGTGGATCCTGATGGCTTGGCATTTTCTATTTGACATTTCTGTTGCCTGCTGAATAAAAGGGAGAAGCTGTGGGGTTATCACTTTCGATAGCAACAGATAGCAAGTGCTCAGAATTAAAAGATGCAATTTGATAAGCAGCAATATTTTCACTGCGCTTTTTGACAAGTTGTGATATTAGAATTGATCTAACTGAATGATAAATGAAGGATAGAATTACTTGTATATCATGATAGTGAATGACCCAGAAAGCTTTATGCTGGAACAGAATTCTGTTTCCTCTTCTGGTGCTTCAATTAATTCTGTTCTTTGTTTCTTCATAAAAGCTGCTGAGTCATTCACTGAAAGTCATTACTGTGATTCATCTTTCCATTTTATTTTCTCCTTATCAATCAGGAGAACACAAGAGACAACTTTGTGTGAGGGTGCATAGCCATGAAGTTCCACCATGGGAAAATAATGTACAAAATCTTTACTGTATTTGTTTGAAATTCCTTTTTCTGCCAGTGAGGCAGATATGTTTTTTATATGTATGTGTGATTTGATAAAGGCACAGCTTCTTCGAGGTTTCCTTCGGAGTTTCTCTCTTTATTTTCCCCCCTCCTTTCCTGAAGGTGGTGACTTAGTGGAATAGTCTGTGTTCATGCAATAGAGTCCTCCAGCACCTCTTTAAAAGAAAATGGATTGCCAACAAGCGAGCTGACTGTGGGGACCATCATGGTGGAGTTCCAGTCTTGAAATGACCTGCGTTCTTCCACCTATATGTACTTCCAGAGATGTCAATGAATAGTGATCAAAAATGAATGGGCGGCACAGTGGCACATTGGTTAGCACTGCTGCCTCACAGCGTCAAGGACCCGGGTTCGATTCCTGGCTTGGGTGACTGTCTGTGTGGCGTTTGCACATTCTCCCCATGAATTTCCTTCAGGTGCCCTGGTTTTCTCCCACAGTCCAAAGATGTGCGGGTTAGGTTGATTGGTCATGCTAAATTGACCCCAGTGTCAGGGGATTAGCAGGGTAAATATGTGAGATTGTGGGAATAGGGCCTGGGTGGGATTGTGGTCAGTGCAGACTTGATGGGCTGAATAGCCTCCTTCTGCACTGTAGAGATTATATGATTTTATGAGAGCACCATTTTATTTCTCCACATCCTGCAGAGGTTAAGGCTGATCGTGACACCACTAACACATTGAAATCAATCAAACCCAGATTAAGGATTGAATCTTGTTGTCCAGTGTAGCTCAATACCACACCAAGTAGTTTTTCTATTTTAAAATACATCTCACTACGTTAAACGATTGTGAAAAGCTTGAGCAACATGCTGTGTCATAGCAGCCATAATTAAAAAACATGCTGAACAGTAACTTTCAAGTCACACCAATAGTTACTCCAAAAAATTTAGAAGAATTAAAACCTCTTCTAACACCGCGCTAATTATTGTAATCACCCAGGCCAATCCCCCCGAAAGGATTCCCTTCACATCCGAATCCCCCAGGGGACTCATCTTCGACCCTCAACTACCACCCTCCCTTCATGGTTTTCATCACCACCCCAAACATTCAAGGATCCCACCCCCCTCAGACCTGCAACATCCCTCCCATCCTGACCAGCCCTCCCGTGAACCCCCCAACCCGACTCAACCCCTTCTGACCCGCAGACCTGACTCCCCACAACCCGTGGATCCATCTCAACCCTCTGACCCCCCCTAACCTCCCACCATCTACTCACCTACCCCAACCCTGATCTCTGATTGCACCCCTGGGCCTGTCAATCCCTGTTGACTTCCCTACATCCATGATGTGGAGATGCCGGCGTTGGGCTGAGGTTGGCTCAGTCAGAAGTCTCATAACACCAGGTTAAAGTCCAACAGGTTTATTTGGTATCATGAGCTTTTGGAGTGCTGCTCCTTCATCAGGTGAGTGGAGAGTTGGGTTCACAAACATGCCATATATAGACAGAGACTCAAAAGCAAGATAATGGTTGGAATGCGAGTCTTAACAGGTAATCAAGTCTTTACAGGTACAGACAATGCAAATGGAGAGAGGTATAACCACAGGTTAAAGAGGTGTGAATTGTCTCAAGCCAGGAGAGTTAGTTGGATTTTGCAAGCCCAGGCCAAATGGTGGGGGTTACACATTGTGTGACATGAACCCAAGATGCCAGTTGAGGCTGTCCTCATGTGTGCGGAACTTGGCTATCAGTTTCTGCTCGGCGATTCTGCGTTGTGTGTCTTGAAGGCTGCCTTGGAGAACGCTTACCCGAAGATCGGAGGCTGAATGCCCTTGACTGCTGAAGTGTTCCCCGACAAAAAGGGAACGCTCCTGCCTGGTGATTGTCGCGCAGTGTCCGTTCATCCGTTGTTGTAGTGTCTGCATGGTGTCGCCGATGTACCACACTTCGGGACATCCTAAGGGCCTTCAAGACACGCGACAATGCAGAATCGCCGAGCAGAACCTGATAGCCAAGTTTTGCACTCATGAGGGCGGCCTCAACCGGGATCTTGGGTTCATGTCACACTATGTGTGACCCCCATCATTTGGCCTGGGCTTGCAAAATCCTACTAACTGTCCTGGCTTGAGACAATGCACACCTCTTTAACCTGTGATTATCGCTCTCTCCACTCGCATTGTCTGTACCTGTAAAGACTTAATTACTTTTACAGGTAATTAAGAGATTGAGTCTCTAACTATATATACCGTGCTTGTGAACCCAACTCTCCACTCACCTGATGAAGAAACAGTGCTCGAAAGCTTGTGAGACCAAATAAACGTGTTGGACTTTAACCATGGTGTTGTGAGACTTCTTACTCTCCCTACACCCATGGCCTCTCTACACCTTCCAACCTCCCCACAACCCCAGAACTCCCCAGGCCCCCCCAATCTCTTTCCCCCCCCATAACCTCTGACCACCTCTCCCCGACCACCCAAAAATCATCCACTTACTTTGGACGCTTAACTTCTTCTGTCAATTTGACTGGACGCTTTAAATTTACCTGCTTTATGGCAGCTAGTGGCCTCCTTGAATGCACCAGAAATGGACTGTGCTGGGACCTGCAAAGACCCTTTTGATGCAGGCCCCAAGCAGCTTTGGCCATTGAAGGTTTCGGTTTACAGGACCAGGTAAGTATACATTAAATTCTTCCAATTCCTGTCTGCCACCTCTTTCCGAGGCTAGTTGAAAGTTATCGCACACTGACTTCAATAGAGAGGAAATCAGGCACAATAACACAGGGTGGGGGGCTGGATACAAATATCTTGCTGAACATTCATGCTGGCTTCAAAGAAGTCCAAAGATGTGCGGGTTAGGTTGATTTGCCCTCGTGACAGGGGGATTAGCAGGGTAAATATGTGGGGTTACAGGAATAGGGCCTGGGTGGGATTGTGGTCGGTGCAGACTCAATGGGCCGACTGGCCTCCTCTGCAGTGCAGGATTCTATGATTCTATTCTATGGATTCAGTTCTGTACCTCAGGGTTAGCTGATCTGATACAGCCCATTTTACACCATCACCAAAATCTTACATTGCTCCTACTGGGGTGGTTTGTTTAAGAATACCTATTATCAAATCACTTGGTGCATGGAGTCAGCTTTGCTGTTAATATTTCTGTCTCGGAATGTCAGGTACAGTGTTGGAACCTTGCTCCAGACAGCTCCGGTTCTGATTTTTGGGTGAACATTAAGATATCAGGACAGAATGGGTGGGAGTTTCCAGCCGTGCATGCCCCAAGACAAGAAATTCCCACCAAAGGTCAACGGACCTTTACGTGGGCCGCCCAATTTTCTGTTCCACCCGCCAAGATTACCGCAGCGGGCAGGGCAGGAAACATCTGGTCACTGTGTATGAGTGACCACCTAATCCCCCCCCCTGCCCCCTACACAGTTTTATGTTCTGAGAAAGTCCATTAAAAAATCTGTTGCTGTTTATGGTTAGTCACCCTAAAGTCACATTGTGTCTATGTGTTACAGCCTGTCAGAATGTTAATCTGGGCACTAGTCCAGTGGAAGTATGGAAATAAGAGAACAACTTAATGGCAGCCACTGATTTCTATTCAGTTTGCTGTGCTATTTCTGATAGAAAGTGCAGCATCACCATCAGTGACAATACTGGAAACAAGGTGGCACTGCTGTCACTTAAGCCTCCAGCACCCACTTCTGAAGATTGTGTTGCCAGTGTCCCTGAGGCAAGGCTGCTCTCAATGATAATGGAAGAATTACCATCAAAGATAGAAATTGCTGTTTTATTTTGACTGCCAATAGGCTGACTGGCTCGCTGGGCTGTGTAGGCCTAGATAGTGCGCTTTTTTCCCCCCACTCGGCACGGTGGCACAGTGGTTAGCACTGCTGCCTCACAGTACCAGGGACCTGGATTCGATTTCCGGTTTGGGTCCCTGTCTGTGTGGAGTTTGCACATTCTCCCTGTGTCTGTGTGGTTTTCCTCTGGGTGCTCTGGTTTCCTCTCACAGTCTAAAGATGTGCAGGTTAGGTGCATTGGCCATGCTAAATTCTCCCTCAGTGTACCCAAACAAGCACTGGCATGTGGCGACGAGGGGATTTTCACAGTAACTTCATTGCAGTCTGAATGTAAGCCTACTTGTGACTAATAAATAAACCTTTCCCAACTGGATGAGAGGTGCAAAGGCCAGAAAAACTAAATAACAAATTAGCATGTTCCCCTCCCTCAGCATTCGCAGGAGAATTTCCACAGAACAAGGCTTCATGGGCCAATATAAGTAGTTCATTATCAAAAAAGCAAAGCAGCATTTCGTGGTACTGAACAAATACTCAAGAGCTTGTAACACTCACTTTCCACCATCTTTTTTCACTAACGTGCTAACATTTTGTCAGGGTGACAGGATGGTAATGACTTTAAATGGCACACAGAAGCTATGTAGGCCATTTTCAACTTGTCATATTGGCAAATTTTAATTACAAGGTGCCACAGGCATTCTACTCCTCTTTTAAACACTTCCAAATGCAGTGATCATGGAGAGCATATTACCAAAGTGCTAATTCACTATGTTACAGCTGGGATTCCTCAGCTGCAATCTCGTACTATACGGTTCACTTGGCCATAAAATACAATGTAATAAACGGAAGGGGACAGAACAGAATTAGAAACTTACATTAAGAAGCAGGCCTTTGCATCACACACAGATTTTTTTTTGCTGCACTAAAAGCAAATATCACTTTGTCCATTGAGTGGAGATTTGGATCTTTACATCCGGTAACCATGGCAATAAGTGTCTATTGATCCTATCCACGCTAAGGCACATTTTTCCAGGAACCTTTTAATAATGAAATAATTCTCATTTTGTATTTATTTTTCAGTCCTTCTTGTTGATCGATTCAGGCAATGTGAACATTCCCACTCTGGACGCGGGATATTGTTCAAACTGATCCTCCAAGTATTGGTATTCTGTCCGGCTCTCTTTGATGTGTCTCATTGCTCAATCTACCTCTTGATGGCATAGCTAAATATAGGAAGGTATGAGAACTCATCTCCACATTTTAGTATTTCTTTCAGCTCCCCTTGCACATTATTTAACTGCTGAACCTTCACTTCACAGTGATGTCGATCATCTCCCTGGAAATAAACAATGAGTAATGTAGACGTTTCACAATATTACTGTGGTTCTCAGAGTGTGGTTTGCAGACCACAATGGCCCATGTGGGCCATCCCAGGAATCTGCAGCCTGGTCCAAAATGCAAGATACTGAAGGTGTGTATTTGGTGAGAATGTTTTGATGGACTTGTGGCTCCATGTACGATCCGAATATCCTGGGCACATCTAAGCAACTCTGAAGCATATGGTTGCCATTCCCAACAACATACAACTGTGAGCTCTGATTTTCAATACTGGTGGGACTGAAAACATAGAAGAGGAAACAGCTGAGTAATCAACCTCACGTGGGACTGAAGCTCTCCAGGTTGGAACTAAACATCACCTCATTTTATTCTTGTCAAATGTTGCAGCATTCTCCCTATTAATTCTGATGAGCTCTTTTTGCGGTGGCCAGTCAGATAGCACTAGTAGATGGTCACAGGATCCTTTGCCTCATCTCAGTGCTCGTAGACTAATATTTGAGTACGACTATCCCATGATCAACCATGAGCCACACAGCCCTGCTGGTGAGACTGCAGTCCAAGGTCTCCGCTCTCCTAATCTTACATTGCACTTGCACCACCAACATCTCATTGATAAAGTGTTCTGAACGGTATGATAAATGGAACATTATACCTAGAATTCCTACAGCCCATCAAGTCTGCACCGATTGTCCGACAGAGCATCTTACCCAGGCCCAACCCCCACTCTATCCCTGTAACCCAACACATTTGTCCCGCTAATCCCCCTAACCTACACATCTTGTAGATGGCCAATCCACCTAACCTGCACGTCTTAAGGACTGTGGGAGGAAACCGGAGCACCCGGAGGAAACCCACGCAGAGACATAGGGAGAATGTGCAAACTCCACACAGACAGTCACCCAAGGCCAGAATTGAACCTGGGTCCCTGCTGCTGCGAGGCAGCTGTGCTAACCACTGTGCCACCATATACTGTGTTCAAAGGTGAGACAACATTTGAAGTTTTGTGCATAGTTTTGGTCTCCTTATTTGAGAAAGGATATAAATCTGTTCAAAATAGTTCAGAGAAGGTTCACTCGGCTAATGCTGGGAATGGAGGAGGGGGGGGGGGTTATCTTATGAAGAAAGGTTGGACAGGCTGGGTCTGTATCCATTAGCGTTTTGAAGAATAAGAAGTGATCTTATTGAAACATATAAGATCCAAATATAACTTGACATGGTGGATGCTGAAAGGATGTTTCCCTTTGTAGGAGTGACTAGAATTAGGGGGACACAGTTTAAATATAAGGGGTCTCCTATTTAGGACAGAGATAAGAAGACACTTTTTCTTTTAGAGGGTTGTGAGTCATTGGAACTCTCTTCCCCGAGAGAGTGGTGTAGGCAGGAGCATTGAATATTTTTAAGGCGAGGTATATTCTTGGCTAATAAGGTGGTCCAAGGTTATTGGAAATAGGTGGAATGTAGAGTTGAAGCCACAATAAGATCGGCCATGTTCTTATTGAAAGGCAGAGCAGGCTTGAGGGGCCAATGGCCTATTCTTGTTCCTAATTTGTACATTTGTTAAACATCAAATATAATAAAATGAGTTGTGTTAGAACATCAAAAAATGCTTCCAGATTATGCTCCTATTGATGCAACTTTTGCACTGGCCAGAGTTGGACTGGCACCAAGTAATAAAATGTCTTGATCACACATCCAACAATAGATTTCATGTCAATTGGCTGCCAATTTCAAGAGGCAATGGCTACAGCTATAGTGCTTAGTGGTTATCATACTGTACTTGTAAGACAGGGTCTATGCGTTCATAACCCCATCACGGCAGGTTATGACCCAGAGTTAGTTAATCTGGCAATTTATAGGTTAGCAAGAATAGTCACCATAAAATCATAGAATCCCTGCAGTGCAGTGCAGAAGGAGGTCATTCAGCCCATCGAGCCTGCACCGACAACAATCCCACCCAGGCCCAAGCCATAACCCCATGTATTTACCCTGCAAATCCCCTGACATTAGGGGGCAATTTAGCATGGCCAATCTACCTAACCAGCACACCTTTGGATTGAGAGACAAAACCGGAGCACCCAGAGGAAACCCACGCAGACATAGGGAGAACGTGCAAACTTCACACAGACAGTAACCAAGGCCGAAAGTGAACCTGGGTCTCTGGCGCTGTGAGGCAGCAGTGCAAACCACTGTGCTGCCCAGGAGAAAATCTTAAAAGCATTTAATAAATAGCCATGTGCAATGGTAGGTTGAGAATAAGGTTATTCTGGATGGATATATTAAGATGGACCAAGTAGTCTCATGACCGTAAGTGTGTTATGATTTTATGAATAAAAATATGATCTGTATCTGCAAAAGTCTTTGGAGATAAAAACAGTCAATACCAGAAACATTCGGCAGATAATCACACGTGCTACCCGACCTGCTGGGTGTTTCCATCTTTTCTGTTTTTATTTCCGGTAGTTCAGCATTCGTCACATTTTTCTTTTGTTAAGGTACTGGGGGAATAGCATCAGACTCACACCAGTCAACCTCACCCAATCTCTCCAAGTGCCATGGCCAAAATCATAGGGTGTGATTCTGGAGGAAGTCCATTTAAAAGCAGAGATCTCGATTTCAAAAAGTCAATTTCAGCCAGTCCTCCCACTGCAATGTACTAAGCATATTATTCAAGGATGTGCTCAAGATGTTTGTAGTCTGTGTAGGGGTCGTGCAGAATGTTAATTATATTTCTGTGCAGTCAGCCTCAGTCAAAGCCAAGACTTTTGAAAAAAAATGAGGAGCTAAGAGCAATCTTAAAAACATAAGGATGGCAATGTTTTAAACAACATATATTGGATCAAGGTTGTTCTTATCTTTTACAATCGAATAACTATCTTGCCCTACAGTTGCAATGATTCTGTGTTTCATCTGTTACAATAGAATTGACAGCCAAATTGTTACACAAAGTCTGATTAACAGTTGTTCAGCTTCACGGTATCTGTAATTCCAAATCTAAACTACTGAATTAGAAATAAATAAAGCAGTACCTATGCATCTCATTAAAATGAATACAGCAATCCCAATCTGCTTCTCAATTAAAGACACTCTCAACAAACCGACACAAGAGCACCAATGTTAACAAATATTTTTCCTTTAAATCTCATGATTCATTGCATTTCCCAATTTAGAGCTAATCTGGCCCCTGGCCTGCTCCCATTTCTGATATGGGCAGAATTCCCAGCTATCGTTCCTGCCATTGGTCAACCCACCCAAATGATCATCTGGAACGAAGCCACATGCCATGGTCCTTTGCAATTGCAGAATTTGGCTACAACCAATCACATCACATTTTCTGAGGGAGAAGCTCTTGTCCGTTCACTATCTCGGCATTTTGAAGTGTCCATGTATTTTTTGCTTCCAGATGTGACTGATGCCTAGGTTCAAGGGAAGGACATTTCTTCCAAACAAGGAATGAAATAAGGAGCGAGGCAGATTGATAGAGAAAATGGAAAATACATTGCAGAGAAGCAGAACTCCCAGAAGGAAAGGAACATGACAGACATACAAAACAAATAAAGTAATCAGATATCATGGGTAAAAGCATTAGCTTTGCAGATAATCTGCTTCAGCAATGGAAGGGGCATCAATAAAACAAAAATGTAAGATTTTGAGTTTTTGATTTACACAATTTGTTTTAATTTTTGCTAATACAAACGTTGACTATCCAAGAAGAATGTACACAGTTTAAAATAAATCATGATATGCCCATCAAGCAAAAATGATTCCAAACTGGGGAAGAAAGATATCAATCAGAAGCTGAATACTTCTGTGCTTCTTAAATTATTTCTTATATTGTTTAAGCTGTGTCTGGTCAATGATTCACTCTGGTGGAAGATACTTCGAACATCCCCTTAATACGAGAGAATACAGGTGAGGAATCAAATACCATCACTTTAGCCCCATTAGACAAACTAATGGGGCTAAAGGCAGATAGAACCCCTGGCCCTGATGGCTTGCATCCTTGGATCCTGAAAGAAGTAGCTATAGAGATAGCAGATGCATTAGTTGTAATTTTCCAAAAATCTTCAGCTTCTGGAGAAGTACTGGAGGAATACAGGGTACAGAAAAGATTTACCAGGATGTTGCCTGGTATGGAGGGCATTAGCTATGAGGAGAGGTTGGAGAAACTTGGTTTGTTCTCACTGGAACGACGGAGGTTGAGGGGCGACTTGATAGAAGTCCACAAGATTATGAGAGGCATGGACAGAGTGAATAGTCAGAAGCTTTTTCCCAGGGTGGAAGAGTCAATTACTAGGGGGCACAGGTTTAAGGTGCGAGGGGCAAGGTTTAAAGGAAATGTACGAGGCAGAATTTTTACACAGAGAGTAGTGGGTGCCTGGAACTCATTGCCGGGGGAGGTAGAGGAATCGAATATGGTAGTGACTTTTAAGGGGCGTTTTGACAAATACATGAATAGGATGGGAATATGGTCCCCAGAAGGGTAGAGGGTTTTAGTTAAGTCGAGCAGCATGGTCGATGCAGGCTTGGAGTGCCGAAGGGCCTGTTCCTGTGCTGTAATTTTCTTTGTTCTTTGAATAGAAAACTGGCAATGTGTTACCCCTATTCAAAAGTGGAGGGAGGCAAAAAGCAGGTAACTATAGACCAATTAACCTAACATATATTGTTGAATAAAATGTTAGAATCAATTATTAAGGAAGTAATAGCAGCAAATTTGGAAAATCATAATCTAATCGAGCAGAGTCAGCATGGCTTCATGAAAGGGAAAAAGTGTCTGAGTAATTCATAAGTTTTTTGCGGAAGACTCAACCATAGTGGATAAAGGAGAACCAGTAGATGTATTTGGACTTCCAAAAGATATTTGACAAGGTACCTCACAAAAGGTTAAGTCGTAAGAGCCCTTGGTGCTGGAGGTAGTATATTGGTATGGGTAGAGAATTGGCTAATGGGCAGGGAATGGTGAGTGGCGAGAAGGGGTTCTGTTTCAGGTTGACCTGTAACCAAAGGGGTTCCACAGGGATCAGTGCTGGGATGGTAACTGTTTGCAATATATATTAATGACTTGGAGGAAGATGGGGAATGTACTGCAGGCAAATTTGCAGATGACACAAAGATAGGTGGAAAGGCAAGTTGCGAGAGGGATACAAACAGTTTACAAAGAGATATTGATAGACTAAGTAAATGGGTAAAAGGCTGGCAAATAGAGTACAATGTGGGAAAATGTGAAGTTGTTCATTTTGGAAGGGAGAACAAAAGAACAGAGCATTATTTAAATGGAAAAAGACTGCAAAAAGCTGAAACATAAAGGGCCTTGGGGGTACTTGTGCATGAAACACAGAAAGCTAGCACAGAGGTGCAGCAGGTAGTCAGCAAGGCTAAGGGGATGTTGGCCCTTATTTCAAGGTTGGAGTATAAAACTGTGTAAGGTACAGGTGAGACCTCATCTGGAGTACTGTGAGCAATTTTCGTCCCCGTATTTATGGAAAGATATTGGGCATGATTTTCCCACCCTGCTACGTTACTCGCCCAATGTAGCGGGGCAGGAAATGTCAGCGGGAGGAGAAAAAAGGGAATCATGATTGGCGTCCAGTCGGTCGTGATCTTCCCAGGCCATTATTTATGACATGATCAGCCTTGTGCTCGGAAACAGTGAGAGGCTGATTACAATATTCTTTGCTTAATGCAGAGGAGATTTACCAGGATGCCTGGAGGGAGCATTTAAGTTATAAAGAGAGGTTGGATAGGCTTGGGTTGTTTTTGTTGGAGCAGAGAAGACTGAGGGTGACTTGATAGAGATGTTCACGATTATGAGGGGCATGGACAGGGAGCAGATAGGGAGCAGCTGTTCCCCTTAGTTGAAGGATCTGTTACGAGGGGACACAAGTTAAAAGTGAGGGGTGGGAAGCTTAGGGGGGATGTGAGGAAAAACCTCTTTGCTCAGAGGGTGGTTACGGTCTGGGATACACTGCCTGGGAGGGTGGTGGAGGTGGGATGCCTCACATCCTTTAAAAAGTACCTGGATGAGTACTTGGCACACCGTAACATTCAAGGCTATGGGCCAAGAACTGGCAGGTGGGATTAGCTGGGCAGGTCAGGGCATTTCACGTGTCGGCGTAGACTCGATGGGCTGAAGGGCCTCTTCTGAACTGTAATATTCTGTGATTCTGTGAAATCTATTTAGCAAGTCCAGGATGGTATTGTCCAGGCTCAATTATGTTTCCAACCTTGCCAGTGGCAGTCCGCACCGATGGAGATCACAGATGGTCCCCAGCAATTGGTACCTGACATGATGCCCTTGCTGGTGGGAACAGAGGCCATTGAGGCCCCACAGGAGGTCAGGGGTGGGGGAACAGTGTCCCTTGTGCAGTGCCAGCTTGACACTGCTGGCCTGGCATCCTGGCACTGCCAACCTGAGCAGTCTGATGCTGGCCTCTTGAGCGGGATTAGACCCCTCCACTCCCTACTGGTGTGAATTGTCTGACAGCCTCTGTAGTGCACAGTGTGTCGTTAATTCACTTAACTAAGCTCGCCCAAAAAGTGCCCCCATTGGGCACTTAGATTTTTGGGGGGGAAATCGCCCCCGTTATTTCATTGGAAACAGTTCAGAGAGGTTCACTGGGATGATTCCCGGTTTGGAAGGATTATCTTATGAGGAAACATTAAACAGGTTGGGACTTTACTTATTGGAAGTTAGAAGGATGAGAGGTGATCTCATTGAAACATAGGATTCTTAAGAGGCTGACGGGTAAATGCTGAGAAGATGTTTTCCCTTATGATAGACTCTAGGGCCAGAATGAAGATGCACCAATTTAAGACTGAGATGAGGAGGAACTATTATTCTCAGAGGGTTGTGAGTCTTTGAAACTTGTTGCCATAGAGAGCTGTGGGAGCAGAGTCCTTGTGTGTATTTAAGGCTGAGATAGATTTTTGATCAGTAAGGGAATCAAAGGTTATGGGAAAAGGGCAGGAAAATGACGTGAGGAAAGTCAAATCAACCATAATCCTATTGAATGGAGGAGCAGGCTTAAGGCGCTGAATGGGCCTACTCCTGTTCTTTTTTCTTAAAGTCTTATGGTCGATGGCTCTACTTCTCTATATCTACAAGACTGATACATCCTCTAGTTCAATCAACCTGGCAACTTAGAATCTATGTTTCTATCTGCCTGATATGGATTATACATTTTCTCTTTTGTGAGCAGCTCCACATCTATCAGTCCAGACTGTTTAGGTTCAAGTGAGTAAATACCAAAATTCATGGACCTGAAGGTGTATCACTAGAATTCAACCATATACCACACTGCTTACCAGCACAGGAATATTTTCATCTGCTATTATCTTAGCTATATGGGCATCATAGAATCCCAACAGTGCTGAAAGAAGCCATTTGGCCCACTGAACCTGCACCGACAACAATCCCACCCAGGCCCCATCCCCGTAACCCCATGTATTTACCCTACTGGTCCCCCTGACACTGAGGGACAATTTAGCATGGCCAATCAACCTAAGTAAGAAGTCTCACAACACCAGGTTAAAGTCCAACAGGTTTAGTTGGTAGCAAAAGCCACTAGCTTTCGGAGCGCTGCTCCTTCGTCAGGTGAGTGGGAGTTCTGTTCACAAACAGGGCATATAAAGACACAAACTCAATTTACAAAATAATGATTGGAATGCGAGTCTTTACAGGTAATCAAGTCTTAAAGGTACAGACAATGTGAGTGGAGAGAGCATTAAACACAGGTTAAAGAGATGTATATTGTCTCCAGCCAGGACAGTTAGTGAGATTTTGCAAGTCCAGGCAAGTCGTGGGGGTTACAGATAGTGTGACATGAACCCAAGATCCTCAGCCACACATCTTTGGAGCATGGGAGGAAACCGGAGCACCCAGAGGAAACCCATGCAAACACAGGGAGAATGTGCAAACTCCACGCACACATTTACCCAAGGCTGGATTTGAACCCGGGTCCATGGCGCTGTGAGGCAGCAGTGCTAACCACTATGCTGCCCCATGTCGCTTGGTGGTTTATCTGGAATCGAACAGGATGAATGTCTTTGTCCCTAGAGACAGGGCTATCTCCTAGTTGTGAGCCCACCTGTTTAGCCAATCATCACCACTCTCCTTTAGTATTGTAGATCTGGGTATTCAGGTATCAGATCATTGAACTTTCCACAGGGAGTTGACTCAGTTCCAACTAACAAGTCTAGGAGCTCCTCAAGGATGGAATAAAACACAACACAAAACATGCGACAAATTGCCTTTACCTGATCACAGTACGGGTGCATTTTACCTCTTAAAATAGAGCAAAATTGAAACACTTGAGCTGGTTCCTGCCATTGAGGTTGGTTTTTCAGATAATCTTTAAGATGAAACAGGCGAGAAGAGAAAGAGTGAGGCTGAGTTGCTCATCCAACATGTTGTCAGCAGTTACTTTGCTGCTTAACTGGTGGCAGCAATCGATGGCTTTCCCTGTCAGACCTTCTCTTCCTAATGAAATGCTGTCTGTTTCTGAAAAGCAGCTTGAATTTTCTACTATATATTAAGCAGAGAGCCAAGATGGCTGCAGTGTTATGAAACATCACATCAGTGTTGCGTCATGGTCCCAAATAAGGGATTATGGTAATTTAATTAATAGTCTTCTTCCACCTGTGGATTTTTCAGATAGTGAAAGCCTTTAGATTTGACAAGGCAAATTTGCATTTTTGCAATGAAGTTGTCGATGGAGTTTCTCTTGTATGAATCCATTGTGAGTCACTATTGGAAAAGGTATCTTTGTGCTCTTCATCTTGCGAGATAAGATTGTTTAATCCACAAAAAGATTCTGATAGCTCCGAGGAGTCACTTAAATTCCAGTTTTATGTTGTTTAAAATATGTCTTCAAAGATTTCTGATTTTATTCAGGAACTGTACTGCATCATGACAGTGTCTTTTCATTTTTTTATGCCTTCACCTTGCACTCTGGTGGCCTGTCACACCTTATTTGTGAGGTGGAGATGCCAGTGTTGGACTGGGATGTTGGACACGGTAAGAAGTCTCACAACACTAGGTTAAAGTCCAGCAGGTTTATTTGGAATCATGAGCTTTTAGAACGCTGCTCCTTCCTCAAGTGAGCGATGAAGGAGCAACGCTCCTACCTTATTTTAAAGGAGTTATGTTTTCATTTATTTGCAACCAAATTGCTCCAATATCATTTTTGTATCACATGCAATTTAGAGAGCTTAAAACAATCATGTTTTGAAACTAAACTATATCTGTACACAATTGAAAGCTTTTGTGTTCTTAACTTATCTCCATAAGTTTTATAAGAGCTGATAATTTTTCCAAAGCATTTACTATGGATTTACCCAGTGTATTAAGCATATCTGGTATTCACTACACATATGGTGTCGCATTGTGGTTTCGTAACTGAGCCTTCGATCTCATGAGGCCTAATAAAGAAAGACTTGTGTTTATATATCTTCAATATTGATGAAGTTACCTACAAAAGTCAACAACGAAGATTGCACTTTTGGCATAGAAAAGTGGCCCAAGGTCCTCGACCAGGACACAGTCACGATTGGAACATAGAAACAGACACACAAGTGGTTAGAGCGAGCAAAGGCTGTGGGAAGTTTAGAGTGGTTTGAAGTTACTTTGATTTGGTAGAGCAAGGTGACCTACTGATGTGGCCAAGTGTAGCATGTTCATTATTTTGCATCATTACATGAAGGCAGGCTGTACTCCTGAACTAAGTGAATCCGACTAGACATTCTGTGGGCTTACTTGCTGTGAATTAAAGCAGCTTATTGATTCGCAAGCAGCTTTGTGTGACCTGGTGTTTTTGCAGTCCTTTTTTGAACAGATTAAAGTAGCAATTGTGTATAAAACATGAATGTCCTGTTTGGATAATTGGGAGGAAAAAAAAGTATCTGTGGGTTTTGCTATCACATTGCGAGATAATGGATAATGTTGACACACCTTAAATAAAAGAGGTCCAAACTGCCTACACAAGTGACCAGCACCCACATACCTGACAGAATATCCAAGAAAGATAAACTTGTAATAGTGCAAATTATCTCTTTCCAAACAAATTTGAAATTAATTAGTGATTTGATTATTATTTTCATCAGTCTTTTTTGGGTACCTGTTTTAAAAAAAAAATAATGTACTGCAGATAGGATCCGCCTGAACCAGAATGGGACCAGTGTCCTGATGGGAAGGATAAACAAGTCTGTCAATAGGACATTAAACTAATAAGACATAGACACAAATGGTGAACATAACATAGAAGAAATAGGAGATGAGAGGAAAGGTCAGACCAAGGTAAGGAACAACAGTAACATAAGCAGGGAAAAAACAGTTACAAAGGAGAAGTGTAATTAAAAGGACTGCTAAAAACGAGGTAAAACAGATAACTATTAAACTTGAATTAAACTGCCGGTGCAGCAATATACAAAACATTCGAAGTTCGGGAATCAGTGGCAGAGACCCTCTTACAAATGGGGAAAGGATTGTACCAGACATCTGCCAATAGCTAATGCAATTACTACCTTTAAAAAAGGAAGATAGAATAAGTCCAGGGAATTACAGATCCATTAGCTTATCCGCAGTTGGGAAAGATAATGGAATCCTTCTTCAATTATGCAATAGAAAAACATACAGAAACTAAAAATATGATAAAGACATCAACATAAATTTCAAAAGTGAAGATTTTGCTTGGCCAACCTTATTGAATTCTTTGATGGAGTAACAGGCAGGATAGATAAGGGTAATGTCATAGATGCAGTATATTTAGTTTTTCAAAAGACCTTCAATGCATGGTAGGTTCATGGCTAAGGTAAGAACATGTGGAGTCAGGGAACAAGTAGCACAATGGATAGCAAGCTGGCTAGAAATCAAAAAAACAGAGAGTAAGTGTTAGAGTTAGTTACTCAAACTGCAGTAAGCAGTTTGCCTTCCTAACTGCCGATTGAACCTGCACGTCTTAAGGTTAATATGCAGGTTCAGTTGGCAGTTAGGAAGGCAAATGCAATGTTAAAATTCATGTCGAGAGGGCTAGAATGCAAGAGCAGGGATGTACTTCTGAGGCTGTATAAGTCTCTGGTCAGGCCCCATTTGGAGTCTTCTGAGCAGTTTTGGGTCCCATATCTAAGGAAGGATGTGCTGGCCTTGGAAAGGGTCTAGAGGAGATTCACGAGAATGATCCCTGGAATGAAGAGCTTGTCATATGAGGAATAGTTGAGGACTCTGGCTCTGTACTCGTTGGAATTTAGAAGGATGAGGGGGGATCTTATTGAAAGTTACAGGATACTGCGAGGCCTGGATAGAGTAGATGAGGAGAAGATGTTTCCACTCGTAGGAAAAACTCGAACCAGAGGGCACAACCTCAGGCTAAAGGGACGATCCTTTAAATCAGAGATGAGGAGGAATTTCTTCAGCCAGAGAGTGGTGAATCTGCGGAACTCTTTGCCGCAGAAGGCTGTGGAGGCCAGGTCATTGAGTGTCTTTAAGACAGAGATAGATAGGTTCTTGATTATTAAGGGGATCGGGGGTTATGGGGAAAAGGCAGGAGAATGGGGATGAGAAAAATATCAGCCAAAATTGAATGGCGGAGCAGACTCGATAGGCCGAATGGGCTAATCCTGCTCCTATGTCTTATGGTCTTATGCCTAAGCGGAAATCCACGAAATTCAATGCCAGGATCACAACTGTCAACCAGTTACATAAGCAATTTTTACAAGGGAATTGGAAGCCTAATTTAAATATTTGTAGATGACACCAATTTGGGTAGTATAGTCAATGCAGAGGAGGACTGCAACAAAACACAGGAAGATGATAATTAACTTGCATAATGAACTTGCAGAGGCAAATTAACTTCAATATAGGTGAGTGTGAGTTGGTATATTTTGGTCGGAAGAATGAGGGAGCCTCATACTCCTTAGAAACACATACTCCTGGCAAAATAAGTGTCCAAATGTGACAAAGGAAAAAAGGGATGTGGGAATACAGATTGGAAAATTACCCTAAATAGCTACGTGAAATACAAAACCCACAAACAAGAAAACAGGGCATTGGGATTTATTTCTAGAGTATAGATAGAGCAAAAGGTATGTTATGTTAAACTTATGGAACCTTAGTTAGATCACACTTCCATGAACTGTTCTAGTGTCTTATATATAACATGTAGTGGCAGTGGAGAAAGTACAAAAAGATTTACAAAAATAATATCAAAACTGAGAGGTTATACTTATCAGGAAGGCTTGAATAGCTATAGAACTTTTCTCGAGGAAAGCAAAGATTGTTTTGTCGTTTGTGGCTGGGAGGTTGCAGAGATCAGTTCGAATCAGGATGCCCACACAAGTTTTAATAAAATAACAGCTAAGGTTTAGTTTAGGTGTTCACTGTACAGGCTCTAATTCTCAAATGCCAGCAGGTTGTGGAGGCCCCAATCATGCCTTGGAGTGATCATGTAACCATCCTTTTGAAGGGGCCATGCCACCCACAGTAATACTCTGAATACACAATAAAGACTGAGGGCGATCTAATAGAGGTTATCAAGATTATGAAATGATGGAGCGACGGAGGTTGAGGGGAGACCTGATAGAAGTCTACAAGATTATGAGAGGCATGGACAGAGTGGATAGTCAGAAGCTTTCTCTCAGGGTGGAAGAGTCAATTACTAGGGGGCATAGGTTTAAGGTGCGAGGGGCAAGTTTCAAAAGAGATGTACGAGGCAGATTTCTTACACAGAGAGTGGTGGGTGCCTGGAACTCGTTGCCGGGGATGGTAGTGGAAGCGGATATGGTAGTGACTTTTAAGGGGCGTGTTGACAAGTACATGAATGAGATGGGAATAGAAGGATATGGTCCCCGGAAGCATAGGGGGTTTTAGTTAAGTCGGGCAGCATGGTCAGTGCAGGCTGTGGAGGGCTGAAGAGCCTGTTCTTGTGCTGTAATTTTCTTTGTTCTTTGTTCTTTATTTCATTGGGTAGATAGAGAAAATATTTGCACCTATGGGGAGGAATCAGAACTAGGGGCTATCAATGGAAGGTGGTCAGTGATAAATCCAATCAAGAGTTTATGAAATATTCATTTACCCAGAAATTGGTTAGAACATGGAACTCGCTACCACAAAGAATAGTTGGGGTGAATGCTTCAGGTCTGTGACCGTTCATCAGAATTAATGAAACACCACAAGCTAGAAACATTATTTTATTTTCTCTCTCTATAAATGCTGCCAGACTTGCTGAGTGTTTCCAGAATGTTCTCTTTTTATTTCAGATTTCCAGTACCTGCGGCATTTTGCTTTCTTGTTGATGTAGTTGAGGTGACCAGCACAACGTATTCAAGAATTGAGAGAAACACGAGGAGAAAGGAGAAAAATTTATTATGGGCTTAGAGGAAAAAGGCTGAGAAGATTCTGTGTAGGGCAGAAACACCAGTGTTGACCTGTTGCTGTAAATGACCTCTTTCCATGCTGCAAACACAGTAGAATAATAAATAGTGTACCATTTGATGAATTATTTCCAGATTTGTGTGTTACACATTGATGTTGTTTGATAATATGTACCTGAAATTATGGTCACATTACTATACATTTAACAAGAAATTATTTAATAAATTATTCTAGATAGAATTATGCCTGTGTGCTTATTATGTACTCATTAATGAGGGCTGATTTTAACTCCTGAAATGTGAGGATACTGATCCAAATTGGGTGTTCCATTAGTTATCGACATGGGTGAGCTGTAACACCAGCCACTGTCATCTTGGTTATGTTACTGAGTTGGCAAGTTGGATTGTTTGCCAGTTTCAGGTGGCAGGCTATTTATATTCTGCAATTTGGTGTCCTATTATTTGCTGAGGGATCCTATTGCAGGTTGAAGTACATGTGAGTGGAATGGCTCTTTGCCAATATGTCTGTGGTTCTCCTGACCACCATCCTCAGCCGCAGTTCCAATTGCCAGTTGGCTCAAGTTGGGAGTTGACTAATTTCCTGCCTTTTCGGAATGGGAAAGCTACAGCGATGGATTCTACCCGCTGCCTGCTCATTTCACTGGCAAATTAAAATCTGTTCTTTTAAAAAAAATGATCTTCATTGGGTTTAAATGCATTTTTTAAAAAATTGTCAGCAATGATCAGCGGGGCAAGCACCAATGTGCCTGGAGGCGATGTAGCCTGTCCACTGAAGAATTGCTGATTGCAATGTAATTATGGCACTAATTGGAGAGTGATGTTTGAGTGTTCCAAAATATTACCAATACTAAATGTACATTTAAAATTAACAAGAGCATTTTAATTGGCCCAGAGTGTTTTTACTTCTGAGAAAAATCATCGATAGCTCTGCAATAACCTCTCTGGCATGTGTGGTAAGGTCGGAAACAAAGAAAGGACGGCCTGACATTATTTCGATGTTACCTAATGAAAAAGGGGATACTCTACCAATTGAGTTATGAAGTGGATTTGGAGTTCAGTTCTGCAGGGTAACGGATTGTAAACTCTATCTCATTCACTCATTAATGAAGCAGGGTCAAAACCTCCTTTGAAGCAGTCCTGTAAAGTGAAATATCATCCACGGACCAATGGATTTAACAATCCGGTAGTCTAAAGTTTCACTAATAATATGAATGGTGTGGCAGCTCCTCATGTAGTTTCTTCATGTGAGGTTTTTCTGCTGTAAGAATTCTTGAACAGTATAAACAATTCATGCTCTCCGGAAAGTTCTCAAGCCTGTTTAGAAGGTTCTTGTTGAGACTGCTCATTTGCTACTAATGAGGGCACCAGCATTCCCAACTGTCCATCACAGGCCACTGTAGATGCGCTAAGTGTTGAGCAGAAGCTGAAGACACTGACTGATAATGTACCAGCAAGTATAATGTGAGAACAGTATATAATTAGACTGGATCAGATTTGCTTTTGAACACTTCGGCCTGTCTTTAGATTTTGTTTCTCTGCCAACAACAAGAAATACTATTTGTATAGCACTTCTAATGCGCTAAAACATCCTAATGGGGATAGAATTTACAGCATAGAAACAGGTTTGTGCTACATATGAGCCTGTCTCCCCTACTCTATCTACTTTACTGCACTCTATCAACATATCATTTTATTTCTTTCTACAATGACTTCAACAAGGTCCATGAGGTTGGCCTCTTGGAGTTTGAACTCCCTGATTGAGGCAATGATTGCCTGCCCAATCAGGGAGTACCACTTGTATATAAATATGGGAGTGTCAGTGCCTCTGGCACTCCTGATCCTGACTTTGTACCTGAAGCACTCTAGGAGTGGAATAGAGTTTGTAAATAAAGGGAATCTGGTGAAGTGATATCGGCCTCTGAGGAGTTATTTCACTTTCTCCCTCAAATGCATGTCTAACTTTCCATTAACTGAAGCCATTGAGCTGGTTGCCTCATTTGCTCCATATGGCAGTAAACTCTTCATTTTCATTACTGACTAAAGGAGTTAGTCCTGAATTTATATTGTGTTATTCGAAAAAAACCTGATAGGGAGCCTCAGGACAATATACTGGGTAAGGTGATGAAAAGCTTGGTCAGGTAGATACTTTTAAGGGGCTCCTTAAAGAAGTAGAGAGAAAGGTGGAATAGATTAGGATGGGAAATCCGAAGATTAGAGTTGCAGTTCAGCCCCTTTAAGGAGTGATTGTTCACAGGTCACGTGGCCCGCCTGGAGCATATAGCATGGAAGGATGCGAACCTCGGTCAATGGGGAGAAATCACACGGGGTCCAGGGTGCGGGGAACCCTCAGTGTGAGCTCGAGAGTCAACAAGTGAAGACCTGTGTTGTAGTTGCTGTGCCTGTATATCGTTTTATTTTGTGCCTGTAAAATAAATCATCTTTTTAATTCAAGCAACCTCTTCACTGATACCTCACACTATAACCCTTAGGGTCTAAACAGTTGAAGGAATGGCTACCAATGATGAGGTGGAGAAAGTGGGTGCTGGACAAGAGGCTGGAAGTTGGAGGAATACAGAATAATAATCACAGAATGAAATAGCAGTTAATTTGGCTCACCATGCCTGTGTCAACTGCTTGAAAGAGCTTCCCAGTTACTTTCACTCTCCTGTTCTTTCCCTAGAGCACTGACATCTTTAGCCCCTCGTGTATTTATGCAATTTGGTTTTGAATTTGTTTCCTTTCAGACAGTGCATTCCAGATCACAATTAGTTGGGTCGGATTTTCCCAAAATATTGCGAAGTGCCAGGTTCTGACTGAAAACCAGTGTGTTTCTCCCTGAAAAAAATAGGTCTTCTCTCCAGAACTTCTGACACTTTGTCAAAAAAAAATGGAGTGGGGGGTGGGGGGCGGTTTGGTGGGTTGGGCATGTTTTGCATCACTTTTATTGAGTGGTGGGACTGATGCCAGAAAGGGATCTCAAAGTGTAAAGACAGAGCCCCCCCCCCACCCCCCACCAACAATGGACATTGGGCCCCCCACCCTCCCAACCTTACCAGCAACCCCCCCCCCCCCCCGCCCCCTTGCCCCTCACACAACCCCCTCACCCAACTGGCATCACTGGCAATCTTCTCCCCCTATCCCCAAGAGGGAATCTCACAGAAGTTTATAAAATTCTAACAGGGTTAGACAGGGTAGATTCAGAAAGAATGTTCCTGATGGTGGGGGGAGTCCAGAACTAGGGGTCATAGTTTGAGGATATGGCCTGGCTGGCCATGGCTACAACTACATATTGATTATGTTATTCCACTCATGGGCACAATGTTTCTGCTTATTGCTGATGCACACTCTAAGTAGGTGAACATATTTGAGGTGAAGTCACCAAGATCGCACGCTACCATTGAAAGATTATGCCAATGTTTTTCCAGCCACGGATTACCTGGAGTCGTGTCTGACAATGGAACATTATTCATAAGTGCTGAGTTTCAAAACTTCACCACACTCAATGGTATAAAGTTCATTAGAACTGTGCCTTATCACCCAGCACCCAACAGGCTAGCTGAGCGAGTGTCTAAACTTTTAGGTCTGGCCTGAAGACGCAGGCAGGAGGAACCTAGAGATCAGAATCTCGCACTCCTAGGCTACTGGGCCACTCCACATGCAACAATGGGAGTCCCGCCAACAGATTGTTAATGAACCATTGCCTCAGAATGAGACTGAGCCTCGTGTTTCCAAATTTACTGGGGAGTATAGGGGCCAGCCAAAGCAGTCAGAAGGCAAGTCATGATTTGTGTCAGTCAACACGATCACTTGTGGCGGCTGGCGCCATGTATGTGAGGAATTTGGTAGTGGGATCGTTTGCCTGAATTTTACCATCTCGCCCGCCACGGGAATCGGAGTGGATGAGGAACAGACTATGGGAACGTCCGTTGATCTCAGGCAGGATTTTATGGGTTTTGGGATGAGCGAGGCCGGAAAATCCTGCCCGTTGTCTCGAAAACTGGATCCATATCTTATCAAGTGGAAGTAGCGGGAAGGATCATCTGAAAAAAACATGGAGCATTTGGAAAAAATGCCCCAGCAGCCAGTTTTGCCATCAGGAGATATATTGCCTTCAGGAAATGTTGCTGACTGTTTTAGCACTGAAGTACCTGATCATCAGGTGACAGACACAACTGACATCTCCATGGGAACAGAACTGATCTGCCTGTCCCTGAAGAGACACCTATCATTGTGGTTTTGACTGACAGCAGTCCAGTGGAAGCACCCCAGACAGAGGAGTTACACCTCTCCATAAGGATTCAGAAACTCACTGAACGACTTAGGCCAGATTCTTTGATCTTGCCCGCAGTTGAGATTCTCCAGTCCTGCTGCAGAAAACAAAGATTTGTCTGAGCGTCCAATTCTTTGTTCTCTCTGGCAGCAGCATCGGGGCATGAATGGCCAGAGAGTTCGAGTCTTAAATTATATTTGACTAAATTCATGTACTAAGGGTGGGATTCTGTGGCCATGCTTGCCCCAAAACTCGAGAATTCCACCCGTGATCAACGGACCTTTCCATGGTCTGCCCCCTGCCCACTATGTTTGCCGTGGCAGTTGGGACGGGAGAATTCCCCCCTAAATGTTTAATTATCTTGGACTATGTGAATTGATAACGTCGAGGGAGAGGAATGTGGTGATTGTCCCTTTAAGGATCAATCGGCAGAGTAAGGGTCACATGACCCAGGGAACAAGGGGACCACCCTGGTAAGTGCGGGTTTCTGTATTCAGAATCATCTCAGGGGCTGATTGCAGCCATGAGGCTTCAAGCCTCTGTACAGCTTTAACCTGTAAATAAACGAGTTGTGTTTTCCCTAAACTGATGAAAGAGCATGTTTACAGCATCACTTCATACTTTGATTTGATTTATTATTATCACAAGTATTAATATACAATGAAAAGTATTGTTTCTTGCATGCTATGCAGACAAAGCATACCGTTCATAGAGAAGGAAAGGAGAGAGTGCAGAATGTCGTGTTACAGATATAGTTAGAGTGTAGAGAAAGATCAACTTAATGCAATGTATGCCCATTCAAAAGTCTGATGGCAGCGGAGAAGAAGCAGTGCTTGAGTTGGTTGGTACGTGTCCTCAGACTTTTGTATCATTTTCCCGATGAAAGAAAGTAGAAGAGAGTATGTCTGGAGTGCTATAAATTTATCTGCTATAAATTTGATCTGCCATATTTGCCCATTCACCAGTCTGTCTTGCAGAAGTCTTTACCATGCTTCTCAATGTTTATCTTATTTCTGAATTTTGTGCTATCTGCAAACTCAATATTAAGCCCTCTACAACCAAGTCAAACTCTTTAGTATATAGCAAAAAGAGCAGTGGCTTTAATATCAATCCCTGGGGAACAACACTGCATACCTTATCCCAGTGTGAAAAATACCACTCACAAACTCTCTGTCTTGTGTTCATTGACTACTTATGTCTTCAGGCTGTTAGTGTGCTGTGGGTTTTAATTTTGCTAATACGTCTATTATATGATAATGAAGGCCACATTTCTTGGAAGGTAAGAAGTTGGAAGAGGTTTTAAACAGAGTAAGAAAGCAAGGCCTTGAAGAGATTTGAATTTTAAGATTGAGGCACTGGGAAATTGGGATTCAAAGTAGGTTGCACCAAACACAGACCAATACCACTTGTTGCTCTTGTCATGCTCCAGCATATTATGAACTTTCTGTCAAGACTTTAAGAATTTTGAAACAGTCTATTAAACTTGCCATTGCAAATCATGGCCGGAATTTTACCAGTACGCCAGCTCTGATTCCGGGGGCGGGTGATGCTCGGAGAATAGTATTCTCTGTTCGCTTCGGGCGAAATCGTACGAACTTTGGGCGGACATGCCGGTAAAATTCTGCCTCGTGTGACCTTTTGGCTTCTGAACTGCAAACAATCTTGAGTCTTAAACACTTAATTTATAACATTCACAGCCATCTGGAGATTCACACATCACTTTGTTAAAGGATGGTAAGGATGGACTGATAACAAAAGGATATATAATCAGCTTACCTCCCTTTTTATAAACTTTGAACATGTACAAGTCACATGGTGAGAAAGCCATTTTGTGATTTACTTTAAAAATGTAGCAAGATCTGCTCAGAGAGTGTTCTATTGTACATTCATTGAACCAGCTGCAAGTCAACTAAACAGTTACGGTAATAAAGAGCTTAACTTTGTAAATGGCAGAAGGACTTTCCCAACCATTAAGCTATAACTTCAAATTCAACTGAGAACCAACTTCCTGAAAATTCAACTACGAGAGGCTTTGCAACTTAATGAAATCCTTTGGTTTACAAGGCCTTCATTTCAACCAAAGCATTAAATCATCTATAAAACTACAGGCCTGTGAAGAATGAGACCGAGACAATCATGAATTGTAATTGTATTTTTTTTTCATCATCTACATCTAATGTTGTGCGAGTGATAATGTGTGCGAGCTGAGTAAGTGAGACGTCACATTCTTAAATCTCCAGGGCAAGTGTGTGCTTTTCTTATTTTTAAATTCGCAAAACACTTGCTGCTGGAATTATTTAAATTGGAACAATCACCCTGACAGCAAGAAAACACACGCCTCACATGCGAAACACACTGATCACGGCCAAGAAGAAAACACATAAGTTCTGTTCGTGACACTGTAGCCACATATAAATTGAGCATTTAACAAATGGAAGTTCTTTGTATTGAGACACAGGAGTGATTTGTGATGAGGACTATGCAAGGGCATGTGTGTGCAGTCTATGCTGGCTTGCACTATGGAAATCCAATAAGGCAATTAATTCCTAATGCTCTTTTTACTTGTCAACTTCCGTAATAAGCTAATGAACTGTTATCAGCTCACAAACAGTACAGCAATGACCACTAGAATGTTGTTTATACCCAGACTGACTAATGTTCTTGATTCCAGTAGAAATATTTTGCAAGGAGTTAGAGGCAAACGCATTTAGAGTGTTGGTAACAATCACTGGTGCAGTCAATGTAATGCATGCCCTGCTGTTGGGGGCCAAAAGGTGACAGAGGTAAGCGACTGTCTCCCTGTTAGGTTCAGTAATGATGTTTTCTTTCTGAAGGCTCCCTTGCTGTAATGTCTCATGGCACCCTGCCTCCTCCACACCTTACAGCTTGTGCATGTCTGCTGCTTTCCTTGTTGTTGCTCTCCCTCCTCATTTGAAAGCCCTCAAGAAAGTCTGGCTGCATTTCCCGTGTTCAGCCAATTGAAAATTACCAAACCCTATGGCCTTCACAAAACTCTCTCTCCCAAACTATTTCGCAGAAAATCCTGTTTGAGGTAACAAAAATGGTCCCAAAGCACCCTAGCAGCCTAAAACCACCAACGAGATGCATCCCATAATCATAGAATCCCTCCAGTGCAATGGAGGTGAGGCTCACTTTATAAACTGTTTATGGTGGCCGCTTGCTGACTGTTCCCACTTTGGTTTTCCGGGAAGGTTTAGGAAGTGACATTTCAGGCATTCATGGATGCCAACCTCATGATAGGTTTCTGATCCAAATGCTGGACCCTTATTAATGCATACAAATAAGGCTGGCAATTGTTTGCCAGGCAGGCTGCCAGATCATATGCTGGAACCAACATGGTGTTGGATTGCATTTCTGGCATGAGAGATTGCATTGAGAAATGCAATTTTATGGTGTCCATTTTAGACCTAGAAAACATATGAAACATATTCCAATTTTGACCTCATGCTGCTTCCATTCTAAAAACAGAATATTTTTGAGTAAAATGCTAACATTCAGGTACCAGCTGGCCTCATCACCTGAAACTCACATTCGGGTTGCATAAACAACAATTCTAGCAGACCTCAGGCTTTCAGGTACAAGCTATTTATCCTGCTGGATCAGAAACAGCGTCAGTGAAAAATTCTATTATGGATCATCAGTTGTGCTTTATCTTAGTTATGCAAAGCTAAGCATTTAAAACATGGGACTGTTTGGAGAGATATTGTGCTTTTGTGGAATTGGGAAAACTCCGCAGACCTTCAAAAATAGTACCTGAGACTTGATTTTGGGAATCCAGCCCCCAATCCTCCTGCCCCCATTTTCCAGCAGCCTGGGATAAGGGTGAGTGCTTTTCGGGGTCGCGAGCCTGTAACCTGCCCTGTCCACCTGACTGGCTTCATTGCGGGGATAAGTATTTCCTAACTTCTGCAATTTTCATGGAGTCAGGTCAGCTTTTCAAGGACCCATGTTTCATAGCTCCTCAGAGGGGCCATAAACCATTGTCTAAATAAAGGAAACTTTTACAAGCTGTCAATCAATTAATGTTTTTTTTTCTACATAGCTGTCTCAATAGACAAATGGACCCTTGGTCTCTCATACAAGCATCATTATGCATTCTTGGCTGAGAGCCCAGACATCTATTAGTTTGTTGAAACAGCTGCATCCAAGAGAAAGCATTGCTAGACTGACAGATTTCCCACTTAGACCCATTTCTCAATTGCTCAATGTTTATTTCAACAAGATGAAGAGTTTTCCAGTGCTTGCAATTTTAACTAGTAATAATTCAATGATCTAATTGATTGACACTTTTATAGGGCTGCAGCATAAAGAAATTTTCGTAAGAACGTTACAAATCAATTAGTGTTGATAAGGCTTTTTCACACATGATATTGTTACTATAGGGTTTGTTGACTCCATACAGAGTGTATACTGGGTAAATGGGTATTGAAGTGCCACACATTCACATGAAGGAGATGAGTAGAATTTGGGTGGTTGAAGTGTTTATGTTGGCATGGGAGACATGAGTGGTCATTGAAGTTGCATGGAGGGGCTTAGGTTGGCATCGAGGGTATGAAGGGTCCAATGGGGGTGGGTGAGGGCATATGTTGACATGGAGTATATGAGTGGCCAGAAGGGGTAAGTGGTGGGCATGAGGTGGCATGGGGAGGGTATAGGCGGTGAGGGCTGTTTTCAGTTTTATTGTTTCAGTTGTAACTGGAGTCCCACAGCATGCCCCCCCACCTGACAGCCCCTGTGGCTGCTTCGGCACTGTTTCCAGAAGAGGTTGATTTGACTCCAGTTAGGAACCACCATTGCATTGTAGGACTTTCTCCTGAGGTGGATGTACCAAGCGGAGAAATTTCCTGATCCTCTGGGATGAAAATCCAGTTCATTGTGAGGGCAGAGAAACAAGTTACTATTATTTGTGGATAAAATCTGGAATTGTGTTAGGTTGTGATTTATTTTCTTATTTGAAATGAGAACAATAAGAAAAGATGGGAAAATAAATGTTGCCTTCCTAAAAGAAACAATAGAAACAGCAGGGGGATGTTTCAAGGATTTTGACAGAAATCTCCTCGTGGTCTGCACTGAGTTGGCTGATCTTAGCCAATTCCACGTAGATGATCGACAGTCGGCATGTGTCCGTGGGTTTAGTGGAGGAAATATCAGCCAGGAATTCTGTTCATGTCGGGTTGACTTCTTTTGGCAATTAAGCATAGCAACATCAGAAATAAAGCAGGAAGATTTCTTATGTTCACTATATTCCAGATAAGTCAAACACATTCAGAAATAACAATGGAAATAGCAAACAACAGAAATTATTAGAACATATGTAACCCCCTGCTGATCACTATATGGGGCTACTATTTAACTGTTCGATTTACAGGATCCTGAATTCCTAGCAGTTGATGGTGAGCTGGCTAAATTTCCTGTTTACCCATAAATGCCAGTACAGGCTTGCATGAAAAGGATTTGAGTATGTTTAGCGCGGTGCCTCCAAAAATGTTATTGAGATAAACCTTATAATGAGAAAAGGTTTGGAACAACAAGGTAAACGGAATAACAAAAAAAATTTAATAACAAATATAATTAGCAGATATAAACAAGTAAAGAATCCCAACTGAAGATTTTCCAATTAACAATTTCAACCTGAGAAATGTTCAGAATATCACCAAGCATTTTGAATTTTAAACGTTGGGGCCCATCCGTTGGTGCACATCTGAAGAAAACCACATTCTGTTACCGTTCCTGTCTGATGGTACTCACTTAACCCCGACACACACACAGTCCAGACGGGTCTACGAAAGGGAAGATAATGGAGCAAGCACACGAGGCAGAGGTGCCGTGAGCTATCTGTGTAGTAACGCAGGTCCAGTGCGCTGAAGGTTGTCCTCCTCGGCAGTCATGAAAAACCAAGCAGTTCTACCTGAGAAAGATTCACTTCGAACTGACTTTTTACTGCCTCTGAAAACCTTCTCTTCAAAAACGTGGCCGTCCCTCTTCTGCACACTCCCTCCTCAGCTCTGCAGCTGCTTCACTTCCTGGCGCCTTTTTTTTCTTCCTGCCCCCAGAGCAATCCCATTGGCCCAGCCCACATCACTCAACCAACAGCATCCTGTTCACAGCACCCACCCGGCAAACAGGACACTGAAACCCACAAGGGACAAAGAACACTGGTAAACATCTTCCCCACAAATTTTCCTCAGTCCCTTACACATAGAACATAGAACAGTACAGCACAGAACAGGCCCTTCGGCCCACGATGATGTGCCGAGCTTTATCTGAAACCAGGATCAAGCTATCCCACTCCCTATCATCCTGGCGTGCTCCGTGTGCCTATCCAATAACCGCTTAAATGTTCCTAAAGTGTCTGACTCCACTATCACTGCAGGCAGTCCATTCCACACCCCAACCACTCTCTGCGTAAAGAACCTACCTCTGATATCCTTCCTATCAGTCCAAAGATGTGCGGGTTAGGTTGATTGGCCATGCTAAAATTGCCCCTTAGTGTCCTGGGATGTGTAGATTAGAGGGATTAGTGGGTAAAATATGTAGGGATATGGGGGTAGGGCCTGGGTGGGATTGTGGTCGGTGCAGACTCGATGGGCCGAATGGCCTCTTTCTGTACTGTAGGGTTTCTCTCTTTCTCTCTTCTCTCTATATCTCCCACCATGAACCCTATAGTTATACCCCCTTGTAATAGCTCCATCCACCCGAGGAAATAGTCTTTGAACGTTCACTCTATCTATCCCCTTCATCATTTTATAAACCTCTATTAAGTCTCCCCTCAGCCTCCTCCGCTCCAGAGAGAACAGCCCTAGCTCCTTCAACCTTTCCTCATAAGACCTACCCTCCAAACCAGGCAGCATCCTGGTAAATCTCCTCTGCACTCTTTCCAGCGCTTCCACGTCCTTCTTATAGTGAGGTGACCAGAACTGCACACAATATTCCAAATGTGGTCTCACCAAGGTCCTGTACAGTTGCAGCATAACCCCACGGCTCTTAAACTCCAACCCCCTGTTAATAAAAGCTAACACACTATAGGCCTTCTTCACAGCTCTATCCACTTGAGTGGCAACCTTTAGAGATCTGTGGATATGGACCCCAAGATCTCTCTGTTCCTCCACAGTCATCAGAACCCTACCTTTGACCCTGTAATCCACATTTAAATTAGTCCTACCAAAATGAATCACCTCACATTTATCAGGGTTAAACTCTATTTGCCATTTTTCAGCCCAGCTTTGCATCCTATCTATGTCTCTTTGCAGCCTACAACAGCCCTCCACCTCATCCACTACTCCACCAATCTTGATGTCATCAGCAAATTTACTGATCCACCCTTCAGCCCCCTCCTCTAAGTCATTAATAAAAATCACAAAGAGCAGAGGACCAAGCACTGATCCCTGTGGCACTCCGCTAGCAACCTGCCTCCAGTCCGAAAATTTTCCATCCACCACCACCCTCTGTCTTCGATCAGATAGCCAATTACCTATCCAATCGGCCAACTTTCCCTCTATCCCATTTATACTTTAGTTATGTTACTAAACAGAAAAATTATGGAAAATAGCCTTATATTCCTGACAACAGTCTGAAGATTCTTCATAGTAGCAATTTCACTGCTATAATATCCTGTCTTGAATAGGACACCAGAATTGCAGCAATACACAAAATGTGGTCGAATAAATGTTCTGTACAAATGTAACTTTTTTGGCTATTGCTTTTATTTTTAATGCTTCCATGTATAAAACCAAATTTCTCATTGTCCTTCCCTGAATTACACACTGATTATTAAATATCTCAATTCTGTTAAGAATCTTACACTAAGTACATTCCTTGTTACTGTTATTTCCTCCAAGTTTCATTATTTATTTGCATTAAACAGTATCTATCATCTATCTGCCCACTCCACCAACCCCTTCTATGCCTTCCTGCAATTTCTCACGTTCTGTGACACAGTTTGCCATGACCTCAAACTCGATATCATTGGCACAACGTCAATGTCATTTCTCTTGTGCCTAATTCAGTTATTTATATAAATTAGAATTACACATTTGTCTACACTTATCTACAACCAACCAATCAAAAAAATATGTATAATACTACTTTGTTCTTGAGACACCTCGAGTATCCAGTTGGCCACATTTTGTTTAAACTCAAGGAGGTAATATCCAACCTCATTGGACTATAATGTCTCAGAACAGATTTCCCATCCTACATTTTCAGTCCTATGACCTGCTGTATATGATTACAGTTTAAGCAGTGAAGGTTAATATTCCCTCCCTTGGTTATTTTAGACATACAAAAAGTTACTGTAACTGCATCTTAACATTTTAAATATATCCAATTCTTTTTAAGTGTACCTTCGCATCAACACTTTTTATTACACTTTGGGGAAGAGTGGAGAGGAAGTGGTGGAAGGATTTCCAAACTGATAATCAACCCATTGAACCACGTTGAATGCTCCTTCCATGGCAAACAAGTCCTGACCTGGGACTCAAACCCAGAGCTTCTGGTCCAGCAGTAAGGGCACTACCACTGTGCCACAAGGCCTACGATATGTCTAATGCACTGTTGCAAAATACTCTTGAAGCTGGTTTTCCATGACTACTCTGATATTTCTCCCTAAGCTTCTTTTTATGTCAACAGGGTCAAAAAGATGCATTATCTGTATGTGCTAAACTTGCCTTCAACATAAATTTTAATGCTTCATCCTGCTGTTTTATTATCTAACATGGGAAAAAGCAATCACGATTACAATTATTACAGAATCAGTTTTAAAATGTACAGTAACAAAATGAGTTCTGGATTTTGATTAAAGACATGACAAAGTCTGGTCAAAGACTTGACAAATATTTGACACAATGTGGCCAGCTCTCAGCTTTTGAGAAACGGCATGGCAAGTCACTCAACTGTATTAAAGAAAGTGGGTCACCACCACATTTGCAAGAGCAATTAGGAGTGGGTAAAAATGCTGCCTTTGCCAGCGAATCCATATCCATGAATAATTAAGAAAAAAGTCAAACTGATTGTTGATCCTTTCTGAGCTGTTCATTGACAAGGAGGTTGAATTTAAAAGAAACATCTCGCTGTGGGCAATACAGATCTTAGTTTGTGTAGCAGTGGCGGACTTACACTTTATGGAGCCCCATGCTCATGTTCATTTCTGCCCCCCCAATAATGTCACACCCCACCCCCAATGATGCCACATCCTGCCCCCCAATAATGTCATTCCCCATCCACAATGGTGTCACATCCTACCCCAATGATGTCACAGCCTGCCCCTAATTATGTCACACCCTGCCCACAATGATCTGGCTGAAGGAATTTGATAAACACAAGATGTCTTTGATTCTGGGGTTTCTACCAGAACAACAGGTGCTGGTGCTGGACTTATCTCATTCCAGGACCCGACTGTTATAAAGGTATAGAGTTTTACAGCATGCAAACAGGCACTTCGGCCCAACATGTCCATGCCACCCAGTTTTTACCACTAAGCTATTCCCAATTGCCCACATTTGACCCATATCCCTCTATACCCATCTTACCCATGGAACTGTCTAAATGCTTTTTAAAAGAGAACATTTTACCCACCTCTACTACTACCACTGGCAGCTCCTTCCAACCACTCACCACCCACTGTGTGAAAGAATTGCCCCTCTGGACCCCTTTTTACCTCTCCCCTCTTACCTTAAACCTATGCCCTCTAGTTTTAGACTGCTACCTTCGGGAAAACATGTTGACTATCTACCTACCTTAGATTAATATAATTAATATAATGGACCATCTACTTATCTATACTCCTCATTATTTTATAGACTTCTATAAGATTACTCCTAAGTCTCCTACGCTCCAGGGAAAGAAGTCCCAGTTTATCCAGTCCCTCCTTATAACTCAAACCAACAAGCCCTGGTAGCATCCGAGTAAATATTTTCTGCACTCTTTCTAGTTTAATAACATTCTTTTTTATAATAGGGTGACCAGAACTGTACACAGTATTCCAAGTGCGGCTTTGACAATATCTTGGATAACTTCAACAAGACGTCCCAACTCCTGTATTCAATGTTGTGACCAATGAAACCAAGCATGCCAAATGCCTTCTTCACCTGACTGTCTATACAAGCTATTGTCCACCATCTTGACCTTGATCTTCTTTAGTTATTTTCATTGTCTTCTTCCTCGCTTTCAACACTGATTTATAAGCATGGATTCTCAAACCACTGGAATCAAACTCCAGGTGGCTTTGATCGGCTCCCAATCCCTGCTGCATTGCTCTGTTCCCCTGAGTCACCGAGGTGGAATGGCCATGAGTGTCCAGCTTCAGCTCAGCTGTGACTTGCTGTTCAATGAGCCCGTCCCAGGTCAACTTCTCTTTAGTCAAGTCAAACTCCTTCCATTCTTCATCCTCCCTGACCATCTCCTGTTGGTGTTCTGGACACTCGGTCTTCGCCACCTGCTCTTTTTCTTTCTTCACTTTCCTGACCACTCCAGGGACTGATACCAGCGCAGTTTCAGTGGGTGCTGTCATTACCAATATAAGGGAGACAGCGGTGGTGACAGTGGCAGCGGGTGGGCGTGGGTCCAGAGCCAGGGCAAGAGCTGGAGTGGGGGCTTCAGTCGACACCACCGCTTTGGCCAGCCTGGTGGTAGGCATCGCCTTGGCCACTTTGGTTTTGTCTTTCTTCTTCTTTTTGCCTCTTTTAGCAAATAAATCATTGAGGCTCTTATCATCTTGCTCAGTTATGCTGGACTGGGAGTTGGGGCTGGGTTGAAGCTGGATACTTCATGGCCATCCTGGCTCAGTGACTCAGAGAGACAGATGCAGCACAGGAGAGACTGAGAGCCAGAAGTGGATCATTCTGATTTGAAACACTAGCTCTATTCTCCCTCCACAGATGCTGTCAGACCTGCTGTGATTTTCCAGCATTTTCTGTTTTTGCTGCAGAAATCAGTACAAGTTTTGTCAAAGTTTAAAATTAATTAGCATGTTATGATATCCCTGTCTGCTTGCTTATGCGAGCAGTAAATGTAATACACAGCTAACAGTGTGTTAAGTGGTTGCCATTCAGTCACTTGTGGTTGGACAATGCCAATTTTGAGTGTAACATTTGAGCTGGCTGAACATTTGAGCAGAATCTTAAAATTGAGCTGTTGCCATAGACTTAATGCCAGACACTTGGTTCTTTTATCATTTTTAATCTATAGTTCAACTGTGAAAACAAGTTTAGAAATCAGCTGATAACCTCAGAAGGGCACAGGAGGTATGACACAGGTGATATGGAGAGTTCAGGAAGTGACTCACCTGATGAAGGGGCAATGTTCCGAAAGCTCGTGATGCCAAATAAACCTGTTGGACTTTAACCTGGTGTTGTGAGAGTACTTACTGCGCCCACCCCTGTCCAACACTGGCATCTCCACGATATAGAGGGTTGTGATGAAGGACCTGAACATAGATGGCATCATGCAATTGCAACAAAAGGGATTCTGTTACCAGCAAATACTATTGTACACTCTATATATATATATTAAAAAAGCAGCATATATTTATGCCAAGCTGAACAATACACTAAATGTCACTGCAAATTTATTCTACATTTAAGCACTGTAGTTCTATAGGTATTATACAACTGTTTTCAGCAATACTTAGTTTACTGAGCTAGTAATTCTGCTTAAGGAATACAGTTACTTTCCTTTCCTCTGATATTGTTGTATTGTTGTTTCTCTCTTTCTTCCTTTATTTTTCTCTTGCTATGTTCTTTTTTGCTCTTTAACCCTTAATTGTTTCTTTCTGTCTTCTCTGTCCCTCTTGCCTTGTAGAAAAGAGGTGATGACAATGATGCACCAGCAGCAGTTGTAGGTTGTATTTGGGGTGTAGGGTGCAGTCAAAAAGAGGACCTCAATGGCTCCCTTCCTACCTCCTCACTTGTGTTTCTTTTACCTTCTCATTCCCATTGCTTCTTCTACCTGTTCACCTTCCCATTGTGTGGAGATGCCGGCGTTGGACTGGGGTAAACCACCTTCCCATTACCCAGTTCCTTTCCGATCATCCTCTCACTCCTATCACTGCCCCCAATCTTTTCCTTTTAAAATAGCTACTTAACTTGACAAATGCACTGCCTACACAGCCTGTGGGACGTTTCTCAATGATATCACTGAAGATCGTCACATGAGCCCTGCACTTAGTTGCCAGCTCTGGGGAATTGATGTGAGTCTGCATAGCATTGCTATGCAGACCAATTTCTCCTCCCAGACATTACACACAATATTGATTTTACCATAGTAAAGCTTTTGAAATTTGCCCTCTTGGTTTTTGTTTTTCAAATTTATTTGATGAAAGGACACTGGGCAGAAATTGCAAGAAACTAAAAGATCCCGCCAATAGAGTTGACCTTACAGTACAGATGGTGGAAATTAAATATGCTGTGGAGGCTCATTCTGCACAATCTAAATTCAATTCACAAAAGCCATGGAACCAGCATTAAAAAAATCATCCTAAGCCTATGCTTTGGGGAACTTAATGAAAAATGTTAATGAAGGCTTTAAAACACACAAAACATAGTTGATAATTGTGCTCATGTCACTATGAAATAGGTAACTTGTTTAAATGGTGTATTATATAACGCACTGGAAGGATATAATGCAATATTTCAATTTTGGGACTAAGATGACATACTAACCAAGTTTAGCTCTTGTAGTTCGTGATGCCATACATAAAAGTAATATTTGCCTCACAACAGTGGTTCCACTTCAAAAATCATTGATTGATTATGAAGCGCTTTAAGAGGTCCTGGGGATGTGCTAAGCCACAATATGAATGCAAGTTTTTTCTTTCCATTTGAACCACTCATTGATAAAATTTTCTGTTAACCAGTCCCACTCAGTACTCCCCGTCACTGACATCACTTTGATCTTGCTCAGATCTCAGAATCTTGGCAGCTGCACAGACTTTTCATTCCTTTCTCCTTGCTGTGCTCCCTTTCTGTTGTCTTTTCAATTATAGAAAGGACTTAGAGGAATCGAATTTCCTTTCATCTGCATGTTTCTTGCAGTAAACAACACATATTGAGTTAAAGGTAGGGTAAGGTAATTAGCCGTTTTCCACAAGGGACAATAGACAAGTCTCTCTGTTAGAGAGAGGCAAGTGGTTATGGAGCTTGAGAGGCACCACTGCATAGCAGGCATAGAGCGAGATAAGGAGGCAGCTCCCGCATAAACTACCGCAGCTGGCATAGGAATTGAAGTAAGAAGTCTCACAACACCAGGTTAAAGTCCAACAGGTTTATTTGGTAGCAAATAATTATTTGCTACCAAATAAACCTGTTGGACTTTAACCTGGTGTTGTGAGACTTCTTACTGTGCTTACCCCAGTCCAACGCCGGCATCTCCACATCATAGGAATTGAACCCATGCTGTTGGCATTATGCTGCACCATGTTCTCACTTTCTAACCAACTAAGCTAACCAATCCCCATTGTGTTAAAAAAAGACAACCTACCAGAGTAACTATGAAATGATCACTGAATATCAGAGTTGTTTGTGACTTTGTGGGATTTATTTTTCAGTTGCAGATTTGTTTATTCTCAGTAGACCATCCCTAGATGTGGTGAGGGTTCTGAAGAAGTTAAAAGTAGCACTTGGTTCACATGAAGTTGATCCAATTTAGCTGTTTGTCTACACTTGTAGCCTGCTGAAACACTGGATTCAGGTTTTGAAGCTCTGATGGCATGTAATGGGCCAGCTCTGTGAGGTGCAAGCAATTTGGATGGCTAATGTAACTGGCTGCAGACATTGAGAAGTCGGCCACCACATGGCAGGAATTAGAATTGAGCCCACCCTTGTATTGGAGGTGCATCACATTCTACATGTTAATATTCTCCTGATATTAATGTTTAGCATGTGATGTTCCCCTGAATTAATGAAGTAAGGATCTGCAGCCATGGCTCCTGCTTCAAACCTGCTATTTTGGACACTTGCCAAAACTATGAAGAACTTACTTCATGCACTTTATGACTGTTGGAATAACTCCGCCACTTGATAGCAATCCATTGCCTTTTTTTCTGATGTAAACTATCCTTGAATCGTACTTTAGTCAACATTATGGACATACCATGGAGAAGTGCCACTGATAAGGGAAGTTGGGTCATACTATTATTGTGCATGATATGTTACAAGTGGTACATTTTTCATTAAATATTACAGGCAGTGCCGTACATGTAGACATAAAATATCTGGTCTTATTGTCATATTGCTGGATTACTCACTATGCTACCATAGTATAACCTTACTGTTGTTGTATAAGGTTATCTGGAATGACAAAGGTTAATGTGAGACTGGAAAACAGTATCGTCCACACTGTGATGGAAAGAAACACATGATCTAAGACTAGAATCAGTTGTAGACTGGACAGAGACCTGGGTAGAAGCAAGTGTGGAGTTAACTCACAGCTTGGGCTAACCCTGTCTATATGTAAATAGTTGTGTGTTATCAAGAAGCATTTATTGTTCAACCACACAAGATTCGGAACCTCTTCATCAAACCTACTGGACATACGACATCCAGCAAGTATAATGTTAAAAATTGTACTGCTGTGTTAAACCAAGCTCTCACAGGACAGCATGGCCGAGGGATGTAGAGTAAGATCAGATAGGGTGCTTGAACTTGCAACTCCAGACAACAAAAGTTAGTTTGGAAATTTCAGCAATCATTCAAAATGGCTGATTGGATCTGAGCTCAGCGAAGATTGTTGCAGAGATGCCTGACGCGATTCTTCCTCCTGCCTGAGAGTCAGCAAGAAGGATAAAACATGCTGAGTGTCAATACGGTCAAATCAAGGCTGTGAGCAGGAGGATCCTGGCACAAGCTGGGAATGAAGATGTAGCAAGTTTCTTTTTCCAGTCAGATGTAGCTGACCGAAGAGGAAATGGCAGAATGTCAAGCTTCTGTACTGTGACCACGATTCTCCCAAATTGGAACTGGAGGGTTTCCTGCTGGTGTTAACAGCAATCATCACGTGTGATTCAAAATATGGTCATGGGCCAGCGCTCTCCCTTCATGTTTCACACTGACTTCCTGATGCCTGGCACCTGATGCGCTGAGTTGGGAATCAACTGTTAGCCTTTTACAAGCGGGAGCAGTATTTTAGCGCTCCCTTCACCGGCACTCTCAGTTCAGCCAGTAACATAGCAGGGAGAAGGTCAGCACCCAGATTCCTGGATTCAGAGGTGGAGAGGATGCTGGAAGGTGTGGAGGAGAGGAAGGTCATTCTCTTCCCGAGAGTTGGCAGGAGGGTGCTATTAGCCAATGTCTCAGAGGGATGGGAAGCAGTAGGCAGGCAGTAAGTACCAGAGCTTCACCAGGAGGATGGGCAAGCAATGCTGCAAAACGATGTACATCCTGCTCCAGTCTGCAAGGCTGACGCCCACTTCTCTGCCCCTGGCATCACTCATGCCCCTAAGCTCGACCATCTCACCTTAAACCCCCTCTATCCCATCGCACCACCTTCTAACATGGTCACAGAGAATCCCCATCAGAACCCCATTCTGCAGTCCACATTACAACCCCTGATTGGCCAGGCCCCATGCCCACACATGCCACTAGTAACACCCCACCCTCCCCCCCCACCCCCCCACCCCCCCAACAATCCTAGTCAGGCCAACCTCTCTGTCATCTTTGTGTCTCCATAGACAAAGATTGCCATCAACAAGAGGGAGCAGATGAAGACGTGCAGGGGTATCCCTGAATTATGAGTCCTCATCCCCTCTGAGGAGAGGGCCTTGGAAATAGCGGGAGAGTCTCAAGAGTGAGCTGTCGCTGACCGTGAGGTCGGCAGGCCCTGACAAGTAAGAGCCCAAAGCACTGTGACCCCGATGACATATCTCCAGTGAGTCTATCACCCTCTACATGCCTGACATCTCCACCAGCTAACCCCATGTCCTTTGTCTTGCTGGATCTCCATCAGATGAGACCAGGGTTGCATCCTGTCATTCCACCCCTGAGAGCACTCTGGGCCACAGCTCCAGGGAGGACACAGACATACACTGCCTTCACCAGCGCCAAACACCAGCGCAGAGACACTCACCTCACTGGGAAAAGTTACTGGACAGGCTTCTGGGGCATTCTCTGGTGAGCACTACACTGCTGCTATTGCACATCGGGTGAAGGCTGGAACATCCAAGGGAGTGACCAGTTGGAGGGCAGATGGCGCCCTGAGAACCTGCGGCCCCAAAGCAAATGGAAACTTTCATCCCAGCAATGGTCAATATGCAAAAGCACAGCCAGGCTTTACAGGGGAAGGGGGGGGGTGGGTGCAGGGTGCGGGGTGTCAGTGACCTTCCAACCAATGCAGGTTAGCTCTACCTCTGATGTGCAATCTGGGCACACACATAGAAGGAGTGGCAGGGAACAAAAGGAAAGGAAGATAGACGAGCACTAAGTGGGCACAGCTAAGTTTTACTGCTGCAGTTAGGGGGAAAGCGATACCACTTGCCACCAATAAACACATGTCACCTCCGTACCGACTGGCCTATCAATTGTTACGTCAGACCCTTAAGGGGAGGGGAATTGGGGAAGGGGTCTATGTTGACTGCTTGGACCTCTGATCTTCCCACAAGGCCTCCATGCTCATTCCTAATTGGGGGACTTTGAGAGCAACAGACTTAGACAGCTGCCTTTGACAGCATCACCAGTCCATGACCCCAGTAATCTCACCCTTGAGCCTCTCCAGCCCAACCATCTAGCCCTTCGAGTCTGCTCCGCTATTCAGTAAAATCATGGCTGATCTTTTTGTGGACTCAGCTCCACTTACCCGCCCGCTCACCATAACCCTTAATTCCTTTACTGTTCAAAAATGTATCTATCCTTGCCTTAAAAACATTCAATGAGGTAGCCTCAACTGCTTCACTGGGCAGGGAATTCCACAGATTCACAACCCTTTGTGTGAAGAAGTTTCTCCTCAACTCAGTCCTAAATCTGCTTCCCCTTATTTTGAGGCTGTGCCCTCTAGTTCTAGTTTCACCTGCCAGTGGAAACAACTTCCCTGCTTCTATCTTATCTTTTCTCTTCATATTCTTATATGTTTTTATAAGATCTCCCCACATTCTTCTGAATTCCAATGAGAATAAGACCATAAGACCATAAGACATAGGAGCGGAAGTAAGGCCATTCGGCCCATCGAGTCCACTCCACCATTCAATCATGGTTGATTTCAACTCCATTTACCCGCTCTCTCCCCATAGCCCTTAATTCCTCGAGAAATCAAGAATTTATCAATTTCTGTCTTGAAGACGCTCAACGTCTCGGCCTCCACAGCCCTCTGTGACAATGAATTCCACAGACCCACCACTCTCTGGCTGAAGAAATTTCTCCTCATCTCTGTTCTAAAGTGACTCCCTTTTATTCTAAGGCTGTGCCCCCGCGTCCTAGTCTCCCCTGTTAATGGAAACAACTTCCCTACGTCCATCCTATCTAAGCCGTTCATTATCTTGTAAGTTTCTATCAGATCTCCCCTCAACCTCCTAAACTCCAATGAATATAATCCCACGATCCTCAGACGTTCATCGTATGTCAGGCCTACCATTCCTGGGATCATCCGTGTGAATCTCCGCTGGACCCGCTCCAGTGCCAGTATGTCCTTCCTGAGGTGTGGGGCCCAAAATTGCTCACAGTACTCCAAATGGGGCCTAACCAGTGCTTTATAAAGCCTCAGAAGTACATCCCTGCTTTTGTATTCCAAGCCTCTTGAGATAAATGACAACATTACATTTGCTTTCTTAATTACGGACTCAACCTGCAAGTTTACCTTTAGAGAATCCTGGACTAGGAATCCCAAGTCCCTTTGCACTTTAGCATTATGAATTTTGTCACCGTTTAGAAAATAGTCCATGCCTCTATTCTTTTTTCCAAAGTGTACGACCTCGCACTTGCCCACGTTGAATTTCATCAGCCACTTCTTGGACCACTCTCCTAAACTGTCTAAATCTTTCTGCAGCCTCCCCACCTCCTCAATACTACCTGCCCCTCCACCTACTCGGTCTCTCCTCATAAGCCAACCCTCTCAACTCCAGAATCAACCTAGTGAATTTCCTCTGAAGCCCCTCCAGTGCCAGTATATCCTTTCTCAAGTAAGGAGATCAAAACTGTACACACTACTCCAGGTGTGGCCTCACCAGCAACTTATACAGCTGCAACATAACCTCGCTGTTTTTAAACTCCATCCCTCTAGCAATGAAGGACAAAATTCCATTCGCCTTATGTTCTTATGTTATGTTGTTACACTGCAGTAGAGGGTTAAAAATGTTCAGAACTGCTACTTCTGTTGAGGTTGCAAAATAAACTTGCTTCTTGACTAATTACTGGCCTAGCCTTTCCTGTTCTGCCTCTCAAGCACTCATGTCTCCTTGGTGTTAATGCTACTAACACTAACACACTCCTTGAAATGCATGATCAAAATATTGTTAAGACATACAGTGAAGTCAATGAATGTGAAGTCAGATGTGAATAAAGTGAGGGAACCAAACATCACTTTTAAAAATCTTCTCTGGATGTCCGCAGTCTGCAGGCTGAGGCATTTTTAAAGACCACACTTTCCTCACAGGTCAACCAATAACACTCATTGTATTGCACTGCCTATTCCACTGGGTATGCAAATGAGTAGACCCATTAACGCACACATAACTCTCTCTACAGTCCGCTGGCGTGTATCAAAATTCTTTTTTTAAAGGTGCAACAGCTCACTGAGGTAATTACCCCAATGTATATTTATTTTCAAATAAGACCTCTATTATTTTCATATATTCAAAAGCAGCTCTGGAAATAATGATGCTTTCTCTGGACCCAATAGTGTAGGCAGAGAGTTGAAATGGAATGAATCTCATCTCAAAATTGATAGCAAGAAATAAATGCATAACCACAAACATTAACTGTCATGCAGCTTTAGCTACACTAGACAGATTTGCAATTGGTGGGGAGTCATATCTACCACTTCACTAAATAAAACCAGTGGAGCAATGTATACATCTGTAATCTTACTCCCATTATTGCTGCGCTGAAGCCAGTGATTACCAGGCAGATGGTTCCACTGCCCTCTATCAGGGCTGCTTCAAATAGCACAGTAGGCGGTTCTATTGCTATTTCTCCTTCTAAACTCCCACCCAACCACTGCCTCCCCCTCACCCCCCCTCCCTATACAACATCTCCTCATAATGGTTGCAACCTTGCTTGAGTGACAGGCAGCTTCAGAATTCAAACTGTGACCATATGCTTGAGTGGCAGGTGTTTCCACCACTTGTGCTGTTTTCATAATGTTTTGAGTGTAGACCTATAAATAGCTTGACAAAAAGGATGCTGGAAATTTACCCTGTCAGAGGTTAATGGTTCTGTTTTGTATTCCGTCCAATTGTGGTTCATTTTACAATCCGTATAAATAGCGAACAGTAGCAGTCCCAATAGACCGTACCATATAACAATATACATCAAATAATTTATAACCTACTTATCCTCCCAACCTATCTCTTTCTAGACTGTTACCAGAATCCCTGCTTCAATTTTTCTTTCCAATTTTCCCTGTAGCAATCTTTCTACAATCTGCCAGAGACCAACATGAAATATTGCTGTTAATTTCATGTCCCTTTATCAACCACTTCAATTACCATTGTATTGCCCTATTTGTCCACAGCTGCCAAGGTGTCTGTGCACCCTGACTGTGATGAGAGACCTCCCCAGTTACCTGCTATTTACAAAGCAAAGCACAGTGCTCAGCACGGCAAAAAACCTGTAAATACAATTCTGCCGATATAATTTTCAGAATTCTAAAGCTGAAGTAAAATAAACGTGAGGGAGTTGGCATTGTGCTTTGCTGGTTCTCTCTTCAATGCAATCTAACACTCGGAAATAGGTCTTTAGACTAGCTTGTTTATTTTCAGAAGCATTATTTCCATCCAACTGTCTGTAAGAGTCGTTTGAGGAAAAAGACTGAAATTGAATCGACCACATTGTCACTATTTCTTTAAAAACAATGGTTTACGCTGCTTCCTCTCCCCTGCTTGATTCGATGTTCGGGCACCAGGGCTGCTTTTACGTGTACCAGGTGATGAAGTTGAAGCTGGTGTATAAACATGAGGCAGTGATTGGACTCCCCATTGCACGATGACCTTGAAAATGAAACCTCTAATGCCAGTGTTTCTACCCAAACTGCAGAATCCTCAGCACAGCTCAGCTTCCAGGCTCATAATCCTCATAATCTGCAACCTTGCTGCATCCCAACATCAGGAATTTATTGGAAGGGGTAAGATGTGAAAAAAAAACAGTTTTCCAATAAGGAAGCGAACATGTATTTAGAAAAGCCACGCTTGTCCATCCCCATAGTAAACTTAACTGATCTACTCTAAGTTTGTTGTGTGCCATTTAACTTCATCATGAACAAGTGTAGAAGGACTGACCTTAGGATAGAAGTACAAAATGTATTGTTTGTGTGTTATTTATTCATATTTTTTCTGTGAAACATGCATCCCAAGGAACCACTTTGCCTGCAATGCCTGACACATCTTAATGTTACTTAAAGATTCAATGAAAAGTTTGCTTCTGTCAAGCTACATTACTGCTGACGCCAGGAAATGCATGTAGAAAATGTACCTTAATATTATAATGCTGTGTGAACAACAGTTGTCCTGTTGTTAACAGTTTATTGATTTTGTACAATTGGTCTCAGCGCATGATTCACAAGAATAAAATGGAAATGCTCTCTTATGGCTATGAATCACTTGTATTAGCACAATAGTGTAATCAATAAGATGTTGATGGAAACCATGGATATTGTCAATATGGCCTAATGTGGTTAGAATTTTATCATACTGACTTTACATTGAAATATGCTGTTGCTCTGATCAACAGCAATTACACAGAATTCTCATTGTGAATACATTTTATATTTTCCATTTCTTCAGGCATGTGAAAGGGGTCTTAGCTTTAATCCTCTCTCAAGCACATCAGTGCAAGTAACCGCTTTCAGGTCTTGAGATTGGATTCCAGCCCCTAATGCTGGTGCTATGGAAACAGTGAAATGATTACAATGGTGCAGTTGGCCATGTCCAGCATGTCCTGCATGGTGCCCTTAGCTGCAGAGGTTGATTTGACGCCTGTCTTTCAAGCTTTGCCGAGATGGGACCATTGCATACTTGTGCCAATCAATCTTGGCTGGATAAGTGATAGATGTCCAAATTGCAGGTGAGGTGCTTTTGACTTACTTCTGCTGTGGAGAAGCTTGGGGAATTACTGTGGCATATTTTTGGAGGTCTATTTGTGAACTTGCACATCTGTTCAAGGAGGGCATTGGATTAGATCATCTGTTCACATGAGGCCTGCAAGATGTAGTTGTGGTAGTTCTGGGTCTGCAAAATAACCATCAAATAGAGCAGAAGTTACAAAGAGAGGATGCTTTGAAAAGTTGGAGGAGGAGGAGGGCTGTCCACAGCAGGCCCGACCCACTACAGATTTTCTAAGGGCACTTCTCATTCCTCCAGCTGAGCCAGAAGTATTGCCTGAGGTGTTTTGGTTTTATCAAGGAAATAGTTACATGGCTGTGCTACCTCCATCAGTACTACCTGGAGTTTCACACGAAGATGAGACCAGCTCTGGCAGTAGCCATAAAGGTCACAATGATTTCAAATTTCTATGAGATGGGATCCTTCTGGACAGGAGCAGGCAATATGGCCAAAGTTTCGCTGTCCATTGTCCATCTATGTATGCAGAAGTTTCATAGAAGCCATATATGACAAGAGAGGACATTTGGGAAGAGGTAAGATGAGTGGGCATGTGGATTTGCCAAGATAGCAGGAATTCCAATGATCCCTAAAGCTACTGGCTGAACATGACTGGCTCTTTGAACCTTCAGTGTCAACTCAGAGAGGTATAGTATCCACAAGGGCTATTATTCCATCATTTTTGGTGTGCAACCATGCACAGTACATCATGTTGAATATCTGCTCTCCTGGCAGCAACCGCAATGTCTTCATCCTGTACTGGTCTGCAATTCCACTGTCTTTACATCTCCAAGAACAAACAGAGCGTGGCTGCTTGAGGACAATCATGACTTCCTGTTCACATAGATGATGATCCCCTTGCCAACTGACCACATGGGAACAAAGGCCTTATAACAAAAACTATGGAGACAACGGGTACGTTATGGGGTGACCACTGGCATGCTGAAATATCTTTTCCAATGCCTGGAGTGATCAGCAGAGGGTAGATGGCATGCCTTCCAGTACATAGTAGAATGCATCTACAAGATCTTGGAAGTTACTTAGAACATTGCCATCATTAGCACATAGCCATTGCCACGAAGTATCTGGAAACCATTTTGGGTGGATAAGGGGAAGAAGGAAGCAGAAAAGGAGGAACAGGAGATAAAAGCAAATTACTGCGGATGCTGGAATCTGAAACTAAAAGAGAAAATGCTGGAAAATCTCAGCAGGTCTGGCAGCATCTGGTAAGGAGAGAAAAGAGCTGACGTTTCGAGTCCAGATGACCCTTTGTCAAAGCTAAAAGGCATAGAAAGTGGGAGATATTTATACTGCAGGGTGAGGGAATGAAAGATGAGTCATAGCCACAGAAACCAGGGGAAATGACTGCTGATAGCTGTCCACAGAGAGAATAAAGGGTTTGAATGGCCAAACGGCAGAGAAGCTAAAATGAAGATGTCGGGGTGGGTGGGGGTTGGGGGGATGGGGGGAGGATGGTACAGAGGTAAAATTTAGAAAAAGGGAAAGAAAGGGGGAGAAAAGGTAAGGGAAGGGGATAGAGTGGGCAGGGGGGGGAAGAAAAATGAAGAAAGACAGTAAAGAAATAAAAGGTAGAGAACAATAAAAAATTAATTAAAATGGAATGAAAACAAAGGTGGCCAGGTGGGGTAGAGCAAATCATCTGAAGTTGTTGAATTCGATGCTGAGACCTGAAGGCTGTAAAGTGCCGAGCCGGAAGATGAGATGCTGTTCTTCCAGTTTGCATTGAGCTTCACTGGAACATTGCAGCAAGCCAAGGGCAGGGTCTGTCATGTATGGACTCAAGCTGCTAGGAGATGGCCACAGAAGATTCCTTCAAGCAGCTCAGGCCTTGAATGCTTAGCTTTGAATTGCACTACCTACATAGGCAGTAGTGGGCAGAGAGGGCACAGAAAGGGCACTGGTGGTACGATAGTAGTGGGAGCACCAATTATGTCATTCTGAGAGGCACCATGATGTCACTGCCACTCTCCTTTTAGCACTGGGATCAATAGTTAAGGTGGCAGCAGGCTGAGCTTTCAGAGCAGCAAGAATGAACCTCATGACCCTCATCTGAACTTCTATTGTAACACTAATTGGTGTGTGGCTTTTGAATTTGCTTTATTACATGGAAGCTGAGACAGTGACCATCACACACTGCATCACAGCTAGGCCCACAAGTTTCATTTAATTCATTTACGGGAAGTGGGTGTCACTGGCTAGGCCAACATTTATTGACCATCCCTCATTTGAATCATAGAAGGAATCATAGAAGTGCTACAGTGCAGTAGGAGGCCATTCGGCCCATCGAGTCTGCACCAACAACAATCCCACCCCAGGCCCTATCCCCACAACCCCACATATTAATCCTGCTAATCCCTCCAACCTATACATCCTAGGACACTAAAGGGCAATTTAGCATGGCCAATCAGCCTAACCCGCATATCTTTGGACTGTGGGAGGAAACTGGAACACCCGGAGGAAACCCAGGCAGACACAGGGAGAATGTGCAAACTCCACACAGTCAGTGACACAAGCTGGCAATCGAACCCAGGTCCCTGGAGCTGTGAGGCAGCAGTGCTAACCACTATGCCACCGTACCCCCCCTTGAGAAGATAGTGCTGAGCTGCCTTCTTGAACAACTGCAGTCCCTGTGGTTTAGAATCATACAAACACTACAGTGCAGAAGGAGGTCATTTGGCCCATCGAGTCTGCACCAACAACAATCCAACCCAGGCCCTATTCCCATCACCCATATATTTACCTCACTAATCCCTCTAACATACACATCCTGGGACACTAAGGAGCAATTTAGCATGGCCAATCGACCTAACTCGCACATCTTTAGAACGTGGGAGGAAACCAGAGCACCTGAAGGAAACCCACGCAGACACGGGGAGAACGTGCAAACTCCGCACAGACAGTGACCCAAGCCGGGAATCGAACCAGGTCCCTGGAGCTGTGAGGCAGCAGTGCTAACCACTGTGCTGCCCATCGTGCTGTAAAAATACTGGCCAGCACATCCACCCCAGAAATGATGGGTTCCAAGCTCTGCACGATGCTGCCTGCCATGCTGGAGCCAGAATCCTTCATGTTCCTTGACAGTGACATGAGGCTGTATAGCAGCCTGCCAATGCACCCAGCATAACTGTGTTCATGTTCACCAGTGTTCTCCTCTATGTCACTGTATCAAAGATATCTTTTAAGTCCCCTACAGTCGAACTTATGTGTGACCTTGCTGACCCAGTGAGTTGGGACACTCTTTGGCCTAGCTGCAGTCTAACTATGCTTGCTGACTCACCATGTGCAGATTCTAACCTGATACAGGCCTCTAAGGCCAGAATTCTACAATTCCACCACATTGTGTCTACCACCGGCCGATACGGCAAGCCACTTAAATTGCCATTTACTTCAGTGTTACTGTGATATCCCACCAGGAGGCAAGGGCTGTAAAATCCCAGCATAAAGTTGGTGAAATGCCTATATTGGAGCTGGTGGCTGTGAGTCGGAGATTGAATGGTGCTGTTTCTTCATCAGTTTCCTGTTATTGTTCTTACTCTTCCTCAAGGTTGCCATGACTGGGCAGAAAGAAAGTTCTGGAGTATTTTAAAACATGAAATCAAAAGTGGAGTAGAGAAGGAGCATAAAACAGGAAGATATCATCATCCTCAATGCTCTGGGCGAAGCCTGTTGCTACAGGCCATGTTGTTACCAGACGCATGATGCAGAGCACCTTCTCCTCCATCAGGCTCAGCAGGTGAATGTGTGCCTTCCCCTCACCTTTTAAACTTTATTCTCTTCCATTGTAGATAACCTTGTCCTGCAAAAGTGAGGGGAGAATGTCAATAATTGCGTTGCACTGCCTTTCAAAGATGTGTCTGACATGTGCCTGCTAAGCAGCTGGAGGTGTGTGGGGACAAGAATCCCAACAGTACAGAAGGAGGTCATTCGGCCCATCGAGCTTGCACCAACAACAATCCTACCCTATCCCTGCAACCCCACATATTTACCCTACTAAGCCCCCCAAAATGAGGGTCAATTTAGCACAGTCAATGAACCTAACCCCCACATCTTTGGACTGTGGGAGGAAACCGGAGTATCCAAAGGAAACCCATGCAGACACAGGGAGAACGTGCAAACTCCACACAGACAGTGACCCAAGCCAGGAATCGAATACGGGTCGCTGGTGCTGTGAGGCAGCAATGCTAATTACTGGGCCACTGTGCCACCATAAGGTGAGCTGGATGTGGGACTGATCTGCTTGGAAGGTGCGTGGGAGGGATGTGGAACCTCTGAATGTTGGACCGGAATCTTGAGGACAATGGATTACTGATAGGTAAATTTGTGATACAGTAAGCAGTATGAGTGGTGGGTAGGAGATGCCCATTGCAGATTCATTCATTGACTTGGATCATTCATGTAAGATAAGTAAATGTTTTCTGATATTCTGGCAGGTCCTTGTGGCCAAATCCAGGCATTGATCTCCTTGGTCCCATTCCTTTTAGAGACTGTCCTTGAAACCTCCCACAGAAACCTGATATCTCTCCTCTGCTCACCTCTATTACTAAGGCCTTAAGCATTGCACAACATCGAGAATGTGAATCGCAGAAACCCCTGTCTGCCCTGGCTGCTCCGTTTCCATTCGCTCCAATTCAAGCAATGACAGTCAACAGCAGCCACCTTTCATTCAGTGCAGATCCCCTTGAAGAAAGAGAGAGAGACAGGTCCTTAAGGTGTCCTTAAGAACTGGAAGCTAGCTGGAACACGTACTGGCCTCACAGGCTGTTAGGCCCCCTGTGGCACGCGCTGAGGACATTCAGATGAGGAGGCAGCATGAAGTTTGTGTCCCGTCTGTCTCAATGGGAAATGGGCATGAGCGGATCACACCCCATGGCCCCCAAATAAATTTTTTAGCTCTTTGTATCTTGTGGTGTGGCTGGGTTAGCCAAAGTCTAATCTTTTCTTAATTTAATTTTTGTTTTACTCCATTCTTATAGTTATAAAGCCAATGCTCAGTGTGGACCGAGCTGACCCAAATACATCTCCTTGCTTATTCCAAAAAGCAAATTCAAAATCCAATTGAATTCAATTCATGGCCCCCACAAGAGAAACACACAATATCCAAGCTGACAAGGTAAGGCATTGCATCCCATCTTGGGCTTGATCTTAGCTAAAAGACCAAGAAGCGATCTGCAGAACCCACGGGTGATGATAATATTGCCTTGCGATCTGAACAGGATATGTGTGCCTTTCAGAACTGTTTCTCAAACCACTTCAAAAGAAGACCAAGTAAACATTGAGTCTGAATCATTAAACTGCTGTATTTCTCAGCAGGCAAGCATAAATAACAACAGTTATGATTAGATTTATTTAGTTCCAACAGTACAGCTTGTCTTTGCATAGTAATTCAAAGTAATGAACATGTTATGCTTCCCCACATCAGTGAACCATCTTAATTAACTTAAATAATGAGCCTCCTATATTTTCCTTCTCAGCCTGACTAAAGGTTGACCTTGCAGCTTTCTGTTTGCCAAGCTGACGGATGCCTGTGTCTTGGTTTTTCATGGGTTTCTGCATCTCCTGCTGTTCACACCCAGAAAGGAACAGAGACTTTCCAGCACAATGGGTGTGAGATGTTTGGCATTTGTAAATTGTTTATGGAGAAAAAGCATCAAAACCAGATTTTAAAAAAAATCTGGGACGTGAGTCATTGGCGAGACCATCTTTATCGCCCATCCCTAATTGCCCTTGAGAAGATGGTGGTGAACATTTCTTCTAGGTTTCTTGGAAATGTGAGTACGTTGTATACATGCATCTTTTATTTCATCATATAAGAGCAGGAGTAGGCCGCATGATCCATTTTGAGCTTATTCTGCCATTCCATAACATCATGACTAAACTTCTACATCCATTCCACTTTTCCATCCTCTCCCTTTATCTCTTAATTCACTTACTAATCAAAATTCCATCAATCCCAGTCTTGAATAATTTTGCTAACTCAGTTTCTACAGACCACTGTGTGAGCAAATACCAATGATTCAGTCCTTCCTAAGGGAAGTAATTCCTCCTAAACGGCAGACTTATCCTGAGACTGTGACCTCTAGTTCTAGACTCTCCAGCAGGGGGACAGGCCTGAAACATCTATCCAATCAAGTCTGCTAATTGTTTTCTATGTTTAAATGAGGTCAACTTTCATTCCTCTAAACTCCAGAGAATATAGGCCCATTTCACTCAATTACTACTCACAGTCCACTCCAATTCAATTGGTGAACCTTCTTTGCACCTCTTCTAAGGCAAGTATATCCTTCCTTAGATAAGGAATCACCGTAATCCAGAACAGTAATCCAGATGTGGCCTCTGCAAGGCGATGCATAAGTCCAGCATAAGTTACTAATTTTTGGCTGGGAAATAATGTTTGACAAATCTTTCTTGAGGAGGTAATTAGTAGAATAGACAAGGGAGAACCTTAGTCAATTAGTAGAATAGACAAGGGAGAACCTGTGAATGTGGTGTATTTTGATTTTCAAAAATTTTTGGATAAAGTCCCTCATAAGTGGTTAGTATGCAAAATGATATGGATTGAAAATTGGTCAACAGACAGGAAACACAGAGTAGGAATAAATAAGTCTTTTTCAGAATCACAAGAAATAATGAGTGGGGTACCTCAGGATCCGTGCTTGCACCCCGGCTATTCAAAATACATATCAATGATTTGGATGAGGGAACCAAATGTAATATTTCCAAGTTTGTTGAGGACACAAAACCAGATAGGAATGTAAGTGGTGAGGAGGATGCAGAGAGGCCTCAACACGATTTAGACAAGTTGAGTGAGTGAGCAATGCAGTATAAAATGGATAAGTCTGAAAATAGGAAAAACAGAATGGCAGAGTGTTATTTAAATGGCAATAAATTGAGAAACGTTGACGTACAAAGGGATCTGGGAGTTCTTGTGCACTAGTCACTGAAAACAAGCAGGCAGGTGCAGCAAGCAGTTAGGAAAGCAAACGGTATGTTGGCCTTCCTTGTTCCTGTACTCAAATCCTCTTGCAATGATGTGTTACTGTAGCTGTACAGGGTTTGGTGAGACCACTCATGGAATAGTGTGTACAGTTTTGGTCATCTTACCTAAGAAAAGATATCCTTGCCACAGAGGGAATGCAGCAAATGTTCACCAGACTGATTCCTAGGACGGCAGGATGGTCATATGAGGGGAGATTGGATCGACTAAGCCTGTTGATTCTGCTAAATTTTTATGTGAATTTCCAAGTGCCCTGTTATCACATCCTGAATAATAGGTTGTATTATTTTGCATACTCGCCAGCTGTTATATGTTTCCCTGTTTTCTCTGGGCCTACATCTTCCACCTTCCAAGCCACACTCTAGAATCAAGGGAATTCTGGAGGATCAAAGTCCATCTGTCACCAGCTCTTTTAAAACCAGGGGTTGTAGGCCATCAGATCGCAGGGATTTGTTGTGTTTTAATCCTGTCAATATTTGAGCGTTGTCAATAGATTAAAAGGCAATTCCTGTCAAGCTGAGGGTATGGGACGTCTCCTAAATTTGTCCATTTTTTACAAGCAAACTTAAAAGTGCTTTGGAGAGCCTTGAAGTTGTAAAAGATGCAAATCTTTCCTTTTATTTCTTCCTATCTTTTTTCTTTTTCTTTGCTGTTGTCTCTTTTTATTCCTGTCTCCTTTCTTTCTTTGCTTTGTTCTTTCTTTCATTAAGTCATTGGCTAGTCCCCTCACCGCATCATTTCAATTGTCAGCTCACATCCTCCATGATATTGTGTGCTGCTATTAACTGCCTCCTATTTGGCCACTTGCTTGAATGTTTGACCCAATATCTAAATAAAGTAATCTTGATACATCTCGAATAGTCAAGTCATGCTCTATTTGAATCATGGAATCCCTACAGTGCAGAAGGAGCCCATTTGGCCCATCGAGCCAGCACAGACAACAAATCCACCCAGGCCCTATCCCCGGAACTCCGGGTATTCACCCTGCTAATCCCCCTGACACTAATAGGCAATTTAGCATGACCAATCAACCTAATCTGCACATCATTGGACTGTGGGAGGAAACTGGAGCACCCGGAGGAAATTCATGCAGACACGAGGAGAACATGCAAACTCCACACAGTCACCTGAGGCCAGAATTGAACCTGAGTCCCTGGCGCTGTGAGGCAGCCGTGCTAATGACTGTGCCACTGTGCCACCCACACTTTATTTATAAAGTGATTTCAAAGTACGACCCAAGGTTGCCGGTGCTTTGTGCTTTTGCCTAGTAATATTGTGGAATTGATTCCATAGAATAACTGGAGTGGTGCTCGTGAATGGTTTTTTTTAAAAACTGTGCTTCATTATTTTGTTTCTGGCCAAAATCACTTTCCCAGGGGTGAAGAGGTTATGTGTTACACAAAGAACGATGAGTTTTAGGATGGCCTACGAGCAGAGGCTTAGCTATTTAATAGTCAATTGTCAGTCTCAATCTCTGGATGTAACAATCAAATTGGAAAGAATCTCTTCAGGTCGATTTTAATCATTCCACATCTGGCAGCCGGACCTTCATCAACCTGTGCTTTATTATTTTGTTTCTGGCCAAAATCACTTTTCCAGGGGTGAAGAGGTTATGTGTTACATAAAGAGCAGTGAGTTTTAGAAAAAATGTTGGCCTACTAGCAGAGGCTTCGCTATTTAACAGTCAATTGTTGGTCTCAACATTTGGATGTGACATTTAATTTGGAAAGCACTTCTTCAGGTCGCTACATACTGATTTTAATCATTCCAAATCTGGAGGCTGAGTCTTCATTTACCTGTGCCTCAAATTGTGCAATTCCCTCCCTGCTTTTCTACCCTTCTCTCACCTTCTTTGAGACATTCCTTAAAACCCACACTTTGACCAAGCTTTTGATTACCTGTTGTGTAATATATCTTTCTGTGGCTCGGTTACATTTTAATGTTTGATAATTGCTTTTGTGAAGCACCCCGGGCCGTCTTGCTGTGGTGAAAAGTCCAAATATTTGCAACTTGTTGTTATGAGTGAATTTGGATGCAGCAGCACTATCTTTATTTTATAGTCCTGCCGATAGGGTCTAGGCTGCTGAATTAAATGAACTTTTTGTCAAACCTAATTACTAATTTATGACTGAAATTGTAACACTGGTGATTAGTGCCTCTTTAATATATTAATACTTACAAGAGCACCAATTTTCAGGAATTTCACAATAAGATTCAATCAGAAACATTTTCATTCATCTAACAATTCAAATAAAATAGTTGGAAATGAAAAAGCAGTTTGCTGAACATAAAGCACAAAGACAATGGCCAAATATGTATCACCAGTCACACAATAGTTGATTGACTGGTCTATCAATAAGGTTGGTACTCTTCATTGCAAGATATGGGTGACTATTCACAAATGCAAACTCAACAATTGGCTTGTGAGAGGACTAATTTTTGTAATTTGTATATAGATATCCTCATGGCTCTTTCTAAAATTTTAAAATTTGGACAAGACCTTGCAAAATGCTTGAATCTATGTCTGTCTGTGACCCCCAAAGAAAAGAAACTATCTCGCAGTTTGCGGAAGCTTGGCCATCATTATTTCTGGGGAACTGCTAACAACCTATTGTGGGCTGCATAAGCCAAATTCAAAGAGAGTTACACAAAGGCCATCTACATTTCATACTCCAGGCTGACCAATATGGGTCTGCTCAGACAAAGGGCATAGGAACCTTCCTTTTAATTCTTAATAATTGAGGCTTTCAGCAACCTGGGGACCCAGATGAGGGATACACATCCTTGCCAAAGACTGCATGGAGAGGTAGGAGTCATGTGACATGATCCTCTGACTTGTGGAACCAGTAATATTGTCTTGTTGAACCACAATGCTCAGTCTACTGTTTAACATCTGAACACCTGCCCCCAACTACTCTGCATCTGCTGTAAGTTCAGTGCTATTACCTACATCTCTGTGTGCTTATCACATCTTATGAATTCAACATCACCAGAAAAATGAATAATTCAGCATTGGTTTTCAACCCACTGACCTCTGTGAAGCAATATTTCATCGGACTTTGATTCTGGAATCTGGAATCCACCTGAAACCGTGTTCATTGTCTCTGTGGATTCTATATCCTTTTATTCTCTATCCCTTTTCTGTCTGTGTGTGAAGGTGACTATGTGATCCTTCTGCATTTTGAGTATGTGCAAATCAATTAACCCTTTGAGTTCAACACAACGTTGGTTATGACTAGAAAATTGAATCATATGATAACCAAGGGGTTGGGGAAATATGTCACCAATTATCAACAGGGAAACAAATCTAAACACCTTTCTGTTGATGGATGGGTAATGAGGGAAGAAACTAGAGCTGTTTAAAGTTACCCCCTCCCTCCGCCTCCTGTCAGTAACACTCTTCAATAAAACTGTCTCATCAGTTCTGACCACTAACTAGACATTGCTGATCATAAATCCAACAATTACACATAAATAAACCTGGTGGGCTGAAAAAGACTAGCTGATCCATCAAGTCTGCCCCACATCATAATGCATGCACATTTCTTCAAGGTGGGTGTACTTGGAAGAAAGAAAACACCAATACAAAAGCAAAATACCACAGATGCTGTAAATCTGAAGTGAAATCAAAAGTACTGGAAATGTTGAGGGGGCCAGGCAAGCTCACATTGAAGACATTCTGCTCTTCTTCAGATCTGTCAGTTGTCTCTTTTATCTTGTTCATCTTCATGGCTTTATGTTTCCTGATATATTTGGGCAGGTTTATCAAATCTCAAATCCCTCCTGCTTTCCACACTATCTCAGACTTTTGTTCTCCCCACCTCCCCCATTCCCTGCATTTGTACTTGTTTGAAGCTCGTTACATCCCTAAGAATTTCCAGTTTTGACGAAAGGTCGTCAACCAGAATCGTTAACTCTGTTTCTACCCCATAGGTGCTGTCTGGCATGCTGGGTAGTTCCAGCATTCTCTGATTTTAATTCATGTTTACAGCATCTGCAGCGTTTCGCAATTGTAATTAATTCATTCCACTCTCCTGCTTTTTCTGCCCAGTACATGCAAATTTCACATTTTCAAGTTATCCAGTTCTCTTTTTAATGCTACAATTGAATCTGTGCCTTCCATCATTTTGGACAATGCACGCCAGGTCACAACAAATCACTGTGTGAAGCCTCTTTCTTTGCATTTGCCTCTGACTCTCGCTTGAAGGAACAAAATGATGGAACTGCTCCAATCTGTAAATTAGAAGCAGCCCTGAAAGCACAAGTGGCACTGCAAAGACTATGGCAGGCCAAATTATCAATCACTATATTATATATTCTTTTCTTTATAACAGGGCCTCCAATATCTCCCTGTGAACAGTGCAGTAGAAATCCATTTGTATTTAAAGATTATATTTCAGTCTGGACAAGCTCAGGATACCAGAATGTCATGATCCTAACTTTAATTAGACAATATTAGAATGCTTGTAAAGTGTCTGTCCTTACTAGAACAATTTATTTGATCTGCATCACACGATTTTAACTCTGAAAAGAGAAGCAAATCGGCTAATAAACAGAAACAGAAGTGGATCTCGAGATCATTAATAACGAAACAATATATGGAATGTGAAAGGACAAAGTCAAGACATTTAAGCTTACAGAATATTATTAGTAGAGTTTTTTAAAACAAGGTCCACCGACACTATGATCACCATGGTGAAGGTCAACAGTTTGCAGATGTCAGTCCAAGGGTACACTGGTTAAAAAAAACACAATATGAAATTCGACACTGTGCTCTGTGCCCTCGATTATTGTTTCCTGCTTACATGCTAGTTTATTACATTAAAGCAATTGGATCATCACAAGGAGGATGTGGAGGAAAACACACAGAGAGCAAAAGATGACACAGGGCATGACAAGATCATAATACTCCTCCATAGTTGTCTATTGTCCTCCTTGTTCACTTAATCAGCAAAGCTGCAACACGACTATAGAATTCATCATAATCAGTCTCTCAGACTACTGCTTCACTATATCCACAATGGTTTCCTTCCCCTTAAAGTCTCAAGTTTCCATTCCAGTTTACGGACAGAGATTCCAGTTTGAAAATGTTGACATTCCTTTATTTGAGTATTGCTGAAAAAAATAGACTTTTTTTTCATTGAAGCTTTCCACCTAGCATTCATCAGGACTAAGCCACAGGTGAATCTAACTACTCTGCAATAGCAACACGAGTGGTATTCGCCACGAACAGGATGCTGCTGTCAAGCCAAAAACATGTTCTGCCTGACAAACATATGGGGAATGTGGTAAATTAATTTGTTAATGTGATGCTAGGTATGTAGGTTGTACAGCCCAGACTGGCAGAGTGTATCAAACAGCATGTTCCTGCTGCTAGTCACAGGATCAAGGTATAGATCATACCCAACCAGCCTCTGCTTGCAAAACCCAAAACACTGTCCAACAGTAGATGTGATTCCGCGATTGGACAATACTTCCTATATAATTCTCAGTGTGCTAAGAATTATGCTGGCAACCAATTTAAGATTGCCAGTCGGGCTTTCAGTGTAGCACATTCGTGTGTACTGAAAGCTCCATATATGAATGCACAGGGCCTTGTTCTTTGTAGACAGAAATAACATGTACACACATTTTGCCTGTTTCAGCTAAATAAAATAAGTTTCAGCCAGTCGCTAGTTCCTTCCTCAGGACAATGCCTTGATCAATCAAAGTGAAACTGCCTGGCTTAAATTTCAAATAGTGCTTGGCAATTAACTGTTAATTACCATCAACTGATGCATTCTCCATGGCAATGTCTCTGCCAATCAGAGTCCACTTGTCAACCAATTATCATTTTCTTCTCATAAAGTATAAATTTGTTGCTTCCCCTGTCTTTGGTATTCTTACGAATTGTCCTGATGAGTGCAAGATGAAAATTTTCAGCAAAATGTCTCTTTTTCTGGCAATACTTAAGTTCTGTAATACTAATTGAATATTCATTTATTTATTAGCATCTTCCTGATTTTTGTACTGGAAAGATTGGATTGATTCCCATTTTGTCCACAAAAAGCAAGGCAAAGCGAACCCAGCCAATTACCGTCCCATCAGTCTGCTCTCAATCTTCTGCAAAGTGATGGAAGGGATCATCAACAGTGTTGTCAATCAGCACTTACTCAGCAGTAACTTGTTCACTGATACTCTGTTTGGATTCTGCCAGGGCCACTCAGCTCTGGACCTCTTTTCAGCCTCATTCCAGACATGGACAAAAAGATGAACCCAAGCGATGATGTGAGAGTGGTTACCCTTGACATCAAGGCAGTGTGGAGAGATTGACGAGGTTAGGATCATTTTTGTTGGAGTTCACACGAATGATGGGGGGATCTCATAGAGACTTATAAGATTCTAACAGGACTAGACAGGATAGATGCAGGGAAGATGTTCCCGATGGTGGGTGTGTCCATAGCCAGGGGTCACAGTCTGAGGATTTGGGATAGACCATTTACGACGGAGATGAGGAGACATTTCTTCACCCAAGGAGTGGTGAGCCTGTGGAATTCATTACCACAGAAAGTAGTTGATGCCTGAACACTGAACGTATTCAAGAGGTGGCGAGATATAGCACTTGGGGCGAATGGAATCAAAGGTTATGGGGAGAAAGCAGGATTAGGCTATTGAGTTGGACGATCAGCCATGATTGTGATGAAGGGTGGACAGACTCCTAGCATAACTGGAGTTAATGGTATTCAGGGGAAAACTCTCCGCTGGCTGAGTCATACCTAGCACAAAGGAAGATGGTTGTGTTAGCTGGGGTTCAGTCCCAGGAGTTCATCAAGGTAGTGTCTGAGGCTCAACCATCTTCAGCTATTTCATCAATAACATTCTTTACATCATAAGGGCAGAAGTGAGGATGTTTACTAATGATTGCACAATGCTCAGCTCCATTTGCAACTCCTCTGATACTGAAGCAGTCCATGTCCAAATGCAGCATGACCTGGGCAACATTCAGGCTTGGGCTATAAGTGAAAAGTAACATTTATGCCACAAATATGCCAAACATTTTCAACAAGAGGGAACTCAACCACCCCCCCCTTGACATTCAACATTATTGCCATTGTTGAGTCCTGAACTATCAACATCCCAAAAGTTACCTTTAATCAAAAACTGAAGTGGACCAGACATCTAAATAAAGTGGTACGAGAACAGGTCCAAGATTGGGAATTCTGTTGCAAGCAACTCACCTCGTCACTCTCCAAAACCTGTACACAATCTATAAGGCACAAATCAGGAGTGTGATCGAATACTCTCTACTTTCCTGGATGAATCCATAGAATCCAAAGAATCAATACAGTGCAGACGAAGACCATTCGGCCCATCGAGTCGTCACTGACCACAATCCCCCACCCAGGCCCTATTCCCGTAACCACACATATTTACCCTGCTAATCCCCCTGACACTAGTGTCAATTTAGCATGGTCAGTCCACCTAACCCACACATGTTTGGACAGTTGGAGGAAACTGGAGCACCTGGAGCAAACCCACGAAGACACGGGGAAAATGTGCAAACTCTGCACAGACAGTGACCCGAGGCCGGAATCGAACCCGGGGTCCCTGGCGCTGTGAGACAGCAGTGCTAACCACTGTGCCACTGTGCCACCCCCACGTGAGCAGCACACTGAGGATGGACATTCAACACCATCCAGCACAAAGCAGCCCGCTTGATTGGCACCCATGCAACACCTTCAGCATTCAGTTCCTCGACCATTGATGCACAGTGGCAGCAATGTGTGCCACATACAAGATGTATGGCATAACAACTCAGCTTCAGCAGCACCTTCTAAACCTGTGACCTCTAACATCTAGAAGGACAGAGGTACCAGATGCATGGGTACACCACCACCTGCAAGTTCCCCTCCAAGGGGGGACTGATGTATGAGGAGAGATTGACGAGGTTAGGATTGTTTTTGTTGGAGTTCAGACAAATGAGGGGGGGATCTCTTAGAGACTTATAAGATTCTAACAGGACTAGACAGGATAGATGCAGGGAGGATGTTCCCGATGGTGGGGGAGTCCATAACCAGGGATCACAGTCTGAGGATTCGGGATAGACCATTTAGGACGGGGATGAGGAGACATTTCTTTACCCAAAGAGCGGTGAGCCCGTGGAATTCATTACCACAGGAAGTAGTTGATGCCAAAAAATTAAATGTATTCAAGAGGTGGCGAGATATAGCACTTGGGGCGAATGGAATCAAAGGTTATGGGGAGAAAGCAGGATTAGGCTATTGAGTTAGACGATCAGCCTTGATCATGATGAAAGGTGGAGCAGGCTCGAAGGGCCAGATGGCCTCCCCCTGCTTCTGTCTTCTGTGTTTCTATGTTTCAAGCCAAACACCATCCTGATTGGAGACATATCATTTTCCCTTCATTGTCACTGAGTCAAAAGTCCTGGAACTGCCTCCACAGCACTATGGGTGTATCTACAGCACATGAACTGTAACAGTTCAAGAAGGCAGCTCGCCACCACCATCTCAAAGGCAATTAAGCATGGGCAATAATACTGGCCTAGCCAGCTACATCCCATGAAATAATTTAAAACTACAAATATTTCACTGTTAACAGTTGAATTCTATGGACATAATTAGTATGTTAGGATTAACAAATTGTTAATTTGCAGTATTGGACATTTAAGCAGCTAAAAGAATAACCAGCAATCATGGCATGAGGTGAATCATGGGTTCCTTAAAAATGCTGAAACTGACATTAACAAACTCATTTGATGGCGCAATGGAAATTTCTACCAACACAAACTACTCAATTGTCTTTTCAGTTAGAACAACGCAGGATTTAGTCCACACCATTAATCTTGAAAGATAACTGCAGAGTAGATTTTTTTTCATTCGAAACAGAAATACCCAAAGGACAGGAAAAACTGTCAGGTCCTCCAACCGAGGCACAACTCTGACCCCACTCACAGCAGCCAGATTTTCCCCATTCCCCAGCCACTGAGCTCCCTCCTGTAATCCGTAATTGGACCAGATTTTGCTGCAACTTCAGGTGTGGGGCAGATGGCTGCTTTAACGTTGGTATACAAAAGTTGCTGTCTGAGCTGTGGCTGTCCTACTGTTAGCTTCACAGAATTTGCCTTTCCCTCTGTCTTGAAATGCATTGAACTGTGTGAGGTTGCTGTTGTTGTCCAGTCAATATGAAAAATTCAAACTAAGCGGAGAAAGTTGTCTTATTATTTCAAGCCCAAAAACCCTTTTATTGATGTGGTAAGTATTAACTACAGCCAATCAATCTCCTTGGCTCTGAAAATTAACTGTTACAAATCCCATTTCTTCAGTATTGATTTGGCATGAGAGAAAAAAGTTAAAATTACAACTTAAAACATAATTTTTATTTCTCCTTTCTGTCATTTTTTTTCTGTCTCTTTCTTTATTTCCCCTTTATGTGACTGAATAGGTATTGAATTCATCCACTCTAATCTGCACCTTCTTTTCAGTGCTTGCACTGTTCATTTCTCAATGCTTTAATTTGATTGATTAAGGAGATACTGGCTGGAATTCTCTGCGATTCTCCGGACCCACTGCAGTGAACGGAGATTTGGCTGAGCGCCAAATTCTCCATTCTCGCTGGCAGTGGTGGCGGGGCGTACAAGACCGGAGAATTCCACCGAGGAGAAAGTAGAAAGAAACCAAGAAAAGTAGAAAGAAATTAAGCAAGGAGTAAGGAGGGCTAAAAGGGGTCACGAAAAGTCATTGGCCAGCAGGATTAAGGAAAATCCCAAGGCTTTTTACACATATATAAAGAGCAAGAGGGTAGCCAGGGAGAGGGTTGGCCCACTCAAGGACAGGGGAGGGAATCTATGCGTGGAGCCAGAAGAAATGGGCAAGGTATTAAACGAGAATTTGCATTAGTATTCACCAAAGAGAAGGACTTGGTGGATGATGAGTCTGAGAAAGGGTGTGTAGATAGTTTGAGTCATCTTGAGATGAAAAAGGAGGAGGTTTTGGGATTCTTGAGAAATATTAAGGTAGACAAGTCCCCAAGGCCTGATGGGATATACCCCAGAATACTGAGAGAGGCAAGGGAGGAAATTACTGGGGCCTTGAGAGAAATCTTTGTATCCTCACAGGCTACAGGGGAGGTCCCAGAGGATTGGAGAATAACCAATGTTGTTCCTTTGTTTAAGAAGAGTTAAGAAGAATAATCCAAGTAATTACAGGCCGGTGAGCCTCAAATCAGTGGTAGGGAAATTATTGGAGAGAATTCTTTGAGACAGGATTTACTCCCACTTCGAAATAAGTGGATGTATTAGCGAGAGGCAACATGGTTTTGTGAAAGGGAGGTCGTGTCTCACTAACTTGATCGAGTTTTTTGAGGAAGTGACAAAGATGATTGATGAGGGTAGGGCAGTGGATATTGCCTACATGGACTTCAGTAAGGCCTTTGACAAGGTCCCTCATGGCAGAGTGGTGCAGACGGTGAAGTCGCATGGGATCAGAGGTCAGCTGGCAAGGTGGATACAGAACTGGCTCGGTCATAGGAGACCATGCAGATGCTACAACAACAGATGAATGAACACAGCTCGACAATCACCAGGCAAGAGTGTTCTCTTCCTGTTGGGGAACACTTCAGTGGTCACGGGCATTCGGCCTCTGATCTTCGGGTAAGCATTCTCCAAGGCGGCCTTCATGACACACGACAGCGCAGAGTCGCTGAGCAGAGCCAAGTTCCGCACACATGAAGACGGTCTCAACCGGGATCTTGGGTTCATGTCACACTATCTGTAACCCCCACGACTTGCCTGGACATGCAAAATCTCACTAACTGTCCCGGCTGGAGACAATACACATCTCTTTAACCTGTGCTTAACCCTCTCTCCACTCACATTGTCGGTACCTTTAAGACTTGATTACCTGTAAAGACTCGCATTCCAACCATTATTTTGTAAATTGAGTTTGTGTCTTTATATGCCCTGTTTGTGAACTGAAATCCCACTCACCTGACGAAGGAGCAGCGCTCCGAAAGCGAGTGGCTTTTGCTACCAAATAAACCTGTTGGACTTTAACCTGGTGTTGTGAGATTTCTTACTCAGTCATAGAAGACAGAGATTTGCAGTGGAAGGGTGCGTTTCTGATTGGAAGGCTGTGACAAGTGGTGTTCCTCAGGGATCAGTGCTGGGATCTTTGCTGTTTGTAATATATATAAATGATTTGGAGGAAAATGTAACTGGTTTGATTAGTAAGTTTGTGGACGACACAAAGGTTGGTGGATCTGCAGATAGTGATGAGGACCATTGGAGGATACAGCAGGATATGGATCGGTTGGAGACTTGTGCGGAGAGATGGCAGATGGAGTTTAATCCGAACAAATGTGAGGTAATGCATTTTGGAAGGTTTAATGCGGATAGGAAATATATAGTAAATGGCAGAACCCTCAAGAGTATTGATAGGCAGAGCGATCTGGGTGTACAGGTACACAGGTCACTGAAAGTGGCAATGTAGGTACAGAAGGTAGTCAAGAAGGCATGTGGCATGCTTACATTCATCGGCCGGGGCACTGAGTTTAAAAATTGGCAATTCATGTTGCAGCTTTATAGAACCTTAGTTAGGCCACACTTGGAATATAGCATTCAATTCTGGTTGCCACACTACCAGAAGGATGTGGAGGCTTTGGAGATGGTACAGAAAAGATTTACCAGGATGTTGCCTGGTATGGTGGGCATTAGCTATAAGGTTGGAGAAACTTGGTTTGTCCTCATTGGAACAACGGAGGTTGAGGGGCGACCTGATAGAAGTCTACAAGGTTACGGGAAGCATGGACAGAATGGATAGTCAGAAGCTTTTTCCCAGGGTGGAAGAGTCAATTACTAGGGGGCATAGGTTTAAGGTGCGAGGGGCAAAGTTTAAAGGAGATGTACGAGGCAAGTTTTTTACACAGAGAGTGGTGGGTGTCTGAAACTCGCTGCCAGGGGAGGTAGTGGAAGCAGATACCATCGTGACTTTTAAGGGGTGTCTTGACAAATACATGAATAGGATGGGAATGGAGGGATATGGTCCCCGGAAGGGCAGGGGGCTTTAGTTCAGTTGGACAGCATGGTCGATGCAGACTCGGAGGGCCAAAGGGCCTGTTCCTGCGCTGTAATTTTCTTTTTTCTTTGTTCCTTGAGTTGCTTGCACTGTAGATTCAGGTCACAAATTCCTCATTTTCTCTCTGTGACATTACCAGTCTGCAATTTTGGCAACCTGCCAAACAAAAATTTAAAAACTCAGATGAGCAAGGGCAAATCTAACACATGACAGTTGCTAAGATTAAAGCAAATTACTGTGGCTGCTGGAATCTGAAACACAAACATAAATGCTGGATCATCTCAGCAGGTCCAACAGCATCTGTGAAGAAAGAACGGAGCTAAAGACTCAAAACATTAACTCTGTTCTCTCCCCACAGATGCTGCCAGATCACCTGAGATTTTCCAGCATTTTCTGTTTTTCTTGCAATGATGCAAAACTGAGTACATTCTGGCTGTACCTTCATTTGTGAAATTATTTAAACTATGGGAGATAAATTGACCCATCACATCCTTTTTGGTGTAATTTTCAGACATGATCCTGGAAATTGTAAGTTGATAACTTTGTGTGCTCAACAACTATATTACACAGGCATTCAGCTCCTTAAATACACTTTAGCACAGTGGTTAGCACTGCTGCCTCAGAGCGCCAGAGACTCGGGTTCAATTCTGGCCTTGTGTGATCGTCTGTATGGAGTTGGCACATTTTCCCCATGTCTGTGTGGGTTGCCTCTGAGTGCTCCAGTTTCCTTCCACAGTCCAACGATGTACAGGTTAGGTGGATTGGCCATGCGAAGTTGCCCCTTAGTGTCCCAAGTTTAGGTGAGGGGGATTAGTGGGATAAGTATATGGGGTTATGGGGATAGGGTGGGGGAGAATGCCTGGGTAAGAGAGTCGGTGCAGACTCAATGGGCTGAATGGTCTCCTTCTGCACTGTAGGGATTCGATGAAACCAGGGTCTCTGTTGGGAAATTCGGCAGAAATCTTAGTGGCCACCAAGGAACAGATAACTGTTTCTCTTTGCCTTACATTCATTGGGCGGCAGTTTGCACAGTGGTTAGCACTGCTGCCTCACAGTGCCAAGGACCCGGGTTCGATTTCCAGCTTGGGTCACTGTCTGTGTGGAGTTTGCACATTCTCCTCGTGTCTGCGTGGGTTTCCTCCGGGTGCTCCGGTTTCCTCCCACACTCTGAAAGATGTACTGGTTAGGTGCATTGACCCGAACAGGCGCCCGAGTGTGGAGACTAGGGGAATTTCACAGTAACTTCATTGCAGTGTTAATGCGAGCCTTACTTGTGACTAATAAATAAACTCCAACTTTACTTTATGTGACGTGAGGAAGAGCCGGACTGCTCCTCCCTGCTCCACAGGAATACTGTCGGCCCGCAATGACTCCCATTTCCCAGTACTTAACTGCAGGCTAATTCTCAGCAAGCCCAGACTGTTGAGCTGCATCACAATGTTTCATTGGTGCCCGATTGCTGTGTGCAGCATGCCAGTATTATGTTCACAAGGCCTGTAGCTTAATGTCAGGCCAACCTCAGGCCTCCATCTTCAGTTGCCTGTAACGGATGTGTACCAATTTTCACCGCAAAAGCAATTTCCTGTCCATTAACTTCAATTAAAGTTTCTATTTCCCCCTTAAATCTTGGGTTGCAGTTTTACCTATTTAATTCAAAACACATTGTAAGTGGCTTCAAGAACTGAACTGAAATCATAAATTGGGCTGGCAAACAGAGGTCAAAACGAACAATAAAAAAAATGTATTCGACACACAAAAGTTCTGACCAATTTATGGGTTATCTTTTAACTCCACAAAGAAAAAGGCAGCCTCATTAGAGTTTGAGTGAAACTCTGCAAAATAAAATATTGAAGCAAAACTCAGTTATTCACCCTTTATCTTGGGGAAAGCAATGTCCCTATCTTGAAATAGTCTCCGGTACGTCCATCAGCCTCTGGGGGTGATGTAATTCTTCGCTAAATTAGTGTCAGTGGAAATTTCTACATGAGCTTTTGTGATCTGCTTGGCCTTTCTTGTATTGCCCAGGAGTTTTTGAAATATGGGCCGAAATATTTTAACAAGTCTGTGGGAAAATGAAAGCAAATCCAATTAAATGGAAATCAGTAAGAAAAAGTAATCAGTGCATCGGAAATATTGTGGAAGCTATTAAGAAAGGGAGATACCACTGAAAGCCTGTCAACTTACGGAGTGGGGCAGAATTATCTTGTGAACTTTAAGGTCAATGGCTAACTGAAGCTTGCAGTCTTGATACACTCTGTTGGTTTCGTAGCAGATTTTAACTTATAATTCAGATAGTTGCTTGCTATCACATTTGACCTGTAACTGAGGAAAATCAAGAACAAAAATACATTGCATGGAGCATGTCAATTAAGACATATAACGGTTTCAATAAGATATTCTGTAAAATCAAAATGATGGATGTTGCAAATCAGATGGAGAGAATAATAAAGTACAGGACATATATAAGATTATATTATCCAATTATATTTCAGACTTGAGGCAATGTAAGACCTTAGCGGCAGTGCTAACAAGTTTTATATTCTTCTAATAGCTCCTTTGACTTTAAATTCAAGATTAAATGAGTTCCACTGCACCTGCAGATAGTTACATTATGGCAGATATTAGTCTTTGAAGTATTAATAGAGATACAAAAGATATACGTCCCACTTGCAGAATAAGACTAAATGAATTTTTTTCTCCAAAATGAAATATGCAAAAGGCCTTGGAGTTTTCTTTTCAGTTTTTACCTCTGCTTTCATGGAGGCACTGACTCTTGCTAACGTATCGTTTTATAGCCATTGGCAGTCCTCTGCTACTTCACCCAATTGGTAATTACATACAGTGCTACACAGTGAATATTGGCTGGTCAGTTGAAGATCACAGTCTAGCTCAGTCTCGTCCAATCTTGGCACTCATAGGCCACTATTTTTCAACAGGAGTTCCTGGACAGTAATCCGAGGCAGAAACTTAGCTAATATTTGCACACACTATCCCAGGGTCATAAGGCCCATTGTACAGCTGTCCCAACAGAGACCTGGGAACAATGGCTGGTGGCACAGTGGTTAGCACTGCTGCCTCACAGCACCAGAGATCTGGTTCCATTCCAGGCTTTGGTCACTGTCTGTGTGGAGTCTGCATGTTCTCCCCCTGTCTGCATGGGTTTCCTATGGGTGCTCTGGTTTCCTCCCACAGTCCAAAAGACGTGCTGGCTAGGTTGCTTCCCAACATCAGGAACATCTTTTACATTCATTTTAATGTCATGCATACTCATGAAAAGGAGTGCTTGCCAGAGTCAACCCCCACATTAGATCAATTGGGCACATTGACAAGAAATTAGGCCAATATGCTTCACAACACTATAGAAGCAACATGCACTTTGCTTGGGACATTGAGATTCGTGTTACTATTTTGTATTGCACAATGCTCACGGCACCTTGGGTTCCATGCATGGCCTAGCCAGGGACACCATATTGCTTTCCCAGGGATGTGTGTGTGTGTGTGTGTGTGTGTTGGGGTGGGAGGGATGGGGGGGTTGGTGGTTGCCAGATCAAGGCCCTTAATATACCATCAGTAAGGCAGGGGTCACTTCATGCTGGCTGTAGGTCAAGGCCCCTACTGGGGAATGGAGTAAGCGGCCAGAGATATGACAAAGGGCTGCAGGAGAAGGTCCACACTGGGAGTGGGGGGGATGGGGGGGGAGGGGGTCGGAGATGGTCAGGCTCACACACATGACTGGGGAGGTGGCAGCAGTGGGGGGGCATTTTATATGTGTGAATGGGGAGAGAATTACTAACAGAATTGCAGATGCAAATTGGAGCCAGAATGGGAAAGGATGACCTGAGGAAGCACTTCACTTTACATTGCTTATCTTGCCAAGATTCTCCTTGTTCCAGTCCAGGAGGGGAACTGGTAATCCAGTCGCAGTTGTGCCCAGATTGTTATTCGCAGGGTGCAGACATAACATCGCGCACATTGGTCCTGGATGTCTCAAGCATGCTTATGGTCCACATATGGCATTCTCAGTCCATGAAGACATCTGCAGCCCATAGATGGGAAAAAGGTAGTGTGGAGGGCATTCAAAGGTCTCATACCAGGACGGATGTGCCAGAGACCTCAAGATGGAGAGGGGCAAGGATCACTTGCACATCCATGATCACAATGGGATCAAAGATTAGAGTGGGAGGATTGAGCGGTCATGGGATGAGGGAAACCTCAGATGAGGAGAGATGCACAGCTGAGACAGGTTATGAGCCCTTTATTCACAATGCAGGAAATCAGAAAAGGTACCAATGAAGGGCACTCATGGGAGATTATTGCTGATAAGTGGCAGTAATCGATAACCTTGTATTAATCCCTTGGTCACAGCAAAATTCCTCAGAGCAAGAAGCGAGTCCAGAGCAATCGGGTGACATGACATGCCTCACATGCTAGTTATAATCATTCCGCTGTCAGGTTTACGCATGAGAAGCTTCAGCCCCTTCTTTCAACCTCCATTTAATGTCCAGTTCCTGATTAAACATGTAATGCCAAAGAGCTTACTGTCCACATTTAAATTGTGGGAAAGGGTCATCTTGAAACTGGGTGGGATTTCAGAGGTGAATATTTGTCCAAAGAAACCCTTTAAGCCTTAGTGACTTATGAGTTGTTATGGGGAGAAATAGGACCTTCAGAGGCTCATGCTGACTTATGTCTTTTCTCATGTATGCTGCAGAGGGAAGATCTCCAGGGGGATGGATGCTGCATTGATTGCTACCTGCTAATTGCATGCGGGCAGGAGAGAAGGAGGAGAAGACGATGGCAGCAGCACCAGGCTTGCCAAAGGGAGGAGATTCGCCTTCATGAGCAAGAGGCAGCAAGGCTTCCACCACACACCTAGGAAGATGCTCCCAGAAGTGTTGTGTGCAGGGGCATTGCAAGACCCAGGGTGCGCAAGACACACATGTCTTTCCTGCAGATGAGTAAGAAACAGTGATACTGATACCTCTGGATATCCAGGTATCTAGTGGCTCACATGTGCCACATTCTCAGAACTTGATGCCATGGGTAGCGGGGGAACATTCACTGCCAGTCACTCTGAAAGTAACTGATGTCCTGAACTTCTATGCCAGTGGCTTTTTCCAAAGTTCAATTGGGGACTTTTGTGAAATTTCACAAGCTTCCACGCATTACGTTTATCCAGGAAGTTACGTACATCCTTTTTCTCCAGGTCCACAATTATATGCTCCACGTGAGAGATCAAACCCAGATTGTAGGGTGATGTAGGGTGATATGGACTGCACACATGTGCCTATAAGATCTCCCTCGGATGCAATACATCAACTGGAAAAAGGCTTTCACTCATTGAATGTGCAGCTGCTCTGCGACTACAAATCCTGCAGGTTTGCACGATGTATCCCTGGAGCATCCACAATTTCTGCATCTGACGGAGATTGCAAATGCTAGATACCTTAAAGGGACAAAACAGTATTCACAATTGGCTCCTCGGGGACAAAGGCTACCTGCTAAGGACGTAGCTCATGACTCCCATTCAGAGATCACAAACCGCATCTGAGTGAAGGTACAACAATGCTCATTTCGCCATCTGACAGTTGGTGGAGCACACGATAGGCATTTTAAAAATGCAATTCTGATACCTGGACAGATCTGGTGGGTCACTGCAGTACAGTCTTCAGAATGTCTCCTGGATAATCATGGCCTGCTGAATGCTTCACAATCTGGCGATGCACAGGAGGGGAAGAGCTGCCAGATGCTGAGATGGAAGAGCTCCAATCTCCTCTGATGAGGAGGACATTGAAGGGGATGAGGTCGAGGAAGCCCAGATTGCAGGGTAAACGGCCATACACTGGCTCTACAAGGTAGGTTTGCATGTAAGGATCTCATAGCCACCAGATTCCAGGAGGAGGGTGATAAATAGTGGTGACTATCCTCTTGAACAAGGGTCCTCCATCATGGGCCCACACAAAAAGAAGTGTGGCTTTTCTCTCACTTTAACTTCACTCTGAGTGTGAACACTTACACATGAAGCTCAACTTGTCCTGATCCTTTGAAGAACAGCGAGGCCTCAGAATGGGCGGCACGGTAGCACAGTGGTTAGCACTGCTGCTTCACAGCTCCAGGATCCCGGGTTCGATTCCCGGCTCGGGTCACTGTCTGTGTGGAGTTTGCGCATTCTCCTCGTGTCTGCGTGGGTTTCCTCCGGGTGCTCCGGTTTCCTCCCACAGTCCAAAGATGTGCAGGTTAGGTTGATTGGCCAGGTTAAAAATTGCCCCTTAGAGTCCTGGGATGCGTAGGTTAGAGGGATTAGCGGGTTAAAAAAAAGGGATTAGTGGGTAGGGCCTGGGTGGGATTGTGGTCGGTGCAGACTCGATGGGCCGAATGGCCTCCTTCTGCACTGTAGGGTTTCTATGATGAATGAGATGCCCTTCCTGAAATGTGTGGTTAATTGGAATAGCGTGTCCCACAACCACATGTCCGAAGGTACCGCCTCTACCAGCACCTCTCACACATCTCAGTCACCAGCAGCTTACAAGAGGCATCAGCTGCTCTAGCACCCTTGCTGGGCTTGTAACTGCACGCTGTCAATGTGACAAACCTCCTTCAGGAGATCCGAATCCTGCAGCTATACAACACTTTCTGTGTCACCTTGAGCATCATACTGAGAGGCACCATGTGGGCCGAGACTACCAAGGACAGAATGCAGGTTTCCAGAAATCCGATGCTGCACAGAGTGATAGAGGTGTGCATGGGCACACTTTAAAAATGGCACCCAGGGTGAGGCAGCAGTGACGTCATGGCATGGTGGGTGAATCCAAGACCGTCCACCAGCCATATAGATTTTTTTCTGTGGGTGCATATTTAATAGGCTCGGAAATGTACGATGCAGTATGCAAATCCAACATTGTGGCTAGCGGGAGAAGTGCCGCTTTCACACCTGCCACGGCACATATCAGTACGCAAAATGGAAAATACCAAAAGTCGATGCATATTCATCGTTGGAAATTTGAGGTTTTATTCCCCTTTTTGATATGCTAATTTGCATTTGAGTGAGTGCTATTTTGGAAGAGGGAGACAGGGAGCTAATTTAAGCACCAAGTACAGCCAAGTGTTTCAATTAGCTCGAGTCCTGGATGAAATATGCTGAACTGCCTTCATTACCATTAGCAAAGTGCAGCCACTATAGGGATGTGAACTTCTGACAGGCGTTAACAATTACCATCTCAACTCATCTCATTACTCATTTAGCCAGTGACTGTTAAATAATATCACTTGGATAAAATCTTTGGATGGACGCCCCAAACAAGATTTGAAACCTATATAAGTGTTAATCGTCCTGAAAAGCCGTAGATAAGTAAAGGTTATTTTGGTCTGTCTGTTTGGGTGAGAAGGAAAATAGCTTTAGTTCCCACTCTCCCACTACCAGTGCTATGTGGTTAGATATGATGGCCCTGTGGTTGAAAGGTCTGCTAACATTCATTATCTAAGCTGGTATACTTGTCAACATTTCTTCCTCAATCAACGTCACAAAAACAGATTGTCTGATTGCTGTTTGTGGGACCGAGCTATCCGAGAATTGCCTGCTGTGCTGTTCTTCATTGCAACAGTTGCTACGCTGAAAAGGCTTTTCTTCATTAGCTTTGATGTGCTCTGGGACATCCTGAGGTTATGTAAAGTATAATAGAGGTACAAGTTCTTTCTTTGTTCTTTTGTTTAGGCTAACACATGAAGAGCTTGTGCTAACATGACATAACTGTGACTGTGTCTGCTGTAAAATTCTGCTGGGTATGAATTGCCTTGATTGAACTAGAAGAGAGAAAATGGGTAGCAAATTAGAAGATAAATATTGTTTTTGGTACAGCTGTAAGTGTTCATCTGAATTTGCGAATGAAGTAGCTCAGTGAGCACAATTATATTTTGGCATGATGCTGTAAAAATATTTAATCATCTTCTTTGCTCTTAGACTATTCATTGAACAATGCAGTCTGATGCAAAAAATAAATGAATTTCTCGTACATATTGTTAATAACTAATGATTGGGTAACAGAATTTTAACCATTTCTTATCCACCACTCTAAATCTTAAAATGCAGTTTTATTTAAAGACACTCAGAAGGACATGCTAGAGGATGAATAAAACTTTCCTCCCTGTTCAATTCATTGACGACCTGCAGAAGGTATCATGTGGGCCAAGAACATTTTAAATTACCCTGACTCATGAATGCATAATTGGTGAACTGGTGTAAATCCAACTCCCAGGGCTTTATCTCTCCCTGAATCTGTTGTAACACAAAGCTTAGTTTCAAAGAGATTTAGTGCAATGGTCATTTAGCGAAAGTATTGCTTCCCCAGGTTGAAACTAATGAGCACTGTTCAAGGAATAACCTCACAGTAAAGATATGATTAAATATTTGTACAGAAGCAAGCCACTTAAAACTTTTAATTTGTGGAGAAATAATTTCTTTTTTTATATCATTAGAATAAGATCATCCATTGCAGAATTAGTCTCCAATTTACTTCTGTGCTGGACTTAAGAACAGTCAATTGGTAATGCTTCATATCACATTCAAGCAGTCAGATGTGAGCAGCAATAGTATTCTTGAAGGAAACCCAATACCTACTGCAAAATAAATAGATTGGTTTAGAACCGTAGCAATTTACAACACTGAAGCAAGTGTTCCATCACTGTGATGGCTTTTAGTAGGCTGAAATGTTTTAGTTGTTTTTTTTTTCATTTATTCTCCTTCCTGTTACAAGGTTGGATCTTGTGGTACTTGCCCAAATGGGCAGCAGACACATTGAATATCTTAGGTTCTTCAAGCCCACTCTTTCCTGCTGGCGTCATTGGATGGTTACAAGAAACAAGCATTCTGGAAGATTTTCCATTCAGAGATACTGAGACTAATTGTAGCTGACATGAGCTAAGTCAACTAGGCTCCTATTGAATCAGTAGACCTTTGGATCTTCTTGCACTCCAGTGTCCCTCGCCACAAAGTCATCATGAAGCTGAAACAACATGGCTCAAACAAAATAGATTAAGCGCTGCTTCAAGAACATAAGATGTACCAGAAAAAAAATAATAGACATGGCTGAAATAACGCATGTCTCTTTTGGCTTAGAGCATTTTAGGCCAATTTTCTTCCAGTGCCTCAGCATTTGTCAGGTGGAATATCTTCAAAGTAAATTATCACTTGACAGTGCCTTGAGTATGGAAACAGAGGAATAAACCCAAGTACTGTGATACACTTGAGAAACCTACAGAAACAGTGTTGGCTTACTTGCTTCAGGGAATCTCTGACAGCTTCAGTTTGTTTTTCCATGTCTGCACCACTATCACATGGGATGGGATAAACTTGCTACTTTGCCCCTAAATTGCAGGTTTAAATAAAGATTCACTTCTCAAAAAGTTGTATGACTCTGCTGGCCCAAAGCTGTAACTTTCATACTACCTTTTTAAATAATTGCATTTATTCTCAATGATCAACGAACTAAAAAGTTCCATTCATTATAGTTTTATTCAGAATTAAGCTAATGTGCATTTTTATTTCACTTTTGATAAATGGATTGGATAGCAATGCTCAATTACTAAGCAGTAGTTTTGTAAAGACGTGCTTTATATCAAAAAATGATTTTGAATTTATTGGAAATCCCCAACAGATGTTGTTTTAAAATAAAACTAAAACCACATTACAGTGATTTTGGGTCACGGTCAAAGATGGCTGCATGTTTGTGTCACTGTTTCTTCAGCATTCCAATACTATTGAAATAGTGACAACATGTCTGCAAAGGTTGGTAGGGTAGTGGGTTGGTTTGGCTCAGATGCTCTTTTGGAGAGTTGGTGTAGACTCAATTCTGGCCTCATTCTGTAGTATAGGGATTCTATGGTTCTACGGTATGGTACACACCTACGTAGAGACAAACCCATTGGACATGATCACTTTGACAATGGGACCATGAGTGAAAGAGAAATTCCCAGGAATGATCTGATCCAAGTTAACTGGAATACACTATCAATGACCATATTTGGGTCACTGGACAGTTGGTAAGATGTCATATGGTTTCCCTCTCTCTCTCACATACCAAAGAAACTTACAAGGGAAATATTCATAAAAAGACTGCCACGGACCCAAGACGTCCCAAAGTGCTTTACAACCTATGGAGAACTTTTGAAATGTAATCACTGTTGTAATGTATCTTTGTATCTCTCACATATTCCACAAAATAGAAATACCACACACCATCCGTAGCAATAGAAAATCAGAGCAGTAGAATAATTTACTCCCTGGGAATTGCATTTCATTAACTTCTCAGATTTCTGCATCAGATTTTACGGAGTAACGTGGCAAGGAATTCTGGACCTACAAAGAGTTTCAGCAACTAATTCCTTGCGCTCCATATCTGCAATTTTTGAGGCGACTAAATGATTGGAGTTAACTAAATAATTGTGAAAACATAACATTACTACTTTGATCCCAAACAATTAGTAATTGTGAATGATATGTGGCTTGGGGATAGGTGGGAGTGGTGGGAGAGAAAGGACACTGTGTTCAAGGTGTTTGAAAACCCCCCAAGATGCAGGCATGTGTTGTTTTTAAATCTGAATGGGACCAGAGGAGAACTAGCAAGATGGATGCAGAACTGGCTTGGCCATAGAAGACAGAGGGTAGCAGTAGAGGGGTGTTTTTCTGAATGAAAGGCTGTGACTAGCAGTGTTCCAAAGGGATCAGTTCTGGTACATTTGTTGTTCATAGTATATATAAATGATTTGGAAGAAGATGTAGCTGCTCTGATTAGTAAGTTCGCAGACAACACAAAAATTGGTAGAGTTGTGGATAGTGAAGAGGATTGTCAGAGGACGCAGCACGATATAGACTGGTTGGAGACTTGGGCAGAGAAATGGCAGATGGAGTTTAATCCGGACAAGTGTGAGATAATGCATTTGGAAGTTCCAATGCATGTAGGAATTATACAGTAAATGGTAGAACCCTTAAGAGTATTGACAGGCAGAGAGATCTGGGCGTGCATGTCCGCTGATCACTGAAAGTGACAACACAGGTGGATAAGGTAGTCAAGAAAGCATATGGCATGCTTGCCTTCATTGGTCGGGACATTGAGTATAAAAATTCACAGGTCATGCTGCGGTAGTACAGAACCGTAGTTTGGCCTCACTTAGAATATTGTGTACAATTGTGGTCGCCATACTATCAGAAGGATGTGGATGCTTTGGAAAGGGTACAGAAGAGGTTTACCAGGATGTTGCCTGGTCTGGACGGTATTAGCTATGAGTAGAGGTTAGATAATCTCTGTTTGTTTTCACTGGAATGACAGAGACTGAGGGGTGACCTGATAGAGGTCTACAAGTTTATGAGTGGCATGGATAGCGTGGATAGTCAGATGCTCTTTCTGAGGGTAGAAAAGTCAAGTACTCAGGGACATAGATTTAAGGTACATGGGCAAAAGTTTAGAGGAGATGTACGAGGCACGTTGTTTACACAGAAGGTGGTGAATGTCTGGAACACGCTGCCTGGGAAGGTGGTGGGAGCAGGTACGATAGCGGCATTTAAGGGGCAACTAGATGAATACATGAATAAGATGGGAATGGAAGGATACAGACTCCGCAAGTGCATACGGTTTTAGTTTAGGCAGGCATCATGATCGGCACAGGCTTGGAAGGCCGAAGGGCCTGTTCCTGTACTGTAGTTTTCGTTGTTCCCTGTTCTTTGTTCTGATCATTACTCCTTTTGAATAAATGTGCCTTAATTTACTTTCTAAGCAGCAGTATAATTTGATTTGCTTTCACAGTGAGTTCTATCATTCACCCTGTTATGGACAGGAGTGGGATTAATTTAAGCAGCTCCAATTTCTCCTTTTACAATGTGTCTGCAAACTGAATTGCTTACCTCTTTGTAAGCACTGGTGTATTTTTTCCTCAGTGCCTCGGTTTATGGCTGATCTAATTTTCAGGTAATAATGTCACAACAAACTCGAGATAGTTGAACTCAAAGGGTTAGTTTATTTGCGCACACTCTAAATGCAGAAGGAGGGTCACAATGTCAACTCTACACTGAGACAGTTAAAGGGGAAGATGGAAAAAAGAAAGATTTACGGTACAGAAATCACAGAGAAAATAGATTTTGGTTAAAATGGGTTCCAGAGTCCAGACTCAAAATCCACTGAAATATTTCTTCACCATGGTTGGTGGACTGAAGACAGATGCTGTATGATTCATTTATTGGTGGTGTTGATTTCAAACAAATAGGCGTACAGAGATGAATCAGGCTTGTAGAAGATTGTATAAAACTTCCAGTAGGAGCAGGATAGATGGGGCCAGGTATTTAGCTTGGGCAGTGCTCCTTGTCTGCGAGGCTGCCAGTTCGATGGTAAACAGCAGACTGAACATTTCAGATTAGCGAGGCAATATTACTGGTTCCACCACCAGAGGCCCACGTCAAATGATGCCCACCTTGCCACACTGTCTTTGATCCTTATTTGGGTCCCCTAGATTTTTATGTCTCAATGTCTCAATCATGTTGAATTGAAAGGAAGGCTGCAGGACTCCTTGTCTCAGCAGACAAGCAGATTTCTGTTGGCCAGCCTAGGTTATGAAATGCAGGGGGATGTCAGTCGTTCTTCAGAGATAAGTGAGTTCACATGCTACTGTCAGATGACTTCTTTTGTTTGGGGTCACAGACAGACATAGATTCAGCTGTTTGTAAAGGTCTTTATCCAGTTTTTAAAATTGTAAAAGTAACTGTGAGAATGCCTATATATATATTGTATATAAATAGGCCCTCACAAATCAATCAGTTGGGTTTGTATTTGTGAATGGTTACTGGTAATTGCAATGTTCAGCAGCAAACTTATTGATAGACTAGTCTATAGATTATTGAGCGACTCATGATCCACATCTGGCCCACTGGAATTTGTGCTTTATGTTCAACAAACTGTTTTTCATTTCCAATTGCTTTATTTGAACTGTTAGATGAATGAAAATGTTTCAAATCTTATTGTGAAATTCCTATTTGGAAAAGAAAACATTTGTAGTTATTTTGTTTGGTTTGGTAAGATTGCATTCAAGCAACACCCCAAGGAAGTTCTCCCCATTGGTGCTCTTGTAAGAATTAACATATTAAAGAAGAGGCACTAATCACTCATGTTACAAATTCAGTTATAAATTAGTAATTAGGTTTGACAAAAAGGTCAGTAGCCTAGACCTTATCGTCAGGACTATAAAATAAAGATAGTGCTGCTGCATCCAAATTCACCCACAACAAGTTGCAAATATTTGGACTTTTCACCACAGCAAGACGCCCCGGGGTGCTTCACAAAAGCAATTATCAAACAAAAAATGTAACCGGGCCACAGAAAGACATATTACACAACAGGTAACCAAAAGCTTGGTCAAAGTGTGGGTTTTAAGGAATGTCTCAAAGAAGGTGAGAGAAGGGTAGAAAAGCAGGGAGGGAATTGCACAATTTGAGGCACAGGTAAACGAAGGTTCGGCCTCCAGATTTGGAATGACTAAAATCGGTGTGTAGCGACCTGAAGAGATGCTTTCCAATTTAAATGTCACATCCAAATGTTGAGACCAACAATTGACTGTTAAATAGCTAAGCCTCTGCTAGTAGGCCAACATTTTTTCTAAAACTCACCGCTCTTTATGTAACACATAACCTCTTCACCCCTGGAAAAGTGATTTTGTAAGAAGTTTAACAACACCAGGTTAAAGTCCAACAGGTTTATTTGGTAGCAAAAGCACCACCTGAAGAAGGGGCTTGGGGCTCTGAAAGCTTGTGTGGCTTTTGCTACCAAATAAACCTGTTGGACTTTAACCTGGTGTTGTTAAACTTCTTACTGTGTTTACCCCAGTCCAACGCCGGCATCTCCACAAAGTGATTTTGGCCAGAAACAATAGAATAAAGCACAGTTTTAAAACAACCATTTATGGGTACCAGTGTATCTCTCCAATTATTCTATGAATCAATTCCACTGGGCAAAAACACAAAGCACCGGCAACATCAGGCAGTACTTTGAAATCACTTTATAACTGACTTGACTATTCAAGATGTATCAAGATTACTTTCTTTTCTCAGAGATGATTAGGCATTGGGTAAAACATTCAAGCAAGTGGACAAATAGAAGACAGTTAATAGCAACACACAACATCGTGGAGGACATGCGCTGTCAATTAGAATGGTGCAGTGAAGGGACTAGTCAATGATCAAATGAAAGAGAGAGAAAATGAAAGAAAGAAGACAGGAGTAAAAAGAGACAGCGTTAAAGAGAAAGAAAGAAAGTTAGGAAGAAATAAAAGGAAGGACTTGCATTTTTTAAAAATTTAGGGCTCTCCAAAGCACTTTACAGCCAATTAAAGGGTTTTGAAGTTTAGTCAGTGTAAGTTATGTATGAAACACAGTCACCAATTTATGAAGAGAAATGAGATTAAAAACCAGAAAATCTGTTTTAGTGATTTTGGTTGCTAGATAAATATTAGCCTGGATACCTGGAACTCTCCTTCAAGATATACCACAAGATCCTTAAAGTCCACCTTGAGGGGCAGATGGGGCCTTAGTTTTAAATATCATCCAAGAAACAACACAACAAACAGCAATCCCCCATTATTACACTGAAGTGTCAGCCGAGGTAATTGCTGAAGTCTCAGTTGGAGACTCGAACCCATAAACTCCTAACACAGATGTGAAACTGCAATCACTGAACCAAATTAACACCCAACAGGAGAACAAGATAAGAGCATACTGCAATTTACTGGTCAGAAAATGCTCGATAACCTGAGCAGGTCTGATAACATCTGTGGAGGAAGGCACACAGGGTGGAATTTTCCCAAAAAATGGCAAAGTGACAGCTTCTGACTGAAAACTGACACTGTTCTCTCCATAAAAACAGGCAGGTTTTCTCTTCAGATCTTCTGACACTTTGTCAGAAGGCAGGGGGTGGTCATGTGATGTGAGCACGGGAATGGCTGTGTTTCCATGAGTTCTGGTGCGACTCATCTTTTAACCCTTTTGTTTATGCTGATGCACAGCCCATAAGTACTTAATCTTGGAGTGCTATCTCCGTACAATCTCCCTTGAAGATTTCTGGTTATGTTTCTGGATAAAGTGCTGAGTAAAGTCATGAAAATCTCCATTGGAAAGAATTAGTCGAGGCAGCTAGGTTGGCGCCAAGCCTGCAACATGACAATTTGGGCAGTTTTTTGAAGGGGTAACCAAGATAGTAGATGAGGGCAATGCAGTCAACGTTGTCTACATGGACTTTAGCAAGGCCTTTGGCAAGGTCCCGCATGGTAGGCTGTTTGCACAAGGTTAAATCTCATGGGGTCCAGGATGAGGTAGCCAATTGGATATAAAATTGGCTTGATGACAGAAGACAGAGGATGGTTGTAGAGGACTAGTTTTCAAACTGGAGGCCTGTGACCAGCGGTGTGCCTCAAGGATCAGTGGGTCCATTGTTATTTGTTATTTATATTAATGATTTGGATGAGAATTTAGGAGGCATGGTTAGTAAGTTTCCAGATGACACCACAAATGGAAGGAATATTGGACAGTGAAGAAGGTTATCTAGGATTGCAATGGGACCTTGATCAATTGGGCCAATGGGCTGATGGATGGTAGATGGAGTTTAATTTAGATAAATGTGAGATAACGACAAAGAAATCTCAGAGTACAAGTTCATAGCTGCTTGAAAGTCGAGTCACAGGTAGACAGGGTGGTGAGAAGGCATTTGGCATTTTAACTTTCATTGGTCAGAACATTGAATACAGGAGTTGGAACGTCTTGTTGAAGTTGTACGAGATATTAATAAGGCCACACTTGGGATACTGTGTACAGTTCTGGTCACCCTATTATAGAAAGGATATTATTAAACTAGAAAGAGTGCAGAAAAGATTTACCAGGATACTACTGAGACTTGATGGTTTGAGTTATAAGAAGAGGCTGGATTGACTGGGATTTGTTTTCCCTGAAACGTAGGAGGCTGAGGGGTGATCTTATAGAAGTCTATAAAATAATGAGGGGCATAAATAAGGTAGATAGTTAATATCTTTCCTCAAAGGTAGGGGAGTCTAAAACTAGAGGGCATAGGTTTAAGGCGAGAGGGGAGAGATAGAAAAGGGTCCAGAGGGGCAATTTCTTCACACAAAGGGTGATGAGTGTCTGGAATAAGCTGCCAGAGGCAGTAGAAGTGGGTACAATTTTGTCTTTTAAAAAGCATTCAGACAGTTACATGGGGAAGATGGGTATAGAGGGATATGGACCAAATGCAGGCATTTGGGACTAGCTTAGTGGTGAAAGCCAGGCAGCATGAACAAGTTGGGCTGAAGGGCTTGTTTCCATTTTGTAATGCTCTATGACTCTATGATCAGTGAGCGGACTCTCAATCTGGCACCGTTGAAAGCTTTGTAGATGATGACTGCCAATTGCAACAGGATCTTGATCAGTTGGGCCATTGGGCTGACGAATGGCAGATGGAGTTTAATTTAGACAAATGCGAGGTGATGCATTTTGGTAGATTGAACAAGGCAGGACTTACTCAGTTAATGGTAGGGCATTGGGGAGAGTTACAAAACAAAGAGATCTAGGGGTACATGTTCATAGCTCCTTAAAAGTGGAGTCACAGATGGACAGAGTGATGAAGAAGGCAATTGGCATGCTTGGTTTCATCGGTCAGAACATTGAATACAAGAGTTGGAATGACTTGTTGAAGTTGTACAAGACATTGGCAAGGCCACACTTGGAATACTGTGTGCAATTCTGGTCACCCTATTATAGAAATGATATTATTAAACTAGAAAGAGTGCAGAAAAGATTTACTAGAATGCTATCGGGACTTGATGGATTGAGTTATAAGGAGAGGCTGGATAGACTGGGACTTTTTTCTCTGGAGCACAGGAGGCTGAGGGGTGATCTTTTGAGGTCTATAAAATAATGAGGGACACAGATCAGCTAGATAGTCAATATCTTTTCCCAAAGGTAGGGGAGTTTAAAACTAGAGGGCATAGATTTAAGGTGAGGGGGAGAGATACAAAAGTGTCCAGAGGGGCAATTTTTTCACACAGAGGGTGGTGAGTGTCTGGAACAAGCTGCCAGAGGTAGTAGTGGAGGCGGGTACAATTTTGTCTTTTAAAAAGCATTTAGACAGTTACATGGGTAAGATGGGTATCGAGGGATATAGGCCAGATGCCCGCAATTGGGATTAGTTTAGGGGTTTAAAAAAAAAAGGGCGGTATGGACAAATTGGGCCGAAGGGCCTGTTTCCATGCTGTAAACCTCTATGACTCTATGATTAAGGTTATAGAAGACAAACTCAGCATTTTGGCACAGAATTTCAGTGTTCATTTTGCTGAACAACAAAGAAGCTTGATGAAGTGGAGGAAAGAATCCTTATTGTCGAGAATGCAGCTCCCTCAGTTGAGGCCCTCTTTCAATCGTTGGAAAATCAGCTAAATAGTATATCCTAAATTACCTGGAGAGCCGGGGCTGGAGGAAAGGTGTCAATGTGACTGGCTCTCCAGAAGGAGCTGCGAGTGAACTCCTGGCTAAATTCTTTGAGACCTGGCAACCATGTTTTTTAAAATCTCGACACGAAAGCTAGGCATGTTAGTCTTGAAGGGGCACATTGCATCTTGTTTTCGAGGCCTGACCTCCGGCTGGTAATCATGTGTTGTCATAGCTTCAGTTGCAGGGGTTTCAATGAAGCTGGAAAGTGTCTGAAGGTTATCTGAATGCAGTTTGCCCTGCTTTATTCCCATTAGCCTGAGAATGGCATCTGACAGATCCTCCTAAGGCTTTGACCTCTCTAAGGGGGGAATTTTACCATTTTCAGTCTAAGTGCCGAATCCGGGCGTCAAATAGATCCGCGCCTGGAATCCTCTTTGCAGCGCGCCCATACGCGTTTTGCCGGCTCCGGCCCGATCCACGCTGAGGGCGGGGCTTAGCGCTGGCGGACTGATCGGAGCTCTGAACTGCACATGCGCAGTTCAAAAAAATTCTGACAGAGCGCGCCCGGGCGCGAAAGAAAGAAAAAGCAGAAAGCGGAGAGAGCGTCTCTCTGACGGTCATCCTCTGGTCGAGGGTGGGGGGGAGGAGGTGGGTGGGAGGAGGAGGGGGGGGCGGGACCCTGATCATCTTCTGGTCGGGGGGGGGGGGGGGTGGGAGGGGAGGGGGTGTGACCGATCATCCCCTGGGGGGTGGGGGGAGGGGGAGGAGAGGGGGTGTGACGTATCTTCCTCTGGTCGGGGGGGTTCCGCTGCCAGTCTGCGGCCGATCCCTCCTGCCAGAGTGGACATGCGGCCATGCCATCCCACAAAACCTTCAGGATGAAGCGATTCCTCGCTAAGAAGATGAAGCAGAACCGATCGATTCCACAGTGGATCTGCATGAAAACCAGCTACAAGATCAGTACAAGTCCAAGAGGAGACACTGGAGAAGGACCAAGCTGGGCCTGTAAAGGGATACACCATCACTGGTACACTACCAGCCACAGCCATCTCTCCCGCTCTCTTGCCCCTGCAGCGAAGAGTAATCTGTGGTAGTGTACCAGTGATGGTGTATCTATCCCTTTACAGGCCCAGCTTGGTCCTTCTCCAGTGTCTCCTCTTGGAATTGTACTGATCTTGTAGCCGGTTTTCATGCGGATCCACTGTGGAACCGGCCGGTTCTGCTTCATCTTCTTAGCGAGGAATCGCTTCATCCTGAAGGTTTTGTGGGATGGCATGGCCGCACGTCCACTCCGGCAGGAGGGATCGGCCACAGACAGGCAGCGGAACCCCCCCGACCAGAGAATGATACGTCACACCCCCTCTCTTCCCCTCCCCCACCCAGGGGATGATCGGTCACACCCCCTCCCAACCCCCGGCCCCCCCAGAGGATGAGACGTCACACCCCCTCTCCTCCCCCCCCCCCTCCCCCCCTCCCCCCCCCCCCCGCCCCCGACCAGAGGATGGCCTGGGTCAGAGAGCTATTGCAGTCTCTGACCCCGCACTTCGGAGGCTGCAGCGGCGACTTCGGACTTTTATTCGGCAGGTCGATTAGAGCGCGGACGCGGATCGGGCCAGAAGACGGTAAAGTGGAATTTGACAGTAGAGTTGGGCGCGCGGTTCATTAAGTTGATTTGAATGCATGCAAATGCATTGAAATCGTCGGGCCGCTCGTAAAGCCGCGATCTGCTCGGATTCAGGTACAGATCACGTTAAAGGCCCGACGCCCAACTTTACCGCGATTTCGCGCCCGTTTTCGGGCACAAAGTTTTGGTAAAATCAGGCCCTAAGCTTGGCAATAATTTGCAGTCATAATCTGCAGTTCATTGCTAATCCTGGATTTTACCCCTTGACATTACACTACTTTATTAATTTTGTGATGTTATTTACCATGTTGATAGGGGTGATTTATAGGGGTGGAATTCTCCCCAAACTTTTCAAGTGTCATTATTCCTAAGCAGCACAGTGACACAGTGGTTAGCACTGCTGCCTCATAACGTTAGGGACATGGGTTCACTTCCCGGCTTGGGTGACTGTGCGGAGCCGGCATTTTCTCCCCGTGCCTGCGTGGGTTTCCTCCGGGTGCTCAGATTTCCTCCCACAGTCCAAAATGTGCCGGCTTGGCGAATTGGCCATGCTAAATTCTCCCTCAGTGTACCCGAACAGGCGCTGGAGTATAGCGACTGGGGGATTTTCACAGTAACTTAATTGCAGTGTGAATGTAAGCCTATTTGTGACTAATAAATTAAAAAAACTTTTAAAACTTTCTTCCCATTTCTGCGTGGGTTTTCTCCGGGTGCTCCAGTTTCCTCCTACAATCCAAAAAATGTGCTGTTTAGGTGCATTGGCCATGCTAAATTCTCCCTCAGTCTACCCGAACAGGTGCTGGAATGTGGCGACTAGGGGATTTTCAGAGTAACTTCATTGCAGTGTTAATGTAAGCCCATTTGTGACTAATAAATAAACTTAAAATTAAACTTAATGGCGAGAACAATGGAGTGATTTGCACCAGTTTTTTTGGCGTGCAATTCAACAAAATTTAGAGCGCTGAGAGAGCCATCTCGGGACCAGCGCTGTTATTGTGTCTCCAGGCACGTGACTCCCTGGAGGTGGCCGCAGCTGTGCACTGTTAACAAGGGGGAGCTGCACTCACAGCCAGTCACGCCAGGAAGATAGAACCACACAGACCAGCCCATGATTCAAGGAGGGAGAGCTCAGATGGCTGCTGGGTGTCGTGCAGGAAAGGCAGGCCATCCTGAACCCCCCAGGAGGCAAGATGACCCAGGAGCAGGGACTCCAGTGTAGCCTGGGAAGCAGTGACCGGCCGTGGCAGTCAGTGCTTGTGGCCTGACAAGCTGGACTGGAGGCCACTGCCAGAAGATGGACAATCTGATTCGAGCTGCAATCAGTCCTGTCCATCGCACCTGGAATGTCCATCCCGACCCACTCCCTGACAGCTCGCGGCCCTCCAGCATCTTCCCTAAATTCCTCTGGCACCCCCCACCCCACACACCTCCCTCCCCCCATCACAACCAGTGTGCGGTGAGGCAAGGTGCCAAGCTACACCACCCATTCTATCCCTTCCCCCTACCCTGGCTGCAAGCCATCAAGTTTTCAATCATCCTCTATCCAGGAGAAGATGGCGCTAATCGCAGAGAGCTGCATCTCCTGAACTGCATCTCCTGATTCCCTTTGCGGAACAAGTGATGCATCTCACAGGGAAGCCATCTGTTAGTGACTGTGATGTCGCTGTGCGCCACAGAAATGAGGATCCGCAATGCTTTCTCAAATAAGTGCCTATTCGCCCAGATACTCGTCCCTCCCGAGCACGTGTATCCGTATGTCTTCTCTTGCAGAAGCAACACAGAATGAGGCCAGGCCTTCAGGAGTCAGCGTTCACCCTGCACCCCCTGCAGCCACCCCCCTGTGACCTCTGCCAGTACTGAGGAGGAAACCACTGAGGAAACCATTGATCAGGCATCAGCGGCATCACCCGCATCATCCACCAGCAGACAGATACACACCTCGGCAGGTGTAATTAGCAGACAGTTCGGGGTCACTTTCTGGTGAGCACCATGCACCTGCTGATGCACATCTGAGGGATCAGGCAGACTGAGGTCTGCCGGATCCCAGGACACAGCTGGCTCCCAGCCAGATGTTGGGCTGCTGGAACAGGTTCTCACAGAGCTGCTGCGGATGCAGAGGCAGAGCTGGGGATTACAGGAGGGGGTGTCGGAGACATTCTAGCAGCTGCAAGGCTTCAGGTGAAGGAGATGATGCCAGCATTTTGTGGTACCCAGGCTGATACTGCAAGGGCGGTAACCGTGGTGGAAAGCCTAGGGCAGGAACTGGTAGCCATGGGGGGCAGGGTCCAAGAGCTTGGCTCAATCTCAGAGGGCACTTGCTGAGGAGCTCCAGAACTGGGTCCTGACTCACAGGACTATTGCTGAGGACTCACACACCATGAGGAAGACACTATTGGGCCTCCAAGACTGGCAGCGCCAGGTGACATGGAGGCTTCTAGAACTCACTCCAGCTTCTCTGTTGCCCAATGGAATGTCTTAAGAGCCCACAAGCACCATGAGGGAGGAGGAAGCACTGGAGCCGAAGCTAGGGTCTTCCACCAGGAGACCCTGGCCATCCCCAGCCTTTCCAAGTCCTCCCTTCCTGATGTTGGTGCACTTTTCAGGCAGCGAGCTGAACGGAGTGCCATGGCTATGTCCATGCTCCCCAAGCAGTACGTTCCAGACCCCTGCGACCCCGGGTGCAGGCTGTCCCCACAGATCCCCCTGTCCCATGCCTTGAAACTATGCCCCCCACCATAGCCCCGAACCAAGGGTAGCACCCCAGCCACACCCCTTACAAACCCAAGCACCCTGACCATGCACCCCCATCCCTCCCCCCCACCCCGCCAGCCTCCTCCGCGCTGCAGGTGTGATGATACTGTATCTTTAAGAAATGCATTTTAAGCATGTTCTCTGCAGTTATAAGCAATTCTTTTTTTAAATTGTGCTTGTTGCCGAGCTGTCTGCTTAGATGTCCTTTTATTATTGCTTAAATAGTTTAAATGGGGTTTTATTTATTTTTACTCTGGGCCCAATGCACTTTCTGGGAGTTTATGACCATTTGAATTATTAGGGGGAAGAATGATTAACTCATCAGGAGACAGGAGTTCTTTACCTTTGAGTTTGGTTCAGAGTCAGGGGCTGTCCTAGTTTTCAAGCTGCAGGCAGGTTTTGTCTCTCTCTCTCTTGCTCTCTGGTATTGCAAATTCTGCTGGTTAGCTGGAAGCAGGTCTTCCTGTCTTCCTCAAGTGAAAATTCTGCTCTTGGTAGTTTGCTAGCTCATAACTAGAGGAAGGATTGTCTTTGTCTCTTCCAGTGGTTTGCTGGCCAAAAGCGAGAGGCCAGCAGTGAGATTATCTTTACCTCGAGGTTTGCTGGAGGTTACAAGGCTGGGAAGTCAGACTTTCAATTCTGCAACCAAAGGACTAAGTTGAAAAACCACGTGAGCATTTTTATTTCCTATGCTAATCCCAAAAAAGGCGTTTGTTTATGGGATTTGTTTGGTTGGAACAGTATTTAGCTGTTAAGGTTTATACAATCTCATGGGGTTTTTTTCTTGTTTGTAATTGGCAAAAGTTATTGCTATTTTGTTTCTATGTGTTACTTGTATTCTTAAATAAACTTTGTTTGAGAAAAGCTCTCCATTGGGTCATTTGAATCATACTTGAAGTGAAGCATCTCATGCTTACTCTAGCCAAATTCAATGTGCAAAATTTATGGCCTAGGTTGACTTCATAAAATACCTTGGAGTTTCTGACCTGGATTATAATAATCCACCCCACCTTCCTGCCCCTCTCTCAACTGCTCTCCTCCCAGCCCCGGTGCATTGGACACCACACAGTGATGGCCTCAATTCTCACTCGGACATGGTGTGCAGTCAGAGGACAGGCAGGAGTCAGAATTCAGCAGCTTCAGGGCAGCATCACAGCTTGCCTCACAATGATTCATCATCATCATCCTGTTCAGACAAGTCACTCACTGACTCAACCAACCCAGGCCCATCACCCTCAAGTGATGTAGATATGACCCTCATGGAGGAATTGGTGGGGAGTTGTGTGCCATGTGGGGAGTGTGGACAAGGGTTCTTGGGGGGGGGGGGAGGTGGTGTTGGAGCCACTGGACACCCCGCCTCTTAGTGGCTGAAACTAACAGCAATGAGGGCCTCCCTGGTCCTCCTGCTTTGCCACACTATTGCCCTTGCCGCCGCCGATCCAGTATCCCCCAGATCCTCCTCAGCCTCGTCCTCCACACACCTCCTCCTCAGGGGCATCCGCCTGGTGCTCTGCCTCCATGATGTCACCCACTGCTGCGCCAGGTTGTGGAGTCATGGCAGACCATGATGATGCAAGAGACCCTCTGGGGCTGTATTGCAGGGCTCTGCCGGACCGGTCCAGGCAGCGGAACTGAATCTTGAGCAAGCCGATGCATCATTCGATGACGGACTGGGTGACAGAGTGGGCCTCATTGTATCGGGTCTCCATCTTGGTCTCAGGCATCTACACTGGCACCATCAGCAATCACCTCAGCGGGTAGCCCTTATCTCCCATGAGCCATCCCGTCAGCCCAGGGCAGTCTTCAAAAACCCCATGGATGTCCAAGTGTCCCAGAGTGTAACTATCATGCACGCTCCCCAGCAAGCATTCAAACATCTCCAGGATTTTGGCAAGGTGGTCGCAAACAATCTGCATATTCAGGGAATGGAACCACGTCTGGTTGATAAAGGGCATTCCCTGATTCCAGGGGGCAATCTATAGCCTCCTGAGCCTGCGACATGCTGGAGATGGTGGCAAAGCCTTCAGTCCGGGCATTTTGTTGGTAATTAAGAAGGCAAATCAGGTAATTAAGAAGGCAGATGGAATTTTGTCCTTCATTGCTAGAGGGATGGAGTTTAAAAACAGCGAGGTTATGCTGCAGCTGTCTAAGGTGCTGGTGAGGCCACACCTGGGGAACTGTGTTCAGTTTTTGTCTCCTTACTTGAGAAAGGATATACTGGCATTGGAGGGGGTGCAGAGGAGATTCACTAGGTTGATTCTGGAGTTGAGAGGGTTGGCTTATGAGGAGAGACTGAGTAGACTGGGGCTATATTCATTGGAATTCAGAAGAATGAGGGGGGATCTTATAGAAACATAAGATTATGAAGGGAATAGATAAGATAAAAACAAGGAAGTTGGTGACAGGTGAAACTCGAACTAGGGGACATGGCCTCAAAATAAGGGGGAAGCATGTTTATGACTGAGTTGAGGAAGTTCTTCACCCAAAGGGTTGTGAATCTGTGGAATTACCTGCCCAGTGAAGCCGTTGAGGCTACCTCATTGGATGTTTTTAAGGCAAGGATAAATAGATTTTTGAACAGTAAAGGAATTAAGGGTTATGTTGAGCGGACGAGTAAGTGGAGCTGAGTCCACAAAAAGATCAGCCATGATCTTATTGAATGGCAGAGCAGACTCGAGGGTCCAGATGGCCTACTCCTACTCCTAGTTCTTATGTTCTTATGTTGGGCGTGGCATGGGTCAAAATGTATGTAGTGCCCTACCCGGGTGCATAGAGCATCTGTCAACTCCTGGGTGCACCTGGGGGCCGACAACTGTGAGACGCCACATAGGTTCCAGATCAAACCCTGGAATGACCTGATGGTGCAGAGGTTAAGGGCAGCCATCACCTTAACTGCCACCAGGAGCTCATGTCCTCTTCCTCCATGAGGTGCCAGGTCTGCGTGGAGCCTTCGCATGCAGTTGTTCAAATATTTCTGGACTGCAGCTGCAGCGCGATGGCAATGAAGTAGATGTTTTAGCTGGTGCCTAGCTTTTTAGGCTATTACATTATTTTTAGTTTTGTAACCTTCAGAAACTTGTTGTAAATTAGGTCTAAGGTGGCGAGTTTTAGCACACTGTAAGTAGACAAACCAAATTGTGTTCTGTTGACGCTTACATTCTGAGTGTCACTCACTAATGTTCCCATTACCAAAAAAAATCTCATCTTTCAATTTTAAAAGGCTGAAGGAGGATCCAATGCTGTTAGTGAGGACGTGAATTCTAAATAACAGATAGGCTCTCAGAAGACAAAATAAGAAGCTATTTGTACTGACTACTTTGTCCACAGCAGGGCTTCAACTTTCGTGTATGTTGCACCAGAAAGACAGGCGAAAAGGACGAGCATAATCTGCACTCCTATTATTGACCAGGTTTAGTTAAGTTGGCAGATCCTGCACTTGATTGTTTTGCTGGAATCCAGTTGAGACCTTTGTCCTATGCAAAAAGGATCAATTCATTTTCCGTTATAAAGTGGGCTAATTTGCGGTTGTCTCATATAGTTTAATGTCAAATGGCAAAAAACGGAAGCCTCACAATATTCCCTTTTTGCTCACACTTTTCAAAAAGTAGTTCTACTTTCATGTAAAGATTTTGAACACTTTGGCTGGAATGTTACAGCCGTTCACGCCAGTGGGATTCTCCCAGCCCACGGCAGTGAACAAAGATTTGGCTGGGTGCCAAAGAGCCAGGATCTATCCCGGCAACCTGGGCTGGTCTTCAAATAGCCCAGAGATGTCCGACTGCCTCAGGATATAGCTGTCGTGGACGTTCCCTGGGTGACATGCACAGACCTGCAGGATAATCATCCTGTGGTCAGAGACTATTTGGCATTGAGGGAGTGGAACCCTTTCCTGTTAATAAATGGTTGCCCCTCACCTCACGGGGACTGCAGAGTGATGTGTTTCCCATCCACTGCTCCCATGGACATGGGGCATCTCTGCAATGGCAGTGAAGCCCTCAGCCTGGGACTACTGCTGACCTTGTCCAACAGCAAAATGGGTGTATTGGCCTGCCCGGACATACAAGGTATCTGTGACCTGGCAAACACATCTGTGGACTGAGGCCTGAGAGATTCCACCAAGGTCACCAATGGGTGGCTGAAATGACTCTGTTGCATCAAAGTTAAGGACTGCTGTCACCTTAACTTCTTCTGGGAGTGGGTGGCCGCCCCTCCCCTTAGACGCCAGGTGTGTGAGCACCTCACACAGGTGCCAGACCGTGTCCTTGGATAGGCAGAGCCAGCAACGGCACATAACCTCCAAGAGGCCCTCGAATAACGTCCTGGTCCGGTACCACCTAGTCCTCCGCATCCTTCTTCTTCTGGCCACCCTTTCAGGAGACTGCTCTCCTACTATATGGCCAACAATGGCAGCCCCTGCCCTCCTTCCTCAGGACCAGCCACTGGCTGCTCCTGGGGTGACCTCCCCACACCTTCCACCTCCTGAGCCATCACCTCCTCCTCAGCCGCCACCATGATGACCAACTCTAAATCAATTAGCCGGATCCATTCTGCAAGCTGGGGGTTAGAGAGAGAATGATTGATGGATTCATGTCATTGCTTTCATCTACCCCAGCACCACCACACCCCCCACAACTCCCCCGCCCTCCTACTCCCTCTTGTGGATGCTGGCAACACAACACAATCTGTGGTGCCAGGCATCACTGGATTAGTTTGCCTGCCATTGGTATCGTGAGTCAGCAGGAAGAGTATGCAGGTTGGTGTGCGGGCATGGCCATTGCACACCCTTGAGCCATTGCCATGAGTGCAACTACAGCATTCCCTTCCAGACATGTGTTGCAGGTCAAGGGCATGGGGCAGGGACAGACTCCGAATTATCGCAAGATGGATTCCCATTCACTGCAGAGTATGAGTGACTATGTTAACCTGAGCACCCCTGCCTGGGACACCAGCTACCTGAACTGATTAGCCCTCAAGCAAGTGCACTCCCCCCCCACTCCCTAAAACCCAAGCAGTCAGTCCAGTCCCTCACCACACCCAAACAATATAACAGCCCAGTGGCTGTGGAGAGCAGCCTGACCAGCACTCAGTTAAGGGCCCTACCCCACCCCGCAGGAAGTACATGAAACATTCCTGGTCCAGCGGACAGCAATTTTCCAGGCCCTGCCTCCAACCTCCCCAGCCTTCCGGGGGTTGCAGCCCCATAACACTTAGCTCCTTACTCCTGATCAACGCTGCGTTGCCAGCTCCTGACTTTTATAATGCAGATGTAAACCCCGCCAGAGTGACATCACGCCGGGGGCGGGGGGGTGGTGGGATGGGGGGGGGACATTTGTGGGGGCGCAGATTCTAGTCGCGCACCCACTAATCAGATGCTAAGGTATGTAAATACACGCAAATGACTATTACGCAGATTTTCAGCGTGGATCCATCAACGCCAAAAAGCTTAGGTTGGGAGACGCACGGAATCCCGGACGCCCAGTGCGAATCCCGCAAATCGGCTGCCGTTAGAATATCCCATCCCGCTGCGCTAAAAATTCAGCGCATTGGGATGGGAGAATCATCCCCATTAATAGTGGGAGACTTCAATAAACCGAATATGAATCGGAAAAACCCAAGTGGTTTAGAATCAGAACGAGTCAATAAAATGCATGGCTGTTTCATGGCTCAGCTTATTAAGGAAGCAACAAGCAGCAGTGTTCAACTTGAACTTGTGTTAGTAAGCGATCTGGGTAATGTACAGGGAATGGATGTCATCTCAGAGTCAGAAATGCCCAAAACCAGGAACCAGATATAAATTCAAATTTGGAAGCAGAAGTGAAAGATTATTGGTATTTGATGATTGGAGGATCAAAATTGAAATTGACCTCCTCCTGTTTTCTCTCATAATTCCATCTTTCTCTCCCCTGGCTATTTTGATTTCTGTATATGAATTTACATTGAATTAAATAAACTTATAGTTCTTAATAGAGACTGTGGGTGGAATTTTCCCATCATCCGGAATCATAGCAGGCAGAACAGACCATGCATCAGGCAGGATTTTCCAGTCTTGGGGAAAGCGCAACTGGAAAATCCCGCCCTCTATCTGAAAGTGGATTCTTTAATCTGATTGGTTGAAGATTCATTCTGTTGCTGGCTCTCTTCCCACGGATCCCTGATCACATGTTAAGGGTGCTGTACAATTTCAGCTCTCTAACCACAGATTACAGTGCAAAGGCCCATCAAAGGCAAATAGCAAGCACTGTTTGTTCATTGCTGAGAGAAAAATTCATGCCATTACCAAGAATGCAAAACATGTTTCTCATTTCCTGTAATCCACAAAGTGATTAATAAGATGCCAGCCATTTTGTAATAATCATGGTTCAGAAGAGTTTCTTCTGACCCACCTAAACTGCCATTGCTAGAAGGAGGATCCCACAAAAGGTCACCACTCTGGACTAACTGGCGAATATTATGAACTCTATTAAGACAGAAGCAGGGGGAATTCTTATAAGTCTGATCCCCATACCTGACTGAGAGCGGCTGAGTGGTAGACACATTAACAACAACCGTCGCTGAGGTTAGGTTTCAAACTAAGCATTTTGGAGTATGCAACACAATGATTCAGGCTTCCAGTCAATACTTTCTCTATTCAAATAAGCAAATAAATGTTTGTATCAAAACATGTGCCCTTGATGTGCTATGAATGGGATAACATGTCCAAGGGCTATGTTCTAGGGATAACAATAACTCCTTCATGGTTAAAAAAAAATCATGATGTGGAGATGCTGGCGTTGGACTGGGGTAAACACAGTAAGAAGTCTCACAACACCAGGTTAAAGTCCAACAGGTTTATTTGGTAGCAAAAGCCACTAGCTTTCGGAGCGCTGCTCCTTCGTCAGGTGAGTGGGAGTTCTATTCACAAACAGGGCATATAAAGACACAAACTCAATTTACAAAATAACGACTGGAATGCGAGTCTTTACAGGTAATCAAGTCTTAAAGGTACAGACAATGTGAGTGGAGAGAGCGTTAAGCACAGGTTAAAGAGATGTGTATTGTCTCCAGACAGGACAGTTAGTGAGATTTTGCAAGTCCAGGCAAGTTGTGGGGGTTACAGATAGTGTGACATGAACCCAAGATCCCGGTTGAGGCCGTCCTCATATGTGCGGAACTTGGTTATCAGTCTCTGCTCAGCGACTCTGTGCTTTCGTGTGTTTTGGTGGTGGGGCAGAAATTGAGCCCTTGGCTGAGAACTTTGATTCTCACGACAGCAACACGACACACGACACGACTCACGACACACGACAGTGCAGAGTCGCTGAGCAGAGACTGATAGCCAAGTTCCACACACGTGAGGACGGCCTCAACCGGGATCTTGGGTTCATGTCAAACTATCTGTAACCCCCATGACTTGCCTGGACTTGCAAAATCTCACTAACTGTCCTGTCTGGAGACAATATACATCTCTTTAACCTGTGCTTAACGCTCTCTCCACTCACATTGTCTGTACCTTTAAGACTTGATTACCTGTAAAGACTCGCATTCCAACCATTATTTTGTAAATTGAGTTTGTGTCTTTATATGCCCTGTTTGTAAACAGAATTCCCACTCACCTGATGAAGGGGCAGCGCTCCGAAAGCTAGTGGCTTTTGCTACCAAATAAACCTGTTGGACTTTAACCTGGTGTTGTGAGACTTCTTACAAAAAAAAATCACCAGAAATTATGTGAATGCCCACCGTTCTTCAATCCAGACGTAAACCTGTTATTTTTAGACGAAAGCTAACAGTAAATTAACAAGCAAGAAAATTGCATCATCGCAGAACAATACAACAAAAAGCTATGGTGCAAAAACTCAAAGCAACAATAAAGATTGGGGAGCTGCTATTCCATCACATAAAAGATAAAGTTATAAGTTCCTTCTGTGTTTCTCACATGGAGTGTTAATCTGCAGTCTTCAGGAGGAACCAATCTTTGCAGATTTCTAAAGATGATGATTGTGTGACTGAGATGATATTCCAGTCCACTGAACGGGGCTTAACTGTCATCTTGAGACTGAAACTGAATTGAACTTTATAATGAACATTGAAATGAAAATAGTGACAAACTACTGCAATACATATCCCCAGAGCAGCTAATCTTCGAATAAACAGCTATCCATCACACGAAAAAACAATGGTTCAACTTCATGAATTAAAAACCAGAGCAGCCAGAAGAGCTCACCATGGGATGGATAAATCTGGTCTAACAAGCAACGCCCACTTCCATGAAAAAATAAACAAATAGGGCATCTAAGAGATCAATGGATAAGATAGTAGATCTATAGTAGCAAAAGTTAAAACCTTGATTTTTGATTTGATTTATTATTGTCACATGTATTAACATACAGTGAAAAGTATTGTTTTGTGCGTGCTATACAGACAAAACATACCGTTCATAGAGAAGGAAACGAGAGAGTGCAGAATGTAGTGTTACAGTCATAGCTAGGGTGTAGAGAAAGATCAACTTAATGCAAGGTAAGTCCATTCAAAAGTCTGACAGCAGCAGGGAAGAAGCTTTTCTTGAGTCGGTTGGTACGTGACCTCAGACTTTTGCATCTTTTTCCCGAAGGAAGAAGGTGGAAGAGAGAATGACCAGTGTGCGTGGGATCCTTAATTATGCTGGTTGCTTTGCCAAGGCATCGGGAAGTGTAGACAGTGTCAATGGATGGGAGGCTGGTTTGCGTGATGGATTGGACTACATTCACGACCTTTTGTAGTTTCTTGCGGTCTTGGGCAGAGCAGGAGCCATACCAAGCTGTGATACAACCAGAAAGAATGCTTTCTATGGTGCATCTGTAAAAGTTGTTGAGAGTCGTAGCTGACATGCCAAATTTCCTTAGTCTTCTGAGAAAGTAGAGCCGTTGGTGGGCTTTCTTAACTATCCTGTCGGCATGGGGGGGGACCAGGACAGGTTGTTGGTGATCTGGACACCTAAAAACTTGAAGCTCTCGACACTTTCTACTTCATCCCCATTGATGTAGACAGGGGCAAGTTCTCCTTTACGCTTCCTCAAGTCAATAACAATCTCCTTCGGCTCCTTCTTAGCCACACCAAGAGTCAAAGGACTATTAGATTTTGCATCGGGCCAATCAAAGGATTCATCAGGACAGAATTGATTGGACTACCAAATGTACGGCAGAAATTTCAAATTATTAATCTGCATCAGATTTTATTTCTGTGAATGGTGCTTAATTACCAGTAGTGCATTATACTGTTGGTGCAAAACGTATGAAAATATAATTCGATCATCTCATCATCTAAAACAAAAAATTAGAAATCTGAAAACAGATTGAACCACTGATCCTGATGGCATCAGTTGAAGGTGCTGAAAGAAATGTGGCACGTGCTTTGTAAGCCTCTTGCCTGTACCTTTAACAGCTCGCTAGAATTGAGGATGGTGTCCTTGAACTGAACTGAGGTTCAAGCACCTGGTCAGAACCAGGGAGCCATCGGCCCATGAAGATAGTTTCAATCATACATAAGTTGCTGGAAGGGATTAAGTGAGGTATTTTGTATGATTATCTAGATAAAGAATAAACTATTCAGCTAATACCCAATATGGTTTCTTTGCTTCACGAATCCAATTGAGTTTTTTTTTGCAGAGATAAGGAGATTGGTGGGTGAAGTTAAGCTACATATCTTACACTCGGATTTTTAGAATACTTTTGTGAAGCTGCCTACACAATAAGTTGCACCATAAGAGACGAATGTGTAGAGTTGGTGAGTTCCCCTCAACAAAATGTAGTTAGTAATAATTGTGGATTAAATTGGGGACCTGTGGTATCCTACAGCATGACCACAATTTCTTTTCACTATGTTTATTAATAACCCAGATGGATATTTAAGGATAGTTCTTAGGTTTGCACATGATAGAACTAGTTAAATTATAGTTGTTATAAGGATTTGATTTAAAAAAAATACAATTTCCATTTTTTTTTTCAGGCTGGGTTTTTAAACATAAACTAATATCCCCTTAAGAAATGGAGACTCCCAGATAGATACAATACAGCTGCTTGCATTCCACTAGTGAGATGACAAAGAAAATAAACTCAACCCCCGAGGGGGCATGAAATATCCAATCTCCTATTGGCTTTACACTATCTCAAATATTTCTGAGACAAGGTGTCAAAATGCAATTACCTGTTCTAAAACAATGTCTGCAGCAGATGTGGACTCATTTCTTTTCTGGAATATACAGCCAGCAGGGTATTTTAAGAGATTGTGTTACCAAGCAGAGTTCTGAATGCTGCACTGAAAAAAGGCTGAAGCTTTTTGTCCTCTCTGTTCCTCTCTTTTAGAAACACGATGCCTGGATTTGCAAAGTAACCATCCTGAGAAGAGAAATCTATCGCAGACTGAGATTCTTTGGGGGGGGGGGGGGGGGGGGTGGGGGGGGGGGGGGGAATAGGACAAGGAAATCTGCTCCACACAATAGCACCCAAGAAGGCAACCAACAAAATGGCCACAATATGTAATGAGCACATTAAGACCACCCAAACAATAGCTAACTGTATCCCCCTTTGTTTCTGTATTTTTCACAAATTGTAAAAAGTCCTTAAGTCTATCCTCTTATTCTGCCTTCTGTACCAGTGTGTGTGTGGGGGCCCAGGTGAGAATGTGTGTGAAGTATGAATGGTGGTTGAGATTTACTGAGTAGTTTTTTTTTAACTTTGAGAAACAGTTTCAATAAACTTACCTTATTCTTTGTCGAAGAAAACATGTTCGATCAATTCTTCACAATCTGAAAATCTAAGTTGTGGCACTCCTTTTTTTAAAAGCTTATTTATTAGTGTCATGAGTAGGCTTACATTAACACTGCAATGAAGTTACGGTGAAAATCCCCTAGTCACCACACTGTTTGAGTACACTGAGGGGGAATTTAGTCTGGCCAATGCACCTAACTAGCACATCTTTTGGACTATGGGAGGAAACTGGAGCACCCGGAGGAAACCCACGCAGACACAGGGAGAACGTGCAGACTCCACACAGACAGTGACCCAAGCCAATAATCGAACCCAGGTTCCTGAAGCTGTGAGGCAGCAGTGCTAACCACTGTGCCACTGTGCTGCCCCAAATTCAGAAAACACTCTATTATGGTCACATTGGGAGTGGGAGAATAGGAGTGTTATTCACCCCTCCTCGTGGTCATTAGATTGCATAAGAGTAAAACTCTAAGTTGAGTTGGATATGTTGGGGAATGGACCAACATTTTGATAATAGCACTTTATAGTTAAAATATGTATCAGGGAAGAATCTATGCCTTGTATACAAAATGCTGCAGGGTACTCAACTAAAGTCTGTTGAGAAAGAAATAGATCTTGTTGCTATAGTACTTAGAGGGGAAGAAAGGAGGAGATAGTATTGAATAAGGATAATATTACAGTGCTGGAGAGAGAGAGGATGTCCTGGAGGGGTCATGGATGTATACAATCTATTTGGTTAGAGTTAAGAAATAATAGAAGTACTCTTACACAACTGGATGCATTCTATTGGCCGCCAGATAGTGGGAAATGTAAGCATGGAACTTAGCTATCTTAGAGCAGTTCCCGCAGGCAGACCTGCATGTGAGCTGCAGGAATGACTGACCAACCACAATTATGTTATCGTCACTAATAAACATGGTAGAAGCATGGGGTCTGGCTAATTATATGGAGGAGCTGGGAAGAAAGGCTCTGAATCTGTCATCAGTTGAAGGAATCGAAGGTTTGGGTACCATTTCTAAGCAACATTTGGCCATCTTGCAGTGACTACAAGGCAGCAACTGTATTGTTGCAGAGGTAGCTAGGATTTCAACTCCCAGACACATCTCCAGACTTCAACTTCTTCTGTGCCCATGAACCCCAACCTCAGACGACAGACCTCCAGACTTCAGGATTTTTTGTCCTGATTAGTGGCCAACGTTGAGAAGAGAGCATCTATCTTGTACATAGTTCTGAGCAGACAAAAGATGGCCACAAGTTTCAGAATGCCTCTCTGCTGATTCCCCTCCTGGTTGCTTAGGAAGGGCAAGTCATTAATGACATCAGGAAACCATCCTGTTTGACCTAGTAATCCTGGTTTGTGTAGCAATAAAGAATCACTGGGGAATAATGGGTCCACACAGACAGTGACCCAAGCCAAGAATCGAACCCAGGTTTCTGAAGCTGTGAGGCAGCAGTGCTAACCACTGTGCCACCGTGCTGCCCCGAACTATAACCACAAGGTAGGACAAAGTGTACAGGAATAAATTTTGGGTGCCTGTGAGAAAGGAATAGCAATAATAATGGATGATTTAATCCACATATAGGCCGCGATTCCCCCAGAATTAGTGCAGCGGGCTGTGAGGATCCCGTGGTGGCCGATTCGTGGAAGTTGCGTGAGCGTTCGTGCCCCGCTTGTGTCTCCCAGCACCAGATTTCCAGCAGCATCTTCTCCACACTGAAAATCGACGGGAAGACACAGAAATGATTTAACTGATCATTTCCCGACAATTTGAATGAGATTAGCGTGCTCAGGGCTGATTTCTCTGGGCTCGCTAGTCTCTCCCACAGCCAGCCAGGGTAGTTTAAGAGATTGTGTTACCAAGCAGAGTTCTGAATGCTGTACTGAAAACAGGCTGAAGCTCTTTGTCCTCTCTGTTCCTCGCTTTTAGAAGCACGATGCCTGGATTTGCAAAGTAACCATCCTGAGAAGAGGAATCTACCGGAGAGTGAGAATCTTTCGGGGGGAACAGGACATGGAAATCTGCTCCATACAACCAGAGTGTTTCATTCTGGTTGGCGATCAGTGACTAGTGGTGTGCCTCAGGATCAGTGTTGGGACTGCAATTGTTTACGATTTACATAGATGATTTGGAGTTGGGGACCAAGTGTAGTGTGTCAAAATTCACAGATGACACTAAAGGTGGGTGGAAGAACAAAGTGTGCAGAGGACGCTGAAAGTCTGCAAAGGGATATAGATAATCTAAGCGAGTGGGTGAGGGTCTGGCAGATGGAGTACAATGTTGGTAAATGTGAGGTCATCCATTTTCGTACGAATAACAGCAAAATGGACTATTATTTAAATGGTAAAAAATTGCACCATGCTGCTGTGCAGAGGGACCTGGGTGTCCTTGTGCAGGAATCTCAAGGAGTTGGTTTGCAGGTGCAGCAGGTAATTAAGAAGGCAAATGGAATTTTGTCCTTCATTGCGAGAGAGATGGAGTTTTAAAACAACGAGATTATGTTGCAGCTGTATAAGGTGCTGGTAAGGCCACACCTGGAGTAGTGTGTACAGTTTTGGTCTCCTTACTTGAGAAAGGATATACTGGCACTGGAGGGGGTACAGAGGAGATTTGCTAGGTTGATTCCGGAGTTGAGAGGGTTGGCTTATGAGGAGAGACTGAGTAGACTGGGGCTATATTCATTGGAATTCAGAAGAATGAGGGGAGATCTTATAGAAACATATACGATTATGAAGGGAATAGATAAGATAGAAGCAGAGGAGTTGTTTCCACTGGCGGGTGAAACTAGAACTAGGGGGCAGAGCCTCAAAATAAGGGGAAGCAGATTTAGGACTGAGTTGAGGAGGAACTTCTTCACACAAAGGGTTGTGAATCTGTGGAATTCCCTGCCCAATGAAGCAGTTGAGGCTACCTCATTGAATGTTTTTAAGGCAAAGATAGATACATTTTTGAACAGTAAAGGAATTAAGGGTTATGGTGAGCGGACGGGTAAGAGGAGCTGAGTCCACAAAAAGATCAGCTAAGGTCTTATTGAATGGCGGAGCAGGCTCGAGGGGCCAGATGGCCTACTCCTGCTCCTAGTTCTTATGTTCTTATGTTATTCCAGCAGGGATTACACTAGCTCCTGACTTTTGGGGAACTAGTGGCCCGATCCCGCTGGAGTGAAGGGAGGGTAATTGGGGGCCCCCAGGTGTTTGGGCAGCACGGGGTGGTGCCCTCAGGCATGGGCACCTTGGCACTGCCCAAAGGGAAAAGTGCCAATGTTCAGGGTGCACTTTGGCACTGCCCACCGGGCATCATGCAGTGCCAAGGGGGTGGTGCATGTGGGGGGGTTGCTTAGGGAGCAGGACTGAGGGCCGATCTGTGGGGGTGGGGATCTCACTGCCATTCTGCCTAAGGATCAGTCGGGGAAGGAAGGAGGTCAGCGACTGGGGGAGGTTTGGGGGAGGGGGGAATAGTTAGCCTGCTGAGTGTTGGAACTGTGTAGTGGGGGTCAGGATGGCCAGGGTGGGGGTTGGGAAGGGAATTGGAGGCGCGGACTGGAGAGATTGAGGCCCACCGGAAGGGTCGCGTTGGGGCTGGGCCCTGGTATGGTCGGGAGGCCAGAGATCAGGTCGTGTGGGGCGAAGAGTTGGCGTCGGGGGGTCATGGGGCTGGCCAGCGATTGACCTGGCCAGCAAAGAGAGAAGCTGTCAGTGCGGGGCCACTGCGCATGCGCCGATCCCGGCACTGACAGATCAGCACATGTGCGGTAGGCTGCTTAGTGCGCTGATTTCAGCATCTCTCGTGGGAATAGGCCCCGCCCCCTTGAATTTAATTATATTCATGCTTGTGATCTCTGCAGTGCATAGAATGTGGGAGATTCTTGTCTGAACTCCAATTGAAAAAACCAACATAAATTACTCCAGTTTTCACGCAAATTCTACACTTGGACATAAACTGGAAAAATCAGGTTAGCAGTAGTATCCTGGATGAAAAGTTCATAGAATGGTTTTGAGACAATTTCTTAGAGCAATATGTTCTGGAACTAGCCAGACAGCAGGTTATCTTAGACTTGGCACTGTTTAATGTGATAGTATTAATTAATGACCTCAGAGTGAAAGCACCCCTCAGTAGCAGTGACCGCAATATGATTGAATTTTACATAAAGTTTGAGAGGGAGAAGTGTAGAGCATAGACCAGTATTTTAAACTTAAATATGGACAACCATGTGAACATACAAGCTGAGCTAACTGAAGTGAACCAGGACATTAGAATAGGAGATACACCCACACAGAAGCAGTGGCAAACATTTCAGGTAATATTTCAGAATACTCAGAATAAGTTTATTCCAACAATAAAGAAAAATTCTGAGAGGATTGCTACAGGATAAAAATTGTTAGCAAGCTATTCCGTTCCTTGCTCATCTCTCGAGACCAGATGAAACTTTGGAGTTTAAAAACATTTATTTTGTTCCATAGCAAGGGTTCCAGTGCTCCAGCTGGTGACACACTGGAGAGTCCTGGACCCAGGATTACACAGACAGTTATATTTTGGCATTTGGTTACAAGAAATTAGCATATACCAATGAAAGGTGCACATTTGTTATTGATTATCTATGTCCAATCACAAATATCAATTAGATTTACAACAGCATAGGGTATGAGTACGACTAACCAATCACAACATGTGCACATCTACTTGATTATGATATCAAATCAGTGTAAAGGCTCATACATGCTCTCTAGTCTAATTTATTCTCAGCCACAATTTGTTCTTCACATAATAATTTAAGTCCAACTTGTGGATATCGATCATCCTCTCTTGATTTTCCCAAGGTAAGGAGGTTCAGTAGACGAACAAACTCCATGTTCAAGCTGTAAGTATTAGAACATCCCTTTTTTATCTTCAGACCATTTGGTGTCAGAGCAAATGGGAGAACAATCCCGCATTGTTTTACAGTCTTTGAGAACTGCCAGCTGTGATGCTTCTGCCTGAGAACTAACAACTTGTAGTTTGTGTCCGTGAATACTTACTCACAGCTAACTGCTTGTATGAATTTTAGCCAAACTTCATTTTGTAACCCTTTCAGTAACCCTTTCAAGGATGCACCATCCATTGTTACTAAAGGCATTAAGGAAAGCATCAAACTGAAGGAAAAAAAATATGCATTGTGCAAAGATTAATGGCAGATCAGAAAATAAAGGATGACAGAGAATGACTGAAATGTTAATCTGGAGAATAAAATTAGAGTATGAGAGGAAGATGGCAGGAAATGTAAAAACAGTTTGAGTTTCTACAGGTTTTTAAAAAGGAGAAGAGTAAGTAAAGTGTGTGTTGGTCCTCCAGAGAGTGAGAATGTGGAGTTAGTAACAGATAATAAGGAAACGGTGGATGAAATAAACAAATATTTTACTCCTATCTTCAATGCAGTGGAAAATAATAAAACATTCCAGTAATAGTTGTAAATCAAGAGGTGGGAGGGAGGGAAATTTGGTGAAGTTACAATCAGCAGAGAAACTGTCCTGAGCAAACTGATAGAGCTGCGGGCTAACAAGTCTTCAGGTCCAGATGGACTACATTCTTGGGTCTTAAAAGCAGTAGATGCTTTGGTGTTAATTTTCTAAAACTCGCTAGATTTTGGAAAGATTTCATCAGACTGGAAAGTAGAAAATATAACCCTTCTATTCACTTGAGTTGCAACAGCCTTTGCTCTAGTGCAAGGGCTGATGCAGCTCAAGTGAATAGAGGGGTTATATTTTTCTCCAGTTTCCCTTTCTGCCACATGCCTTGCAGGATTGCTAGAAAGCTGGGTCTTTTCTTGGTGCATGCAAATGTTCACACTTTCCACGTGGCTTGCTAGGTACGGGTGTTCTTGTAGGTGCATCAACAATTAGAGTGGTATTTAGGACCTGTAAGTTTTGTCAGCCTTGGATGATTGCTTTGTACTTTCATTCATGCCTCAGCAGCTCTTCAATACTTTACATTTTGGGCTTGTCTAGCAGATATTGCTGGAATGCTTCCATGGAAGGGAATGTGATCAGCAACTCAACAATTCTGTTGACGAGCTCTGCATTTGGAAAATCACTGCAATATCCTTTTCACTACATTTTCTGATGAAATCTCTGGATTTTGTAGGTTGTTGTCAAAATGACATGAAGTTGAATCGATGAATATAAAAGTTTAACCTAATATTGAACTGGTCATTCAATGAAGTCCATATCCTTTGGGAATCCTTCAGCTCATCTGCTGTTATTCCTGATGTGTTCAGTGTGAGCAGCCCTTCCTTCCCAATTGCGAGGTGAATTTTTATGGCTTCCTTGCCTGGTTCAGAAACACCTGAATCAAGAAACCAAAGCCCTGTACAGTGTTTAATCATTTTGAATTTGAATAGGAGGTCAGTTGCATTCCAATTCAGGTTGGGATATCTTGTGGACATTCTGCCTTTGACCTTCCTTAGATAGTGTCGGGGATGAATGTAGCTGTAGCTGTTTTCATGCGCTTCTCAGAAGCTCAGCTCATTATAACTGCAACATTCCCTGGGCCAATTTTTGTGATGGTTTTGTTTGTTTTCTTTTGTTTGACCCATCCTTGCTTGCTGCCGATCCAGCCCACACCCTGATCCCTGGCTTTTCTGTTGAGCTACTGAGCTAGCCTGGTGTTGATCTTCTCAATGCACTGTTCCACTCACTGAATTGATTTGATTTGCAATACAATCTTACCATGTGGGATTCAACTGCTTTATTGCCATGTTGTGTTGTCATAATGATACAGACACCAATCATTCATTGGGGAATGGGAAATATGTTGTAGGTTCATTTATTTCATCTAAGCACATGGGAACATGTGTACATGGTCAGAAAACTTGAAGACATCAGCAGCGGAGCTTGGTGTGTGTGCTCTGCTCACTGGCAAAAGTGAAACTAAGACTGGATCACATGACACACTTCCAACGTAGTGATGTCAGGCTGCTATCTGGTAAAGGCATATTACAACGGGTAAAGATCTCATAAATTGCTTGAAGGGTTCCTTCCAAACTTGTTGGAAAAACGCCCTCTGTCATACCTTCTCAAAATACTTGAAAGCTGCCCAAAATATGAAGCCAGTAATTGATCTGAGTGCTGCGAAGAAGCTGGGAAGCAAAACTAAAAGTCATTGAGGCTTCTAAGCTAATTAAGTTCTAAAGCTTCTAAGTTAATTACAATCATGAAGGCTTATGTATACAAACATGACATTCCTTGTTAGCAGCAGAATGCTATTCGGAAGACTGAGCACAGGGAAAAGCCCAAGGGGAGTCACCATGCTTCATCAACTCCTATGTCAGAACTTGTATTAAGGGAGAGGTGTTAATAGTAAGCCGTGAGAAATAAAGATGATGCAGCTCTTCATATCTGTGCAAGGCACCTTGACAGTTAGTAAGGCAGGTTGTTAAAGGAAGCCAGAATCTCTCGCAACCTCAATGATTAAAAGGCAGGTCACAGTGGAGACAAGAATTGGGCAAGATGTGAAATGGTTGTTCAATCCAATGCATCTCATTTTGACTGGACAGGCTAGGTTAAAACTGAAGGCCGGAATTCTCCGTCTGCTCAGGCCGGCGGGATTCTCCGATCCCACTAGCAGCACATTCCTGCCCACAGGTTTCCCACTGGCATAGGGTGACATCAATGGGAATTCCAATTGACAGCGGCGGAACCAGAGAATCCTGCCACTAGCAAACAATGCATCACCTCCCGGGAAACACGAGGCCGGGAGGCCCGAGAATCCCGACCGAGATCTTTGCCTTCAAAGGTAAAACATCTTTAATAAGCAAAAACACTTGAGTTCATAACATCACATAATTCCTCAAGAAATATTAATAATTACTTTGGAAGTCTCATAGAATAAAGCATTAGATGTAATTTGGTGTTCAAGGAATTTTAGTTATTTCAATTAAAAGTGATATTAAATAGCCTTTAAAAAAAATCTGCTCTCATTTATTTAGCTTTCTTTGGAGTTCTCATCGTCAAAGTTAATCAGAAAGTGTATCAAAAATGTTAAAAAATTTAAAGATCTTTGTCCTTTCCATTCACTGATTATAGATCTGGTCAGCAGTTCATGAAGTAGGCTTGGCTATTCATCAATGCCAAATGTAACTAATGCAAAGTAATAGCTTCATTAATTGTTGCAAGCTGTCAGTGTGCAAAACCAAGCATTCTTTAATTATTTTTAACTTTATACAGAACATGGGGAGAGATCCATCGTACTGCAATTTGTATTGCTACTTTTTACATGAAATACAAGCTGTGCATTTTTGAGTTGTAAACTGATGTGCGAAACAATGGGATTCTACTTGGTAACTGATGGACGTAAAAAGTTGTAGGGTTCAATTAGGAGGGACAATTACCTCAAATTTCCTATTCCGTCATTATAATAATTCAGCCAAACGCCAGTTTCCCATCACCAAACACCCTTTATTGTGTACCAAAGTGAAGGACCGCATCTGCGGCTTACAACCAGCGAGTCTACACCTCGGGGTCCACAACCCAGGGAGGGTTGAGCAGCGGATTTAAAAACCTCCACTGACCATTGCTAATTGGATGAGCCTCCATTCCCTCAATAATGAAGCTCGTACTCCACAAGCCCACGGAGAGATCAATCTGTGATCCCCCCGTGACCTACGTAGCCATCATAACATCCCTCCTCCCTTAAGTCCGTGTCTTTCCCAGCACCGCCAATGCGAGAAGATTCTTTCTGCCTCTTAGTGGTCGGTCTGAGGTACCGTTGAAGGCGGGCCTGTGTCAGGTGGCATAAACCAAAGAGGGGACCTTCGTTTCCAGAGGGAGCATTGCAAGGTTACTGACTGGTTTCCTCCTCATGTCCTATTTCAGCCTGGAGGCCCATTTCTTCAGCCTCCATCTCTGAGTCTGCACCCTCACTATACGGAGGGCGAAGGTGGAATCAGCTTTGAGCTAAGGGTTGACACTGGCAGCTTTATGGTGGGTAGAGAGGCCTGCTCGGGCATGGACTCCCTGGCTCTGAGATGGTCCAAGTTCTTCTGTAAGGTTTTACCCAGGACTTTGACCTTGTAAAATACTGGTCCCATTTCGTCCATAACAATCCCAGGGACCCTGGGATTGGGTCCAGCCCAGAAGTTTCTCACATGAACCAGATAAGCCATTGCAAAAGTTATTTCTGCCTTTGCAGAATCATAATTTCTTTTTTGGTTTTCTTGTCATCGCCAATGTAGTTCTTCAGCCAAACACCAGTTTCCCATCACCAAACGCTGTGCATCAATGAGAAGGGCCACACTTGATAGGCAGTCTAAACCTCAGGACCTATAACTTCGGTCCGGGGTGAGCAGCAGATTTACAAACCCCCGCTGACCGCTTCTGATAGGATCAGCCTCCGCTCGCTCAATAAGGAAGCTAATACTCCATAAAGCCCAAAGGGAGATCTATCAATGATCCCCCGGGGCCAACATAACAGTCACCCACTATTATTCACTGGTATTGTGACTGGTTCCTATTCCTGAGTTTAACTTCTTTGATCAATTCCTAATTTCCCACCTCACTTTTACATTTAATGTTTTCATCATTTTATGCAATATGAGCTGGCTGAGAACACTTTATGGGACTTATTTTTTAAAAGTCAAGTGAGAACAAGATACCACAAATAAATAAAATGAAGGAAAAAAAGGAGACAAATAGGCTCGTAAAGTGCAACAGGTTATGTTTGGAGTAATACTAGATAAACATTTAGGCCTCTTTGTTAACCACATAGGTGTATGGGTTTATATGGAAAGGTTTATGCTGCACTTTCTTAATAATGTTGAACAAATTGATATGGCGTATCATCTCATGAGGTAGTTATATCCCCATGTCACTGGTGACAGCAATGCGCTGAATATCACAAAAAGATTGAAATCTATAATATACTATGTCCATCAGTTGTCATGTTTTCCCAGTGATATGAAGGTACCAATCTCTATCAGGGATTACGTAAACACATTCTGCTTTCATTTATTTAGACCAGGCACATGAGAACATATATACATGGATAGAAAGCTTGAAGACATCGGAGCTGTGTGAACTATGTTCTGCTTACAGGCTAATATGAAACTGAGATTAGATCACATGACATATTTCCTTCAAGGCATGGCATGCTGCTCTCCCTTAAAGGCATGCTACAACATCAGTTACCAAAGCCCAAATTTTCACCGCAGCAGAAGAGCTCCAAGCCTGAGCAAAAATGGGGCCAGAGTCCCGAACCTAGAAGTCCTGCCCCATAACTATTCACCCATCATTTATATGGGGGGGGGGGGGGGAATGGTGGAAAGATTTCACACACATGCAGTTCACAGAGCCAGTGGCATATTTAAAAGGGTGCCTGCATTCAACCAGAAGTTTCAGGTAAATTGTGAAGCACAGCTTGTGCGCCTGGATTTTCAGCCTCAATGTGGGTAGCTGGAATAGGCGAGCATTCCCATCTTGGCCCACTGGACTCAGGAGAAAGTACCCGCAAGGACAGGATTTTAATTACGAGGGCTGGGGCGATGGAGGGGGGAGTGTGGTGGTGCAGCTGGAGTCAGACTATCCAACCCAGAAAAAGGTTTGGAGGTAACCATTGCAGCTGCAGAGGCTAGCAGTTTGAAAGGCCCACATCTGTGCTGTGGGACTTAATTCCAGTCAGAATAAAACAGAAAGTTCCTCCAGCTTTCAACCCTCACATTCCATTATTCCCTATGCATATGCCACCCCATGCCCCCCCCCCCCACCCCCCCCATTTCAAACTATGCCCCAAACAATGCAAATGGCTGCTCATGCCTCCAAGCCAAGTTATGGCACTTCCAGAATAGCTTTGACTACAGCCCAATGAACATGTGAATCATTCAGACTCTTAAATGTTTTAATCGCAAAAATTGCAAGCATTTGAAAACTCTTTATTTTGTATAAATAATCATTGTGAAATTGACAGAAGGGATCAGTGAGTCATATCTGTCAATCAAGTAATGTTTTCTCTGGGGCTGAGATGTTTTAGTACTCTAATGGATGTCCACAATGTTTTTGTTGGTAGGGAGGTGTTTTTGGATTGTCCACCTCAACTTTCGATCGGCCACCTCTGCTTATCAGCACAATGTTTGCTGATGTTGTTGAGCTTTAACTTCAGTTTGACGTTGTTTCTCCCTTGTTCCAAACCATTGTTGCTAATGTTAAGTCCCATTGCTCCTCTTCGCTCCTGGAGGTTTATCCTATCTGTAGTTTTCTTTCACAGAAAAAAGCTAATCACACCTCACAGCTTGAAGATTCTCTTGCGCAAAGTTTGATGCACTGATCACTTTCTACATCACTCAGATCCTTCATGTACTCCAATGTCATCGGCCATGTTGACCACCTCATTTTGCTCCATCATGCATTTTGTGCAAATGTCAGGACCTGGAATGCACTGCCTGAGGGGGAGTTGGAAGCAGAGCAAAAGAAAATTGGACAATTATCTGAAGATAAAATATTTACAGGACTACGACGTCTAGGTGGGGGGGATGTGACTGGATGGGCTATGCTTATCAAGAGCTGGCATGGATATAGAAGGCCAAATGGCTTGCTTCTGTGTTATAATCACTCGACAAATTTAAGACATTAAGGGGGGAATTTTACCATTCTGAGTCTAAGTGCTGGATCTGGGCAACAAATAGATCCACACCTGGAATCCTCTTTGCAGCGCGCCCATACGCGTTTTGCCGGCTCCGGCCCGATCCGCGCGCTGTGGGCTGGGCTTAGCACTGGCGGACCAATCGGAGCTCTGAACTGCGCATGCGCAGTTCGAAAAAACTCTGACAGCGCGCCCGGGCACGAAAGAAAAAGCAGAGAGAGCGGCTCTCTGATGTTCATCCTCTGGTCGGGGGGGGGGGGGGGGGGGGAGGGGGGGGATGGGTGGGAGGGGAGGGGGTGTGACATCTCATCCTCTGGGGGGGTGGGGGGGTTGGGAGGGGCAGGGGTGACCGATCATCCCCTGGAGGGGGGGAGGAGGGGGGGCGGTGGAGAGGGGATGTGACATCTCATCCCCTGGTCGGGGGGGTTCCGCTGCCTGTCTGCGGCCGATCCCTCCTGGCACCATCACTGGTACACTACCAGCCACAGCCATCTCTCCCGCTCTCTCGCACCTGCAGGGAAGAGTAATCTGTGGCTTGTAGTGTACCAGTGATGGTGCCAGGAGGGATCGGCCGCAGACACAAAGCGGAACCCCCCCGACCAGAGGATGATACGTCCCACCCCCTCTCTTCCACCCCCCCAGGGGATGATACGTCACTCCCCCTCTCCCCCCCCCCAGGGGATGATCGGACACACCGCCTCTCCTCTCCCCACCCCCACCCCCGCAAATGGGATGATACGTCACCCCCCCCCCCTCCACCCCCCCCCCCCCGCTCCCCCCGGGGATGATCGGTCACACCCCCTCCCCTCCCACCCCCCCCCACCCCGCCCCCCCACCGCAGAGGATGATCGGTCACACCCCCTCCCCCCCACAGGGGATGAGACATCACACCCCCTCCCCTCCTGCCACCCCCCTCCCGCCCAGACCAGAGGATGACCTGGGTCAGAGAGCCGTTGCAGTCTCTGACCCCGCTCTTCGGAGGCTGCAGCGGTGACTTCGGACTTTTATTCTGCAGGTCGGTAACAGCGTGGACGCGGATCGGGCCAGAAGATGGTAAAGTGGGATTTGGCGGTAGAGTTGGGCGCGCGGTTCATTAAGTCGATTTAAATGCATGCAAATGCATTTAAATCGTCGGGCCGCCCGATTCGGGCGTGCGCCGGACCCGCACCCGAATCGGGTGTTGGTAAAGCCGCGATCTGTTCGGATTCGGGTGCAGATCGCGGTATAGGCCCGACTCCCAACTTTACCGCGATTTCGCGCCGAAAACGGGCGCGAGGCTTTGGTAAAATCAGGCCCTACATTGTCAGCACGGAGCGGCATAGTGGCACAGTGGTTAGCACTGCTGCCTCACAGCGCCAGGGACTCAGGTTCGATTGCCAGCTTGGGTCACTGTGCGGAGTTTGCGCGTTCTCCCTGTGTCTGCATAGGTTTCCTCCAGGTTCTCCGGTTTCCTCCCACAGTCTGAAAAATGTGCTGGTTATGTACATTGACCCGAACAGGCGCCATAGTGTGGCGACTAGGGGAATTCTACAGTAACTTTATTGCAGTGTTCATGTAAGCCTTACATGTGACTAATAAATAATAAATAAACATTTTGTTGTTGGTCCATTTTTACTCTTCCTCATACAGTTAATTGTTTTCATACATGGTTTCCCCTCCAATGGTTACTCGGTTAACATTGGTGTAGCCAATATATATATTTTTGTTCTTTATATTTTTCAACTTCATCCATTACAAATCTTTAGGATCTGTCACCTTCAAATTCAATTTAATCTGAAATTAAAATCTGACTCTTAAATCGGCCTCGCAGGTGGAGGATGCGGTCAAGAAGGTGTACGGCGTACTGGCCTTCATTAATCGAGGGATTGAGTTTAGGAGTCGGGAGATAATGCTGCAGCTTTATAGGACCCTGGTTAGACCCCACTTGGAGTACTGCGCACAGTTCTGGTCACCTCATTACAGGAAAGATGTTGAAGCCATTGAGAGGGTGCAGAGGAGATTTACAAGGATGTTGCCTGGATTGGGGGGCATGCCTTATGAGGATAGGTTGAGGGAGCTTGGTCTCTTCTCCCTGGAGAGACGAAGGATGAGAGGTGACCTGATAGAGGTTTACAAGATGTTGAGAGGTCTGGATAGGGTAGACTCTCAGAGGCTATTTCCAAGGGCTGAAATGGTTGCTACGAGAGGACACAGGTTTAAGGTGCTGGGGGGTAGGTACAGAGGAGATGTCAGGGGTAAGTTTTTCACTCAGAGGGTGGTGGGTGAGTGGAATCGGCTGACGTCGGTGGTGGTAGAGGCAAACTCGTTGGGGTCTTTTAAGAGACTTCTGGATGAGTACATGGGATTTAATGGGATTGAGGGCTATAGATAGGCCTAGAGGTGGGGATGTGATCGGCGCAACTTGTGGGCCGAAGGGCCTGTTTGTGCTGTGGCTTTCTATGTTCTATGTTCTATGTTCTAAAAGTAGCTTTCTCCCCTGCATGCAGTCTTCTGCTAAAATTCCCTTAATTCAACATCAAAACTACAGACATAAACCCCTTTACTCTCTGAAATTCATGTACAGCCATATTGAAATCCCTCCATAGCCTCTGAAGATAGTGCTTCAGAAAAACACATTCATTTTAAAAGAAGACCACTTTAAAAGTTCATGTGATGGTCTGGCAAAACAGAATGTTAGGAATTGGCCATGTTTTGCACCCCAAAAATCTATGAGAACTTCGGTATAAAAATCTTTAACTGAAACACAGACACGGTGAGGTCACTTCTCAAATATACCAATCAAGAGATGGCAGAGATTGTTAAACCAGGCAACGATAGGCGCCTGTTCAAGATTTAAATGATTTGTCTCGACCATTGAACTCCTATGGGCAAATTGTAGAGAACTGTAAATAGTAATTGCATATGAACGAACTGTGGGTTCCAGTATGTCTAGATGGACATCTACACCCTATGCAGATGCTAATCCCAAATGCTGTCCCACAGTTACTGATCTGATGATGCTAGTAAACCATTGAAATTCTTTCCTATGTCAACAGTCTATTCACAAACCCAGGATCTGGGATTGTTGCAAGATTTAAGAAAATATAACTTGAAGTGGGAGGTCTTTGTGCCAATGATTATCACCGGTGTCATTATTGTACTGAAACATTGTTTGCTTTGGGACAGGCACAGAACTTGCAAAATCAATAGTGGGCAGGATTAATCACCCGCACAGAGGGAATTTAACTCCTCTGAGTGATCAGTGTGAAGGGAACGGGTGGTGAGTATGCAGTCTGGAGGTTAAGGGAAGTTATTGATTCAACTTGAGGGGAGAAGGTACTGATGTTTGCAATTTATCGGAGAGTACTGATGTTTATAAATTGCTGATATTATAATAAATTGTTAAACGGATACAGAACTATACTGAGTTGTGAGCCAGAACCATTTTCTCCACCTGGACAGGTTTCGATCAGACTATAGAAAAGTATAAAGGGGAGGTGCAAATTCACCTCCTTACGTTTCAGCCCTTTCGACCTCCAACCCTACAACTTTCTGTGATAACTGCATTTCTCCAATTCTAGTCTCTGTGAGAGACAAATTTTAATTATTCCATCACTGACTATCATGCTTTTAGCTGCCGAGACACTAAGTTCTGAAATTTCCTCCCTGAAGATCTTTGCCTCATTACCCTCTTTTAGGATGCTACTCAGGACTTTCTTCTCTGTCCTAACACCTTATGTGGGTCCGTGTTAAATTGTGTTTGTTAATGCATTTTATGATATCAAAGGCACAATATTAATGCAAATTGTTGTTTACCATCTTGAGGATGATTCCATTTGTACCCATCATTAAGATTACTTATTCAGACTTGAACAGCTTAAGGCTTCTCTGCACAGGTGTCCAACACAGCCATCACTCCTTCTTTCACCCAGATCCTCACCATTCTTCACTGATCCTACTTTCATCTCCTTCTTCTAACTTTCAGATATTTCACTACATCGTATCTGCGAACTCTTCTCCAGCTGTATGTTCACTTTTTGCTCCTTTCGTCTATTTGACTTTTGACCATTGCTTCTGCTTTGCTTCCTCTGCTGTTGATGACCTTTCATCCATAGGTCGCCTCTCTCTTAAAGTCTATTCCAGTGCTGACTTCTAAAAGCCTATTTATGACTGGCACCTCACCACCCTTCGAGGCTGGAATTCTCAGACTTCACCCATGGCTGGGATTTTTTGGCCCTGCTGCTGTGAACAGAGATTTGGAAATTTGACTGAGTGCCAAATTATTCATTCTAGCTGGTAGCGATAGTGGGGTGTGCGAGAGCAGAAAATTCCTCCCCGAGCCTTTGTTTCCTTTTTGTTATTTGTCTGTCCCTGCTGTGAGCTGGTTCTTCACAGGTGGATTGTGACGTAAATGCAAGTTGTTGGTGTTGACCTCTTATTTACTGTTGTATTGTGACTGTTGTCTCTCCCTATGAGCAACAGAATGTTCACAAAGGTCGTCCTTGTTGTGAATTATCACAAAGAACCCAATTTAACACAGCAGTGCTACTTTCACTATTACTATAAAATGTCCAAGTTTCTGAAGAGCTTTTGATGGCTAAAGCTTAAATGACTTCCACAATGACTGGAAATGATTTCTGTTTGTAAACGTTGTGTTCGAAGGGAATAGCAATGACAGAAAAATAGGCAACAAGTTACAATATACAGATATTCCTTTTGAAAGCATACCATATTTTACTCAGTAATCACTAAAGAGATGTGGCAGCAGATGTGTGTGAATCTAATTTGCATGTTTTTGTATAAGAGTAAAGGAGTCAGAAATGCAAACCGCATTCACTAATCATGGATCAATTCAGCAATGTGCTTTAAAGTTGACATTTGTCCAAGCAATTAGAGAGTCCTCAGTTTGAATTATATCTCACATGTAACAAAATGGAAGAAAACATAAAACAAGATCAGAAGACGAAAGTGACAAAAAATACGGGGACTTTCAAATCAAAATAAGATCAAAAGTGTCTTGTAATTTCAAAAGCTTTGTTTAATGCCAAAACTGAAGCAACATTAAAGGAAATTGTACTGTGCAGTATTAATAATGAATATGATAACATTTTTTGTCTGAAACTCCTTTGCTATTTTAACAAAGACATTCATCTGATTATTTTGAACTATTAATGCTTGCGCTAAATCAGTGGGTAAATGGTCTTCATATGAGAGTGTTAATAATTTTCGTATTAGTATCACACATTTCGCAATGAGATTTCTATCCGCAAGAGATTCAATGTAAAAAAAAGTTAAGAACATAGAACATAGAACAGTACAGCACAGAACAGGCCTTCAGCCCACGATGTTGTGCCGAGCTTTATCTGAAACCAAGATCAAGCTATCCCACTCCCTATCATCCTGGTGTGCTCCATGTGCTTATCCAATAACCGCTTAAATGTTCCTAAAGTGTCTGACGCCACTATCACTGCAGGCAGTCCATTCCACACCCCAACCACTCTCTGCGTAAAGAACCTACCTCTGATATCCTTCCTATATCTCCTACCATGAACCCTATAGTTATGCCCCCTTGTAATAGCTCCATCCACCCGAGGAAATAGTCTTTGAACGTTCATTCTATCTATCCCCTTCATCATTTTATAAACCTCTATTAAGTCTCAGCCTCCTCCACTCCAGAGAGAACAGCCCTAGCTCCCTCAACCTTTCCTCATAAGACCTACCCTCCAAACCAGGCAGCATCCTGGTAAATCTCCTCTGCACTCTTTCTAGCACTTCCACATCCTTCTTATAGTGAGGTGACCAGAACTGCACACAATATTCCAAATGTGGTCTCACCAAGGTCCTGTACAGTTGCAGCATAACCCCACGGCTCTTAAACTCCAACCCCCTGTTAATAAAAGCTAACACACTATAGGCCTTCCTCACAGCTCTATCTACTTGAGTGGCAACCTTTAGAGATCTGTGGATATGGACCCCAAGATCTCTCTGTTCCTCCACAGTCTTCAGAACCCTACCTTTGACCCTGTAATCCACATTTAAATTAGTCCTACCAAAATGAATCACCTCACATTTATCAGGGTTAAACTCCATTTGCCATTTTTCAGCCCAGCTTTGCATCCTATCTATGTCTCTTTGCAGCCTACAACAGCCCTCCACCTCATCCACTACTCCACCAATCTTGGTGTCATCAGCAAATTTACTGATCCACCCTTCAGCCCCCTCCTCTAGGTCATTAATAAAAATCACAAAGAGCAGAGGACCAAGCACTGATCCCTGTGGCACTCTGCTAGCAACCTGCCTCCAATCCGAAAATTTTCCATCCACCACCACTCTCTGTCTTCGATCAGACAGCCAGTTACCTATCCAATTGGCCAACTTTCCCTCTATCCCACACTTTCATCATAAGCCGACCATGGGGGACCTTAACAAACGCCTTACTAAAATCCATGTATATGACATCAACTGCCCTACCTTCATCAACACATTTAGTTACCTCCTCAAAAAATTCAATCAAATTTGTGAGGCACGACTTGCCCTTCACGAATCCGTGCTGACTATTCCGGATTAATCCGCATCTTTCTAAATGGTCATAAATCCCATCCCTAAGGACCTTTTCCATCAATTTACCAACCACCGAAGTAAGACTAACCGGTCTATAATTACCAGGGTCATTTCTATTCCCTTTCTTAAACAGAGGAACAACATTCGCCATTCTCCAGTCCTCTGGCACTATCCCCGTGGACAGCGAGGACCCAAAGATCAAAGCCAAAGGCTCTGCAATCTCATCCCTTGCCTCCCAAAGAATCCTAGGATACATTTCATCAGGCCCAGGGGACTTATCGACCTTCAGTTTATTCAAAACTGCCAGGACATCCTCCCTCCGAACATCTATTTCCTCCAGCCTATTAGCCTGTAACACCTTCTCTTCCTCAAAAACATGGCCCCTCTCCTTGGTGAACACTGAAGAAAAGTATTCATTCATCACCTCGCCTATCTCTACTGACTCCATACATAAGTCCCCACTACTGTCCTTGACCAGCCCTAACCTCACCCTGGTCATTCTTTTATTCCTCACATAAGACTAAAATGCCTTGGGGTTTTCCTTGATCCGACCCGCCAAGGACTTCTCATGTCCCCTCCTAGCTCTCCTAAGCCCCTTTTTCAGCTCGTTCCTTGCTAACTTGTAACCCTCAATCGAGCCATCTGAACCTTGTTTCCTCATCCCTACATAAGCTTCCCTCTTCCTTTTCACAAGACATTCCACCTCTTTCGTGAACCATGGTTCCCTCATTCGCCATTTCCTCCCTGCCTGACAGGGACATACCTATCAAGGACACCCAGTAATTGTTCCTTGAAAAAGTTCCACTTTTCATTCGTGCCTTTCCCTGACAGTTTCTGTTCCCAACTTATGCCCCCTAATTCTTGCCTAATCGCATCATAATTACCTCTCCCCCAATTGTAAACCTTGCCCTGCCGTACGGCCCTATCCCTCTCCATTGCAATAACAAAAGACACCGAATTGTGGTCACTATCTCCAAAGTGCTCTCCCACAACCAAATCTAACACTTGGCCCGGTTCATTTCCCTCACCTCTTGTCGGCCTATCCACATATTGTGTCAGGAAACCCTCCTGCACACACTGCACAAAAACTGCCCCATCCGAACTATTTGACCTACAAAGGTTCCAATCAATATTTGGAAAGTTAAAGTCCCCCATGACAACTACCCTGTGACCCCCACACATATCCATAATCTGCTTAGCAATTTCTTCCTCCACATCTCTATTACTATTTGGGGGCCTATAGTAATCTCCTAACAACGTGACCGCTCCTTTCCTATTTAAGGATTTGAAGAGTTTTTATTTTGGATTTTGAATCTGGTCAATATTGTCAACTATGATATTTAGGTGCCGCGAGATAAACAACTTGTTTTTATATAGCTTCCCGAACATAGAAAACAAAACCACAAGAAATTTTACAAAGGTGTGAGAAAAAAAATGCACATCAACACAAGGAAAAAAAGGTGTTAGGAGGTGTGACTAAAGACTTGGTTTCAGAGGTGTATTTCAAAGAGGGGGTCTCAAAGGGGGAAAGGAAGGTATCTAAATTGAAGGGTTTAGGAAGAAAATTCCAGAATGCGTGATTTGAAGATAAGGCTGCCAATGGTGGGGACTAGGAGGAAGGGACATCAAAAGAGGTCAAATTCAGAGGAATAGAAAGTTCGAAGGGTAGGTGTGGGGATTGGATTGTCCTTTGGAGGTCATGTTAAAAGGTATCGGTTGTACAAGGAGAGCATTTAAAAAAGATTCCTGAAAGAAATATACCTGCATGGCCAAAGCAAAATATTTAAAATATAAATTGAATTGCTTTTGTTATCCCGCCATTCTTAAAACTTTGAAGTGTTGCACTTTAGTGCTTTATGATTGCTTTCTATTTACATTGCAAGTACATTTAGTTTTCAAGCTTCATTCAGTTCTTTGATCTTGACTGCCTTTTCAGTTTAATTAAAGGTAAAGGGATCGTTCACAGCTGCCTGGGATATTGGCAGAAGCACTGGTCTTGCCTGCAATAGAACTTGTAGTGTCCTCTGCTTAGTATCATTTCCCAACTATGTACATCATCAACTGATGAAGTTCCTCCTAATTACAAATGACACTCACTCACTTATTTTAACTGTATGGCTGGAGACCATTAATCAAATCTGTTAGCATTGCAAAGTTTCTCTCAGTTCATTGAATAATGAAATAAGTGCTGCTCATTTTTCAGTATTTTCTGTCTTTCTCCCTCATTACCTTTCTGTACATTTCAGCTTTGTCAGACTATTTGCTAGCTTTTATTTCAAGTACAACAGCTTCTGGGAGCAGTCTTTAGATTGTGGGACTGTATTTTCACTGTTTAATATGAAAGCATAGATTAAATGTAACTGTTTTTGTGTTGTGCATCCATGTGCATAAGGATGTGGCTATCAAGGTAAGTACGGGAAATGAAAGGCAAACAAATAGCATCAAACATATTCAAGTCATGGCTCAACTGCAGCGTAATATTCCCACCTCACCATCCAATTATAATAACTGTACCTCAACCCCTGCTGCAGCAAATTATCATTTACTGGACCAAATATAAAAATCCTATATCCCACCTTTGTTCCTATTATCGTCCTCTCAAGTGAAATTTTGGAATAGGAGATGTTAGCATAATTTTACCTTGTCAATTTGGTGTAAAGTTTGCCAAACCTCACTCATTGTTAACCTTGTCTGTCTACTCTCAGAGGAAAGTGTTTTTGTCATCCTGAAGCCAATGTATTTCAAAAGACAATTCAAAAGATCTTTAACCTGTAAGATCTGATTATGACTCTGTTTTCCTCTCTCTGCAGTTGTTGCTTGACCGAATGAATTTCTTCAACATTTCTTATCTTCATTTCAGATCTCCAGCATCCATAGTAATTTGTGTAATTCAGATTGTAGTAGCTCCATAAAATACACAATGCCTGCAAAACTCAACAACATAGTGCAGTGAATTCAGCGCTATGGATACTGATGTAATAGAATAATGGTGTCTGCTCTTTGCCCAACCCACTTGGTAAGGGCATTGGCACGGCTGTTGTATGCATTTGCCAGAAGTATCGAGTTGCCAGGTTATGGTAACAGTCAGCATCTAACAATGGCTTGACATCTGACCTGCCCTTTTCAAACTTGCTGCTCTAATTGATGTCCTCTCTTTAACATTCAAAGCAGCATGAGGGGGACATGTCTCAGGGCGGCACAGTGGCACATTGGTTCGCACTGCGCCAGGGATCCAGGTTCAATTCTCGGCTTGGGTCACTGTCTGTGGGGAGTTTGCACGTTCTCCCCGTACCTGCGTGGGTTTCCTCCGGGTACTCAGGTTTCCTCCCACAATCTGAAAGACATGCTGGTTAGATGCATTGACCCGAATAGGTGTCGGAGTGTGGCGACTAGGGGAATTTCACAGTAACTTCACTGCAGTGTTAGTGTACGCCTTACTTGTGACGAATAAATAAACTAAATAAACTAAACCAACACTATTTAAAGGGAGCATTATCCAACTTGTAAGGTCGGTGCTCAGTATTTTCTCCTGACCCTTAAAGTTTTTGGAAGTACGAATACGTTTGAAGGATCTTTTAAAAATTGATAAAGTCTGCAGGGGATGACGCTGGATTTGGAGAAGGGGTTGGTTGCTGCTCTGAGAGGTCTGGTCACACATCTTGCTTCCAGTCATGAAGGTTCCACTGACAGTCCACTTTGGGCAGCAGGATCAGAAGGAGATGGAGAAAATGCAGCAAAGATAATTTTCTTGCAAAATGAGGAGCAGGAATGGGGAGAAGGGTTCTCAGCTGCAGGCCATACCTTGGGTCTTCATGGGCACTTCTCCTTACTGCAGTTCATCAAGAATGTAGCCATAGAACTGTGCCACTTCTTGGATTGTGGTCAAGAAGACACCGTAATTATACATACAGAGAGCTGTTAAGGTGCAGAGCTATTAAGCAATGGAGATTTGGGCTTTTATTCATGAGAAACAGAGCTGAACGAAGGCCTCACAGACGGACTGTCCAGAATATGAATGTACCAGCTGTCTCCTCTTTTCCTTTTCTTCCTCCCGCTTCCCTTGAGATGGTCACCAGATTCTGAATAGTGTGATGATGGCACAACTAACGGCTATGAAGATGTCAATGGACCTGAATTTGTTCACAAGTGGACATTTCAGGCTTCAATAGGGCTTATAGAGAAAACATCTTACTGATGATTGCCCATCACTGCATCCAGGAAGTGACTCTTCATGCCAAGAGTAGATGTTTTATTGGTTTATTTCTGAGCAGAGAGAAGTGGGTGGAGTGTGCATGTTGTTTTGCTACGATTGCAGGCTTTCTCATGGTGCAGGGTGCCATGCAGATGTGGCTTTGTAGGCACTGCGCCTCAATGGTAAGATGTACCACAACCGTCAAGGGTGCTACTCATTCAATGTGCAGATGATGTGTGACCATACCCAGCACAATATGCTGGTGAATGTCTGCTACCCTGACAGCGGTCATGATTCACCCATCCTATATCAGTCCACTGTTTCAACAATCTTTCTATGTTGAGCAGTGGGTGGCTACTCAACAATATGTGCTATCCATCCTTTATCTGCCTGGTGACTCCCCTCTGTAACCCCACCACATGTGGATAGCACTTGTATAATGAGAGCCATGCTGGCATAAAGAACATCAAGAAAAATATAATTGTGGTGCTGAAGCAACAGTTTTTCTGCCTCGATTGCTTTGGATGAGTGTTCCAGTAATCGCCAGAGTGGGTGTCTCAATTCCTACTGCATTCTACACAATTTGGCCCTGACAGAGACACAGCTCTTGCCACCATGGGTTTGCTGAACATCTCAAGGGGAGGAGGAGGAAGGGTAGGAAAAGAGGAGACAGCTGGTGCATCCATATTCTGGAAATGGTGTCCATGATGACTTGATTCAGTTTGATGGCATTTCTGTAGCTTCACTCTATTTTCCAGAGTGATTGCCACCATATAGTTATTCTGATGCCTTGCGTGGTTGGTCAAATCGCTGACCCATAGTGCTGTGATAGAGTGATGCATTCTACCTCGTAGTACTAAAATGGTGGAAGTGGTATAACAAAAAGCCATTGGATACTTGGCATGCAACCAATGTAGAGAAATCAACTTGCTGTACATACCTGGAGACATTTCCACATTTATGTGGAAAAGATCCACATCTATGTTTCAAATATGGCAAACTGGCATCATGCTAATGGATGATGTTATCTTGGACTAAATGAATAACCCAATGTAAATATACCAAAAAATAGTGCAAAAAAACTTTTTTTTTAAATGTAAAACAGTATATATATATTTCAAGTTTATTCTCACCTAATTTGAGTACACTTTTGTTTATTTAGAAACTTAAAAGTCATGTAGATTTGAAGAAGATGATCCTGGAATTCATTTATTTTGTAATTATAATGAAGGGGCAGAGTACAACAAAGCAAAACTTTGAATTACAACACTCTTGATTACCACAAATATAATACTTAGAGAAAGCCCCTGCCGTTCACGCCGGCAGGATTCTCTGGTCCCACTGGCAGCGCATCCCCTCCCGTGGGTTTCGCGGCAGCGTGTGGTGAAATTGATGGGAAATCCCATTGACAACGGCGGAACCAGAGACATCCTGCGAACGCACACTGCCTCCCACCATTGAGAAACACGCAGCTAGGAGGCTGGAGAATTCCCCCTTTGATCTAGTTTGTTCTAATTTTCAAAAACAAAGGTAGGTCAAACTCCTTAATCACTGTTGGATCAACATTAGGTACGTAAATCTATTCTGCATTTTTAAGCATCTTGAGATTCACCAAGGGAATTTGACCTTGTGATGCAGCCTGGGTTATGTTAAACACTGATAAGCTTGGAGAGAAACTGCGAGAAGAGGCAGTTGCAAAATGACCAACAAAGCCAAAAATGGATAAAGCACAGGTTAACTGATGGAAAAAACATAACAGTTCTGTAAATTTCTAAAGCAGCTGGTGATAACTCAACAGAGGCGGCCATTATTCTATGATAGCTGCCACCGAAGCCATGAGCAACTGGCCTTTTTATACAAATCGGGCATCTCATTTATTCAAAAAAAATTAAAAACAAGAAAATCAATACAATGTGTAGCAGAATGAAACTATTAGTGGGCACAGATGCTGAATGATCAAGAGTGTGCAAAAAATATCTGCTGAAAAACAAATGACACTTACAAATTACTCAGCAAGATGTTCAGCCTTTGAGGAATTCTCTATTGAACCGACTGAAAATAAATCAAAAGGACACGGTCTACAAACGGCATGTGTAATAGTAATGAGCTGTGCTATATGACTGGCTGGGTTCAACATTAGAAAGTAAACTTTTAGAAAGCAATATAAGGAAGCATGACATGCCGTGGACAGATGCAAATCCAGGTGTTAAGACTGGATTTTTTTAATGAAAGAAGCACACTCTGTGTTTTACTTCAGTGGAAAACTTCCAGGACCCAAAAAACAAGGGCAGCATGTTCAGCCCCATGTGGGGAGAGGTACAGAGGTGTATGGACATGAACGTCCATGCCGCCAGCCAGCGTGTCAGTTGTTGGCAGCAACCCACCTCAGGCCATGAGCCATTTCCAGTCAACGAGCTCTCTGGAAGCAACCTCTCAGGGTTGTCTGAGAAGTTCAAAGCACCAGCGAGGATTTGAGGCCCTCCATGCTTACTTGCCCATAGTTGTGGCTGCAGGCAACTCAGTAGAGGCATTTGATGATGGCAGCCTGCCTGTTGTGCCAATTTTTTAATTTAAATGTTTCAAAGGTTGCTGAGAGCATGTCTCAAGGTGCAGGCGCCACTAGTATAAGGGTGTTGGAAAGGACTAATATGCGACTGGAGAACAGTACCACCTACATCAGGATGTAGAAAGACACATGGCAGTAGACAAGAGACAGAATTGTATGGAGTCAAGTAGAAGTCGATATGAAGGTAGTACCTAGTCTGGGTTATACTTTGCACACATGAATCATAGAACCCCGACAGTGCATAAGGAGGTCATTCGGCCCATTGTGTCGGCACCAACCACAATCCCACTCGGGCCCTATTCCCGTAACCTCACATAATTAACCTGCTAATCCCCCTGTCACTAGAGTCAATTTAGCATGGCCAATCAATCGAACCCGCACATCTTTGGACTGTGGGGGGAAACCGGAGCACCTGGAGAAAACCCACACAGACACGGGGAGAACGTGCAACCTCCACACAGACAGTGACCGGAGGCCGGAATTGTACTCGAGTCCCTGGTGCTGTGAGGCTTGTGCCACTATTGTGCCACCATGTCGCCCTTGTACAACATTTTGTGTTACCAATAAACACTATTGCTCAACCTTACAAGCCTCTAAAGCTCTCTGTGTGACCTACTGAACAAACGTTTACAAAAGCACTTTCTCTCTCTCTCTCTCTGACTTGAAATAGTGGGCTGCAGATGGTTCCATTTTGGAGAGCCTTCTATTGCTCTCCAGCTTTGACATTGACCCCGTCATCCTTGTCTGAATGGCAAACATGCCTCCTGGCCACTAATTAGCCAATTCAAGGAAAATCACTGTGTCTCTTTCCCACATAATGTGAGGCCAGGATCCCAATTTGATCCTGACATTGGGGTCCCAACCAAAACTCAACATCCTGCCCCAAACCAGAATGCAATTTGACTATTCTATCTCCATCAAGAACCAGATGGCTCAGGGTTGGAGTACTTCTCATGTTACAGCACATACAGCACCCAGACACTTTTGTCTGTTCATCAGTTGGAATACAGGAACTAGAGTTGGCCATTCAGTGTCTCGAACCTGTTCCCCCATTTGTGGGTGATCTGTGGCCTAATTCCATAAATCACCTTTGCTCCAGATCCTTTAGTACCTTTAAGAAACAATCTCAGATTTATAATTAACAATTGATCCAACAGCAATTGTCATTGTGGAAGAGAGTTCCAAACATCTACTACCCGTTGCATGGGGAAGTATTTTTTATTTTCACTCCTGAAGGGTCTGGCTCTAATTTTCAGACTATGCCCACTTGTCTGAAATTTCCCACCTAGCAATAATAGTTTTTCTCTATCTGTTTCCTTTAATATTTTGAAAACTTAATGAAAATCTTAGTGTCAGAGGGATTAGCAGGGTAAATACGTGGGGTTACGGGGATAAGGTCTGGGTGGGACTGTTGCCTTTGCAGGCTTGATAGGCTGAATGGCCTACTTCTGCACTGTAGGGATTCTGTGATTCTGTGAAAATCACCTCTTAACATTTTCATTTATAAGAAATACAACCCTAGTTTATGTGGTCGCACCTTGTAATTTAAACTTTGGGGTCCAGGTAATGTTGGCAAAATTATGCTGCAGTCCCTCCCCAGCACTTTCCTGAATATTGTGCCAGAACTACTGACAGTCTTCCAGCAATGGTCTAATCAGGGCTTTTTGTAACTGAAATATGACTTCTATCCTCTTGTATTCTAGTCCTCCGGCTATAAAGGCCACCATTCTATTAGCCCTGTTGATTATTCTCTGTACCTCTTTGTGTATCTGTTCTGTGAAATCTTTGTTTGGCCGCTACTGTTTCCAACTTTCCACCATTTAGAAATAGCGCTCTGTCCTCCCCTATTTAGCACCTAAGTGGATGATTTCACATTTGCCCATGTTGCAATCCATTTGCCACAGTTTTTTCCATTCACTTGATGTATAGTATCTTGGTAATGTTATGATTCCACCCACACTATTTATAATGCTTGCCTTTGTATCAAACTCGGACACGCAGCTTTCTATCCCACCACTTAAGTTGTTAATAAATATGATGAATAGTTGAGCCCCCAACTCCGATCCTTGTGAAACAGAACTAGTCACATCCTGATGATTACAGTAACTTCCCATTATCCCTATTGTCTGATTCCTGCCACTCAGCCAACTTACTAACTAGTTCTATCATTTATCTCCAATTCCATGAACATCAACTTTAGCAAACAGTCTCAAATGAAGGACTTATTCAAATATCTTGTGGAACTTCATATAAATAATGTACCCCTTGCACTATTTCAGTCACTTCTCCAAAATATCCAATCTGATTCTTCAGGCATGGCGTATCTTTTCTGGATCCATGCTGCAGTTAAAAATGCTGAGGTTCAGTCTGGTGACTGTATGTAGTCCCAGTCTGGTCACTGCTGTTGCAGACACCACAGCGTTGCCAGCCATTCAGATTGACCGGCAGTTCTCTGAGATGGGAATTTTGTCTGAATGAGGTGCAGAAGGTCTGTCTCCGGCCAATTAATTCTTCTCAGAGTATTAACTGGCCGTGGGGCTGCTGTGATTAATGGGGATGTGTTCCCCTGACAACTTCTCTAGTGGCGGCACGGTGGCACAGTGGTTAGCACTGCTGCCTCAGGCCCATGGACCTGGGTTCGATTCCTGGCTTGAGTCACTGTCTGTGTGGAGTCTGCACGTTCTCCCCGTGCCTGCATGGGTTTCCTCCGGGTACTCTGGTTTCCTCCCACAGTCCAAAAATGTGCAGGTTGGGTGAGTTGGCCATGCTCAATTCTTCCTCAGTGTACCTGAACAGGTGTCGGAGTGTGATGACTAGGGGATTTTCACAGTAACTTTATTGCAGTGTGAATGTAAGCCTACTTGTGACTAATAAATAAACTTTAAAACTAGTGATAGGATGGGAAACACCACTGTCCGAACAATCCTGCCCTAATGTATGTGTTATGCTTTGGTTCAATCAACTTCACCCACTAAAGTAATTTTAACTGAAGACTGGATGTCAAGAAAGGAAGCAAATACATACCTTTATTTACACTTACACATAAACACATACTTTCTTACACACACACCATACAAATTAAAACGTCTTCTTTTTTCTCTCCTTAAGTATTTTTCTTTATCTTTCTTATTCCCTCTATCTCACAGCGGTAATCCATTAGCTTTGAGTTTTTCTGTCAACAAACAGAAGTGAGGCAGTGAGTTCACCTCAAAACTCAAAGGTGTTTGTTTTCAAAATGTGAACTAAGATTAAATGGTAAATGACAATTGGACTTTAGTAGCACAAGCACAAGATGGAGATGCCAGAATACCTTGTGACAATATTCAGTATCAAGCAAGCAGCACTCCTTGTGCAGCCTGGGTGGCATGGTGGCACAGCGATTAGCACTGCTGCCTCACAGCGCTAGGGACCCGGTTTTGATTCCCGGCTTGGGTCACTGTCCATGTGGAGTTTGCACGTTCTCCCTATGTCAGCGTGGGCTTCCTCCGGGTGCTCCAGTTTCCTCTCACAGTCTGAAAGACGTGTTGGTTAGGTGCATTAGCCGTGCTAAATTCTCCCTCAGTGTACCCGAACAGGCGCCTGAGTGTGGCGACTCGGGGATTTTCACAGGAACTTGCAGTGTGAATGTAAGTCTACTTGTGACTAATAAACTTATTATACTTATGCTGTGCAGCCAGCATTAGTTGTTCTCTGGTTCATTTGGAATTGCGCTGTGCAATAAGGAACAATACACCAAGGTTTTCCAATGCTGTATGAGAAGTCTTTGCGGAGCAGGTGGAATGGAGCAGAGATGCTTTATCTTTGCAGAGGGACAGGAAGCCCTCCTGACACTCAATGACAGGCAATGGGATCAAATAACCATGGAAGTAAACTTAGAAGCTTAGCCCCATTGCCGTAGATTCAGTTTTATGACTTCCGACTTATGGTTAAGGTTAGTGAAGACATTTTCAAATGCCATCTTCAACCAACTGCACCACAAGCCTCACACACTGCTCAGTGCACCTCACCCTCATCACTCATCTACTAACAATATCTGTTGATCACAACTCCTACCTAATATTCAGATCAATCACCTTCCTGTCATGTATACAACTCTTCTGTGACCCTCACCCCCCGGCATCTCACAATTTGCACACACTGTCAGTTAATCAACCTTCAACAGGCACATCATCCAAACATACTGGGCAATATTCACTGAGACACTTCCCTCTCTCTTGCAGGAGAAGATAGCACAGAATTGGAAGTAGAGGAACTAACTGATGGTAACACTAACTGATAACACATTTGTGCTTGTTCTTCCCTTCCATGTAGGAGATGGTGCTAACCACTATCAGAAGGATCAATACTGAAGCAAAGGAGGTGAATCAATTAAAAATGACGGTATCCTATCGAATCCTCCTTCTCACACCCTGCCCCCAGCTCCCCTCATCTTACAATCTCCCCTTGCTTCAGAAGACACTTATGGAGCCAACCATGATGATGTAAACTTGCACTTCCTACTTTCCTCTCTCCCCTCACCATGACCCAACCATTGCCATTTTTCCTTTCAGGAATAAAAAATTTCCAACCAGATCAGGCAGTGGAGGAGAACCAAAAAGCACCGGGAATGCCGATAGAAAGTTCAATGTTAAGGAGCATGGAAGAGTCTGGCTCCAACTTGACACCAGCTTCTACTCAGAGTATGAAGCCCATTCTTTGCAGCACAGAACTCTTGGCCAGCTCCATCAGCACACTTGTTGACCCAACAATGATGCAGCATCCAATAGCTGATGTCTCAGCTTCTATTGCAGCAGAGGCAGCTTTCACCGGAAGTCTTACTGCTGAAGTGAAAACTCAGACTGGAACCTGTAAGTTCAACTTGCTGCCGTGCAGTCTCAGACCATTGCCATCATTACTGTCTGATGCATGATTACACCATTCAAAGGGTTTTTAAAGTGCCGTCACAGTCATATTGCAATCAGTCCTCCGATAGAACATTGGAGGCAACATCTGTCTTTTCTCAGGATGATAGCATTCATGATCCCATCATTGCCACTCCACTGCTGCTTTTTACTGTTATCTATCAGCCAGTTAACCTCGGTAGCTGATTCCTGGGTGGTGCAGTCACTAGTCAGGACTTCTAGACCACAGTTACTTGAAGTCATTCTCCAAAGTCACTTGCAATCTTCTCCACTGTAAGTTAACAGCCTTCCAAGCGTGATGCTGTAGCCCCGAGAGTATCACTATGCAGCAGAACAAGGTGAGGCAAAGGAAGGTAGGCACTAAGGGAATGCACAACGGCAATTAGTTTAACTTTTCATGGCAAAGTTTAACTTATAACTTCAATTTGAAATATGCATTTTGCATTTTCTTATATCTTTACATTGTTGTCAAGACGATAATATGATGACCAGTAACAGACAGAAGGTAAGGAGTGTAAGACTGCTGGTGAATGTAGAATGGATATAATGATCACTGATGTCACACTTGAGTGAATTCTTCATGTACAACTGGGAAGAATGGAGCTATCTAGATTATAGCCTCTCTTCCTTATCCTTGCCTTCTCCTTTCACTTCCTCAGTGTCCTACCCCTCATCCCCCTCCCTCTTTTAGACATTTGTCCTGCTTTGCGTGGCCTCTGCTCATTTTCTCAGTCATGTTCAATTTTAAGAGGACTGCCTACCAGTGCACCTATTTTTGTGAGCAACTGGTTTTTGCAAAAGCCTTGAAGTCAACAAAATGTAATTTAGCTCCTGCCACACAACTCCCTGTAGGCCTTTGAAACTTGAAATAACCACAATGAAGGTTGCTAACTGCCTTTGAATTGCAGTCATTGGTTCACCTTCCCACTTCCTCAACCTGCCCACCATTTTTAATATAATGGTTACCCACAAGGCCAATTCTTTAGAAGATCAAACTGGAAGATACTCCCCTCATGCTTAAAAGTTACAGACCTTGCAATTAAATCATCTCTCATTTAAAACCTAAGGTGGCAACATTCAGCCCAGTCTGTCATAGAAGACAGAAGGAGGCTAATTGGCCCATCAATCTTCTGCTGGTTCCAGGGCTTCCCAACCTGTGGGTCGTGAACCCCAGTGGAGTGGCAAGACAATCCATTTGAGGCAGGAATGGCTGCTGTAGAACTCAAACTAAGTGCTAAGTGCTGCAAGGTCCCTTTAAATCTTTGGGCAGGATTTTCTGGACGTACTCACCCCAAAACCGGAAAATCCCACATGAGGTCTACGGACATTTGCATGGTCCATCCCCCATTCTCTATGATTCCCATAGTGGGTGGGTCAGGAAAATTGCTCCCTCCTCCGTGTTTTATTCCAATTGTGGGCGCAGTCTAACAGAGAGATCTTGGAGGTCTAATTCCAGCTTTAAAACAGTCCCGTGGACAGGTAGGCATTTCTCTTTTATGAAATCCCTGCAGTTTTGGCAGTTTCCCCTCACAAATCGCTCTCCCTGTCCTTCCCACTGCTTTCTCAACTCTAACCACCTTCCTGGCTCTTACCCTGGGGTCAAGGCAATTTCCAAGCTTTAAAATGGGGTTATATTGGAAAGAAGTTTGGGAAGCACTGAGTTCTGGACTTTGTTCCATTCCTCTGCCCTTTGTGAATAGCCCTGCAAATTTTCCTTTTCAACGATATATCCCATTCCTTTGTGAGAATTACTCTTGAATTTGCTTCCATCATCTTTTCAGGCAGTGAATTCCGGAATATAAATATCACAGCTTAGGAAATATTTCCTGATCTTCATTTGCTAATTCTCATAAATCTGTGTTCTCTACTTATCAACCCTCCTGCCAGTGGAAACAGTTTCTCTTCATTCACTCTGTCAAAACTCTAAGTAATTTTGAACACCTCTATTAAACTCCCCTTTTCATTTTCATTAAAAATAGAAGCACCTCAATAATTGCATTTTCTTAAACATTCTGTGCCTAATGTGCATTCATGAAGGTTTAATGACTTCAAAGTTTGATTTTCAACCACTAAGAGAGATGTGAAGGAATCTGGAATAAGATTGGCACATTCCTCAGCCTCTGATTGTTTACACTGATTTTCACTTGTTTTATGATGGCGTTTATACTGATGAGGTTCCCAAGAAATTTCAGGTTAACGTGTCATCAGGAATGGTTAGCATAAATATCGGCATGCTTGCTGGTACACAATTTAGGAAATCCTTGACTAGTTATCTGCTCTAAATTAATTCCTTTTGTATTCCATATTTTTGTGTATTCTTGATGTTAAAATTTTTTGTAGGATTATAAATTAAGTTAAACTTAAAGATGGAAGGAAGATATATAAAATATCAGTGCCACAAAATAAAAGTTTTTGCAGTATAAGGGACAAAGCATAGAATTCAGATATTAGTAAAAATCTAGCAGTTCATGGTAGTGTTACACTTGCACTCTGTGAGAGAAAGCTGAGCTTGCAGGTTCAGCTGGCACTTCCTACTATGCATTGCAAAGGACATCGTAGAATGGCGGCACAGTAGCACAGTGGTTAGCACTGCTGCTTCACAGCTCCAGGGTCCCGGGTTCGATTCCCGGCTTGGGTCACTGTCTGTGTGGAGTTTGCACATTCTCCTCGTGTCTGCGTGGGTTTCCTCCGGGTGCTCCGGTTTCCTCCCACAGTCCAAAGATGTGTGCGTTAGGTTGATTGGCCAGGTTAATAATTGCCCCTTAGAGTCCTGTGATGCGTAGGTTAGAGGGATTAGCGGGTAAATATGTGGGATTAGGGCCTGGGTGGGATTGTGGTCGGTGCAGACTCGATGGGCCGAATGGCCTCCTTCTGTACTATAGGGATTCTATTTCTAATTCCTACAGTGCAGAAGGAGGCCATTCAGCCCATTGAGTCTGCACTGACTGTCTGACAGAGTATCTTACATAGGCCCTCCCCCCCACCTTCTACATAACCTCACACATTTACCATGGCTGATTCATCTAACTATACACCTTGGGACACTAAGGAGGGAACTTTCCCATCCTGTCCACCACAGGAATTGTAGCGGGGGTGGGGGGCCGACCTCGTGCGGGATTTTTCGGTTTTGGGGTGAGTGCAGCCGGACAAACCCGCCCTAAGGGGCAATTTTCCCATGGCTAATCCACCTAACCTGCACATCTTTGGACTGCGGGAGAAAACCAGAGCATCCAGAGAAAACACACACAGACATGGGGAGAACATGAAAACACCACACGGACAGTAATCCAAGGCTGGAATTGAACCTGGCTCCCTGGCGTTGTGAGGTAGAAGTGCTAACCATTGTGCCACCATGCTGCCCTATTGTCTGAGATCACACTCAGGAGGCATAATTGAAATAATATTGGTGAACTCAAAGATCTGTAAGGACTCCACCAGCCAACAGCCTGAGATGGACACATGCTGACAATACTGACACTGCCTTTTAAGTTCCTCGATTTCTTAACTTGACTGACTGGTCCCACAAAGACCTTTCCCATGTCACCCCTCTATGTCCTGACCCACTACTGCCCTCTCTTGGATTCTCCTTCCATTCCTTCATACTCCCTGACTCCGCTTCACATGCACACCTCACCACTGACTCACCCTTGCTGGTCTTGAGCCTCCACGCAAACTGAGTGAACACACACTTACTTCATTCTAAAGCCGATGATAGCCAAGCGTACACCACACCCAGTGTGGTACATCACATGCTTAGACAAGGGGGAGGAGTTTCAAAATGGTCACTTTAACATTCCTAGCAAGCCAGCCAGGAAGGAAGCTGAGGTTTTTTTTAAAGGAATTTACCAAACAGAATTCTGAAAGGAGATGGAGCGACACAATGGCACATTGGTTAGCACTGCTGCCTCACAGTGTCAGGGACCCAGGTTCAATTCCGGTCTCGGGTCACTGTCTGTGGAGTCTGCACATTCTCCCATGTCTGTGTGGGTTTCCTCCCACAATCTAAAGATGTGCGGATTAGGTTGATTGGCCAAGCTAAATCGATCCTAGTGTCAGGAGGATGCGCAGGGTAAATGGGGGAATAGGAATGCGGGAATAGGGCCTGGGTGGGATTGTGGTTGGTACAGACTCAATGGACCGAATGGCCTCCTTCTGTATTGTAGGGATTCTATGAGAATTCTTCTATGGGATTCTCAAAGGCTCAGTTTTCAAATGGCATACCGTGTTATAAAGCCCTACAAATCATGGAGGTCTGAGCTACAAACCCCAGGTTTGACTCAATTAATCGCACCAACACTGGTCTTGGAAGAAGGTGAGAAAAAGATTGATCATAATATTGTAAACTGCATAATGACACTAGTGATTGCAAACATAAACTCCTTGGCTAGTTACGTAGAATGAACAATCTGGTGAGGTTCCTGCAGACACGCTATATCCTCCAAACCATATTTCCAGTATTACTGTCACTTGCAGTGGAAGAGACTTAATAGAAAGAAATTTAGAATGTCCTTTTGCTTTGGAAATAGAACTCAACAATGTTTGTGTACTTAAATTATTTTGTATTTCAGTTAGAGACCTGGCTGCCATACGTTAAAACACTGGAGAAATGCTTCACTTTGGTAAAGGTTGTAGAAAATATTCATTATATCACAACATCATGTATGAACTCTGGAGAATATCCCAGTTCCATATGGGATCATTGAAGCTTAAAATAAAATTACATTTGTACTATTGAAAGCTTGCAGTAATTATCTAATGTAGAACAGCTTCCTAAATTGTGAATTGCAACTGGGATCAAAGTACAGCAGAAGGCACAAAGGAAACAGTTAGTTAAACAGTTAACTGTCAAGGAAATACCTTTTATAGGTTTCTTATGTATATATTACAGTTGTAACTCATGCCTGCCACAGGTTCAACATCAATCTATTACAGTTTGTTTAGTTTTTCAAAGTTAGCTTCCTACAATTGCAATTGAAATGAAGCTGGAAATCTAGAATAAAAAGAGAAAGTACTCAGAATATAATGCATCTGTGAAGAATAAAGATGTGGGGTGGGATTCTCCGGCCATGCTCTCCTCAAAACCGGAGAATCCCACCCAAGATCAAGGGTCCTTTGACTGGTCTGCCCCCCCCACCTGCTATAATTCCCATGATGGGCAGGACAGGAGAATTCTGGCCTTGGGGTGAGATTCTCTGGCCTCCCAACTATGTGTTTCCCGCTGGTGGGAGGTGGTGTGTTATTTGTTAGCCATGGGGTTCTCTTGTCCCGTTGCTGTCAATGGGGAAACCCGCGGGTGGGTGTGCATTGCCAGCGAGCCAGAGAATTCCGGCACACTGGTATGACTTTATATGTACACCCTCCATCAGAGGAAAGGGTTTACACCCAAAACTTTACTTTTTGTATTCAAGTCGACACACTGGACCGAATTTTCCGCCGCGCTCACCCCAAGGCTGGAAATTCCCACCGAGGTCAACAGATCTTTGCATGGTCCGTGTCCTGCCCACTACAATTCCTGTGGTGGGTGGGATGGGAGAATTCTGCACACTGTGTGCTCCAGCATTTCAATTTTTGTATTGCTGTAACAAGATATTCATTTTGGCTTCCTCGGAACCTAAAAAAACATTCCCTGACGCAGGGAGCTTTAAAAACTCAAGCTTTACGTCATATTAAACACTGCTTTCTGACTGACCTCATCTTCTCTGCTATCCTCTCCCACTGTGTCAGTGCCCTGCTGCATACCTTTGCTCTTCACTTGGGTTTCTCAACTAAAATTAAATGTGCATCGCTTTTGTGAAGTGGGTACAATTAGTCGGTGGTTTCCAAACATACCGTTAATGCACGTTGTCAGTCATTCTCGAAGTAGGTGCCCTTGAAAAACGTGAGAAAATTGCTTGAGAAAGTATGGGAAAGGGGCATGCTTCCAATTATTCTGTCAAACTCAAAAAACTATGAATTCAATTTAGCATGACCAATGGTAAGTCAGTTGAACTTCTATTAAACTTTCCTATTTGGATCCACACATCTATCCATCAACAGTAGAAAAGAAAATGATATGTTGCTACAAAGGTATATAAAAATGTCACTGTGAGCACTGTTTGTACTTATTTGCATTTTTGTGGTTTTTTTAGATAAACAAGCAAGACATTCTGATAAGTTCTTCCTGTGAGATGCAGTGATTTTAGCAATATAATAATGCAATCAAGCTTACAAAGCACAATAAACCTTAAAATAATTCATCTTCTAAAAATGTTTGTGCTATTCATGAATTGCCTGTCTACTGAAAAAATTCATGAATATATTTGAATGTATTAATAATAATTTTTTGATCTTTAAATCTCACACTATTACTTGCGTGAGATTACAAATACATTTAGACCTGATTTTTTTTTGAATTTCACGAAATAATTTTGGTGTGACATTTTAAGATTACAATGCGTCAGGTTCACCTTGTAGGTGAATTTTTTTTAGATCACGCACTTAAAAGGTAGTATTTCATCATCGGTTAAAACCTGTGTGGAATAAATGTTGGAACTCTTAGAGGAAAATAGTTGGCAAAAGAAAGGGAACAGTATGAAGGCGGAAATGCTTGGAGGAGTGTGTGCTTTAGACTTTCACTGTTCCGCCATTGGTGATCATGTCTTCAACTTCCTAGGCCCAAAGCTCTGGAATTTCCTCTCCAAATCCCTTTGCCTTTCGACCTCGCTTTTCTCATTTTAGATGCTCCCTAAAACCTACCTCTTTGAGAAGCTTTCATGGTGTTATATTTTGTTTTATAATGCTCCTGGGCAGCAAGCATTCATTGACGCCATCTTCACTTCCCACTGCCTTGGAAAAGCAGCCAGCATAATCAATGACCCCACACACCCCAGACATATTCTCTTCCACCTTCTTCTGTCCGGAAAAAGGTACAAAAGTCCGAGCTCTCTTACCGACCGACTCAAGAACAGCTTCTTCCCTGCTGCCATCAGACTTTTGAATGGGCCTGCCATATATTAAGCTGATCTTTTTCTACACCCTAGCTACGACTGTAACATTAGATTCTGCAACCTCTTCTTTCCTTCTACCTTATGTACTCTATGAACGGTATGCTTTGTCTGTATAACGTGCAAGAAACAATACTTTTCACTGTATCCCACTACATAGAATCATAGAAACCCTACATGTGACAATAATAAATCAAATCAAAGATGCTTTGCTGTGTTCAAAGTATTACATAAATAGAAGTTATTGTTGTCATGATGCTATGAGGTAATAATCCGCTGTTGAACTCAAATTCATTATGTATCAATTGTTACCTGTATTTAATCATGATCTAGAATTTGATGGAACCAGGTAGTGAATCGTGTCCTTCATTTAGATAGATTTGCTTGTATCCATTTAATCTCCATTATATTTTGCAATGGTAGTCCTTGCACTCAGGAGCTAAAAATGGCATAACATACATAACAGGGCATCTGGAATCTGAGTAAGCTGGGCAAATCGTTAACCAATCAAATTAAGGGATTGTGGAACTAACAAGGATTGAGAAGGAAATGTAAATTAGAATGGTGAATTTAATAGCAAATTGTGTACAGAAAGACAAAGAGAAGGAAAGAAATGTTGGATTAAGGAAATATAAAGAAAAAGTAATTTTTTAGTAAAATATATTTTTAAAAAACATTCAGCTACAATTATAATCTGAAGGAATGAGCTCCACAGTTTTACCAGTTAATTTTGAATGCCAGAAAGGTGAACCGGTGATGAACACCCATCAGTTCAACCTTCACTCCCTCCACCACCAATGCACCATGACTACATTGTGCAATCGTAGACAGGATACATTGCAATGACTCGTCAAGACTTCCTCAATTGCACCTCCCACAACCTCTGCTACTTAGAATGACAAGAGCAGAAGGTGCACCACTAACTGTAAGATCCCCATAAAATCACATAAATACTAAACAAGGCACCCATGTTTTTTTAAAAAGTCACATTACCTATCTTGCTGTGATAAGTTTCTTTTGTGTTTTCTATGAAAGAACAGGAACTTCAGACCACTCAATGCATTTGCTTGGGTTCTGGAGAACGAGAAGCTTTTTTGTGAGGCAAATGGCAGAATGGAACATCTGCAATGACAACTTATTATGTTTTGCATTGAGTCGTCCATCCATCCTCATCTGAAATTGCTTTGGCATTTGCATATAAATAATAGTGAATACCCATAATCTCACTGTTATTTTGACATCAACCTTTGGACAATGTTAAGTGTCTGTGTTTTATTCCCCTTGGGAGGTTACCTGAATAATAAGAAAATGAGAGTGGTGTATGAGATGAGGGATTCATCAGTCATGATGATGTCTATTTAATTCCATCCTATATGTGTCAAGTGTCAGGTGACAGGTTCAGTAATACAGGAATCTGTGATTTTGCCCATATTTCCTGTTTTTCAATCGGGGTTACACTGGGGGAGGAAGAACATCCAGCAGAGGCAGCAGAGAGACTACACTGAGGAGCATTCTGGGAGAAGTCAGTGCAGTCACCTCGGCTGCAGAGTGGGTAGCCGAAGAACCCCTCCAGAGATAAACAGGAGGAAGAACAGCTAGCAGAGGCGGCAGAGAGACTTTAGTGAGGAGCATTCTGGGAGAATACGGCACAGTCACCTTGACTGTATAGTGGATAGACAGAAAGGTGGTGGAGTTGCATTGCATGATAGTAACATGATATTGAGGAAAGATATTAGTATCGGTGATGTGGAATCTGTGTGGGTCGAGTTAAGAAATAACAAGGGGCAAAAATCATTGGTGGGGGTGGTATACAGACCAGCAAACTTTAGTGGTAATGTTGGGAAAAGCATTAGACAGAAAGTCAGAGATGCATGTGTTAAAGGAATATCTGTGATTATGGGTGATTATCATCTACATATAGATTGGGACAGTCAAATTAGTCACAGTACAATAGAAGAGATGTCCTGTGCATCAGTCATTGAAAGTATGCGCACAGGCACAGCAGGCAGTAAAGAAGGCAAATGGTGTGTTGGCCTTTGGGATTTGAGTATAGGGATTGGGATGTTTTGCTGCAATTGTACAGGGCATTGATGAGGCCACATCTGGAGTATTGTGTGCAGTTTTGGTGTCCTTATCTGAGGAAGGTTGTCCTTGCTATAGAGGAGTACAACGAAGGTTTACCAGGCTGCTTCCTGGGAAGGCCGGTCTGTCATATGAGGAGAGGTTAAGTCGGTTTGGATTATAGTCACTGGAATTTAGAAGAGTGAGAGGGGATCTCATAGAAACTTACAAAATTCTGACAGGGTTAGACAGGGTAGATTCAGAAAGAAAGTTCCCAATGGTGGGGAAGTCCAGAACTAGGGGTCATAGCTTGAGGATAAAGGGTAAACCTTTGGAACTGAGGTGAGGATAAAATTCTTCACTTAAAGGGTGGTGAATGTGTGGAATTCATTACCTGAGAATGGAGTTGAGGCCAGAACATTGTGATTTCAAGAAGAAATTAGATATAACTCTAGGGGTTAAAGGGATCAAGGGGTATTGGGGCAAAGAGGGATCAGGATATTGAATGCGATGATCAACCATGATCAAAAAGAATGGTGGAGCAGGCTTGAAGGGCTGAATGGCCAACTCCTGATTCTAGTTTCTAAGTTTCTTGGGGAAACTTGTTTTCATTGGGGTAGAATGATTAGGAGATGAAGGAGTTAATACAAAAACTATTTTGTCATAAAGATGTGTTTTATGCTGAATAATGATTTTTAAATTTGAATTGGACATAAAAACAAAACAGACATTTATGAAACACAGACTTGAACTCACAGCCAAGATGGCTACCTAATTTACATTACTGTACATTCCACATTCCAACTACATTGAGAGTGTTTGATCAAGTGACAATTGGAATACATGATTGTGTTTGAATTCCTGATCAGTTGGAGAAGGCATCAGATGATAAGCCAAATCTTTACACATTTTAAACACAAGAACTGAGGACAAGCATCTGAGAAGCTGAGAGTGATTCTTCCTCTCTTTCTCAGTCTCTCTCTGTCCACCCAACTTGCAAGCCTTTTGGCCCTATCTGATATTGCTTAACTCTCTCTCCATGTGCAGCAGACAATGATAAAGAAGGGATTAAATTCCACAGTTGTCTCCCCCCAGAAGAACGAATAGGTCATCCATCTAAACCACCCCATACTGAGAGCAGAAGACCACTGAGTGAAAGCAGCAAGATCACCAGATTCATCATGAAGCCAGCTGACTTACCAAATGAGAGACTGTGCATTCCTTTTAACTTTTATGAACTTCATCTTTCCGACATATCCTTCTCCACTCTGCATTTTGTATTTGTGTATAGAGGGAGGCAGTTGCATCGTGGTATTGTCACTGAACTTGTAATCCAGAGACCCAGGGTAATGCTATTGGGACCCAGGTTTGAATCCCCCCAAAACAGATGGTGAAATTAAAATTCAATAAAATTCAACTATAAAACTATTGTTAGAAAAACTCACCTGTTTCACTAACCTTCAATTTAGAGGAATGATATCTGCCATCTTTGCCCTAGCGAGATTCAGACTGAAAATCAGGGGGCAAGGCCTATTTCCTCTGGAGAGCATAGTACAGAGTGGGCCACTGCGCATGCGCCAATTTGTCAGAGCGGAGGTCGAAATATGTGCAGTGGCTCCACACTGCAAGCTTCCCGATCACTTGCCAGCCCAATTGCTGGCCAGCCCCGCAACCACCCATTGCTGACCTTTCAAACCACCCCCCCCACCCCCCAATCGCTGGCCTCCTGGACCTCCCTAGGCCAGCACCGATGTCCCGCTGGGTGACACAGCCTCCGCTGATGTCTCCTGGCCCATTGCGCTGCAAGAGCAGCACAGTGGGCTGGGAGAATCATCTCCAATATATCTTTTTGGGGAGGGGTTCAGAGGAAAGTGAAGGAATATCTTGGGGTCTATTCTTATAGAGCACGCCTATAAGATCATGACAGCATGGTAGCACAGTGGTTAGCACTACTACTTCACAGCTCCAGGGACCTGGGTTCGATTTCCAGATTGGGTCACTGTCTGTATGGAGTTTGCACACTCTCCCTATGTCTATGTGGGTTTCCTCCCACAGTCCAAAGATGTGTGGATTAAGTTGATTGGCCAAGCTGAATTGCCCTTTAGTGTCCTGGGATGCGTAGATGAGAGGGATCAGCGGGTAAATATGTGGGGTAACGGGGATAGGGCCTGGGTGGGTTTGTTGCTGGTGCAGACTCAATGGGCCGAATGACCTCCTTCTGCACTGTAGGATTTCTATGCTTTTGTTGCAGACCTCATAGGCACTGTCAGTGTTCTTTCACATGAAATATTAGAGGTGATTCTTTTCTCAGTTTAACTTGCGCAGTGCCTGAATTTGTCCAGTTCACAATGCTTTGAATACCCTGTTTTAAGATTTCAAGAAACGTATTGGTCCATATGGCAGTGGCACAGTGGTTAGCACTGCTGCATCACAGTGCTAGGGACTAGGTTCAATTCCGGCCTCAGATAACTGTCTGTGTGGAATTTGCACTTTCTCCCCATCTTTGCGTGGGTTTGCTCTGGGTGCTGCAGTTTCCTCCCACAGTCCAAAGATGTGCAGGTTAGGTGGATTGGCCATGTTAAATTGCCCCATGGTGTCAGGGGGAATTGCAGAATAAATACATGCGCTTACATGGATGGGATCTGGGTGGGATTGTTGTTGGTGCAGGCTTGATGGCCAAATGGCCTCCTTCTGCACGATAGGGATTCTATGATTCTATGGCCTGCTTTGCTGGGAAAATATCTGCTGGCCAGACAATGATTTTTCAGCTTCTGTATCACCTTAACACATTCGCACATCCCGTTTCAGCCCTGCAAAAAGCTTCCTTCTCATGTCATTTGTGGAACCACAGCACCTGGCGCCAAGACATTCCAGCACCATTGTGGGTTGCCCTGTGGAAGATGCAGCGCTCCATTTAAATCCCCATTGAGTCCGGTGGGACTGGAAGATCTACCAACAGATGCCGTACTGAGGCATACTGAGGCAGGGATGTTTGGCTGCTAAATATGAAGAACAGCCACTTGGGTGAGCTACTGCCATTGTCTGCACAACTGTAACCCAATGCAAGTCAAGGACTTGAATTGAACAATAAAATACCTTAAGTTAATTTAAAATACCACGGATGCTGGAAATATAAAATAAAAAAGAAAATGTTGGATAAACTCAGCAGGTCTGGCAGCATCTCTGGAGAGAGAAACAGAGTTAGTGTTTCGAGTCTGCATGGCTTTTCAGAGCTGTTCTATTTCTCTCTCCACAGATGCTGACAGACCTGCTGAGTTTATCCAGCATTTTCTGTTTTTGTATGTTATATATTGTATACATAATATACAAAAACAGAAAATACCTTGTCCAGTGCTTTAATTCTTAATGGTACTGATTAACTTAAGGATCCTTAGCCTGAAGTATGAACTCTGTTTCTCTCTCCACTGATGCTGCCTGACTTGTTGAGTAGACCAATAGTTTCTACTTAATTTCATTTAGATTAACAGTGACGAGTGTAAAGAACAATTCACACCAGACCTTTCCAAATACCTTTTTTTTGAAATTTAACCCACTCACTTGCTATCAGCATTTCCTTGCCTGCTTTCCAGTGATTTTTCTTTGGATTTGAGAATGATCATACGTGGGTGATTCCTGCCTGCAGTCCAAACTGTTCAAACAGTGCAAGCTTGCTTTACATTAATTCAGCAATTACAAATGGGGTCAGTGAATTTATGACATTCATTTGAGCAAACCATGTTTGAAATTGTCTGTGGAGTTCACTTGTGCCATTGCAAAATGGAAATGTCCACTGCATGAAAGAGACTGAAAGTCAATATTGTGCATTATTGGATATGGACTTTACTTTATGGCTTTCTAAAAGCTACCATGGTCAGAATAGGTGAATGTACAGCTAGGTCATATTTTAACTGCCATGAAAATGGATGATAAATAGAAAAGGAATGATTTCTTATGCCACGTTGCTCTATACGACTGTTTAAATGTATAGTTCTTAGGCTGGGAATGCATGATTCACTATATCCCATATTTAGGTAAATGGTGACAAACTCCACAGGGTGATTGATTGCAAAATCAGCGCTCTATTTTATTCTGATGGAAGCACAACCCACTACAATATTCATTAGCATAGAACTGGATATGATGTCAAAGACCATCACACATTCGTTGTTTTTGATTGTCTGGAAAAATTCTTCAGCCAAAAGCAGAACAAATTATCACATTAGCTTCTAAGTGAATTTAGATTAGAATTATGCATTGTCATTTAATAAAGAACCAGAAATAACCTTGAAAACAAATGCAGTAGAAACCATTTGTAATTAAAATGACTGGCCTTTTTTTTATGAATGTACAGGTAATGACAGACATGCATTGTGACTGAACATAATGGTCTCTGCTAAACTCTTATAACACAACCAATCCTTGATTAATTATTAAATGGAATCAGAATGCAATCAAATCAAACTCATTAGTTTTAAGCTCATGGGAATGTTGCTTCTCAAAAAAAAAGGTCAGGCTATTTGCATTACTTTGTCCAGCTGATAATCTTGAAGAAAGTTTTGATTCGATTTGATGATTTTTATCTGCCAACAAGAATCTTAAGCCTTCAATTTTCAAAAGTATTAATCGGAAGTATGAAAAAAGGTACAGGTTGACAGCACTACAGGGGTATAAAAGATCTGTTCCCGTGGAGGTGACACAGTTGGATGTTCTCACACATGCTACTCCAGGTTCCTGGAGTAGCATTCATCAAACATCTACTCCCTGTTCTGTTAGCTGCAGGAGCTGCTTGTGTTGAAGTGGATGTAAGACATTTTATTTTTCAAAAATATACTTTATCTTTATATAATCCGAAAAACTTTACAAAAACATTTCTGATAATGACAACATAAAGTGCAAGTATTTTTACATTTTCCTTCAGATCAAAATTTACGCTGTGTTCAGTCTAAGAACATTACATATAGTCTATAAGGTATAGGAGCAGAATTAAGCCATTCGGTCCATCGAGTCTGCCCTCCATATATTTCAATGTACAAAGAACAAAGAAGAAAGAAAATTATTGCACAGGAACAGGCCCTTCGCCCCTCCAAGCCTGTACCAACCATGCTGCCCGACTGAACTAAAACCCCCTACCCTTCCGGGGACCATATCCCTCTATTCCCATTATATTCATGTATTTGTCCAGACGCCCCTTAAAACTCACTATCGTATCTGCTTCTACTACCTCCCCCGGCAACGAGTTCCAGGCACTCACCACCCTCTGTGTAAAAAACTTGCCTCGTACATCTCCTTTAAACCTTGCCCCTCGCACCTTAAACCTATGCCCCCTCGTAATTGACTCTTCCACTCTGGGAAAAAGCTTCTGACTATCCACTCTGTCCATGCCCCTCATAATCTTGTAGACTTCTATCAGATTGCCCCTCAACCTCCGTCATTCCAGTGAGAGCAAACCAAGTTTCTCCAACCTCTCTTCATAGTTAATGCCCTCTATGCCAGGCAATATCCCAGTAAATCTTTTCTGTACCCTTTCCAAAGCCTCCACATCCTTCTAGTAGTGTAGTGACCAGAATTGAACACTATATTCCAAGTGCGGCCTAAGGTTCTATAAAGCTGTGACATGACATGCCAATTTTTAAACTCAATGCCCCAGCCGATGAAGGCAAGAATGTCGTATGCCTTCTTGACTATCTTCTCCACCTGTGTTGCCACTTTCAGTGACCTGTGTACCTGTACACCCAGATCCTTCTGCCTATCAATACTCTTAAGCATTCTGCCGTTTACTGTATATTTCCTATCTTTATTAGACCTTCCAAAATGCATTACCTCACATTTGTCCGGATTAAACTCCATCTGCCATCTCTCCGCTGAAGCCTCCAACCGATCTATATTCTGCTGTACCCTCCAATGGTCCTCATCGCTATCCGCAAATCCACCAACCTTTGTGTCATCCGCAAACTTACTAATCAATCCAGTTACATTTTCTTCTAAATCATTTATATATATTACGAACAGAAAAGGTCCCAGCACTGATCCCTGATGAACGCCACTTGTGACAGCCCTCCATTCAGAAACACACCCTTTCACTGCTACCCACTGTCTTCTATGACCGAGCCAGTTCTGTATCCACCTTGCCAGCTCACCTCCGGTCCCATGCAACTTCACCTTCTGCACCAGTCTGCCATGAGGGACCTTGTCAAAGGCCTTACTGAAGTCCATGCAGACAACATCCACTGCCCTACCCTCATCAATCATTTTCATCACTTCCTCAAAAAACTGGATCAAGTTAGTGAGACATGGCCTCCCCTTCACGAAACCATGTTGCCTCTCGCTAATACATCCACTTATTTCCAAGTGGGAGTAAATGCTGTCTCGAAGAATTCTCTCCAATAATTTCCCTACCATTGATGTATGGCTCACCAGCCTGTAATTACTGGATTATTCTTGCTACCTTTCTTAAACAAAGGAACAACATTGGCTATTCTCCAATTCTCTGGGACCTTCCCTGTAACCAGTGAGGATACAAAGATTTCTCTCAAGGCCCCAGTAATTTCCTCCCTTGCCACTCTCAGTATTCTGGGGTATATCCCATCAGGTCCTGGGGACTTGTCTACCTTAATGTTTCTCAAGAACCCAATACCTCCTCCTTTTTGCTCTCAACATGACTCAAACTGTCTACACACCCTTTCCCAGATTCATCATCCACCAAGTCCTTCTCTTTGGTGAATACTTACGCAAAGTACTCATTTAATACCTTGCCCATTTCCTCTGGCTCCATGCATAGATTCCCTCCCTTGTCCTTGAGTGGGCCAACCCTCTCCCTGGCTACCCTCTTGCTCTTTATATATGTATAAAAAGCCTTGGGATTTTCCTTAATCCTGCTGGCCAATGATTTTTCAAGACCCCTTTTCACCCTCCTTACTCCTTGTTTAAGTTTCTTTCTACTTTCCTTGTATTCCGCACTTGCTTCGTGTGTTCCCAGCCTCCTGGCCTTGACAAATACTTCCTTTTTTTCTTTGACTAGGCTCACAATATCTTGTTATCCAAGGTTCCCAAAACTTGCCATACTTATCCTTCATCCTTACAGGTATATGACGGTCCTGAATCCCTATCAACTTACACTTGAAAGCCTCCCACATGCCAGATGTTGATTTGCCCTCGAACATCTGCCCCCAATCTATATTCTTCAGTTCCTGCCTAATATTGTTGTAATTAGCCTTTCCTCCAGTTTAGCACCTTAACTTGAGGACTACCATCAGAACCTTAAAGCTTACTGAATTGTTGTCACTGTTCCCGAACTGCTCCCCTACTGAAATGTCGACCACCTGGTCGGGCTCATTCCCCAATACCAGGTCCAGTATGGCCCCTTCCCTAGTTGGACTATCTACATATTGTTTTAAGAAGCCCTCCTGGATGCTCCTTACAAACTCTGCCCCACCCACCCCCCTAGCACTAAGTGAGTCCCAGTCAATATAGAGGAAGTTAAAATCTCCCACCACAACAACCCTGTTACTTTTACACCCTGCCAAAATCTGCCTACATATCTGTAAGTTCAAAGATCTTTATAAAACTATGTACATTGGTCAAATTGCACTTTGTGGTGCTTTAATAGAGTTACACACAGTTAGAGATTATACATAGTCCAAGGGGGTTTTCTCAATTACTAGCCCCTTGGTCTACATTGGCTGAATGGCCTTACATGGTGGCCTTTCCCTTTTGCGCCTTGGCGGTGGCTGCCCCAAGCTTGACAATTATTTAACTTGTTTTCGACTTGAATATTTTTCCAGCTGTTTGTCAAGAGCTCCGTCTTCAAGAGAGGATGGCCTCATCATGTTGAGGCTTGCATCATTGTATCCTCCTCAATTTACAACCCTTTACAGACTCTTCAACAAGCGACAGCATGCTCGTTAAGTCTTTGCTTCATTTGATCGGCAGGTTCCCATTTGTTGCAGATTCACAGCAGCGATAATCAGTGGGGTGCTATTTGTTTCTGCTGATTTGAAAAGTAAAATTTGCATCTCATCACCTTACGTTCTTCTCTGGCAGTGCATACCTTCAGATTCACAGAAAACAGAAAGCACTGAATGCTAATCTCCTGTAGATTCAAGCTAAAAGAGAAAACAGCTGAGGTTGAACTGACAATTTAATGCCTCCGGTACAATAATTGATTTTAACATTATTCACTGAAAGCCCATGGAGCCGGATTCAATTCAACATGATCCCAACCCTTCCTGATGCAATCTCACTAGGTCTACAACTAACAGTAAAGTGTATGATAATCAAATACTCTGAGACCATGGTGGTTGATATCGCATGAAACTGTGATCATGTGGGCAACCTGCCCTTCTTTTGAATCCTCAATGTTCCTAATCTTATATGCAGGACATTACCAATCTCCACATCCTCAGTGACACTTTGAAAAAAAACTGACATCCAGAAAGTTGTAAATTATATTAAACCTGAAATGAAGAGCGATAAATCGTCAATGGTAATTTTGAAATGTACCCAATCTTTCTTTTACTGCAGCTGCCTTGTATTACCAAGTGACGGCAGTCCTCGTTACTATCTCTGCCTGTCATGCGGGAGTCCAGGGTTCAATTCCCCGATGGGGAACCATAAAGTTTGCCCAACCATAGGCTTTCTTTGAGGCGGCAAGGTGGCACAGTGGTTAGCACTGCTGCCTCACAGCGCCAGGGATACAGATTCGATTCCTGGCTTGGGTCACTGTCTATGTGGAGTTTACACGTTCTCCCCGTATCTGCTTGGGTTTCCGCTGGGTGTTCTGGTTTCCTCTCACAGTCTGAAAGTGCTGGTTAGGTGCTTTGGCCATGCTCGGTTCTTTCTCAATGTACCCGAACAGGTGCCGGAGTGTGGTAACTAGGGGATTTTTATAGTAATTTCATTGCAGCGTTAACATAAGCCTACTTGTGACACTAATAAATAAACTTATAAACTTAAAACTTAAATCTGACATCCAATCAAAATGACCAACCTTGTCTCAACAGAGCACCCTTTTTTCTGGAACACAGATTTATCTTTTCAAGCCTCTCACCTGTAATCTTGGGTGAACTATTTTCTAAAAAGAATGCACCAATGTAAGGCAGCACTGCATTATCAGAGACACTTGGTCGAATTTTAACCTTCCTATACCCCCCTATCCACCCACAGCATGAGAGGCTGGCAGAACACCAGGAACTCAGAAGTTTGAGCAGTGGGTTTTGTCAGTAGCTTCCAGGTTTCACAACCAATTAGAGTGGGTGGGCATGATGAAGCTTCATTATTTAAAAAGTGAGGATCAAAATGGAAACAAACTACAAGTATTAAGACGGAACCAGCCATGTGACAAATGAAGCTGCACCATGGTAGTCTGCTGCATCCTTGGACATCAGACTGCAGACTGTATGGGTCCACAGGGAGATTCTGTTCCCAGCAGATGTAAGGGAAAAGCCTCCCTCAGAGAACAAACAGGGCTCAGCTGGAAGTGGCTGAGGAGCAGTGGGGATCAATGGGCGGATGTGAAGGCAGCAGCAGGAATGTTTGGCCTCATTTCCGGATACAGTGCCACACGAGATTCAAGTGAGTGTTGTGCTACATTCAAGGGCAACCACCCCATCCCCACCCCCACTCATGCTGACTTCCCAGCCTCCTGTACATCATTTCTCAGATAATATATATATATATCTCAGGTGTACCAATTCTTCTTTTTCGAGGCACCTCCTCAAATCTACACCAGATCTAACTCTGCAGACACCCATCCACATCGTATTGCCTTATCACACCTATCCTTCACAGTGACCCTCCAAAAATATTCTTCCATCTTCTCAACATGTTCCATTTCTCACACTCATAAGTCTGTTTCCCTCCTTGCCAGAGAAGAAAATGCAGAACATGAAGGAGAGGCAGGGAAACAGGTGCAGCCCGCCATTCAAGCCTACCTGACCACTGCAGAAGAGGATGCACGCGACATAAGCAAGGTTTCACTATACGTGACGAATGATCATGAAGAAATCAGGGTCTTGGGTGACAGAATTAAATATAACACACTCACATGATATATTATGTTGATTTGAAGTCTTCAAGCAATGTAAAATTATGATCCGTACAATGATTACTGAGAATCCTCTCATCTTATCAGGTCTAATTCATATCATTTATCCCCTACGTGTCCTACAAGCATCTTTCAGGAGGTGGCCCCAGAGGACGATGAAGACTCCTCAGAGGACGTTGGTCACTTTCAGGATGTACTGTCACACAACTGAAGCTCATCCTCCACCAACCTGTACGCATACACACCGCTCAGTGAAAACTGCAAGACAGGCTGCTGGATTGTAATATACACAGCACAAAGTAGAAGAAGCAGGTGCTGGAGACAGGTATGGCAATGAAGAGTCGCTGTTGGAGAGCACAACATTCTTCAAGCTCTGCTCAGCTGTAAGCAGGCACTGAGATTCATGACCATCATGTGAGAGCTTCCGTCAACATTTCCAGAAATACTGTACATGAATGGTGAGAGATTGACGGGGTGGGGTGGGGAGTCTCTCTCTAGATGAGTGCTAGGATGTCTCAGACCTTCACTTTGATGTCTTTGCCCATGCAAAGAATGGCCCATTACATAGAGCACCAGATGCAACTAACCAATGCCTTGTACCTTATGTTGCTTGTTACCTTATTGGGAATTGAAGAAAGTCTCATCCTGGCCAATCAACATCTCACTGAATTGCAGCAAAGTGCTCCCCAACCCTCGGTTAGCAGAGTAGTGCATGAGGGCCTTGACACTGAAAATTACGAAATGGCAGATTGTGATGATACTGTGCCTTTAAGAAATGTATTTGGGTCATGTTTCTTGTGCAGGATCTGTTTTCGCAGTTTGTTTTATTTTTGGTGCCATTTTGTCGGCATCCAGCAGTCCTATTGTTACTGCAGCAGCATAATTGACCTGAATTGCTAAAATGCTTGTTTTAGAACATAGAACATAGAACAGTACAGCACAGAACAGGCCCTTCGGCCCACGATGTTGTGCCGAGCTTTATCTGAAACCAAGATCAAGCTATCTCACTCCCTATCATCCTGGTGTGCTCCATGTGCCTATCCAACAACCGCTTAAATGTTCCTAAAGTGTCTGACTCCACTATCACTGCAGGCAGTCCATTCCACACCCCAACCACTCTCTGCGTAAAGAACCTACCTCTGATATCCTTCCTGTATCTCCCACCACGAATCCTATAGTTATGCCCCCTTGTAATAGCTCCATCCACCCGAGGAAATAGTCTTTGAACGTTCAGTCTATCTATCCCCTTCATCATTTTATAAACCTCTATTAAGTCTCCCCTCAGCCTCCTCCGCTCCAGAGAGAACAGCCCTAGCTCCCTCAACCTTTCCTTATAAGACCTACCCTCCAAACCAGGCAGCATCCTGGTAAATCTCCTTTGCACTCTTTCCAGCGCTTCCACATCCTTCTTATAGTGAGGTGACCAGAACTGCACACAATATTCCAAATGTGGTCTCACCAAGGTCCTGTACAGTTGCAGCATAACCCCACGGCTCTTAAACTCAAACCCCCTGTTAATAAAAGCTAACACACTCTAGGCCTTCTTCACAGCTCTATCCACTTGAGTGGCAACCTTTAGAGATCTGTGGATATGGACCCCAAGATCTCTCTGTTCCTCCACAGTCTTCAGAACCCTACCTTTGACCCTGTAATCCACATTTAAATTAGTCCTTCCAAAATGAATCACCTCACATTTATCAGGGTTAAACTCCATTTGCCATTTTTCAGCCCAGCTTTGCATCCTATCTATGTCTCTTTGCAGCCTACAACAGCCCTCCACCTCATCCACTACTCCACCAATCTTGGTGTCATCAGCAAATTTACTGATCCACCCTTCAGCCCCCTCCTCTAAGTCATTAATAAAAATCACAAAGAGCAGAGGACCAAGCACTGATCCCTGTGGCACTCCGCTAGCAACCTGCCTCCAATCCGAAAATTTTCCATCGACCACCACCCTCTGTCTTCGATCAGACAGACAGTTTTAATCAGGATTAATGCAAGGTTAGCATTTTAGTGTTTTCCCCTGAGGCTTTTTAGAGTGGGGCTAAATTATGTTGTGACTGGGCAGGGCTAGGCTTACAGAGAAAATGCCAGGGGTTTGTAAAGAGCAGAAATAACTCTGTGTTTCTCTGAAGTCTGGAGACTGGGATCTGCCAGAAATTAGGTTTCTTTCTCTGAAGTTCAGCTGTTTGAGAATACATTCTTCCTGGGAACTACTGCATATTTATCAGAAGGTAGGTGTCTTTCCGAATCTGTTCAGAAGGGTTAAAAAGCTGGAAATCTAACATCCATGTGAGCATATCTGTTTTTGGTGCTAATTGGTTTGGAAGCAGGATTTAGGTCTGTGGGAATATTGCTTAAATTGGAACTATAGCGATGGATAGTTGTTAAGAATTATACTTTTGTCATGTTTAAATATTTTAATTGGTAAAAGTTATGTTAATTCTTGTTGTTATATTCCAACTGTGTTCTTAAATAAAGTTTGTGGCAAAACCACAAACTTTATGCTTGTCATAACGCCAACATCAATAAAGGTTAGGGCCCAGGCTAACTTCGTAATGTACCTTGGAATTTTTGATCTGGCCCCTAACAAGATGGAAATGGAGTTTCTGCTGAAAGTGTTTTCACTCTTCACCACCCTTCCCTCAGTCAGAACCCCACATGCTATCTCCTGACCCATGGCCAAGTTTGCTGCTGCATAGGTGCAGGTAGGGCAGCCTTTTTTAGGGCCTTTGTGGTCTCCAAAACTCAGAGGACATCAGCTACAATTATCTCAGCATTTAGAGACAGCACCATGGAGCAATAATAGGAAAAAAGAAATAATTTTTAGTTGCACAAGGGTAATTCACTCGGGTTTTGAAACTAGGCGGAATTTTCTGTACCCCCTGTGGAGTGTTTTGTGGCAGCGGTGGCAGACAGACCATTGGCGGATGACAGGATCTTCTGGCCCCACTGCTGTCAACGGAGCTTCCTGTTGCATGCACCCCCCCCCCCAACTGCCAGGAAACCCATATTAGAGGATCGCTGTAGGTGGCATCAGAAGATGCCGCTGGGAACAGCCATAAAATTTGAGTCACTGAGTTAAATGATCACTTTTCTGTTCTTGTTTAGAACAATGAACTTAATTTCAAAGGTCCATTGTCTCCCTTATTGTTAGCTGCTGTGTGCTATGTGCCCTCCAACGTTGGGGAGAGTGATATAAGAGTAAAGGATAAGAAATTAATGTCAGTGAGAAGAATATATTGTTGACTAGGGGCTGGAGCAGTGGGTGCTCAGTGAGTGCGCTTCAGATCCACTGGCACTTGCCTGAATGAGTCCATCCCAGGCATCTCTGATAGCTACGTGAGTGACTGCAAGTGCCCTCACCACATCATGTTCCTTCTCCTTCTCCTCTGAATATGCAGAGCTGTCCTCGTCTTTCTCCTGCTGAAACTTCAGTCCTCTCTGTAACATTGGGCTGTGCAGGGGCACAGCACACAACTACCATTCTTAATGTTCTCACTTGTGCACTCCCCAATTTTTACAGATGCACAATAGAAAGCATCCTTCCTGGTTGTGTCACAGCTTGGTATGGCTTCAGCTCTGTTCAAGACTGCAGGAAACTATCAAAGGTCCAGTCCATTACACAAACCAGCCTCCCATCCATTTATACTATCCACACTTCCTGCTGCCTCAGAAAAGCAGCCAGCATAAGCAAGAACCCCACGAACCCTGAACATGCTGAGCAGGATTTTACGACCTCACTCAGACGTGCCTTGTAAAATCCCACCCGAGGCCAACGGAGAATTCCATTCTGTGAGCCTCACTCGCTCTGATTCCAAGGCGGGAGAGGTAGTAAAATACTGCCACTATCTTCCGTCAGGAAAAAGATACAAATCATCTGAGGTCACGTACCAACCGAATCAAGAATAGCTTCTTCCCTGCTGCCATCACACTTATAAATAGACCTACCTCGTATTAAACTGAACCTTCTCTACACCTTAGCTATGACTGTAACACTACATTCTGCACCCTCTCCTTTCCTTCTTTATGAACAGTTTGCTTTGTCTGTTTAGCGCACAAGAAACAATACTTTTCGCTGTATGCTAATTCATGTGACGATAATGAATCAAATCAAATCGAACTGTCCAGACACCTTAATCACGTCTTCAGCATCCCAATGGTATGCTAAATAATCAAGCTTGGACTCATGAGGTTTTGGTTGTCCTTGTCTTGGGTGCCACTTGTATCTCCTCACAGGTATCACCAACCACATCCTTACAGGAATTTCCAATAGAATTTCCAGTTTCCTTAGACCAATTTTCACCCCTCTATCACCTTCTTTGTCTGTTTAGTGCACATCTTGGACTCTTATCTTCTCTTCCATGAACTCTCTGTCTTCATTTCTGGTGATACACTGTCCACTAGTATCCATTACAAGCCCATCGACTCCCACAACTACCTTGACCACAGCCCTTCACACCTCACATCCTGTAAGGACTCCATCCCATTCACTCAGGTCCTTTGCCTCCTTTGCATCTGTTCCAATGATGTCACTTTCGAAAATGGTGCTGCTGCAATGTCTTCCTTCTTCCTTAATTGTGATTTTTCATCCTCTGTGGTTGACAGGGCCCTCCCTTCCCTCCCAAAACCAGAATAGGGTCCCCCTTATCGTCACTTTTCACTCCACCAGTCTCCACATTCCAAGCATCATCCTCCATCATTTTCACTATCTCCAGCATGATGCCACCACCAAGCACATCTTCCCCTCAACTCCCCCTGTCAGCATTCCACAGGGACCATTGCTTCTGGGATACCCTCATCTACTCCTCCATCACATCCACACCATACCCTCCTGCTCACAACACTTTATCATGCAATCTCAGAAGGTGCAACACCTGCCCCTTTCCCTCCTCCCTGCTCACCATCCCAGGGCCCAAAACTCTTCAGGTGAAACAGTGCTTCAAGAGCACCTCCTTTAATCTGGTCTATTGAATTTGCTGCTCCCAATGGGGACTACTACATCGGAAAGACCAAACGCAGACTGGGTGATTGCTTTGCAGAACACCTTTGTTCCTTCCGCAAGAAGGTGTTTCTTATTACTTGCCATTTCTACACACTATCCTGCCCTCTTGTCCACATGTCCATCCTTGGTCTGGTCCAATGTTCCAATGAAGCCCAACGTAAACTGGAGGAATAGCACCTCATCATTTGATTAAGTACTTTACAACCTTTTGGACTTAACACTGAATTCAACAACTTCAGAGCATGAACTCTCTCCACCTCCTCCACTCCATTTCCATTTGTTTTATTTTATCTTATGAATCCATCTTTATATTCTTATTATTATTTTTAATTTTCATTTCTTCCATTGTTTCATTTTTCCACTTCTTAAAAATCTCTCTTTCCATCTTGTTTCCACCCCTCCCTCCATCCCACTCGGGCCATCTGCCACATGCCTTCGGTTGTTCTTTGACACTCTGCACCTTTGTTCTGCCATATACACATTCTGATCTCTTAATGATCGCTATTAGAACCATTCTCAGCCTTTATCATCACCATTGACATTCCCTTTGTCTTTTTGTCTTATGACATCTTTGCCTATCATCTCCCACCCTACCACAACCTTTACCCTCATTGTATAAATCTCATCCGATTTTCTTTGACATCAGTTCTGACGAAGGGTCGTCCTGAGTCCAAACATTAGCTCTATTCTCTCTCCACAGATGCTGACAGAGTTACTGAGGATTTTCCAGCATTTTCTGTTTTTGTTTCAGATTCCAGTATCTGCATTATTTTGCTTTTATCTTAGAGGATATCCTTTGTCTCCGAAGAACTCTGCTAACTCTGCTTGGAGGTATGAATATTGTGGGAGATCTGACTGGCACAGAATGAAGGTTTCGCGGCAGCTGCCTGACTAGCTTACACAGACATGGATGATAATCCTTCAGTAATTGCATATCAGTTCACGGTTAACGGGGTGGACTCCTTTTCAGTTGATGAATAATGCTGCTTGATCTGAGCGCTCTTTGATTGCATATGCATAATTTATGACTCCCTGTGCCGATGGAAATCCAGCCACAGCAGCAAATCTATGGCCCTCCTCTTCATTCTGAATGGCTTCATCAGTGGATGTAATTGGCGGCCCTAACAAATGCAGCATCTATCACCTGGGTGCTGTACTTTTGTGCTGCACATTGTGCCATTCTGCAGTTTTCAGCAACAGATCTCTGGAAACAGCTGAAAGTGAAGATATTCGGGTCTGTAATGATTATGATGGCCGCTGGTAAATTTTACTTACCAGCTCCACTTGCCAGGTAATCAGACTCCAGCTCAGACCGCCCCAACAATACCTCACCTCCCAGCTGCTCAATCACTTTGCCTGAGACTGCATCCCATGTCGGGTCTCACTGAGGCACAGTTCCAGCCCTCTAGCTGCTCTGAGAGGAATAGCACTCTTTCTGGGCTTTCCTGACTGTCAGGTCCCCGAACTGCCGACTGCTCCTCCAGATCTGCACTGAACCACCACTGCCCCAGGGCTTCTCTGAGCATCAGCTCCTCAGCAGCATGCTGATATCGACTGCACTTCAGGTGCATGGAGACAACCCTCTTCTGCTGCTCCTGACTCTCTGTTACCTCGGCTCACCTTGGTGCTACACCCCGGTCTAGCGGTCATTGTTTCATGGCACACCACCATGCAGGCACATTATCCCGTCTCTGCAGCTGTGGACACCCTAGACAACCGCCTACCCAATGCACCACCACCTCCTCAGAGTGCACAATCATCTGTCTGTTCAATGAATCATGGGGTTTGATTGTGGGTGTGTGGAAAACAGGAAGACAGCATGAATAGCATGGACTAACCAGCCCAGCCACCTCATTATCATTTCCTCACAGAATGTATTGTCATGGCCGATGCATTAGTGTAGTGGTTGTGTTAGTGGACAGGTAATCAGACTATTCCGTCATAATAGTGTACATTGTGATTTCTAAAAGTCCGCTCATATAAAACTGGTATCAACAATAGTGACTATGAAGCTATCAGGTAGTCGCATAAAAAAAACAACTGGTTCACAATTTTTTCTAAAGGACAAATAGTCCTTTGGGGAAAGGAAATCTCTCATCCATGTGGCCTGCCATATATCTGATGGATTCTTACAACAAAGTGGTTGATTTATAACTGCCCTCTGAATTGGCCTAGCAAGTCACTCAGTTGATCGAACTCTACAAATTGATTGAAAAAGAATAATCCATGACCACCTTCTCAAGGGCAACAAAGGATAAGGAATAAATACCACTCTTGTCAGCAATTCCCACATCTCAAAATGTTTTTTTGAGTTGTTTCTTTTCTCAATTGCTAATGTAAGCTTCTTAAATTCGAGATTCCAACCTGGAATTGACTAGAGAAACTATTTCACTACTGGCTCAAGCCAACTCAGTGCAATCTGTAAAAGAAAAAATAATACACATTAATACATTGCCTTTAATGTGGGAAAAACAGTGTTTAGAACTGCTGCCTCACAGTGCCAGGGTCCCAGGTTCAATTCCAGCCTTGTGTGACTTTGTGTGAAGTTTGCAAATTCTCCCCATGTCTGAGTGGGTTTCCTCTGGGTGCTCCAGTTTTCTCCCACAGTTCAAAGATGTGAGGGTAATTATGTTGGTTATGGAGATAGGACCTGTGTGGAATTGTTGTCAGTGCATGCTGGATGGGCCAAATGGCCTCCTTCTGCACTATCGGGATTCTGGCCGTGATTCTCCCAAAAATGTTCTGAGTGCTGAATTTGCGGGGCAACTGGTGTAATTCACGATTATTTTTCCAGTGGGAGTTCACACTAGAATCTCCCACACTCTGTGCAATGCAGAGGCCACAATTGTGAATTTCATTAAATTTCAGGAGGTGGGGCCTATTCACGCCAGAAGCTGACAGTTCCAGGTCACTGCGCATGCGCAGTGGCCCTGAACTGTCAGCCCCCCATTTGCTGGCCTGCTCGATCGCTGGCCAGCCCGGGACCTCCGCAGTGCTGCCCCCCCAAACCCTCCACGGCCCGATCACGGCCCTCCATCCATTTGCGGGCCAGCCTCAACCTCCCCCTTGCCCCAGAGCACCCTGATCTCCAACCCCCCCTCCCCCCCCCCCCAACAGCAGTGACGATCTCACACCTCCCCGGCAGACCTCCCCGGCAAAGCCCCTCCCGGCAGGCCTTCGCCCCGCTGACATTCCTCCTGGCAGACCTTCCCCACTGACGCCCACCCTTCTCCCCTCCCCCCCCCTCCCCTCCACCTGCTGACCAACTCCCCCCAAGCCATCTCGAACGCTGGCCTCCTCTAGCCCCGACCAATCCCCATGCAGAGTGGCAGCGGGACTCCCACCTCCACCAATCACCCATCGGCTCTGCCCCAAGCTGGCCCCACCCTCTAGGCCATGCCCACTTGGCACTGCCCCATGCTCAGTGGGCAGTGACAATCTGTCCCCTGGGCATGGGCACTTTGCTGCTTGGGCAGTGCTGGGGGCACAGGCTGGCACTACCAGGGTGCCCATGCCCAGGGGGCACCACACCCACTGCCGGACCCATGGGGGGGCTCCAATTGCCCCCCCCCTCCTTCACTCCAGCAGTGTCATCCCGCTAGTTACCCGAAAGTGGGGATGCAGTTACTCCGAAGAATGAAGATAGAGGGGTGACGGTGAGAGGGGCTGGGAGGAAGCAATCAGTGTGGGGATCCCCTGTGGTCATTTCCCTCGGCAACAAAGTATACCGCTTTGGATACTGTTGAGGGGGACGACCTACCAGTGGTAAGCCACGGTGACTGGATCTCCAGCACTGAGTCTGTCCCTATGGCTCAGAAGGGAAGGGGGGAGAGCAGGAGAGCAATAGTTATTGGGGACTCGATAGCTAGAGGGACAAATAGGAGGTTCTGTGGCAGCGAAAGAGACTCACGGATGGCATGTTGCCTCCCGGGTGCCAGGGTCCGTGACGTCTCGGATCGTGTTTTCAGGATCCTTAAGGGGGAGGGGGAACAGTCACAAGTCTTGGTACACATCGGTACCAACGACACAGGTAAGAGAAGGGACAGGGATTTAAAACAGGAATTTAGGGAGCTGGGGTGGAAGCTGAGAGCCAGGATAAACCATGTTGTCATCTCTGGTTTGTTGCCGGTGCCATGTGCTAGCGAGTTGAGGAACAGGGAGAGAGTGCAGATAAACACATGGCTGCAGGGATGGTGTAGGAGGGAGGGTTTCAGTTACATGGATAATTGGAGCACATACTGGGGAAGGTGGGACCTGTACAAACAGGATGGTTTGCACCTGAACCAGAGGGGCATCAATATCCTGGGAGGGAAATTTGCTATGGCTCTTCGGGTGGGTTTAAACTAATTTGTCAGTGTGATGGGAAAACGAGCTGTAGTCCAGAAGCCAGTGTTGAGTGTAGTGAGGTACTGAGGAGGGTATCAAGGTCGCAGGAGTGTACCGGCAGACAGGAAGGTGGGTTGAAGTGTGTCTACTTCAATGCAAGGAGCATCCAGAATAAGGTAGGTGAACTTGGAGCGTGGATTGGTACTTGGGACTACGATGTTGTGGCCATTACGGAGACATGGTTAGAGCAGGGACAGGAATGGTTGTTGGAAGTTCCGGGGTATAGATGTTTCAGTAAGAGTAGGGAAGGTGGTAAAAGAGGTGGAGGAGTAGCATTGTTAATCAAGGATAGTTTAACGGCTGCAGAAAGGCAGTTCGAGGGGGATCTGCCTACTGAGGTAATATGGGCTGAAGTTAGAAATAGGAAAGAAGCGGTCATGTTGTTAGGAGATTTCTATAGGCCCCCAAATAGTAATAGAGATGTGGAGGAAGAAATTGCAAAGCAGATTATGGATAGGTGTGGAGGTCACAGGGTAGTTGTCATGGGTGACTTTAACTTTCCAAATATTGATTGGAACCTTTATAGGTCGAATAGATCGGATGGGGGAGTTTTTGTACAGTGTGTGCAGGAGGGTTTCCTGACACAATATGTGGATAGGCCAACAAGAGGTGGGGCCACATTGGACTTGGTACTGGGTAATGAACCAGGCCAAGTGTTAGATTTGTTTGTGGGAGAGCACTTTGGAGATAGTGGCCACAATTCGGTGTCTTTCATTATTGCAATGGAGAGGGATAGGGCCATATGGCAGGGCAAGGTTTATAATTGGGGGAGTGGTAATTATGATGCAATTAGGCAAGAATTAGGGAGCATAAGATGGGAACAGAAACTGTCAGGGAAAGGCACAAATGAAAAGTGGAGCTTGTTCAAGGAACAAATACTGCGTGTCCTTGATAGGTATGTCCCTGTCAGGCAGGGAGGAAATGCCCGAGTGAGGGAACCATGGTTCACAAAAGAGGTTGAATGTCTTGTCAAGAGGAAAAAGGGAGCGTATGTAAGGATGAGAAAACAAGGTTCAGTTGGGTCACTTGAGGGTTACAAGGTAGCAAGGAATGAGCTAAAAAAGGGCTAAGGAGAGCTAGGAGGGGGCATGAGAAGTCTTTGGTGAGTCAGATCAAGGAAAACCCCAAGGCTTTTTACTCTTATGTGAGAAATAAAAGAATGACCAGGGTGAGGTTAGGGCCGGTCAAGGATAGTAGTGGGAACTTGTGCATGGAGTCAGAAGAGATAGGAGAGGCGATGAATGAATACTTTTCTTCAGTGTTCACCAAGGAGAGGGGCCATGTTTTTGAGGATGAGAGTGTGTTACAGGCTGATAGGCTGGAGAAGGTAGATGTTCTGAGGGAAGATGTATTAGCAATTTTGAAAAACCTGAGGGTCGATAAGTCCCCTGGGCCAGATGAGATATATCCTATGATTCTTTGGGAGACAAGGGATTGCAGAGCCTTTGGCTTTGATCTTTGGGTCCTCACTGTCCACGGGGATAGTGCCAGAGGACTGGAGAGTGGTGAATGTTGTTCCTCTGTTCAAAAAAGGAAATAGGAATGACCCTGGTAATTATAGGCCGGTTAGTCTTACTTCGGTGGTCGGTAAGTTAATGGAAAAGGTCCTGAGGGATAGGATTTATGACCATTTGGAAAGATGCAGCTTAATCCGGGATAGTCAACACGGATTCGTGAAGGGCAAGTCTTGCCTCACAAATTTGATTGAATTCTTTGAGGAGGTAACTAAGTGTGTAGATGAAGGTAGAGCAGTTGATGTCGTATACATGGATTTTAGTAAGGCATTTGATAAGGTTCCCCATGTCGGCTCATGAAGAAAGTAAGGAGGTGTGGGATTTGGCTGATTGGATAAGTAACTGGCTATCTCATAGAAGAGAGAGGGTAGTGGTGGATGGAAAATTTTCAGACTGGAGACCAGTTACCAGCAGTGTACCACAGGGATCAGTGCTGGGTCCTCTGCTCTTTGTGATTTTTAACAATGACTTGGAGGAGGGGGCTGGAAGGTGGGTCAGTAAATTTGCTGATGACACCAAGATTGGTGGAGTAGTGGATGAGGTGGAGGGCTGTTGTAGGCTGCAAAGAGACATTGATAGGATGTAGAGCTGGGCCGAAAAATGGCAGATGGAGTTTAACCCTGATAAGTGCGAGGTGATTCATTTTGGTAGGAAAAATTTGAATGCGGATTCCAGGGTCAACGGCAGGGTTCTGAGGAGTGTGGAGGAACAGAGAGATCATGGGGTTCATATCCACAGATCTCTGAAGGTTGCCACTCAAGTGGATAGAGCCATGAAGAAGCTGATATTGTGTTAGCGCTTATTAACAGGGGGTTTGAGTTTAAGAGCCGTAGGGTAATGCTGCAACTGTACAGGACCTTGGTGAGACCACATTTGGAATATTGTGTGCAGTTCTGGTCACCTCACTATAAGAAGGATGTGGAAGCATTGGAGAGAGTGCAGAGGAGATTTACCAGGATGCTGCCTGGTTTGGAGGGTAGGTCTTATGAGGAGAGGTTGAGGGAGCTGGGGCTTTTCTCTTTAGAGCGGAGGAGGTTGAGAGGCGACTTAATAGAGGTTTATAAGATGATGAGCGGGATAGATAGAGTGGACGTTCAGAGACTATTTCCTCGGGTGGATGTGGCTGTTACTAGGGGGCATAACTATAAGGTTCATGGTGGGAGATATGGATGTCCGAGGTAGGTTCTTTACTCAGAGAGTGGTTGGGGTGTGGATTGGACTGCCTGCTGTGATAGTGGAGTCGGACACTTTAGGAACTTTCAAGCGGTTATTGGATAGGCACATGGAGCACGCCAGAATGATTGGGAGTGGGATAGCTTGATCTTGGTTTCGGACTAAGCTCGGCACAACATCAAGGGCCGAAGGGCCTGTACTGTGCTGTACTGTTCTATGTTCTATGTTCTAGTCTGAACCCCGTTGGTGTGAAATACTCCTGATGGGTTGGGAGATGCGAGTGGGCCCGCAGTATTCAGTCCTGAGCCCATTAATCTCATTAAAAAAAGGATGTAAAATATATTAAAATGACATACCTGGTGTTCCCGCCAGTTTCTAGCATGGTTCCGATGGTGTCGGATATCCAGCATTGGGAGATGTGCACGCATCGGGAACGCATACGCTAATCCTGTGAATCGGCCGACACACAATTCTCCTGGCCCGCCACGCTAAAAAATTAGTGCGGCGGGGTGGGAGAACCACTCAAAAGTCCTTCACAGAGTTGTGGTCAAAACATCAGACTCAGATGGGAAATTCTTCTCTCATCAAAAATATTCTCAGCTTTTAGAATGCTGATGGAAAAATTATGTGTAAATTTCCTGTTTATATGAATAGTTTTGAGGGTTTTTGATACATTTCACTTGTTTGCAGTTGGACTCATCTTATTCTTCTGCATTACACTCTGAACAGAACCATTTCTGTCCCTTGCAAACAGCTAATCGTACATTATTCAGTCGATTTGTACATCTGATTCAAACTTAAGTTTTTGATCAGCAAATATCCAGGGTTGTATTGAAGGCCCTGTTCAAGGTTGCTTACAGGAGTTGGCTCTCCTCACACCCTCCAATTTTGGAATTTTCAACATCAAATTTGGGGAAACTGAAGCCCACATCCACCTGTGGGACGTTTTGATGCAGCTGATAGCTGCAGTTCTGGCGAATGCATTAAATGCTGAGTGTGCATGTGTAACTGCTCCTGGTACCTGGCAAACCGGCATCAGGAGCTGCGAGAATAAACTGTTGATTCCAGAGTGCTTGACGAAAAGTACTTGCAGGTAAGTAAGCTTTGGACAATGATTCAGAGCCGGGTGTCTCTCGGGAAGTGCAGCCACCATGCTATCAGGTGAACTGAACACATGTGGCGAACACAGTAAAGAGAGCAGTGAGGAACAGTGGGTATAAGGTAAGTGTACATTAGAGATTACTTGTTAGATTTTTGATTCACTTTCTTGGTTTTGCAAGCCTATAAACCATAATTTCAAAACTTGAAGTTATCTTTCACTTAAGTTTTAATACACTTTAAAAAAAAAATCAAGTCAACTCAAGTTTTCTTTCCCCACTTGTTGACTGAAAGTTTTGATTTTCGAGGGAGTCTGGTGCCATGGATGCTGGCATCCCAGGATTCGAAGCTTTGACCTCCAGATGTGCTGTGGCATAGTAATGCACATGGAAGTAAATTTACCAACTATAATCCATAATTTAAAAAAATATTGCATGTGTGTGTGCATCCTGTCAACGATTTGCATTCTAAATTCCTTTAGCCACATTTGTAATGGTTCCAGGGGTGTGGAACTTCACTTTTAAGTGGGGAGATGCGGAAAGCAGAGTTGTTCCCGCGAGACTCGACAAAGGGTATCTTTGATAAAGGTGTTCAAAACCATAAAGGGTATTAATTACATAAACAAGGAGGAACGGTTTCTGGTGGTAGAGGAACCAGAGAACATAGATTTAAGGTAATGAGCAAAAGAGTCAGAATTTGTTGACACATCAAAAACCTGATTTACAATTCTCCTAGTGGACAAGAGACTGAAATATCAAAGCATAAATTCTACAGTGAGTTCCTATCTATATATGGCCAAGATCGGAATTCTCCGGCCATTCAAACCTCGCCGCCACTGCCAGTACAAACGGAGATTTTGACGCTCAGCCAAATCTCCGTTCACTGCAGCGGGAACGGAGAATTGCAGTTGGGGGAGAATCCAGCCCCAAAGGTATCCTCAAGCAATCTTCGTTAAACGTTTTGAGATGAGCATCTCAGAGATCATGGGCTGGCTTTCTTCTCAGGTTGGGCCACTTCCCGATGTCGCAATCCCGTTTGGTGCTCAGTAGTGCCTGCCCCGCAGGGTCCGCCCATGTTATACTCATCACGGGATGGGATTGCGAATATGGGAAATGTGACAAAAAAACAAAAAGTGCTGGAAGTATACACAGCAAGTCCGCCAGCATCTATGGAGAGAGAAAAAGAATGATACTGGACTTCGACATCATTGTAAAAAGGTAGAGAGGTGACAACTACCTTCTTCACATTAAGCCAAGACGGTGTGAAAAAGTCAATTTTGTTATTCTGTGTAGTACATTATTACGATGGTATAGTTATCATAATTATCATAATAATCACCATTTTATGCTTATTTTAATGAACATCGGGCGGCACGGTAGCACAGTGGTTAGCACTGCTGCTTCACAGCTCCATGGTCCCGGGTTCGATTCCCGGCTCGGGTCGCTGTCTGTGTGGAGTTTGCACATTCTCCTCGTGTCTGCGTGGGTTTCCTCCGGGTGCTCCGGTTTCCTCCCACTGTCCAAAGATGTGTAGGTTAGGTTGATTGGCCAGGTTAAAAATTGCCCCTTAGAGTCCTGAGATGCGTAGGTTAGAGGGATTAGCAGGTAAATATGTGAGGGTAGGGCCTGCGTGGGATTGTGGTCGGTGCAGACTCGATGGGCCGAATGGCCTCCTTCTGCACTGTAGGGTTTCTATGTTTCTATGTTATTTATCGTTATTCTAATTGTTTGTTTCTTGAACATCCATTTCCATAACCCAATTTGTCCCTCTAGCTGAAAGCCTTGCGATGTGAAATCAATTATGAACTGAAAACTGGTTTATTTCATTTCAAATAAAAGAATGAACAGAATGCAGTTTTTGCAGCAATATTCATTAATTTTCTACTGTATTTCACATCATAAAACAAAACATAGCACCCTATCTCCCACTTTGCAGTCGCTGAACAAACTGACAGTCATCTTTTCCCTTAGAGAATGTGCACCTGTGTATCTCAGCTAGGTGTCCCTCAGCCAGCTGCTGGTTAAACAAAAAGTTTGATTTCTCTCTGTATCTTTCAATGTTTTGGGTATGGACTGCTTTGGTGAACTGCAGAGCAGGCTTGAAGAGTCAAATGGTCCACTTCTGCTCCTAACCTGCATGTATGTTCATTTGTAAAACCCCTAAAGCGAAAGTTAAAGTTTATTTATCAGTCACAAGTAAGGCTTACATTAATACTGCAATGAAGTTATTGTGCAATTCCCCAAATCACCACAGTCCGGCGCCTGTTCGGGTCAAGGCACCTAACTAGCGCATCTTTCAGACTGTGGTGGGAAACCGGAATGCCCGGAGGAAACCCAAGCAGGCACGGGAGAACGTGCAAACCTCCACACAGCCAGTGACCGAAGCCAGGAATCAAACTCAGGTCCTGGTGCTGTGAGGCAACTGTGCTAATCACCGTGCCACTGTGCCGCCCTATTGGGAACAATGAATGAAAATTATTTTTCAAATAAGATTCACATTACTAAGTGTGTTCTAATATTCCCCATGTTTTTAAATGCAGCTTCACATTCGAGAGTACCCAATGTGGTGGTTATTTCAACCTTCTGATTAGAATCTTAGAAACCCTACAGTACAGAAAGAGGCCATTCGGCCCATCAAGTCCGCACCGACCACAATCCCACCCAGGCCCTACCCCCATATCCCTACATATTTACCCGCTAATCCCTCTAACCTACGCATCCCAGGACACTAAGGGCAATTTTAGCATGGCCAATCAACCTAACCAGCACATCTTTGGACTGTGGGAGGAAACCGGAGCACCCAGAGGAAACCCGCAGACACGAGGAGAATGTGCAAACTCCACACAGACAGTGACCCAAGCCGGGAATCGAACCCAGGTCCCTGGAGCTATGAAGCAGCAGTGCTAACCACTGTGCTACCGTGCCGCCCTAATTGCATGTTCCACATGTTCCACACAAAAGTAATTGGCACATTAGCTATTAATGTCACGAGATGGCTCTAGTCTGTTGTTGTAGTCTGCTGTCTGTAATGATTGCCCTAATCAATATTACAGATAACATACGATAAATTGAATAAAAATCCCTTCTGGGCCAAATTATATGTTATTGCTGCCAGTTGTGCTTGAAGATTGTTTGGAAGCAGATGTGTTTTTTTTGATATAAGATCACTGGTCAAGTTTCACAGAACCCCTACAGTGCAGAAGGAGGCCATTCAGCCCTTTGAGGTTGCACCGACTCTCCAGCAGAGCATCCCACCCAGGCTGTATCCCCGTAGCCCCACATATTTACTCCACTAATACCCCTAACCTACACATCCTGGGACACTAAGGGACAATTTACCATGGCCAATCCACCTAACCTGCACATCTTTGCACTATGGAAGGAAATCGGAGCACCTGGAGGAAATCCATGCATTCGCAGGGAGAATGTGCAGACACTGCACAGACAGTGACCCGAGGCTGGAATTGAATTCAGTTCCCTGGTGCTGTGAGGCAGCAGTGCTAACCACTGTGCCACCATGCTACCCTTTCCTTTTCATTAAATTGGTCATTCCATTGAGTAATAGGATTACTGAAATACAGTAACTCGAAATGATAACTTGTGAAGTGAGAGCATCTTCTCAGGCAACTTGCAATTAGATGCAAAATACTAAGCCGGTTTTGTGGTTAAAGTTCACTCATGGAAAAAAATACAAGTCTGATCTCAACTGTAATGAAGAAAACAAAATGGTGATGACCTAATTTCTTCTGTTCTCGGCAACTCAACATCACTTAGAAAATGTTTGCTTAAGAGGCATTTCCAACAACAGACTAGAGCCATCTCGTGACATTAATAGCTAATGTGCCAATTACTTTTGTGTGGAACATGTGGCGGGGGATAATGATTGCTTAAAAAAGTGTGATCATTGAAACTATCTGCATTTTTCTTAAATACACTTAACACTGCAGATTGAGCAACATTCAGAAGCTCTCAGAATGTTTCACCTTTCATGCGGCCAATTCATTTGTTGACAAAGATGGAATTTAAGTCATTGAAATAATATGGTTGTCACAAAGCAGCAGTTCGAAAGAGTAAAGAAATAAAAAGCATCTGCATTAGCGTAATTAAGGTCTCAATTCTACATCTTGCTATATCTTTAGCCTCCAAAGTGTTTCTCAAACAAGAAAGTGACGACAGAAGAAAACAAACATAAAAAGCCCCTCACTTCAGGACTACACACAATCTCTTATACTGTCAATTTTCAATTGATTGGCAATTAAAAGCGGTCACGAGAAAACATCTGTTCAAATCTCTTGAAAGAATAACAGTTCCATTTAGTATCCTTACATTGATTATTTTGGAGACACAAGTGTTTCTACTGATTGCACCCAACATTTTCAGCTCTTGTATTTCTAATGAGTACTTTTGTTTTTAAGTACAGGAGCCAGGATTCACAGAACCAATTAATATTAAGTGTAAGCACAAATGTAATTATCGAGCGTCGTATTTTATGTAATTACAGCTGTTTTAGTAAATCCCACCATCTACAAAATAGCAATTTGCCTATAATTGCTGACTCCAGTCTCACTGCAGATGATGACAATTAATTTATCACAGAAGTCATACAGTTTGATTTAATTTTTGTTCTTTCTTGGCATTCAATTTAATATATTTTTAATGAGCATCTGCACAAAGAAAAATAAAATGAAGTGCACAAATGAGGATTTGATCTTCATTGGAGCAGGTCACAAACATAAAGTGGTTCAAACTGATTCATTCCCTGCCATTGAACTTTGTTGCTGTGATAATGGTTAAAATAACAATTGAAAAAAGTTACTGTATTAATAAAAAAGAAATATAGATATCAGGTAGGGATTCATTAGGATATATTTATATATTTTTAAATCATAGTAGATGAAATTACTAAGTGACTTACAGAAAAATGAGTTCCAAGAATAAACATGACTAAGTTGTAGCAGTTGAAATGTCCGTCTCTAACTTGTTGATTGAGATTGAGATGAGTTAATATACAAATGATGTGGAGTTGCCGGCGTTGGACTGGGATAGGCGCAGTAAGTAGTCTCACAACACCAGGTTAAAGTTCAACAGGTTTATTTGGTAGCACGAGCTTTCGGAGCGCCACATCTTCATCAGGTGATGAAAAGGCACTCACCTGATGAAGGCGCGGTGCTCCAAAAGCTCATGCTACCAAATAAGCCTGTTGGACTTTAACCTGGTGTTGTGAGACTTCTTACTGTTAATATACAAAGGTTGTTAGTTATGGAGGTTCGGCTTTTTACTCTTTTTCTACCATCACTACACTGGCCACATACTTAATTTCAGGTTATAAAATTACTAGTTAAAAGTGCAACAAGCCTAGAACATTTTTTTATAACTATACTGAACAATGTAATTGAATTTTAATATGCTAGAATGCTAATTGTCAATGCAGTTGTGGTGTTTGTTGTTAAAACAAATGCTGAAAATATTGTAGAGCAAATGAAATCACCCAGGTTTTGTATGCTGTTGTGATATATCACATTGGAAAGAATGGGTTGGACTTTATAGGACACAGTGGTGATCTCCCACTGGGCTAAAAATTAGGTGAGTGCACTCAACATGCTGATGGCTGCCCTGCAGCAATTTGACACAGGGAGCTGTTTTGTTACATTGTTGGGGTTTAGATTGAGTTTGGTGATTGGCTTTTCTCCCAAAAGTATGCTGTTTGAGTCCATATTTGTTTCAATTAGAATGAGTTTACACGTTCTCCCCGTGTCTGCGTGAGTTTCCTCCGGGTGCTCCGGTTTCCTCCAAAAGTCTGAAAGACATGCTGTTTAGGTGCATTGACCCGAACAGGCGCCAGAGTGTGGCGACTAGGGGAATTTCACAGTAACTCCATTGCAGTGTTAATGTAAGCTTTACTTGTGACTAATAAATAAACTTTGAACTTTTACTTATAGCAGTACCAAGAGGGGATATATCCGAGGGTTCAGCCACTGGGTAGAACTGCGAAACAAGAAGGGAGAAATCATTTTGATTGGGTTGTACTATAGGCCCCCAAATAGTCAGTGGGAAATTGAGGAGCAAATATGTAAGGAGATTACAGATAGCTCCAAGAAAAATAGGATGGTAATAGTAGAGGATTTTAACTTTCCCACCATTGACTGGGACAGCCATAGTGTTAGGGAGTTGGATGGAGGGAAATTTGTTGAGTGTATTCAGGAGGAATTTTTCATTCAGTATGTGGATGGCTCAACTAGAGAGGGGGCAAAACTTAAGGAAGGCAGGTGACAGAAGTGTTAGTGAGGGATCACTTTGGGACCAGTGACCATAATTCTATTAGTTTTAAGATAGCTATGGAGAATGATAGGTCTGGCCCAAAAGTTAAAATTCTAAATTAGGGCAAGGCCAATTTTGATCGTATCAGGCAGGAACTTTCAACAGTTAATTAGGGGAGTCTGTGGGAAAGCAAAGGGACGTTTGGTAAATGAGAGGCTTTCAAAAGTGTGATCACCAGGGTTCCGGGTAAGCACATTCCTCTTAGAGTGAAGGGCAAGGCTGGTAGAAGTAGGGAACCCTGAATGACTTGGGATATTGAGGCCCTGGTCAAGAAGAAGAAGGAGGCACATGACATGCATAGGCAGCTGGGACCAAGTGAATCCCTTGAAGAGTATAGGGTGTGCAGGAGTAGAGTTAAGAGAGAAATCAGGAGGGCAAAAAGAGGACACGAGATTGTTTTGGTAGATAAGGCAAAGGAGAATCCAAAGAACTACAAATATATAAAGGTCAAAAGAGTAACTGGGGAGAGAGTAGGGCCTCTTAAGGATCAACAAGATCATCAATTTGCGGATCCACAAGAGATGGGTGAGATCCTAAATGAATATTTCTCATCAGTATTGACTGTTGAGAAAAGCATGGATGTCAGGAAACTTAGGGAAATAAATAATGCTGTCTTGAGGAGTGTATATATAACAGAGAAGAAGGTGCTGGAAGTCTTAAAGCGCATCAAGGTAGATTGTGGGAGGCTAGGGAGGAAATTGCAGGTCCCCTAGCAGAGATATTTGAATCATCGATAGTCACAGGTGAGGTGCCTGAAGATTGGAGAGTGGCAAATGTTTTGCTTTTGTTTAAAAAGGGCTGCAAGGAAAAGCTGGGAACTACAGGCCGGTGAGCCTCACATCTGTGATGGGTGAGTTGTTGGATGATATTTTGAGAGACGGGATCTACAGGCATTTCGAGATGCAAGAAATGAATTAGGAACAGTCAGCATGGCTTTGTAAGTGGAAAATCATGTCTCACAAATTTGATTGAGTTTCTTGAAGGGGTAACCAAGAAGGTAGATGAGGGCAGAGCAATTGATGTTGCCTACATGGTACCGCATAGTAGGTTGTTGCATAAGGTTAAATCTCACGGGATCCAGGATGAGGTAGCTAAATGGATGCAAAATTGGCTTGATGACAGAAGCCAGAGAGTGGTTGTAGAGGATTGTTTTTCAAACTGGAGGCCTGTGACCAGCGTTGTGCCTCAGGGATCGGTGCTAGGTCCACTGTTATTTGTCATTTATATTAATGATTTGGATGACAATATAGGAGGCATGGTTTGTAAGTTTGCAGATGACACCAAGATTGGTGCCATAGTGGACAGTGAAGAAAGTTATCGAGGTTTGCAATGGGATCCTGATCCATTGGGCCAGTGGCGAATAGCAGACGGAATTTAATTTAGATAAATGCGAGGTGATGCATTTTGGTAGATTGAACCAGGGCAGGACTCACTCAGTTAATGGTAGGGCGTTGGGGAGAGTTACAGAACAAAGAGATCTAGGGGTACAGGTTCATAGCTCCTTGAAAGTGGAGTCACAGGTGGACAGAGTGGTGAAGAAGGCATTCAGCATGCTTGGTTTCATTGGTCAGAACATTGAATACAGGAGTTGGGACACCTTGTTGAAGTTGTACAAGACATTGGTAAGGCCACACTTGGAATACTGTGTACAGTTCTGGTCATCCTATTATAGAAAGGATATTATTAAACTAGAAAGAGTGCAGAAAAAATTTACTAGGATGCTACCAGGTCTTGATGGTTTGAGTTATAAGGAGTGGCTGGGTAGACTGGGACTTTTTTCTCTGGAGAGTAGGAGGCTGAGGGGTGATCTTATAGAGGTCTATAAAATAATGAGGGGCATAGATCAGCTAGATAGTCAATATATTTTCCCAGAGGTAGGGGAATCTAAATCTAGAGGGCATAGGTTTAAGGTGAGAGGGGAGAGGTACAAAAGTGTCCAGAGAGGCAACTTGTTCCAGACACTCACCACCCTCCGTGTGAAAAAGTTGCCAGAGGTAGTAGTAGAGGCGGGTGCAATCTTGTCTTTTAAAAAGCATTTAAATAGTTACATGGGTAAGATGGGTATGGAAGGATATGGACCAAATGCAGGCAATTGGGACTAGCTTAGGGGTTTAAAAAAAAAGGGTGGCATGGGCAAGTTGGGCCGAAGGGCCTGTTTCTATGTTGTAAACCTCTATGACTCTGTGTAAACTTTGAACTTTTATTCATAGCAGGTATTTACACATTTGGATATCCATGCGAGGTGAGAGATTCTGCTCACTTCAAGATCTCTCTTCGTACTCATTCGTGTGATCTGACATCATTATTACAGCAACATCATAGAATCATAGAATCCCTACAGTGCAGAAGGAGGACATTCGGCCCATCAGGTCTGCACTGATCACAATCCCACCCAGCCCTATTCCCGTAACCCCACATATTTACCCTCCTAATCTCCCTGACACTGACGGGCAATTTAGCATGGCCAATCAACCTAACCAGCACATCTTTAGTATGTGGGAGGAAACCGGAGCACCCGGAGGAAACCCATGCAATCACGGGGAGAAAGTGCATACTCCACACAGACAGTGACCCGAGGCCAGAATTGAACCTGGGCCCCGGGCACTGTGAGGCAGCAGTACTAACCACTGTGCCACTGTGCCGCCCATGTATGCTACTTCTGTTAACCCTTTACTCTACATTTGATCCCCAAGTCTTTATCCCCATCATATTTACATCCTTCTACACATCCCCTAAATTCTTTGAATTCACAAGGTTAGTCTCTGAAGTGTCTTGTCCAATCTCCTTGTTCTTGTTCTGGTCTCCTTTTGAGGTTGAGGATATTCAGTACTTTCCCTTCTCTAAGTATGAGTATTTTTGGCTACCCTTGTCTTCAGGATCCAAGTAGAATGCTCAACTTTCTCTTGGCTTTCTTTTCAAGGATATTAAGCTGACACAGTTTCTCTTTATGATACCTTGGCCTGTCTCAACCCTGATGTTGGTTGTGGAGTTTTTTCAATGATTCCCTCTGTTGTTCTCACCCCGCTGCTGAACATGCAACTCACGTGCTCTATGCCTCTAATTAAAGCTCTGAGCTCAGTTCTTTCTCACTCTGTTTTATCTTCTCATGGTCATTCCTGGTGATACTGGGTTTGAATTTTTGTGGCAGAGATGGAAGCTGTCGTCTCAATCTCCTACCCATTAGTAATTCTGATGGTCAGAAACCATTCCGTGGTGGTCGGGATTGATAACTCTGAAGACCTTGATTAAGGTCTTTGTTTATCTTTTGTAACTCCTTAATGGTTCGTATGCCTTTTTTGGCCTCTCCATTTGCTTAAGGATAATGATATGAACTAATTGCATGGCCAAAGCCATAATCATTTGTGAAAATTTGGAATTGCTTATTTGTGAGTTGTGGCCCATTGTCAGACTCTACAATGCCCAGAATGTCATGCACCCAACAAATTCTCTTGAGGGACAGAATGACTGTTTTTGCCACAATCCCATGCCATCGGTTGACTTCAATCCACCGTGAATAATAATCGAAACCATAAGGTAGGTGATGCGCGATTAAATCACTCAGGAGGCTGGATCGTACCCGGGAAATAAAGGCTTTTATTAGTAACAAAATGGAGCATACTGCTTAACAATACAAACCCAGACTAAAGGGTCACCAGGCAGTGCAGTGACCTTTATACTCCTCCAGGTAGGCGGAGCCAACCGGAGTGTACCACAGAACAATACCAACAGGTAGAACACCCCAACCCTAACCCCAACAGTGACAACAGTAACATATGTACAAGTACCCATAGTGCTAACCATCTATGGTTCAGTACCCATAGTGGTAACCAACTATGGTTCACCACATTCACCCCTCCTTTAAAAGCAAAGGCCGGTGGGGCAAAAAAAAACAGTACGAACTGTCCATATATTCACAAGTTCAGTCGTATTGGAGGGCCGCACCGTCTCTGCGACCTCCTCAACACTGGCGGTAGCACCGGTTCTGGTGACCGTGATGACCCTCTCTCCAAGGCGGTGTCCAGTGACTCCTCCAGTTCCTCACGGACGGGTGGACCACGAGGTGGCGACAATCTCCTGGACTCAGGAACGCCCCGAGGTGGCGACAATCTCCTGGACTCAGGCAAGCTGTACACGGGAGTAAGAGGATTAAGTGGTGGTCCCGATACTGCCCGCGCCGTGTCAGGAGGGGAGATAAAGGGCAAGGGGTCCCTAACCAGGGGTGTGGGAGCGACGGGGGTTTCCAGGTCCCCTGCAGGCGCCAGATCTCGAATAGAGACCGTGTCCTCTCGCCCGTCAGGATATGCTACATAGGCATATTGAGGGTTGGCGTGGAGGAGATGGACCTGTTCAACCAAAGGGTCGGAATTGCGGGTCCTAACATGCCGCCGCAGGAGGACAGGTCCTGAGTACATCAACCAAGACGGCAGTGAGGTCCCAGAGGAAGACTTCCTAGGGAAGGTAAACATCCGCTCATGTGGGGTAGCGTTGGTTGCCGTGCACAGGAGGGACCGGATTGAATGGAGCGCATCAGAAAGTACCTCTTGCCAACGGGAGACTGGAAGACCCTTAGACCTCAATGCCAGTAAGACAGCCTTCCAGACTGTAGCGTTTTCTCTTTCGACCTGCCCGTTACCTCTGGGATTGTAACTCGTAGTCCTACTTGAGGCAATCCCTTTTGAGAGCAGGTATTGCCTCAAGTCGTCACTCATAAACGACGAACCCCTATCACTGTGGATATAACTGGGGTAACCAAACAGGGTGAAAAGATCCCGCAATGCCTTGATAACCGTGGCAGCGGTCATGTCTGAACAGGGAATGGCAAAAAGGAATCGGGAGTACTCGTCAACCACGTTGAGGAAGTACACATTCCGATCTGTCGAAGGAAGGGGGCTCTTGAAATCAACACTCAGTCTTTCAAAAGGGCGAGTGGCTTTAATGAGGTGTGCCCTGTCAGGTCGGTAGAAGTGCGGCTTGCATTCAGCACATACCTGGCAGCTTCGAGTTATCGACCTGACATCCTCTACGGAGTAGGTTAGATTCCGGACCTTTACAAAATGGAAGAGCCGAGTGATCCCCGGATGGCAGAGGTCATTGTGGAGGGCCTGTAGCCGGTCCTCCTGCACACTGGCACATGTTCCACGCGACAGGGCATCTAAGGGCTCATTGAGCTTCCCCGGACGGTACATGATATCATAGTTGTAGGTGGAGAGTTCGATTCTCCACCTCAAGATTTTATCATTTTTGATCTTACCCCTTAACATGTTGTTGAACATGAACGCCACGGACTGCTGGTCCGTGAGCAGGGTGAATCGTTTTCCAGCCAAGTAATGGCGCCAATGCTGGACAGCCTCCACAATGGCCTGAGCCTCTTTTTCCACAGCGGAGTGCCGAATTTCAGGGCCTTGGAGGGTGCGAGAGAAAAAGGCGACGGGCCTGCCCGCCTGGTTAAGTGTGGCGGCCAGGGCGAAATCAGATGCACCACTCTCCACCTGGAAGGGGATGGACTCATCGACAGCGTGCATCGTGGCTTTCGCAATGTCAGCTTTTATCCCTTCAAAGGCTAAGCGAGCCTCTGCTGCCAGGGGAAAAGAGGTAGACTTTATGAGCGGACGGGCTTTGTCCGCATAATTGGGAACCCGCTGTGCGTAATACGAAAAGAAGCCTAAGCATCTTCTCAGTGCTTTGATGCTAGTGGGTAGGGGAAGTTCAAGGAGGGGACGCATACGGTCTGGATCAGGGCCAAGGACCCCGTTTTCCACCACGTATCCGAGAATTGCTAGGCGGCGCTTGCTGAATACACACTTCTCCCTGTTATAGGTCAGATTCAGGCGAGACGCAGTGCATAAAAACTTTAGGAGGTTGGCATCGTGGTCCTGCTGGTTATGGCCGCAGATAGTGACGTTGTCCAGGTACGGGAAGGTAGCCCGTAGCCTGTTTTGGTCCACCATTCGGTCCATTGCACGCTGGAAGACTGAGACCCCATTCGCAACGCCAAAGGGGACCCTTAAGAAGTGGTAGAGACAACCATCCGCCTCAAAGGCCGTATATTTTCGGTCCTCTGGGCGAATGGGGAGCTGGTGATAGGCTGACTTCAAGTCGATGATGGAGAACACCCGGTACTGCGCAATCTGGTTGACCATGTCAGATATGCGCGGGAGAGGGTACACGTCCAGCTGCGTGTACCTATTAATGGTCTGACTATAGTCTATGACCATCCGGGGCTTGTCTCCAGATTTAACCACCACGACTTGTGCTCTCCATGGGCTAGTGCTAGGTTGAATGATCCCTTCCCTGAGGAGCCGCTAAACCTCAGATTGAATAAAGATCCGATCCTCAGCGCTGTAACGCCTGCTCTTAGTTGCGATGGGCTTGCAGCCTGGCACAAGATTCTCGAATAAAGATGGTGGGGTGATTCTGAGTGTCGAGAGACTGCACGTGGAGTGCACTGGGCAATTTGGAGGCTGCCGTTCTCCCACTGAAAGTGGAGAGAGTGGTCCATCGTACTGCAGGGTCACACTCCTCAGGTGGACCATAAAGTCTAGTCCCAGGAGTATCGGAGTGCAAAGGTGCGGTAACACGAGGAGCCTGAAGTTCTCATAAACTGTGCCCCGCACCGTTAGGTTTACCACGCAGCTCCCAAGAACGGTAACAGATCGGGACCTCGACGCCATAGAAATTGTCTGTCTGACAGTCTGTACTCGGAGACCGCACCGTTTCACGGTGTCAGGATGAATAAAACTCTCCATGCTCCCGCTGTCAAACAGACAATGTATCAGGCGTCCGTTTACCTCTATGTCCATCATGGACTTGTCGAGTCTGTGAGGCTTGGCCTGGTCCAGGATGATTGACGCCACCGTTGAATCTTGAATGCAACTGCAGGCAGCTGAGATGGTCGATGATGAGGACCCCTGCTGGTCGTCTGCGGTCGGTATCAACCAAAATGGCTGCGCCCATGGATTGCACATGGTCGATGGCGTTGAAAGTGGTGGCACTTGCAGGTCGCATGTGTCTTGCGTCGTCGTCCTCAGGAATGGCGGCGCTCGTGAATCGCACATGGTGGAAGACCTCGACGAAGCCGGAGACGAGGAGACAGCTCCTGGAGAGTCACACTGCTCAGCTTCGAAGGTGGTTTAGCTCGGCACACTTTAGCATAGTGCCCTTTCTTTCCACACGCGGAGCAAAATACCGTTCTGGCCGGACATCGCTGACGAGGGTGCTTTGCCAATCCACAGAAATAGCACCGTGGGCCACCTGGAGCTGCCGCCGCCGTCAGATCCGAGGTTGAAAGCACGATCGCACAGTTCCTAGGAGCCACTGGGTAGAGTTGAGTCGGTGGCTGTACTTGCCACGATGTTCCCACGTGGTCGGTGGGGTAAGTTTCAAGACTTCTGGAGGCCGTTTCCATCGCATCAGCCAATTCCACCGTTTTAGCTAGGTCTAAGTTACCTTGCTCTAGCAGCCGCAGGCGAATATAGGGTGAGCCGATTCCCGCCACGAACGCATCTCGGATCAAATCGTTAGTATACTGGGTAGCCGACACTGGCTTGCAATTGCAGGCTCTGGCTAGCTGCTGAGGTTCGCGCAGGTACTGTCCCGTCGTTTCGCCGGGCTTGGAAACACTTCAACCAATGGTCGAAAGTGTTCGACGCTCCAGCTGCACACGGATCTAAGGTAAGCCGATCGGGTTTTAACATTTGCTCCATGGTTTTTTTTTTCAACCAAAAATTGTTACTAATAAAATTGATGCGCGATTAAATCACTCGGGAGGCTGGATCGTACCCAGGAAATAAAGGCTTTTATTAGTAACAAGAATGGAGCATACTGCTTAACAATACAATCCCAGACTAAAGGGTCACCAGGCAGTGCAGTGACCTTTATACTCCTACAGGTAGGCGGAGCCAACCGGAGTGTACCACAGAACAATACCAACAGGTAGAACACCCCAACCCTAACCCCAACAGTGACAACAGTAACATATGTACAAGTACCCATAGTGCTAACCATCTATGGTTCAGTACCCATAGTGGTAACCATCTATGGTTTTCCCCATAACTTCAAATAAGTCCATTCCCAGTCACTCCCATGACCTTGATGGAAAGATAATCATGGTTCTTTTTGTTCCAGGCTGTTTATGACACAGCTAGAAATAATTTCTCTGATAGAGTAAGTAATACCTGGCCACCAGATTGCTTTTGTATCCTTACATGACACTTTATAATTCCTAAATGACCTTGGTGAAATCTTTGAATAACAACAAGCCAAAGGGCTGTTGGCGTGTCAATCTCTCATTGAAGACTTGTAAGTCCTCAGTGACGGTGGGTGCCTACGCTGTTCAAAATATTGGTATCGTATCGGATTACATGGGGTATAGTTTGGCCATCCTTCCAGACAAACATTTGAAAATATTCTTCATCCTATTTCTGGGCCTGCTTTATTTCCTGCAACATTCTTGCAGCAACTGCCAAGTGTTGAGTGACTAAGGGCGTATATGCTTTAACCTTCTTGATGAAGTTTAAATCCCCTTCAGTTCCTTCTGATGGTATTTGTGGACATTCTTCTCATTTCTGTGACTTGCTTCCACCACACTAGAGACATTTTAAAATGGTAGTTGACACACCTTTCCCCATTTTTTTTGACATTTTCCTTGCACATACTCTGTCATGGGATTGGATGTTATCAGTCTTGATCCAAACTGTTGAATTCTGTGCAACATGCTCACAATTTCTTTCATGTTCAGAAGAACGATGAGCAGTGTATGATGTGTTTCAATTTTGAAATGTTATCCCGTAACATGTTCTGAAAAATTGTCACATGCCAACTCTACCACCAACCTTCTTTTTCTATCATAGCATATTTTTGTTCCATTTCTGTTAGTGATCAAGAGGCATAGGTCTATGTTTGCCATCTTTTTGCCCCTGAAATGGTACTGCTCCAGACTGGTGGATGAAGCATCCGCTGCTACTATGCTCGATAAATCTGGGTTGCAATGTGCCAGGATTTCAGAATAGATTAAAAATTGTTTCATCCTTTCAAAAGTATTTTGTCAGTCCACATTCCAGCACCTTTGTTGACCATCTCTCAAAACTTTCTCAATGACTTCTTCTAAAACTGCAGCACCTTAATATCCTTGAAAAGAAAGCCAATAGGAACTTGAGCATTCTACTTCGACCTTGAAGACGAGGGTAGCCAAGAATACTCAGACTGACAGAAGGGAAAGTACTGGATATCCTCGACCTCAAAAGGAGACCAGAACAAGAACAAGGAGATTGGACGAGACACTTCAGAGACTAATCTTTTGAATTCAAAGAATTTAGGGGACGTGTAGAAGGATGTAAATATGATGGGGAAAAAGACTTGTGGGGTTTCCAGGTCCCCTGCAGGCGCCAGATCTCGAATAGAGACCGTGTCCTCTCGCCCGTCAGGATATGCTACATAGGCATATTGAGGGTTGGCGTGGAGGAGATGGACCTGTTCAACCAAAGGGTCGGAATTGCGGGTCCTAACATGCCGCCGCAGGAGGACAGGTCCTGAGTACATCAACCAAGACGGCAGTGAGGTCCCAGAGGAAGACTTCCTAGGGAAGGTAAACATCCGCTCATGTGGGGTAGCGTTGGTTGCCGTGCACAGGAGGGACCGGATTGAATGGAGCGCATCAGAAAGTACCTCTTGCCAACGGGAGACTGGAAGACCCTTAGACCTCAATGCCAGTAAGACAGCCTTCCAGACTGTAGCGTTTTCTCTTTCGACCTGCCCGTTACCTCTGGGATTGTAACTCGTAGTCCTACTTGAGGCAATCCCTTTTGAGAGCAGGTATTGCCTCAAGTCGTCACTCATAAACGACGAACCCCTATCACTGTGGATATAACTGGGGTAACCAAACAGGGTGAAAAGATCCCGCAATGCCTTGATAACCGTGGCAGCGGTCATGTCTGAACAGGGAATGGCAAAAAGGAATCGGGAGTACTCGTCAACCACGTTGAGGAAGTACACATTCCGATCTGTCGAAGGAAGGGGGCTCTTGAAATCAACACTCAGTCTTTCAAAAGGGCGAGTGGCTTTAATGAGGTGTGCCCTGTCAGGTCGGTAGAAGTGCGGCTTGCATTCAGCACATACCTGGCAGCTTCGAGTTATCGACCTGACATCCTCTACGGAGTAGGTTAGATTCCGGACCTTTACAAAATGGAAGAGCCGAGTGATCCCCGGATGGCAGAGGTCATTGTGGAGGGCCTGTAGCCGGTCCTCCTGCACACTGGCACATGTTCCACGCGACAGGGCATCTAAGGGCTCATTGAGCTTCCCCGGACGGTACATGATATCATAGTTGTAGGTGGAGAGTTCGATTCTCCACCTCAAGATTTTATCATTTTTGATCTTACCCCTTAACATGTTGTTGAACATGAACGCCACGGACTGCTGGTCCGTGAGCAGGGTGAATCGTTTTCCAGCCAAGTAATGGCGCCAATGCTGGACAGCCTCCACAATGGCCTGAGCCTCTTTTTCCACAGCGGAGTGCCGAATTTCAGGGCCTTGGAGGGTGCGAGAGAAAAAGGCGACGGGCCTGCCCGCCTGGTTAAGTGTGGCGGCCAGGGCGAAATCAGATGCACCACTCTCCACCTGGAAGGGGATGGACTCATCGACAGCGTGCATCGTGGCTTTCGCAATGTCAGCTTTTATCCCTTCAAAGGCTAAGCGAGCCTCTGCTGCCAGGGGAAAAGAGGTAGACTTTATGAGCGGACGGGCTTTGTCCGCATAATTGGGAACCCGCTGTGCGTAATACGAAAAGAAGCCTAAGCATCTTCTCAGTGCTTTGATGCTAGTGGGTAGGGGAAGTTCAAGGAGGGGACGCATACGGTCTGGATCAGGGCCAAGGACCCCGTTTTCCACCACGTATCCGAGAATTGCTAGGCGGCGCTTGCTGAATACACACTTCTCCCTGTTATAGGTCAGATTCAGGCGAGACGCAGTGCATAAAAACTTTAGGAGGTTGGCATCGTGGTCCTGCTGGTTATGGCCGCAGATAGTGACGTTGTCCAGGTACGGGAAGGTAGCCCGTAGCCTGTTTTGGTCCACCATTCGGTCCATTGCACGCTGGAAGACTGAGACCCCATTCGCAACGCCAAAGGGGACCCTTAAGAAGTGGTAGAGACAACCATCCGCCTCAAAGGCCGTATATTTTCGGTCCTCTGGGCGAATGGGGAGCTGGTGATAGGCTGACTTCAAGTCGATGATGGAGAACACCCGGTACTGCGCAATCTGGTTGACCATGTCAGATATGCGCGGGAGAGGGTACACGTCCAGCTGCGTGTACCTATTAATGGTCTGACTATAGTCTATGACCATCCGGGGCTTGTCTCCAGATTTAACCACCACGACTTGTGCTCTCCATGGGCTAGTGCTAGGTTGAATGATCCCTTCCCTGAGGAGCCGCTAAACCTCAGATTGAATAAAGATCCGATCCTCAGCGCTGTAACGCCTGCTCTTAGTTGCGATGGGCTTGCAGCCTGGCACAAGATTCTCGAATAAAGATGGTGGGGTGATTCTGAGTGTCGAGAGACTGCACGTGGAGTGCACTGGGCAATTTGGAGGCTGCCGTTCTCCCACTGAAAGTGGAGAGAGTGGTCCATCGTACTGCAGGGTCACACTCCTCAGGTGGACCATAAAGTCTAGTCCCAGGAGTATCGGAGTGCAAAGGTGCGGTAACACGAGGAGCCTGAAGTTCTCATAAACTGTGCCCCGCACCGTTAGGTTTACCACGCAGCTCCCAAGAACGGTAACAGATCGGGACCTCGACGCCATAGAAATTGTCTGTCTGACAGTCTGTACTCGGAGACCGCACCGTTTCACGGTGTCAGGATGAATAAAACTCTCCATGCTCCCGCTGTCAAACAGACAATGTATCAGGCGTCCGTTTACCTCTATGTCCATCATGGACTTGTCGAGTCTGTGAGGCTTGGCCTGGTCCAGGATGATTGACGCCACCGTTGAATCTTGAATGCAACTGCAGGCAGCTGAGATGGTCGATGATGAGGACCCCTGCTGGTCGTCTGCGGTCGGTATCAACCAAAATGGCTGCGCCCATGGATTGCACATGGTCGATGGCGTTGAAAGTGGTGGCACTTGCAGGTCGCATGTGTCTTGCGTCGTCGTCCTCAGGAATGGCGGCGCTCGTGAATCGCACATGGTGGAAGACCTCGACGAAGCCGGAGACGAGGAGACAGCTCCTGGAGAGTCACACTGCTCAGCTTCGAAGGTGGTTTAGCTCGGCACACTTTAGCATAGTGCCCTTTCTTTCCACACGCGGAGCAAAATACCGTTCTGGCCGGACATCGCTGACGAGGGTGCTTTGCCAATCCACAGAAATAGCACCGTGGGCCACCTGGAGCTGCCGCCGCCGTCAGATCCGAGGTTGAAAGCACGATCGCACAGTTCCTAGGAGCCACTGGGTAGAGTTGAGTCGGTGGCTGTACTTGCCACGATGTTCCCACGTGGTCGGTGGGGTAAGTTTCAAGACTTCTGGAGGCCGTTTCCATCGCATCAGCCAATTCCACCGTTTTAGCTAGGTCTAAGTTACCTTGCTCTAGCAGCCGCAGGCGAATATAGGGTGAGCCGATTCCCGCCACGAACGCATCTCGGATCAAATCGTTAGTATACTGGGTAGCCGACACTGGCTTGCAATTGCAGGCTCTGGCTAGCTGCTGAGGTTCGCGCAGGTACTGTCCCGTCGTTTCGCCGGGCTTGGAAACACTTCAACCAATGGTCGAAAGTGTTCGACGCTCCAGCTGCACACGGATCTAAGGTAAGCCGATCGGGTTTTAACATTTGCTCCATGGTTTTTTTTTTCAACCAAAAATTGTTACTAATAAAATTGATGCGCGATTAAATCACTCGGGAGGCTGGATCGTACCCAGGAAATAAAGGCTTTTATTAGTAACAAGAATGGAGCATACTGCTTAACAATACAATCCCAGACTAAAGGGTCACCAGGCAGTGCAGTGACCTTTATACTCCTACAGGTAGGCGGAGCCAACCGGAGTGTACCACAGAACAATACCAACAGGTAGAACACCCCAACCCTAACCCCAACAGTGACAACAGTAACATATGTACAAGTACCCATAGTGCTAACCATCTATGGTTCAGTACCCATAGTGGTAACCATCTATGGTTTTCCCCATAACTTCAAATAAGTCCATTCCCAGTCACTCCCATGACCTTGATGGAAAGATAATCATGGTTCTTTTTGTTCCAGGCTGTTTATGACACAGCTAGAAATAATTTCTCTGATAGAGTAAGTAATACCTGGCCACCAGATTGCTTTTGTATCCTTACATGACACTTTATAATTCCTAAATGACCTTGGTGAAATCTTTGAATAACAACAAGCCAAAGGGCTGTTGGCGTGTCAATCTCTCATTGAAGACTTGTAAGTCCTCAGTGACGGTGGGTGCCTACGCTGTTCAAAATATTGGTATCGTATCGGATTACATGGGGTATAGTTTGGCCATCCTTCCAGACAAACATTTGAAAATATTCTTCATCCTATTTCTGGGCCTGCTTTATTTCCTGCAACATTCTTGCAGCAACTGCCAAGTGTTGAGTGACTAAGGGCGTATATGCTTTAACCTTCTTGATGAAGTTTAAATCCCCTTCAGTTCCTTCTGATGGTATTTGTGGACATTCTTCTCATTTCTGTGACTTGCTTCCACCACACTAGAGACATTTTAAAATGGTAGTTGACACACCTTTCCCCATTTTTTTTGACATTTTCCTTGCACATACTCTGTCATGGGATTGGATGTTATCAGTCTTGATCCAAACTGTTGAATTCTGTGCAACATGCTCACAATTTCTTTCATGTTCAGAAGAACGATGAGCAGTGTATGATGTGTTTCAATTTTGAAATGTTATCCCGTAACATGTTCTGAAAAATTGTCACATGCCAACTCTACCACCAACCTTCTTTTTCTATCATAGCATATTTTTGTTCCATTTCTGTTAGTGATCAAGAGGCATAGGTCTATGTTTGCCATCTTTTTGCCCCTGAAATGGTACTGCTCCAGACTGGTGGATGAAGCATCCGCTGCTACTATGCTCGATAAATCTGGGTTGCAATGTGCCAGGATTTCAGAATAGATTAAAAATTGTTTCATCCTTTCAAAAGTATTTTGTCAGTCCACATTCCAGCACCTTTGTTGACCATCTCTCAAAACTTTCTCAATGACTTCTTCTAAAACTGCAGCACCTTAATATCCTTGAAAAGAAAGCCAATAGGAACTTGAGCATTCTACTTCGACCTTGAAGACGAGGGTAGCCAAGAATACTCAGACTGACAGAAGGGAAAGTACTGGATATCCTCGACCTCAAAAGGAGACCAGAACAAGAACAAGGAGATTGGACGAGACACTTCAGAGACTAATCTTTTGAATTCAAAGAATTTAGGGGACGTGTAGAAGGATGTAAATATGATGGGGAAAAAGACTTGTGGATCAAATATAGAGTAAAGGGTTAACAGAAGAAGCATACCTGGGGGGGTGGGGGGGTGCATTGTGGCACAGTGGTTAGAACTGCTGTCTCACAGCACCAGGGACCCACTTGGTTCGCCATCGCTAAGAGTTTTCTAATCACTTTCATTTTTTTGCGAATCATCTGTGATTCCAGTGCCTTGCATTGTGTGATGTAGAAACTTAATCCTGGGTTTGGCAAACTCCCATTTTTCATTCAGTGTCAGGCTCTCTGGAGTGCTCGGACCCTGTGATCATGCTCCTCTCACATGGATCCATGTACGAATACGTTGTCCATATGGCAGATTACTCCTTCCACATCTTCTAACATGTTGGGCATAATTCTCTGGAAAATTTCTGGAGCAGACACAATTCAAAAAGACAGTCTATTTGAGCAGAATGCCCGAAGGGTGTTATAAATGTGGTCAGCAATCTGGATACTTTGCCTGGAGACAACTGCCAAAATCTATCGTTTGCATTCAATTTGTGTATAAATTGCCCTTGGCTAGTTTTGCTAGGCTCTCATCCACTGAGGCCATCAGGTGGATCTTATGTTCCACTGCTTTGTTTAGATCATACAGATCCTTATGAAGCCATTTTGTTTTGGAACCATAACCATACCTAATCACCATTTTGTTGGCATGGCGACTGGTGAGATAACCCCTTGCTGCTGAATCTTTTCTGTTTTAACATTGACTTTGTCCATGAACGGGCAAGGGATTTTCTTTGGAATAAAGAGGTAAGTTGGTTTAACATCAACTCGCAGGGTTATTCAGCCTTTAATTTTCCCAGGCCTGGAAACTGTTTTGGAAATTTGTTTTGGAATGTAGTGCTGTAATTCTCATCAGCAACTTTGTCCACCTGACAAATTAATTTCCATTATAGGCATGTCTTTCTGCTTAACAGAGAGCATTTGTGATTTTGAATGACAGAGAGGGGTTCAAGGATTTCTCAATCTTTATATGAGCTAGCCTTTCACTTTTAGAGCAGTCCCACCCTGGATGATGGATCAAGTTTTCAATGGAATCTGTTGAGTCTTTTTATTTCATCTGATAAAATAGAAACCCCTGCTCCGGTGTCTTATTTTTGAGTTGTCCATCAACTTGGAGTTAAAGGGTGGGATTTTCTGGCCAAACTTGCTCTGAAACTGGAAAATCCCGCCCGAAGTCAATGGATTTTTCCATGGTTTGCCCCTCGCCTGCTCTGATTCCCTTGGTGGGTGGAACAGAAAGACTTGCCCCAAAAATACAAATACTTATTTTCAGTATCATTTATCTCCCTTAGGAATGTTAATTTCCATTCACCTGGTTCTCTCACTTCTTGTATATGGCTCCGTTTTAAAATTTTCTCAACCTTTATACTAGTTGTCAGTGGTTTTGAGTGACAAACATTTTAAGGTACCCCATTTTCCTACAGTTGTGGAACTCTGCCCCCTCTACTAGACATCCTTCTCATTTCTGTAACTTGTCCTCACCTCATCAAGCACATTTTAAAATCGTACTTGACACATCTTTCCCCATTTTAGGCGGCCTTAGGCTTTGGCGTGCTTTCCATTTTATGGCCTATAAATTGGACGTTCTTACTCGATCTTCTCCATGGGACTTCTTTTCCTATGATCAAACACCTGGGACAGGATTTTATGGGCTCGCTCGGGCAAGACCTGAAATTCCCACCTTAGATCAACAGACATTTCCGTTGTCCATCCCTCGCTCACTCCGATTCCATGGTGGGCGAGGTGGTAGAATTCCGGTGCTGATTTGATTTTGAAAGTTCCATTTGTCTCCACTGCTTTCACCAGTGTAAAATCTTCCTTTGTCTATAAGGGATCTGCTAATGCTTCCTCTATCATCTCTACAAAGATGCTGTTGCGAATCAGCTCAACTTGTGAAATTCCATAAGTGCAGTACCCTGGCTGCTTATAGAGATTGTTGATAAATAAATCCATGCTTCCTGCTGGTCTTTGCTCTCTTCTGTTAAATTTAGCCCTCTCAAGTATTAAGTTCCGATGAACCGCTGAACCAACAGTCAAATGTTTGCATGATGACTTCAAAAGAAGCTGAAGTCTTGACATTTTTACCTTTATCCATCCATAAAGGTTCTCTTTACTTGCCATCTCTGTAGCTTCTTTCAGTCTTTGCTGGGCCTGTCACTTGCTGCCACCATGTTATATTTTGTGATCGGGATTTAGACAGACTTTGTCTAGTCTCCAAAAAGTATGTGCTCAAGTCCACAGTTTTTTTAAACCAAAACTGTTTACTTACATTAAGCATTTACATATTTGGACCTCCACATGAGGTAAGACCTTCTGCTCTCCAAGATCTCTCTTATTACTCAGTCATCTGATCTGCTTTCATTATTACATCAGCACCATGTATGCTTCTGATGTTAACTCTCTATTCTACAGGAGCAATGTTAATTGCTTTAAGGTAAGACTTGGGCCCTCATCTCGAGAGGTTAGAGAGCTACTGGCTAATTGGACAGTGGGTAGCTTTTAACCTCAGCAACACCAGGTAATTGTTGGGTCTACTGACAGTCCCAGTGAAGAGGCGCTTAGCATCAAAGGTGATGCCAGAGCCAAGCTGGCAGTCTCCGGTGAAGGAACTGGGCTTGAGAGGAGAAGGAAGAAATAGGACCTTAAGGGTGAGTGCTTTTGGTGGCCACTGGGGGGGTAGTGAGTAACTAATAGATCTTTCTATAGACCTTAACTATTTAGAACCTATATCAATTATTTAGATAAGGCAATTAAGTGCAATGCTGACAACACAAAGTTAGGTACAAAGTAGGTTGTCAAGGGATGGAAAGTAACTGCAAAGGATACAGGTAGTTTTAGCGAGTTTACAAGAAAGCAGCAGATGGAATATAATGTGAGGAATTGTGAAGTTATCCACCTGGTGGAGAGATTAGAAATCAAGAGACTGGGAAAGATTGGTATTCAGAAGGATCTGGTGTCGTGGTATCAAATCACTGAAACTTAGGAAGCAGACGCTTGCCCTGGAGTGTATGCAACAACTGTTCACTAGACTCATTCCTGAGATAAGGGGATGGTTCGATGGGGAAAGATTGAGTATACTAGACTTTTATTCCTCACAGTTCAGAAGAATGTGAGGTAATCTAATTGAAGCATCAAAGTTGTAAAGTGGCTGTATAAGGTTAATGTTGAGAGCATCTTTCCATTGCCAAGGCAAGATAGAAATAAAGGTCGCAATCTCGGAATGTGTACTTTCTTCACTCAAAAGTTGTGAATCTTTGAAATCCTTTCTTCTAAAGAGCTGTAGATGTTCAGTTGTTTGGTATGTTCAAGATAAAAACTGATATTATTTTTGATAATAAGGGAATTAAGGAATATGGGGATAGCGTGGGAAGGTAGAGTTGAGGTAGAAGGTTAGCCATGATCTCAATGAATGGTTGAGAAGCTTCAAAGGGATGAATAACCTACTTCTGCTCCTATTTCTTATGTTTTTTAGATGAAATGGAAACTAAGCTATCTCATGATATGAAATCATAAGTAGTAAACTTTAAAAGTTGCTTGAAATATTACCTTTCTTTGCTAGCCCAGTAATCTCATCTTTTTGTTGCCTAATCAAAGTTTGCCACCATTAGTTAAGACACCCACCACGTTCCTATTACAGTGAATGAAGGATCCTCAAATTACTTGGTCGCGTATCTCGAGCATTATTTATAATTTATACCATATCATCAGATCGGAATCATATTTTACTGTCAAGTACAGAAAGTGACAATTAATTAGTAGATGGCAATTGCTTATGTCTTGACAGCTTAAACACTGCGTAAGGTTGGAACATGTTAATCTAAAGTTTGTGACTTCTCAGTCAAGGTCTCTTTAAGTAATGGCATTGCCATGTAGCAAAACTAGTTATTATGTTGCACAGAAGACATTTGAACTATGCCCTGCTGTAAAATGGCTCCGGGGATTTTATTATCACATAATATTAAAATTCAGACGAAAGCTGAAGGCATAGTGCCTTTGTGAGATGAACAACTAAATTTAATCTATATCGTGTTTGATTACTATCCATCACAAAAGCATTGGCATCATTCTCTGCAACCTCAACCACATGTATAAGTGAATAGATTCCCTCCCAATGTCTTTCTTGCGCATCCTATAGCACAAACATAGAAACAACAATGACCAAGGAACTATCTCCTAAGCCTATGGCAGGGAAATGGTGACACAACTCATTTGCTGTATGTAAAGTCAGCATTTAAATCATTTAATTACAATGGATATGTCTAATTGTCCCAATTAATGTGTGTAAAATGTACAGTGTAATTATGAAGTCCTGCATGTCTAGAATATTGAACTTAATGTAAATGCTTAATTTCATAATGAACCACTGACTGTAGAAAGATGGAAAAAATGGAAAAGCAAAATGTTGCAGATGCTGGAAATCTGAAATGGAAAAAAAACAGAAAATGCTGGAAATCCTCAGCAGGTCTGGCAGCATCTGTGAAGCAGGAAACAAAGTTAATGGATGGGATTCTCCGGCCTCCCAGCTGTGTGTTTCTCAGTGGCGGGAGCCAGCATGCCCGGATTCCTCCCACAGTCCAAAGATGTGCAAGTTAGGTGGATTGGTTATGCTAAATTGCCCCTTGGTGTCCAAAGATGCATTTTAGATCAGCAGACAATTTTAAAGAGTACACACTTTCAAATGTGGTGGCACTCTGCTCTCTGCTGGGTATTCTTTCCACTTGTGCAGTGTTTTCCCGACACAACAAGAGCATCTTAAGGTGGTGGTTGGTGACTTTTTCTGAATTTCATGGACTTTTTCTTCACTGGCAATATATTTCCAAGTCAAATGGTGAGTGGCTTGGAGGGGAACTTTACAGCTGATGGTGTTCCCATATATCTACTGCCCTATCCTTCTAGACAATAGTGGTTGTGGTTTTGGAAGATGCTGTCTCAGGAGGCTTGGTGAGATCCTGCTGTGTATCTTGTAGATATACACTGCTGCTACTGTGCATCAATGGTTCAGGGAGTGAATGTAGATGTGGTGCCAATCAAGAGGGCTGCTTTGTTCTGGATGGTGTCAAGCTTCTTGAGTGTTGTTGGAGCTGCATCCATCCAGGCAAGGTGAGAGAATTCCATCACACTCCTGACTGTGCCTTGTAAATTGTGGACAGGCTTTGGGGAGTCAGAATGTGAGTAATGTGCTGCAGGATTCCTAGCCTCTGACCTACCCTTGCAGCCAAAGTATTTATATGGCCAGTCTGGTTCAGTTTCTGGTCAGGTCAAGTCAAGTTTATTTATTATTAGTCACAAGTAAGGCTTACATTAACACTGCAATGAAGTTACTGTGAAATTCCCCTAGTCGCCACAGTCCGGTGCCTGTTCTGGTCAATGCACCTAACCAGCACATCTTTCAGAATGTGGGAGGAAACCGGAGCATCCAGAGGAAACCCACGCAGACACGGGGAGAACGTGAAACTCCACAATGGTAACCCCCCAGGAAGTTTAATTGGGGGATTCAGTGATGGTAATGCCATTGAATGTCAAGGACTGATGGTTATATTGTTTCTTGTTGTAAATAATCATTGCCTGGCACTTGTGTTGTGTGAACCTTGCTTACCAATTGGTAACTCAATTCCAGGTCTTAGTGCATCTGGACTTGGACTTAGCTTCAGTATCTGAGGAGTCATAAATGGTGCTGAACATTGTGCAATCACCAAATATCACCACTTCTGACCTTATGATGGAAGGAAGGTCGTTAATGAATTAGCTGAAGATGATTAGTTCTAGGACACTACCCTGATGAACTCCTGGAGTGATTTCCTGGAGCTGTGATGACTGTCTTCCAACAACTAAATACATCTTCCTTTGTGGCAACTCCAAATCCAACTTCAACCAGTGGAGAACTTTCCCCTCCATTTCCAGTAACTCCAGTTTTGCTGGGGCTCCTTGATGCCACACACAGTCAAATGCATCTTTGATGTCAAGGGCAGTCACTCTCACCTCACCTCTGGAGTTCAGCTCTTTTGTCCAAATGTGAACCATGCTGTAATAGGTAATTGGGCCACATTGCTGGATAGATACCAGTTTCACAGCTGTGTCTTTAAACTATTTTTTTCTTGGCCTTTCTTGAAGGATTTTTATGTTGTTCAGGTCTGCAGTCTTCACTTGGAGTTTTCCTGGGTCCTTTACATGCTGTCTGCTGCCACCATGTTTCATCTTGAGCGTGGGATCTAGGTAAGGTTTCTTTAGGGTTTGCTTTTTTTTCTAAGTATGCTCCCAGAGACCATTATTTGTGAAATCCATTCTTGTTCATTTACAGACCTATACATTTCTCAGTACTCAACTCAAAATTATTCGTCTGCTTTATGGGTGGCACGGTAGCACAGTGGTCACTGTCTGTGCGGTGTCCGCACATTCTCCCCTGTGTCTGCGCAGGTTTCCTCCGGGTGCTCCAGTTTCCTCCCACAGTCCAAAAGACATGCTGGTTAGGTGCATTGGCCATGCTAAATTCTCCATCAGTTTACCCGAAAAGGTGCTGGAGTGTGGCAATTTGGGGATTTTCACAGTAACTTTGTTGCAGTAGTAATGTAAGCCTACTTGTGCCAATAATAAGTAAACCTTAAACCTTCTTCCAGATCGTGGTTACTTAACGATGTAACATTGCATCACACTGATGTAAGTAGCAATGTCAGCGTTAGGTGCTCCTGATGCTAATCCTTTACTCTGCATCCCCTGTCAGAGCGTGCCTTATTTTTTTCAACGAGAGTTAGTCACCCTGAACTAGAAGTAACAGTGCTACCAGCAGCTCCAGTTTTTTTTGTGTACTGGCAAAGGAACAAAAATCTCAGCAACATACGGGTGCTCATTCGGAATATTTGTCAGAACACACCACTGCTCCTTCTCAGCAGCATCCTGCGGAAAGAGCTATAAATTTGGTTTGTTAAATTACATTTGTATTCATTTGTAATATGCAAGTTGTAGTTTGAGGCTAGTTTGAGTAAAACGGCCTTATATCTGAGAGCCAATATCTTCAACTTACCTTGTCAGCTCTCTAATGCAAAACCCCTGTGTGGCACTATCTAATTAATGTCTAGACATATTGGCAGAGAATTGTCATTTAATCACATAACAGCCTGCAAATCAGCAGGCAACCACGTAAGTGCTGTTTTTTTTAGATTAAGAAAGCAATGTCTTTACCAGGTAGTGGTGCTGTGCACGAAACTAACACTTTCTTTGTCTGCAGGACAGTGAATTTTTAATTAAAATATTCCAAAAGTTGAATTAATAAAAAGTTTGTAGATTACAGGTCCCTGCAGTGCTTATCAAACACATTCTTTCCAGTTTCGAGAAATAATGGGATTTTTTTTCCTCCAATCTAATGCTTCTGGCATCCAGTAAATGAGTTACCTAATTTGCCACTTACGTCACACAAGTGGCACCAGTGGTGGTTTATTTTAGTGCATGTGTTCTCAATTAGGTCATTGCTTACCGCTTTCACCACAAAATGACCTCAAACCTACATGGATAACCCATAAATAGTGGTTTATTAAAAACTGAACCATTTGATTGCTTGTCATCCAGGCTATATGGCATATTGATTATAATTCTCTACATATCTTTAATACATACATTTTAAGAAAGAATCACGTTTCTTTTGGTTTTCTTTTTTAAAGCATGAAAATCCAAATCTCTTTCACTGTGGGACATCATATTTGTTGGTACAGCCCTGAATGATTCATTGATTATTGCTGCACTGAATGTTTTAAGTATCTTAAAGCTTTGACTTGAAATAGATTCCTATAATGTCAAAACAGACCTCATTCTCAAATTTGTATTGATTTGACATTGTGTTTGTCTCATGTTTCAATAGAGTTCACACATTTTAATTTTACTTTTCTTCTTTTAATCTTTGCACTGTCACATAATGCCCACTATTAAGCTTCTCCATCTAGTGACTTCCACAAGGTACCCTGGTATTTAATAGCTGGCGGTGCTTAAGACTGCACATACTATGCTGTTCAAGAAACAAAATTTCAACGTACAGGGTATCCAGTAGCTGCTAATGCAGTTAAAGAAGTTTTATGAGTGGGTTAGAGCCAATCATAAGTGCTACTCAACTAATCCTGTGTTAATACGTATATGTGCGGACAGAAATTTAACTGCAAAGAAATCACTGGAAACTATGCATGTTCTGCACTTTTACCATTATTTACATTCAATCGTCAATATATGAAAATGTTCTGAAGTGCTCTATCCATTTTGAGCTTTCAGAACACTGCTCCTTCCTCAAGTGAGTCTTTGCCATGAGTCCAAAGGAAGAAAATGTAATTGATATATCTGGTGTGTAGTGTCGGTTGAAGATCTTGTGCTGTGAAGAGGTCTTGTTCGAACTTGTGCATGAAGATATTGGCATATTGAGGTGTGAATTTGGTCCCCATGGTTGTTTCGTGCGTCTGGTTGAAGAACTGGTTGTTGAAGGTGAAGACATTGTGGTCCAGGATGAAACGGATGAGCTATAGAATTGCATCTGAAAATTGACAATTGTCCGTGTTGAGTATTGAGGCTGTTGCGGCAATGCCGTTGTCATGGGGGTGCTGGTGTAGAAATGCCGAGACGTCCATTGTGACAAGGAGTGTTCCTGGTTCAACTGTTCCATGGGCGCTGAGTTTCGTAAGAAGTCTGTAGTATTCTAACAGAAGCTGGTGGTTTCTTGTACGATGGGTTTCAGGATGCCCTCGACGTAGTCAGAGAGGTTCTCACACTGGGTCCAATTGCCTGATACAATAGGATGGCCGGGTGTGTTGGCCTTGTGTAGCTTTGGGAAGCAGTAGAGATCTCCAACATGGGGAGTACGTGGGATGAAAGCATGGAGGGTATTCTGAAGGTCCAGATCAAAGGACTTGACGAGTCTGTCGAGTTGACGGGTGTGTTCTTTGGTCGGATCTGCGGGTGACTGTCTGTAGTGTTCCTGGTTGTTCAGTTGTTGGTACACTTCTTTGCTGTAATCCGTTCTGTTCAGTATGACGGTGGCCCCTCCTTTGTCTTCTGGTTTGTTGACAATGTTGCGGTTGGTCTTGAGAGCACGGATGGTGTTGCGTTGTGTTTGGGTGATGTTCGGGGCTGTCTTGTGAGTGCGGCTGATGAATCTGGCATTCACGCATTTCCTGATGGCTTGAGCATACATGTCGAGTCTAGGGCAGCGGCCTCCCAGAGGGGTCCAATTCGACACTTTCCTCTTTGATTGCTGCACCGCAGACCTCTCTGTCGACTGTTCTGGTTTGTTGGTTGTCTCATTGGGTTCGCTGTTGGCCTCTTGGAGTTGTGGGAGAACTCCCGGAGCCTCATTCACCTGATGAATTTCTCTGTGTCTTCCACAAGACTGATGGGGTCCATTTTGGTGGTGGGGCAGAAATTGAGCCATGGCTGAGAACTTCGATTTTGTCTGGTTGAAGGGTGTATTCTGACAAGTTGACAATGGACTTCCCTGTCATGGTATTGTTTTCTACTGTGGTACCGGGGGAGGCTTGATTGCTGCTGGTGGTGATGCCGAGTTTCTCAAGTTTCCTGTTCTTGGTTAGCATGTAGGTGTCGTAGTTCCGTTGTCTCGTCTGCTTGGCAGTGTCTCGCAGCTGGTCTGCTGCATCGTGAGTGAAAGTTGAGAATATGGACTCTATGTTGGTTTCCAGGTTGTGGCGTCAGCTGTAGAGCTGGTGTACAAGGTGGTTGAGTGTGAGAGAGGTGCAATGGCAAAGTCTCTCAGCGTAGTTTGTGTTATAGATCGACTTGAGTGCATTCGTGATCTGTAGTCCTTTCGGGATCTTGTCTGCTTTCTTGCATCTTTGAAGAAACTTGGGGCCCTATTTTACCATTTTGATTCTAACTGCTGGGCTGACTTGAAACTGGGAGTGTTTCAGATTGGACTTTTAGACCCGTTCTCAGGTCCCCCCATATGCACTCTGCCTGAAAAAATATCAGCGAGTCTGAATTGCACTGCCAAAGCCTGTGGGTGGGGCTTAGCGTGCCCAAAACCCTGCAGCTTCGATCGGCGCCTCCAAATGCGCATGTGCAGAGAAAAAAATGACAGAATAACGCTCCCCTGCCACATCCCTCCCAAGCCGGATAATGCCTCCCCCGGCCCCCACAGACATTGCTCCACCCTTTATCCCCCACCCCCCTACCACCCAGACCAATCGCAGGCCCATCCTCCCCCCCCCCCCCCACTGATCTCAGGCAGAGTGGCAGCGGACCCCCCTCCTCCCCACTGATCTCAGGCAAAGTGGCAGCAGACCCACCTTCCCCTTCACTGATCTGGCATCGCAAAAGCCATCTAGTCACTCTGAAGTGGTGGGGGGGGGAGGGGGGGGGGGGGGGGTGGGGGCGGGGGGGGGGGGGGCGGGTGCGCGGTGGATGGAGAGGAACACATGCAGAGGTTAAAGAATACTACTTGCCCCTAGCACATCAACAGTCACTGTCAATATTCCCCCAATTCCCCCAGCCACATGCTCCCCACAATCACAGCCCCCCCAATTTCCCCCAGCCACATGCTCCCCACAATCACAGCCCCTCCATTCCCCCAGCCACATGCTCCCCACAATCACAGCCCCTCCATTCCCCCAGCCACATGCTCCCCACAATCACAGCTCCTTGAAAAGTTGAAAGGCTGCAGCAGTGCAATTTGCATGGGCTTTGTGCACATCCTTCAGCTGGAAGTGAGCTGAGTGCGCTATGACCCAGCAGCACTGCAAGACCTGAGGTCAGTGCTGAGACCCGGGTCCGTGCTGCAAGTTGAACATCGGAGACCCTGCTGAGCAACAGTCCCCCACCCCCCCACACTTGCAGAGCTGCCACCGACCCGAGAAGAAAAATGGCCACAACGAAAGGACACCTGTGAGCAGCAGAGAGCTATGCACTTAACTCCTCATTAACCCTCACTGATGGAGCGTCCGAATCGGACTTTTATGGAGCATGTCTGTTTTGTGCCAGTTCCGGATTGGCGATTGCGGTGGTAAAGGGGGAAGTGCTGGTGAAGTTGAGCGTGCAGCCCATTAATTCAAATTAAATGCATTCAAATGCATTTAAATGACCATCACGCTCATTTTGAGTGCAATCCCAATTGTGCCTAGTTTCGGGCCTTGGTAAAGGGGAAATGGTGCGGATGCAGGTGCAGATCGCGCTATTCGCCTCATGCCCGACTTTGTCAAGTTTTTGCGCCCAAAAATGGGCGCAACTCGATGCGCAGAGAAAAAAATGACAGAATAACGCTCCCCTGCCACATCCCTCCCAAGCCGGATAATGCCTCCCCCGGCCCCCACAGACATTGCCCCACCCTTTATCCCCCACCCCCCTACCACCCAGACCAATCGCAGGCCCATCCTCCTCCCCCCCACTGATCTCAGGCAGAGTGGCAGCAGAACCCCCTCCCCCCCCGCTGATCTCAGGCAGAGTGGCAGCAGACCCACCTTCCCCTTTTGCGACAAGATCGCAAAAGCCATCTTGTCACTCTGAAGTGGGGGGAGGGGACTGTTGCTCAGCAGGGTCTCCGATGTCCATGAGCTGCTCCTTCCTCAGGTGAATCACTCATCTTACTATGTCCCAGTCCAACGCTGGCATCTCCACATAATAACCATCCATTTGCTCAACATTATCTGTTGAAACCCTCATCCATGTCACACAAGTTTGATCACATCAAAAACAAATCATATCAATTATTGTATGGAACACCGTCACATGGGGTCATGTAAAACCTTGCCATTTGATAATTTGATCATTAAGCTGCATAACATTTTATCACTGCACTGGTGTGTGATACTGCTGTACAAATATCACAACTGAAGGATTTTCCAGCCGCGCTCACCCCAAAACCGGAAAGTCACACCCGAGGTCAACAGACCTTTCCATGGTCTGCCCCCTGCATATTGCGATTTCCATGGTGGGCAGGGCAGGAAAATTCCCCCCAAGGACGAGGTGGTGTTGCTTACATTCCAAATTCCTGCACAGATTTTAAAGTTTTAAGTTTAGTATTAGTGTCACAAGTAGGCTTACGTTAACACTGCAATGAAGTTACTGTGAAAATCCCCTCGTGGCCACACTCTGTTCGGGTACACTGAGGGAGAATTTAGAATACACCCAATACACCCAACCAGCACGTCTTTCGGACTGTGGGAAGAAACTAGAGCACACGGAGGAAACCCACAGAGACACAGTGAGAACGTGCAAACTCCACACAGACAGGGACCCAGGCCAGGAATTGAACCCGGGTCCCTGGTGCTGTGAGACAGCATTGCTAACCACTGTGCCTCCCTCGGAGGTAAACTCAACTATGATTCACAAATGATATAAAGTCTCAGGTAAATCAGAGCTCAAAATTGTACTAACACATTTCATAGTTAAAAGATCTTTTATTTATTTAACATCACATAATTTGGAACATTGGTGTAAGAACAGTTTTTGTTTGGCTGATAAATATACTTGGAGTAAAGCTTTAATGTCCAGATTTAAAAATCATTTTATTAGCAAAATCAATGGGGGACAGTTTGGCCTCTAGCCCAGGCTGATCACAATTATACCAACCTGTACACCACCAGCTGTTCAAAGAAATAAGGTTACGTGTAAATCTTCGGAATCTGATGATAGCACTGCAATAGGTTTACAGTTTTTAAGCAGATTTGGCTTAAAGGAAGAAACTTCAAAACGAGAATGAGTTTTCTTTAAAAATACCTCTTTCTACATGGCATTTCCAATGTGACATTTAGATCTGTGATATGAAAGAAGCGAATACTCTTTTTTAGGTGTTATCTGTGGCTCAGCTGGTAACCCTTTCTCTACTGAGTCAAAAGGTTCCCAGTAGGAAAAGAACAGTTCAGACCAGTATTCTTATTTCTCCGTTTTACTAGTTTCCATTTTAAAGTATACAGGACCAGTTCAGGCCAGTATTCTTATTGTCCTATTTTACTGGTTTCCATTTTAAAGCATTGACCTAGTGGTATTATCACTAGACTATTAATCCAGAAACTCAGCTAATGTTCTGGGGACTCGGGTTCGAATCCCGCCACGGCAGGTAGTGGAATTTGAATTCAGTAAAAATAAATCTGGAATTAAGAATTGACTGATGACGATGAAATGATTGTCAGAAAAACCCATCTGGTTCACTAATGTCCTTTAAGGAAGGAAATCTGCCACCTTTACCTGGTCTGGCCTACATGTAACTCCAGAGCCACAACAATGTGGTTTACTCTCAAATGGCCTCGGGCAATTTGGGATGGGCAATAAATGCTGCCCAGCCAGCGACGCCCATGTCCCATGAGTGAATAAAGAATATACAAGACCAGCTCAGACCATTATTCTTATTTCCCCGTTTTACTGCTCAATCGCTCATTCACAGGGCCCAGCCTCAAATCCCGCCACCCCCCCAGCCTGCCATGATTTCCAGGTGCCCCCCCCACTGAAAGTTACTCCTCCTGTAGTCCCGACACCCCTCTCCGCAGTGCCGACTCCCCTCAGCAGGCTGACTGCTCTCCCACCCCCGCCCCGGCTGACCATCCCACCAGCCCGCTCCAATCGCTGGTCTCTCTTGTTCCCCCATCGATCCCTATGCAAAATTACAGCAGGACACCCCCACCCTTACTGATCGCCTCCTAGGCCCCACTCCATCAGGCCCCAACCCCTAGGACCTGCCCCCCACATATGCCCTGCCCCCTTGACCCTGCCCTATGCCCGATGGGCAATGCCAAGGTGCGTCCATGGGCATTGGTACTTTGCCCCTTGGGCTGTGCCAGGGGGCACAGGCTGGCACTGCCAGGGTGCCAATGTTCAGGGGCACCAACCCCCTCCCGCCCTGCCCCCCCTTCACACCAGCAGGGTCGGGGCTAGCTCCCCAAAAATGAGGAGCTAGAGTAATCCCCGCTGGATTGAGATACTCTGGCGGGGTAGGAGACACTCGTGGGCCCAGAGACTTCAGTCCTGGGCTCGCTAATCATATTCAAATAATATTAAAATGACCATTGAAATGATCTGTGCACCTCCTCACTGATTTGCGGTGCGGTGCAGATGCCGTGGAAATCCAGCACTGGGAGACGCAAGTGGGACGCGAATGCTTGCGCCACCCCCACGAATCGGCCGCCGCAGATACTCCCGGCCCGCTGCGTTAAAAAATTAGCGATGCGGGATGGGAGAATCATGGCAGCTGTCTTTCAGCTGAGAATACTAAACCAAGGCTTCCTTCGAAGAATGGTAAACGAACCCATGGTATCATTTCACACTAGTGCTGGGGTCTCCCCGGTGTCCTGGCCAATGTTTACCCCTCAACCAATGTCACTGAAAGCAGATTATTTTGATCATTATCATCTTGCTGCAGGTGGAACCTTGCAGTGTGCAAAGTAGCTCTCACGTTTCCTACATTACAGTAATGATTACAGTTCAAGAGCACTTCATTGGTTGTGAAGTGCTTTGGGACATCTATACAAATGAGTTTTTGTTTTCTTCTTTTATGCAACAATGGTGTGTCAATGACATAAGGAGCAGCATAACTCAACATCACTTAACATTGATACAGCAACACAGAGGGGTATTGTCAGAATTTGTTTATATATTGTAACCTCAGCAACATTTTTATAGGACTAACATTACTCTACATTGCAGCAGCAATAAATATTTAAAATAATAATTGTGACAAAGAGGTCCTTTGAGCCACACTCATTACATTCATAATAAAAGAAACAGATGGGCTGACAGGAACTTTAAATAAGGGCTTCAATGCATGATTCATTTTCAATGCAACCAACACACTTACTAGATAAAGAAAAATGAGCTTTCAAACTGCAGTGATACTTTGCCATTTTTTTCAAGTCTTTCGAGTCGAGATGGAGAATAGAAGTTAATTCTCTTGAAGTGACAGGCAAGAGGTCATTTTCTGCTCTTTATTTTCCCGGGTCCTGCTTCACTCTTCTGATTTCTTAGAATGGAAAGTATTTAATGGTACAGCCCATGTTATCTTCTTTTCATTTGAAAAGAAAACATTTATTCTTCTCAGATGCAGTCAGCAATGAACTTTATCTTAATTTTGCGTTGGGTGTTCTCTTAATATTCGAGGTCATTGCTTTCTTAATAATCTGCATACCTTATTCATTTAAAGTCATGAATGCCTATTTTGCAAGTCAGTGTCTAAGAGTGCATCCCAGAAAAGACCTGGGCCAGTTGGTGTAATTATGTTTTAATTACTCACAAAGCTACATCATCTGTAGTAATTACTGGGGTGGCACAGTGGGGGCACAGTGGTTCGCACTGCTGCCTCACAGCCCCAGGGACACGGGTTCGATTCCCGGCTTCGGTCACTGTTCGTGGGGAGTTTGCACGTTCTCCCTGTGTCTGTGTGGGTTTCCTCCGGGTGCTCCGGTTTCCTCCCACACTCTGAAAGATGTGCTGGTTAGGTGCATTCATCCAAACAGACGCCGGAGTGTGGCGCCTCAGGGAATTTAACAGTAATTTCATTGCAGTGTTAATGCAAGCCTTACTCGTGACTGATAAATAAATAAACTTTTTACTGATGAACTTTGTAGACAGTGGAATGGACTTTTAAAGGAGGCAGTTGGCTAGAAACCCATTACTTTGTATGGTACCAGTTGAAATTTATTCTTACGATTGCGCCGAATATGGCTTCAATTATTTTGAATTTTTATTCAAGAAGGAAGCCATGGCTGCGATTTTACATGGAAGGGGGTGACCGCCCTGCCCCCACCTCCCCCACACTGGCTGAAAAGTCAGGGTCATACTCACCTTTGCCAGCCATGGAAGCCACAACTGGATTTTACATTGTTCAGGCAGCTAATTGCCTGCAGTTGTGGCTTCTGGCTTTCTGGGGTAGGATATCCCAATTCTAAAAGCTGCCAACCAATCAAAGGGAGTAGTCTGCTGCTCAGACTGTAGCAGTCCCTGGACCGGCAGCTACTGAGGAGTGCAGCTAAATGGTCGGAGTTTGTTTGGGCTGATCAGGCAGGCCCTGGCGTGTGAATCATGAAGGAAAAGTGTGATCTTCCAGTCGAGATGGCCCCTGCTGCTGGGGGAGTGTGATGATAATGATGAGAGTCCCTATATGGGCTGCTGGATATTTGATGATACAGATCCCTACTGATCCAGGGTGGGAGGGGGGTAGTGCCCCTAAACATTGGCACCCTGGCAGTCCCATCCTGTGCCCCCTGGCACAGCCCAAGGGGCAAAGCACCAATGCCCATGGAGGCACTTGGCATTGCCCATCAGGCATAGGGCAGGGTCAAGGGGGCAGGGCATATGTGGCGGGCAGGTCCTAGGGGGTGGGGCCTGATAGGGTGAGGCCTAGGAGGCGATCAGTAAGGGTGGGGGTGTCCCGCTGTAATTTTGCATCGGGATCGATGGGGGAACAAGAGAGACCAGCGATTGGAGCGGGCTGGTGGGATGGTCAGCCGGGGTGGGGGTGGGAGAGCAGTCAGCCTGCTGAGGGGAGTCGGCACTGCGGAGCGGGGTGTCGGGACTACAGGAAGAGTAACTTTCAGTGGGGGGGCGGGTGAGGCTGCCAGGTTTTACGGGAAAGCTTCCCCGTGATAAAGTGTCCATCTGCTACTGTTAAAATACCAGTGATATTGGGATGAAGGCCAGAAGTGGCCATCAATTAAGGACCTCAATTGGCCGAAGAGTGAGTGAGTCATCTGCCACCTACCCCAGCATAGGTAAGATAACAGTTGAGGCAGGAAGGTGACAGGCACACTACATGCCCCACAATCCCATCTGATTTTATATGCCCCTTGCCTCCCAGCTCCTTCTTGGAAGATGTAAAATTAATTATGTGTCTATTCCTTGACTTGAATGCTTCATCTGTTTCTGCGTTTGTTGTGCCAACATCACAGACTAATACCCAGATTCTGCCAACATTTATATGGGTAGCGCTAACAAATTCAGGCATGACCTGCTGAACTGGCAATCCTGATGATGACAGCTTTTAAATGTAAATAATCTAGAGATGGGTCTTGAAGATTTCAAGTGATGTGATTGTGACTGTTTCCTTTGACAGCTTATTCCATTGTGCAATTGTCTTTGGGAAAAAGCTTGTTGACAACTGTCTTGGAAACAAATGGTCTTTGTAGTTTGTGTCAATGGCTACCTAGTGCTTTTTCATTGCTGGAGGGCATCAGGTACTTGTTTCTGTCAATTCTCACCAGCCCATTCCATATTTTATAGAACATGTTCTACCTATTTCTCTCCTTTCTTTGTTGAAGTGATTCATATTCCAAACCTTTGATCAAGGGTTTCTCTGATATAATTCCCATACTGATTTGTGCAGAATCATACAGATTATCTTTGGATTGCTTCAATCTTACTTATATCCTTCGCCATATAAGGATCTTACACACAATTTGCCGAATCTAAGATTGGACAAGAACATTTTTGGTAAGCTGGAACTCTGATTTTGTTTACTGCAATACCAAAACTTCCTCCTTAGAAATCCAAGAACCATGTTTGAATGTTATATGCTGAATGTGGAATCCCCACTGAAGATTGCTCATTAAATGAACCCTCAGATTTGGTTGTTTATCTGTTTGTTAGGGAATTTGATTACAGAACTCAAAGTTGGTGGATGCTTTTTACTGGTAATGCACAGAATATAGCACATTTTGGCATTGAATGCCATCTCCCATTTTCACAATTCTGGAGTATCAACTTGCAGTGAATTGAGATGAATAAGTTAGAATACAGTCAATAGTCAATTACAGATACAGAGTGAGATTTTCCAGTTGTGCACACCGGCAGGATCTTCTGGTCCTGCCGACCTGGTGCAGGTTTCCTGGTGGCATGGGATGGATCCAATGGAAACTCCCTTTGGCAGCAGCAGGACCAGAAGATCTCACCACTGGCCAACAGCAGGCTGCCTCCCAGCACCGAGAAACATGGCGCGGCAAGACCAAAGAATCTTTCCCACAGTCTCAATACAGGAGGCTGATACATTGACCTGAATTTTCAGGCAAACAGAGAGGCTCTCAGTCAATATGAAAATGGCTGTGGCCCAGATGCAGAAGTCCCGAACCCTATCATTTGTACAAGTGTGGGATGGGGGAGGAAAGGTGGCGGGAGAGGGGTGGGGGGGCGGTGTTAGCACATTATACATTTGTGGTTCATGGATGCAACTGTACATGTTAAAGTGCAGCTGCCTTCATGTTGACCTGATTTTGGCAAGTGGGAAGAGTAAAACATGACTCAGACACTTTGGAGGAAGTCTTAGGTTAGGGAAATTAATTGGAGAAATAGGGTACCCTTTTGGATACACATCTGGGCCACCTTTGAGAGAGAAAAATTGCCCTCTGCAGTAAGGTGGTCTTTGGAAAAGGTCACATGTCCTTCGAGACTGTCAAAAGAAGACTGTGCATAAAAAGTGATAAACTCATTTGCTGGAATTATACTGCCTCGCCCGCCACAGAATCGAAGTGGGCGAGGGGCGGACAACAGAAATGTCCGTTAACCTCGGCCGGGAATTTCCGGTCTCGCTCGAGCATTGGAACTGTCAAGCTCATTAGAACTGTTAAATTGAATTATCAAATGGAACGGTCAAACTGTCACTGGATCCAAATCTCCCACTCTTTAAATATTTTAAAAGATACTGGGGGTACTGGGCGATTCTCCCCAAAAAATTCTAAGTGCTGAATTGATGGGAAAAATGGTGTAATTCACGATTATTTTTTCAGTGGGAACCTCCCACACTCCGTTCACTGCAGAGGTCACAATCGTGGATATCATGAAAAGCTCAGGGGGCGGGGCCTATTCAAACCAGAGTCTGACAGTTTCAAAACTCTGCGCATGCGCAGTGGCCCCAAACTCTCAGCCTGCAGTTTGCTGGCCAGCTCGATCGCTGGCCAACCCAGGACCTTCGCACTGCTGCCCTACACCCCCTCCACGGCCTGATTGCGGCCTCCACGACCATTCCCGGGCCAGCCCCTTCCCCCTCCAATCCTAGAGTACTGCAACCTCCACCACCCCTCCAGTAGACCCCCCCACTGACCTCCCCGGGAGGCAGACCCCCCCTAGCCCGCCCTGATCACTGGCCTCCCTCCAGCCCTGACCGATCCTATCTGCAGAGTGGCAGCGGGACACCCTTACCCCCACTGATCACCCCTAGACCCTGCCCACAATAGGCCCTGCCCCCTTGACCCTGCCCCCTAGGCCCACCTCTTCTCATTGCCCGATGCCCGGTGGGCAGTACCAATGTGCCCCCTGGACATGGGCATTTTGCCAATTGGGTGGTGCCGGGGGGCACAGGCTGGCATTGCCAGGGTGCCCATGCCCAGGGGGCACCACCCACCACCGCCTGACCACCTGGGGGGCTGCGATTGCCCCCCCTTCACTCCAGCAGTGTCTCATGCTTGTTCCCTGAATGTGGGGAGCAACTCTAAACCCCGCTGGAGTGAAATATGCCTGGCAGGGTGGGAGATGCTACCAGGCCTGGAGAATTCAGCCCTGGGCCCGATAATGACAATTAAAATAGATTAAAAATAGACTTAAATCACTTATCTTTCCTCCCCGCCGGTTCCAGCATGGTCCCGACTGCGCCTATTCCTCAATGGGGGAGAGGTGCATGCATCGGGAACGCGTGTGCGAATCCTGTGAAATGGCTGACACGCGCCTCTCCCAACACAATGTGCCAAAATAACGTGCACATCGGGATGGGAGAATTGGGCCCACTGTTAGTAATGTTTAAAAATTAAGTGCTTGCTGTTTCACTCTGCCAATTGACATAAGCATGAGGACAAGGAACATCGGAACAGTAGAAGGCCATACAACCCATTGAACCTGCACTGCCATTTAATACAATGATGATCGGACACTTCAATGCCTTTTGCGCTCACTATTCAGGCTCCTTCAGAATCAACCAGCAACACCTGGAGGGCAAGAGTCACCCGGCTGCCACCCCCAAAGCCCATGGGGGTGGCTGACAGCAGCAGAGAGAGGCTGCTGACCTGAGATCCAAGGGGAAGAGAAGCCTGGCCTGGGTGAAGAAGAAGAAACTGGGAGGAGGTGGCCAGTGGAAGGAAATTGGCGGCAGGTGGAAGAAAAGTGCCAAAGCAACTGATGTCTGGAGGCTGGGTTGGCGACTCCGGAAATCAGGCAAAGAGCCGATGCCTGGAGGTGATCCAGCTGCCAGGAAGGCAAAGGGGAAAACAGTGAAGGAGGAAAAATAAACACAAAATACACCCACTATTCCCACGGCCCTTTACATTAATCAGAAATCTATCAATCACTGCTTTAAATATACATAATGACTGAGCTCCCACAGACCTCTGAAGTAGAGAGTGCCAAAGACTCACAACGCTCTGTGTTGTGGGGCTGCTGGTAGTCAGCTGCTGATAGATTTTGTTCCCTTTCAGTGATCAAGTGAAGAATTCTGGAATTTTAAAATTTTCCTTTTATTTACGAGCCATGGTAAGGGTTCAAATAGCCAGCTGGTGGTGCAGTCCAGAGCACTGGAAACAGAGTTACACAACAGATATACTTCCAGATTTGATTACAAGTAATTAGCTTATACCCATCAGAGATATATATTTGTATAGAAGTTATCTATGTCCACTCACAACTGTTGATTTGGTTTACATGAGGGTACAGTTGTCCATTTACAACTTGTGCACATCTACTTAATTATAATATCATCAAGCGAGTGTTTTGTTATTCTGTACTATCTACCATGCTCCAGGCATAGGTATAATAGCTATGGCCGGAGCAGCATTCTCCATTGACCTCGGCTGGGATCGTACAAAACTCGGGTGGACTTGCCGGTAGAATTCCACCCTATGTGCCTGACCAATGGTATATCAACCTCCCGAATCCTCCCATTTCCATTGTTCCTTGTTCTAATGGAGACACATGAACTGCGGCTTCAATCTTTCAACTGAATTCTCAAGTGTTTACTGTGTGATTAAAGCCTCCCTTGTAACTAGGAGTTTTATGGTCCTTGATGCTTATCAGGGTCCGCTTTAAACAAGACTTGCGGTTTTAGCTTTTCCTGTGGGTCTGAGTCCAGCAGCTTGCAGCTTATGTGATTTTTAAACTCGTGTGATTATTAACCCTTTCTGTCTAAGTAAAGACATTTCTCCTCATCTCGGGTCCTAAGTGGCTTCCCTCTTCTTTTGAAATCATGCCCCCTGGTTCCAGACTCCCCAACCAAGGAAAACATCTTACCTGCATCTCTCCTGTCTATTCCTGGAAGCATTTTGTAGTTTTCAATAAGATCACCTCTCATTCTTTGAAACTTCAGAGAATACAGGCCCAGTTTGTCCAATTTCGCTTCATAATACTGTCCTGCTATCCCCAGAACAAGTCTGGTGAACCTTCAGTGCGCTCCCTCTATGACAATAATATCCTTTTTGAGATAAGGGGACCAAAACTGCACACAATACTCCAGGTGCTGTCTAACCAAGCTTCTATACAATTGAAGCATTTTGATTTGATTTGATTTATTATTGTCACATGTCCTAGCATACAGTGAAAAGTATTGTTTCTTGCGCGCTATACAGACAGAGCATACTGTTCATAGAGAAGGAAACGAGAGAGTACAGAATGTAATGTTAATTACAGTCATAGCTAGGGTGTAGCGAAAGATTAACTTAATGCAAGGTAGGTCCATTCAAAAAAAAGGGGAAGAAACTGTTATTGAATCGGTTGATACGTGACCTCAGACTTTTGTATCTTTTTTCCGATGGAAGCAGGTGGAAGAGAGAATGTCCGGGGTGCGCGGGGTCTTTAATTATGCTGGCTGCTTTGTCAAGGCAGTGGGAAGTGTAGACAAAGTCAATGGATGAGAGGCTGGTTTGTGTGATGGATTGGGCTATATTCACAACCTTTTATAGTTTCTTGTGGTCTTTGGGCAGAGCAGGAGCCATACCAAACTGTGATACAACCAGAAAGAATGCTTTCTATGGTGCATCTGTAAAAGCTGGTGAGCATCGTAGCTGACATACCAAATTTCCTTAGTCTTCTCAGAAAGTAGAGTAGAGTTACTACTCCTGTACTCAAATCCTCTTGCAATAGAGGCTAATGTTCCCTTCTCCTTCTTGCTGCCACCATGACAGGATTTGCGCTACATTACTGATATAGGTTTACCTCTAACTTTCATGTTCCACTCCGCATTTACTTTCAATTGATCCTTCTGCTCTCTTGGGTTTCTTGACAACTTGTATGGGTGAGACACGAGTAGTGGACTCGTCCTCAATCCTCTCAATAATGTCAAGGTCAAGTAAATACTGAAGTTCCTTCTCAGTCTGCTTTGCGACATAACATGGTACTTGTCAATGTCGATACATGAATGGGGTCACATTGGAATCTACAGACAACTTACATGTAGCACCTTTTAATTTCCTGATGCCAGTCAAGCGATCAGCATAAAATTCAAGAATGTTGCCAGTGTGTAGGAATTACATTTGTGACAGAAATCCTGTGCAGAACTGTTGCTGTGTGGAAACTGATAAGCATGTCACATTCTCCAGATATGACATAAAATTTGTTCTGGTGTCTTTGAATGAGATTGGAATTTCAAAAGCCCTGAGGATTTTTAGTGTTGTATCACTGTTGCAAGAGAGAAAAAAAAGAAAATCATAGTCCCTTATTTGCAGAGAATCGGACAATCCTGAAGTTTTAAAAAACATTTTCAGCAAAGTTCTCCTGTCTCACCCGTCATGGAATTGTAGCGGATGAGACAGAAAATTCGACGGACGATTCAAAGGTCTGTTGAGCTTGAATGGGATTTTCTGGTTTGGGGTGCATGTGACCTGGGAATCCCACCCTTTGTCTCCTATGACAATAACAGATGTTCCTGTCCAAAGATGTGCGGGTTAGGCAGATTGGCCATGCTAAGTTGCCCCTTAGTGTCAGAGGCATTAGCTAGGGTAAATGCAAGATAGGGGATAGGGCCTGGGTGGGATTATGGTTGGTGCAGACTCGATGGGCTGAATCGCCTCCTTCTGCACTGTTGGGATTCTATGATTCTACATCCAAGCAGCCAATGTTCACTGTCACACGTGGCTGTTTGCTGTGTCTTAAAGAGAGTACGTTGAGGGTCATCTGCCTCTACTTCAGCTATATTCTCTCACATTCCTTTGCTGTGGCACACATGTGTGGCAACCATCCATGTGCTTGGTCTTAGTACTTGATGTTGCTAAAGAACAACAAACATGAACAAAGTCGTTAAGTTTTCCAGAGGCTTTGTGCTGTTTACCGGTGGCATAGTACATTGCCCAGTGCAAATAAGCACCACTGCACTGGAAACATTGTTTGGACAAGTCACAACTCTGTTTGTGAGATTGCAATTGTTGTTTTGCAGCAGGTATCCAGGCAAATGAGTGATGTACAGTATTCACAGGAGTTTAGCTGGGAATGTGGTAGTTACTGTTGGCAGCTTTGACTTCAGTAGCTCTGGGCTCTGAAAGTGATTGCAATCTTGCTGACTCTGCCAGCTTTGACAGCTTACTGTCTTTCTCGAGTGCCTTTTGGCCTCCTGTGACTGGTGAGACTACCTTTGATCATTTGTGTTTTGGTTTCTATTTCAATTTGTTCCACATCACCACGTCATTTTCTTCTCCCTTTGTGCATTAAAGGATGATTGTTTCACATGTTATATTATTCTTGGGCATGAAACAAGATTTCAGTGCAATTTTAGAACAATAGAATCCCTGCAGTAGAGAAGGAGGCCTTCAGCCCATTGAGTACGCAGCAACTCTCTGACAGAGTGTCTTACTCTCCCCCACCCCTTGCACTATCGCCATAACCCCACATGTTTACCATGGCTAATCCATCTAAATTACACATCTTAGGATACTAAGGGGCAACTTAACATGGCGAATCCACCTAACTTGCACATTTTTGGACTGTGGGAGGAAACCGGATCACCGGAGGAAACCCACGCAGACATGGGGAGAATGTGCAAGCTCCACACAGACAGTCACCTAAGGTTCGAATCGAACTTGAGTCCCTGGTGCTATGCTAACCACTGTGTCACCATGTTGCCCTTTTAGCTGAGTCATAAACATTTAATTCAGGGATAAGGATCTCAAAAATATCTTCCAATGATTCACTGCCATAATAGAAAAGGAAGGACTTTTTCTTTGGTTGCAAAACCTGCCATCATACCTATAAAACATCACTGTCACTTTTGTCAACAAGGGAATACAGATGATGGCTCCAAATGTATTTCAAAAGGTGGTAGATTGGGCTTAGACAATGACATATTCATTAGCAACTATGATTAAACTTCTCTGCAGAAGCCTTCCTGCTTGTTAGATCTGAGCTTTTGTGCACTGAACATAGCCTTTATTGGTCTGTACCATAAAATGCTATTTTCTCTGCGGAAGCTATCACAACCCTCCACAAAGATAAAGTTAAAGTTTATTTATTAGTCACATGTAAGGCTTATATTAATATTGCAATGAAGTTACTGTGAAATTCCCCTAGTCGCCACACTCCAGCGCCTGTTTGGGTCAATGCACTTAACCAGCATGTCTTTCAGAATGTGGGAGGAAACCGGAGCACCCAGAGGAAACCCACGCAGACACGGGGAGAACGTGCAAACTTCACATAGACAGTGACCCAAGCCGGGAATCAAGATTGAGCATGATACTTTTCGGAATTTTCTTGAGAAATGTTTGAAACCGGAGACATCCGAGACTAAAATTGTATGAGCATCAATGGCTTCCTGTGTTAAAACCACTTATGCCGACACTAACAGACTCCCTCTGCTGGTATAAATGTGTATGTTAGCTTCAACTAAACAAAATGAACATTGCACTTTTCAAAACACTACAGAAATGATATCCCGTTCATTCATTACAATGATTGTTGGATGCAACATTGATAACTGTGATTGGGGGCTGTAAACTGTAACTTTCCAGCCTTTCTTAAAGCCAACCAGCACTTCTTAGGAATAGGATATAAGGTTTCCAAATTTGCCGATGGGGTATAGATAGATTGGGTGAAAATCTGGTAAATGGTGTGTGAGGTCATGCATTTCGATAGGAGGTATCACAAGTCAGATTATTATCTAAATGGGGAGAGACTGCAGGTGAGTAAAGTACAAAGGGAATGAGTGTTCTCGTGCATGAATCATAAAAAGCTGGCAGGCAGGTCGAACAAGTAGTTATGAAGGTAAACAGCATTTTGGTCTTTATTGCAAAGGGTTGGAGTTTGAAATAGGGAGGTTTTGAGGCAATTGTACAGGGTGTTGATGAGGCCTCACTTGGAATATCGCATACATTTTTGGCCCCCTTACCAAAAAAAAGGTAATAGTAACATTGGAGACAGTCCAAAAGAGATTCACCAGGCTAATTCCTGGGATAAACGGGTTGTCCTATTAAGAGATCTAAATAGTCTGGGTCCGGATTCCTGGGAGTTTAGAAGAGTGAGGGTTGATTTTAATCAAACATATAAGACCCTGAGGGGATTTGACAGGGTAGATGGTGAGATGTTTTCGCTCGTGGGAGAGTCTTGACAATGGGGACATAGCTACAAGATAAAGGGCTGGTCATTAACAGCTGAGGTGCATAGGAATCTCTTCTTGCAGAGGGTGTGAATGTATGGAATTCTCTGCCCCAAAGGGTGGTGTAGGCTGGATCATTAGATATAATCAAAGTGGAGGTGGATAAATGTAATGGATCAAGGAATAGAGATCTATGTGGAAATGGCACTGAAAAGATGCTGAGGCTGACATTGATCAGCCATGATCATATTGAATGGCGGGAAAGGCTTAAAGAGCCTGGTGGCCAACTCCTGCTTCTATTTCTTCTGTTCCTGTGTGTTGTGTTCTTAAAGGTGAGGTGCACTGTGGATAAAGAGAGTATTGGCAGTCATGCAGGAAGTTACTCAGACCTGACAAGCAGTGAAGAATGGCATAAGAATGGCGGCATAGTGGCACAGTGGTTAGTGCTACTGCCTCACAGCGTCGGGGACCCAGGTTTTATTCCATTCTTCAGTGACAGACTGTGTGATGTTTGCACGTTCTCCCCTCATCTGCATGGGTTTCCTCCAGGTGCTACGGTTTTCTCCCATAGTAGAAAGATGAGCAGGTTAGATAGATTGGCCATGATAATTTGCCCATTAGCGTTCCAAGTTGTGTAGGTTTCATGGATTAGCCGTGCAAATGTGTGGGGTTACTGGGACAGGAAGAGGATTTGAGTAGGATACCCTGTTAGAGAATCGGTGCAGACTTGATCAGCCGAATGGCCTCCTTCTGCAGGGATTCTATAATTCTATGATTTGAAAGTGCAGATTCTAATTTTTTCGGACATTCTACTGGAGACCTTGGTGAAGGAGATGGAAAATATGAGCAATGACTTCTCTTTTCCTAGATGCCTGCCAGACACATATTCAAAATGCAATGAGAGTTCCATACCAAGAGTCTAGAGGACCTATCTTCCTACATATTCTCTAGAAGCGTGAATAGAAACAGCAGCCTCTCTGGTCTTCAGTTTTGAGCATCAAAACGTAGAAACATAGAAGATAGGAGCAGGAGGAGGCTATTTGGCCCTTTGAGCCTGCTCTGCCATTCATTACGATCATGACTGATCGTCCAACTCAATAGCCTAATCCTGCTTTATCCCCATAATCTTTGATCCCATTCGCCCCAAGTGCTATATCCAGCTGCCTCTTGAATGTATTCAATGTTTTGGTGTCAACTACTTCCTGTGGCAATGAATTCCACAGGCTCACCACTCTTTGGGTGGATAAGGTCAAACCATGGTTGTGGTGCAGTTATGACGACAAGATGGATGAAGTCACAAGGAGAGGCCGGAGAAACTGGAGCATTTGAACTTCAAAAAGGAAACTAATGGAAATAAGGGAGGTTTCAAGCGACACAGATAAGGTTAATCCAGAGCTCTACTTAACACAATTCTGCAATGCTAAAACTGGTGAAAGGAAAATTTAATATGTTTGTCATGAAAAACTATTTCCGACATAATGTGATCACTCAGAATGATCTGATAAAGAACTGGATGCAAAAATCTGAGATGTTTTTCAAGAGATAATGTAAAAGGAAATATTTATGTTTTTTTTGTGAAGGACAGGAAACCAAGCACAATCTGATTTCTCTTATCTTTATTCACCTTGTGATTTGAAGAGGCTGCAATTTATTTTGAAAGTGCAGACGAACCGGAGGGAGGCAACAAAAATCAGGTTCTTTACAATATTTTGTTATGTGTCCCAAGTCATAAGGGTTTAAATGTTCCTCGTTAGCAAAGACAGTGGTCATAGACAAGCATCAACAGCTTTTTGCTTTTAATCAATTAATCAAAATGTTACAACATTCAGTATTCCAAATGCACAACATTTATTCCTCGTCCATTACAACTTAGTCAAAGCCGACAGTGATGGAAAGGCAAGCTGAAATTTTTCAACACTTGCAAAGCAGCCCAAATATTGTTTTTTTTAACGAAACCAGTCCTCCATTATGGATGTGACTTTCCCTTTTGGTTACCCTATGTACCCTTTGATTTAGATAATAGAAATCCTGTTGGTATCGCACACCTTTACAATCAGATCTGTATGGTACGCATTTCTCCCTCTGAATCAAATATAAATCTGATGAATGTGTTTAATCTTCAACCTGTCAGAATTCACTAACTGTTAATCAGTCAATCAATTAATCATTTAAAGGCAAGCCATTCAGCTTTCCCCATATACATAAGCTTCGTATAAAACATAGGAGACAAGCTATTTTATTGGAAGATAAAAGGCAGCAGTTCAATCCAAAAGAAACATTTCTTGCAATTCTTCATTCAAAATTCTGTTTCTTTTTGAATGTGCCCATAACTCAAAAGAATCAAGTAAACCGGATGATTAATTCTCCTTCAGAGCAGATACTAGAAATCAGAAATGTAAGGCAGACAGGAAAGTAAAGTTTATTTATTAGTCACAAGTAAGGCTTACATTAACACTGCAATGAAGTTACTGTGAAATTCCCCTGTATGGGCAGAGGAATCGAGTTAACTTTTCAGGAAGCTGACAGTTCAACAAAACTGGAAGATGTTACGAATGTAACAGGTTTTAAGCAAGCAGAGCAGAAGGAAAGGAGGTCGGTGAGGAAAACACCAAAGAGAATGTCTGTTATAGAGTGTAAGGCTGAAGTGAATGACTGACAAAAGAGATAGTGGTGCAAAGCAAAAGGGGGTGGTAGGAGCTTAAGTAAGGAAACAACTGATGGAACAAGAGAAATTGTAAATTGTAAATCTAGCTGTAAATAACTCATGTTCAAGTCTTTTCCATGAGAAATTGGTCAGTGAAGAACTGGACACAGTATTCTAACATCTGCTAACCAATGGTTCACTTTATTTGAATTCTGTGTCACGTTTCATAAAATCTAAAATCCCATTGGCTCGTTTTAAAATAAAGTTTTGTCTCACTCTTTAGGAGTTGTGAATTGGGACACTTGAGGGTCACACACTCATCTCTCATACACACACACACTCACCTCTCTCACATATACACACCCACCTCACTCATACATTCACCTCTCTCACACATATACACTTACCCCTCTCACACATGCATTCCCATCTCATGCACACACTCACCTCTCTCTCACTCACACACACACTCACCTCTTTCTCACACACACAACTCTCTCACATATATACTCACTCACCTCTTTCTCACAAACACACACACATCTCTCTCTTACACACAAACACACACTCTACTCTCTCACACCCACACGCTTACTTCTCCTTCTCTCACACAAACACACAAATACATACTCATACCTCAATCTCCGTTCCTCCACATCCTCCCTCCTGCTCCATCCTCCGAGTCCGCCTTCCCACCCTGACTTCTGAGTTGACCCTACTTTTACCTCCGAGTCGACCTCCTCTTCCCCGAGTTGGATTCCACTCCCCACAAGTCAGCGTCCCCTTCTCCCTGTATTGTACTCTGCTCCCCTCTCCCTGAGTTTGCGTAGGAGGTGGTTAGTCAGCATCATGCAGACTAGAGCATAATGCAAACCAGGAAAAAGACCTCTGTCCTGGGCACTGGAAAAAGTGCTGATGGATTTTTTTTGTTGTTGAGCAAAATGTCTCAATGAAATGGGCCTGTGGTCACATGTTATCTTTACTTTTGGAATGATAATATGGAAATGGTCATTTTTATCAAGTCACTTGCAGCAAACGCATTGTCCGCTTTCATTTTACTTACTCTGGAATAAAGCAGTTCATGTTCCAAACCTGATCTCATCTCACCCAATGTTAAACAGACCCACATTTGGGAAATTGAAGTAATGCCAAGACACCAAACAAAAATGTGGTCCAAATCACAGGGGAGTTTGATTGTTATACTCCTGGGTCCCATAACTGTGCAAGGAGGACATTGCAAATTAGCTTCTGTAAAAAGTAGGTTTTTCTAAACATGGTTGGATCTGGGGAGTTATCTATGACAGAGGGGAATTCAGACACTACACAAACACATGCCTAAAACATGGCAGCATTCACGGGCAGGATGGAGACACATCATCATCCAAATATGGGGGTGTATAGCTTTGGCAGCTCTGCCAGTTATTCCCTCACCTAGGAAAAAGAGGAGGCCATTCAGCCCATTAAGCCAGTTCCACCATTCAATGAGGTCATGGTTGATCTGTGGCCTAACTCCAAATAGCTGCCTTTGGCCCAGATCTCTTAATACCTTTGCTTAAACAGAAATCCATTGATCTCATATTTAAAATTAGCAACTGATCTCGCATCAACTGCTGCTTATGGGAGGGAGTTCCTCTCACTGTATCTCCCGGTCATGTTGCCAGCTAACCCAGAGACCCTTCCTCAGCCTAGGGCTCAGCATGGGCCTGGCCCTCCATGATCCTACGATGATCAGGCCTCAGCCATCACCTCAGCTGCTCAGGGGGCACCTGCGATGTGTTCACCAGCTTGTGAACCAGAATCTGAACATCAACTCATGGGGTCCTCCACTGGACTCAAAACACACCCCAGGATAAGTTGCAAGAGATCGCAATCACATTGAGAACTCAACCTGTGTCTTTTTTAATGGAACCCACCACCACTCCATTCTCCGAAACCCACCTCCAGCTGGCTGAGAAAATTCTGCCCATAGAATCTTGAAGCATAGAATGAGGCCAGTCAGCTGCTTATGCTTGTTCTGACACTTCGCAGAATCTACCCAGTTAGTGCCAGTCTTTCTCTGTTGCCCATCAAACTTCTTCTCTTCAAGCATCTATCCAATTTCCTTTTGAAAATTGTTGTTGAAACTCACCCATAGAAGAGACAAAAGAAAATCCAAGTGCAGTTGGATATTACAATGAATAGTTAAGGTAACAGAGGGATGGGCTTTCTTAAATTGACTGGTCTTCTCTCAATATGACACAATATGACACAATATTTTGTAAATTGAGTTTGTGTCTTTATATGCCCTGTTTGTGAACAGAACTCCCACTTACTTGATGAAGGGGCAGCGCTCCGAAAGCTAGTGGCTTGTGCTACCAAATAAACCTTTTGGACTTTAACCTGGTGTTGTGAGACTTCTTGCTATGAGGCAGCAGAGTTAACCACTGTGCCACTGTGCCGCTGTTCCACCCACCTGAAAAATGTTTTCTAGATATTTGAGGAAGGTTTATTTGAAGTAATATTTGTTCCAAACTAAATCTGAGCATTCCAACTGTTGTATCTCTTGTGATAACTAGACTAAGCAGACAGTTTATTACACTGGTTAAATATCTTACCCTAGAATGTTTTCCACTTCAGTCTGGGTTTTTGCAATGAGGTCTGGGACTAAAGATTATGTTTGTATGTCTTGCTCCACTGACAAAAAGTTATGCACCAATCAGTCAGTCAAAAAGAAAGGAAAAATCAATGTTTTGTTCTTCCAATATAAAGTGTCACAATGAGGATCTGTGTTTTTCTAAAGTTGAGAAACTGTTTCCAACTACACTGTAAAAATCTTCACTCTGGAAGGGTGACCAATGTCAGCTTTATAAATTAGAACCATAGAACCATAGAAAATTACAGCTCAGAAACAGGCCTTTTGGCCCTTCTTGTCTGTGCCGAACCATTTTTTGCCTAGTCCCACTGAACGGCACTTGGACCATATCCCTCCATACCCCTCTCATCCATGAACCCGTCATCCGGCAGCTCATTCCACACTCCCACTACTCTCTGCATGAAGAAGCCCCCTCTAATATTCCCTTTAAACTTTTCTCCTTTCACCCTTAACCCATGCCCTCTGTTTTTTTTTTTCCCCTAGCCTCAGTGGAAAAAGCCTGCTTGCATTCACTCTATCTATACCCATCAAAATCTTATACACCTCTACCAAATCTCCCTTCATTCTTCTACGCTCCAGGGAATAAAGTCCCAACCTATTCAATCTCTCTCTGTAACTCAGCTTCTCAAGTCCTGGCAACATCCTTGTGAACCTTCTCTGCACTCTTTCAACCTTATTTACATCCTTCCTGTAACTAGGTGACCAAAACTGTACACAATACTCCAAATTCGGCCTCACCAATAACCTTACCATAATACTCCAACTTTTATACTCGATACTCCGATTTTATAAAGGCCACAATGTACCAAAGGCACTCTTTACGACCCTATCCACCTGTGATGTCACTTTTAGGGAATTCTGTACCTGTATTCCCAGATCCCTCTGTTCAACTGCACTCTTCAGAGTCCTACCATTTACCCTGTACGTTCTACTTTGGTTTGTCCTTCCAAAGTGCAATATCCCACGCTTGTCTGCCTTAAATTCCATTTGCCATTTTTCAGCCCATTTTTCTAGTTGGTCCAAATCCCTCTGTAAGCTTTGAAAACCTTCCTCACTGTCCACTACACCTCCAATCTTTGTATCATCAGCAAATTTGCTGATCCAATTTACCACATTATCATCCAGATCATTGATATAGATGACAAACAACAATGGACCCAATACCGATCCCTGCGGCACACCACTAGTCACAGGCCTCCACTCAGAGAAGCAATCCTCCACAACCACTCTCTGGCTTCTCCCATTGAGCCAGTGTTTAATCCAATTTACTACCTCCCCATGTATACTCAAATTATAATAGTCTTTGCTTATTTTCTTTCATATTCTCAGGCTGTTACCTCGTGGGAATTTTCTTTGAGTGTACAGATGTCTGCAGATACTTTACAGCTTACAGTTGCTTTAAAGATTGTTATTCACCAAATCAGGAGGTTAACAGACATATCTTCAAATGCTGTCACTGAAAATAAGTTATTCAGCAAACTAAGCTGGTAGGTGACACCTGAAGTGATTGATGCAGCAAAACCTATGTGGAGGGTGGGGGGTGGGTGTGTGGTGGTGGGGGAACAGTAGAATTTAATGTAGTCCCTGAGAAAAGGTTTGGAAGTGAGGTAGGGGTTGGTGGAGAATTTGTAGGGGAGATTGGGGTCAGCGATGAGGGTGGGGCAGGGAACGAAGAAGCACTTGTCACCTTCTCATCTCTGTGCAATTCATTCAGTGTGGTGGGGAATCTGGAGGATTCCTGCCCAGAGGATAGTTAAGGTCCTTAAATAGTTAATTAAGAGTTTCTTCCTGGCACTAGAATGGAAGACGCCCTCGTAAAACCAGGCAGCCTCCCTGCAGGTTCGGGGGAGTGGCCCTCCTGATTGGGCACTTTGTGGCCGATGCACAGTCCGCTCCCTTGAAAACAGCAACTCCCTCTCATCAACTACCACCCACCCCTTGTCTTATTTTCTTCCAAAACCAGATGTTTCTTCGGGCCGAGTGCAGTTCCAGCAGTGGCCACTGCTCCCACTGATTTGACTTGATTTGATTTATTATCGTCATATGCATTAATATACAGTGAAAAGTATTGTTTCTTATGTGCTATACAGACAAAGCATACCGTTCATAGAGAAGGAAACAAGAGAGTGCAGAATATAGTGTTACAGTCATAGCTAAGGTGTAGAGAAAAATCAACTTAGTGCAAGGTACATCCATTCAAAAGTCTGACGGCAGCTGTTCTTGAGTCGGTTGGTACGTGACCTCAGACTTGTATCTTTTTCCCGACAGAAGAAGGTGGAAGAGACAATGGGGTGCGTGGGGTCCTTAATTATGCTGGCTGCTTTGCCAAGGCAGCAGGAAGTGTAGACAGAGTCAATGGATGGGAGGCTAGTTTTCCATGATGGATTGGACTACATTCATGACCTTTTGTAGTTTCTTGCGGTCTTTGGGCAGAGCAGGAGCCATACCAAGCTGTGATAAAACCAGAAAGAATGCTTTCTGTGGTGCATCTGTAAAAATTGGTGGGTCGTAGCTGATATGCCAAATTTCCTCCGTCTTCTGAGAAAGGAGAGGCATTGGTGGGCTTTCTTAACTATAGTGTCGGCATGGGGGGAACAGGATAGATTATTAGTGATCTGGACATTTAAAAACTTGAAACTCTCGACCCTTTCTACTTCATCCCCATTGATGTAGATGGGGCATGTTCTCCTCTACGCTTCCTGAATTCGATGAATATCTCCTTCGTTTTGTTGACATTGAGGGAGAGCTTATTGTCACCGTACCAATTCACCATATTCTCTATCTCATTCCTGTATTCTGTCTCGTCATTTTTAAGATCCGACCCACTATGGGAATGTCGACAGCAAACTTGAAAATTGAGTTGGAGAAGAATTTGGCCACACAATCATAGGTGTATAAGGAATATGGTAGGGGGCTGAGAACACAGCCTTGTGGGACACCGGTGTTGAGGATGATCGTGGAGGAGGTATTGTTGCTTATCCTTACTGATTGCGGTCTGTGAGTTGGGAAGTGCAGGATCCAGCCGCAGAGGAGCTGAGGCCTAGGCCATGGAGTTTGGAGATGAGTTTCGTAGGAATAATGGTTTTGAAGGCTGAGCTGTAGTCAATAAATAGGAGTCTGACATCGGTGTCATTGTTATCTAGGTGTTCCAGGGTTGAGTGCAGGGCCAGGGAGATGGCGTCTGCTGTGGACCTGTTGCGGCGGTAGGTAAACTGTAGTGAATCCAGGTAGTCTGGAGGCTGGAACTGGAGGGCAATATTGGTGTTGCCCTCCAGTTGGTTGGCAGCTCTTGGAAGTGGGATATTGTTCCTTAAAGGGATGGGAGCCTGAAAATTAGCTAATTAATTGCCTTATTGCCACAGAATCCATCAGGGAGGGTCCCCAAAAAAGCTGAGGTGGAATTGTCCACCCTAACCTTCCAACCCACTGCCACTCCAACAAAATTCAGCTCCTCATGCCTAGTCAATGTGGTTCCTTGTACCCATTTACATCCAATAACTAATATTTATATTATAATTTGGCAATGGCAACCGGATGGAAAATTTCCTTACGCTGCTCATGTTCCATTCAACTTAATGATGTTAACTTAATTGTGGTCCTGCATGGCTCCTGAACTGTTTAAAACCCTGCCTTTTCGAGAAATGAACTACCTCTATCTTTTTTTCCATTGTTTCACCATCTCTTCAGGTCAATGTACCATTCTGTAACTTCAGACGTCGGAAACACTACATCATTGCTCACGTGTGCACTGTTCTGTGTCTGCCACATCAAAAAGGTGCATTTCCTGTCAGCCACATCAATTTCAAAGTTTATTTATTAGTCACAAAAGTAAGGTTTACATGAACATTGCAATGAAGTTACGGTGAAATTCCCCTAGTCGCCACAATCTGGCATTTGTTTTGGGTCAATGCACCTAACCAGCACGTCTTTCAGAATGTGGGAGGAAACCGAAGCACCCGGAGGAAACCCATGCAGACACGGGGAGAACGTGCAAACTCCGCACAGACAGTGACCCAAGCCAGGAATTGAGCCCAGGCTCCTGTAGCTATACAGCAGGAACTGTAGAATAACCATCTAAAATCAACTCCTTTCAATTCGTGGAGTAAGGTCACATTATCAATGAAAAGAATGTGGCCACATTCCACAGTGACTTAATCAGAATCATGCCACAAAAAGAATATATGAAGAGTCATGTTTTGAGATTCCTCAAGATATTGTCACTGGAAGCAATGAACTAATACGCATTAAAGATGCTTCTACTGAACTAAAGGTTGCTGTCATAGAGTTAGGTTCACAGGAGAACAGTGTTGGGGGTACAGATTAACATTCGGAGGGGTGTCCAAAGCAAGATATTGCAAACAGTTAAAGATAGTCTGAATTGCAACAGATTTGACACGTCCTCATTCAAATTCAACTGGGATCGTTGCCAAGTTATGCTGGTGGATCACACACTTCAATGGGGTAGGGGAAATAAGTGGTCAGTTTTTCCTGAAAGTTGACAATTGAGTCAGACTGATGAGATAAAGCAGTAGGTTCGAGAGGAGGTTAAAGACCAAATATGGGGAGGTAGAGAAATAAAAGAACACTGAAAATGCAAGAAACATTATCCATTCATGTGGAGTGGTGCAGAATTTTGCATGAGAAGTAAAGTGCAACAAACGGAATGAGTAAGATTTAATTACAAATGGTGCTCTGAGCTGTCTAGTAAAATAAAGCTGCTTAACCATTCAAATGTGTCCTCGTATCAAATGTTTTCTCAGTCTGCCTTTGGAGAATTTGAATAATAACATATGTATTAAAAGTCATGAAAATCCAATCCAGATACAAGAAAAGATTTCTTCACTGGGTTTCTTTTTATTCATTCTCAGAATGTGGGTGCCTCCATTTGACAAAGCCAGCATTTATTGTCCATCCCTAATTATCCATGGTGAGCCATCTTCTTGAAAGCTCGGTGGGATAATTGCTCTCATAATATGTTAAAGTACGGAATTCGGGACTTTGACCCAACAATGATGAAGGATAGCAATATTATTGCAAGTAAGAATGGTATGTGTGGCATTTTTCATTTATCCATAGGATGTATATACATCGCTTTCATGGAGAGTATTTATTGCCCATTCCTAATTGCTCTTCAGAAGTTGGTGATGAGCCATTTTGTTGTGCTGCAGTGCTTAAGAAGTGAGTACAGCCACAGTGCTGTTTGCTAGGGAATGACTTGAAGGAGAACTTGATATGATGATGTTGCCATGTAATTGCTGCTCTTGTTCTTCTAGGCAATAGAGGTCGTGGGTTGGGGGCTACTGTCAAAGAAACTCCTCTAAGTTGCTGCAACACATCTTGTCAATGATCCACACTGCAGATATGGTGCATCGGGAGTGAAGTGAATTAATATTTAAGATGGTGGATGGTATGCCAATCAAATGGGCTGCTTTGTCCTGGATGATTCTTGACTTGTGTCATGAAGATAGTGGACAGGATTTGTAGAATCAGGAACTAAATCACTCATTGCAGAATACCCAGCTTCTGACTTGCTTTTGCAGCCACAGTATTTATGTGGCTGGTCCAGTTATGTTTCTGATTAATGAAGAGCCTCAAGATGAGGGTGAGGGTTAGACAATTGTTATGCCATTAAGTGTCAAGCGGGCATGGTCAGATTCCCTCTTGTTGGAGATTATCAATTCATCAGGCCTTTGTGTGTCAGGCTAAGCACGGAAGATGCCTAGGTCTTGCTGCATTCAGGCCTGGATCATTTCATTAACTTAGGAGTTAAAAAATACAAAGAATATTTTGTCATCATTAGTGAACATCCCTGCTTCCAACCTTATGAAGTTTAACAACACCAGGTTAAAGTCCAACAGGTTTATTTGGACTTTAACCTGGTGTTGTTAAACTTCTTACTGTGTTTACCCCAGTCCAACGCCGGCATCTCCACATCGTCCAACCTTATGATGCAGGGAAGGTGAGCCAGCAGAAGATGATTGGGCTTTGGACACTTCCCTGAGGAACTCATGCAAGGGTGTCCTGAGGCTGAGATAATTGGCCACAAACATCCTTCTTTATGTTGGGTATTTTTTCAGCTGGAGGGGAATTTCCCCCCTCATTCCTATTGACTTAATTCTGCAAAGGCTCCTCAGTCAAATGTTGCTTGTCAGTCAATCTTGCCTCACCTCCAGAATTCAGAGGGGCGATTCTTCCCCAAAAATTCCAAGTGTCAAATTTGCATAAAAGTTGGAGTAAATCACGTTTTTTTAGCAGGAGTTTCAAAATCAATCTCCCACACTCTTCACTGTTGAGTGCACAACCATGAACCACTCCAAAAATCAGTGTGCGGTGCCTATACCCGCTGGAAAGGCTGGTAGCATAGCGTTGAGTGGACCACGTCATGTGCGCCCATCTGTTACTGCTGAGATCGCCGCATGTGCAGTGGCTCCTGTCTGCTGGCCTCTCGAATGCTGGCCGGCTCAATTGCTGGCCATCCCTGCGACAGCCACATTCCTGGCCATGCGACCCCCCCACCCCACCCTCCTTCACGGCCCAATCGCTGGCCCCCGAAGATGTCTGGGCCCAGCCCCGACCAACCCCTCTGAGTGGCAGCGAGACTTCCCACCCACACAGATTTCTTCCCAGAGGCCCCACCTCCCATCAGGCCCCACCCCTCACTATGCCCCACTCCCTTGCCACTGGGCCATGCCCAGTGGGCAGTGCCTAGATGCCTCTGGGCATTAGCACTTTGCCCTTTAGGCAGTGCCAGTGGGCCCAAGCTGGCACTGCCAAGGTGGAAATGCCCAGTGGGCATAGCCTCTGTGTCTGACTCTCTGGTGGGGGGGGGGGCCTCGCCGCTAATGACATTGAAATTGTAAGGAAATGAGTTGCTGAATACATTAGGCAGCTCCATGGTAATTTCTGGAGTGGAGCTAACAATGCCAGAAATCCGGTGCTGGGAGACATGCGAAGGCCTTGACGCCCAGCGAGGAGCCCACAAAATGGCCTCTGCTCGAGTCTCCCGGCCCACTGCACTACAAAAGCAGCGCAGCAGAATGGGAGAATTGTCCCTCAGTTCTTTTGTCCAAGTTAGAACCGTGGCTGTAATGAGGTCTGGATTCCAGTGGTCCTGGCAGAATCTAAAATGAGCATCAGTAAAAAGATTATTAGTGAGTAAGCACCATTTAAATTAATTGCCATTGGCTCCTTCTATCACTTTGCTAATGACTGAAGGTAGACTGATGGAACAATAAATGGATGGATTGAATATGCCATGACATTTGTGGACAGGGCAAATTTTTGCTTTGTCTGGAAGATCCCAGAGTGGCAGCTGTACTGGAAAAGCTTGGTTTGAGGAGCAGCTCGTTCTAAAACATGTTTTCATAACGACAGTCAGGATGTTTGATTTGATTTGATTTGATTTATTATTGCCACATGTATTAGCATACAGTGAAAAGTATTGTTTCTTGCACGCTACTCAGACAGAAAATATCATTCATAGAGAAAGGAACGAGAGAGTGCAGAATGTAGTGTTACAGTCATAGCTAGCGTGTAGAGAAAGATCATTGTTAGAGAGTTTAAAAGAGTTAGATGATGATATCTCATCTGTGGTTAAGGTGCAATTTAGTCAAGGAACTGTTGGAAAATTATTTTACTCAGTTATTTAAGTGAATAAAGTAATTAATTGGTTGATTAAAATACATTAAGGATGGCAGGCCAAGTTATGTGTCATGGCTGCATGTGAGAGCTCCTGGATGCCTGTGTGGATCAGGGTAGTCATGATTTGGAAATGCCGGCGTTGGACTGGGGTAAACAGAGTAAGGAGTCTAACAACAGTTGGACTTTAACCTGGTGTTGTTAGACTCCTTACTGTGGATCAGGGTAAACATGTCTGTGGTAAGTGTCTGTGGCCCGAGAAGCTTTGGCTCAAACTCATTGAACTGGAGGGTGAGCTTCAGACACTGCAACACATCAGGGCGGCGGAAAGTTACTTGGCTGTCTTGTACCATAAGGCAGTCATACCCCTTTGGATAGTGTTTTCTGATTTGGTCAGAGACTGCAAGTGAAGGAGGTAAAGAGACCATTCCAATCCCAATTGGTGTTACTATTGGACAGAAAGGCCGCAGAATGGAACCCTGGCACAAAAGACCATAATGTTCAACTTTTTTTAGAAAACAGGTTGAAGAGTCATAGGAATACCAATTAGCTTTTAACAACAAAAAAAATATTACACATGAACAGTTTGACTATAATAAAATATTCCTTCACTCTCCCTTGCCTTCACAAATGTACACTGATTTAAAGGATAATATGGGTTACAAAATATATCTTCTGTAGTAATGGACTTGGTAAACACAGAGTCCCTTTAAGTCCACAGGTTGACTGTGGTCAGACGCATTCCACTGTGAAACTAAGTGCACTTCCATGGATTTCTCCTCAAATCATCCCAGATGATTATTATATCATGAGCCAACTTTTCTCACCAGACTGTGACTTCCACATGAGTGATTCCAACTCCACTCTCATGAAGACATGCTTTAAAATCTTTCTTCAAACAATGTGTTCCCTCATCAAGGGTCCACCTCCAGGTTTTCCAACTCTCCTTTCAGTATCCCTTTGTCTTGAATTGCCACAGCATCCAAATTTCTACACAAGCTCAGTTCCCCATTATTTCCAACGGCTGGAAATAAGGATACCAAATTTACAATTGCTTCAGATCTCTGGCTTTTCCTTGGCCAACTTCATCCAGGTGTGCGCTTTCAGCTCTACTTATAGCTTCAGTGACCAGCACCCTGTTCTGATGGCAGTTCTTCTTTTTTCTTTTAACTTCAAACTTCCTGGAAACTCCTTATTACTTGGACTAACCTTCCTTCAGCTTCGCTGGACATTGCTTTCGTGCCCATTCCTTCGTAGATTTCCTGCTTCCAGTAGAGATGAGAGCTGTTCCCTCTCTAGTTCCCACCTGCAATTGCCTCTAATTTCAGTGTAAAACCTTTTCAAAAAGTCTTTCTACCTTAAAGGTGCCCCTGGTTGCTAAGCAACATCTTGTTGTTTCTTCAAGCTCAGGTTTACTTCTCCCATTGTAAAAACTCTCAGCAAAAAAGAAACACAGTTTGAACCGAAACAAAAAAAAATACATGTGAACACCCTGGTGTAACATGATTCTAAGTAGTGTTGTACATTTTCCGACACAAAAGCACTAAATTAAACTCAGTTAAATATATACTTTATTTCTAACATTTAACAATACAAATATAGGCTGAAAATTTCTGATGCCGCGCAACTTGAGAATTGTAGTGGGCAGGGCAGAAAGTTCGATGGACTATTTACAGGTCCATTGTGCTCAGGCTGAAATTTCCAGTCTTGGGGCACACATGGCCAGAAAATCCTGCCTATAGATTACTTTAAATTATCTCTGTTTCCTGACAGGACCCAGAGGGAAGGAGTGCAGGAGCTTCAACATTTGCAATTGTCCAACAGGTTTGAAGTTCTCTCAGATTGTTTAGGTGAGGCGGTGGGGGAGGAGGGGCATGGTGCTGCATGGGGGATGAGCTGACTGAACATGGTGCCTTGGCACAGGAAACCATTCAAGTTGGGGAGCAAAAAATAATGTAGTTGCAGTATGGGACAGCATAGAGAGGGGGAATAACACTGTTCTTTGCAGCAAAGAGCCTTCCCAGTGCTAGGGTTCTGTACGTCTGTCAGGATGGAAAGGAACTTGCAGTGGGGGGGGGGGATCCAATCATTGTTGTCATGTAGGTATCAATGACGTAGGCAGGACAAGGAAAGATGTTCTGCATAGTCAGTATGAGGCACTAGGCACCAAATTAAGAAGCAGAACCTCAAAGATAATTATCTGTGGATTATTACCTGAGTCATGTACTAAGATACATAAGGAAATAAATACTTGGCTCAGAGACTGGTGTGGGAGCAATTGGGTTCCAGTTTATGGGGCACTGGCACCAGTACTGGAGAAAGTAGGGTTGTGCCTTTGTAATGGTCAACACTTGAGCCCTGCTGGGACAGTGGTTCTGGTGAGCTGGTAGGGACGTAGAAAGGGTTTTAAACTAAATAGGTGGGGACAAAGGATCAAACTTGTGAGGATGTGGAAAATCGAAGAGTAAAGTTAAGAGAGAACAATAATAAAATTGGGTATGATAAACATACCGTAACAGGAAAGGATACAAAGGGCAATTCTAAGAGTAAATTCGTAGATAAGGCTAAAGGTTACAAAAGTAATAAAAGGGCAAAATTAAAGGCTCTTTATCTGAATGCAAGTAGCATGCAAGCCAAAGCAGATGAACTTAAATACACGACCAGAAATAAATAAGTATCATCTGATAGCCAGTACAAAGGCATGGCTGCAGGATGACATAGACTTGGACCTGAATATGGAAGGGTACATTATATTTAGGAAGGATAGGAATCTAAGAAAAATTGTGGAATGACTCTATTCATTTATGAGGGTTTAACACAATAAGGAAGAATGACCTTAATTCAGAAAACTAGGATATAGAAGCAGTTTGGGTAGAGATGAGGAATCATAAATTCAAAACGTCATGGTCGGAATGTTGTACAGGCCCCCCTAACTGTAACCAGATGATAGGATGAAGTATAAAGGAAGAAATAATGGGAGCTTGTCAGAAATTTAGGGGTTGCTGCAACTGTCTCTGGAAGGTTTGAATAGCAGATTGTGAAGCAAATTGAACAACAGACCAGGGAGGAGGCTTACAGGGTTTTAGGTGCAGCACTGGAAGTACAGGGAATGCAGATAGAAAGAGTGAGAGATAATAGAATCCCTACAGTGCAGAAGAAGGCCATTCAGCCCTTTGAGTTCGCACCAACTCTCCGACAGTGTATTTTATCCAGGCCTACCCACCATCCTATTCCCGTAATCCCATGCATTTACCTCATTAATCCCCTTAACCTGCACATCTTTGGACACTGAGGGACAACGTAGCGTGGCCAATCCACCTAACCTGCACATCTTTGGATTGTGGGAGGAAACTGGAACATACAGAGGAAACTCACGCAGGTATTGGGAGAATGTTGAAACTCCACACAGTTATCCAAGGCCAGAATTGAACTCGGGTCCCTGGCGCTGTGAGGCAGCAGTGCTAACCACGGTGCCACTGTGCCACCCCAATGTCATGTTATTCCCCTGAGAAGAGAATGGGAGAAGATGGCCAGGGAGATGACTTTTCAGAGCCCGGCTCTGAGGACCTACCTGGCTGCCGTGCCCGAGAAAGTTCAAAGACCAGACACAGCAAGGTCAGTGAATGCATCTTCAAACAACATCTCCGACCATGTGAACCACCAACTATCCAACCACCAACAGACCACCAAGCTCTCCCACTTGTTTAATTCACCACAGCCCCATCACTCACCCATCAGCAACAAGGATTTATCCCTAGCATCTATTTATGGGGTGGGAGGATTAACTACATGGTTGGAAAGGGTTGTTCTCCTTAGAGTAAAGCAGATTAAGGGGAGATTTGATAGAGGTGTACAAGTTAAAGACAGACTTAGGTACAAAGAACAAGAAATTAACTCTTCCCATTAGCTTATGGTACAGGACGCAGGAACACATATTTAAGATTTTGGACAAGAGATGCAGGGAAATATCAGGAAAAATATTTCATGCAATGTCTGGTCATGACTTGGAAATCACTGCCGCAGGGCAGTGGAAACAGAAAGGATCAATGATTCAAAAGGACCTTGGATGGTCAATTGAAAGAAATAAACTTGTAGTGCTATATGGGGAGGTGGGACTGGCCGAATTGCTCTCTGAGAAGCTGGCACTGAGTCAATGGGCTGATTGGTCTCTTTCTGTGCTGTAAATAAGTCTACTGTACTCTACTCCACCTCAGTTTCACTTATCTACCAATACTGCTTCTGGTCTCATATCCACTACTTGCTACTTCCATATACATCCAACTAGTCAACTGTGGCAGGTACATCACCCAAACACAGTGCAACACAATCGCTAACATCCTTTCCTTTCTCACTATTGCAGGACAAGGTAGCATGTAGCCACAGGAAGCAACAGGGAAATAGTAAGGGACTGTCTAAAGGAGATGCTGCTTCACATCATCAGGCCGGTTGTCCATCAAGCAGTTACATCTCATTTTGCCCAGGGCATTCAGGATGATTGTCTGTTCCTGCCTTCTGCCCCTTCTCAAATCTTATCTCACTTTCATCTCTGGATTGAAGCAGAAACTACAGACCTCTTGTACCCCACTCCACTTCAGTCACCCTGACCTCATCCCAATCCTTCCCTTCTGTATTTATGCTTTTAGATATCCAAAAACTGGTGCTTGTTGGATAAGAGTTGAATCACACTTCTACTGAAGGAACACCAAGGGCGGCATTCTCCCAAAAAATTTCTAAGGGTCGTAATTTGCGTGAAAACTGGAGCAATTCACACTTTCTTTCAGTGGGAGTTCAGAGAAGAATCTCCCACACTCTGTGCACTGCTGAGGTCACTGGCGTGATTAATTTATTTTCAGGGGCCTATTCCCACTGGAGAGGCTGAAATCAGCGCGCTGAGTGGGTTACTGCTCATGCACCAATCTGTCAATGCTGAGATTGGTGCATGCGCAGTAACCCTGCACTGACAGCCTCACTGATTGAGAGCCAGCTCGATTACTGGCCAGCCCCGTGACCCTGCAATGCCAGCTTTCCACCCTCCATGCCCAATCGCTGCCTCCCGACCAATCCCAGGCCCAGCCCTGAATCCCCCCCTCCCTCCTGGCCCACCGTGATCTCCAGCCCCCACCACCCGACTCTATGACCACCCCTCCCCTTCTCCTGCAGTGCGGAACCCCCAGCAAGCTGGCCCCCCACCCCCAGCCCAGCCCGATCACTGACCTCCCTTCTTCCCCGACCGATCCCAATGCAGAGTGGCAGCAGAACCCCCACCCCAACCCCTCCCATCAGGCCTCGTACCCTTAGGGGACAACGCCCCCTTAGACTGCCTCATGCCCTATGGGCAGTGCCAAGGTGTCCCTGGGCATTGGCACTTTGCCCCTTGGGCAGAGCTGGGGGCACAGGCTGGCACTGCCATGGTGCCCATGCCCAGGGGACACCATCCCCTGCTGCCCGCTGGGGGGCCCCAATTGCCCTTCTTCTCTCCAGCAGGGTCGAGCCGCTAGCTCTCAGAAAGTGGGGAGCTGGTGTAATCCCCGCTGGAGTAACTCTGCTGGGGTGGCAGAGGCTGGCGGGTCCAGAGACTTCAGTCCCAGGCCCACTAATCTCATTTAAATTATGTGGAAATGATCATTCAAATCATTTCCGCATCTTCCCGCCGGTTTCCAGCACGGAGCAGATGCTGCCGGAAATCCGCCCCTGGGAGACGTATCAAGGCGGGAATGCATGCATGAATCCCATGCATCGCCCTCCGTGAGATTCTCCCCGCCCACTGGAGGAATCACCACCCAACACTTGATCTGACACCTGCAGCCACCAGCTCAGATATTGGCAACACATAAACTTTAAAAGATCAGGCATGAGTTGGCGACAGCAAGGACAGAGAGAAAGGGTAGTTCTTATGCCAAATTATTAGAGGGTCAGGTCACAGATGAGTTCTGCTGCAGAGGAGCAGTTGAGGAGGATGGGTATGCACAACAGATGCTTGGTGCATTGAATGGCCTGTCACAGTGAATCTTGTCGGGGTCAAGGGAATCAAAGGAGTCTAGCTGTAAATCAGCACATGGCTTCACACAGAGCATGAGGCAATCCTTTCCAGCAGTATTGCAGACACATCCTTATGTAGTGGTTGGGCTCTGACATCTCAACCTCCAAATTAGCACAGGCAGAAGCCACTCCATGTCTGCAACAGTGGAAACTCAACTTTAAGTTATGAAAACCATACTTGTTGCCATGCCAGACCAACTGGTGCCATGTTAGTACAAACTGTACTATCATGGCTATGGATACCAGTGCTCAAGGGAGCATAAAAGCTCTCTAATAGCTCACCCTATGATCGCCACAAATGATTCTATGAAACACAAACCTGCTGCCCTCTCAGGATGACAGCATTTGTGGTTTACTGCTACCTCTCTTTATTGCCCTTTTAGTTCCCTGTCAGCCAACCGACCCAGATTACTGCCACCCATACTGAGGTGATGCAACCTGAAGTTATGCCTACAAGGCCCAGAGTTGCTCAGGATCGCCTTAAGATATTTTATTAACTAGTGAGGATGGATAAGGTCATTTTCAGCAGTAGCTCTTTCCAAGCTCTATTTGGACATTTGATAGATAGCACAATAGCTATAACATATAGCCTAGGAAGTCTATACAGTTTTATTAGATATTTCACATAATGTTCCAATAGGCCAAGAAGGCCCTAATGTCATCTGACAGTTATTGATTTCCCATAATAGCCAGACGAATTGGTTGCAAATAACAAGATGAGGAGAAAGATCTCCCACAGGAGGAGGACTAAAAACAATACAAGCCAGATAAGGAATGCCATAGAATAGTGTAAGACTTTCCACTTAAGACAGAGAATGAAGAGAGTCCTGATGGTGATGATCTTCCCAGCACAATCTGGGAGTATCTTGCCCATTGTATTAATCAGTGCAATGAATGCATTGTTACTGAGTCAACTTGTTATCGCTGTGACTGTTTGTGTGTTTTTAAATCTTTTAACAAAATGAACCCTTTTGGGGTGGGAGGGGGGGCGGGTGGTGGTGGTGGTGGGCAGAGGTGGAAATAGTTAACCAGAGGCAGAGACCAGTGCCCCGGGGGACATAGTTTCAACTCCCACCAGTGTCCTTTAAGGAAGGAAATCTGCCATCATTACCGGCTGTGAGTATTAGTTCAAATGATGGTGTTTCTTCAGTAGAAGTCTAGTCTAGATCCTGTCCTCAATTGAAGAACAAAAAAAAAGATATAGTTTGGCTCTTTTACTTAACACAAATGTGCAAATGTTGATACATTAGACTCCCAAGTGATTTGTCACTTGAATTACAATGTTTCATTTGCCTGCCAATAACTGCCATTCGCAATGGTTGTCTTGGAGAATGGTTCCAGCACTTCTAATAGAAAGAAGGATCCAGTGGTATGGTTGTGGTTCAGGCTGTCACAGGGTATATGAACCAACTCTATGTGAAGAAAGCTCTTATGTTCATTGTGTGGAGGATTTAAAGAAATGTGAAATGTTTGATGCCACTACCTGCTTAGACTCATCACATTTCAGATGTTTTTCACTCTTCTGAAAATAAATATTCACAGAAGCAATGGTTTACTTTTAAATGGTGGGTTTTTAAAATAAGAAGTTTTTGGTGGCATCCAACTGGTCAGAAAGTGCCATCTTTTTTGAAGAAGTGGGTACATGTAGCAAGACAAAGAAGTTTTGGGAGAAAGTTCCAAAGAATGGGGAAGTTTGCCAGCGCAGTTGTCCTAATGTTTGTTCAATCTGCCCTGCAGTGCTAATAGAGAGAGCCTGGCATGAGCAGACCTGGCTCCTGATGAATAGGGTATAATTCTTTCTGTTGCTTCTCAAAGAATTGTACAAAGTGAAGATTCAGTAGGGGGGCATTTGGTCCATCCTACCTATACTGGCCCTTGGAAAGAACAGTAATGCTCAATCAAAACTTTATAAGTTCCTTATCCTCAAGCACTTGTTCTACTCCCTTTTAAAATTATTAATGGAATCAATTTCCACCACCTTCTTTAAGTAGAGCATTCCAGATCCTGGCAAGTCTCATGAGCGAAAACATTCCTCCTCATCTATTTTCTAGATCTTCGGTCAATGATTTTAAATGTGTGACATGTAACGTTCTACCCACAGGATAGAATAGTTTTCCCATACTCTTAAAAAATCTCGTCAATATTGAAATGTCTATTGGAATACCTCTTAACTTTCTGTATCAAGGAGAATAGTCCCAATGTTTGGAACCTCTCCTCATTCCGTAAGTCCCTTATCCCTGATAACATCCTGGTAAATCTCCTCTCTGACATTTCTTTTCTGAAGTCCGTTGCTAAGAATTGTCCACAGTACTCCAGCTATGATCTAACTGTTGATTTTGAATGCTTTTCTTGTTTATCAACTGTTTCCTCTTATGGTGTCATTTTTTCAGGAACAGATCTTAACCTGGAGTCTTTTTTAAAATCATTTTTATGGGATGTGGGCATCGCAGGCATGGCCAATGTAAAATTGCCCTTACTAGGTCATTTCAAAGGGCAGTTAGGAGTCACCCACATTGCCGTGAGTCTGGAGCCACATGCAGGCCAGGCAAGGATGGCAGATTTCCTTCCCTAAAGGACATTAATAAAGCAGAAGGGTTTTTATGGTAATCAATGATTGTTACATCATTACTGAAACTACCTTTTAATTGCAGAATTATTAATTTAAATTTAATTCAATTAAATGTCAGTTATTATGGCAGGATTTGAACCCATATTCCTCGAGGGTGAGCCTGGGCTTCTGCATTAGTACTCTAGTGACATTACCACTATACCACCATCATCCACTCCCAGTATAATTGGTACAAAATTGGCCAGACCAGCATAAAATATTAAGGACGTTTAAGTAGATTCTACATGACAAAAATTAGATTTCTTGTGATTTTTATTTTACTCTGGTTTGAAAAACATTTGTACTGAAGATCAGCCGACCCAGAGCTGGCCACATTCCCAGATCAAATAAATCAAAATGGTGATTTTTCACTAATTGCACTTGTTTGCAAGAATTCAAAGAGGCTTTTAACGTTTTTTTTAGATGCAAGGGCATTTATCTGGGCACCTTCAACCTTTTTTAAAGAAAGAGATTACTATGAAACTGGCGACCGTGCACCAATGTAAATGTTATGAGTAAGTAGTTTTGTATAGATTTTTTAAAAAGCTATTTTCAGTTATTTAAAATTGGATGGACCATGCCTTCTGATTAAAAATGCTTATTTTTGTGATAAACCTATTTTCAACCATATTAATAAAATTACACCAAGATACCAGTCTGAAATATATCAAGGAATATTTTTATGTGCAAACTAGTTACAACCTAAAACACTGTCTAATTATGTTGACTTGGGAAAAGATTTGACATTTGATAAACATGCAAATAAATTTGAGTGGCAACTTCAACAAAGATCCACTGAACAAAACTAATGTAAATTTGAGCAAATTTGCACCTGGATCACCTTTCATGACCGCAAGATATCACAGGGTACTTTGCAGGCAATGAAATACTGTAATAATGCAGGATATACAGCAGCCAATTTGAACACAGAAAGATCTCACAGACAGCAATATTGCAATCACCAGATAATCTTAGCTAGTTAAGGATAAATATTAACCAGGATTTCAGAGGTAACACTTTGTTCCACCAGGGCACTCTCTCAGTATTGCAATGGAGTGAGATTCCAGATTTTTGTTCTCAAGTGTGGGTTTGTGACTAGAACACATGACTCAAAAGCAAAAGTAACCACCATTGAGCCAAAACTAACGGCTTTAGAGACATGCATATGATTACCATTAAATAGTTGATAAACATCCCTTAGTGTTGTTGTCTACAAAACAATAGATTCTGTATCTTTCGATATTGTACCCCTGGCAGAGCAGAAATTGCTCATCCTGCTTGTATCCCTCAAGCTATGTTTCTTTGGTGGATTTCAATGGAAAGAAAGTCTATGTTGGTACTGGGATTTAAGCATACCCATCTAAATCTTATGTCAGCACATCTATGACAGGAGCAATCAGTTGGACTAAAGTTGATGCAACAAGTTTAAATCTTGTGCTTTGTCTTCTGGAGTCTGGATTCAAATCCAGTTGGACTTAATACCAGCTGGTAAGTTTCTAATTACAATGGTTTTGAACAGTCTCCATCCATAGTCCAATATGGACCTCAGTTGACAGCCTGAGGAGGTGAACAGAAAGCGTTACTGGGAAACAGAAACATGGACAATGGGGGATCTTACGGTCCCAGCTGATGTTACTACTGGATAAATCAGATCCCAGGGTGGAACTTGGCTTGATATATCTTAACTTTAATTTTTTGTTTAAGAATGTGAAAGGCGGCCACTGAACAGAGTCACATGTGTCAACCCACACCCATTCTTTTAACAAATAAAACATTTATTAAACAAGGTGAATTAACAAGATTACACTACTCTTTCACCCTCAACTCTACCTTTACTGATATGTACAGATTCATAAGGATAATACATGTTACCAAATGTTTCTTTTATTCTAATGTTCACATTAAGTATACAGTCCATGTACTAATAAGTGATCTGTGTTTGGAGTCGCCACACTTTACCAAGTGAGAGATGCCCCCACAAAGCAACTTCTATGGATTTCTCACCAACACCCCACAGACACTTGTCACACTGTGAGCCATCTGGTCTCACAGAAACTGTCTTCCACACAAGGGCTTCTTCACTCTCGAAGATTCTCCTGGCCCGCTAGCTCCGAGAGGGAATTGCAATCATCAGGAAAGTCGGGCGTTAGCATAAAAATGGGTTTTGCACCAGGCGCCAAAGCAAGTGTGATGCTCCAAGCTCTGCCTGATGCCCAACGATTGGTTTCCCAACCAGAGCTGGCAGAAACATAATAAATATTTAAATGGCCTCTTTACCATTTCATTAGCGGGAATCGGTCTCTGGCTATGCAGATGCCCCTCCAGCTGGACTGGCACTGCGTGGGTTTCACTACAAGTCGTCACAGTCATGGACCTTATGTGTTAGATCCCAAGGGTCCGGGGGAACCACCAACTCTTCAGCAAAGAATGGTATTCTCCACCCTGCCCGCACATTGCCTCGGCAGAGGGTGACCCCACCCGCTGAGCTCACCCCTCCCTTTTCAGACCCCCCACTCAGACCCCCTTCCTCCTTAGACCTCCACTCAGGTCCTTTTCACCCTCAGACCCCCACACAGGCCCCCTCCGACTTTCAAACAGGTCCCATTTCCTCTTTTACAAAGCAGAACCTACAGACGGTCAATCAAGCTTAGCTTGCGGTTAGGATCAATGAAACCACTTCAGATGCATTCACAGCTGAGGCTGTCACTGAAGGCTTTTTGAAATTTTTCAATCAATGCCAACTCATTCACTATGGCCTGAAGGATGAGGAAAGGGACCTGACATAACTGGGAGTCTGAGGGGAAATGGGAGTCTGAGTAGTGGTTTGGGAGGAGGGTTGGGTTGGGTTGGGTCACCCTCAAGCATGTGTGGTGTGTTAGGGGGGAGGGGGGAGTCAGCTCATTTGTGGGTGGGGCAGAGAATGTCCTCTTTAGATGTGGGACTTGTGGTACTCCCCTGGTCAGTGAGGGGGAGGGGCACAATTTCATTTTTGGGGGGATGGGGTCCAGAAAATGATCGCAGAGATTGGAGCGTGATTTAAAAATGGCTTAGAGCAGTGGGGTTGGCCAGCACATTGTCTGCAATGAATAAACTAGCATCCATCTGGTGGGAGAATCAGATGGCACTTAGTCCTAATCTGGGAGAATTGCGGTCCTTGCCTTGGAATTTCAGCCCAAACTACATTTTGACTGGGACATCTACAACATGGATCCAGCTCCAGAGTTTCAATCTCCCCTCTGATGTTCCTCTCCCCCCCCGGATCATCATGTGATCCTTCCGTGAAACATGAAACTTCACCTTCCATGTGATACGGGGGTGGTGCAGTGGCACAGTGGTTAGCACTGTAGCTTCATGGCACCAGGGACCCGGGTTCGATATTCGGCCTGGGTCACTGTCTGTGTTCTCCCCGTGTCTGTGTGGTTTTCCTCCGGATGTTCCAGTTTCATCCCTCAGCCCAAAAGGCGTGCTGGTTAGGTGCATTAGCCATGCTAAATTCTCCCTCAGTGTACCCGAACAGGTGCTGGAATGTGGCAACCAGGGGATTTTCACAGTAACTTCATTGCACTGTTAATGTAAGCCTCCTTGTGACAATAATAAAAATAAATAAAACTAAAAAAATGCACACTCTCAGATACTCAGCCATATCAACAGAAAATTACTACTTCACAGGCCCACAGTAAGGAGTCATCAACCTTTGATTGTCTTATTGGATTTTCCGGCTACTCACAAGCCCTCTTTGTTTTGTGTCTGCTCTCTGCAGCTTTCTCTCTTTAATTCACATTTTTTCCCTCAACTCCTTACTTTAACTTCACTGAAGAGGATCTTGTTCAGATTCTTGTTCTTTTTCCTTTACTTAATTGTCTTCCTGGACCTTTCATTTTTTGTTGCACTCACTGATTTCTGGGACCTTGTCCCGTCCGTTTTGGAAATCTGCTTTCTGTAATTTCCCTCCTGCCCAGCTTCTCCTGACGCACTGAACTAAAACTGCTTTCTGTTTCCCTGTTTCTCTATGGGTCCTCTGTTGCTAGGCAATAACTCCATTTTTTTCTACTTTTGTTAACTTCCCTAGACCACTACACGTGATAACGCAGCTCTCCACTCAGGGGTCATAAAACTTCATTAAATACAGCTATACAAACAAATCCACAGATGTGCAGGCGTCACTCTGAAGTGAAACCAAAGCCCAGGTTTCCCTTTTCCTAACACACAAATACAGAAATGTAAATGGAACTTAAACTTAAAGCTTATTTCTAACACCTACGAATATAAATACAACTTGTTTAAATCTGTTTCCAGTTCCTGACAGGCACCAGGCAGAACTCAGATGTAGCAAAGTGGATGGAGTTGCATTCTATATCTATATTAAATGATTATTCTGTCTGGGTTTCCACTGGGTGCCTCAGATAAGAATCCTGTTCTCTCATTCTTTAATGGCAGATATCGACACAAAACTTAAAAGCAAACACAAACCCTTCTCAAAAAGTGAAAACTGAAAAAGATTGGCCAGTGTGAGTAAATGAGCTCTGGTTGCTCTAAAATATCTACTGATACATGAAAATGAACACTATGGGTGGGATTTTATGGCCTCACTTGGGTGAGACTGGAAATTCCCGCCCGAGGTCAACGGAGATTCCGTTGTTGGACACTCGCCCGCGCTGATTCCATGGCAGGAGAGGTGGTAGAGTTCTGGCCATAAAGTCAAACACAAAATATAGCAAAGAAAAGAAGAGGACATATCATAGAAATAATGATCTAGCTTTTACATTTTGTGCAACAGGGACTTTGCAGATATCTACTTTGCTGGATATTCATGTTCTTTCCTCGAATGAGTTGATTAGACCATAAATGCTACTGTACTATGGACTGTTAACAGTGGTCATATTCTCTTCCAAGCCAGCAGTTATTGTAGAAAATTGAACTTCAAATCATTGCTGACATATCAAATATTACTGCTGCTACTCACTGTATCCATTTTGGTTCATTTGCTAATAGTAGTATTAAAAGAACTACTAATGTGCAAGCAGTGTGCTGTGCCTAGGACGTGACTACCTGCACTACTGGGATTACTGATAATCCAGCGAGATGACGATGCATATTTGATTTGATCTATTATTGTCATATGCATTAACATACAGTGAAAAGCATTGTTTCTTGCGCACTATGCAGACAAAACATACTGTTCATATAGAAGGAAATGAGACAGTGCAGAATGTAGTCTTACAACCATAGCTAGGGGGTAGAGAAAGATCAACTTAATGTAAGGTAAGTCCATTGAAAAGTCTGACAGCAGCAGGGAAGAAGCTGTTTTTGAATCGGTTGGTACGTGACCTCAGACTTTTGTATCTTTTTCCCGAAGGAAGAAGGTGGAAGAGAGAGTGTCCGGGGTGCGTGCGGTCCCTAATTATGCTGGCTGCTTTGCCGAGGCAGCGGGAAGTGTAGACAGAGTCAATGGATGGGAGGCTGGTTTGAGTGATGGATTGGGCACGCATATAGGTTTGCCAATTATGCCGTGGACCAAGGGTTTGCTCTCAGGGCATATGTTGCCCAATAATGTGGCGATGCCGGCGTTAGATTGGGGTGGAGACAGTAAGAAGTCTCACAATATCAGGTTAAAGTCCAACAGGTTTATTTGGAATCCGGAGCTTTCGGAGCACTGCCCCTTCATTAGGTGAGTGAATTAGATGAAAGAATTATGAGAAAGCTCATAATTCCAAATAAACCTGTTGGACTTTAACTTGGTGTTATGAGACATCTTATGTTGCCCAATAACTAATGGTTAGGCTGGCATTAATGATTATATTATGACCTGGGTTGACTACTCTGGTACAGACTATGCACGTTTGCTTATTCTCCACCCCTGGTGATCGTCCAATGCTGGGCAATAATTCATGAAAGCAACCTGATAAAAAATACCAGGGCACATTATAATGAATGTCATAAGTGAAGTGTACCTTTTAAATTATATAGAAGCTTGGATGTCTGAAAGGAGCACTCCAACACAACACTTAAGTCATCTCTGGAATGTTTCTGGCACAGTAGACCCTCCACAATATTGCAATCTCTCATGAAATTGACTTTTGCTGGAAGATGATCAAGTTGATTGAGTCACAAATGGCCAAAATCTTGCCAGTAATGTCCACATCAAGATACATTTTAAAATCATATTCTCAAAATCCATAAGAGCTTCAGAAAGCCGTATTTTGCTTTCAGAATATATTAACAAATATTAAAGCATAGGCATTTGTTGTCCTTTCAATTCTGCCCTTTATTCGCTCACTTAATCGTGCACAGAATAATGCAGCCACATGCGGGACGCACAAATCAAAACACCAGAAAATAAATAAGCCACAGGAGACTGTCCAGACTGCACAGCAGAGGCAAAGACATAATCTAATTCACAAAATCCACCCACACTTGTGGAAAAATATTTCTCCAGACAATTAGCCTCATGCCTTTATTCATTTTAGAAGCTTCTAATAGCTTAATGACATTTCACAAAGATGCACCTAGCATAGTTCTTTTTTGTGGGAAGCTTATTGACAATGATATTTTTGAGGCTGAGCTCAGAGTGGTTTTCTCTTCCTCCACATGGGAATTGGTGATTTGTTCAATTTGTAGAGATTGGCCATGCAGAGGTTGGCTCTAGGGGTTGGTTCTCTTGGTGTGCTGACATGTGGTACACTTGGTGGTCAGGACAAAGTTATAACTTAAAATGATAATTAGGTTGCCTGCGATAATGCTTACCTTTCTCAACCATTAGTGGAATCATACGTTATTTCATAGTCCATCTGGAGGGTCTCTGCAAAGTTTGGCAAAGTATTCTTGCCCTCCTTCCTGAGTGCTTTGTAATGAGGCTGTAGACAATTTGAGAACATAAAGTGAGATCTGCAGGTAGATGTTCATCAGGATTGTGTGTTTCTCAGGAGTTTGGAAGAGCTGGTTACCTTTTCGATCAATAAAAAGACACACGATTTGTGCAGGTTAACAGTTGACTACCAGTAAATCGTTAATTGCATCAGAGTTGAATGCTATTTGGCTCATCCAACTATTTCCCCTGAGCCTCATGATACAGTGGAACTGTATTTATATGCTGGCCAATATCAGCTTCTATTCATACCTGGGTGTCAGTGGAGGATTTATGTTTGCACGGACTGCCAGTAAGTTTCCTGAATTAGATCAGTCAAAAGTTACTTTCTGCAGCAGTGAAGCTTGCTTTATGTTCTCCGCCAGTTGGGATAGTTGGTTCTGGCTCACAGTACATAGATACCATTAGCACAGCAACATAGAACTCTTCAAGCATTAAAGATGGCTAGATTAGTCTATGGACACTCATTAAGTTAACATATTACTGTGACAATTTGATGCAGTCTGTGGCTGCATTAAGGAGTGAACGCTGAAGCTGCAACCCATATTGGCACCATATTAGCTTAGGAATTACGGTGACAGTAAAGTTTATGGTAATTCAGTGTAATGATTGTGAGATTCAGAACCATTGCTTCAAAAGTTTCTGCCTACTCAACATTCACGACAACAGGGCTGTAATAATGACTGACTTTAATTATCCAGAGACAGACTGGGATAAGAGTAAAGTAATGACAAAGAATGGAAGGAGTTTCTATAATGTGTCCAGATTTGCTTTTTGGATCATTATGTTTCTGTTCAGTAAGTGTAGAGAAACATCCAAGAAACTGATTATAACATAATTACGTTTGGAATAAACATCTAAATGGCAAGAGAATCAAAGACAAAGGTACTTAACTAACCAAAAAAAGCCAGCATCAATTAGTTTAGCAGGGAACGAACCCAAGAAAACTGGAAAGAAAAATTGGCAACTAAGATATTTCACAAAAGGGAACAATAAGAAATGAATGGGATACAAACTGGACGTATTCCTGTAAGAAATAGAAGTGGCGCCAGAAAAACTGGAGTTTCTTGGGTGCAAAGAGAAATTGCAATTAAAATGAGGCTTAATAAGGCATTTGGTAAATCTAGGCCTTGCACTTCTGAAGGAAATCATGCCAAATGGAAAATATAGAGAGGATGCAAACACATTTGCAAGGCTATGAGGAGGCATGGTGAAAGATGGGCAGGTAACAAAGGGAGATTTTAAATGGATTTTATTAGGAAGCAGTAAACAAATAGTGGAAGAAATTTAGGGGGCAATTAGAATGGAAAAAAATACATTTTATTTTGAGGATATAGGAATATTGGAGATGTAAGTGCATATTTTGCCTTGATTTTCACTGAGGAATCCTAAAATGGGAATGGGACAATATATATGAGGAAGTGATGCATTTGGATTGGATTTCTACAGCGAAGGAAATAGCTGTGAAAAACATAATGGCACTCAAAAGGCACAAGACCCTGATGCCACATTTGTTTGACTGCACAGGGATCAGAGGATATAGTTCAACCTCCCTGTGGGAGCTTCCTCCCACAGTCCAACTATGTGTATGTTAGGTGGATTGGCCATGTTAAATTGCCCCTTCGTGTCCCAGGATGTGTAGGTTAGGTGGATTAGCCATGTAAATGCATGGGGTTATGTGGATCAGGTGGGAAGGGAGGCATGAGTAAGATGGTGCAGACTCAATGGGCTGAATGGCTTCCTTCTGCACTGTAGGGTTTCTGTGGTTCGATGGTTCAAACATTGTTTGGCTGATAGCTTTGATATACCTCTTCATTCATTTTATCTGACGAACCCTGAGCTTCAGACCCCTCAACTTTTGAATTCTCCATTCCACTCTGATCTCTCTGTCCTTGGTCTCCTACACTATTCCAACAAACGTCAGCAGAAACAAAAAAAGAAAATGCTGGAAAATCTCAGCAGGTCTGACAGCATCTGTGGAGAGAGAATAGAGCCAATGTTTCAGCTCAGCAGGAGTTTGAACAGGATCTCATCTTTCAATTTGGCAGTTTAGAACCTTCTGGACTCAACATTGAGTTCAACAATTTGAGTCCATAGCCATTGCTTCTAGTTTTTAAATGCAGCTACCACCAGCAAAGATTTTGTCTTTCATTTACCGATCGTCTAAATCCACCTTTTGTTTCTTTATTTGTTCATCATCCCCTTTACCTTGCTCTATCAAAATATTTTTACCACTAATGCCTTCCACCCTATCAAAGACCTTTTTTGTTCTCCCCTTCCCTCCCACTCTTTTCTTGCCTTGGCACTAGCTTAAAATCTGTTACACCTCTAACCTCTTCCCATTCTGCTGGTAGGCCATGAGTCTGTAACTTTAACTCTTTGGGCAGAATTTAAAGCAGATGATGGTCTCTTGCCTTCAACTGCAGAGCTGGCAAGGAGCCACACTGCCTCTTTGTGGGAAGGCCTGCTGGATTAATTTCCAAGCAGGCACTTAACTGGGCAGCAGTATGTCTCCCTGGCATCTTGGCCTGTGGGGCATGGAAGGCCTGCCCACCAAGAGGTGCTGGCCTCTGATTAACCAACAGCTCTTCAACGCTCAGCCAGGGAAGGAAAATGTTTGCTCCTGGAAAGGCGACCACGTGAGGAACAAGAGTATCGAGAGCCTCAGACACAAGTGAGTGATGGCAGGAGAGGGGGGCATAGTTTGGTTGTCATGGTGAAGGATGGGGATGGTGGGTTCGCATCAAGAGCAGGGTTTGGCTTTCAGTGGCTCACCTTCATATAAAATTTTATTTTCCACTTGTCCTCTGTGTTCTTGTAATGTCTTTTACAGTTCTCTATTTACCTTCTTATTTCAAATTCTCCCATTTTACTTTGTGTCATCACAATTGTAGTTGATTATCTTTCTCCATCTCCACCTATCAGTCACCCATTGTTCTTCCAATCCTGCTGCGTTTAATTCTCTCCCAACTACATCTTTCCATCTGCTGTTAGACTTCCTCTTCACCTTCTCCCAGGCAGTCTCAACTTCAGTATTCACCTCACCTCATTTCCTCTCCTTCTCTGTAACAGATGGCCATACCATTTCACTCTCTTCTTGGCTACTTTCTTTGATGCTCCCACATTCTTCACGGACCCCCTGATGTACTGGTTCCTGATTTTGTCCTTTCTTGTCCTCCCTTCCAGGTTGGCCTTGTCTCTTAATTGGGCACTGAGTATCTTTGAATGAGTAAGCCCCACCTGCCTCTCTTTATTGCTCACTCAAGGCCTCAGCTGGTGGTAGCAAGGGAAGCCCGTCCATGAGTCTTCTTGCCTGGACTTAATTGGGGTGGATTTGCCAAGGAGGCAGGATAGCAGGCAACCACCCTCCTGCCTAATTAAATGTCCTCCTGCCGCCAACCTCATCATGAAGCAGGGAATTAAATTCTGCTCCTTTTCTTTCCAACACACTGCTTGATCTGATGAGTATCTTCAGCATTTTCTGTTTTTACTTCGCATTCCAGCAGCTGCAGTATTTTGCTTTTAGTTTAACACTAAGGGGTTTGGCTTCCAATATGAAATAAAAATCAATACTTGCTGCGAAAGACATGGTGACAAATTCAACTGATTACTTTGAGAAAGTATGTGCACAATGATGAATGCTATAGATATTGCGCCTATGGATATTTAAAAAGAATTTGTTAAGACACTTCATGAAGGACTTGATAAAGGTAAGTCCCATGGCATTACTCTATATCTGAACCTGAGTACAGCAGCACAATGGCAATTATTGAAGATAACAAGAAATAAGGAATGTGGTTCACTGTGCAGGGTAAACATTCCACTGCAGTTAGTTGAAATTTAATGCTGAGAAGTTAGGTGGCAGATGTTTTATTCGGGAAGACCCTCACCGCTGAGCAGCAGGAAAGCGAAAGCAGAATTTTCTCACAACATTCAATTGTACAAGTACCAAAAGTGATTGATCACATTCATAAGCACCTGGCGGACGTCCATGCCACTGGAATGAGATGGTTCATTATATCCATTTGTAACTTCAAACAGTAATTCTGATCCGGGCAGGCCAAAGGTTGAATTATATTGCAGCCCCCGCTCTTCAACCCTTATCATCATTGTTACTCCATGCATCATAGAATATAGAATTGTAGGAAACAGTAAATCTCTTCTGCACTCTCTCTTGGGCTTGGATATCCTTCCTAAGCTGTAATGCCCAGAATTGGACACATTTGATCAAATCAGTATTTTACTCCTTGCTTTTTTATGCGATTCATCTATTAATAAAAGCAAGGTACCTATAAGCCTTCTCAACTTGTCCCACCAGTGTCATAGATGTATATGCACATATTCATAAGCCTCGGTTTCTATGCCCAATTAAAATTGGGCCATTGAGTTTCTATTGTCTCTCCTCATTCTTTCTACTAAAAAGTATTATTTCATTATCTTAAATTTCACCCTCCCAAGTTTCAGCCCATTTCACTCCTTAATATCTTCATTGTTCAATATATTTCCAAGTTTCATGTCACTTGCAGGCTTTGAAATGATGCCCTGCGTACCTAAGTTCAGATCATCAACATATATCAAAAAGAGCAGTGATTCTAATACTGTACTGGCCCCTGCAGAACACCATTGTATGCCTTCCTCCAATGTGAAAACCAACCATTCACCACTACTCTGTGCATTCCATCCCTTGGCCAATGTACTCAGATGCCACTGTCCCTCTAATCCCATGGGTCCTAATTTTGCTAACATGCCATTATTCTGCAAAGATGTCTAACCATAGATTGGAAAATGGTGAACCATATCGAGTGCACAATAAGTAGTAACGTGTATCGAAAATTGGTGAGAAATAAAGGATTAGACATAACAAACATTGTTTAATTTGAAGGAGGCTTGGAAGTGCTGCAATTTGGGCCCTGGAAGTACAATGTCGCAATGTTCCTAAAAAAAACAAAAAAATGGTGATTTGGTGAAGAATGAAGAGGATGAGTAGCTTCAAGTACTTGGCGTCAGTGATGGCAGTATTAGAAATAGAAATTAAGCAATGGATTAGCTTGGGTTGGACTAATTCACAGATGTGCAGTGGAGTGTTACATAATGGAGAAGTATTGCTGAAACTGAAAGGAAGAATATGCAAGACAGTGGTGAGACCAGTTTTGCTATATTATGCAAAGATTTGGACAACACCACGAAGAGAGGACCAACTATTGTTTTTTAAAGTTTATTTCTTAGTGTCACAAGTAGGCTTACATCAACAGTACAATGAAGTTACTGTGAAAATCCCCTAGTCGCCACACTCCGATGCCTATTGGGGTACACTGAGGGAGAATTTAGCATGGCCAATTCATCTTACCAGCATGTCTTTTGGATTGTGGGAGAAAACTGGAGCACCCTGAGGAAACCCACGCTGACATGGAGAGAACGTGCAGACTCCGCACAGACAGGCTGGAATTATACCGGTGCGCCCGCCCCGATTTCAGGGGCAGGTGAGACTCGGAGAATGGCATTCCCTGTTGGCTTCAGGCAAGATCAGACGAACCTCGGGCGGACATGCCAGTAAAATTCCACCCACAGTGATCCAAACCAGGAATCGAACCTGGGTCTCTAGTGATGTGAGGCAGCAGTGCTAACCACTTTGCCACCGTGCCACCACTGGATGGACTAATGACTTGACTAATGATTAATGCTCCTGACATCTACACTAATGGGTGCAGATATCATTTTGCAATCAAAATGCACCAGAAGCTTCAAAAATATGGGCATTATGGAGCCAAATTTTGTAGCCATGATTCCTTGAAAGAGGGAGTACATTTGATTTTGATTTGATTTGATTTATTATTGTCACTTGTATTAATATAGAGTGAAAAGTATTTTTTCTTGCTTGCTATACAATCCACACCATAAATAGAGAAGGAAAGAAGAGAGTGCAGGATGTATTGTTACAGTCATATCTGGGGTGTAGAGAAACATCAACTTAATATGAGGTAGATCCATTCAAAAGTCTGGTGGCAGCATAGAAGAAGCTGTTTTTGAGTCGGTTGGTATGTGACCTCAGACCTTTGTATCCTTTTCCCGATGGCAGAAGGTGGAAGAGAGAATGTTCGGGGTCCGTGGGGTCCTTGATTATGCTGGCTGCTTTTCCGAGGCAGCAGAAAATGTAGACAGTGTCAATGGATGGGAGGCTGGTTTGCGTGATGGGCTGGGCTTCGTTCACGACATTTGGTAGTTTCTTGCGGTCTTGGACAGGGCAGGAGCCATACCAAGCTGTGATACAACCAGAAAGAATGCTTTCTAAGGTGCATCTGTAGATGTTTTACAAATAGAGTCAGGAAGTATGAGAATAAAAAAGTTGCATGTAAGTCCTGATCAGGTCACAGTAAAGGGAGTGTGCGTAGTTTAAGACAGCACATTATCAAAAGGGCATTAAAGCCATAAAAAAATGTACATTCCAGATTCATCAGCTTGCTACCAGGGATGAGAAACTGCATTTATCAGAAGCGACATGAGATACCAGAGCAAATTTGATTGAAGCAGAAAAAGCCTCGGGGAGATTTAATATAGGTTTTGTTAAATTATGAAGGGTGCAAATGGTCATTCCTTATTTTTTTCTGGTGATAGGAGCTTAACTTAATATTTGTCAGTATGAAAGATAGATAAACATCGTTCATTTCTTGCTCCAACTGATTCTGTTGTTTAAATGCCTCATGATGAAAATTTAAGGCTCATGAAAGAGAATCTTTGCTTCTTCCTGACCCGACTGGCTGGAAAACAAGGGATCATCACTAAAGTATGCAAAATAACAGTCCTCATGACCAACAGAAAATAGTAACCTTTAACCCTGTTCTAATGTACAAATCCTTTATAGCTGCCAGTTGCAGATTGCACACTCAATCAAACAGGGCTCCAAACCATTTTAAAATTTATCTTTCTGATTTTCCTACTTTTATTCATTTACAGTATATTTCCAGATATTTTACAGAATAGTAATAAAGACGTGGGGCGGCAGGGTGGCACAGTGGTTGGCACAGCTGCCTCACAGCGCCAGGGACCCTGGTTCAATTTCGGCCTCAGGTTACCAACTGTGTGGAGTTTGCACATTCTCCTCGTGTCTGCGTGGGTTCCCTCCGGGTGCTCCAGTTTCCTCCCACAGTCCAAAGATGTGTGGGTTAGGTGGATTGGCCATAATAAATTGCCCCTGAGTGTCAGGGGGGCTAGCTAGGGTAAATGCATGGGGTTATGGGGATAGGGCCTGGGTGGGATTGTGGTCGGTGCAGACACGGTGGGCCGAATGGCCTCCTTCTGCACTGTAGGGATTCTATGACATAATTCTTAATTGAGCTATGCTGCTTTCATGATAAAAGTTCGGATTTATTAATTAAAATCTACAATTGTTTTATACATATGGCCTTGCCTCTTGTGCATTTTAATTGCTCTAGCCCAGGTGGTGTGATGTCAGCTGTTTCAGCAACAAGCTCTGAAATTCCCTTCCTGAACCTCGCTCCTTTAAACCTAACTTTTTCACTACTCTTCCAATCACCTGTCCGAGGATGAATATGGCAGAATTGTGACAACATTTGCAAGAAAAGGATTCCGTAGAATTCATTCTCATGATGCTGGGCTTGCTGACTGGGCCAGCCATTTTTTACTCATTCCTGACTGACCTGGGAAGATGATGGTGCACTCTCCTGAACCGCTGCAGTTTCATGCAACCGAGTAGCTTGCAAGGTTATTTTAGTGAAAAGTGTGACAGTCACATCATGCCTGTAAGGTTAATTGGGAAATGGGCACTTTACATTTTTTTACAAAAGAGAACAACATGGAATAGCGACACTCCACCTTTACAAAATTGACTCTGGGAAGTCAGGAGACTCCTTTTATGGTTTGTATTCAGGGCGAGCCAGACATGGTAACATTTACTGGGGAGGCAGTGGTGGCGTCATGGTATTGTTGGTGGACTAACAATCCAGAGAGCCAAAATAAAGCTCTGGGGACCTGGGTTTGAATCCCATCACAGCAGATAGTGAAATTTGAATTCATAGAAACATAGGAACATAGAACAGTACAGCACAGTACAGGCCCTTCAGCCCTCGATGTTGTGCCGAGCTTTGACCAAAACCAACATCAAGCTATCCCACTCCCTATCATTCTGGTGTGCTCCATGTGCCTATCCAATAACCGCTTGAAAGTTCCTAAAGTGTCTGACTCCACTATCACAGCAGGCAGTCCATTCCACACCCCAACCACTCTGAGTAAAGAAACTACCTCGGACATCCTTCCTATATCTCCCACCATGAACCTTATAGTTATGCCCCCTAGTAACAGCTACATCCACCCGAGGAAATAGTCTCTGAACGTCCACTCAATCTATCCCCCTCATCATCTTATAAACCTCTATTAAGTTGCCTCTCATCCTCCTCCGCTCTAAAGAGAACAGCCCTAGCTCCCTCAACCTTTCCTCATAAGACCTACACTCCAAACCAGGCAGCATCCTGGTAAATCTCCTTTGCACTCTCTCCAATGCTTCCACATCCTTCTTATAGTGAGGTGACCAGAACTGCACACAATATTCCAAATGTGGTCTCACCAAGGTCCTGTACAGTTGCAGCATAACCCCATGGCTCTTAAACTCAAACCCCCTGTTAATAACTGCTAACACACTATAGGCTTTCTTCACGGCTCTATCCACTTGAGTGGCAACCTTCAGAGATCGATGGATATGAACCCCAAGATCTCTCTCATTCCTCTACATTCCTCAGAACCCTACCATTGACCCTGTAATCCGCATTCAAATTTGTCCTACCGAAATGAATCACCTCGCACTTATCAGGGTTAAGCTCCATCTGCCATTTTTCGGCCCAGCTCTGCATCCTATCAATGTCTCTTTGCAGCCTACAACAGCCCTCCACCTCATCCACTACTCCACCAATCTTGGTGTCATCAGCAAATTTACTGATCCACCCTGCAGCCCCCTCCTCCAAGTCATTGATAAAAATCACAAATAGCAGAGGACCCAGCACTGATCCCTGTGGTACACCGCTGGTAACTGGTCTCCAGTCTGAAAATTTTCCACCCACCACCACCCTCTATCTTCTATGAGATAGCCAGTTACTTATCCAATCGGCCAAATTTCCTTCTATCCCACACCTCCTTACTTTCTACATGAGCCGATCATGGGGGGACCTTATCAAACGACTCACTAAAATCCATGTATACGACATCAACTGCTCTACCTTCATCTACACACTGAGTTACCTCCTCAAAGAATTCAATCAAATTTGTGAGGCAAGACTTGCCCTTCACGAATCCATGTTGACTATCCCGGATTAAGCTGCATCTTTCCAAATAGTCATAAATCCTATCCCTCAGGACCTTTTCCATTAACTTACCGACCACCAAAGTAAGACTAACCGGTCTATAATTACCAGAGTCATTCCTATTTCCTTTCTTGAACAGAGGAACAACATTCGGCACTCCCCAGTCCTCTGGCACTATCCCCGTGGACAGTGAGGACCCAAAAATCAAAGCCAAAGGCAATCTCATCCCTTACCTCCCAAAGAATCCTAGGATATATCTCACCTGGCCCAGGGGACTTATCGACCCTCAGGTTTTTCAAAATTGCTAATACATCTTCCCTCAGAACATCTACCTTCTCCAGCCTATCAGCCTGTATCACACGCTCATCCTCAAAAACATGGCCCCTCTCCTTGGTGAACACTGTAGAAAAGTATTCAGTCATCACCTCTCCTATCTCTTCTGACTCCATGCACAAGTTCCCACTACTGTCCTTGACCGGTCCTAACCTCACCCTGGTCATTCTTTTATTTCTCACATAAGAGTAATAAGCCTTGGGGTTTTCCTTGGTCCGACTTGCCAAGGACTTCTCATGCCCCCTCCTAGCTCTCCTAAGCCCTTTTTTAGCTCATTCCTTGCTACCTTGTAACCCTCAATCGACCCAACTGAACCTTGTTTTCTCACCCTTACATACGCTTCCTTTTTTCTCTTGACAAGACATTCAACCTCTTTTGTGAACCATGGTTCCCTCTTTCTGCCATTTCCTCCCTGCCTGACAGGGACATACCTCTCAAGGACATGCAGTATTTGTTCCTTGAACAAGCTCCACTTTTCATTTGTGCCTTTCCCTGACAGTTTCTGTTCCCATCTTATGCTCCCAAATTCCTGCCTAATCGCATCATAATTACCCCACCCCCAATTATAAACCTTGCCCTGCCATATGGCCCTCTCCCTCTCCATTGCAATAATGAAAGACACCGAATTGTGGTCACTATCTCCAAAGTGCTCTCCCACAACCAAATCTAACACTTGGCCTGGTTCATTACCCAGTACCAAATCCAATGTGGCCCCACCTCTTGTCAGCCTATCCACATATTGTGTCAGGAAACCCTCCTGCACACACTGTACAAAAACTCCCCCATCCGATCTATTCGACCTATAAAGGTTCCAATCAATATTTGGAAAGTTAAAGTCACCCATGACAACTACCCTGTGACCTCCATTCAATAAAAATCTGGAATTAAAAGTCCACTGATGACCATGAAACCATTGCTGCTTGGCATAAAACCCCATGTGGCTCACTAATATCTTTTAGGGAAGAAAATCTAGCCTGCCCTCCATGTAACTCCAGACCCAAAGCCATGTGGTTGAGTCTTAATTGCCCTTTAAAATGGCACAGGGCAATTGGGCAACCACTAGGACAATTGGAGATGGACAGTAAGTGCTGGTCCAACCAGCGACGCCTACAGCGCCTGAACAAATTTTAAAAACTCTTTGCACCTCCCCTTCCCCCAACTAGACATTCCCTATCCCCCTCCGCCCCCTCCCCGCCCCCCCATTCTGGGGCCCCTTGAATTAACCTTTGACTCCAGTGCCAGACTTAGGGTGAGATTTTCTGGCCCTGCCTGCTGACATGATCAGCCGATCCCGTCGAAAGTCAATGGGCTTTTGTCTTGGCCGCCTAACCTCCCATAGTTGGTCCTGTCACAAGGTGACAAAAAAGTCCCTGCCTTAACCTCAGGCATTCTCATGCAGTTCCCCTGCTGTCCATTGCATCTCTTGTCGCTGTTGGGACTGGGGAGCTGCTGGTCATTCAGATAGGATGGCAGCTCTCTAAGGCAGGACTTCCTTCCAAGTGTGAGGCAGAAATCCGTACAACTATAAAATACTCAGTCGAGTGTGAAATGGCTGCATGGCACTCAGAATCAGAAGGGAGTCTTTAAATGGCGGGACGCCTGACCCCGCCATCTGCAAAATTCAGGCTATAAACCTGAGGAGTGGGAGGATTTTAGAATTCTGGAAAGGATGACAAAAACATTGATAAGGAAAGGGTAAAGGTAATGACCAGGATTCTCCCAAAAAAATCCTAAGTCTCAAATTTGTGTAAAAATTAGAGTAAATCCCGCTGTTTTTTTCAGAATTAATCTCACACATTCAGTGCATCAGAGTGCCCTCGGGTGAATCCCATTAAAAATCTGGGGAGGGTCCTATTCTCACTGGAGAGCCTGGCAGCATAGCGTTGAGTGGACCACTGCACATGCGCCGATCTGTCATAGCGGTAATCGGCGCATGCACAGTAACGTCGCACTGCTGGCCTTCTGATCGCTGGCCAGCTCAATCGCTGGCCAGCCCCGCGACCCCGCAACACTGGCTTGCAGAGCCTCCTGCCCCCTGCTCGCTGAGTTCACGGACCTCTCTGGGCGAGCCCTGACCTCACCCCCTGGCCCCGGCCCCTTGGCACTACCTGGTGCCAAGTGGGCAGTTGCAAAGTGCTCCCTGGGCATTGCCAGTTTGCCCCTTGGGCAATGCCATGGGATCAGGCTGGCACTGCCAACCTGGCAATGCCCAGAAGGCATCCCCACTTTCCCCCAAGGTGGGGGGGAAATCCATGGCCTCCCTTCACTCCTGCGGGGTTGGGTTGCCAGTTCCCCACTGGAGTGAAACACTGCTGGTGGGGACGGGGTGGGGGGAGGAGTGGGGAGAGGATAGTGGGCCCAGAGATTTCAATCCCAAGCCCGTTAATAAGATTTAAATTGTAATTTAAATATTTTAAACAGCTCCATACTGATTTCTGGTGCAGATCTGACGACGCTGGAAATCTGGCAGCTGGAGACGCTCAGAGACTGTGGCGCCCAGCGGGACACCCATTACACAGCCTCCGCTTGTGTCTCCTGGCCCGCTGTGCTGCTAATATGAGAGTAGACTGGCAAGAGACATAAAGTGGAGATGCCAGCATTGGACTGGGATAAGCACAGTAATTAGTCTCACAACACCAGGTTAAAGTCCAACATGTTTACTTGGTAGCACAAGCTTTTGGAGTGTCACTCCTTCAGGTAAGCGACACTCACCTGAAGAAGGAATGACACTCTGAAAGCTTGTGCAACCAAATAAATCTGTTGTACTTTAACCTGGTATTGTGAGACTACTTACCGTAGAGACATAAACACAGATAGATAAATAGAAAGGAAGAATTTAGCGAAGTAAATGGAGGCAGAGACAAGAAATTATAATGGGGAGTAAGGAAATGGCAGATACATTAAACAGGGGTTTGGATGTGATCTTACCTGCCATTCATGCCACTCTCCTTCTGCAGTGAAATCAGAGAATTTGCCAGCCCGCCCGAACTCTGTTCATTGCAGCAGAATGGGAAAATCCAGCTGGTGTGAACAGTGATAAGACTCCAGCCTTTATATTTCTCTTCACTGTAAAAGACACAAAGATCCTGTAAATATAGAATCAAGGGTCCAGTGAGAGTGAGGAATTGAAAGAAATGACAATTCTTAAGAAATAGTGCTGCAGGAATTAAGGAGGCTAAGTTGTCATATCACTGAATCTGACTACTGATAGCCTAAGCTTTTAAAAGAGATATCAAAAAGATTGTGGATGAACTTGTTTTGATCTGCCAGAATTTCCTGGATTCTAGAACAGTTTCCATAGAAAGAATTATAGAATCTATTTTTAGGGACATGGTAATAGGGCACTTAGAAAATCATAATATGATTAAGCAGAGTTAATGCAACTTTATAAAACGGAAATCATGTTTGACAAATCTCTTAGACACAATGTTTTGGGGGTGTAGTTAGTGAGATGGATTACGGGGAGCCACTAAATGTATTATATTTGGATTTTCAAAAGCATTCGATAAAGTGCCATGCAAGAAGTTACCAGGCAGGATTTACGGCCTCGCATCATCCCAAAACTGTAAAATCCTGCCTGAGGTCAATGGACTTTTCCATGATCAGCCCTCACCTTCTCTGATTCCCGTGGCAGGCGGGACGGTAAAATTCCGGCCAATGTATCAAATTTTCCTGATGATGCAGACTTAGGGACTTCAAGATTGCCCGCCCCAATTCCTAATTCAGCCTGTCCATCGCAACCAAAAATCCGAACTACAAGTGGCCATTTTTCACATTGAGTTCGTCAAACTGGGAAATCTCCTAACTCTGTGGCCGGAATTCTACCAGCACGCCCACCACGATTCTGGGAGCGGGCGAGGCTCAGAGAATGGCATTTTCCGTTGGCCTTGGACGGGATCATATAGACTTCGGGTGGACGTGCCGGTAAAATTCCACCCTGTGACCCTGACCTGGGAATGAAAATCTAAGCCTATGTCTGCCTTTGTCGAGAGAAGACTTCTGAGATACATCGGGTACATTTTCTAGGATCTCACCATTAATCTTAATCAATGGATGGAGGTGTTTGGGAGCTGATTGGAAGACGAACTTAGTTTTCAGGGTGTTTAGTGAAAGGCCCATTTTCTCATCAGCTTTGTAAAAGGAGTCGACAACAACCTGGAGCTCGGTTTCTGAGTGAGTGCCCAGAAAAGTGTTATTTGCATATTAAAGCTCCATGATTGAGTTTGGAGTGGTTTTGATTTGAAGGTAGTGTAGCTTTAACAGTTTCCTGTCTGCTCAAAGGTTATCTCCATGTCTGTGAGCAATTTTCTGAAGGTGAGGTGCAGTATTGCAGCAAGGAAAATGAAGAAGTAAGTTAACACAATGATACAGCCTTGTTTGACCACAATCTTCACTGAGATAGGATTTGTGGTGTTTCCATTAGTGAGGATTACAGTTTGCATGTCATCGTGAAGTAGATGGAATACAGTGACAAATTTGAAGGTGGTACTCTATAAATATTTGCAGTTGATAGAGTCGAAGGGTGGGATTTTACGGCCATTCATGCTGGTAGGATCTTCTGGTCCTGGCAACAATAATCCCCTGCAGCAGAGAGTGAGAAGAATGTGAAACCCCATTGACAGTGGCAGGACTGGAAGATTCTACCACTGGCCAATGGCGAGCTTCCTTCACCAATGCAAAACATGCCATGGGGAGGGGGGGGGGCAGAAAATCCTGTCCAGAGATTCTTGTAAGGTACAGTGATTGATGCACCTTTCTTGAATTAGAGCCAATGGGTAGAGCTTTCGGTATGAAGGAGATTAAGATCTATAGGAATACCAGGGGAAGGTGGAGTTGAGCAAATGTCTCACCAAGATCTACTCATAGAAACTAGAAGCAGGAGTAGGCCATTTGGTTCTTTGAGCCGGCTCCTACTTCAACTGCAATTTCATATGTTTTCATGTTCTTTTATTATTTTATTGCAGGAAGCAAGTGTGTCCTTCTCCAAGAGTGACAAACTCCTTGCTTTGGAAAAGGAGTCAACAATGACCTGCAGCTCAGTTTCTGAGTGAGTGCCCAGAGAAGCGTTACATTTGAAAATTTCTCCAACTCAAATCTGATCATTTTTATATTACGTGACATCTTGCGTTAGCAAAGAGCTCTTGACAGACTAAAAGTTGAAGGAGTACAGAGATACTAACAGACATGTGCTAAAAACATGTCCTTGGTACTATTAAGTGATCATGCATTATTCAGCTACACAGTGAAAGACTTTGAAAATATAAAAGTGCTAAGGCTTTCAATTCCAAGTTACAGCGATAATGTGTATCCTGTAGGTGTGCATTGTCAATGAAAGAATTGTTAGATTGTGTGCCTTGGCATATGGGCCAACAGCAAATGTGAAATAGCTACCTGTCACACTTTGTGACACATAATAAATTGTTAATGCAGGTCTGTGCACTATTCTGCAGATTACTACATGAAAGAATTTCAGGGAGTTGAACAAAACTGTGCCAATGCTGCTTTAATGCTAATGGATAAAATGGCTACACTTGGTACAATAGACAGTTATTAAATGCCAAACATTTCTGTAATTTTCTGAGTGAGTGCACAGACAACTACCATCATCCCACCAAAGTTTATCGAGAAGTATCTAATTAAATCCTAAAGCTTCATTTAGACCCTCTGAATTATGTTAGTGTAGTGGCCCTTACAGGACCAGTATTCCAAATACCTGGATTAATAATCTGGAGCAAATGATTTCAAAAACCACTATGGAGTTGTAAGAACTATGGGAGATAAAAAGCTGATATCGGTAAACGTGGCTCAGTTGACTCAGACTATCAGACTAACCCAGCATTTTCGCTAATAGTCAAGTGTGGATTTTTGCCATCTTTAGATTATTTTAACATAGCTGAATTTTAACTGTTACACACAGATTATTTTAACATAGCTGAATTTTAACTGTTACACACAGGAAGGGGCATGGGATAATTCTCCCCTTTTTCACAACTCTCGGTTGACTGCAAAAGATGTATTTTTTTGAAGGAGAGTTTTAATCCATTTGAGTGCCATGCCTTTATGGAACAGACACAAACAGGCTTCCTTGCAAGATTAACTCAAAAGGATGAATATTATTTTCACAATGCCCAATGTGTAAATGCAATGAACAGCCACTCCCCAAACATACAAACACACCCATGCACACACAAAAAAAATATGATTTCAGGAGATGTAATGTTCACTTAGATTATGGAGAGAATAACAAGAAACAGGTCATTTTACAGCACTTAAGATGATGGTTGCAAAGAGTGCAGGCCTGAAAGACTTCCACCTGGTTTCCTGAAAACAAATGGAGGTTGGAGGTTTTTGACTGTTTAGGTGGCTGAGCTCCTCTGGTGAAGAAATATAACCTTGCAGGTAAAATGAACTATCCCCTTTTTACTGTCTAAGATGACTGTGTTTTTGAGATGTGGTGCTTTCCTTTTGCTGGGTGGTATATCTCTGTAAGGTCCTAGACTGCCCTGCTGGGCTGCCTTGAGCATCCCAGCCATTTTTAATCATGTGTGATTGTGGTATTGATGTTATTCCATTGTCCACACAATGGGTTGGAGCCAATACAATTGACATACAATGGGGAATTATTTCATATCCTGTCAACTTCCCATCAGCTTTGTTCATCCTCAATAACAGACTTTACTTGAAATCCCATCTTCATCAGAACTTCAGAAGACATAATGAGCTTAAATGCTGCAGTGAAATGGTGAGAGGTAGTCATTTTGCACCTGGAAAGCCACATTCACTTCAAGTAACTTCCCATAGATATGTTTTTGTAATTCATTCAAAGATGTGGGCAATCCTGGCAAGGCCAGCATTTACTGGCCATCGCTAACTACCCTTAAGAAGGCGGGGGAGGCGGAGGGCAGGTGGGTGTGGTGGGGGGGGGGGGGCAGCGGTGGGGGCGGGGGGGGGGGGGTGGTGTGCGGTGTGCTGCCTTCTTGAATCACTGCAGTTCATGTAATGTAGGTACGCCCACAGTTAGGGCAGGAGTTCCTGCATTTCGAACGAGCGACAGTAAAGGAACAATTATATATTTCCAAGTCAGGATGATGTGTGGCCTGGAGGAGAACTTCCAGCTGGTGGTGTTTACATTGCTTGCTGATCATGGTAGCAGTTGTGGGTTTGGAAGGTGTTGTCTAAGGGGCTTTGATGAGCTCCTGCAGTGCATTTTCTGGATGGTACACACTGCTGCCACTATCCATTGGTGGTCATGGGAGTGAATGTTTGTGGATGGGGTGCCAATCAATCAGGCTGTGTTGTCCAAGATGGTGTCTAGCTTTTTGAGTTTTGCTGGAAATGTACTCATCCAGGCAAGTGGAGAGTATTCCATCACACACCTGTCTTCTTCTTTGCAGATGATAGACAGGCTTTAGGCATTCATAAGGTGAGATACACGTGACAGGATTCCTAGTTTCCTACCTGGTCTTATAGCCACAGTATTTCTATGGCTCGTCCAGCTCAGTTTCTGGTCAATGGTAACCCCCAGGATGTTGATAGATAGGATTCAATTGTGGTAATTCCATTGAATATCAAGCAGTGATAGTTCGATTCTCTCTTGTTGGAGATGCCACATGGCACCTATATGGTGGGAACATTACTTGCCATCTGCCAGCCAAAGCCTGAATATCGTCCGAGTCTTACTGCATTTTGACATGGACTGCTTCTGTATCTGAGGAGTTGTAAATGATGCTGAACATCGTGCATCATCAACAAACAACCCTACTTCTGACCTTATGATGAAAAGCAGATCATTGATGAAGCAGCTGAAGATGATTGGGACTAGGACGCCCCTCTGAGGAACTCATGCAGTGATGTCCGGGAACTGAGATGATTGACCTCCAATCACCACAATCATCTTTCTTTGTGCTCGGTATGACTCCAACTAGTGTTGAGTTTTCCTGATCTTTGTTGACTCCTGTTTTGCTAGGTCTCCTTGATGCCATACTCGCTCAAATGCTGCCTTGACTTCAAGGCAGCCACTCTCACCTCACCTCTAGAGTTCAGCCCTTTCATCCATTGAATCATAGAATCCCTACAATGCAGAAGGAGGCCATTTGGTCCATTGAACCTGCACCGACAACAATCCCACCCAGGTTCTATCCCCATAAACCAAAGTATTTACTCTACTAATGCCCCTGACACTAAGGGGCAATTTACCATGGCCAATCCACCTAACCTGCACATCTTTGGAGTGTGGGAGGAAACTGGAGCACCCAAAGCAAACCAATGCAGACAAGGAGGGAATGTGCAAACTCCACACGGACAGTCATCTGAGACTGGAATCGAACCCAGGTCCCTGGCACCTGAGGCAGCAGTGCGAACCACTGTTGTCACCGTGCCCGCCCATGTTTGAACCAAGGCTGGAACAGGCTGAGGAGTTGAGTGGCCAAGGCAGAACCCAAACTGAGCGTCTATGAGCAGGTTATTGCTAAGCAAGTTTCGCTTGATAGTGCTATTGATGACCTCTTCGATCACTTTACTTATGATCGAGGGTATACAGATAGGGCGGTAATTGGTCTGGTTGGATCGGTCCTGTTTCTTTTGGACAGGACATACCTGTTTTTTTTCCACATTGCTGGGTAGATGCCAGTATTACAACTTAGCTAGGGGCGCGGCAAGTTCTGGAGCACATCTTCAGTAGGATTCTTCCTGGCAGTATTATAAGCCCGTTTCGTTAATCTATTTCTGTCTTCAACTCCTTTTGTTAACTATGGTTAGGCTACATTTCTGTGGAAGTATATTATTCATTAAGGAATATATATTCATTGAAAATATCAATCAATGTTTACCATTGCTTATTTAGATCATACCTTTAAAGTAGTGTCCAAATCTACCTTAGCAAGGATTACTCGCGTGCCTTCATAGTTTGCTTTGTTCAGATTTAAGACCCTAGTTTTGGGCTTAACTAAATCTCTTCAAAACATGTATTGCTGAAATCTTACTGCTGTTTACGTCAGCAGTATCTTATGGTCCCATAGACAGTGAACTCCTACTGTGGGTTTCCCAGCTGTAAGGGGTGCATTCAACCAAAAACCCCATTGTCAACAGCAGAATGGTAAGATCCCACCACCAGTGAGAGGCATGCCACCTAGGGGAATTTCACAATAACTTCATTAACTTCATTGCAGTGTTAATGTAAGCCTTACTTGTGACTAATAATAAATAAACTTTAACTACCTCCTGCTGCCGCAAGACACGTCACGGAGAGAAGAAAAATCCTGCTCTATATGTAAAATTCCATCAGGTTATGATCACTCTTCTGTAAAAGCTCCAGGTTATTAATTAACCCATTCTCATTACAAATTACTAGATCTAAAGTAGCCTATTTCCTAACTGATAACTCAACAAAATGATCAAGGAAACTATCCCAGAGACATTCCATGAACTTGTCCTTCACACTATTACTACAGATTTGATTTGTCCAACTCATATGAAGATTAAAGTCTTCCATGATTATTGTATTATCCTTATTACATGCATTCCTGAATTCCTGATGTGCACTCTACCTGACACAACAACTACTGTTAGTGTATAAAGAACTCTCACCATTGTTTTCTACCCCAGACTGTTTCTTAGCTCCACCTTAACCGATTCTACATTCTTGATTTTCCAAACCATAATCCTTTCTCTCTGCTGCCTTTAACCTATTCTTTATTATCCGAGCTCCCTCCTTGCCATTTTGTCTTTTCTCCCAATCTTCCCAAGGTTCCCGACCTTGGTCGTTCTATTAGACCATCCCTCTTAATTTCTATGTGAGCTATTAATTCAAGTGTTTTGTTAAGCAAACTTCATGTATTCAAACGCAATGCCTTTAGCTTGAACTTATTTCTGTTTTCCTGGTGACACCTGAGCCCGTAATACCCAATTACTTATGTTCTCTTTAAGTCCCTGGCCCATTCTAATAGATTTGCTTAAATTGCTACTCTGACTATTGCTACTTTCGATTTTACATAAGAACATAAGAAATAGGAGCAGGAGTAGGCCATCTAGCCCCTCAAGCCTGCTCTGCCATTCAATAAGATCATGGCTGATCTGATAGTGGGTTCAGTTCCACTTACCCACCTGTTCACCATAACCCTTAATTCCCTTAGTGGTTAAAAATCTGTCTATCTGTGACTTAAACACATTTAACGAGGCAGCCTCTACTGCTTCATTGGGCAGAGAATTCCAAAGATTCACTACCCTCTGGGAGAAGACGTTCCTCCTCAACTCTGTTCTAAATTGACTCCCCCGTATTTTGAGGCTATGCCCCCTAGTTCTTGTTTCCATTGTAAGTGGAAATAACCTCGCTGCTTCTACCCTGTCTAGCCCCTTCATTATCTTATATGTCGCTATAAAATCTCCCCTCAACCTTCTAAACTCCAATGAGTGCAGGCCCAGTCTACTCAATCTCTCCTTATAAGCCAACCCCCTCATCTCCGGAATCAACCTGGTGAACCTTCTCTGTACCCCCTCCAAAGCTAATATATCCTTTCTTAAATAAGGGGACCAAAATTGTACACAGTACTTTAGGCGTGACCTCACCAGTACTCTATACAGTTGCAGCATGACCTCCCTGCTTTTATACTCCATCCCTCTCGCGATAAAGGCCAACATTCCATTTGCCTTCTTGATTACCTGCTGCACCTGCAAACTGAGTTTTTGTGATTCATGCACAAGGACCCCCAGGTCCCTCTGCACAGTAGCATGTTGTAATTTTTCACCATTTAAATAATAGTCCATTTTACTATTATTCCTTCCAAAGTGGATAACCTCACACTTACCAACATTATACTCCATCTGCCAGATCCTTGCCCACTCACTTAGCCTATCCAAATCTCTCTGCAGACTCTCTGTGTCCTCCACGCAATTTGCTTTCCCACTCATCTTTGTGTCATCCGCAAACTTTGTTACCCTACACTCGGTCCCCTCCTCCAGATCGTCTATGTATATGGTAAATAGTTGAGGCCCCAGCACCAATCCCTGCGGCACGCCACTTTTAACTTTTCCTGAATCCTCTCACCCCTAGCTTCATTAATTTAAAACCATGTCTACTGTCATAGTTATTCAGTTCACCAAGACAGGATCCAGGCTGGTTCAAGTGGAGCCTGCTCCACTTGATTGTATCTGTCTTTCCCCAGTATTAGTTATACTGGCCTGTGAAGTGCACCACTGCCTCCCAAACCATTCTTTGAGCCATGCGTCTAACTTTCTAATTTGCTGATACCTGTGCCAATTTTTGCATAGCTCAATTAACAATCTCAAGATTATTATGTGTGGTTCTGTGTTTTAATTTACACCCTCAAATTCTCTCAGTAGAACCTCATTCCTAGTTTTACTTATGTCACCGATTCCTCCATGGACCATGACCACAGGCTTCTGCCTCTTGCTCTCAAATTACTGCTCGCGGAGATGAGCCCCAACACTGGACCATAATACCAGGTAGACAATGCAACCTTAAGAATGCCAGTCATGGCTGCAGAGAACAGTATCTATTTCCCTGACCAGCCCATTTCTAATCATTACCAACTTCTTTTTAATTCCACCTCTCGTGAATGGTTTCTTGTACCATGTTGCCATGGTCAGTTTGCTCATCCACACTTCAGACTTTGCCCCCATTCAGCAGGCAGCAAGAACCTCAGACCTGTTGGTGCAATGACAAGAGCTGAGGCTCCTCCGGCGTTCACCAGGACCTCTTTAACTGCCTGCCTCATTGTTGTACCCTCTTGTCCCTGACCGCTAACCCTACCTGCACCACAACCTAATCTAGGTTATAAGATGGCCTTCTGGAACAAAGCATCCAGGTAACTCTCTGCCTTCCTGATGCTCCACAATGTTTGCAACTCAGACTCCAGATGAAGAACACGAAAATTTGTACGATACAGATACTTAACACAGATATCGTTGTCCAGGATTGCTCTCCACAAACTGCCACACACTGTACTTGTGGCATCCATCTGTAATGCCAGCCCTTGATAACCTTGTTTTATTCAGTCATTTAATTTAAACTAAATTAAAATTCAGAATTTAATCTCTTTTTCTGCTCTGCTCCTTGTTTTGTTACTTATTCCTTATTATGTATCTATGTGCGACTTCAATTCAATGAAAATTCAAAGCTCTTAATTGTTAGAATCCTCTACTGAGTTAGTTTTAATTTTATCCCCCAAGATCTGATTAATTAGTTAAACATTAAACTTAATTATATGATTAATTTATTTTATAACTAAGTCAAATGTATAATTTGTCTTATAGAACATAGAACATTACAACGCAGTACAGGCCCTTCAGCCCTCGATGTTGCGCCGACCTGTGAAACCAATCTAAAGCCCATCTAACCTACACTATTCCAATATCATCCATATGTTTATCCAATGACCATTTAAATGCCCTTAATGTTGCGAGTCCACTACTGTTGCAGGCAGGGCATTCCTTGCCCTTACTACTCTCTGAGTAAAGAACCTACCTCTGACATCTGTCCTATATCTATCACCCCTCAATTTAAAGCTATGTCCCCTCATGCTAGCCATCACCATCCGAGGAAAAGGGCTCTCATAGTCCACCCTATCTAATCCTCTGATCATCTTATATGCCTCTATTAAGTCACCTCTTAACCTTCTTCTCTCTAACGAAAACAGCCTCAAGTCCATCAGCCTTTCCTCATAAGACCTTCCCACCATACCAGGCAACATCCTGGTAAATCTCCTCTGCACCCTTTCCAATGCTTCCACATCCTTCCTATAATGCGGCGACCAGAACTGTACGCAATACTCCAAGTGCGGCCCCACCAGAGTTTTGTACAGCTGCAACATGACCTCATGGCTCCGAAACTCAATCACTCTACCAATAAAAGCTAACACACCATACGCCTTCTTAACAACCCTATCAACCTGGGTGCCAACGTTCAGGGATCTATGCACATGGACACCAAGATCTCTCTGCTCATCCACACTACCAAGCATCTTACCATTAGCCCAGTACTCTGTAATCCTGTTACTCCTTCCAAAGTGAATCACCTCACACTTTTCTGCATTAAGCTCCATTTGCCACCTCTCAGCCCAGCTCTGCAGCTTAGCGATATCTATATAGCTGGAGTTCCTCAGGCTCCAGCACTTCTGTAATGTTACGTTATCCAGACTTAAGTTTTTTCACGCACTTCTGAATCACAATCATCACTCCTTTCTGCTCTTTGTGACATTTGTAACCATGTTTTCCACTACACTCACAACATATGGCCCCTAATTTATGAAAATGGAAATACTAAAGTTAAAGTTTATTTATTAGTCACATGTAAGGCTTACATTCACATTGCAATGAAGTTACTGTGAAAGCCGCTACAGTCCGGCGCCTGTTCAGGTCAATGCACCTAACCAGCACATCTTTCAGAATGTGGGAGGAAACTGGAGCATCTGGAGGAAACCCACACAGACATGGGGAGAATGTGCAAACGCCGCACAGACAGTGACCCAAGCCAGGAATCGAACATGGGTCCCTGGTGCTGTGAAGCAGCAGTGCTGCCACTCTGACTGGCATTGTAGGTTTGGAACACCAGCCTGTCAGTTGATCACGTCAAGACTGATCCAACATTTACAAATTACAGCAACTGGTTGCTTGGATGTCAGGACAACTAGCAGGTTGAATACATGGAGATAGGACCTGGGTGGGATTGTTGTCGGTGCAGGCTGGATTGGCCGAATGGCCTTCTTCTGCACTGGAGGGATTCTATGATTCTACAAACTACAGGCAAATCCCAAATTGAGTAATGTCCGGTTACTTGAGGAAATCTCCGTGCTGTCAGATTCAAACAGTTCAGGTTTGACTTGAAGTTGTCAGTGAACAATTGCTGTTGCACAACCCAAAAATGCTTAGGGAAAAGCAAAAGTTCTGAAACTTGAGTTGTAAAATGCTGGGTTCACATGTCATTGTGCATTGTTTGAATTGATTTGATAAAGTTGGGAGATGGATCACTTTCTAATGTTAAGAATGACACTGAATGAAGAAAGAGGCCTACTTGTGTAGAAGCAGTACGTTTAAAACAGGATCATGCTAACTGAGACAGAAGCTGCTGAAGTTGAAGACACTTCAAGATGACCAAATGTTTTGACTTTCTGGTCTGGGGGACTGACAAATTATCATGGACTTCGTGAGATTTTGAGAATATGCTGCTTTTTTTCTGAGTAGTTTTAATTTTTGCTCCATGAAATCTCAGTAATGCCATGTTCTGAAGTCTTGACATGGGATCATGGATTTAAAATTTTATGCGCACAGCCCTCATAAAGCAAGGTTGGTCCATTTTCGGACATTCTTACATTATGAGATTTCATAGTTTCAGTTTTGGGGGAGGTGACTTCCAAGGACTGCATACCCCTGTTCACAGTTGGCATCAAACATGGTGTCCATGGGCATGCAGGTTTCCATTGAGATATGGGACAAAGTGTACAATGAAGAAGGACCAGCTCCCATGTTGGCACTGGAACAGGAAACATTTGGCTAAACTCTACATTGTATAGATACTTTCCAATAGTACTTTGGCTATTGGGCTGTGATGCACATGCTCCCCTCACTCTGTGACACAACTAAAGATAAATCTCCATGGAGGCAATTTTAAAGAGCCTTCAGGAGTTGGAAATGTGATGTATGAAGAGATAGAATTGAGTGGGAGCCAAAAGCTTGGTTTCTTGATGGTGGATTTGATTTGATTTGATTTGATTTATTATTGTCACATGTATTGGCATACAGTGAAAATTATTGTTTCTTGCGTGCTATACAGACAAAGCACACCATTCATAGAGAAGGAAATGAGAGAGTGCAGAATGTAGTGTTACAGTTATAGCTAGGGTGTAGAGAAAGATCAACTTAATGCGAGGTAGGTCCATTCAAAAGTCTGACGGCAGCAGGGAAAAAGCTGTTCTTGAGTCGGTTGGTATGTGACCTTGGACTTGTGTATCTTTTTCCTGACGGAAGAAGGTGGAAGAGAGAATGTCCGGGGTGCGTGGGGTCCTTAATTATGCTGGCTGCTTTGCCGAGGCAGCAGGAAGTATAGACAGAGTCAATGGATGGGAGGCTAATTTGCGTGATGGATTGGGCTACATTCATGACCTTTTGCAGTTTTTTGCAGTCTTGGGCAGAGCAGGAGCCATACCAAGCTGTGATACAATCAGAAAGAATGCTTTCTATTGTGCATCTGTAAAAGTTGGTGAGAGTGGTAGTTGACATGCCAGCTTTCCTTAGTCTTCTGAGAAAGTAGAGGCGATGGTTGGCTTTCTTAATTATGGTGTCAGCATGGGGGGACCAGGACAGGTTGTTGGTGAGCTGGACACCTAAAAACTTGAAGCTCTCGACTCTTTGTACTTCGTCCCCATTGACGTAGACAGCGGCATGTTCTCATCTACACTTCCTGAAGTCGATGACAATCTCCTTCGTTTTGAGATGCAGAGATGCAATGATGAAATCGATGGTATGCTTGTGACGTGTTGGGTCTCATGCTGTCCTGTGGTGGGTTCTCACTTGTAAATACATTTGCATATCATGAATATTCATAGAAATCATAGAAATCCTACAGTACAGAAAGAGGCCATTTGGCCCATCGAGTCTGCACCGACCACTATCCCACCCAGGCCCTACCCCCATATCCCTACATATTTAACCGCTAATCCCTCTAACTTACGCATCTCAGGACACTAAGGGCAATTTTTAGCATGGCGAATCAACCTAACCCGCACATCTTTGGACTGTGGGAGGAAACCGGAGCACCCGGAGGAAACCCACGCAGACACGAGGAGAATGTGCAAACTCCACACAAGCCGGGAATTGAACCCAGGTCCCTGGAGCTGTGAAGCAGCAGTACTAACCACTGTGCTACCGTGCCACCCCATTATCATTAAACTTTAATTTTAAACTTTCATTATCATAAAACTTTTAAAAATTACATCCTATCTTCAAGATAAAGGTAGTGAAGCGCAAGAATCTCACGGCAGCTGGTTCATGTTTGTTTAAAGGTGGTGTGTCAGTTTTGTATAGTTGTCCTGAGGTGAGCAATGTTCCTGATTGAAGTCTGCAACATGAGGGAGGGGAGCAGGACAATGGCAGATTGCATCGAGGCTCGGGGCTGACAATGGTGAGTTAGAGGTGAGGGGGGGATGGGTTGCGGTCGGGGCATTGAGGAGGCCAGGGGGGGAAGAGCCTGGCATCCTGAGGTGGTGGTGGGTGGTGGGAATAGTCAGGCAGGTAAGAAAACGAGGAGCCTAACGGGTAGTGTCAGTGCTGTCTGAATGTGGATCCATTTCACTGATGGCTGAGTTTAATTACTCCCACTGAGGCTGATTCTGGACAATCTCTTTCACAATGCATAAAAGAGCGGGTAAACTGAACCAGCAAGCTCAGCCATGTCCCACAGATTGGCGAATACAACAGCGAATGCTAACATGAAAATTCAACTGAATGCAAAAACTAAATACAAAAACACCGCATTGTTTCTTCCACAATAAAGGATATGTCCCTAACTCCCTTGTAATCATTAATTTGTGCCACCCATTAGGTGTGCCAGTATGTTTAACTCTGACTAAGCTAGTCTCACAAATGATGATGATGATGCACACATGAATGAAGCGAAATCAATGTAAAGTGAAAAAAGTATTGGTGAAATTTAAATTTGAAAAACACTCATGCCACCATTGTGTCCTCAATATGTCTTATGTTAATGAAGTTGGGCAGGAAAGTTGTGGCCAAGATGCAGAGACTTGCTGCTCATGCAGGAGATTCATTTACAACCCTTCACTCATTATCAGCTGACAGCCAGTTTCTACTGAAAAGCTTCCCTCACCGCATGATCGCACATGTTCCCCCATGAATGGAATCGGCACTTTAAGTTTTAAGTGTAATCTTGTGGGAACCAGCAAAAAGCAAGAGAGCAGAAATTCAACCCACTTCCTGTTCCTATGTCGGGAATGGCGTACCACGGTTAGAGTTCCGTCGTATATTGGCGCTGAGCTGATATTTCTACTGGGTTTTGCTAGGTGCCAACTGCAGTGGGAAGTTTCTCATCAGCTGATATAGTCCAATAGCTTGCCATACACCATGATCAAAACTGCCTTTCAAATCTCTCTTCAGTGGATGTGCAGCTTGGGTATGAACACAGTAGAGTGAAATACGTATATGCTGCAGTAAAATATGGGATCTGTATAGAACCATGGGCAAGATCTTCCAGCTGTTCTTGCTGATGGGATTGGCGATGATGCACCCCCACTGTGGGTTTCCCGGCAGTGTGGGATTGATTCAATTGAAAATCCCATTGATAGCGGAGGGACCACAAGATCCTGCCACTGGCAAATGGCAACCCGCCTCCACCACTGAGAAATACAACATGTTGGAGGGGGCGGGGGGAGGGGCAGAGAATCCCACCCCATCTTTAGCAGCTTAACCAAGGAGAAATAGATCTGCCAATTCTCTTGGAATGCCACTTTGAACATCATCAAACACTTTGGCATGAGCAACACCCAAATTGTACCTGTTGCAAAAAGTGTTTTCTCCCCCATAACCAGATATGGGTGGCACGGTAGCACAGTGGTTAGCACTGCTGCTTCACAGCTCCAGGGACCTGGGTTCGATTCCCGGCTCGGGTCACTGTCTATGTGGAGTTTGCACATTCTCCTCGTGTTTGCGTGGGTTTCCTCCGGGTGCTCCGGTTTCCTCCCACAGTCCAAAGATGTGCAGGTTAGGTTGATTGGCCATGCTAAAATTGCCCCTTAGTGTCCTGGAATGCGTAGATTAGAGGGATTAGTGGGTAAAATATGTAGGGATATTGGGGTAAGGCCTGGGTGGGATTGTGGTCGGTGCAGACTCGATGGGCTGAATGGCCTCTTCCTGCACTGTAGGGTTTCTAAGATTTCTTTCTAAGATTTCTAAGATATGTTGGTCAAACTTAAAGTTAATTTATTAGTCACAAGTAAGGCTTACATTAACACTAAAATGAAGTTACTGTGAAATTCCCCAAGTCGCCACAGTCCGGTGCCTGTTCAAGTCAATGCACCTAACCAGCACGTCTTTCAGAATGTGGGAGGAAACTGGAGCACCCAGAGACCATCCACGCAGACATGGGGAGAACATACAAACTCCACACAGACAGGGACCCAAGCCGGAAATCAAACCCAGGTCTCTGGCGTTGTGAAGTAGCAGTGCTAACCACTGTGCTACCATGCCGCCCTCACATGCACCACAGTGGACATGCTACATGTTAGGGCAATAGGGCATTGTTTTAGAATGTTATTCAAACAAAAACTTTAAAAATATTTTTTGGTACATTTAGGAGTGGTAACTTGATAGAGTTTTGATGAATGCAGCAGCAAGTGGATTCAACACTAAAACGCCTTTTTAAAATCACAAAGTCAATCCGCCACCTGGGAGTAAACTGATATTAAATTATTGAAAATAGTTTTACAAATATATATTAAACCATTTGCCATTTGATTGAGGTGTAGTGGTCAGTTTCCGAATAAATTTTGATCTTTTTGCTTGCACAAATGTGAAATTTTCTTTTTCAGTCCCCACAATTCATCTCTCATATAGATATTATTTAAAACATATTGATTAATGTCCTTGTGCCAAAAGATCCAACTGAATTTTTGGAATCTTCTTGATGGTCTGCTAACATGCATAATCAGCAGAAATTTCCAATGGTGATTGATTTATCTGGGGTATTGAGGGCATGACCAACAGGGCCTGCTACTAGCACAAGGTTTTAACAAAATAAAACTACAACTGTGACAACCAGTGAAAATCTATCCTGAGCACTTGGTTACAAGAGCACGGTTTCTGCACTGAACGTCCAAATATTCCAAGGATTGACAATCACCGTCAGATTGCTGATCTGCTCCAATCATTTGGAGATACAATTGGCAAACGGTTTTTTAACTGGTGTCTGAAGCTGCTCCACGCCCGAGGCTCCTGGAGACGTTTTGGTGAAAGTTCGTCAGGAACTCGCGCACATCCACAAAGACAAACAGTGGAAGGGAAAGTTTGGTACTGCTCCCGTCGATCCGTGCGGTTGCTGAGCGCATAGAGAGTAACTGTCGAGCGGGCCCGGTTGGCGGGGAGAGGGAAGGAGGGGTTCCACCACACGTGATACACACAAAATCACCCGCCTTGGGAAAAGATCGACTGCTGACAAGAGTTGCTATTTTGTCGTCCACACGCGCTGAAGAGAGAGGTTTTGCTCCTGCAGTCCAGATGTTGTTGAAGGCAGAGGGACAGAGCGAGAACCCAATCGAGAATCACATGATATCACAGCAGGAATTCTCATTGTGAGCCTTTTGTAAAAGGCTTTAGACTGCATGCCCAGAACTTCGGATTTGGACACCAGATCGCCATCAGATTGCCGATCTGCTCCAATCACCTGGCCTCTTCTGAAATAGGGGGGCCTGGTGGGGGGGGGGGGGGGGGGGGGGGGTGGCGATTCTCCCAAAAGTGCTAAATTGGCGAGAAAACTGGTGTAAATCACGACTGCTTTTTCAGTTCAACTTCAGACCCGAATCTCCCCACTCTGTGCAATACACAGGTCACAATCGCGAATATAATTAAACACTCAGGGGATGGGGCCTATTCACGCCAAAGGCTGACAGTTCCAGGCCTCTGTGCATGCGCAGTGGCCCCAATTGCTGATCACTGGCCAGCCTGGGACCCTCGCACTGCTGCCCCTCCAGCCTCACCCCCACCCCCCCACGGCCCAATCACGGCCCACACAAGCGTTCCCGGGCCAGCCCTGACCCCTCCACCTGTTCTGGAGCACCCCTATTTCCAGCCCTCCCGCTATAGTGGTGATTCCCCCACACACCCCCATCCTGGAAGATTCCCCCCCCCCCCCCCCCACTGACCACTCCTTGGGAGCCAGACACCCCCTGGCAGACCACCCCCTTGGAGGCAGGTCCCCCCTCCGGCTGACCACCTGCCTCCCCCCCAGCTCACCCCAATCGATAGCCTCTCTCCAGCCCAATGCAGAGTGGCAGCGAGACCTCCACCAATTGCCCACTCAGCTCCACCCACAACAGACCCCACCCCTGACTCTGCCCACATTAGGCCATGCCCTTTGACCCTGCCCCATTTCCAGGCCCCCCCCCCTGATGCCCACCCCTTTGGCCCAGTCCCTTGGCACCTTGGCCCCTCCCCCTTTCCCCCAGGCCCCGCTCCCTTGACCCCACCCCATTGGCACTGCCCAATGCCTGGTGGACAGTGCCAAGGTGCCCCTGGGCATGGGCACTTTGCCCCTTGTACAGTTCCAGGGGCACAGGCTGGCACTGCCAGGGTGCCCATGCCCAGGGGGCACCATCACACCTGCCACCTGACCCCCTGGGGTCCCCTTGCCCCCTCCCCCCTTCACTCCGGCAGGGTCTCCTACTGGTTCCCTGCAAGTGGGGAGCTACTCTAAACCCCGCCTGATGAAATATTCCTGGCTGGGTGGGAGATGCTATCGGGTCAGAGAATTCCGTGCCGAGTCCAATAATGATATTTAGAATGCATTTTTAAAAATTCAAATTACTTACCTCTATTCCTGCCAGTTTCCAGTGCAGTCCCAGCTGCACCTGTTCTTTGGCTGTGGGAGACACGCATGCGTTCCCGCAAAATGGCCGACACGCGATTCTCCTATCCTGACCCGCCAAAAAACGTGCGCATCGGGATGGGAGAATTGCCCCCAGAGAGTGTACCTTCAATCCAATTGCTTCCTCATAGTCCTGGATCATCGGAGGAAGACAAGCCATACCCTCTTTTTTTTTTACAGCACTTGCTGCCATATTACGGTGAATGTTCACTGACACACTGATCATTTTAACAGCTTTTCAGTGTGTCAGTGTATGAGTGGATGGGTGAATGGGTAAGTGATTAAGGAGGTACGATGGGGGAGGTAAGTGAGTAAAGGGTTATGGTGGCAGCTGGGTAAGGTTCATGAGGTCGGGGTGAATCAAGTCGATGAGGAGTCAGGTAGGCTCGGGGAGACAATAAGGCGATCTACGGGAGTTGGGGGAGGGGGTTATTCAGGTCAGGTCAAAAGTGGAGTCACTGGATTGGGGGTCAGGTGTTTAGGCCTAGTCAGGCCAGTTGGAGTGGACTGAGGATTCAGGGTATTGGGAGGGAGTAGGGTGGTGGGTGTTAATCAGACTTGGAAGGTTTGGGGAGTGGTGTTGGATGAATCAAGGTGGGTGGGTAGAGCCGGGTTGTGAGGGTTAGTCAGGTTGGATCGAGGCAGGATGAGAGGGGATTCGGGGGTTTAGCAGGGAGTTGTGGGTCAATGGAGGGTCTGGACAATCTGGTGTACAGGTTTCTCAGTCTAACATTTCCTGGGTAACAATCTGAGTTAGTTGGAACTATTCAAAGTCTCCACTTCAACTCAGAGATTGAGATTTTCTTGGAGGGTCCCAAGGAGCAAGGGAATTGTTTATTGGAGGTAAAATTTCCCAGTCAGTGGGTGGGGACTTCTCATAGTACATTTTGGTTGAGTATGTCTGACTTTCTGACAATCCAGCGATCAGAAAGTCTGAGCCATTGTTCGTGTAAAAGATATTTTAATTTGCTATGGAAATTAAGGTTAACAACACTCCTTTAGCATTGATCCATAGCACCCATCCACTGTTTCTCTGGCAAATTATCAACTAAAAAGATTTCAGCATGAATCCCAACCAGATTGCTCAGGATTAGTATTCTTTATGATCTTCCACTATGATTGAGAAGACTATGGGTGGTATTTTACAACCTCACTCGTCCGAAACCATAAAATCCCACTCAAGGTCAATGGACCTTTCCGATTCCCGTGGCAGGCGGGGTGATAAAATTCTGGCCGAAGAGTCTGTTAAAAATGTGGAAAAGTACAAACTTTCTGCTGCAGATTCCTCTTCCATAGTCAGTAGGATTTTTCCTCACTTGGGGATATTGCACGTATGAATGTGAACCAGCTACCATTCCTTCCCAGATTCTAGCTTTTGTTTAGGAGCAATACCACAGCTGACCAACTCGCTTTTATTTAATGTTTTGATTAGCATTGCATATGACTTTGTCTCACACAAGTGCACAAATTTGTGAAGTGTTCCATATTTTCTTTGGGTGTCACAGTGGCAGAATGCCACCATACCTTACAATGCCAAGGACCCAGGTTCAATTCCAGCCTTGGGGTGACTGTCTGTGTGGAATTTGCACGTTCTCCCAGTGCCTGGGTGGATTTCCTCCGGTGGGATGCTCTGGTTTCCTCCCATAATCTGAAGATGTGCAGGTTAGATGGATTGGCTGTGCTAAATTTCCCCTTAGTGTCCCAAAATATTTAGGTTAGGTGCATTAGCCATGGTAAACGTTTGGGGTACGGAGTAGAGTGGGGGAGAGGGTCTGGGTAAGTTGCTGTGTCAGAGAGTCGGTACAGGCTCAATGACCTGCACCAAAGGGGATTCTATGATTCTAGTGCATGATTCTAAGTGAGATAATAAGATGAGCTGACGGTTCCCTGATGGTGTTGGATTCAACTTGTCTTTCTTGCCTTCAGGTACACAAATTTACTTCCTTTGTTAAGTTGGCCAAGCTGATTTAGCAACTGTGTGAATACAATCAGATGTTCCCGGTAAGTCTACCCTTTGAACATAATCTAAAACTTTATATACATCTGAGATAAAAAAGTGCAACATCTACAAGGATTGATGAAAGCTAACAGCAAGGAACGAACATGATTAATAGTGGTATAATTTAAAAAGTAGCAGTCAGCTCATCTTCTTCTGTTCTTAGGGGTTCTACATAATTTATATCTCATCTTGTTAGAGTGATCTTCAAAATGCAGAAACATGGATTATTTGTGAAGTTTTCTATCTTAATTATGACTGACCAAAATGATTAGAACGTTGAATAATTAGTATGTGCCTCTCAGCTCCCCTGTCTGTTTCTGTGACATGGTTCAGATTGCAATGTGAATGCTAACAAAGAATTATTCCAAAATTACTCAGTGATCATCAGATGAAAGTTTCTAGATTCTTGTCATTAAAATGGTGTGTCTGCATATAAATATTCTGTCTGGTACAGCTGATGTGATGAAATTCTTCATCTGCTGAGGTCATGGACATGGCCAGTCAATTAATTGCTCTTATCTTCTTCTGAAATCCACTCCAATTATAACAAATGGTTTTTTAAATTAAAAAGATATGCTTATTTTGCCCAGTTCATTGAGAACAATTCTTTGTTCTTATTTTGTTTAAATTGCCATTTTTCTGCAGTCCGTGAATAGACTGCAAGAGTTGTATTTGGAAAACTAAATTTCATTTCAGGGATGAAAGAATTGTGGTTCTGTTTTAAGATCTTAAATTTGTAATTTCCGATATCATATTGTTGAACATTGCATTTAATAATGGATAGATTTATCCTATGGTTTGGAATGGTAGCAAACCATACTAGAATCTCCTGGATGAACCTTCAAGTCACTATTAGATCCGAGAAAGGTTTTACACTACAGCTTTCTAAGTTTTGATCAAGGCCTGATTGAAGTAAAAGCACGACAATGGGTGAGATTTTCCAGCCGCCGCCCCCCCCCCCCCCCCCCCCCCCCACCCCCGCTCCTGCCAATATTTTCTGGTGATGGAGGCATCTTGCCATTGGCTGCCATTGAGATCGTCCAGTCCCACCGATGTCCACAACGTTTTGTGTGCCTCGCCAGTGATGCAATGGGACTGTAAGATCCCACCAGTGGGAATGTCTGGAAAATCCCATCCACAGTCAGATTGAAGTTGGACTGCTCAGTTCTCTCGCCAGGCAAAACAGAGGTCTGTATGCGCACAAAAAAATAATTTGTCTGCCAACATTAAAAGTTTACAAATGGCATCTGTCCAGCTTCCCATGAATTATTTTAACCTCGCATCAGTTGGCGTTTTACAACAGTTGATGCAAAGTTGAAAGGATAGATTGCCTTCTCGAGATAGTCTTGCTTCACTTGCCAAAAACCAGGCCCAATGATTTCTCAAGTTTCCCCACACACCTTGTACATGGGATAAAGCCAAAGCTGTCATTCATACAAAATCATATAGTATAACTGGCCAAGCTTATATGTATATTAACTAAAGTTTAAGTCGTGCAAGTGCACTATTTCTTTCAGAGGTCTGTGCTCAATAGAGCTTTAACTTGGCTTGAACAGATGCTGGATTGCAGTCCACAAAAACTGTGAACATGCAGCTTCCTGCTTATTACTGCCAAATTTAGCAAAAGGCATTTAAAAAAGAATTAGGTGTGATTTACAATCAGGAATAACTTGCATGAATCAATATTACAATGAGGAACATCTGCTTTCTCATCACTACACCCATATTTAGTTCCCTTATTACTACTAGTATTCCCGAGAGTTTTACAGAAATAAATTATCCAGCAATGTATGTTTAATTAAAAGCTACAGCACCTTAATTGGCAATAGTTAATGATATCCAATGAAGTAGAATCACAGAATCCCTACAGTGCAGAAGGAGGCCATTCGGCCCATTGAGTCTGCACCGACAACAATCCCACCCAGACCCTATCCTTGTCACCCCAAATAGTCCCCCTGACACTAAGGGGCAATCCCACCCAGACCTGTTCCCCGTAAGTGGAGTTCGCACATTCTCCCTGCATCTGCATAGGTTTCCTTCGGGTGCTCTGGTTTCCTCCCTCATTTTGCAGTAAATTGATTGCAGTGTTAATTAAGACTACTTGTGACTAATAAATAAACTTAACTTACGTGTGGGTTAGGTTGATTGGCCATGATAAATTGAGAGACAAGATGGAAAGCGAGATTTAAAAAGTGGACAAATGATACGTTGGAAGAAATGAAAATTTAAAATATAATAATAAAAAAGTTAAAATAATAAAAGTTAGTAAGTATGGTAAATAAAATAAAATAAATGGAAATGGAGTGGCAGTGGAGGAGAGAGTTCATGCTCTGAATTTGTTGAACTCAATGTTAAGTCCGGAAAGCTGTAATGTGCCCAATTAGAAGAGGAGATGCTGTTCCTCCAGTTTGCCAAGGATAGTCACGTGAACATCAGAGCAAATGGTATGTGACAGGAAGGTCTGGGTCCTGATTGCGGACAAACAGAAGGTGCTCTGCAAAGTGATCACCCAGACTGCTGATGTAGATTCGACTGCATTGGGAGCAGTGAATTCAATAGACCAGATTGAAGATTAAAGATCATTTCCTAGTTGTGCTGCTTAGTTTATCATTAAATGATTCCAGCACAGAAGGAGGACATTCAGCCCGCCATATCCATGCTGGCTCTCTGCAAGAAGAACTCACCTAATGCCACTCCTCTACCTTTTCCATGTAGCCCTACAAATATTTGATCCAATTCCCTTTTGAAAGTCATGATTGAATCCGCCTCCATAATACTCTCAGGCGATGATTCCAATATAAAGAGTTTTACAATGAATCGCTAATATGTATCTGCTTGTTTATGGTAGAATTAAACTTTTTCCAATTTACCTTCATTTTTTTGAATTGAAAGTTTCAAAGTTTATTTATTAATATCACAAGGAGGCTTCCATTAACTATAATGAAGTTACTGTGAAAATCCCCTAGTCGCTACACTCTGGCGCCTGTTCTGGTACACTGAGGGAGAATTTAGCATGGCCAATGCACCTAACCAGCACATCTTTTGGACTGAGGGAGGAAACCAGAGGAAACCCAGGCAGACACGGGGAGAATGTGCAGACTCTGCACAGACAGTGATCCAAGCCAGGAATCGAACCTGTGTCCCTGGCATTTTGAGGCAGCAGTGCTAACCACTGCACCATCATGCCACTCTAATTTATGCCAATACGTTGATTTAAGCACTCTTCTGTCTTCTAATTTTGACCTAGATCACACTGAAATACAGAGATGATTTCTTATTCTCTAATTGTGCAAATAGTTCAGTGCAGTTGAACGCCTTCCTGATTCCAGTAATCAGTACAAATTTACAGCCTGTTGTTGGCACTGAGGGCTCACATATTGTAGAGTGAGTCTAGGCATTTTCTTAAAAAGAAATTACTCCCGCTCAAGTTTATGCTTATAAAGGAATGCTAGACTATTAATTACCAATAAACCAAGCCCACCAGGTCTCTGTTTAATTACCAATAAACCAAGCCTACGAGGTCTCAGTTTATTAGCAGCAGTGGCCAGGCTATCTGCAAAGATCCAGCAATAAGCCTTATTCGGTGGCAGAAACATGAACAAAATTAGATCTTTGATGCCTTTAAATAACTACACGACAATAACACTGGTCATAAAATGGAATGCATAGCTAAGAGAAAACAGATTTAAAGACTCAGCATGTGATCTGTTGATGGAAGAGGTCATAACTGAGAAAAGCATTGTACTCATTTCAATCGCATAACCTGAAAAATGGCAATGATGTTACTTGACATTTGAACACAATTGCAAAGTACAGACAGAAGTGAAATGAAATCCAACAGCTGTTTAACGATATCAAGACAGCAAAAGCGATGAATGCATTAACTTCACTCAATAAGTGACTAGAGGATGATCCATGCAGATGACAAAGTCAACACCTGCAGAATCTGAAGTGGAAGACTGGTAAGCATTCGGATGTTGGGAAGACATGGGGAAATATTTTGGCCCCTTTATGGGGGCAATTCTTGAGGGCCGCATGATTGCGCTGGATTCAATGGAGAGGCAGCGTTTGAAACTGAGCCAATCGGGTGGAAGGGCATGTGTCCTGGGTCAGGGAGGAACCTCGGTTGGAATCAGGGAGCAAAAGAGTGTAGGCATGCTTTGTCGTTCTCTCAGACCATTGCTCATACATATAAATATAGTTGCTAATAATTTCTTCTTTACTTGAAGTCACAAGTCTTCTTCAAAATTATCACACTGGCGACGAGGAAAACTTTTGTTAGTCATTGGGAGATTGCAGTGTGCAGCTAGAGGAGGAGGATACTATGTGTTGAAACTACAAAGAAGCAAGGTACACACGCCACATAAAAATATGAAAGGTTGAGTCCTCTGACCCAGAGATGGAAAACTGGAACAGTATATTGAAAGGCTGTATCATTTCTTTGTAGCAAATGAGATCACAACAGAAGGAAAATGAAACATGATCCTACTCACAGTCTGTGGCCCACAAACTTACACCTTAGTGAGAAGACTATCATGGCCTGACGCTCCAGACACAAAGATTTTTGACCAGATTGCTGAATTGGTCATTTTTACCCCTGACCTTCAATAGCAATGCTAAATGCTAAATAGCAATAGTAAAAAAAATAATTCTGCAGTCCGGGAGCCAGGGGAGTCAGTCTTCAGTTTTGTGGCTAGATTGAGAGAGCTCACAGGGCAGTGCGAATGTGGCCCAGCTTTAGGGGAGATGTTAAGAGATCATTTGGTTTGTGAAATAAACGGCCTTGTATTACAAAAGAAGTTGCTGGCTGAGACCAAAACCTCTTTAGAGAAAGCTGTGGAGATGGCCCAGGCGACTGAATGCACTGAGCAGGGCATGAGTGAGGTACAAGGCGTGCTCAGCAAGGTGAACCATTTGTGGTGAAAAATGGTTACTGTGAGGAACAGCATGAATGAGGACACAGCAGAGCCTGGGAAGGTGAGTACAGCACTGGGGGTGGAAGTTTGTTTCGGATGTGCGGAGGGTGGGGGGAGGGCACTCCCAAGAAACTTGTCAGTGCAGAATTTCTGTTATGTTTCCGATGTAATTGGAAGGGTCATTTACAAGCATGCTGCAGAATGAAGCAGTCAGTTCAGAACATGCAAAAACAACAACAGTTAGTGTAATCATTAAAAAATAAACAGGATGACGAGGCCAACAAGAGACCTGAGTGGCATACCCTAAACTAGTCCAACTAAACAAGCTGCTCCGATAGAGATATCTCTAATGGTGAATGGCAGATCTCTCAAAATGGTGGTTGACACAGGAGGTGTGGCCACAGTCATAGGGGAGCAGGCATTTTGCTGCCTTCATAATGGGTCAGGAGCCATTTTGTCTACTTATACAGGAGAGACATTGAAAACAGCTATAGTTCGAGTATCCTACAGAAACCAAACAGTCCCACTACCTGTTTTAGCAATTGAAGGTCACAGACCTTGTTTCATGGGTCCAGATTAGTTGAAGCAGATAAAATTAGATTGGTTGGGAAATATTAAACTGATGGGACGGATGTTTTCAAGAGTTACTGTGTAAATACTCTGAATATTTTCAACAAGAACTGGGACGAATCAAAGGAATGAAAGCCAAAATTTATCTAAATCCCAAGGTAACACCAAAGTTTTTCTGGGCTCGCCCAGTCCCTTATGCATCGCATCATGAGATTGAAGTTGAGCTTGAGAGATTGAAAGATTTGGGTGTTATAAATCCTGTACAGTTCCTGAAATGGTCTTCATCAATAATTCCAATACTCAAACCGAATCGTACTGTAAGAATATGTAGGTATTTATAAAACTCATTGTTAATCGGGAAGTTCAGATAGATAGATGCCCTATTCCTGAAATTGAGGACTCCGACACCAAACTAGCAGGGGGCTTGAAATATACCAAGTTAGACCTCAGTCGCGCCTACCAGCAGCTGGAGTTAGATGAGGATTCTCAAAGTTAGTTACTATCAGCACCCATGAAGGACTACACCAGAACACACAGTTACATTTTTAATTTGATTTTGATTTGATTTGATTTACTATTGTCACATGTATTGGTATACAGTGAAATGTATTTTGGGCGAATCTCCCAAAAAAATTCAAAGTGTCGAACTTGCGTGAAAGATGGAGTAAATCACACTGTTTTTTTCAGCGGGTTTTCAAAATGAACCTCCCACACTCTGTACACTGCAAAGAGCACGAGCATGAATCACATGAAAAATCCAGGGACAGGGCCTATTCCCGCCAAAGAGGCTGAAATCAGTGCATCTAAGCCGGCCACTACACATCTCTGGGAGATTGCCAAACATGTCCTCCCAGCATTGAGATCGCTGGCCTCAACCCCGCCCCCCCCCCCCCCCCCCCATTGACATTGTTGGCCTCATTGCTCATCTCTTACTCCCCCACGGACATTGCTGGCCTGATTGCTGCCCCCCCCTCCCCCTCCCCACGGACGTTGCTGGCCTGATCGCTGGCCTCTCACCCCCTTCCCTCCCCAACGAGAACATAGCTGGCCTCCTGGCCTCCCCATCCCCCATTGACCCGGACATTTCTGGCCTCCCTATTCCCCCCCACCCACCCCCGCTCCCCCCACCCCATTCTCACCCAGAGCACTGGCCTCACTGCTGCCTTTCACACATAGAGCGCTGTGCTGCCATGCACACCCCCCTACCTGCAAGCATTCCCCATTATTGAGTGAGAGAGAGCCTTGAGCACTGCACTCCCCCCCCCCCCCCCCCCCCCTCCGTGCCGGATACAGTACCTTGTTGACTTAACCCAATCAGCACCTTTGGAGATGGCTCACCTTCTATTGAAACCAGGTTGCCTGTACATTATTCACAATGAAATTTAACTAATGGGCCCATGACTGGCCCAAACTGACTGCACCTGGACTCCCTTAACAATGACGTGGAGATGCCGGCATTGGACTGGGGTAAACACAGTAAGAAGTTTAACAACACCAGGTTAAAGTCCAACAGGTTTATTTGGTAGCAAAAGCACACAAGCTTTCGGACTCCAAGCCCCTCCGAAATCTTGTGTGGCTTTTGCTACCAAATAAACCTGTTGGACTTTAACCTGGTGTTGTTAAACTTCTTACTCCCTTAGCAAGCCAGAGCTGTGTATAAGCTGCAATTATAGACACACAGATAGTCATGCCAGGACGAGATGATATCCAAGAAAAATGGTCCCAGAGTTTTAGCGAGTGAGTAGGCCTGCCTCCTGGACACAGTGGAGACGAGGCTCCAGCTGCTGTACCCAACTCAGGGCCATCGGCAAGCACATTATGGGAGGCATTGGCTGCAGTTGTGAATACCAGGACACTGATGCCTCAGTCCAGAGACCAGCACCGCAAGGAGATGAACATTCTTCAGGCAGCAATTGTCTGCATCCCATTCTGAAACCTGTACATGTGCTGTGCCTAAAATGTCAGACCATCCCCAGACACCCCACCTATCCCAATACTGCCTCAACCCCCTCGCAAACAGCACCCCACAGCGGGGACTCATTTCCTCGAATCGGCCAACACGAGCTCCCTGAACCCAACACACATTGCATCCCATGCCCTTCCATACATCATGCTTTCAATCCCCCTTATGTCCTCACAGGAGAAAAATGCACACAACCACCATGAGAGGGAAAAGACCGGTGGGGGTGTTCCTGAGCTGCGATTGTTGACGGTCTGTGAGCAGTGTGCCCTGGAGTGGCAGGGGGAGACAACCAGGTCAGCGTCTGGCATGCAAGTGAGCATCAGCTGAACCCTATTTCTAAGTCTTCTTTGTAGTAAGTGCCATGCTGTGCAGGCTGTTTTCCCTCCCTTCCCCTAATGTGTGTTCTTTCTTACACTACTGGACCCTGATACGCCATCAGGTGGGTTGTGTGGCTCGGTCACAGAATGCTGTAGCGGAGGGGCTCCAGAACTTGGCCCAGTCTCAGATGGCCAGGGCTGAGGGGTCACAGATGATGGGGCAGATGCATCTGGGCCTCTAGGACTGGCAGAGTGAGATGACGTGGAGCTTCTGGTGCTCAGTCCAGCTACCCTGGCATCCCAGGGAGTGTTCCTCGGGCCTATGGGCACCCCAAGGGAGGAGAAATGGCGAGAGGCCATGCCGGAGCCTTCCACCCAGGAGACTCCGGACATCCCGAGACCTTCCGATTCCCCCTTCCCTCACAATAGTGCATCTCAGGGCCAGCTGGATAAACAGGGTGACACAGAAACATCAGTGTCATCCGCAAGTCGGCCGGGGCCCTCCAGGTCTCAGCCCCCCAGGGAATGACCGCTAAGGGCATCACAAGCAATGGGGTGTGGATCATTGATGGACCCCTCCACCTCCGATGTGAATCATGGGGGAGCACCTAGAAGAAGCAGTAGGTCGCACAAAGTAAGGGCATGGGTGAAGCTCACCAGTAGTCAGGATTAAGGTTTTGAACATGTTAAAAGCACCGTTAAATGTTATTATTAATCTGTCTCTGAATCTCCTCGCACAGAGTCTTTTGTTATTGCAATGGAGAGGGATCGGGCCGTACGGCAGGGCAAGGTTTACAATTGGGGGAGAGGTAATTATGATGTGATTAGGCAAGAATTAGGGGGCATAAGTTGGGAACAGAAACTGTCAGGGAAAGGAACTAATGAAAAGTGGAACTTTTTCAAGGAACAAATACTGGATGTCCTGGATAGGTATGTCCCTGTCAGGCAGGGAGGAAATGGCCGAGTGAGGGAACCATGGTTCACGAAAGAGGTGGAATGTCTTGTGAAAAGGAAGAGGGAAGCTTATGTAGGGATGAGGAAACAAGGTTCAGATGGCTCGATTGAGGGTTACAAGTTAGCATGGAATTGTTCCACAGGAGCAGGCTGAGGGTAAGGGAGCTTGTTTGTGCACTAATTTATTTAATTATTTTTCAGTTAAATTAGTGAAAAAAATCGGAGGTTTTTTTTCTAAACAGGAAATAGGCCCAGCAGCAGCCTGGGAAGATTTTGGAGGGTTTAAAAGTGCTTAACTTGGAGGTTTCAGCCTCATTGTTCCACAGGAGCAGGCTGAGGGTAAGGGAGCTTGTTTGTGCACTAATTTATTTAATTATTTTTCAGTTAAATTAGTGAAAAAAATCAGAGGTTTTTTTTCTAAACAGGAAATAGGCCCAGCAGCAGCCTGGGAAGATTTTGGAGGGTTTAAAAGTAGGCCGCACCTTTGAGCGGGCAGCGTCGTTAGCGGGCAGTGGAGTGAGCAGGGGACAGAGTGAGAGCTAAAAGGGCTTTGGCTCACAGGGCTTCGGCGAGGAAGGTTGTTTGTTTGTTTTTCTTTGGTTACACCCCCTTTTTGTTTTATCCCCAAAACTAAAAAGGACATGGCTGGTATGAGTGGGAGGCCAGTATACTGCATTCGGTGTGGGATGTGGGAGTTCCTGGAGACAACTTGCCTCCCGGAAGTCCATATCTGTGCCAGATGTGTGGAACTGCATCTCCTGAAGGATCGTGTAAGGGAGCTGGAGCTGAGGCTCGATGAACTCAGTTTAGTTAGGGAAAATGAGAGAGTCATAGATAAAAGTTATAGTCAGGTAGTGACACCAGGGTCTCGGAAGGAAGACACGTGGGTCACGGTTAGGAGGGGTAATAGTCAGAAGGGTGATGTGCCAGAAAGCACCCCAGTGGCAGTCTCCCATAAGAGAAAGGGATGGGCAACAGATGGGAGAAGGGAAGGGAGTGAGCCGTCTGTGGAGGGATCCCCTGTGGTTGTCCCCCTCCACAATAGGTATATTGTTTTGGATTCTGTGGAGGGGGATGACCCTCCAGGGGTAAGCCACGAGGACCAGATCGCCTCCACGGAGACAGGCTCAGGGGTCCGGAAGGGAAAGAAGGGGTTTAGGAGAGCGATAGTTGTGGGGGACGCAATAGTTAGAGGCACGGACAGGCGCTTCTGTGGGACTGAACGAGAATCCAGGATGGTAGTCTGCCTCCCTGGTGCCGTGGTACTGGATGTCTCCGAGAGGGTAGGAAGCATATTTAAAAAGGAAGATAGTCAAACGGATGTGATTGTACACATTGGGGGAAATGATGTAGGTAGGAAGAGCAGGGGGGTCATACGAGAGAAATTCAGGGAGTTGGGTGCTAGGCTAAAAAGTAAGACCTCCAGTGTAGCAATCTCTGGACTGCTCCCGGTGCCTAGTGCAAGTGAGGCTCGGAACAGGGAGATTCTACAGTTGAACGCGTGGCTAAAGGACTGGTGCAAGAGGGAGGGTTTTAAATTCATAGATAACTGGGAAATCTTCAAGTCAGGATGGCAACTGTACAGAAAGGATGGGTTACACCTTAACTGGAAGGGAGCAAATATCCTGGCTGGGAGTTTTGCTCGAGTGTTTCGGCAGGATTTAAACTAGTGTGGCAGGGGGGTGGGGAACAAAACAGGAGGTCAGTAAATACTGAGGCTGGGGTCGAGCTGGGGGCCAGGGCAAGGCTAGCTAAGAAGAGGAGCACTCTGGAGGAGGAGGACCTGACTGGGCCTGGAGGTCTGGAGTGCATCTGCTTCAATGCGAGGAGTGTAACGGGTAAAACAGACGAACTTAGGGCCTTAATGCTTGTGCGGAATTTGGATGTGGTTGCGGTGACGGAAACTTGGTTAAAAGAAGGACAGGACTGGCAGCTGAATATTCCGGGGTATCAGTGTTTTAGGCGAGACAGAGGAGGGGCTAAAAAAGGTGGGGGAGTAGCGATATTAGTTAAGGAGCATATTACCGTGGTGCAGAGGGTAGACAACTTAGAGGGGTCATGTACTGAGTCGCTGTGGGTGGAACTCAGAAACAGGAAGGGTGCAGTCACTATGCTGGGGGTGTACTACAGACCACCCAACAGCCCACGGGAAGTGGAAGAAAGGATATGTCAGGAGATTCTGGATAGGTGCAGAAAAAATAGGGTTGTTGTAGTGGGGGACTTTAATTTCCCTGGCACAGACTGGAAAGTGCTTAGAGCTGGGGGACCGGACGGGGAGGAATTTGTAAAATGCGTACTGGAAGGTTCTTTGGAACAGTATGTAGATAGCCCGACTAGAGAGGGGGCTATACTGGACCTAGTTCTGGGAAATGAGCCCGGTCAGGTCGTCAAAGTTTCGGTAGGGGAACATGTGGCAAATAGTGACCACAACTCTGTTAACCTTAGGATAGTAATGGACAAGGATGAGTGCTGTCCTACGGGCAGGGTGCTAAATTGGGGGAAGGCTGACTATAGCCGGATTAGGCAGGAATTGGTGGATGTTGATTGGGAGAGGATGTTCGAGGGTAAGTCCGCGTCTGGCATGTGGGAGTCTTTTAAGGAACTATTGATAAGGCTGCAGGATAGGCATGTGCCTGTAAAAAGAAAAGATAGGAAAGGTAGGATTCGAGAGCCGTGGATAACCAGGGAAATTGAGGATCTGATTAAAATGAAAAGGGAGGCGTACGTTAAGTCCAGGCAACTGAAAACAGATGGAGCTCTGGAGGAATACAGAGAGAGTAGGAAAGATCTCAAACGGGGAGTTAGAAGGGCAAAAAGAGGGCACGAGATATTCTTGGCAGGCAGGATTAAGGAGAATCCTAAGGCATTCTATTCATACGTTAGGAACAAAAGAGTTGTCAGGGAGAAAATCGGACCTCTCAGGGACAAAGGAGGGGAATTATGCTTAGAACCCAAGGGAATAGGGGAGATCCTAAATGAATACTTTGCATCGGTATTCACGAAGGAGAGGGGTGTGTTAACCGGGAGTGTCTCGGAGGGAGGTGTTGACCCGTTAGAGAAAATCTCCATTACGAGAGAGGAAGTGTTAGGATTTTTAGGGAACATTAAAACTGACAAAGCCCCAGGGCCTGATGGCATCTATCCTTGACTGCTCAGGGAGACGAGAGGAAATTGCTGGGCCTCTGACGGAAATCTTTGTCGCTTCTTTGGACACGGGTGAGGTCCCTGAGGATTGGAGGATAGCGAATGTGGTCCCGTTGTTTAAGAAGGGTAGCAGGGATAACCCAGGAAATTATAGGCCGGTGAGCTTGACGTCCGTGGTAGGGAAGTTGTTGGAGAGGATTCTTAGAGACAGGATGTATGTGCATTTAGAACGGAACAATCTCATTAGTGACAGACAGCATGGTTTTGTAAGAGGTCGTGCCTTACAAATTTGGTGGAGTTTTTTGAGGAAGTGACAAAAACGGTTGATGAAGGAAGGGCCGTGGATGTCGTCTATATGGATTTCAGTAAGGCATTTGACAAAGTCCCACATGGCAGGTTGGTTAAGAAGGTTAAGGCTCATGGGATACAAGGAGAAGTGGCTCGATGGGTGGAGAACTGGCTTGGCCATAGGAGACAGAGGGTAGTGGTCGAAGGGTCTTTTTCCGGCTGGAGGTCTGTGACCAGTGGTGTTCCGCAGGGCTCTGTACTGGGACCTCTGCTATTTGTGATATATATAAATGATTTGGAAGAAGGTGTAACTGGTGTAATCAGCAAGTTTGCGGATGACACAAAGATGGCTGGAATTGCGGATAGCGAAGAGCATTGTCGGGCAATACAGCAGGATATAGATAGGCTGGAAAATTGGGCGGAGAGGTGGCAGATGGAATTTAATCCGGATAAATGCGAAGTGATGCATTTTGGAAGAAATAATGTAGGGAGGAGTTATGCAATAAATGGCAGAGTCATCAGGAGTATAGAAACACAGAGGGACCTAGGTGTGCAAGTCCACAAATCCTTGAAGGTGGCAACACAGGTGGAGAAGGTGGTGAAGAAGGCATATGGTATGCTTGCCTTTATAGGACGGGGTATAGAGTATAAAAGCTGGAGTCTGATGATGCAGCTGTATAGAACGCTGGTTAGGCCGCATTTGGAGTACTGCGTCCAGTTCTGGTCGCCGCACTACCAGAAGGACGTGGAGGCATTGGAGAGAGTGCAGAGAAGGTTTACCAGGATGTTGCCTGGTATGGAGGGTCTTAGCTATGAGGAGAGATTGGGTAGACTGGGGTTGTTCTCCTTGGAAAGATGGAGAATGAGGGGAGATCTAATAGAGGTATACAAGATTATGAAGGGTATAGATAGGGTGAACAGTGGGAAGCTTTTTCCCAGGTCGGAGGTGACGATCAAGAGGGGTCACGGGCTCAAGCTGAGAGGGGCGAAGTATAACTCAGACATCAGAGGGACGTTTTTTACACAGAGGGTGGTGGGGGCCTGGAATGCGCTGCCAAGTAGGGTGGTGGAGGCAGGCACGCTGACATCGTTTAAGACTTACCTGGATAGTCACATGAGCAGCCTGGGAATGGAGGGATACAAACGATTGGTCTAGTTGGACCAAGGAGCGGCACAGGCTTGGAGGGCCGAAGGGCCTGTTTCCTGTGCTGTACTGTTCTTTGTTCTTTGTTCTTTGAATGAGCTGAAAAAGGGGCTTAGGAGAGCTAGGAGGGGACATGAGAAGTCCTTGGCGGGTCGGATCAAGGAAAACCCCAAGGCTTTTTATTCTTATGTGAGGAATAAAAGAATGACCAGGGTGAGGTTAGGGCCGGTCAAGGACAGCAGTGGGAACTTGTGTATGGAGTCAGTAGAGATAGGCGAGTGATGAATGAATACTTTTCTTCAGTGTTCACCAAGGAGAGGGGCCATGTTTTTGAGGAAGAGAAGGTGTTACAGGCTAATAGGCTGGAGGAAATAGATGTTCGGAGGGAGGATGTCCTGGCAGTTTTGAATAAACTGAAGGTCGATAAGTCCCCTGGGCCTGATGAAATGTATCCTAGGATTCTTTGGGAGGCAAGGGATGAGATTGCAGAGCCTTTGGCTTTGATCTTTGGGTCTTCGCTGTCCACGGGGATGGTGCCAGAGGACTGGAGAATGGCAAATGTTGTTCCTCTGTTTAAGAAAGGGAATAGAAATGACCCTGGTAATTATAGACCGGTTAGTTTTACTTCGGTGGTTGGTAAATTGATGGAAAAGGTCCTTAGGGATGGGATTTACGACCATTTAGAAAGATGCAGATTAATCCGGGATAGTCAGCACAGATTCATGAAGGGTAAGTCGTGCCTCACAAATTTGATAGAATTTTTTGAGGAGGTCACTAAGTGTGTTGATGAAGGTAGGGCAGTTGATGTCATATACATGGATTTTAGTAAGGCGTTTGATAAGGTCCCCCATGGTCGGCTTATGATGAAAGTGAGGAGGTGTGGGATAGAGGGAAAGTTGGCCGATTGGACAGGTAACTGGCTGTCTGATCAAAGACAGAGGGTGGTGGTGGATGGAAAATTTTCGGATTGGAGGCAGGTTGCTAGCGGAGTGCCACAGGGATCAGTGCTTGGTCCTCTGCTCTTTGTGATTTTTATTAATGACTTAGAGGAGGGGGCTGAAGGGTGGATCAGTAAATTTGCTGATGACACCAAGATTGGTGGAGTAGTGGATGAGGTGGAGGGCTGTTATAGGCTGCAAAGAGACATAGATAGGATGCAAAGCTGGGCTGAAAAATGGCAAATGGAGTTTAACCCTGATAAATGTGAGGTGACTCATTTTGGAAGGACTAATTTAAATGTGGATTACAGGGTCAAAGGTAGGGTTCTGAAGACTGTGGAGGAACAGAGAGATCTTGGGGTCCATATCCACAGATCTCTAAAGGTTGCCACTCAAGTGGATCGAGCTGTGAAGAAGGCCTAGAGTGTGTTAGCTTTTATTAACAGGGGGTTGGAGTTTAAGAGCCGTGGGGTTATGCTGCAACTGTACAGGACCTTGGTGAGACCACATTTGGAATATTGTGTGCAGTTCTGGTCACCTCACTATAAGAAGGATGTGGAAGCGCTGGAAAGAGTGCAGAGGAGATTTACCAGGATGCTGCCTGGTTTGGTGGGTAGGTCTTATGAGGAAAGGTTGAGGGAGCTAGGGCTGTTCTCTCTGGAGCAGAGGAGGCTGAGGGGAGACTTAATAGAGTTTTATAAAATGATGAAGGGAATAGATAGAGTGAATGTTCACAGATTATTTCCTCGGGTGGATGGAGCTATTACAAGGGGGCATAACTATAGGGTTCATGGTGGGAGATATAGGAAGGATATCAGAGGTAGGTTCTTTATGCAGAAAGTGATTGGGGTGTGGAATGGACTGCCTGCAGTGATAGTGGAGTCAGACACTTTAGGAAAATTTAAGCGGTTATTGGATAGGCACATGGAGCACACCAGGATGATAGGGAGTGGGATAGCTTGATCTTGGTTTCAGATAAAGCTCGGCACAACATCGTGGGCCGAAGGGCCTGTTCTGTGCTGTACTGTTCTATGTTCTATGTTCTAGAGCTGAGTGTGCCCCAATCCCACGCACTGAGGCGCAGACTGCTGTGCTGCACGATACCAGTGCCTTGACCAAAAGTTATCGACCGCCTGCCCTACTTTATGTGGCTATCCTGGGACTCTAGCTTGGTCCAGTATTGTCTCTTAGCATCTCTGATGGTTCTCCGTAGGTTGTATCTGGATTTTTTTGTATAGATCATGGTCACCTGACTTGACCACTTCAGACCTGGACTTCAGTAGGCAGTGGATGTCCCTATTCATCGATGGTTTCCAGTTGAGAAAGACTTGGATTAGCTTCTTTGGCACACATTTTGGAGTCTGATTGGCTTGTTTATTCTTATTTATTAGTGTCACAAGTAGGTTTACATTCACACTGCAATGACGTTACTATGAAAATCCCCTAGTCACCATACTCCGACACCAGTTTGGGTACACTGAGGGAAAATTTAGCATGGCCACTGCACCTAACCAGCACATCTTTCGGATTATGGGAGGAAACTTGAGCACCCGGAGGAAACCCACGCAGACATGGGGAGAACGTGCAGACTCCGCACAGACAGTGATCCAAACCGGGAATTGAACCCAGGTCCCTGGCGCTGTAAGACAGCAGTGCTAGCAATTTTACAACGTACAGTGGAAAGTTTATTACAGGGTATCCCTAACTGGTAGTGTTTCTAGATGACATCCTGATTACAGGATCCTTATCTGAGGAACACAGGTCAAACTCAGAGGAAGTTTTGAGAAGATGTAAGGCTATGGGAGTCCATTAGAAATGAGAAAAATGCAGTTTCCTGGTGGATGAAGTTACATACTTGGGTTTCAGCGCAGATGCTAAAAGGTTACATCTTTTGGAGGATAAATGTAAAGCCATAAAGGAAGTACCACAGCCTAAAAGTGTGTCTGAATTGAAATCATTCTCAGGAATGATGAATTGTTATGGAAGATTTCTGCAAAATGTGTCAACAATCTTAGCCCCACTTCACCAGCTTTTGAATTTTGAAGAAGCATCAGTGTAAGGGGAAGCCCAAAATGAATCATTTACCAAAGTAAAGTGGGCTTAACACTCACCTGCACTGCTTGTACACTTTGACCCAACCAAAGCATTGGTAATTACATGATGTCTCACCTTATGCAGTGGGAACAGTTTTGTCCTACAGGTTGCCGGATGGGTTGGGAAGGTCAACTGTATTTGCATCAAGAACATTATCAGACGCAAAATAAAAGTGTTCTCAGATAGACAAGGAAAGCCTGACTCTAATTCATATGGTGAAAAGATTTAATCAATATGTATATGGGAGACATTTCACTCTCGTATCAGATCACAAGCCAATTGTTGGTTTATCCCAAGAGGATAAACCTGTGCCATCAATTACCTCTGCGTGGGTACAGAGATGTGCTCTATTGCTGGCTGCATACAGCTACTCTTTCCAACATCATCTCGGAACGCAAATATTAAATGCGGATGAGCTGATCCACAAGCAATGCCTTCACCATCAGTACCACAAGAAATCATGTTGGCACTACACTTGATAGAGACTTTGCTGATCTCAGCAAATCACAAAGAAATTTTGACCGAAAGAGACCCAGTACTGTCTAAGGTTAAGAGGATAGTAATGCAAGAATGATGATATGATAGGGCAGCACGGTGGCACAGCGGTTAGCACTGTGAGTTGCCTCACAGTGCCAGGGACCCGGGTTCGATTCCGGGCTTGGACAACTGTCTGTGTGGAGTCTGCACATTCTCCCTGTGTCTGCGTGGGTTTCCTCCAAGTGCTCCGGTTTCTTCCCACAGTCCAAAGCTGTGCGGGTTAGATTGATTGGCCATGCTAAATTGACCCTAAGTGTGAGGGGGACGAGCGAGGGTAAATGCATGGGGTTATGGGGATAGGGCCTGGGTGGCATTGTGGTCAAGCAGACTCGATTTCTGGATGGTCTCCTTCTGCACTGTCGGATTCTATGATTCTATAAGTCAGAGCAACTTAAACCATCCCAGCAGTATAGGATGGAGATATGTGAGGACAGTGTGTTATTGTGGGGGCGGCTTGTGGTTTTGTGCCACCTCAAAGGTGATGGTTTTTATTACAGGAATTACACAACGCATAACCAGGACAAAGTAGCTTGAAAGCACTCATCCAAAGTTATGTTTGGTGAGCAGGCATCGAAAAAGAAATCCAAAGAATGGTCAGCCAGTGCCCAAATTGTGAAGTCCAACAGGCATTGCAACCACCGGTGAATATGCGCCCATGGGAGTGGCCAGGTAGGCCATGGGCAAGACTATACATAGATTTATCAGGTCCCTTCATGGAACATATGTTTCTCAGTTTGGCTGATGCACATTCCAAATGGTTGGATGTCCAATTAATGAAAACCACACTGGTCGCAGCCATCATTGATAAGTTGAGGCAGAATTTTGCCATCCATGGCATTCCAGATATCTCAGTGTCAGACAATGGTATAGCATTGACAGGGGATGAATTTCAAAAATTTGTAAAGTCAAATGGTATTTGCCATGTTTGCGCTGCACCGTATCATCCAGCTTTCAATTGGTGAGCAGAATGTGCCGTATAGACATTCAAATCATCGATGAAGAAGTAAGCTCATAGGCCATTGCCTTTACATTTAGCAAGCTTCCTGCTCTCATACAATACCACGCCAAATGCAACCACAGGAGTCACCCCAACTGAATTACTAAAGGGATGTTGCCGACGGACCCAGTTGGATTTGGTATTTCTGGATTTGGCGGGTGGAGGCTAGACTAGTCTCCCAGAAGCAAAGCCATAACTCGAGGCAAATGGTTAGAGTTTTCCAAGTTAATGCTCTAGTCCTGGTCAGGAACTTTGCAGCTGGACTGACATGAGTGCTTGGAAAAATTGTGGAAAGAAAGGATCCGGTCTCCTATGTTGTCGAAGTGCAAGATTATCGGATAAAAAAACATGCAGAATATTTGAGGAAGAGAGTAGGCCTGCTACCAGGCATCAACAAGCATGTCCTGCGGTAGGCTCGTGTTCATCAGTTGCTGGTAAGGGATCCCTGTTATAAGTGTGGAGTCGGGGCACTCAGTGGTTTCCAGTGAGGAGACAGTAGCTACTGAAGTGGACCTTGACCCCAGATTGATGAGTTTACTGTTTGCAATCGCACTCAGATGCCTTACTCACTGAAGATCAGAGTGCCACATTGAGACATTCCTCCTAAGTCCAGAAAGATCCTGACAGACTGAATTTGTGATGAGTTTTTCCTGATGGCGCTCACGTCCAAACTACTCCTCAGAGGTGAAGGCACCAGGTTCATGCTTATGTGGAGCTGTTGTAAATTATGGCGCCTGCTAAATGTCCAGTGAGGGGGGAATGTCCTGGAGAGAGTGCTCGCTAATGAAATGCTAATATATTCAAATCAAGTTTCTGCAGTCCCATGGCGTGTTTCCTGCCACTCTGCCAGCAAGGGGCCAGAAAGATCGGAACTCACAAATCACACTCAAAGTCACCCCCATCGTGTGCAGTTTTGGTCTCCTTCTCTAAGTTTAAGTTTATTTATTAGTGTCACAAATAGGCTTACATTAACATTGCAATGAAGTTACTGCGAAAATCCCCTATGAATCTCTCAGGAAGGATATTCTTACTATTGCTGGAGTGCAGCGAAGGTTTACTGGACTGTTACCTGGGATGGCTGGACTGATGTATGAGGAGTGATTGAGTCAGTTAACACACAGGAATTTAGAATAATACTTTTTGATTTGATTTATTATTGTCACATCTATCAGTATGCAGTGAAAAGTGTTGTTTCTTGCATGCTACACAGACAAAGCATACCGTACATAGAGCAGGAAAGGAGAGAGTGCAGAATGTAGTGTTACAGTCATAGCTAGGGTGTAGAGAAAGATCAACTTAATGCGAGGCGGGTTCATTCAAAAGTCTGATGGCAGCAGGGAAGAATCTGTTCATGAGTCAGTTGGTCCGTGACCTCAGACTTTTGTATCTTTTTCCCAACAGAAGAAGGTGGAAGAGAGAATGTCCGGGGTGTATGTGGTCCTTAACTATGCGGCTGCTTTTCCAAGGCAGCAGGAAGTGTAGACAGTATCAATGGGTTGAGGGCTTGTTTGAGTGATGGACCGGGTTTCGTTCACAACCCTTTGTAACTTCTTGTCGCCTTGGACAGAGCAGGAGCCATACCAAGCTGTGATACAACTAGAAAGAATGCTTTCTATGGTGCATTTGTAAAATTTGGTGATAGTTGTAGTGAGCATGCCAAGTTTCCTTAGTCTTCTGAGAAAATAGAGACGTTGGTGGGCTTTCTTAACGATTGTGTCGGCATGAGGAAACCAGGACAGGTTGTTGGTGATCTGGACACCTAAAAACTTGAAGCTCTCAACCATTTCTAATTCGTCCCCATTGATGTAGACAGTGGCATGTCCTCCATTATGCTTCTTGAAGTCGATGACTATCTCTTTCATTTTGTTGACATTGAGGAAAAGATTATTGTCTCCGCACCAGTTTACCAGTTTCTCTATCTCTTTCCTGTACTCTGTCTTGTCATTGTTTGAGATCTGACCCACTACAGTGGTGTCATCAGTAAACTTGAAAATCGAGTTGGAGGGAAATTTGGCCACATGATCTCATAGAAACCTATAAAATTCTAACAGGACTAGACAGTGTGGATACAGGAAGGATATTACTGATAGTGAGGGAGGTCAGAACCAGTGGTCATTGTCTGAGGATATGGGATAAACTATTTAGGACTGAGATGAGGAGAAATGTCTTCATCTAAAAAGTGGTCAGACTGTGGAATTCACTGCCACAGAAAGCAGTTGAGAACAAAACATTCTTTTTAAGAAGGAGTTAGATATAGCTGTTGGGTCTAAAAGGATCAAAGTTTATGGGGAGAAAGCAGGAACAGGCTTTTGAGTTGAATGATCAGCCATGATCATAATGAATGGTGGAGCAGGCCTGATGGGTTAAAGGGCCTACTCCTGCTCCTATTTTCTATGATTCTATGTTTCTAAAGAGTTGATGTTCCACTTTCAGAAAATATAAATTATGCAATTTATTTGTCTCATTTGTGCAGGAGTCATGCCAGCAAACATATCAATTTCTCACAGGCACTATTCCAACAGGAAGTTGGGAATTTTTTTATTCTCTGAAGTGATTTTGGAATGATAAACATCATCGAGATAAGATAAATGTAACAATAGCCTTCAATGCTTTCAAATATCCATTTGCCAATGAAAATCTGAAGAGGACATTCATTCTTAAGAGAAGGAAAATGTTATTGTTCATATTATAAATTGTAGAAAGTGAGAGAGCTAGGTACATAGAGAGCTAGGTAGGGCAATCAAGTGCACAGGTTTAAGGGAGATAGACATACCCCCATATAAATGTATCACGCATTGTTTATTGATGTCTGTCTGTCTATCTCACTATGCATCTGTCTTTTAAACAGATTACAAGACAAAACCCCCAACACTGAAGTTCTTGATAAGTGCTGCATGCCTGGCATCAGTCATGTTCATTAGAACTCAGGTTTGCTGGGTTGGCACATGGTTTGCATGGAGCATCCCTTTATGCCAAAGGCAGAACTCATTGGCCAGCTGAACATGGGAACCAGCACTATGGGACATAGACAAACTAAAAAGCAGCATCAGAGCTTGCAAGCTGGATCCCAATAAATGTGAAGAAATAACCTTGGACAGGCCCAAATTGAGAGATCCCTGTCATCAAACAATTTTGACATGTGAGGAGACCAGAGTGAAGTGCCTTCAAGGCAATCAAGCACAGTGCAAAGCCAATGATTCTATCCATCCCTCCAACACTGACTTCAGATGCAGTATTTGCAATTGGTTCTGTAAATTGAGACCTGGCCTAATGTCACACATGAGACAACATAAACTAAGGGCCTTATTTTACCATCGAGTTGCACCCATTTTCAGGTGCAAAAACTCAGTAAAGTTGGGTGTGAGGTGATGAATGTGATGCGTGCCCGCCTCCACGCCGGTTCCCCCTTTACCATGGCCTGAAAATGGCTGTGATTGGGACAGCGTCCAAAATAGGCGCGACGGCCATTTAAATGCATTTGCATGCATTTCAATTGACTTAATGGGCTGCTCACCCAACTTTACCGGCACTTCCCCCTTTACCACCGTGTTCACCAGCCCGGAATCGGCGTAAAACAGAAATGCTCCATAAAAGTCTGACTCCAGTGCTTGATCAGTGAGAGTTAGAAAGGAGGTAAGAGCATTCGATGGCTTTCTGCTGCTTACGGGGATTATTTCGTTGTGGTGAGTGTGTGTGAGTGAATGAGGGAGGCTGTTGCTCAACAGGGTCTCCGATGTCCGATTTGCAGCACGGACGTGAGTCTCAGCACAGACCTCGGGTCTTTTGGATGCTGCTGGATCCTAGTGCACTCAGCACTCTGTGAGCTGAAGGCTGTGCAAAAGGCCCTTGCAAATTGCACTGCCGCAGCCTCTGAACCTTTCAAGGAGCTATGATTCTGGGGAGCATGAGGGTGGAGGAAAGGGGAATCTGTGATTCTGGGGAGCATTTGGGTGAGGGAATAGGGGGTCTGTGATTCTGGGGAGCATGTGGGTGGGGGAATGGGCAGTATGGATAGTGATTGTTGCTGGATTAGGGGCAAGCAGCATTCCTTAACTTCCACATGTGTTTGTCTTCATATCCAACCCCCCCACGCCCCCTTCAGATGACGAGATGGCTTTTGCAATGCAACCAATTGACCTTGCTTCTTTTGATTGCTGCTGGAGCTGAGGAGGAGGAGCAGGAGGAAGAATTATGGGCACAGGGGGCTCGGGCAGTACCACTTGCAGGAGTAGAGGGAGACAACCACCAGAGGCAGGAGGTGACCGCCATTCACCCGGGGGGAGGGGGGGGGCGCAGAAGATGGAGGGAGCAGAGACCCCGGCAGTTCTGTGCACGAGTGTCATTTGAACAGATGTTGGACACCGTGTGCCGCCAACGTCTCCACCTCTAAAAGGAGACAATGCAACACCTGTGCCACCTGTTGCAGGACCTGGCACCTCGGGGAGGGGCGGGGGGGGCACCCACTTTCGGTGGCTGTCAAATTGACGGCTGCTCTGAGCTTTTATGAAACTGGCTGCTTCCACACCCCGAGCGGAGATGTATGTGGCATTTCCCAGTCAGCTGTGCACAGCTCTGTCAAGCAGGTCACAGAGGCCCTGTATGCCCGGGCTGGACAATACATCAAATTTAACCAGAGCAGGCCCAGCAGGAAGCCCAGGCTGCAGGGTTTGCAGCCATTGTGGGGATACCTAATGTACAGGGGGGCATCGACTGCACACACATCACTCTCAAGGCCCCGAAACAGAATCCACAAAGATTCAACAGAAAGGAGTTCCACTCCCAGAATGTTCAACTGGTGTGTGACCATAGTATGAACATTATGCACGTCTGCGCCCTGACAGTGTGCACGACAGCTTCATTGTCAGGCGCTCTGACATTCCGGAGCCATTAGAGGAAGAGCCCAGTCTGCGGGGTTGGCTCCTGGGTGATATGGGTTACCCGCTTCAGACATGGCTGATGACCCCTGTGTGGAGGCCTGTGACTGAGGCGGAGACCCAGCATAATGAGGTCCATGTAGCCACCCGCGCGATAGTGGAGAGAGGCATAGGGCTCCTCAAAATGTGATTGCAGCGCCTGGACCGCTCTGGCAGGGCCCTATAATGCAGCCCTCTGATCTCTTCCTGCATTGTGGTGGTGTACCTTGCCCTGTACAACCTGGCACAGCAGAGAGGTGACCTATTGGAGGGGGAGGAGGAGGAGGAGGACGTGGAGGCCGACCAGCCGGGCATCGCTGGGGAGGAGGCTGCCCAGCAGGAGGAGGAGGAGGAGGAAGAAGAGGAAGAGCACGCCAAGGAACACCACCCAGGTGCTGGAGGGCTGGCAGCTCGACTGAGGCATGCGAGAACGGCCAGGGAGGCCCTGATCACCAGGCGGTTCAGTTGCTAGGGGCTTGTCTGTGGGTTCCATTTCCCGCATCTTCCCCCCACCCCACCCCCTCCCAGCAAAGCCCTTCCTTCTCCTGCAACATGAGTTGATGGGCCAGGATACTCTGTGTTAGTGAGTTTCTTTGGCAGGCAGGAGGATGCTGACAACTCGCTCAGCACCATTATGATGATGCCCTGGTGCAAACTAGTCTGACTCCTATCTGAGCTTTGCATGCACGCTGGCCCCTGGCCCCACGTCTGTGTAATGGGCAAGGGATCTGAAACCCCCATACAGGGCCCTGGGGCGGGTGGGGTGGGGGAGGGGAGGGAATCGCTCATGGGTTCTAGGCAACCAATGGATTCATTTTCTCAGTGACACAGCATTGAGGAGCCTTCCCAATTGACATCAACATGAAGCATCCCTCCCGCAATCATCAATGGAAGAGGATTCCTACTCGAGACAAATCTGAGACAAATTAGTCATGGGTGGGTGGTGAAAAAAAATTAAATAATTGCAATAAGGGTTTAAATAATAAGTTCTAATATAAAAATTTGTAAACGGAAAACGTTAAGGTGCTTAAAGATCTATCTGCAGCCCTTCACCTGTGCCATCTTAGTGCAACTACAACTTCCTAAACATACGTGGCCTACTACTGCGTCTTGGTGACTCCCCAGAATGTACCTTGGAGGTGGAGGGGACCAGCTGCCTACCATGCCCCATGGCCTGTCATGTACCTGGCGGGCGTCCTCTGGAGACCCTGGCTAACTTCCAGGTGTCTAGGACATTTCCACGACACCCTTTTCATCCCGCTGTCCCTGAGATTCCCGGTGTTGGGAAAGGGGGAGTCAGAAGGTGTAGCCACAGCCACAGTCTCCTGGCTGGAAGGCCCTGACATGGGCTCGAGCCCTTCCCCCTCCCTTGGGGTTCCTGTGGGCCCCTGGGTCACTCCATGGGATGGCGGTGCTTCTGCAATGGGCTCCAGAATCTCTGGCATCACCTGCACTGCCAGTCCTGGAGGATCACCTGCGTCCTACCCATGGTGGTTCAGCCCTGTGCGATGGTCACCTGACTTGGGGGCCACCTGTCAATGGCCACAGCAAGTGCCCGCTGAGACTGGGCCATGCTCTGCAGCCCCTCAGCCATGATCCTCTGCGGCTGGGCCATGTTCCCAAGGGCTGCTTCTGTAGCTCGCAGTGTCTCAGTGCTATCATGTTGGGTCTCCTACAAGTTCTCGAGCCTCTCAGCCAAGGGCTGCAGACCCTCGAAAATCCTGTTCATTCCCTCAGCTATGGCCTGCTGTGACTCAGCCACGGCCCTCTGGGACTCCGCTGTGGCCTGCTGTGACTTGACCATCACCTGCAGCCTGCCACTCATGGTGAGAATCCCCTGCCCCAGGCTTTCCACCGTGGACGCCATCTTTGCAGTATTGGTTTGGGAATACGCAAGACAGGCTGGTCTATCTGAAAGCTTTGGGACTCCTCCCTTGCAGTCGGTCCAGTGTGGCTGTCAGCCCCTCCTGCATTCCCTGGCTCTGTTACTGCATTGCCAGCAGCTGAGGGAGAAGTGAACTCAGAGGCTCAGCACGTAGTTTGGGGCCAGCTGAATCCTTGCCTTCAGCAGGCCCTTGCATTCCAGAGGTCTCAGACATTTCCTCCTCCACCCGCTGTACATCAACAGATGTGTCGTGCTCACCAGAAGCCTCACCACTAACTGGACCCACCGATGTGTCAGTATCTGTGATGGTGAACTGCGAGGTGGAAGCTGACGCCAAAACGGTGACACCCTTGGAGGTCCCTTCACCCATATCCTCCAAGAATTCATCCGAGCTGTCTGGAGCAGGATGGACCGGATCCACACAGGGGGCCACAATACCACATGGTCCTGGGGCGCCTGGATCTATCCCTGCATTACAGGACACAAGGTTAAGTACAAGGAGGGAGAGGAATCTGGGATGCAAAAAACTTGATTCACATTTCACCATTGAACATAGAACAAAGCACAAAGAAGATTACATCACAGGAGCAGGCCCTTCGGCCCTCCAAGCCTTCCGGGGACCATATGCCTCTCTTCCCATCCCATTCACATAGCTTTAAAGACACCCCTTAAAGGTCACTCTCGCATCTGCCTCCATGACCTCCCCCGGCAGCGAATTCCAGGCACCCAACCCACTCACTGCAAATGAACATGCCCCATACATCTCCTTTAAACCTTGCCACTCACACCCAAAACCCATGCCGCCTAGAAGTTGCCTCAAGTAAGTGGAGGATTGACAGATGCTCACTTCTTGACTCCAGCCTGACCATGAGGTGGTGGCCTTTAGAGGGTAAGCGCAGTGCTACTCTTTGGGAGTGGGGGGGATAGGAAGAAGGTGCTTGGGAGTCAGGGGCTGGAAGCATGCAGGGTGCTGGGGCTGGTAGAATCTGGGGGTGAATTGGGGGAAGATGCTAGATGGGGTTAAGATGTTGCTGCCCGGATGAGGTCATTGACCTTCTAGCGGCACTGCTTCCCTGTTCTGGGGGCCAGTGCCATGGCACTAAACTGAGGCGGCAACTGCCTCCCAGGCCACATTGCCATCAGCCCCCCTGGGTCTGCGCTCTCCTGGGGGAAGAGGGTGCCCCACCTCGCCTCTGCTCATCTAGCAGCCTCCCGAGGTTGCCCTCAGTAAATCAGGTACTTTCTCAGAAGACTAAGGAAATTTGGCATGTCAGCTGCGACTCTCACCAACTTTTACAGATGCACCATAGAAAATATTCTTTCTGCTTGTATCACAGCTTGGTATGGCTCCTGCTCTGCCCAAGACCGCAAGAAATGACAAAATGTCGTGAATGTAGCCCAATCCATCGCGCAAATCAGCCTCCCATCCATTGACTCTGTCTACACTTCCCGCTGCCTTGGCAAAGCAGCCAGCATAATTAAAGACCCCATGCATTCCGGACATTCTCTCTTCCACTTTCTTCTGTCAGGAAAAAGGTACAAAAGTCAGAGGTCACGTACCAACCGACTCAAGAACAGCTTCTTTCCTGTTACTGCCAGTCTTTTGAATGGACCTACCTTGCTTTAAGTTGATCTTTCTCTGCATCCTAGCTATGACTGTAACACTGCATTCTGCACTCTCTCATTTCCTTCTCTATGAACGGTATGCTTGTCTGTATAAAGTGCAAGAAACAATACTTTTCACAGTATGCTAATACATGTGAATAATAAATCAAATCAAATCAAAAAGGGGGCTGGTTGTGTGCTCATTTGCTTCCTGCAATGCCTGCCTGCCTTTCCACCCTTGGGGTTTTTTATGGAGATGCCCCTTGTTTGGGCAGATCAGCTGCAGGCAGTTTGGCAGAGCATTCCAACAAGTTTGCTTAACACTGAGGGGAAGGCAAGTGAGAACTTGCAGGTGTGCTGATGGAGGGGGAGGTGGGGGTGGGGAGTGGTGGATCAGTGCCTCTGATTGTGGACGGGGGAGAGAAAGGGAGGTGTCATACAGCCATCGAAGTCAGGAGGAGATGGGGCCTTGTGCAGGAGGGTCCGGGTTGCGGGGGAGGGGGATCACTCTGCCTGAGATCGGTGGGGGGGGAAGGGAGATTCGCTGCCACTCTGCCTGAGATCAGTGGGGCGAATGGGGGTCCGCTGCCACTCTGCCTGAGATCAGTGGAGGTGAAGGGGGGTCCACTATCACTTTGCCTGAGATCAGTGAAGGTTTTTTTTTCTAGAATCCCTACAGTGCAGAAAGAGGCCATTCGGCCCATCGAGTCTGCACCGACCACAATCCCACCCAGGCTCTACCCCCATATCCCTACATATTTACCCACTAATCCCTCTAACCTACGCATCTCAGGACACTAAGGGGCAATTTAAGCATGGCCAATCAACCTAACCCGCACATCTTTGGAATGTGGGAGGAAACCGGAGCACCCGGAGGAAACCCACGCAGACACGAGGAGAATGTGCAAACTCCACACAGACAGTGACCCAAGCCGGGAATTGAACCCAGGTCCCTGGAGCTGTGAAGCAGCAGTGCTAACCACTGTGCTACCGTGCTGCCCCACGGTGAAGGGGGGGTCCACTCTGCTTGAGATCAGTGGGGGAGAAGGAGGGTCCACTGCCACTTTGCTTGAGATCAGTGGGGGAGAAGGGGGAGTCCGCTGCCACTTTGCTTGAGATCAGTGGGGGAGAAGGGGGGTCCACTGCCACTTTGCTTGAGATCAGTGGGGGAGAAGGGGGAGTCTGCTGCCACTTTGCTTGAGATCAGTGTGGGAGACGGGGGAGTCCGCTGCCACTCTGCTTAAGAACGGTGGGAGGAAGGGAGATGGGACCACGATCGGTCTGGATGGTGGGCATGTGGAGGGGGCAAGGGGACCAGTAATGTTATGAGGGTGGGGAAATGTCTGTGGGGGCCAGGAGGAAGCATTATCTGGCTCGGGAGGGATGTGACAGGGGAGCAGTATTGTATCTTTTCTTTACGCATGTGCATTTGTTGGCTCTGATTGGAGCTGCAGGGCTTGGGGCACATTAAGCCCCGCCCACAGGTTTGTGCAGCGCGATTCAGAATCGCTGATATTTTTGCAGTCAGAGTGCATACGCGAAAGCCAAAGAACGGGCCTAAAAGTCGGATCTGAAACACTCCCTGTTTCAAGTCCGACAGCACTGATAAAAATGATAAAATCGGGACCCGAGACTGTGAACCATGTTTTTCTCTTGCTGAACACATATCCAGTGAATCAACCGGGAGAATCCATATTTTCATATATATTTGAACGAGTCAATTAAACTGTTTGCTGTTTCTGTAATCTTGCTGTCAGCAAATTAGCTGATAAATTTGCTTGCATTATATCTGTAACTACACTTTAAAAGTAATGAATTAACGGTGAAGTGCTGATGGATATCCTGCCAATGTGATAAGGATATGTAGAAACGTAAATACTTATCTTTCTATTGTGCACCAATTAACCTTTGACTGTAAACTCCTGAATAAGTTGTTATGACCAATGTTAGAACCCAATTCAAATGACAAGTTAAAAATATTCACCCTCAATACTTTCCAGAAGGGGAAAAATAGCATCGCAGTTCCGGTTATCATTGCAGTTCCAATTTTTCCACCATTCATGCTGCATCCTCTGCATCTTTTACAATATGTCAAAATTTTCAATTAATCTGGTCCAATTCACCTGCTGGTGCAATCTCTGCTTCACAAACCGCAACCATAACAGCACAAGGCTGTTAAACAGCAATATTTGATGTATTTTATGGACATGGATATTGGAACCCAAAATAATCACTGCTACAAATTAATATCTTAAACAGGTGAACAAGTCTCCTTCAGCACCGGCTCCCTTCATTCATTCCCTTAAGTGTGCTATAAACAATTGATACTGAAATTGGAATTCAGCGCAGTTACTTTAAGAAGCCTGTTGTCATCATGTAAAAGCCAGAGGTGAAATATAACACGACTAGCTAATGAAAGCTAAATTCCTTTGAGAAGATTTGATTCACAATATAGAAGTCTGAAATGAAAAGCTATTAGAATAACAATGCCTAAATCTGCACATCCTGACAGCTGATCAATATTAGATGCACTCTACATTGGGCCATTTGCGTGGGTCAATCGTGAAAGTCGTTACATTGAAGTCACAGGTTTAAGTTCCACTGGTGGCTCTGGAGCCACTCTGAAGCATAAAAGCATAATGAATTTACTTAATTCTTCGCCAAGATGGCAGTGGGAACTCACGCATACAGCCAGGAATAATTACATTACAAGATGACCCCGAGTATGTACCGTAGGAAATATCAAATGACATAAGGCCAACAACATTGTCCTTGTTCCTTGATTAGAACGATTCTAAATCCATTGCGCAGCTTATCAGATGAAATTTTGTCTGTGTGAAGGTCAGGAGTTTTAGGTTTTTGATTTGCTGTGGAACAAGAGTAAATAACTCCATGTTTACTGTGTATCTATGAAGTTCTGAGTTATTATGAATTTGAAGTTGCATTATCAGGGTGGCTACAAAATATAGAATTTTATCCTTGGAAGTCGGTAAAACTAATCTATCGTTCTTGTACCTCAGCATTAATATGCTGACCATGGAGCGACAGGCCTACAAGCTATATTCATGATCAAATGTAGAACAGCATTTGAAATGGAACATGATGGCAAAGGCTGTAATTAAAGAAATAATAGCTAAAGAAGCTCTCAAGATGAGTCATGCAGACTCAGAACTTTAACTCTGTTTCTCTCTCCACAGTTGCTGTCAGACCTGGTAAGTTTTTCCACTATTTTCTCTTTTTATTTTATATATCATTAAAGAGACATTGCTACAAGCTGCCTAAGATGCAGAACTGTTACAGAAGTACCACTGGAGATTCCTCTCCCCCCCCCCCCCCGCCCCAGTAACAAGGCAGTAGATGAAAGGCATGAGGTGACTTTGTACCAAAAACTGGGAAAATGGTTATGGAATCATTGAATCCCTATAGCGCAGGAGATCGTTTGGCTGCGTTAACCGCTGTTTGCCTCAGGTTGCAATGAGTTGGTGGCCAGTGACAGCCTATCGCCAATGAATCAGCATTTTGCCATCACATGCTGAGGTCACAAATGGTTTTGCTTATAAACAAAGACCACAGAATTGGACAAGGGCCTAAAATGGGCGCTGGGAGTGCAATGCAGGATTACCAGTTGTGCCATTTGCTTCTGATGAAATAAGTAAGCAAGCTTTGTGCTGCCTTCTATTTTAAATGAGTGTTGCATGCACCTTGCATTCTGTTGAGTAACTGTATGACAAGTCTTGGCAAAAAATCATGAGTGGCGTCTACCGCCCTTGTCCTTTTTAGATGGCAGAGGTTGTGAGTTTGGATTATGTTGTGGAAGGAGATTTGGCAAGTTCCTGCAATACATCTTATAGATGGCACACATGGTTCCAACGGTTGGCCATTGGGGAAGGGGGTGAATGTTTAAAATGCTAGGGTGCCAATTGAGTGGGTTGCTTTGTCCCAGATGGTATTGAGCTTCTTGAATGTCATTGGAGCAGCACTCATCCAGGAAAATTCATCATGTAGCTTGTAGATGGTGGGCAGGCTTTGGGGGGTCAGGGGGTGAGTTAATCACCACAGAATTCCAAGCTGCTGACCTGCTCTTATGGCTAGATTTATATGTTTATTTGCAGTTAATTTTCTGGTTAATGGTGATCCTGGGATGTTGATGGTGGGGGAAATTAATGATTGGAATACTACTTAACACCAAGGGAAGATGGTTAGATTCTCTCTTGTTGGAGATGGTCATTAACTGGCATTTGAATGTGTCTAAGCCTGAATGTTGTCCAGGTATTGTTGCATAAGGACATGGATTGCTTCAGTTTCTGAGGAGTCAAAAATGGTACTGAAGACTGTGCAATAATCAATGAACATCCCTACTTTTGACCTTATGTTGGAGGGAAGGTCGTTGATGAAGCAGCTGAAGATTGTTGGACCTCGGACACTACCCTGAGGAATTCCTGCAGTGATGTCTTAAGGCTAAGATGATTGGCCTCCAACAACCACAACCATTTTATTTTGTGCTCTGTCGGATTAATCTTGTGCCTATATATTGTTAAATTTCTGGGATGGATCAATAAGACCCCTTTGCAATCTGATCCAGATGTCACATATTGTGCATGGCTGGTGTATGTGAATGATTCTTTCCATCAGAAAGTTGGTCTATGTTATTGGTCCTGTCTGGTATTAACCTGGTGGACCCCTCCAGTCTCTTTCAAGTTGGACTGAAATTAAGCCAGCTAAAATCTGTTCATTTCACCCGCAAGTGAAAATATAGAGCGACAGTTGTCATTGAACTCATTTAACACAATTAGTATAACTTTCCTTCATTGAGTAAAAAGACAGGCTGTAGGGGTCAAATTTCTCATTCTGCCCACCCACCATGGGAATCGTAGCAGGCTTGGGGTGGACCATGGAAAAGTCTGTTGACCTCGAGTGCAATTTTCCGGTTTTGGGGCAAGCACGCCTGGAAAATCCTACCCTTCGCGTCTCATGAATCATCTTACTTAACGAAAAAAAAACTTCTAATTCCCCCCCTTCATTCTAACTTCCTGACTGGTAAAAGTCCTGTCCTTGCAGCTGTTTTGGTTAATAAACCAACAGTCAATGGATACTTCCACCCCTGTTTTTATCTCCATACTCATATCCTGTGATCTATGCCAGTTGACCCCTGCTGAGCACCTGGAAGCAGAGACTTCCCAATATAAAGACTAATAGATATTTATTGATTAATTAGTCATGGTGATTGCTTATCATCATCAGTCTTAAGGGAAAGTAACACATTTTAACCACGTCTTATTTTCTAAACTTCTGTGAACATTTTTGCTTTAACACCCAAGATCTAAATGTAGCTTCTCCGAATCCTTTGTAGGGAAAATGATCAGACTTTCAACTGTGACAGCCATCAAAATTCTGTAATATGAATCAAATGTTACTTAAACAGAATTTGCTGTTTAATGAATGATTAATCACAAAACACCATCTTCAAGTTTATGTGAAAAAATAGACACACAGAAAATGAAGTGCAAGTTCCATTCATTAGAATACTCCAGTAAAGGAACACGATATGCAATATCATCCCACCTCTGTCCAAATAAAACTTAACAGAAAAGGGAAAATGCTGGAAAATCTCAGCAGGTCTGGCAGCATCTGTAAGGAGAGAAAAGAGCTGATGTTTCGAGTCCACGTGACCCTTTGTCAAAGCAGGGTCTGAATTTTTTTGGATGGTGGGGACTCGATCCCTGCCATCTGCAGAGTTGTGATGTGGAGATGCCGGCGTTGGACTGGGGTGAACACAGTAAGAGTTTTAACAACACCAGGTTAAAGTCCAACAGGTTTATTTGGTAGCAAATACCATGAGCTTTTGAGCGCTGCTCCTTCGTCAGATGGAGTGGAAATGTGCTCTCAAACAGGGCACAGACACAAAATCAAGTTACAGAATACTGATTAGAATGTGAATCCCTACAGCCAACCAGATCTTAAAGATACAGACAATGTGGGTGGAGGGAGCATTAAGCACAGGTTAAAGAGATGTGTATTGTCTCCAGACAGGATAGCCCGCAAGTCCAGGAGGCAAGCTGTGGGGGTTACTGATAATGTGACATAAATCCAACATATTAGGTCTATAAGTGTGGTGGCTGGGGACGAGCTTGGGGCTGGGACAAGGCTGGCAAAGAAGAAGAGCACTCTGGGGGAGGACGACCTCACTGAGCCTGGGGGTCTGGAGTGCTTATACTTCAATGCAAGGAGCGTAGCAGGTAAAACAGATGAACTTGGGGCCTTAATGCGCACGAGGAATTTGGATGTGGTTGCGGTGACAGAGACTTGGTTGAAAGAGGGGCAGGACTGGCAGCTGAATATTCCAGGGTACAAGTGTTTTAGGCGAGACAGAGGAGGGGCCAAAAGAGGTGGGGGAGTAGCGGTATTGGTTGGAGAGCATATTACAGCGGTGCAGAGGGAGGACAATTCGGAGGAGTCGTGTAGCGAGTCACTCTGGGTGGAGCTTAGAAACAGGAAAGGCGCAGTCACTATGTTGGGGGTGTACTACAGGCCCCCCAACAGCCCAAGGGAAGTGGAAGAATGGATATGTCAGGAGATACTGGATAGGTGCAGGAAATATAGGGTTGTTGTAGTGGGAGACTTCAATTTCCCTGGTATAGACTGGAAATCGCTGAGGGCAGGGACTCTGGATGGGGAGGAATTTGTAAAATGTGTACAGGAGGGTTCGTTGGAATAATATGTGGACAGCCCAACTAGAGAGGGGGCTATACTGGACCTGGTACTGGGGAATGAGCCCGGTCAGGTCTTCAAAGTTTTGGTTGGGGAACCTGTGGCAAATAGTGACCACAATTCTGTTAGCTTTAGGATAGTGATGGAAAAGGATGAGTGGTGTCCCAAGGGTAAGGTGTTGGATTGGGGGAAGGCTAACTTTATTGGGATCAGGCAGAAATTGGCAGCTCTTGATTGGGAGAGGTTGTTTGAGGGTAAATCCACATCTGGTATGTGGCAGTCTTTTAAGGAACGGTTGTTAGGGCTACAGGACAAGCATGTGCCTGTAAAAAAGAAGGATAGGAAGGGTAGGATTAGAGAAACGTGGATAACCAGGGAAATTGAGGGTCAAAAGGAAAAGAGAGGCGTATGTTAGGTCCAATCAGCTAAAAACGGAGGGAGCTCTGGAGGAGTACAATGAAAGTAGGAAAATACTCAAACGGGGAATTAGAAGAGCAAAAAGGGGTCACGAAATGTTCTTGGCAGACAGGATTAAGGAGAATCCCAAGGCATTTTATTCATACGTTAGGAACAAAAGGGTTGTTAGGGAAAAAATTGGACCTCTCAGGGACAAAAGTGGGGACTTATGCTTGGAGCCCAAAGAAGTAGGGGAGATCCTAAATGAATACTTTGCGTCGGTATTCACAAAGGAGAGGGATGTGTTGACTGGGAGTGTCTCGGAGGGGAGTGTTGAACCGTTGGAGAAAATCTCCATTACAAAGGAGGAAGTGTTAGGTTTGTTAGAGAATATAAAGACTGACAAATCTCCAGGGCCTGATGGAATCTATCCAAGGCTGCTCAGGGAGACGAGAGGTGAAATCGTTGGGCCTCTGACGCAAATCTTTGTCTCGTCACTGGACACAGGTGAGGTCCCAGAGGATTGGAGGATAGCCAATGTGGTCCCGTTATTTAAGAAGGGTAGGAAGGATAACCCGGGTAATTATAGGCCGGTGAGCTTGACGTCCGTGGTGGGGAAGTTGTTGGAGAAGGTTCTTAGAGATAGGATGTATGCGCATTTAGAAAGGAATAAACTCATTAACGATAGTCAGCATGGTTTTGTGAGAGGGAGGTCATGCCTCACTAACCTGGTGGTGTTTTTTGAAGAAGTGACCAAAATGGTTGACGAAGGAAGGGCCGTGGATGTTGTCTATATGGACTTTAGTAAAGCGTTTGACAAAGTCCCTCATGGTAGGCTAGTGAAAAAGGTTGGATCCCATGGGATAAAGGGGGAGGTGGCTAGATGGGTGGAGAACTGGCTTGGTCATAGAAGACAGAGGGTGGTAGTGGAAGGGTCTTTTTCCGGCTGGAGGCCTGTGACTAGTGGTGTACCGCAGGGCTCTGTATTGGGACCTCTGCTGTTTGTGATTTATATAAATGATCTGGAAGAAGGAGTAACTGGGGTGATCAGTAAGTTTGCGGACGACACAAAACTGGCAGGACTTGCAGATAGTGAGGAACATTGTCAGAGGCTACAGAAGGATATAGATAGGCTGGAAATTTGGGCAAGGAAATGGCAGATGGAGTTCAATCCTGATAAATGCGAAGTGATGCATTTTGGTGGGAATAATGTAAGGAGGAGCTACACGATAAATGGAAGAACCATAAAGGGTGTAGAGACGCAGAGGGACCTGGGTGTGCAAGTCCACAGATCTTTGAAGGTGACGTCACAGGTGGAGAAGGTGGTGAAGAAGGCATATGGCATGCTTGCCTTTATAGGACGGGGCATAGAGTATAAGAGTTGGGGTCTGATGTTGCAGATGTATAGAACGTTGGTTCGGCCGCATTTGGAATACTGCGTCCAGTTCTGGTCGCCACACTATCAGAAAGACGTGGAGGCTTTGGAGAGAGTACAGAGGAGGTTTACCAGGATGTTGCCTGGTATGGAGGGGCTTGGTTATGAGGAGAGATTGGGGAAACTGGGGTTGTTCTCCTTGGAAAGACGGAGGATGAGGGGAGACTTAATAGAGGTGTATAAAATTATGAAAGGCATAGATAGGGTGAACGGTGGGAAGCTTTTCCCCGGGTCGGTGGTGACGTTCACGAGGGGTCATAGGTTCAAGGTGAAGTGGGGGAGGTTTAACACAGATATCAGAAGGACATATTTCACACAGAGGGTCGTGGGGGCCTGGAATGTGTTGCCGGGCAAGGTGGTGGAGGCGGACACACTGGGAACGTTTAAGACTTATCTAGACAGCTATATGAACGGAGTGGGAATGGAGGGATACAAAAGAGTGGTCTAGTCTGGACCAGGGAGCGGCGCGGGCTAATTGTTCCTTGTTTCTCGTTTCAAGGCTTCATTCTATGATCATCTTGCTGGTGCCAGTACAGAGCGAGACTGTGGATAGTTGGGAACCTGTCTCGGGGGCAGGGAATTCATATGGTGTTCGTGGAAGTGGAAATGACTAGGGTTGGGAAGCATTTCCCGATCAGGGCCATTGTGATCTCCTGGACTCGTTTCGATCGCCTCAGGGGGTCGGAGAGGAATTTCCCAGATTTTTTTCCCCATATTGGCCCTGGGGTTTTCACTCTGGGTTTTCGCCTCTCCCTGGAGATCACATGGTCTGGAATGGGGGGGTGGGGGTGAGTTAATAGGTTGTAATGAACAAAGCATCGTAGCTGTGAGGGACAGCTCGGTGGATAGGATTTTGGTATGTAGATAGGCTGGAAAATTGGGTGGGGATCCTGGATTCAGGATTCAATCCTGGACCGGGGAGCGGCGCGGGCTTGGAGGGCCGAAGGGCCTGTTCCTGAGCTGTATTGTTCTTTGTTCTTTGTTCTTATCCCGGTTTCGGCCGTCCTCATGTGTGCAGAACTTGGCTATCAGCTTTAGCCAAGATAGCCAAATTCCGCACACATGAGGACGGCCTAAACCGGGATGTTGGATTTATGTCACATTATCAGTAACCCCCACAGCTTGCCTCCTGGACTTGCGGGCTATCCTGTCTGGAGGCAATACACATCTCTTTAACCTGTGCTTAATGCTCCCTCCACCCACATTGTCTGTATCTTTAAGATCTGGTTGGCTGTAGGGATTCACATTCTAATCAGTATTCTGTAACTTGATTTTGTGTCTGTACCCTGTTTGAGAGCACGTTTCCACTCCATCTGACGAAGGAGCAGCGCTCCAAAAGCTAATGGTATTTGCTACCAAATAAACCTGTTGGAATTTAACCTGGTGTTATTAAAACTAATCTGCAGAGTTAACAGGGAATGCATGCCCGCTGATCCCCGACAGGCCTACTGCCATTTTATGCTCAATTCAGTGTTGATTTGCAGCACTTGGGCAAGTGGTTACTTGGAAGTAAGTCCTGTCTTGTAGAGATGTCTGCCAATCATATTGGCCAACAGCTCTCCAGCCCATCCAGACACAGCGCTGCAGTGGTTGAAAGAGGCATGGCAGCACCAGACCCAAGTCTAAGTGCAGAGAGCCGGTGTGAAGGTTATTGGTTGGGGTCCTGGGGAGGGGAAAGTAGGAGATGCCCTGGGGTATTTCCAGGGGTAGGGGGGGGGGAGGGGTGATTGTGGTGTCAGCTGATTGCCTGGGTGGGGTGAGAGGGAGGTCCAGAGGTATCTGGTCTATAAGTGGAGGGTGCCCCCATGTGCCCCAATTCCATAGGGGTGTCTACCCTCGCCTCACTTTCCCTCCCGCAATTGAGAATGTTAACTTTTTCCATTTCCCATCCTGAGTCATCCACTCATTTAAGGGCCTTAATAGGGGTGTCCGAGGCCCTGCCTGCCCCACCGTAAAACCACATCCAGATTGGTGCAGGCGGGATCTCAGGTAGAATCCTGTCCATGTAACTTCATGCTCCCTCCCTGCCTCAAAGTCAATTTGTAAAATTCAATCCATGAAATGGTAATCTGTTTCCCAGCCTTGAGAGGGAAGAAAGCCTTGGATCTAAATGTGATTCAAATATGACTTTTGGTTACAAGTCTTCAGTTAGAACTAAGCAATACATTAAAGAACAGTTAATAGTTAATTCATGAAAGAGAAACTACATATATATATATGAAACAAGTCTTGGGTTTTCTTTAAGTTAGCATTCGAAAGAGATGCTGTTGTGGCAAATGGTGCTTGTGGATGCAGCAGTGGTTTCAAAGTGCAGATTTCTGCCTGTGTAATGGAATGCCAAAACAAAACCACCTTAAGTAAGGTTAAAACCCTGATATATCTAATTTATATGTTCAAGAGGTAAGTAGAGAAGGTAGTCCAGTCCTTAGAACTAGCTTTCCTCATCTTGGAACAGAATCAATGTCAACATATCAATAGTGCAAAGTTATGAAAATGCCTTTTCATACTGAATATATAAACTGTTTTAATATCGTACTTGCATAATGCAACCTTACCCTGACTGTTTGAAGAAGAAAGTAAAATAGCTACTTTTAACTATTTTTCTCCCAAATACAATACCTCAAAACGTTTGGATGCTTTATGAATATTACATCAGAACTGTCTAAATTTCTCTTTTGTATATGAAAGTCAACTTTTCTCCCTGTTACCAATGACATACAATCTGTTAATATTACCCTTATGCTACCGGAAGATCATATAAAAATTGATAGGATACTTTCTCATTTCAGCTGCAAGATGTCAACAAAGAAAATGGCTGAATTTCCTGATGGGAATTGGGATCCCCAAAGTCAGGCCTATATGGGGGTCCTGAGCTAGCCCATGTTGTTGAAGGTTTAGCAGTGCAACCTCTTGGGAGGTGACCATTTATTCAGACTTTTATATCTTCTTCCCAACGGAAGAAGGTGGAAGAGAGAATGTCCGGGTTGAATGGGGTCCTTAATTATGCAGGCTGCTTTGCCGAGGCAGCGGAAAGTGTAGACAGAGTAAATGGATGGGAGGCTGGTTTGCGTGATGGATTCTAAATGCCATTCATCTCCTTTTTGCTTACCCTAGTCTGGAGCAGCACATTTCTCACCCAGAGGGTATGTAAGCATATGAGGTGCATGGGTAAGGGGTGAGAGTGGTCGGTGGTAGAAGGTAGAACTTTCCGGCAATCGGAGGGGGTATCAGGCAGAGAGGTCGTGAGCGAGGTGGAGGTTAGAGGTCCACTGGTTGTGGGGAAGCCATTAGGGAGGGGGTCAGATTGGGGTTGGGGGATGAGACAATATTCTGAAGGATGTGAGGGCAGTTAAGGTTGGGGGGGTGGGTTGGGTGGTCAGAGGGATCAGGGTAGAGGGTGGAGTTCATGTGGTTAGCATGGGTCAGATAATCTTGGAGCAGGGGTTAGTCAGGGAGTGGAGGTGAGTCAGGGAGTTGGTAACATAGTTGCCCAGGAAATTAAGTAGTTTTAATCCTTCTAACTTTTCCTGGGTATCTATTCTACTAAGAGAGTCAAAATTGGCTGAAGTTTCATAAGGTTCCAGACGCAGGGTAATTTCACAGTGTTCCAGATGCAGGGTAATTTCACAGGGTTCTAGATGCAGGGCAATATAATTGGGTTCTAGATGCACGGCAATTTCACAGGTTTCCAGGTGCAGGATAATTTCACAGGGTTCTAGATGCAGGGCAATATCATTGGGTTCTAGATGCAAGGTAATTTCACAGGGTTCCAGGTGCAGGGTAATATCATAGAGTTCCAGATGCAGGGCAATTTCACAGGGTTCCAGATGCAGGGCAATATCATTGGGTTCTAGATGCAGGGTAATATTGTAGAGTTTCAGATAGGGTAATTTCATAGGGTTCCAGATGCAGGGTAATTTCACAGGGTTCCAGATGCAGGCTAATTTCACAGGGTTCTAGATGCAAGGTAATATCATAGAGTTCCAGATGCAGGGCAATTTCACAGTGTTCCATATGCAGGATAATTTCACAGGGTTCCAGATGCAAGGTAATATCATAGAGTTCCAGATGCAGGGCAATTTCACAGGGTTCCAGGTGCAGGGCAATATCATTGGGTTCTAGATGCAGGGTAATATTGTAGAGTTTCAGATACAGGCTAATTTCATAGGGTTCCAGATGCAGGCTAATTTCATAGGGTTCCAGATGCAGGGTAATTTCACAGGGTTCCAGATGCAGGGTAATATCATGGGGTTCCAGATGCAGGGTAATATCATAGGGTTCCAGATGCAGAGTAATATCACCGGGTTCCAGATGCAGGTTAATTGTAAAGGTTTCCAGATACAGGGTAATATCATAGGGTTCCAGACGCAGGGTCATTTCACAGGGTTCCAGACGCAGGGTCATTTCATCGAGTTCCAGATTCAGGATAATTTCATAGAGTTCCAAATGTGGGATAATATCATAGAGTTCCAGATGCAGGGTAATAACATAGGTTCCAGGTGCCGCGTAATATCATAGGGTTCCAGATGCAGGGGAAGATCATAGGGTTCCAGATGAAGGTCATTTCATAGGGTTCCAGATGTAGGGTAATTGCCGACAGAAGTTGAAACTTTCCGGGTGATTCCCAGGCATTCCTTTCATGGGGACCTCCAGGGGATTCCCCCACTCATCTTCCAGGGTACTTCTGCGGTATGACCTCTTGAGTGATGAAATATATGGGCTGTTACCTTTATATTTACTGCAGAATAACTAGCAACTCGATGAACACAGGTTGTGCTTTAATCATTTTTTTTCACTAAACCTCCAAAGATTAGCTGCCTCTTCTATCCCATGTTTACACAAATATTTATAATTCAGGATAGTATTTGGCTTGGGGAGGAGGGGGGGTCAGAGCTTGCAAGTGACGTTCCCAGGTACTAGCTGCCCTTGAATTTCAGTTCTTAATGCTATCGATGACCATGACTTGGTTCTTAACCAACTTTTTAATCTTTTGGTTATTTTTATTTATGTTTGTGCCTGACTCTCCTCCACCTTCACACCCTGACACTACTGTTTTAGTTTATTCTTATTTCTCCAGCCCTATATGTCCTTTCAGCTAGAATCTTAGTCGTAGCCCAATGCAAGTGAAAATCATCCCAAGTCCTCTCCTCACGCCTCCGCCATGTCCCAGTACTGGTGTCAGTGTCCCATAATATTAAACCCTGCTTCTGCATATCAATTCTTTAGCTAAGTGTTTTGTTTCTGAAATTCGAACTAATAAATAATTATTCTTTTTCAGTGCCAAACAGGTTGATTATCAGTCTGTAAATCCTTCCTATAGGCTGCTTTGGGAGGTGGTAAGCCAGAACTGTGTGATAGCTGCAGCGCAAAACACTCCACGTGCAAGTTCTTTCCATGGGTTCTGTGACAAGTGTCCTTCTTGCTTCAAGGGACTGCTAGAGAGAGAGATTCACCTGTACTGAGATAGCTGTTACTCTAACTTGCAACCACAGTACTCAATTGTTTGATATACAATGGACCCATTAATGTTATTAATTACACATATTGGGGCTACACTTGATTGTACGCAAAAACAGCACCAGAATTACTATGCGCGATTAGCCCACACCCTTTGATTGTGAAGCAGATAAAAAAATAACTTAACTCAGGCAAAGGATCATCCAGACTCAAAATGTTGGTTCTATTTTCTCTCCACAGATGCTTCAGACCTGCTGAGATTTTCCAACATTTTCTGTTTTTGTTTCAGATTCCAGCATCTGCAGTATTTTGCTTTACTAAAGTAACTTTGTCTTACCAGCTGTTTTAAATTATTTCACCTTCCAGCCAGTACTATCCACATAGTTCACTGTTCAGATGTCTGATAGCAGGCAATATAGTAAGTGGCTAACATAGCTTAAAGCTAGCCTGCATCTCTTTAAAGGGACAAAAACAGTAAGTTCTGGAAGTACTCAGATACCTTGCTCTCATGCTCATGTTTCTGTCCTCAGGCTTTTGCAGTGTTCCAATGAAGCCCCACATAAACTTAAAGCCAGAAGAAAGAAAACAGTTTGGACCAGTGTTCTTCTTTCCCCATTTTACTGCCTTTTCCTTCTAGGAGATCAGCAACACATCTTCCAATTAGGCGCTTTAAAGCCTAATTTCAAACTATGAGCTCTGTCTCAATTCTGAGACTTATTTATTCACCATGTAATGTCTGAATCTTTTCATGTTTTTTGCTTTGGAGCAGAGCTGTTTTATTATATTTTATCATTCACACTTACTCTGTTTTTTTATGGCTTCCATTACCGCATCCTTTGTCTTTTGTTCCATGAAAGCTTTGTAATTTAATCTCTCCCGTCCTCCACCTTATCCCAAACTTTCCCTTTGGCTCTCCCCTCCTCCCCCCACCTTTCAATGGCATAAAACCCATCACATTTCTACTTCCCTTCATTTCTGGAGGCTGGAATGTTACAGCCGTTCATGCCAGCTGGATTTTCCCATCCCACTGCAGAGAACGAAGATTTGGCTGGGCACCAAATTCTCCGACTTTGGTACAGCGGGAGCGAGGCGTGAGCAGCCGGTAAGATTACACCCAAAGAGTCATATTCAACTTGAAACATTAATTCTGTTTTTAATCTCACCACAGATGCTACTAAACCTGATGAATATTTACAAAACATTCTGTTTTTGATTTCAGATATCCGGTATTTGCTGTATTTTGCTTTTATTCTCTGACAGAGGAATTGTTTTGAGCTTGAAACAAGTTGTTGAAGGTTGAATAGCAAATGAATCTGATCTGGAAGATATTGAAGAATGATGTAACATGGGAAATAGAGGGCTCCAAGGTTTTCAGACCCAGCACTAGAGGCCACAGTGGAGAAGATGGAAATTAGAAGTATCCTATATCTGCCAAGGAGGTCAATATCAGAAGTCGAGGACCTCGATACAGTGTCGGAAGAAGTTCAATGATCTCAACACATGGGGTCAAGGTCAGCAATTGCATTGTCGAATATCATATCCAATCAAGTCCCAGTAGCCTCAGACACAAAGCAACTTACCACATCAGCTATTTCTCACTTACCACAAAGCTCTATCAACCAGGACACATTCCTGACTTTTATATGTTCATTGCACCCTCGTACATTTAGCAATGCTGCAAGTTTTATAACCACACCTCATCGCTTGCACATACAGACCACTATTAGACTATGACAGTTACAACAGCCAAACAGATTGCACCTCACTCACTGAATGACCTTTGTTTCTCTTGCAGGACAAGGTGGTGCACAACCGGAGAAAGCAGGAGCTGACTGAATGGTAACACACATGTCTACATTTTGTGATGTCTATTCAGTGCTAGCCGTTAATTGGGATGCAAGTTACTGAGGCCATGGCCAACAAAAGTGATGAAACCACTGAAGGTGGCTATTATCCTTCTCACCACCCACCTGCCCGTCATCACACAATTTCTTCCGATTCACAAGCTACCGATGGTGTAAGCACCTCTTTTTTTCCCCCCACCAGCCCTGCAGCACAACCTTACTGATGTGTCTTTTTTCCATCAGGAACCTAAGGGTCGGGCCAGTCAGTGGTGAAACAGCAAGATTAGAGTGATGCTGGAGTCACAGCACCGTCACTCGATTCCAAACTGATATTCACCAGCTTAGATACCGTGAGTAATTTAGATGATAGTAGAGAAGTAGAATACATGCAATGAGACACTGGGTGGGGTTTTCTGTCCTAGCTCGTCCCAAAACCGTAAAGTCCCACCTGAGGTCAACAGACATTTCCACGGTCCACCCCTCTCCGGCTCTGATTCCCGTGGCAGGCGCAACAGTAAAATTCTGGCTACTGAGTGCAAGTGATCTGCAGACAGGGCAGGTAATCAGATTTGCACAGGTGTCAGCCCACCGGCAGTTGTGCATGAGTTCTGCTGCAAATGAATTAGTTGAGCACTTTGATGGGGTAGCGGACAGAAGAAGACTGATGTGTATTCAGTACAAAATGCTTGTTGCTTTAATCTATGGTCCACGTGGAAGGTCACAGAGGAGTCCAGCATCAACTTTACACAGGGTTTTGCACAGAGTTTAGAGCTCCTTCTTTGAATCATGGAAGTGGTGGCTAACCCCATCAGCACACTTGTGGACCCAGTCGAGATGCAGGATTTGAGGATCGATGCCTGAGCTTGCATTGCGGCAAAAAGAACATCCAGCCAATACCAGTGTGCTGCAATGGTAACTCATGTTTCTACCATGAAAGCTCAGTCTGCTATCATTATGACTGTGAATTAATGTGTGCAGATGCTTGCAGCAGTCAGCAATCTGTCCTCCAGAAGATTTCTGAGATACAACGCTTAGCTCATGGTAATGGTTCCCTGGAGCAGGAAATAGCTTTTGTTCTCCCAACACTGGCACTTCACCAGCAATCTTGTTAACTGTCAGTTAGCCTGTCCAGACTGCTGTCACCTCTGCCAAGGTGGTGCAGTGCAGAGCTAGGCCTTCTGGACTCAGAATTGCCTGAGATCAACCTCTGAGGCCACCTGAAGTCTCCTCCACTAAAAGTCAGCAACCTTCTATGGGCAATTCTGTAGCCACTGGGCAAACATTACATTGGAGCACTAGGAAAGACAAAGGCACACAGAAGACAGATACAAAAGAAATGCACAAGTGTGATTAGTTGACTCGTTTCTGTAATATAGAGTAATTTGATTGCGGGGAGAAAGTGATGTCATGGTAATGTCACTGGACATCGATTGAATCCAGAAGCCCAGACTAACGATTAGGCTCAGGATTCAAATCCCACCCTGGCAGATGGCAGAATTTGAATTAAATTAATGACTGGAATTGAAAATCTAGAGCGAGATTTTCCACCACCACCCGCCCTCTCTCCCATCCCTCACCCCAAATCCTGCAGCGTAGTAGTCCCATTAATGCCTAACTAGTATATGGATGCACCTTGGACACCATTTTGGATTCCCATAGTGTCCAAGCAAGGGGTCCAAGAGATCACATTTTTGTACAATATTAACTCATAAAGAGTTGATCAGGGATTCGCTTGTTTCAAGTATTTTATAATGTTTTCTTGTTAATGTTATCTTGTTATCTTGTCAATGTGGCACCATAATACAAAGACAAAGACAATTGTTTGAGACATGTTGGTACAGGCAGCCAATAGAACATAGAACATTACAGTGCAGTACAGGCCCTTCGGCCCTCGATGTTGCGCCGACCAGTGAAACCAATCTAAAGCCCATCTAACCTACACTATTCCAATATCATCCATATGTTTATCCAATGACCATTTAAATGCCCTTAATGTTGGCGAGTCCACTACTGCTGCAGGCAGGGCATTCCACGCCCTTACTACTCTCTGAGTGAAGAACCTACCTCTGACATCTGTCCCATATCTATCACCCCTCAATTTAAAGCTATGTCCCCTCGTGCTAGCTATCACCATTTGAGGAAAAAGGCTTTCACTATCCACCTGATCTAATCCTCAGATCATCTTGTATGCCTCTATTAAGTCACCTCTTAACCTTCTTCTCTCTAACGAAAACAACCTCAAGTCCCTCAGCCTTTCCTCATAAGACCTTCCCATCATACCAGGCAACATCCTAGTAAATCTCCTCTGCACCCTTTCCAATGCTTCCACATCCTTCCTATAATGCGGTGACCCAGAACTGTATGCAATACTCCAAGTGCGGCCGCACCAGAGTTTTGTACAGCTGCAACATGACCTCCTGGCTCCGAAACTCAATCCCTCTACCAATAAAAGCTAACACTCCGTACACCTTCTTAACAACCCTATCAACCTGGGTGCCAACTTTCAGGGATCTATGCACATGGACACCGGGATCTCTCTTCATCCACACTACCAAGTATCTTACCATTAGCCCTGTACTCTGTAATCCTGTTACTCCTTCCAAAGTGAATCACCTCACACTTTTCTGCATTGAACTCCATTTGCCACCTCTCAGCCCAGCACTGCAGCTTATCTATGTCCCTCTGTAACCTGCAACAACCTTCTGCACTGTCTACAACTCCACCGACTTTAGTGTCATCCGAAAATTTACTAACCCATCCTTCTACACCCTCATCCAGGTCATTTATAAAAATGACAAACAGCAGTGGCCCCAAAACAGATCCTTGCGGTACATCACTAGTAACTGAACTCCAGGATGAACATTTCCCATCAACCACCACTCTCTGTCTTCTTACAAAACCAATTCCTGATCCAAACCACTAAATCACCCTCAATCCCATGCCTCCGTATCTTCTGCAATAGCTTACCATGGGGAACCTTATCAAACGCTTTACTGAAATCCATATGCACCACATCAACTGCTTTACCCTCATCCACCTCTTTGGTCACCTTCTCAAAGAACTCAATAAGGTTTGTGAGGCACGACCTACCCTTCACAAAACCGTGTTGACTATCCCTAATCAATAGTTACAAGAAATGTTTGTAATATAATGCCAAACTGTACAAATTATAATTAAAGGATCAGTTGCAATTGTTATGGTGAAATCAAAGCTTTGAGTTCTTGTATATTTATAAAGCATATATCCTGTAATATTGCTGTATTTGCTGGTATTGTGAATATTGATATTCCTTACAATCAATAAGCAGGTAAAATTTAAGCATTAAATATAGCATGTAACATATATTGTTTCAGAAATTTTATTGAAAGTGAGGTGGTACAAAAGATTAACTTAAATGTACTGAAACTAATTGTCTGTTAGCCATCACATTGACCGTACACTGAAATGCAATTCTTTTAGATTTTGATGAGGTTTATAGTAAACTACATGTGGTGGTTTATTCCTTCTAGTTATCACTGTACTTTATTATCCAATTCCAGGATTGGAGTTTTTGTGTGGACTCAGACTGTTTTTCCAATGAGTATCCCTGGATGGACAAATCATCTACTACTCCACCACAAACAACAAGTTTGATTAACACTTCCATTGATAGTGTCTTAAATCTCTGACATGTTATTATAGTAGGCCTCTGCTTTCCTTGTCTGCATCTTCCTCTTGAGTTCCTTGCCATTTCTTTTTCAATTCCCATCTCCAGCCCTTTCCATTTCTCTTCTGAAAACTGTCTCTCCTCCCTCACCCCTCGTTGAACTTTCTCCTTCTTACCCTCCTCTTTTTCAGTTATTTTCTCCAACCAACGTCTCTTATCCCCACCCACTTTCACACCCTCTATTTCTCCCCTCAATCTTCACCTTTTCCCTCTCTAGCCCTCACCCCATGTCTCCTTTTGTTTGTCCTTTCTCTCATCTCCCTACTCCTTGGGGAGGCGATGGCCTAGTTGTATTATCGCTAGACTATTAATCCAGAATCTCAGCTAACGTTCTGGGGATCCATGTTCGAATCCTGCCATGGCAGATGGTGGAATTTGAACTCAATAATAAAAAATATCTGGAATTAAGAACCTACTGATGACCATGAAACCATTGTCAATTGTTGGAAAATCCTATCTGGTTCACTAATGTCCTTTAGGGAAGGAAATCTGCCATCCTTACCTGGTCTGGCCGACGTGTGACTCTGGTGCCACAGCAATGTGGTTAACACTCAACTGCCCTCCAAAGGGCAACTAGGGATGGGCAATAAATTCTGATGTGGAGATGCCGGCGTTGGACTGGGGTAAACACAGTAAGAAGTTTAACAACACCAGGTTAAAGTCCAACAGGTTTATTTGGTAGCAAAAGCCACACAAGCTTTCGGAGCCTTAAGCCCCTTCTTCAGGTGAGAAGGGGCTTCACCTGAAGAAGAGGCTTAAGGCTCTGAAAGCTTGTGTGGCTTTTGCTACCAAATAAACCTGTTGGACTTTAACCTGGTGTTGTTAAACTTCTTACAATAAATTCTGGCCAGTGACACTCATGTCCAATGAATGAAAAAAATCCTCTCAATGATTAAGAGTACTTTGCCACGGGAAAAAAGTGGATGTAGGCTGACACTTACAAAAATCCCAAAAGGATGTGCTGCAGCAGTTAACTGTTAAGCCACTAAATTCCCTGCTGTCCAAATGGCTGCCAATACCTGTTGGCACATGCACCCTGCTGCACATTGCCCCCATACGGCAGCCATAGATACAAATTTGCATTCATTGGCAACAAATGCAGCCAACTTAAAATGTTTTTATTGGCTGAATAGGTAGCAATAATAAATGATGCAAGTGAGGTTATCGGGCATTTCTAAGATATATCTTGAGATGGCGAACGCGCTGAAGCAACTTTTATTTTTTCTAATTCGTGGGACACAGGTATCGCTCACTGGCCAGGATTTATTACCCATCCCTAGTTGCCCTTGAGAAGGTGGTGGTGAGCTGCCTTCTTGAAATGGGGTGGTCCATGTGCGATGGGCTGATCCATAATGCCGTTAGGGAGGGAGTTCCAGGATTCTAACCCAGTGACTGCGAAGGAACGGTGATATATTTCCAAGTCAAGATGGTGAGTGGCTTGGAGGGGAACTTGCAGGTGGTGGTGTCCCCATGTATCTGCTTCCCTTGTCCTTCTAGATGGAAGTGATCATAGGTTATGAAAGGTGCTGTTTAAGGAACTTCAATGAATTTCTGCAATGCATGTTGCTGAAGAAAGGAGCAGGGCATTCAAATGAGATAGAAAAGGAAAGCACATAGTGTTCATGTGGCTGACTCACAGGTACCCCAAATAAAGTCCAGTAAAAAAGACTCCTGGCATCCTAGGAGAAGACTGCACAGTAGGTGGCTTACGTGCCATGTAGATGGCACAATATACTGCTCGGTTCTCTAAAATTAATAGCTGCATGAGTTTCCGAGCACACTGTAGATCAGAGCTGACTGAGTTTGTAACATGCACTTTGTGTTTCCATGTTCCCTAATAGTCACTTGCAATCAAAAGCTTTAAACCTATTTCCTACACTTCGACAGGTACCAGCAGATCTTTGCCAATAATGCTACTATGCGGCAAACCTTAACTACTATTTCACCCAAGGCAATTTACTTTGTTACACCTCTCTAGATATGTAACCTCCCCCGCTCTCTAATCGTACAAGCTATCTCCAATCCTCCAATTTTGGTCTTCTGTCTCCGCCTAATTTCCATGGTTCCACCACTGGCGGGTTGTGCCTTCAGTTACCTAGGATCTGAAATCATAAATTCCCTCCCTAAGCCTACTCATATCACTGCCTCTTTCTCTTCCTGCATGTGGGCAAGAAATATCCCAATGCCCTCATAGGCCTTCAAGCTGTCAATGTGAAAGGCAGCTCTATTGAAGTGCAAAGTAAAAATCAAGTTCTTTGAAAGCTTTCCATTAAATTCAGCACTGCCATCATGCTTTAGAAATGCAGCCGAACTTAGAATACATCCCCAAAAGTGCTGGTATGTTCATTTTATTCCCCAAGCTAATAATTTAAGCTGTTAGTTACCAGAGATTTTTCATTACCCACACTTTGCTGCTACCTCCATCTGCGAAACATTCCTGAGACAAAGGCGGCATTTTTCCAGCGTTGCTGCACCCGGCAAAATCACACCGATCCCAGAAAATGTGTGTGGGCCAAAAAACACGTTTCGTGCCCAGCGCCAAATGGTTTACAATCGGCCTGGTCCCTATCTACTGGCGCAAACTGGAAAGGGCGCGAGGCCAATCAACATTCTTAAAATAGCATTTAAATATGCTTAGCCCATTCAGCACCAGATTCTCCCAGCTCCCGGGGCCAGCGCAAGCCTGGCGAAAATCGCTACTGGTCCCCACTATCGGAAACCAGGCACGATGGGGGCTCAGTGGCCATTGAAACCTCTGAGTGATTGAGGATGTGGCTGGGCAGTGGTGCCCACAAGGCACCTTGGCAGTGCATATCTGGCACCATTTGGGCACTGCCAGTGTGCCACGGGCAGTACCAAGGGGGTGGTACCTGAATGGGTTTGAGGCCTGAATGGGGTAGAACCTGAATGAGGGTTATTTGGGGAGGGGGGCTATAATGGGGGAAGGTAGCAGGGGGGGTTCATGAAGGGGTGGGGCATGAAGGGTGGGCATGTCCAGCACCATGCAGCGAGACCCATCGAGTGGGCTCCAATGCCCGGATGCTGGTGTTCCATGTTGGGGAGGGGGTGGGGGAACATGCCACCGATGGGAGGTATGGGTGGGGGCTGATGTTAATGGGGGGAGGGGCGCTGTGAGATAAGGGCGTTCTTTTAACACGGCACCCTATTGCTTTCCTGCCAGCCTCACTGGCATTTTGAGGTCCTGCCCCTCCCAAAACCGGCACGGAACTCATCGCTCTCCCAAAAAATATGTGGGATGATTGTGGTGCGGACCACGCCGGACAGACTTGCTGGTATGACACCGAGTCATTTATTGGGAAAATCACGGCCAAACTATTTCAATCTGGATTGTTCTCATTTACAGATATGCAGAGAATTCTTTCTCAACTGGTGTCTTTAATTGCTCTCAGTGATCTGTAGGATTGTCATTCTTGAATGTTGTCCTTGGCTTCAGTTGTGATCTTGCCCGAGACGTATTAGGACTGTGCAGTAGTTGAGGAGTTGGAATGTATTTGATTTGGCCTCAGTTAGGTCTCACTGCTGTCCCTTTGTGTGCAGTGACTTCATAGGGCCTGAGTTCTGAACAAATTCCTGCACGTCAACTGGTTGCCACATACCTTCTATGGGATCTTGGATGGGAACTTTATGCCCCAACAGTAAACTTGGCAATTCATTTTATTATACTTGTTCATCATCTTCTCTTGCAGTTTTAAAAGTTGTTTTCTAGTTTCTGAGAGAGTTGAATGGATAAGATTAAATAGATTGGTACAACAGTGTTCTATCAAACATGAGAGGGGGGGGTGATTCTCCCAAAAGTGCTGAATTGATGGGAAAACTGGTCTAAATCCCGACTGTTTTTCAGTTCAACTTCAGACCCGAATCTCCCCACTCTGTGGTACGTAGAGGTTACAATCATGAATATCATTAAAAACTCAGGGGGTGGGGCCTATTCACACCAGAGTCTGACAGTTCTGGGACTCTGCACATGATCAGCGGCCCCGATCTGTCAGTGTCCCCGTTTGCTGGCCAGCTCGATCACTGGCAAGCCGGGGACCCCCACAGTGCTGCCCCTCCAGCCTTTCCCCCCCGCCCCCAAGGCCTGATCATGCCCCCCCCCCAAGCATTCCCAGAACAGCCCTGACCCACACCCCCGTCCCGGAGCGCCCCAATGTCCAGCCCCTCTCACCCCAAGCAATGGCGATCCCCCCAGCACCACCCCCTCCACTGACCACCTCCAGGAGACAACCCCACCCCGGCAGACCAACCCCTGGGAGGCAGACCCCCGCCGGCAGACCCCCGCCCTGATCACTGGCGTCCCTCCAGCTCCGACCGATCCCCATGCAGGGTGGCAGTGGGACCCTCCCACCCCCACTGATCCCCCCCTCGGCCCCACCCACAATATGACCCCTTGGGCCTTCCCCCTTGGCACTGCGCAATGCCCGGTGGGCAGTGCCAAGGTGCTCCCTGGGCATGGGCACTTTGCCCCTTGGGCAGTGCCAGGGGGCACAGGCTGGCACTGCCAGGGTGCCCATGCTCAGGGGGCATCACCCCCCATTGCCTGACCCCCTGGGGGCCCCCAATTGCCCCCCTTCACTCCAGCAGGGGCGGTCTCCCACTAGTTCCCCACAAGTGGAGAGCTACTGTGAACCTCGCCGGAGTAAAATTCTCCTGGCCTGGTGGGAGATGCTATCGGGCCCGGAGAGTTCCATGCCGAGCCGATAATCACATTTAAAATAGATTTAAAATACATTTTTAAAAGATTTAAATCACTTACCTCTCTTCCTGCCATTTTCCAGCGTGGTCCCGACTGCACCTGTTCTCCGCCTGTGGGAGACACGCATGTGTTGGGAACGCATGCACAAATCCTGTGAAATGTCCAACATGCGATTCTCCCATCTCGACGCGCCAAAAAACGTGTGGGAGAATGGCCCCGAGATCTGCTGATGATGGAATAGTTGTGCATGAAGGTGTCGCTCTCAATGTCATAGTTCAATGTGTTAATCTTGTTTGGTCTATCTACAGTTAAGGTTTCGGGATTTTACAGTGTGCGTCATTCACTCAGCTTGGCCATTAGATCTCTGGTAATGAGGAAAAGAAGTAGTGTGATTGATATTCCAATTCTCACACGTATCCTGAAATGACTTAACAATAAATTGTAGACCGTTATCTTCAACAACCTCTCTATACAGACCAAATAAACTGAAAATAGTACTTAAGAGTGTGAGTGACAGTTGTACTTGATGTATTGTGCAATTATTGAATAATGGAGTACTTGGTAAGGTAATCAACAATGACAATGAAGTCAGTGCCATGGACAAGAAAGATGTTGAAGGCAATTTTGGACAAAGAATGGGTAGAACTTTGAATGGAACCACTGGTTCTTTGTGTTGATTTGGCATATATTCTTGATAGGCTTTGTACTTCTTGAGGATGGCATCAATAAAAATGACTCACTCGGAGGTGCCTGGCTCATCCCAGCAAGGCTAAAATTGACTCTCATGTTCATGGATATGCTGAATTGAATAAGGCAATCATTTAATGATGGTTTTCCACAGTTTCTACAATGTGGAATATTTGCTGTTTCTTCTTCCAGCTGCTGGCATTTGCATTGCACAAAATGTACTGCATCAGTTGATGAACTTGCATTCTCCTGCAAGCATAATGTTTCAGCCCTCTTGAAACTGCCAATTTTTGTCAGAATATTTTGGATATTTTGATGTTAGGTCACGAAGAGAGATGATGAACTGAGGCGTTAGGAGTCATTTCTGAGATTGATCTGCTTTATGAGGTCTGACTGATTTCATGGAATGTTACCAGTGCATGGTGATGGTATGCTGATAGAATGACAATCACTTAGCCTTTAGTCTCCATGGTGTGGAACATCTGAGACACCCAGGAGGATTGGTTGTACTTAGGAATGTACGAATATCTGAATTAGGAGCAGGTGTTGGTCATTGGCCCCTCGAACCTAGTCTGCCATTCAATAAGATCATGGCCGATCTGATTGTAACCTCAACTCCACATTCCCACCTACCTCCATAACCTTTCATCCCCTTGCTTATCAAGTATTTATCTACCTGTCTTAAAAACATCCAAGAACTCTGCTTCCACTACCTTCTGAGGAAGAGAGTTCCAAAGACTCAAGATCCTCTGAAGAAAGAAATTCCCTCATCTCTGTCCTAAATGGATGACTCCTTATTTTTAAACAGTGATCTCTATTGCTAGTTTCTCCCACAAGAGGCAACATCCTTTCCAATTCTACCCTGTCAGAACCCCTCAAGATCTTATATGTTTCAGTCAAGCTGCCTCTTACTCTTCAAAATTCCAGTACATACAAGCCTAACCTGTCCTACGACCCTCATAAGGCAACTTGCCCAATCCAGGTATTAGTTTTGTAAGCCTTCTCTGAACTGCTCCCAATGCACTTCAATTCTTCATTACATAAAGAGACCAACACTGTACACAAAACTCCAGAAGTGGTCTCACCATTGACCTGTGTAACTGAAGCATTACCTCTCTACTTTCCATTCGTTTTGCAATAAAGAATAATATTCTATTCGCCTTCCCAGTTACTTGCTATACCTGCATACATACCTGAACCAAGAAATCATGGGCCCGATTCTCCCATCGCGACCAGCAAGTTCTCTGGTGGGTCTGGTCCGGAGAATCATGTGTCGACCATTTCGCAGGATTCGTGCGTGCGTCGGGGATGCATGCCCATCTCCCAGAGCTGGAGAACTGTCGCAGTCGAGACCGCACTGGAAACCGACCGGAAAAGAGGTAAGTGATTTGAATATTTTTAAAATATATTTTGCATGTGATTATCGGGCTCAGTACAGAACTTGCCAGGTCCGATAGCATCTCCCACCCCACCAGGAGTACTTCATTCTGGTGGGGGTTGGAGTAGCTCCTCACATTCGGGGAACTAGCGGGAGACCCCGCCGTAGTGAAGGAGAGGCAATCGGGGCCCCCCATGGGGTCGGGCAGTGGGGGAGTAGTGCCCCTTGGGCATGGACATCCTGGCAGTGCCCAAGGGGCAAAGTGCCCATGCCCAGGGGATACCTTGGCACTGCCCATCGGGCATGGGGCAGGGCCAAGTGGGTGGGGCCTATTGTGGGCAGGGCCTAGGGATGATTGGTGGGGGGGGGGTCCCGCTGCCACTCTGCATGGGGATCGGACTGGGATGGAGGAAGGGCAGCGATTGGGGCGGCTGGGGGGGTGGTCTGCCTGGGGGGGCCTGCCTCCAAGGGGGGGGGCGGGGCCTGATCCCGGGGGGGGTCAGCGGGGGGCAGGGGGTCCTGCCAGGGTGATGGGGGAGAGGGATCGCCACTGCTGGCGGGGGTGGGGGGGGGAGGGGTGGCTGGAGGAGCAGCACTGCAGGGGTCCCGGGCTGGCCAGTGATTGAGCTGGCCAGCAAACAGGGAGACTGCCAGATCGGGACAACTACGCATGCGCAGAGTTCTGGAACTGTCAGACTCTGGTGCGAATAGGACCTGCCCCCTGGGATTGTAATGATATTCATGATTGTGACCTCTGCAGTGCACAGAGTGGGGAGATTCAGGTCTGAAGCTGCACTGAAAAAATAGTCGTGATCTAGAACAGTTTTCCCACCAATTCAGCGCTTTTGGGAGAATTGCCCCCCATAGTTCTGTGTAATGCTTAAACATTTTGAGATCAAATTGTAGGTTAGCTACTTTCCAATTCAAACTGGGCAATTTTGTGAATATTTAGACAATGTTCCATTGACCTCCCTCCTTGTTTTACTCAATTTATTGTTCAGCAACTCCTGAAGCTGCCCATTATAATTACAACTTTCTGTGGCCTTAATTTTTCATGATGACTTGTTTGTTTTTTTTGTTTGACTCTGCCTGACTTGCTATCAATCCAGCCCACGCCATTGTCACTCATCTTTTCTGACTGAGCTAATTGGAGCTGGTTACCTCAAAGCGCGGCATTCGTTGAACTGACAGTTTATACATGGCAATCTCACCATGGGGATTGTACTTGGTTTCAACATTCTGAAACTGCAAATCCATTTTGTCTGATCAAAACATTGAGGGGTGTCGCATGCTGTGTACCATGACCTAAAATTGTTCACCATATCATACCTGTACTTAATCTTGTTGTCATGTTGTTTGACCTCTGCTGACGACCATGGTTTTTAAAAATAATGATATGAAGGCACCAATCACTCATAAGGGATGAACTGTGAGTTCATTTATTGAGATGAGGCACATGAAAACATGCATTCATGAATGTTTGAGGGCATCAGAGAAGTCCTGAGTGCTGTTCAAATGTCAAAATGAAATTGAGGTTGGGTCACATGACACACTTCCCATCTCGTGATGCCATGCTGCTATCCTTTAAAGGCATATCCCAAAAGCATCCAGGTGAAGTGGGTAGAGCGCAGGGACTTGAGCAGGGGATTGAGAAGGAACAGAATAAGAAGCCACAGGAGAGCAAGAGAGAGCGCAGTATGCAGAAGAAACGGGCTTCTATTAAGAAGTGGCAGGACAATGAGTGCAGGCTTAGCAGCCCAATTATCATCATCATAGTGTAAATTTCCAGCATTTATTGCCTACCCCTGAGGGGATTTAAGAGTCAACGACATTGCTATGGATCTGGAGTCACATGTAGGGTAGACCAGATAAGGACAACAGGTTTCCTTCCCGAGAGGATATTAATGAACCAAATGGGTTTTTACAACAATCAGCAATGATTTCATGGTCATCACTAGACTTTTAATTCCAGATTTCTTTATCTGTCAGTTATGTTGTCCATCATGGAATAGTGATCTGCAGTGTAGTAAGAGCAAGAACCATGAACAGAACTTGAAGACTGTCTTTGGAGCACCAGGAAAGGGAATTGGAACAGGCAAACAAAAGCTAGAGTCCAAGGCACCACAGAATACCCTAAGACTGGGAAGCTCCAAGGTGAGGAAGGTTTGGCAAGGTAACATGGCTCACATGGTCGAGAAGAATTAGCAATTAGCGGCATGATCATGACTGCTCCCAACCTTGTCTCTTGCAATGATCACTAACCATCTCTCTGTTGGATGCAAAGCACCTCTGCTCCCAATGTTCTGCAACCTACTCTGCTACCCAACTATTTCAAGACCAGGATTTGAACTCTCAATGGTTTTCTTGAGTGTCTGGATTGTCAGGAGCAGTTGTCCATTGTAAAAAGTAAATTTCTTTAGTTAAGCTTTGTAATGAAGTTTTGATGCAGGTGGAATAAAGGATCATTATGCTGGAATTTTCATGAATTCTGTGTTTTAGTTCTACATTGCATTTTCTTCCGTTTTCTGCTAAAATTAACAAACAGCAGCGAGAAACCTTCTCTGAAGTCGGATGCCGCGCCACCACTGCCAACGAGAATGGAAAATTAGCCAAATCACTGCAGCGGGACCGGAGAATCCCAGCCACAAATGAGGTTGGAGAATTTCAGCACTTCTCTTTTAGAAATTGCCTATCACGAGCACCATTTAAAAAATATCCTTGGACTCTTAAAATTCTGAATCTACAATTTGCTTTTCTTAACTTTTTTTTCAGCAAGTCCTGACTGACCTTTGCATTATTCAGTCCTCACGATATTTTATTTTCTTAATGTCCATTAAAATCTTTCTGTTTGCTCAATCGGCTAATGTTTATTCTCTAATTTAAGCACAGGTGCATGAACATTTTCTGCATTTCCTTTTTTCTGCCTTTTAAGTACATCTTAAATTAAATTTTTTTGTTTACTTTATTTTCTAACTGTATGTTGCATTTACTCTTCCGATGAGCTCTTCCCGAAACCAAAATGTATTCTTTTCGGGTAATGTAGCTCTGAAGCTGCTATCTTCTGGCTTCTGTCCTTAAGTAAGAGTTTTAACAACACCAGGTTAAAGTCCAACAGGTTTATTTGGTAGCAAATGGCATTAGCTTTCGGAGCGCTGCTCCTTCGTCAGATGGAGTGAGCAGCGCTCCGAAAGCTAATGGCATTTGCTACCAAATAAACCTGTTGGACTTTAACCTGGTGTTGTTAAAACTCTTACTGTGTTTACCCCAGTCCAACGCCGGCATCTCCACATTCTGTCCTTAAGACAATGTTAAATCTGACAACATAATAATCACTCGAATTCAGAAGCAAAATAAACCATCTGCATGTAGTCATGCAATTAAAAAGGAAAGCTCACCTATGTTACTAATGGTACGACAATGTCGAGTGATTAGTGAACCATTTAAATAATTATTCCTCATTTTTGGAGAACTTTGTAATCACTGCAAATGCTTGTTTAAAGGGTGCAAACACCTGACTACCACACCTGACTGCCATTGCTTTAAATGGATAAGATTTCAGTACTTGCACTCGACTTGAGCCATAGAAGATAAAAAGCAGAATCACAAGTATTGAAAATCTGAATTAAAAACAGAAACTAATAGAATTGCAGAGTCAGTCAGTAAGGGTGTGAAAAAGAAAGAAAGGTTAATAACTCAGGTGGGACTCTCTGTCAGAACTGACAAAAAGATAAGCACACCAATATCACGTATGACTTATTCACATTTCAACCACCAGAAGAATAAAAATGAACAAACAAGTGAGACTTCCTCGAGCCAGCTCCAAGCAAGATAATATTCATTTGACTAAAATTAAACTGTCATACATAAAAATCACTTTCCTGATTAATATTCTTTTTAATTATGAAAGTAAAGTGCAAGGCCCTTGTTAGGTCCTCATGTTAAAAAGACTGCTGAAAATTTGACTATACTTAAGGAGTCCCTGGGTATCTTATTAATGGAACATTTGAGTTTTCACCATAGAATGTGAATGTCACAACTGTCAAGCATGTGTGTATTGAGAATTCCTGATGGCTTAGTTAAGGTAAGCAATAAGCAAGTATCCCAGTGACAGCTGAGATTTAAATAGAATTAGTAAGTTGGCATGGGTATAAGTAGAGCTGAGCTTTATCAAAGCTATTGTGATGGTTACATTAGTCAATCATGGCCCACTCATCAGTTGGCCGGACTGATTCTAAAGCTGTCACACTTCCACAGGGTCGGTTTGGATCGAGATGCCTTTGATTTTATCCTCCTCAATTCCAAACTAATCCATCACTGTATTGAGCACCTGCACTGAACTTGTCCTTTGCAACTTCAAACCTGTGCCCTCCTTTCTTGTTGTGTTAATTAGTATAGATTGTTGTTGCAGCAGAGTTTAAGAAATTATGGAAGAGGAACATTACATTCAGTATGTAATGTAGAATTACGTACCCATCTCCTAATCTATTTCTATTTCCTGATGAAGTTGATTGAATGATGAAAACTTGCAAGAAGCTGCAACTGTTAAGGAGACGTGCCTCCCTTTGCCCCCCACACCAACACCCCCCGCCCCCCCTCCCCCAACACACACAGTGAAAGCTGTTGAACTGGAAACTTGGGGTTGGCATCTCCCGCTTTTGGTTAAAGCCAGCAGTGGCAGGATGGAGTTCTTAAACCGGCTCACGGAAAGACAAGCCACCCAAACTCTACCCCACCTGCCATGGCTGGCAACATTACTGGGTGGAGCAGGGCTGGGTGGGTAGGTGGCAGACACAGCATCCATGCCATTTTGCTGCACGCACCATTTGCAAACTAAATGCTAAGGGGCTGTAAAATCTAGTCCATGAGGTGAAGGGGGAAGCAAGGGTTAAGGAAAGATACTCCTAATTTCATCGGGTCGGCATGGACACAAAAATTCAGATGAAAATCACCTTTTTTTTTGTTGCTATGGGTGCCATCTGTCCTCCAAGATAGCATGCATGCTGGCTGCAGCCGGTGCCATTTTGGTGAGGGCATCATTGTACATGCAGGTGATCTGCCTGAAGCAAAGTATGCAGAGTGACATCAATCAGCTCCCATTAACTCCCCTCTCTTAACCTCACACAATTGAACACACGTTCAGCAGCAGGAAGGTCCTACCATCAGCATTATTAAAGGGATCAACAACTACTTTCAAGCTTTACTCTCTTATTTTTCTCTTCTTCCCGTTTTCCGACAGTGCAGTTTAATATTCTGCCATTCACACCTCATCTAGACACATCCTTTGTTCCTTTGCGTGTCCTGTCAGCATTACCTTTGGACTTGTATCATGAACTTTTTTTAATAGCTTGTGTTTTCCATTCTACTATACTCCTCAATGCTGCTCTTTTTCCATTCCCCCCTTTTAATTTGTTTAAAACCTATTGCTTCTCTAATTCTTCCCAGTTGAAGGGTGAAATGTTATTGGCTTGGAACTTTAACTCTGTTTATCCCTCCTTCCTTTCTGCCTGACTGGCTGAGTCTTTCCAGCATTTTCCAGTTTTATTTCTGATTTCCAGCATCTTTAGTATTTTGCTTTTGTCTGGAGTTTGCATGACTTCACCCTGCGCTTCCACTGCAGGACTCAGATGTTGAGTGGCTTCTGAATTCATTGCAATGGAAGCTGAGACATTGGGTATTATATTATGTCTCATATCTCCATGATGGAATCAACAGCAAATGTTGAGACATTTGCTGCTGATGTGTGCCCGAACCTTAACAAAGTCAAGACCCATTATCCCGAAGTTTAAACTCGCAATGGGCAGAATTATTTTCTGGGGCTCTCTGAGAACGCCTCATTATTGGGCTTATCATTGAAGACTTTTTTTTTCATTCGTGGGACATGGGTGTCACTGGCTGCCAGCATTTATTGCCCATCCCTAGTTGCCCTTGGAGGGCAGTTGAGAGTCAGCCACATTGCTGTGATTCTGGAGTTACATGTAGGCCAGACCAGTTAAGGACAGCAGATTTCCTTCCCTGAAGAACATTAGTGAACCAGATGGGTTTTTCCAACAATCGACAATGGTTTCATGGTCATCAGTAGATTCATGATTCCGGATATTTTTATTGAATTCAAATTCCACCATCTGCCATGGCAGGATTTGAATCCAAGTCCCCAGAACATTCGCTGAGTTTCTGGATTAATAGTCAAGCGATAATACCACAAGGCCATCACATACCCCTGGGCTGGATGTCCAGAGCTTACCCAGAAATTTACCTTGGGAGACTCCCGCTGTTAATCACAAATGTAGGACCTGGGCTGATTGTGAATAAAAACAGGAGCTGTATTGGGAAGGCCTAGAAATTTATTTAAAGCTTAATAAACAAGTAAGAGTTTTTGAAACACTAAAGAATCCCTGAAGAACTTTAAAAGATCTCACCACAGCACTGCAGCATGCTGACCTTACACTGAGTTACTTAAGCAGGTGACATCAGAAGTGAGACCTTACTGCTCCTTCTGCTTGTCTGTCCTGCTCCGGGAGGATCACTGTGATGCCTTGCTCCTCACTCTGGAACAGGAAGTCCCAGCGGAAATGATGAAAAACGGCATGAGTGCACAGTGAACGGCAACCCCCATTGTGTGGCGGAGACAGGTTTCAAACTCTACACAACAACTTTCACTAAGTTCTGAATCCTTCATGCTCCTTAACATTGACTGAAAGCTTTCTGGCAAGCCTACCACTGCATCGATCAGCATGCATACCCATCAGCCTTATTCTGCATGCCACCGGATTGAAGACCTTACCTGAGTACTCTGCAGCAGAGCTCATGTGTGACCTCACCCTTTGACATATTGGCACCTAAGCTACCCTGGCCCTCTTTTCTGACTGCAGATCATTGATGCCTTATGTCTCACTATGTACATCTTCCATCCCTAATTAACACATATAACTTAAAGGGCACGTGAATGGCACTAGCAGGGTTGCTCTTGTAGGGTGCTGCAACTCTTGTATAATTCCAGGATATGTGCACTGTCAATATTTGAACTGCTGGCTATGAGTGTGACAACAGGTGACAGTGGTTCTTCATCTTCCCTGTCTTTCTATTTCTTGATGTGGAGATGCTGGCGTTGGACTGGGGTAAGCACAGTAAGAAGTCTCACAACACCAGGTTAAAGTCCAACAGGTTTATTTGGTAGTACAAGCTTTCGGAGTGTCACTCCTTCTTCAGGTGAGTGAGGAGTTGTGTTCATTAACAGTCTTGATTACCTGTATAGACTCGCATTCCAACCATTATCTTGTACATTGAGTTTGTGTCTATATATGCCCTGTTTGTAATCACAACTCCTCACTCACCTGCAGAAGGAGTGACACTCCGAAAGCTTGTGCTGCCAAATAAACCTGTTGGACTTTAACTTGGTGTTGTGAGACTTCTTACTGCTTCTATTTCTTCACCTCCTTCTCCTCCGCTGGGCAGGTGGCGGTTCTGAAAGGAAAATGGCACAAGTGTAGTATTGGGATGAGAGGGGGGTACAAAAGCAGGAGTTGCATGCGTACACATGATATTATCACTAGACTATTAATCCAGAAACTCAGCGAATGTTCTGGGGACCCAGATTTGAATCAGCTGGAGGAATTTGAATTCAATTAAAAAATCTGGAATTAAGAATCTACCAATGACCATGAAACCATTGTCGATTGTCGGAAAAACCCATCTGGTTCACCAATGTCCTTTAGGGAAGGAAATCTGCTGTCCTTACCCGGTCTGGTCTACGTGTGACTCCAGAGCCACAACAATGTAGTTGACTCTCAACTGCCCTCCAAGGGTAAGTAAGGATAGGCAATAAATGCTGGCCAGCCAATGACGGTCATGTCTCACAAATGATTCAAAAAAACACCATCTGCATCTTGTAAATGGGAAAAAAGTATTGAATGATGGCTGGTAGGTTGTGAGCAGGAGGATAGAAATGAATCTCCCGCCATCTTCAAAGATTTAAATCCAACCATTGGTCACTCCCTGAATCAGGGCTGTGTAATGATGGTGACCACTTCCCCCTCTATGGAGTAAAGAAATGTCTGGTCACTGCTGGTGAGTTGCTGCTGCCTCTGGTTGTGAGCCACCTTGTCCTGTGATGGAAAAGAAAGTGTCAGTGACTGGTGCAATGAATTTGGATAACATGGCTGTCATGATTCAATAGCTGCTAATATAAGCAAAGTGTGGGATATGGTTGTGAGGGCTTGGAGCAGTGCTAGGTGCGTAAGGGCAAGGTGGTACAGTTGATGTGATATGACATTTGAAGATGCATTTACTGACCTTGACACTCATGTGAGGTCATTGAACTTTTTGTGACACTGCATCCAGTGTTCTAGTTTGGAAACACATGTAGACTAGAGCAAACCATTATACACTTTCATAACCATTTAATTACAGAGTACACATTGCAAACATGATCTCCTAACCCAGCAACCACAGTTTCAGTATGTTTATTTTTAATTGTCCTTTGTTGAACCCATAAACAAAGCAATTATGTGCCCCATTGTTCCTATTTATAGCATTACAAGTGAATCCCTGGTTAATGCCAACCACCTGCCCACAATTAAATGCAATTAACATACAATTAACATCCAGACCCCCTGGGATAGACTCTTAGCATTGATTGTCATGGTTATCTAGTCCTGCTATCTCCTGAGAGTTTGTCTGAAGGGCCTCCTGGCCTCCTCTGGAAACAAAATGACATGTCTCCTCCTCTACACCTTAAAGCTTCTGTTGCATTGTCAGAAAATTTTGGAGTATGTTCTTTGCCATGTTGTGCCATTCTTGTTTCTTTTTCAGATCAAATTCACTTCATAATGACTTCTAGCCCACCCGCTCCAACTCTGTTACATTTCCTCTTTAAATGGTGAAGTGGTTTTATGCAGTGCCAAATAGTTTAAAATCACATTAGACTCACACAATATTGTGCTCCCAGCCCCTAAAAGACAAAAAAATATATTGTGCTCCCAGCACAGGCAGCCACTCAACAGCATGTTTAGCACTGGCTGTACATTATGTTAAGGTCCTGGACCCGAACCCCAAGGTATATTATGAAGCCAGACAGGACCCCAACAGTTTTGCTATTTTGGCTTACATGTGAGGAGAGGATATTTCTTTCCAGGAATTATTCCACGGACAAAATGTAGATTTTTATAGTAAAAACAAACTTTATTTAATAACACTGTTTCACTATAGCTAACAAATAAAGCAGCTTAACTATTACCTGTTGAGCAATATTTAAAAATGAAAAGAAACAACTCTAATTTCTAACTTATTGAGGTTTCAGGTCCAACTAAGGAACATTCATCTTACTGACTTAAAATCTACTTTGAATACAGTTAGAAGCCATAAATGTACTAACTATAATGTGTAAACAGCCTTGAAGCTTTCAGAGAGATTTAGAGCTTTCAGAAGCCCGCATAATTCCCCTTACTTCAACCAGAACAGCTAAACTCCAACTCCTTTCTGGAAAAGCCTGTTTTCTCTGCTCACAAACCACAGCATCACATGACCCTGTCAATCACTCTAAGCAGAAATCCCAGGGGAATTTAGGTAAACAAAAGTTCATTAACTCTACTTAACATAACCACTTGCAATGTAAAAATGAGTAATTATTCTGCTCTGAGATGCATTCCCTTCAGACAGACCGACTACCTGTAGCCTAAAGCTGACTTTTTTACCACAACATACACTATTTATATATATATAAATATATATATATCATTTGCTCACTTACATCACAACTATAATAATTCATATGATTCAACCGCATGTATTTCACAATGCTAGCATATTACTGCAGATGGATGAGCTAAGGGATAAGGCATTCTAGTTTCCAAATGAATACAGATGCTATCCTGCTGCCCACACAGTCTCTACTGAGAACAGTGTGGTGGTGGGTCTTGGCAGGCACAATGGCATCTCAACCGTAAAATATCAGGTCTGAGTTGTTGGGCACTCATTCAGTGACAAACCTCCATGTTTGCTCATCCATTTCATAGCCAGACATTATCTTCCTCTGCAAAAAGCAGGCAGATGTTCCTCCAGAACTGAGTTTGATGGGGTCCGGCCAGTTGGTAAAACTTAGTTTGTCTCAATTTTTGCTGACTATTTTTCTCTGAAATTTCCATATTCCAAATCCACATGTTGACAGTTTAACTAGATGCTTATCCACAATGAAACATAATTGTCACTGGCACTTTATGATTGTATGTTACATTTTCATCGCCAGTACAGCAATAACATTCTCAGGAACTACATGCTTCAAAGCTGTCTTATTAGCAGCTTCTAAATTACAAAAAAAAACCATTGGTTTAAACAGATTGTTGCCTCAACAAAATAAATGATGTCTCCTTCTGGTTATATAATTATTAACTGCAAGATTCATCTCAGTCGAGATGAATATTTCCATCAGGGGGTTATATTTCTGTTTGATACTTGTACATCATTGTGGGATAGGGGGAGGTGGTGGTTCATGGTAATGCCACTGGGCCAACAACCCAAAGGCCCAGGTTAATTGTTCTGCGGACAGGGGTTCAAATTCAACCACAATGAACAAATCTGGAATAAAAATCAAATCTCAATAATAGTAATCATGCAATATGTCAGAAAAAACCCTGGTTGAATTAATGCCCTATAAGAAGGAAACCTATCACTTTTACCTTTTCTGGCCAACATGTGACCCGAGAACTACAGCAATGAGTTCACTCAAAAAGGCCTAGCAAGCCATTCAGTTGTATCAAATGGCTACAAATTCTACAAGGAATGAAACTGGATGAACTACCTGGAATGACCTAAGCACTAGAATTGAACAACAACAAATCCATTCCTGATTATCCTTCTAAGTCTTTCTACCTATTATCTGAGGGCTTGGGTCAAAATTGATTAGAGCTACCCCATAGACTAGAAAAACAGCAGCCTAACATTGTCATTCTCACGGAATCTGACCTTAAAGATAATATCCCAGACACTGCCATCATCTGAGGTGGTGGAACAATAGTATACAGTCAGGAAGGAGTTGCCCTAGGAGTCTTCAACATGGACTCCAGACCTCATGAAGTCTTGTGGCATCAGGTCAAACATGGGCAGCGAAACCTCCTGCTAGTTAAATAAAAACATAGCAACAAGAAGCAGGAGTAGGCCATTCAGCCCTTCAAGCCTGCTCCACCATTCATCTTGATCATGGCTGAATTCAATATCCTGATCTCACCCCTCCTCCCCTTCCTCCCATTCCCTTGATTCCTTGAGCCCAAAGAGCTAAATTTAATTTCTTCTTGAAATCAGACAACGTTTTGGCCTCAATTACATTCTGTGATCGTGAATTCCATACATTCACCACCCTCTGGGTGAAGAAATTTCTCCTCACCTCAGTTCTAAAAGGTTTACCCCTTATCCTCAAATTATGACCCTTAGTTCTGGACTCCCCCACCATTGGGAACATTCTTTCTGAATCTACCCTGTCTAGCCCTGTTAGAATTTTATAAGTTTCTATGAGATCCCCTCTCACTCTTCTAAACTCCAATGAATATAATCCTAACCGACTTAATCTCTCCTCATATGACAGACTTGCTATCCCAGGGATCAGCCTGGTCAGCCTTTGCTGTACTCCCTTTATAGCAAGGACATCCTTCCTCAGATAAGGGCATCAAAACTGTACACAGTTCTCCAGGTGTGGCCTCACCAACGCCCTATACAATTACAGCAAAACATTGCTATCCCTATACTCAAATCCTCTCGCTATGAAGGCCAACATATCATTTGGCTTCTTTACTGTCTGCTGTACCTGCGTGCTTACTTTCAGAGACAGATGCACGAGGACTCTAAGGTCTCGTTGAGTATCTACCTTTCTCAAGTTACACCTATTCAAGTGATAATCTGTCTTCCTATTATTGCTACCAAAGTGGATAACCTCATATTTATCCACATTTAGTTGCATCTGCCATGCAGATGCCCACACACTCAGCCTGTCCAAGTCATGCTGAAGCATCTCTGCATCCTCCTCATAGTGCACCCTCCCAGCTTTGTATCATCTGCAAATTTGGAGGTAATACATTCAGCCCGCTCTTCCAAATAATTAATATATAATGTGAACAGTTGGGGTCCGAGCACAGATCCTTGAGGAATCCCACTAGTCACTGACTTCCAATCAGAAAAAGACCCATCTATGCCAACTCTTTGCCTCCCATTTGCTAACCAGCTTTCTATCCATCTCAAGACATTACCTGCAATCCCATGTGCTTTAGGTTGCCACCTGTTACTCTCTCTCACATAATGAATCAGCATTCCTCCAAGTTGAACAGCACTTGGAAGTAACATTACAGGTGGCAAGGGCACAAAATATACTTTAGGTGGAGGAGTTTAATGTTCATCACAAAAAGTGGCTTGTTAATGCCACTACTAGCTCAGTCCTAAAGGACACACTATTGTCCAGGCCTGTGGCAGGTGATGAGGGAACAAACAAGAGGGAAAATCATACATGACCTCATCCTCACCATCCTGCCTACCATAGATACACATGTCCATGACAGTATCATTAGGATAACCACTGCACAATCCTTGTGGAGTGGTTATTGTGGAGAGAAAGTCCTGTCTTCACACTGAGGATACCAGCTGTCATGTTGTGTGGTACTGCCACTATGCTAAAGGGGATAGGTTTCAAACAGATCTAGCAACTCAAGATTGGACACCCATGAGATACTGTGGGCCATCAGTAGCAGCAGAATTGTCCTCAACCGCAATCTGTAACCTCATGAACTGACCTATTCCTCAGCCTTCTATTACCATAAAGCCAGGAGATCAACACTTGTTCAATAAAGAACGCAGGAGAGCATCTCAGGAGCAGCACCAGGCATACCTAAAAATGAAGTCAGACTGATGAAGCTATGACATCCTAGTGATGCCAAACAGTGGAAGCAGCTGTGATACTGAAAGCTATGTGAGCCCAGACCAATGGATCAGTTCTAAGCTCTGCAGTCCTGCCACATCCAGTCATCAATGGTTGCAGACAAATAAGCAACTAACAGAGGGAGGAGACTCCACAAATACCTATGTGCGGGAACTCATTATGGCCTTGGCCCAAACATGGACAAAAGAGCTGATTTTAAGTGGTGAGGTGAGGGAGAGTGTGGCATCAAGGAGCCTCAGAAAAACTGGAATCAATGGGATTTGGGGGAGAAACTTTCCTCTGGCTGGAGTGATACCTAGCACAAAGCCAAATGGCTGTGGTTGTTGAAAGTCAATCACCCTAGTCCCAGGATATCACTGCAGGAGATTCTCAGGATGGTGTCCTTCACTCCAGCATAAGGTGAGAATCGGGAATGTTCGTTGGTAATTGCACAATGTTCAGCACTATTTGTGATCCCTCAGATACTGAAGTAGCCTGTGTCCCTATGCATCAAGACCTGGACACCATTCAGACTTGTATCGATATTTGTACAAATAACATTTGTACCACACGAGTGCCAAGCAATGACCACCTCCAACAAGCAATAATCTAATCATCTTCCCTTGATATTCAATGGTATTATCCTCGCTGAATTCCCACGATCAACATCTTGGGGGTTACCATTTACAGAAAATGAATTGGACCAGTCATTGGACTAGCCACTGTGGTTACAATAGCAGATCATAGGCTTGGAATTTTGTGGTGAATAACACATCTCCTAACCCCCAAAACCTGCCCACCAGCTATAAGGCACAAGTCAGGAGTGTGATGGAATACTTTCCACTATCCTGGATGAGTGCAGCTCTAACAACACTCAAGAAACTCCTTACCATTCAGGGCAAAGCAGCCCATGTGATTGGTTCACAATTCACCATTTAAACATTCGGTCCCTACACCACCAACGCACAGTGACAACAAGGTATACCATCTGCAACATGTGCTGCAGAAGCTCATCAAGGCTCCTTTGAAAGCATCATCAAAACCTCGGACCTTTACCACCAAAAAGGACAACAAAAGCAGATGCATGGGAACACTGTCATCTGCATGTTCTCTTCCAAGGCATATATCATCCTGATTTGAAATTATAATGCCCCTCACTGTCACTGGGTAAAAATCCCAAAACCTCCTTCCGAACAACACTGTTGCCTTACTTTCATCATATGGGCTGCAGTTAAGAACATAAGAACATAAGAAATAGGAGCAGGAGTAGGCCATCTAGCCCCTCGAGCCTGCCCCGCCATTCAATAAGATCATGGCTGATCTGACGTGGATCAGTACCACTTACCCGCCTGATCCCCATAATCCTTAATTCCCTTACCGATCAGGAATCCATCCATCCGCGCTTTAAACATATTCAGCGAGGTAGCCTCCACCACCTCAGTGGGCAGAGAATTCCAGAGATTCACCACCCTCTGGGAGAAGAAGTTCCTCCTCAACTCTGTCTTAAACCGACCCCCCTTTATTTTGAGGCTGTGTCCTCTAGTTTTAACTTCCTTACTAAGTGGAAAGAATCTCTCCGCCTCCACCCTATCCAGCCCCCGCATTATCTTATAAGTCTCCATAAGATCCCCCCTCATCCTTCTAAACTCCAACGAGTACAAACCCAATCTCCTCAGCCTCTCCTCATAATCCAAACCCCTCATCTCCGGTATCAACCTGGTGAACCTTCTCTGCACTCCCTCCAATGCCAATATATCCTTCCTCATATAAGGGGACCAATACTGCACACAGTATTCCAGCTGCGGCCTCACCAATGCCCTGTACAGGTGCATCAAGACATCCCTGCTTTTATATTCTATCCCCTTCGCAATATAGGCCAACATCCCATTTGCCTTCTTGATCACCTGTTGTACCTGCAGACTGGGCTTTTGCGTCTCATGCACAAGGACCCCCAGGTCCCTTTGCACGGTAGCATGTTTTAATTTGTTTCCATTGAGATAGTAATCCCATTTGTTATTATTTCCTCCAAAGTGTATAACCTCGCATTTATCAACGTTATACTCCATTTGCCATATCCTCGCCCACTCACTCAGCCTGTCCAAATCTCTCTGCAGATCTTCTCCGTCCTCCACACGATTCACTTTTCCACTTATCTTTGTGTCGTCTGCAAACTTCGTTACCCTACACTCCGTCCCCTCCTCAAGATCATCTATATAAATGGTAAATAGTTGCGGCCCGAGTACCGATCCCTGCGGCACGCCACTAGTTACCTTCCTCCAACCGGAAAAACACCCATTTATTCCGACTCTTTGCTTCCTGTCGGATAGCCAGTCCCCAATCCACTTTAACACACTACCCCCAACTCCGTGTGCCCTAATCTTCTTCAGTAGCCTTTTATGGGGCACCTTATCAAACGCCTTTTGGAAATCCAAAAACACCGCATCCACCGGTTCTCCTCCATCAACCGCCCTAGTCACATCTTCATAAAAATCCAACATGTTCGTCAAGCACGACTTTCCCCTCATGAATCCATGCTGCGTCTGATTGATCGAACCATTTCTATCCAGATGCCCTGCTATCTCCTCTTTAATAATGGATTCCAGCATTTTCCCTACTACAGACGTTAAGCTGACCGGCCTATAGTTACCCGCCTTTTGTCTCCTTCCTTTTTTAAACAGCGGCGTAACATTAGCCGTTTTCCAATCAACCGGCACTACCCCAGAATGCAACGAGTTTTGATAAATAATCACTAACGCATCCACTATTACCTCTGACATTTCTTTCAATACCCTGGGATGCATTCCATCCGGACCCGGGGACTTGTCCACCTTCAGTCCCATTAGTCTACCCAGCACTGCCTCTCTGGTTACATTAATTGTATTAAGTATTTCTCCTGCTGCCAACCCTCTATCGTTAATATTTGGCAAACTATTTGTGTCCTCCACCGTGAAGACCGACACAAAAAACTTATTTAAAGACTCAGCCATATCCTCATTTCCCACTATTAACTCCCCCCTCTCGTCCTCCAAGGGTCCAACATTCACTCTAGCCACTCTATTCCTTTTTATATATTTATAAAAACTTTTACTATCATTTTTTATATTAATTGCTAGCCTAGCTTCATAGTCTATCCTTCCTTTCTTTATCGCTTTCTTAGTCTCTCTTTGTTGTTTCTTAAATTTTTCCCAATCACTTGTTTCTCCACTATTTTTGGCCACTCTGTACGCAGCTGTTTTTATTTTAATACTCTCCTTTATTTCCTTCGTTATCCACGGCTGGTTCTCCCTTTTCTTACAATCCTTGTTTTTTGCTGGAATATATTTTTGCTGAGAACTGAAAAGGATCTCCTTAAAAATCCTCCACTGTTCCTCAGCTATCCTACCTGCCAGCCTGCTCTCCCAGTCTACCTTAGCCAATTCATCCCTCATCCTATCATATTTCCCTCTGTTCAAACAGAGGACACTGGTTTGGGACCAAACTTTCTCCTCTTCCATCTGAATCAGAAATTCGACCATATTGTGGTCACTAGACCCAAGAGGGTCCTTCACAATAAGATCCTTAATTCTACCTACCTCGTTACACAACACCAGATCCAAAATAGCTCGTTCCCTCGTCGGTTCCGTAACATGCTGTTCAAGGAAACTATCCCGACAGCATTCTAAGAACTCTTCCTCCATTCCACCCTTACCGACTTGAGTCTGCCAGTCAATGTGCATGTTGAAGTCCCCCATGATTATTGCCGTTCCGTTTTTACACGCATCCCTTATCTGCTTGTTTATAGCCCTCCCCACCTCAACATTATTATTTGGGGGCCTATATACCACACCTACTAGTGTCTTTCTCCCTCTACTATTCCTCATCTCTACCCATAACGATTCCACGTTTTGTTCCTCAGAGCCTATGTCATCCCTCAGTACTACCCTGATATTATCTCTTATTAATAGCGCGACCCCACCACCTTTTCCTTCCTGTCTATTCTTCCTAAACACCTGATACCCCTGGATATTCATCTCCCAGTCCTGGTCACCTTTCAGCCACGTTTCTGTAATGGCCACTAGATCGTACCCACTCGTGCTGATTTGCACCATCAACTCATATACCTTGTTCCGAATGCTTCGTGCATTCAGGCAAAGTGTCCTTATTCCAGCTTTTATCTGGACCCGCTTTGATGAGTCGCGAACACCCTCTCCCTCTACTCCCTTATCTAAATTACCGCCTTCATTCACTTGCACCCTCTCCTCTACCATTAATTTTGTAATTCCCCTTACCCCTGCATCCTCCACCCCATCAATTAGTTCCTTGATCCTAGTCAACTCTTCTAGCTCCCCTCCCCTAGTTGTTCAAGAAGACTGCTCACCACCACCTTCTTAAGGGCAGTTAGGGATGGGCCATAAATATTGGACTCACCAGCATCATCCACATCCCATGAAAGAATGACAACACTGGGTTTGGTTGCCACAATTTTCTAAAACACCAGACAAAATCTGCCATTCGTAGTGTGTTTTGTTCCACTTTCCATACTTTTATTTTGTGCATGTGCATGATGTTTAAGAAGCATTACGGAATAATACAAAAAAAAGAGTGGGATTCGCCGGCCTGGACTCGCCCCAAGACTGGAAAATCCCGCCCAAGACCAATGGATCTTTGTATGGTCCTGTCCCACTTGCTATGATTCCCGTGATGGGTGGGACAAGAAAATTCCGCCCATCGAAATTGTTTTCAAATTTTTGATTTTCCTTGTGCATTTCCAGGTATTATCAATTTAAATCTAAAGTTGTGTTAGAGTTTACTGTTTACTTCTCAGGATGCTTCTCTCTTAGTCCAATCCTTAAGTTCTCTACTGGTCTTTCTCCTTTGCATCCTTCTAACTCATTCTGAGCAGACCTAATATGAGGCACAGTGGTTAGCACTGCTGCCTCACAGTGCCAGGGACCTGGGTTCGATTCCGGCCTCGGGTCACTGTCTCTATGGAGTTTGCACATTCTCGTCCTGTCTGCATGGGTTTCCTTCAGGTGCTCCGGTTTCCTCCCACAGTCCAAAAGATGTGTGAGTTAGGTTGATTGGCCATACTAAATTGACACTAGTGTGAGGGGGATTAGCAGGGTAAACATGTGGGGTTAAGGGAATAGAGCCTGAGGGGGATTGTGGTCGGTGCAGACTCGATGGGCCAAATGGCTTCCTTCTGTACTGTGGGGATTCTATTGATTCCATGATAAATACTGAGAGATTGCTTCCCCTGTCTGGGGAATTTAGAAGTGGGTGCACAGATAAGGGACACATTAAGGACTCAGATGAGAACACATTTCTTTGATCAAAGACTTGTGAAAGTTTGGAGACCTCTCCCCCAGAGAGTTGTTGATGCTCCCTCTTTGAATATTTTTAAGGCTGAGATTCTTGGAATCAAGAGGAGCACATGAAGAAGATCAGCCAGAATGGCAGAGCAGACTGAAGGGACCAAAAACAGAAAATGCTGGAAAATCTCAGCAGGTCTGAGAGCATCTGTGGAGAGAGAATAGACTCTGGACTCAATACGTTGGCTCTATTCTCTCTCCACAGATGCTGTCAGACCTGCTGAGATTTTCCAGCATTTTCTGTTTTTTATTTCAGATTCCAGCATCCGCAGTAATTTGCTTTTTGTCTTCAGGGGCCATTTGGTCTGCTTTTGCTCCTATATCTTATATTCTTCTGTTGCAATTTTATTTGGGATTTCTAAATTCAGTGCCACTGTTTCATTAACTTTCCTCATTTAATTCTATTTTTAAAAATATAAATACATTTTTATTAAATCTCAAAGATAAGCAGAGTACAACAAAATGACTAATGGTATTGTCTGGATTTGACATCCATGAGTGCAAATCTACTGCAGCCCAGCCTTGCCCCATTAGCTCCTGACTCTAAATTACTTACCTTGTTTGCCTTAAGCCTGTCTGTGCAAGGCCTTCACATTTATTGCAGTCTCCGTCACCATCTCCAACTAAAGGCAACAAGATTTCTGTAATTTCCTAAAGGGATTGGTAGTAAATTATAGATCCAAAGTTATTTGTGTTGATGTGTGTTTCAACTCTGAATCCCTTGAAACATCGGAATCCCTGTCGAGAAGTGAGCAGGAGGTCGACCGAGTTTAGATGGCTAATTCTATCTTTGGTCCAAATAAAGATTCTGATTCTGATTGTAAATTTAGATTGGACTTGCAAGCTTTATAAATGAGCTGCTAATGGCTGGACCACTTTTGAAGTTCTAATGTTAAGACAGTAATTGATTTCATTTCACGTACGGATCAGTAACCAGGAGCTAGGACATGGTGACAGTAATGAACTGGAAAGTGTGTATTTATCAGGGGATTCTAACATGTAAATAATTGTTCCAGCACCTGGCTGCAACCGCTGATGTTGGAAACCGTTGATGAATGCTTGCCTTCCAGCTTATTTCTGCCAAGAGAAGGATTTGTTAATGTGCGTGCAAACAACAGTACACAAGCCTCAACAAAATGTAGAACAGACTCAAGATAAGTCAGGCTGAATGTAATCAGTAAGTGAGAGCAAACAAACAGGTTGTGTCATGACCTAATATGTGACATGAAGAATATCTCTACAAGTGAGAGTGACCTAGTAACTCTTTAGCCATACAATCATGAGTGAGCTATGGCCAGGTTCTCAAATGGAGTTATTTATCACATCTCGCTGCTGGCTGTGACATTGTGTTTGTATTGTGTTTATGTTGTACGTGATGACAATATAATTTCTTCCAACGAATTTATGATTTTGGAAATGTGCATTTCTGAAAACCCTTCGTCTCACATAGCAATTCATAGAATCTTTGAAAATATACTCTTTTTGAAGGATGTCTCATGGCATTACATGGCATTAACAACAAATAGCAAAACAAAAAATTAACTAGCAATAAGGATTTGAGAATCGCATTATTAAGGAGTTCTGACTATACATCATTAAAAACCAGATTTATTTACTTTTCCATGTTTCATCTCAAAAAGCAGATACACTCAAATGATACCCAGTGGATTAAAAGGAAAACAAACCGTATAAGAAAAATATTGCTGTTGGTTATTACAATGTGAGAGATTTTGGGCTTAAATACTCTAAGGGAAGGTAAGCGATAGCGGTTCAAAATATTTATGGTGCCAAGGTTCCATTTCATAATGCTAAATTGTGGCACTCACTTGGGTTAATAGAAAAAAGAAATTTTAGTAATGAGGTTATTCTGTAAAAAAAAACTTCGTGCCACATAGATTTTTTTTTATCTGCAGCGCATGCTGTCACAGTGTGAGTTCAATGGTACAACATATGGTAGCAGAATTACCTTTGTACCACCCAGCAGCAGGATATAATTCATCCAACACCAGGGACTGTGCTGACAGGTAGTAGATTCCACACTGTACATGTTCAGCATTCCAAGATTATGGGCTGGTTTTTGAGATATAATAGAGAGGTTCAACTGCACCGATAGTTTATTAAATGCCAATGGCAGTATAGCTGAGTATAAAAGGCTAAGGAAGGTGTACCATTGTGTTATCATGTGCATGATGAGGACAAATAAGCTGTCTGGGGAAATTTAAAGTGTATTGTGTTCTCATCGAGTTGTCCCTTCTTGTCTTATCGTCTGTTTATTACCAGCCTGCACCAAACTGAAAAAAATAACACCAGTGAATCTAAATTTGGGCCTTTAGGTTAGAGCTGAACTCCTGAACCAATCGAACTGTTTGTTTATTAGAGAGTCTGGACTCAGAATTTTCTCTTTAAGTTGTGATTTGAGCACAGAGACACCACCTTCTCCGAGGGCTGTTAGTTCTGCATTCTCAACTGCAGTTGTCTGCTCTTTCTTAATGTGAATAGTGCAATTGTTATCCAGTGAAAACATACACAGATTGACTGCACAACTTTTCATAACCTTGTCAAAAAAATGAAAGAACTGCTGACCCAAATCAGTTCAGACTGTGCATTTTCTCTCTACCTCTTTCTCAAGTTATTGTCTGTATATATTCGACCTCATCATCCTTGATACAAAAGGTATGATGCATGAAAGCAAATCCTGGCAATGTGGATATGAAATAACCTTTGCCATATTATCGTTTCTCTATTAATGGTTTACTTATATGGAAAGTTTAAAAAGATTATCTGCTCGTATGAAATGTCTGCTGCTTTTTCATGATTTTGCAACAACAGCAAATGATGATTTGCCTTTTTTTTCTCACTCAGACTCCCTTTCTTAATTCTTGGTCTGTATCTGAGGTTTCTTACTCCTCACTCCACTCTGAGATCTATCTGTTTTGTATGAAATTTTTAATCACTTTAATCCTGTTGTGTTGGTACCATGGGTACCTTTCAAGCCCAAAATGGTGTCTGAGGTACATGCAAATATTTTGATGCACTATATTGATGAGGCCACACTGTAAAGGTCCACTGGAAATATACAGAGAAAAGTCATCAAGTGATGGAGTTATTTACAGTATAGAGGATGTCACTTGACCCTTCAAGCCTATGCTGGTATTTCTTCGTGGAGCAATCCAACCTCAATATTTCCGTAGCCCTGAAAGCTTATTTCCTTCAAGTGCCCATCCAATTTTCTTCTGAATCATTGATTATCTCTGCTTCCCCTTGTGGGCCGCAGGTTCCAGGTCATTACCATTGAATTACTATTCGGAAATTCTTCTCCTTCCCCATCCCTAGCTGCAATTTGGGTAATTGAAGCCCCCCTGTATCACCAGTCTATAGTTCTTGAGTATCTCTGTGAGGTTCCTGCAGATTTGCTCTTTTATTCTTCTCTCACTATTTGAAGGCCTTTATCCCAGTACTGGCAACCTTTTTGCTTCACAATTCTGGATTCTGACCATTCTCCCAGCCAGGACATCTTTGTTTCATTCTTTCCGAGGACAGGAACAAGGCCAATCTTTGTTGCTCTTTCCTAATTGCCTTGAGAAGGTGGTGGTGAGTCGGCTTCTTGATTCGCTGCAATCTATCTCGTGTAGGTATTCCTACAGTGCTGTTATGGAGGGAGTTCCAAGATTTTGACTCAGTGACAGTGAAAGAATGGTGATATAGTTCGAAGTCTCGGTGGTGCGTGACTTGGATGGGTATTTGTAGGTTGTGGTGTTCCCATGCATCTGCTGCCCTTGTTCTTTTAGGTGATATATGAGTTTGGAACGTGCTGCCAAATGAGCCCTGATGAGCTGCTGCAGTGCATCCTGTGGCTGGTATCCCTTGCAGCCACTGTGTGTCAGTGGTGGATGGAATATTGATCAAGTGGCCTGCCTTGTTCTGGATGGTGTCAAGCTTATTGAGTGCTGTTGGAGCTGCACTCATCCAGGCAACTGGAGAGTATTCTATCACACCCCTGACTTGTGCTTTGTAGTTGGTTGGCAGGCTTTGGGGAGTCAGGAGGTGAGTTACTCACCACAGAATTTCCAGCCTCTGAACTTCTCTTGTAAGAAGTTTAACAACACCAGGTTAAAGTCCAACAGGTTTATTTGGTAGCAAAAGCCACAAGCATTTGCTACCAAATAAACCTGTTGGACTTTAACCTGGTGTTGTTAAACTTCTTACTGTGTTTACCCCAGTCCAATGCCGGCATCTCCACATCATGACCTTCTCTTGTAGCCACAGTATTTATATACCTGGTCTAGTTACGTTTATAGTCAATGGTAAACACAGAGTGTTGAAAGAAGGGGATTCAGCGATGGTAAAGCCATTGAATGTCAAGGGGCGATAGTTAGTTTCTCTATTGTTGGAAATGGCCATTGCTTGGTACATGCGTGGTACGAATGTTACCTGCCATTTATCAGTCCAAGTCTGAAAATTGTCCAGGTCTTGCTGCATATAGGCATGGACTGCTTCAGTATCTAAGGAGTCAGGGATTATACTAAATATTGCAAACTTCCCCATTTCTGAGCTAATCATGGAGAAAAGATTATTTTATTGTTGGGCCACTACTCTGGTGAACCCCTGAAGTGATGTCCTGGGGCTGAGTTGATTGGCTTCCAATGGCCGCAACCATCTTCCTTTGCATTAGATATGACTCCAACCAGTGGGGAGTTTCTCCCCTGATTCTTATTGACTTCAATTTTGCTGGGCTTTCTTTATTTAATTATTTCATGGGATGTGGGCATCACGAGCAAGGCTAGCATTTGTTGGCCATTCCTAATTGCCCTTGAGCCAAGTGACTTGTTAGACCAGCAGTTAAAAGTCAACCACATTGCTGTGAGCCTGGAGTCACATGTAGGTCAAGCCAGAAAAGGATGGTAGATTTCCTTCCCTAAAGGACATTGGTGAACCAGGTGGGTTTCTGCAACAATTGAGAATGGTTTTGTGATCTTCATTAGACTTTTAATTCAGATTTTTATTGATTTCAAATTTCACCACTTGCCATGGTCAGACTTGAACCTGGGTTCCCAGAGCATTACCCAATGTCTCTGGATTACCAGTCCAGTGACAATGCCACCACACACTATACCACCAACCCCCTCCCCACCCCCACACCCCCTGCCACACTCTTTGTGCCACACTCAGTCAAATGCTGCCATGATGTCAAGGATGGTCACTCTCACTTCACCTCCTGAACTCAGCACCTTTGTCCATGTTTGGGCGAAGGCCATAATGAAGTTAGGAGTTGAGCAGCCCTGGCACAACACAAACTGAGCATCTCTGAGCAGGTTACTGATAGCATGTTGACAACACCTTTATCACTTTGTCTCCCCCAGGAGACCATTATGCAGTGGTCGCGCATACCAATAAGGTAAAATACAGATGCCTCTGTGACAGGTAGTTTAGTGAGGATGAGGTCAGGTAGGTTTTTACTTTCTGTTTATTCCCTCACCACCACCTGCAGATCCAGTCTGGCAGCTATGTCCTTTAGGACTCTGTTAATTCAGTCACAAGTTATGTGACTTTGGCACTCTTGGTAATGGGCATTGAAATGCATTATTTGTCCTGCCACCCTCCCTGCTTCTTCCAGGTACTATTCAACATAAATTTTAGTAGTATCAATTCATCAACTGAAGGAGGATGCTAGGTGGTAATCCGCAGATTACTTTGATAGTTTTAATTGGATGCCATGAGACTTCATTGGGTCAATGTTAAGGACTCCCAGGGCAACTCTCTCCCAACTGAATACCACTGTGCTGTAATCTCCATTGGATCTCTCCTGCTGGTGGAGCAGGACATATCCAGGAATGGTCTTGGAGGAATCTGGGACATTGGCAATGGAGTATGATTCAGTGAGCGTGACTATACAAGGCTCTTGTTCAGTCTGTACGTCAGCCTCCGAATTTCTGCACAAGCCCCCAGATTATAGTGAAGAGGAATTTGCAGGGTCAACCGGGCAGGATGTGCCTTTGTTATTTCCGGAGCTCCTTTCTTTCCAATGCTATAACGTCTTCCTAATCACTTCTGCTATCCCACCTACCTTTACCCCCCTTTCCCCACCTTTTCTGAACACTTCATATCCTTGTATATTAGCTCCCACTCCTCTTCATTTTTAAAGCATGTTTCTATTTTTGTCATTGTGCCAAATTCCTACATTACTGTTTGTGCTTGTAGCTTACCAAATTTATTCACCACACTTTGTGCGTTTACATAAATGCATTGTCAACCTGTCCTTGCTGTTTCTCATTGTCCTTGTTAGTCTGCTCTGATCTAATACAGAGCTACTCTGTATTGTCCAACACTCTCATGTTATATACCTTATTCCTCATTTCTAGTTCTATATGCCATTACCAATGATGTCAATCGGCACTGCAATTTTGGAGCTTAGTTCTGCAGCGAGCAATGTCTCTTCATTACACAAGGCTAAGCACTCATTGAGCAGCAGGAGGGACTCCCACCCAGCAGCGCTATTTAAAGGGATCATCAATTTTTGTTTATTCATTCGCAAGATGGAGATGCCTCTGGCAAGAGCAGCATTTATTGCCCATCCCTGATTATCCTTGAGACAATTGAGTGTCTTGTTGAGCCATTTCAAAAGGTATTTAATAGTCAGTCATGTTGCTGAGGATCTGGACAGACCAGCAGATTTCTTTTCTGAAAGGACATTAAAGAGCCAAATGGGATTTTAATGACAATCCTGTAGTTTCATGTTCACTGTTACTGAGAATAGCTTTTTTCTTCCAGATGTATTCAATTTACTCCAATTTCAATTCCTTGGGTCGCAGTGATATGTTTTGAATTCATGGATGGAATCTTGCCATCATATATTTTTTTAACCAAACTGCGCGGTGACTTCCAGGCCTGGATGGGTGAATAATGGGGAATCTTTTCAGAAAATGTCCAATTAGGAATGGTGGTGGCGGGGGCTGGAGGGGAGGTGGGGAGTGGTGGTTGTTGAGTCAGGATTCTGATTGAACACCGAGGATGGTGGCACAGTGGTTAGCATTACTGTCTTACAGCGCCAGGGACCTTGGTTCTATTCCCAGCTTGGGTGACTGTCTATGCGGAGTCTGCATGTTCTCCCCGTGTCTGCGTGGGTTTCCTCTGGGTGCTTTGGTTTCCTCCCACAGTCTGAAAGATGTGCTGGTTATGTGCATTGGCAATGCTAAATGCTGCCTCAGTACCCGAACGAGTGTGGCGACTAGGGGATTTTCACAATAACTTCATTGCACTGTCAATGTAAACCTACTTGTGACACTGATAAATAAACTTAAAACTTTATTTAAAGGGACATTGACAGCTTTCACAGTGACTGTGCAGAGATTTCTGCTGTGGTAACTTGGAGGAGCCAATTCTGAAAAAGATGAAGGAGAGATGGGGAAGCTCTGGCATCATGTTGAGTTGTGAAAACAGTGGGAGGATGAATGATATCATTGTAGGGACAGCAGAATTGTGTTGCACAGAGCCACAGACATTTCCACAGGGTGATATTTAATCAAACCTAGTCTTCCAAGTGCTTAACAGAGTTCCCTGCAGCAGAACACATGTGCATTTTTCGGCTCTGGTGAGTTGGCATCTGCGCTAACCTTGAGCCTGCCTGGCCATTCATCCCACCTCTAAGCTATTCTCTAAAGAATACATTGTGCCAATGTCTGAACTGGTAGTTGCGAGAATGAGAGTGAGTGATGGTGTTTCGTTCCTCATCACTGCCTTCCTGCACTTCCACCTCATGCTCTTCAATTGGAAGATAGGAACAGGAGGTGGCCATTCAGTTCCTGGAAGCTGTTCCCCTTGCAAGCCAAATCAGAACTGATCTAGGACCTATCTCCAAATATCTGTCTTTGCCCCACATCTCTAAATAACGTTGATTAATGAAAATCTATCAATCACAGATTGAAAGTGAAAAGTTGAATTAGCATCAATTGCCATTTCCAAAAGAGAGCTTCAAATTTCTACTCGCAATACTACCAGCCTTTGTTTTTTTTCCCGAATTTCATTCTAAAAGTTATGGTTCTATTCTTTAGACTATGTCCCACAGTCCTAGATACTCTCCTTCCACCACCTCCCCCCCAGCTAATCACCCCCTCCCCACAACGCCCTCCCAATGCCCCACTGAACAGTGGAAAGGTTTCTCTCTTGCTGTTCTTTAAATTTCTGTCAATATCTTGAAGATCACCCCTTAATCTTCTAACTCCAAGGAAATACAATTTTCGTTCAATCTCTCCTTGTAATTTAACCCTTGGAGTCCAGCAATCATCCTGCTAAACCTTTGCTATACTCTATCCAAGGTAACTACATCTTTTCTCAGGTACAGTGCTCAAAGCTGATCACAGTACTCCAGATGTGAACAAACCAGGGCTTTGTTTAGCTGAGGCATGACTTCAACTCCCTTGAAATCTTATCCTCTAGATATAAAGACCAGAATTTAATGAACTATATCTCTGGACACCAAAATTGCTTTGGTTCTCCTCTATTCCCAGTATTTCACCATTGAGTTGGTGCCCCCATTCAATTCTTTCTTGGTCCAAAATTGATGCCTTCTCATTTTCCTTCATTGAAATTTATTTGCCACAGTTTTGCCCATTCAGTTAAGCTATCATCTTCTCTATAAAGTTATGCTTCTATCTATGCTGCTTTCAATCTTTTTGTGGTATTTAGCGAGATAGTGGGAAACATGTTAAGACCAGCTGCAGCTTTAAATCTTGGGGATGAGGAGAGAGTGGGATGTGAGAAGAATGATTAGGTATGACCATACCATCATGTTTGATGGTTTCAGCCCCAGCTTTGGCAATGGCCCAAGTGACAATCATTCCAGTGTCGGCAACTTTGCTGCAAATTTTCTAACCTCTGGCATGTTCTTTTAGCCACAGTATTTATATCATAAGTCCCATTCAGTTTCTGGGTCAATGGTAACCCCAGGATGTTAATATTGGGGGATTCAGTGATGATGATGTCAAAGGATGTTGGTTAGATTCTCTCTTGTGTGGCGTAAATGTTACTTGGCACTTGTCATCCCAAGCCTGGATATTGTCCAGGTCTTTGTGTATTTGGAAATGGACTGCTTCAGTATCTGTGGAATAATGAATGGTGCTGAACATTGTGCAGTCATCATCCCCACTTTTGACCTTACGATGGAAGAAGGGCACTGATGAAGCAGCTAACGATGTTTGGACCTTAGACACTACACTGAGGAGCTCTTGTTCTAGAATGGAGATGATTGACCTCCAATTTCCACAACCATCTTCCTTTATGCCAGGTATGACTCCAGCCAGTAGAAAGTTTGCCCTAATTTCAATTTACTTGCCTTTTACTAGAGCTCCAAATGCTGCCTCGATGTCATGGTCAGTTACTCTTATCTCACCTCTTGTTCATGTTTGAGCCAAGGCTGTAATGGGGTCAGGAACTGGGTGGCCCTGGCAGAAATTGAGCATCAGTGAACAGGTTATTGCTCAATAAATGCCGTTTGATAGTACAGCTGATGACCCTTTCCATCACTTTATTAATGATTGAGAACAGACTGATGGGGCAGTAATTAGTCAGGATATGTTCTGCATTTTGCACACAGGGTATACCTGGGCAATTTTACATATTACTGGAGAGATGTCATTGCTGTTTCTGCACTGGGACATGCAACAAGTTCTAGAGAACAAGTCTTCAGTTGAATTGTCGGAGCATTGTCAGGGCCCATAGCCTTTACAGTATCCAGTACAACATCAGAGGAATTTCTCTCCCTGTTTCACTAGAATCAATTCTTCTTCCTGCTCAGACTCCCTTCCATTAATAGTTCTAACCCCATCTCCAGGCAGAATACACCTCTCCTTTAATTGTGCAGGTTTGGTTTTAAATAGTATCGGCCAATGTTAAGCGATGCTACCCTCTCACAGTCTTGTGACTCCTTATGAAATGTGCAGCCATTCAGCTGCAGAGTCTGTTTGCAGCAATAATGCAAACTAGCAGGCATTATGAAGCTTGCCTTTTGCCCACATCAGAAGCAATGTGCATGGGTTAACTTTGCATTGCCTGCACTCATTCTTGGGAGCTATCAATTGGAACCTCTTGAGTTTTTCTTTCAAAAGAAAGGGAGAGTACTCATGTTTATCCTTAGCTACTGATCAGCTGACCAAATTAAGGGGATGTGACATTGATATGGACATTTTGACACTATAATTTTTCTTAATTAAATGAGTATACTCCCATTGTGTGTTTAATAAGGGTTTCCAACCTCATGTTCTTGACACTTCTTGCTTTGAGCACTTTTACATTGACACTTGTTCAGCTTGGGGTTTTGGCACTGTTTTTCAATAGGATTCTAAATAAATCTCCTTTATATCAGGGATAGCATCGTAAATCCATGATAACTCAATTCTGCTATTGCATTAAGGGAGCTAGATTTTGAATGTGAATGTGAGAAGCCAGCTCAAAAATGCTTGCTTTCTGGAACCTGTATTAAGAAACATTGAATGGAAAAGCCTTTTTTCTATTTTTGTGGTATGTGTGTATCTATCCGTTTCACTCTTTAACTGAAGAAACATGAGCTGCAACTTAAACAATCTGGATCTCTTACATATAAAATTCTTCATTGGAAAATCATTATCAACTCCAAAAGCTTTTCTTCAATTACATTTTTATTACTTCATGTTTTCCAATAAATAAACCACAGAGCCGACACAATTTCAGGTAAACAAGGCCACGAATGTATTGACAATTTCTACACAGTAAAAATATTGGATTCTAACGTTTGGCTAATTGACTTTTCTACCCTCAAGTTAAACCTGGTTTATCTACATCAATTGTATTTTTTTGTTTTCTGTCCCATGACACTTTTAGATATTGCCATTTTGCTCAAGATGCTGGCTTTAGACATTTATTACATACATACAGTTCAGTTCACCAAAGATCCTTCGACAGCATCTTCCAAACCCAAGACCACTTCCATCTAGAAGGACAAGGGCAGCAGATACATGGGAACATCACCACCTGCAAGTTTCCCTCCAAGCCACTCATCATCCTGACTTGGGAATATATCGCCATTCCTTCACAGTCGCTGGGTCAAAATGCTGTAATTGCCTCCCTAACAGCATTGTGGGTCAACCCACAGAACATGGACTGCAGCGATTCAAGAAGACAGCTCACCACCACCTTCTCAAGGGCATCTAGGGATGGGCAATAAATGCTGGCCGGCCAGCGATGCCCATGTCCCACGATTGAATAAAAATGGTGCATTTTGTGAGATTGAATTAGCATCCAAAAATATGTATTGCGTATCTATTGCATAAAATGCACTTTGCTTCGAAAATCAAAAGACTTCGGCCGGAATCTTATTACCATTCACAGATTTTCCCACCCCGCTGCAGTAAATGGAAATTTGGCTGTTTAAAAATAAGGGGCTGCCCACTTAGGACAGAGATGGGAGTTCTTTTTTTCTCTCAGGGGTTTGTGAGGCTTCAGAACACTCTTCATCGAAAGGCAGTCAAAGCAGAGTCTTTGAACATTTTTAAGGCAGGAGGGAATTAGATTTTTGATAAGCAGGAGTTATCAGGATCTGTGGGAATATAGGGTGAAATTTTACCAAAACAAAATGGCAGAATGTTGGGTGTGGCACAAAACATGGAGTGTTATGCACTGACGGCACCTGCATGTTTTCAGGCTGAATCTTACAACTCATTACTTTTAATTTCTATTCCCTCGAGTTTCACACCGCTCTGGCAGCACATTCCTCTAGTTTGCCCACCTTACATCAACTTAACTGTTGCAGGCACTGGGGAGATCCATATAAATGGCCCCCCAGCACTTGTTCAAAAACAACTGCAGGAGATGGCAGCCAAGATGCCAGAACCACACTTCACAGAGGGGGTACTGACCAGACTACATGGGAACACCACCACCTGCAAGTTTCCCTCCAAGCCACTCATCATCCTGAATTGGAAATATATCACCAGAGGTCGGAAACCCTGTACCCACACAGCAGGGTGACCATCCCCACCTGAGATGCAGTGCCAGTCCCCATGAGTGCGAGTGCACTGTAGAAAAGGATGGGGTAGCAGTGCCAGAGGAAGGTGAATGATTTTCTTCGCTCAGCCAGGGTGAGTGAACCACCCCCAGTCTCCCACTGTTACAACTCGCACACCCCTTGCACCCCCAACCCCATCTCTCACTCAACTACCTTGGCCTCTGCCAAAGCCAGGCACCTGCCATGTGTTTCAGACCACTCCATTGGCAAGGGGCAGATCGGAACTCGGAAACTCACCGCCATGAATCATGTTCTCCGGATTTTGAGCACATGCCGCTATTCCCGCAGATGGAGAGTGTGGGCTCAAAATCGCTCCCATAGAGTTGATGAAACAATCAGATTTTAAAGGGCTGAGTGACCTTCTCCTCCTCCTAGTTTGTATATTCATATGTATCTCACAGCGCTGGTCATCATACCTTGCCAATGATTGTTAAAGTCACTGTGGCCTTGTACTACTTTGCTTCTGGCTCCTTCAAGTACAGATGTGAACCCCTTAGTGGCATCTCAAATCCAGCTGCACATCATTGCATTTTGCTGATCACTGATGCTCTCTTTGCCAAAACTAGACAGCATATTCATTGCGCGTCAGTCATGGCCTTGCAGCGATAGATGGCACTGGGTTTTGCCCCCATTGTTGGACTCTTCCAGTTGAAAGACATTAGTGATTGCATCCATGTGACTATCAAGATACCCATTGACTGGCCAGTGAGATTAATCAACAGGAAGCATTTCCATTCCCTCAACTGGTCTGTGAGCACAACAAGGGCTGGAATTCTTGATACAAAATTCTAAGGGCCCAATCTTACCATCAAGTTGTGCCTGTTTTCGGGCGCGGAAACTTGGTGAAGTTGGGCGTGAGGTGAATAGCGTGATCTGCGACCGCCTCCGTGCCGATTCACCCTTTACCAATGGCTGAAAATAACCGCAATCGGGACCGCACCCGCAACGGGTGTGACAGCAATTTAACTGTATTTGAATGCATTTAAATTGAATTAATGAGCTGGACGCCCAACTTTACCAGCACTTCCCCCTTTACCACCACATTCACCAATCAGGAATCGGTATGAATCAGACATGCTCAATAAAAGTCCGATTTGGGCGCTCCATCAGTGAGGGTTAGTGAGGAGGTAAATGCATAGCGTCCGACGGCTCTGTTACTCACGGGTGTCCTGTTGTTGCAGCCATTTTCTTTCTCGGGTCGGTAGCGGCTATGCGAGTGTGTGGTGGGGTGGGGGGGCTGTTGCTCAGCACGGTCTCCGATGTCCAACTGGCAGCACAGACCTGGGTCTCAGCATTGACCTCGGGTCTTGCGGTGCTGCTGGGTCCTCGAACACTCAGATCACTTGCAGCTGAAGGATGTGCACAAAACCCTTGCAAATTGCACTGCTGCAGCCTCTCAACTTTTCAAAGTGATTGTGGGAGTATGTGGCTTAGGGATTTGGGGTGGGGGGGGGGGTGGGGGGGGTTGTGATTATGGGGAGCATGTGGGCTGGGGGAATTTGGGGGTGGGGTGCTGTGACAAGGGGCAAGCAGCGTTCCCTAACCTCTACATGTGTTCCTTTCCATCTCCCCTCCCCACCTTCAGAGTGACAACATGGCTTTTTCTATGCAACCAATAGATCAAGTTGTCCTTTTGGTTGCTGCTCGAGCTGTGGAGGAGGAGCAGAAAGAAGAATTGTGGGCACAGGAGGCCCGGGCCTTACCACTTGCAGGAGTAGAGGGAGACGACCATCAGGTGGCAGGAGGTGGCCACCATTCACCCCGAGGGGGAGTCGTAGGAGAAGGAGGGAGCAGAGACCCCGGCAGTTCTGTGCACGAGTGTTCTTCGAGCAGATATTGGACACCGCCGACTTTTCCGACTCTGAAAGGAGACCGTGCAACATCTGTGCAACCTGTTGCAGAACCTGGCACCTAGAGGCGGGAGGGGGGGTCGGGGGGGGGGGGGGGGGGGGGCGGGGTGGAGGAGGGGTGGGGAGTGGGGGGTACCCACTCTCGGTGGCTGTCAAATTGATGGCCACTCTAAACTTCTACGTGACTGGTTCTTTCCAGACCCCAAGCGGAGATGTCTGTGGCATCTCCCAATCTGCCATGCACACCTGTGTGAGGCAGGTCACTGAAGCCCTGTATGCCCAGGCTGGGTCAGGAGCTGGAAGCATGCAGGGTGCTGGGGATGGGAGGATCTGGGGGAAGATGCAAAATGGGGTTAAGCACTCACCCTTGCTGCACGGATGAGGTCAGTGATGTTTTTCCGCCACTGCTTCGTGGTTTGGAGGCCAGTGTCCTGGCACTGACCAAGGCAGCGATTTCATACCAGGACACATTTCCATCAGCCCCCCTTGGTCTGTGAAGAGGGTGTCCCGCTTCACCTCTGCTGCATCCAGTAGCCTCCCCAAGTCACCCTCAGAGATCGAGGGCTGGTTGTGCGCACATTTTGTGCAGGAATGCCTGCCAGCCTGTCCAATCTTGGGTTTTTAATAGAGCTGCCCCTCATTAGGGCAGATCAGCTGCAGGCAGTTTGGCAGAACATTCCAGCATGTTCCATGTAGTTTGCTTGTTAGCATTGAGGGGAAGATAAGTGAGCACTTACAGGTGTGCTGATGGGGAGGGGGGCGGGGGTGATGGATCAGTGCCTTGATGATTGGTGACAGGGGAGAGATATTGTTGGGCAATACAGCATTGTCGGGCAATACAGCAGCATATAGATAGGCTGGAAAATTGGGCGGAGAGGTGGCAGATGGAGTTTAATCCGGATAAATGCGAAGTGATGCATTTTGGAAGAAATAATGTAGGGAGGAGTTATACAATAAATGGCAGAGTCATCAGGAGTAGAGAAACACAGAGGGACCTAGGTGTGCAAGTCCACAAATCCTTGAAGGTGGCAACACAGGTGGAGAAGGTGGTGAAGAAGGCATATGGTATGCTTGCCTTTATAGGATGGGGTATAGAGTATAAAAGCTGGAGTCTGATGATGCAGCTGTATAGACCATAAGACCATAAGACATAGGAGCGGAAGTAAGGCCATTCGGCCCATCGAGTTCACTCCACCATTCAATCATGGTTGATTTCAACTCCATTTACCCGCTCTCTCCCCATAGCCCTTAATTCCTATATAGAACGCTGGTTAGGCCACATTTGGAGTACTGCGTCCAGTTCTGGTCGCTGCACTACCAGAAGGACGTGGAGGCGTTAGAGAGAGTGCAGAGAAGGTTTACCAGGATGTTGCCTGGTATGGAGGGTCTTAGCTATGAGGAGAGATTGGGTAAACTGGGGTTGTTCTCCTTGGAAAGACGGAGAATGAGAGGAGATCTAACATAGAACATAACAGCGCAGAACAGGCCCTTCGGCCCACGATGTTGCACCGACCAGTTAAAAAAAAAAACTGTGACCCTCCAACCTAAACCAATTTCTTTTCGTCCATGAACCTATCTACGGATCTCTTAAATGCCCCCAAACTAGGCGCATTTACTACTGATGCTGGCAGGGCATTCCAATCCCTCACCACCCTCTGGGTAAAGAACCTACCCCTGACATCGGTTCTATAACTACCCCCCCTCAATTTAAAGCCATGCCCCCTCGTGCTGGATTTCTCCATCAGAGGAAAAAGGCTATCACTATCCACCCTATCTAAACCTCTAATCATCTTATATGTTTCAATAAGATCCCCTCTTAGCCGCCGCCTTTCCAGCGAAAACAATCCCAAATCCCTCAGCCTCTCCTCATAGGATCTCCCCTCCATACCAGGCAACATCCTGGTAAACCTCCTCTGCACCCTCTCCAAAGCCTCCACATCCTTCCTGTAATGTGGGGACCAGAACTGCACACAGTACTCCAAGTGCGGCCGCACCAGAGTTGTGTACAGTTGCAACATAACGCTACGACTCCTAAATTCAATCCCCCTACCAATAAACGCCAAGACACCATATGCCTTCTTAACAACCTTATCTACTTGATTCCCAACTTTCAGGGATCTATGCACACATACACCTAGATCCCTCTGCTCCTCCACACTATTCAAAGTCCTCCCGTTAGCCCTATACTCAACACATCTGTTATTCCTACCAAAGTGAATTACCTCACACTTCTCCGCATTAAACTCCATCCGCCACCTCTCGGCCCAACTTTGCAACCTGTCTAAGTCTTCCTGCAAACTACGACACCCTTCCTCACTGTCTACCACACCACCGACTTTGGTGTCATCAGCAAATTTGCTAATCCACCCAACTATACCCTCATCCAGATCATTAATAAATATTACAAACAGCAGTGGCCCCAAAACAGATCCCTGAGGTACACCACTTGTAACCGCACTCCATGATGAATATTTACTATCAACCACCACCCTCTGTTTCCTATCCGCTAGCCAATTCCTGATCCAATTTCCTAGATCACCCCCAATCCCATACATCTGCATTTTCTGCAGAAGCCTACCATGGTGAACCTTATCAAACGCCTTACTAAAATCCATATATACCACGTCCACTGCCTTGCCCCCATCCACCTCCTTGGTCACTTTCTCAAAAAACTCAATAAGGTTAGTAAGGCACGACCTACCTGCCACAAAACCATGCTGACTATCACCTATCAATTCATTACTCTCCAAATAACTATAAATCCTATCCCTTATAATTTTTTCCAACATCTTGCCGACAACAGAAGTGAGACTCACCGGTCTATAATTCCCGGGGAAGTCTCTGTTCCCCTTCTTAAACAATGGGACAACATTCGCTAACCTCCAATCTTCTGGTACTATACCAGAGGCCAACGACGACCTGAAGATCAGAGCCAGAGGCTCTGCAATCACTTCTCTTGCCTCCCAGAGAATCCTTGGATAAATCCCATCCGGACCAGGGGATTTATCTATTTTCAGACCCTCCAGAATATCCTGCACATCCTCCTTATCAACTGTAATACTGTCTATTCTACTCCCTTGCAACCCAGTGTCCTCCTCAGCTATATTCATGTCCCCTTGCGTGAACACCGAAGAGAAATATTGGTTCAATGCTTCACCAATCTCCTCCGGTTCCACACATAACTTCCCTCTGCCATCTATAACTGGCCCTAAACTTGCCCTAACCAACCTTCTGTTCTTGACATACCTATAGAACGCCTTAGGATTCTCTTTAACCCTATCCGCCAAAGTCTTCTCATGTCCCCTTTTAGCCCTTCTAAGCTCGCTCTTCAACTCCCTCTTAGCCAATCTAAAGCTTTCTAGTGCACTACCCGAGTGCTCACGTCTCATCCGAACATAAGCCTCCTTTTTCTTTTTAACCAACAAAGAAACTTTTTTGGTGCACCACGGTTCCCTAGCCCTACCAATTCCTCCTTGCCTGACAGGGACATACCTATCACAGACTCGCAGTAGCTGCTCCTTGAAAAAACTCCACATGTCGGACGTTCCCAGTCCCTGTAATCTCCTAGTCCAACCTATGTTTCCTAATTCTCTCCTAATAGCCTCATAATTACCCTTCCCCCAGCTAAAACCACTGGCCCGAGGTTCATGCCTATCCCTTTCCATCACTAAGGTGAACGTAACCGAATTGTGGTCACTATCACCAAAATGCACACCAACTTCCAAGTCTAGCACCTGGTCTGGCTCATTTCCCAGCACCAGATCCAATATAGCCTCACCTCTAGTTGGCCTGTCTACATACTGAGTCAAAAAACCTTCCTGCACGCTTTGAACAAAAACTGACCCCTCTAACGAGCTAGAGCTATAACAATTCCAGTCAATATTAGTCAAGTTAAAATCCCCCATAACAATTGCCCTATTACTTTCACTCCTAAGCAGGATTGACTCCGCAATCCTTTCCTCAACCTCTCTAGAACTTTTAGGAGGTCTATAAAAGACTCCCAACAGGGTGACCTCTCCTCTCCTATTTCTAATCTCCGCCCATACTACCTCAACAGATAAGTCCTCATCAAACCTCCTCTCTGACACTGTGATACAATCTCTGACCAATAATGCTACCCCTCCCCCTCTTCTACCTCCTTCCCTACTTCGACTAAAACATTTGAACCCCGGGACCTGCAGCATCCATTCCTGCCCCTGCTCTATCCATGTCTCTGAAATAGCCACAACATCGAAGTCCCAGGTACTGATCCACGCTGCAAGTTCACCCACTTTATTGCGAATACTCCTGGCATTGAAGTATACACATTTCAAACCCTGCTCCACCCCACCTCTGCAATGCCGTGCATTGCAGTCCCCATCCATGCATCCCTCACTTTCAGCCCCACTACTCAGGATCCCTCCCCCCCCCCGAATCAGTTTAAACCTCCTTGCATGGCCTTAGCAAATTTACCCCCCAGGATATTGGTCCCCTTCTGATTAAGGTGTAGACCATCCTTCTCATAGAGGTCACACCTTCCCCAGTACGAGCCCCAATTGCTTAAGTACCTGAACCCCTCCCTCCTGCACCATCCCCTCAGCCATGAATTCAAACCTTCCCTCTCCCTATTCCTCTCTAAACTATCCCGTGGTACAGGCAAGAGTCCAGAGATAACCACTCTGTCAGTCTTGGCCTTTAGTTTCCACCCCAACTCCATAAATCCCTGCCTAATATCCCCTTCCCCTATCCTCCCTATGTCGTGTGTCCCCACATGTACAATAACTTGTGGTTTATCTCCCTCCCCCCTAAGAGTCCTGAATACCCTGTCAGACACATCCCGGACCCCAGCCCCTGGTAGGCAACACACCAACCCTGAGTCCCTACCTTTAGTTCCGACCCTCCTATCTGTCCCCTTAATTGTGGAGTCCCCAATCACAAGGCCCAGTCTTTTACAGCCCCTAACCACCTGAGCTTTCTCACTCGGCTCACCCCCAGAGATCTGCTCTCTATGCTCAGTTGATTCCTCCTCAACTGTAGCCTCCAGCACCGAAAACCTATTATGGAGGGGAACCGCCCCAGGGGATTGTCTTCCCGATTGCTTCTTACCCCTCCTCCTGGCATTGACCCAAGCCTCATTTCTAGGAGTTACTATTTCTCTATAACTCCTATCAACTTCCACCTCCGCCTCCCGAATTATGCGGAGTTCCTCTACCTCCCCCTCCAGCTCCTTTACACGCTCCTCCAGAAGCTGCAATCTAATGCACTTCTTACAACTAAAATCTCCTGAAACACTACTGGATTTCCTCACCACATACATCCCACAGGAGATGCAGCATACTGCCTGAACTGCCATCCCTGAAGCCATTACCAGCAAGAAAAAAAGAGAAAAAAAAAAAAAACTTCCCCACACTTCCCCAACTGTCACTCTCCACTGCAGCCCGAGCAGCACTCCCTCACTGAGACACCAACTGTCACACTCATATATCTAATAGAGGTGTACAAGATTATGAAGGGTATAGATAGAGTGAACAGTGGGAAGCTTTTTCCCAGGTCGGAGGTGACGATCACGAGGGGTCACGGGCTCAAGGTGAGAGGGGCGAAGTATAACTCAGATATCAGAGGGACGTTTTTTACCCAGAGGGTGGTGGGGGCCTGGAATGCGCTGCCAAGTAGGGTGGTGGAGGCAGGCACGCTGACATCGTTTAAGACTTACCTGGATAGTCACATGAGCAGCCTGGGAATGGAGGGACACAAACGATTGGTCTAGTTGGACCAAGGAGCGGCACAGGCTTGGGGGGCCGAAGGGCCTGTTTTCTGTGCTGTACTGTTCTTTGTTCTTTGTTGTTCTTTGAGAGGGAGATTTCACACAGCTATCGGAGTCCAGAGGAGATGGGAGCCTTGTGCGGGAGGGTCTGGGGTGGGGTAAGGGGGATCACCCTGCCTGATATCTGTAAGGTGGAGGGGGCAGGGTGGATCTCTCTGCCTGTGATGAGTGAGGGGGAAGAGGGGGGTCCGCTGCCACTCTGCCTGAGATCATTGGGGGGAAGTGGGGAGGGGGCTGTGATCGGTCTGGGTGGCGGGTGGGTGGGAGAATAAGGGGGTCATTAATATTGTAGAGGTGGGGCAATGTCTGTGGGGGCCAGGGGGAGACATTAACCGGCCCAGGCACGATGTGGTAGGGGAGCAGCATTCTCTCTTGTTTTTTGTGCGCATGCGCAGTTGGAGGCACCGATCGGAGCTGCAGGGTTTTGGGCGCGTCAAGCCCCACCCACAGGCTTGTGCAGCATGATTCAGAATTGATAATTTTTTTCAGGCAGAGTGCGTATGGGGGCGCTGGAGAACGGGTGTAAAAGTCAGATCTGAAACACTCCCAGTTTCAAATCTGCTCAGCATTTAGAATCAAAATGGTAAAATAGGGCCCAAAGTGTTGAATTCGCGTGGAAAACTAGAGAAATTTTTTCAGCATTTTTTCAGTGGGAGTTCAGGCTCGAATCGCCCAGACTCTGTGCACTGCAGAGGCCACCAACATGAATATCAGTAGGTGGGGGCTATTCCCACCTGAGAGGCTGAAACCAATGGGTCTCTGCGCATGCATAATTGCCCCACACTGTCAGCCTCCCAATTGCTGGCCAACTCAATCACTGGCCAGCCCTGCAACCCTTGCAATGCTCGCTCTCCGCCCCTTCCACAGCCAGATTGCAAACCCCCGACCATTCCCGGGCCTAGCCCCAACTCCCATCTCCCCCATCCTGGACCTCCCTGATCTCTAGCCCCCCTCCCAATAGTTACCCCCCCCCCAGCAGTGCCGATCCCCCTCCAAGAGGCAAACAGCCCCCCCAGCCAAGCCCCCCACCCAGCTGAACCCCCTCCCTCAGCAGGGCAGACCCCCACCCCCGGCTGACCACCACCCAGCCAGCCCCGATTGCTGGCCTCCCTTATTAGTAGACCAATCACAATGGCAGAGTGGCAGCGGGACCCCCCACCCTCATCGATAGCCCCATAGGCCCCGCTTCCCAATCAGACTCTGCGCCTTTGGCACTGTCCGATGCCCGACGGGCAGTGCCAAGGTGCCCCTTGGGCATGAGCACTTTACCCCTTGGGCAGGGGCTCAGGCTGGCACTGCCAAGGTGTCCATGCCCAGGGGCACCACTCCAGCACTGCCCGACCCCCTGGGGGACTCTGATTGCCCACCCCCCCTCCCCCGTTCTCTCCAGCGGGATTGGACCGCTAGTTCCCCAAAAGTGGGGAGCTACTCTAAACCCTGCTGGAGTGAAACACTCTGGCCGGGTGGGAGAGGCTAGCAGATCTGGAGACTTCAGTCCCTGGCCGTCTAATAACATTTAAGTGATATTTAAAATATCATTTAAATGCGAACCCCACCTCCCCGCCAATTTCCGTGCTAGAAATCTGGCGCTGGGAGACGCTAGTGAGGAGAACTTTGGCACAAATCCTGTGCATCGCCCCACTCCCCTGTGCGATTTTCCCGGCCCACTGCGCTAAAACATGAGCGCAGCTGGATGGGAGAATCGCAGCCAAGAACTTGCTCCATCTCTGCGCTCATTTTCCTGGCAGCTGCCATGACTCCTCAGCCTTCAACAGTTCAGGCAGTTTCAGCTCTTCTCTCCACTCCCAAAGTGCACGGATGGATCTTAATGGAGAAGGGTTATGCCTTGAAGAGATGGCTACTGATTCCCAGACAGAATTATAGAGGCAATAAAACAGAGTGACCTGTTGGAATAAAATAGATTCTTGATAAGCAAGGAACTAAAAGGTTATCGGAGAGAGGCAGGAATGTAAAACTGAGGTTAAAAATAGATCAGCCGTGATCTTATTGAATTGCTGAGCAGGCTCGAGGGGCCAAATGACCTACTCCTACTCCAAATTCATATGTTTGTATGTCCGTGTGTTACTAGCAAGTGAATATCAGAAAGAGTAATTCTAACCTAACGCCCACACAAGAACTGCGTGATGCCCTCCGACGCTCTGCCTGATTTCATGCACCTTTGAAGCCAATGGAGTGTGTTGTAAACCAGAAAGAGGAAGATAACAATGAAGTGGTGGAGAAAAATGCAACATCAGTAGCTTTAAGATATTTTTCAGGTTTTTTGTTACAACATATCCTTTTGGATCATGTAACTGAAAAAGGTAGCACAGCATGGAACCCAGGCACAAAAGACTTAAATTCACAGACTCATGACTCCAAGCCCTCCTGGAAGAAACTGAATGGAGGCTTGGCAATGGAGTTTCCATGCCAGGAAACTTGCCAGGAATGTCACACCTGCCACCTGAAGGAATGTGGCACTGGCACCAGGTGCCTACTCTTTCACCCCCACACTGCCAACCAGTGCCTCAAGAATGTCAACACCTAGCAGGGGAGTACACTGGACAATCGTCCTTTTCTTCCTGATCTATCTTGAAGAATATCCAACAGGCACTCTTCACTCCTTTGATGCAATCCATTTTTATAATATACTCCAGTTATGGGGACATCTCACTTGGGATCTTGCTATCCAGCTCCCGTAACGGCAATTACTTACATGTACAACTCTAAGATCCCTTCCACCATCATTTTAACAAGTTGTAATCCCCACATCTCTTACCTCAGCTCCACCAAAACACAAATAAATATTTCCCTCATTTCGCCTCCCTTCTTCCAATAGGAAATGCTGGATAATGCCCTCGACCAGGAATGACTAACCAGGCTGGTGTTTTGTTTCTAGAAAAGAGAAGGCTGAAGGATGACTAATAGAAATCTTGCAAATTTGGAAAGAGTTTTATGGATTAGAAACAGTAAAAATGTTTCAATTTGCTGAGGAAACCAAAACCAGGGACTATAAATAAAAGATTGCTAATGATAAATACACTAGCAAATTCAGAAATAATTTATTGACTCGCAAAGTCATTAGAAATAGTCATTTAGTAGAACAGAACTTGAGTACTTTTAAAAAATATTGTGTCAAAGCTTTTCATCTTGAATTCATCAGGACAATTTGAAAGAATGCCAATATTTTGTGATTTGATTTATTATTGTCACATGTATTCACATACAGTGAAAAGTATTGTTTCTTGCATGCTACACGGACAAAGCATACCGTTCATAGAGAAGGAAACAAGAGAGTACAGAATTTAGTGTTACAGTCATAGCTAGGGTGTAGAGAAAGATCAACTTAATGCAAGATATGTCCATTCAAAAGTCTGACAGCAGCAGGGAAAAGCTGTTCTTGAATCGGTTGTTACGTGACCTCAGACTTTTGTATCTTTTTCCCGAAGGAAAAAGGTGGAAGAGAGAATGTCCGGGGTGCATGGGGTCCTTAATTATGCTGGCGGCTTTGCCAAGGCAGCGGGAAGTATAGACAGAGTCAATGAATGGGAGGCTGGTTTGCGTGATGGAATGGGCTACATTCACGACCTTTTGTAGTATCAAAAGATACAAAGTATCAAGGGAAACAACAAATTTATACTGTAGGAGAAGGGGATGTTGATTGATGGCAAGTAGACTATGATTGGTGGAGGAACTGCCATGGAGAATACACCTGTTGATGGTGACTGGCAGTTAACTGCTCAGCTTTGTTTGAAATTTAAACCAGGCAGCTTGACTTTGATTGGTCAAAGCATTGTCCCGAGGAACAAATCAGTGAATGGCTGTCATTTCTTTTGTTTCGCTGAAATAAATGCATTGTGTCCACATGTTCTTTCTGTCTGCAAAGAAGAGGGCCCTGTGTATTAAGATATGTAGCTTTCGGTACACACAAATGTGCCCCACTGTGAGCCTGACTGACAATCAGAAATTGGTTGTCAGTGTAATTCTGAGCATACTGAGGATTATTTAGGCTAATCACAGAATTACATCTAATGTTGAACACTGTCTTGAGTTTTACAAGCATGAGCTGGTTGGGTATGTAAGGTCTGTTACTTGCCTGTTGTAAACAGTGGAAAGTTTATGCTGTTTGATACAGTCCGCCAGTCTTTCGGACGTACAGCCTACATACGCAGCATCACACTGGCACTGACATTCATATTTCTCATTATTCATTTGGGTGATAGGCAGAAAGTCTTTTTGGTTTGATGGCAGCATCCTGTTAGTGGTGAATGCCACTCATGTTGCTTTTGCAGAGTAGCAGCGTAAAACAGTTAGCTTCGCCTCTTGCTCACATTTTTGACATACCTTGCCTTTCCAGGGTCATCTGAGGTAGACTGGACTCAAAGTGATGGCCTTAGGCACGATCATCAGTTTGTGTGTAATACAGCACAACGTGATCCCATCAGGGTAGCCAATATATAACAAAATGCCTTTGATGTGCTCTACTTCAACATCAAGCTTACATGGTGAACAGATAGCTTGGGCTCTCTTCGCAAGATTGTCAATAAGGCCAACCTTACAGTGTATGGAACTGTAAGAATCCCAACGCATATACACCATAAATTTGTTTTTTTTCCCCTTACATTGGTGTTCTTGCAAATTGTCCTGATAAGTGAGAGATGAAAAGCTTTGATGTCTCAAAATGTAGCCCTGACGATATTCTTGTAATAAGAAGTCTCACAACACCAGGTTAAAGTCCAATAGGTTTATTTGGTAGCAAAAGCCACTAGCTTTCGGAGCGCTCGCTGCTCCTTCGTCAGGTAAATGGGATTTCAGTTCACAAACAGGGCATATAAAGACACAAACTCAATTTACAAAATTGAGCGCTCCGAAAGCTAGTGGCTTTTGCTACCAAATAAACCTATTGGACTTTAACCTGGTGTTGTGAGACTTCTTACTGTGTTTACCCCAGTCCAACGCCGGCATCTCCACATCATGGCTAACATTCTTGTAAACCTCCTCTGCACTCTCTCCAGAGCAATTATGTGCTTCAGAACTGAACACAATACTCCAATTGTGGCCTCACCAGTGTTTTATACAATTGCAACATTATATCCTTACTTTTATATTCTATTCCTCTGCCAATGAAGGAGAACATTCCAAATGCCTTCTTTACAAACTTGTCTACTTGAACTGCTGCCTTTTGGGACCTATGTACTTGTACGCCAAGATCTCTCACCTCATCTACTCTTCTTACTATATTCCCTTTTATTGTGCATTCCCTATAACTGTTTGGGCTCCCGAAATGCATTCCCTCACACTTCTCTACATTAAAATCCACCTGTCGCTTTACCACCCACTCCACCAACCCATCAATATTGTTTTTGTAGTTTATAGCTATCGTCTACACTATCCACTACTTGGCCAATCTTTATGTCGTCTGCAAATTTTCCAATTATGCCCTCCACTTTCACATCCAAATCAGTAATATATAACACAAACAGCAAGGGTCCCAACACCGAACCCTGTGGAACCACCACTTGAAACAACTTTCCATTCGCAATGGCATCCATCGACCATCCCACTTTGTTTCCTGTTACAAAGCCAGTTGATCCAGTTTGCTACATTATCCTGTATGCCATGGACTTTTACTTTTTTGACCAATCTGTCATGTGGGACCTTGTCAAATGCCTTGCTAAAATCCATGTACACAGCATCCACTGCATTACCTTCATCAATCCTTCTTGTCACTTCCTCAAATAATTCAATCAAGCTGGTGAGGCAAGACCTTCCTTTGACAAAACCATGCTGGCCATCCCTGACATGCCCATGCCTGTCTACACGCCAGTTAATCCTATCTCTCAGGATTGATTTTACTAATTTGCCCATTACAAATGTAAAACTAATTGGTCTATAATTGTTTGACATTTCCTTCCATTTATTTGTTAACAATGGAACTATGTTTTCATTTCTCTAGTCCTCCAGTACATGCCCTGTATCAAGATTGGAAAATCATCCTCAGACATTTTCTATCTCCTCCCTGACCTCCTTCAGCAGCTTCAGAAACAGTCCATCTGGCCCTTATCAACTTAAGGATTCCAACCCTTTGAATACTTCCTCTCTCTTTATGTTTGTCCCATCCGATATCTCACAGTGTTCCTCTTGGTCTACTAAATCTGCATCATCCCTTTCCTTTGTAAACATGGAGACAAAATATTAATTTAAAGACCTTCTCATTGTCTTTGCATTTACACACAAGTTCCCTTCTTCACCTCTGATAGGTCACATTTTTTCCTCAACTAACCTTTTACCATTAATATATTGGCAAAACATCTTCGGGTTTTTAAAATTTTACTTGCTAATCTTTTTCATGCCCTCTCTTTGATTTCCTTATTTCCTTTTTTTACTTTATCTCTGCACTTCCTTTTGTTTATTTAAGCTATCTGTAGTCCTTAGTTCTTTGTGGTTATTGTACACTTTCTCTTTCTGTTTGATCTTCTTCTCCATTCTTCTGGACAACCAGTGGGGTCTAGATTTGACATTACCCCTCTTTTTTGGAGGGAAAAATCTACTATGTGTATTTAGAATCTCACTTTTTAGTGTTTCCCACTGGTTTTCAACTGATCTGTCTGCTAGCAGTGCTGCCCAGTCTACCTCAGCCAAGTCCCTTCTCATTCCTGCAAAATTTGCCTTCCCCAGTTCAAAACTTTTATTCCTGCTTTATCTCTGTCTCGTTTTCTATGCTAATGTTAAATCCAACTGAATAGTGATCATTATCCTCGAAATGGTCGTCAACTATCACTTCACCTACTTGTCCTTCTTCATTCCCCAAGGCTAGGTCTAGAGTTGCATCTCCTCTTGTTGGGTTTGTCACTAATAGGTTGGAACAATTTTCCAGGACACACTTCAAGAATTCTTCTCCCTCAGTGTCCCTTATATTGTTTGAATCCCAGTTGATCTTGGGATAGTTAAAGGCTCCTCCTATTAATCCTCTCTTGTTTTTACAGGCAGAAATTTGCCTACATATTTGTTCTTCTAATTCCTTTTCACTATTTGGTGGTCTGTGGTATCATCCCAGTAGTGTGACTACCCCATGTTCATTTCTAAGTTCAACCCATAACGCCTTGTTTGTTGACTGGTTCAGTGTGTCATCCCTTCTCACAAGTAGAATTGATTCTTTAACCATTAGTGCTCCCCACCCTAACTAACTAGCAAACGGTTCTGCAGTTTGTAAATAATCATTTTCAGTCATTTAAAATTGTGTTACTCACACACACTGAATTGCAGAATCACAGAATCATTACAGTGCAGAAGAAAGCCATTCAGCCCATTGAGTCTGCATTGGCTTTCTGAAACAGCATTCTATCTGCTTCCACTCCCCTGTGTAATCCCCATAGCCTTGCATCCTCTTTCTCTTCAGATAGCAATCCAATTCCCTTTCGAATATCTTGATCGAACCTGCCACCACCATCTTTTCAGGAAGTTCCTTCCAAATTCCAATCAATTCGAGATTAATTCTGTGATTAAAAACACTTATCTTTTGTAATAAACCCATTTTCAGCTGTATTGATCAAACTCCATTAAGTTACCACAATTAAGGAATATTTTCAAAGCATTTATTTAAAACTTACATTTCAAAACACCACCATTATTATTGAGCCATGGCAAATTTTGCATCTGACAATATGAAAATGAATTTGGGCTGAAACACAAAAAGGAAAAAAAAACACTTTTCAAAATGGGTGAAATTCTGAGTGTTATTTTCACCTTTAATCACTGATGACACCAAAATTGTCAACTCTGCCCACTGTGGACAGCAATGTACCTGAACTCCACATCTACACATGTCAGTTCTCCAGGAAACTAAGGATATTGCAACTCATTCAAATTGCGGGATGTTTCTAGTCCAGCCTGGAGAGAAATGTGAAATCATATTCCTAAGTATGTGACATTTTCTCAATATACCGGCAAATCAGATGGCTGAAATTTGAATAAATATTATGCGGCTGTACTCCTTTTATTTATTGAACTTGTAGACCTTGAACTCACAATGTACAAAGAACTGAATCATTTGACAGCTATTTCAAGATCTAACAGCATCCCTCGGTTCTTTTATGGTGCTTATGCATTCTTTATGTGTGATGGACCATGAATGAGCATGTGCACTTTAAAGAGTCCTAGTAAAGTCTGAGCTCCCTGATGTAGCAGACAATCTTCAAAGCTGATTGTAAGTACTTTGGAACAACCTCATGGAACAACATCGGTTGCATACATTTTTGTTCATGGGACAAGAGCTGAAGTCTCCCATGGCTATTCTGACATGAATTGGAATTCTAAGCCTGGGAAGGCTGACACATGAAGTGGCCTCAAAGCCAACATAGAACATAGAACATAGAAAGCCACAGCACAAACAGGCCCTTCGGCCCACAAGTTGCGCCGATCACATCCCCACCTCGAGGCCTATCTATAGCCCTCAATCCCATTAAATCCCATGTACTCATCCAGAAGTCTCTTAAAAGACCCCAACGAGTTTGCCTCCACCACCACCGACGTCAGCCGATTCCACTCACCCACCACCCTCTGAGTGAAAAACTTACCCCTGACATCTCCTCTGTACCTACCCCCCAGCACCTTAAACCTGTGTCCTCTCGTAGCAACCATTTCAGCCCTTGGAAATAGCCTCTGAGAGTCTACCCTATCCAGACCTCTCAACATCTTGTAAACCTCTATCAGGTCACCTCTCATCCTTCGTCTCTCCAGGGAGAAGAGACCAAGCTCCCTCAACCTATCCTCATAAGGCATGCCCCCCAATCCAGGCAACATCCTTGTAAATCTCCTCTGCACCCTTTCAATGGCTTCAACATCTTTCCTGTAATGAGGTGACCAGAACTGCGCGCAGTACTCCAAGTGGGGTCTAATCAGGGTCCTATAAAGCTGCAGCATTATCTCCCGACTCCTAAACTCAATCCCTCGATTAATGAAGGCCAGTACGCCGTACGCCTTCTTGACCGCATCCTCCACCTGCGAGGCCGATTTAAGAGTCCTATGGACCCGGACCCCAAGGTCCTTCTGATCCTCTACACTGCTAAGAATGGTACCCTTCATATTATACTGCTGCTTCATCCCATTGGATCTGCCAAAATGGATCACCACACACTTATCCGGGTTGAAGTCCATCTGCCACTTCTCCGCCCAGTCTTGCATTCTATCTATGTCTCGCTGCAACTTCTGACATCCCTCCAAACTATCCACAACACCACCTACCTTGGTGTCGTCAGCAAACTTACCAACCCATCCCTCCACTTCCTCATCCAGGTCATTTATGAAAATGACAAACAGCAAGGGTCCCAGAACAGATCCCTGGGGCACTCCACTGGTCACTGACCTCCATGCAGAGAAAGACCCGTCCACAGCCACTCTCTGCCTTCTGCAGGCAAGCCAGTTCTGGATCCACAAGGCAACAGCCCCTTGGATCCCATGCCCTCTCACTTTCTCAAGAAGTCTTGCATGGGGGACCTTATCGAACGCCTTGCTGAAGTCCATATAGACCACATCCACCGCTCTTCCTTCGTCAATGTGTTTGGTCACATTTTCAAAGAACTCAACCAGGCTCGTAAGGCACGACCTGCCCTTGACAAAGCCGTGCTGACTACTTTTGATCATACTAAACTTCTCTAGATGATCATAAATCCTGTCTCTCAGGATCCTCTCCATCAACTTACCAACCACTGAGGTTAGACTCACCGGTCGGTAATTTCCCGGGCTGTCCCTGTTCCCTTTCTTGAATATAGGGACCACATCTGCAATCCTCCAATCCTCCGGAACCTCTCCCGTCTCCATCGACGATGCAAAGATCATCGCCAAAGGCTCCGCAATCTCCTCCCTCGCCTCCCACAGTAACCTGGGGTACATCCCATCCGGTCCCGGCGACTTACCAACCTTGATGCCATTCAATAGTTCCAACACATCCTCTTTCTTTATGTCCACATGCTCGATCCTTTCTGTCCACCGCAAACCAGCAGTACAACCACCCAGATCCCTTTCCACCATGAATACCGAGGTAAAGTATTCATTAAGCAGCTCCGCCATTTCTAACGGTTCCGCACAAACTTTTCTCCCTTCACCTTTTAAGGGTCCTATGCCTTCACATCTCATCCTTTTACTCTTGACATATTTGTAGAAAGCCTTGGGATTCTCCTTAATCTTACCTGCCAAGGCCTTCTCATGACCCCTTCTCGCTCTCCTAATTTCCTTCTTAAGCTCCTTCCTACATCCCGTATACTCCTCTAAATCCTTAACACCTCCTAGCTCTCTGAACCTTCTGTACGCCTCTCTTTTCTTATTCACCAGGTTCATCACAACCTTCGTGCACCACGGTTCCCGTACCCTACCAACACCCCCCTGTCTCATCGGAACGTTGTCATGCAGAGCTCCAGACAAACATTCCTTGAAAATCCTCCACTTTCCTTCGGTACTTTTCCCCAAGAATGCCTCCTTCCAATTTACCCGTCTAATTTCCTCCCTGATGACACTGTATTTCCCTTTACTCCAGAGAAACACTTTCCTAGCCTGCCTGATCCTATCTCTTTCCAATGCTATCGTGAAGGAGATAGAATTATGATCGCTATCCCCAAGATGCTCACCCACCGAGAGATCCTCCACCTGTCCAGGTTCATTAGCCAGCACCAGATCAAGTACAGCCTCTCCTCTAGTAGGCTTATCCACATACTGTGTCAGGAAACTCTCCTGGACACACCTAACAAACTCCTCTCCATCCAAACCCCTAGCCCTAGGGATATTCCAATCTATGTTTGGGAAATTAAAATCTCCCATCATGACAACTCTGTTATTCCGACATCTCTCCAGGATCTGTTTCCCCATCTGCTCCTCAACATCTCTGTTACTACTGGGCGGCCTATAGAAAACACCCAGCAACGTTACCGACCCCTTCCTGTTCCTAACCTCCACCCACAGAGACTCCGTAGTCAATCCCTCCACGGCGTCCACCTTCTCTACAGCCGTGACACTATCCCTGATCAACAGTGCCACTCCCCCCCCTCTCTTGCCTCCCTCCCTGTCCTTCCTGAAACATCTAAAACCCGGCACCTGAAGCACCCAGTCCTGTCCCTGAGACATCCAAGTCTCCGTAATGGCCACCACATCACAATTCGAAGCAGCAATCCACGCTCTAAGCTCATCCACTTTATTCACTACACTCCTGGCATTAAAATAGACACATCTCAGACCTTCAGCCTGAGCACTTCCCTTCTCCATCACTCGTCTAACCTCCCTCTTACCCTGTTTACATTCCTTATCTATTTGCGAGCTAACCTCCTCGCTCTCAGTCCCCTCATTTCGATTCCCTCCCCCCAACCTTTCTAGTTTAAAGTCTCTCCAGTAGCCTTAGCCAACCTTCCCGCCAGGATATTGGTCCCCCTGGGATTCAAGTGCCACCCGTCTTTTTTAAACAGGTCACACCTGCCCCTAAAGAGGTCCCAATGATCCAAGTACCCAAATCCTTGTCCCTTGCTCCAGTCCCTCAGCCACGCATTCATTCTCCACCGATTCCTGTTCTCACTCTCCCGCGGCACAGGCAGCAATCCCGAGATTACCACCTTTGCATTCCTCTTTCTCAGCTGTCTACCTAACTCCCTATATTCTCTTTTCATGACCCCTTCCCTCTTCCTACCTATGTCAGCAGTACCTATATGCATCACGACCTTCGGCTCCTCTCCCTCCCCCTTCAGGATTTCTGGGACTCGACCAGAGACATCCCGGACCCCTGCACCAGGGAGACAAACCACCATCCGAGAGTCCCGTCTGTGTCCGCAAAAACGCCTATCTGACCCCCTCACCGTAGAGTCCCCAATTAGCACTACCCTCCTTTCCTTACCCTTTTGCACTACTGGGCCAGGCTCAGCTCCAGAGACACTGCCACCGCTGCTTCCCCCAGGTGGGCTGTCCACCCCAGTAGTACTCAGACAGGAGTACTTATTATTAAGGGGCACATCCACCGGGGTGCTCACCATCAACTGAGCTTTCTCCTTCCTCACTGTTACCCAGTTACCCTCCTCCCGTGGTCCCGGTGTGACCACCTGCTGATAGCTCCTGTCAATGACCTCCTCACTATCCCTAACCCGGCGAAGGTCCTCGAGCTGCAATTCCAGTTCCCTAACATGGTCCCTTAGGAACCGCAGCTCAACACACCCAGCACAGATATGGTCGTCCGGGAGGCTAGGAGCCTCCAGGACCTCCCACATCCTACATTGGGAACAACATACTGGCCTCACACTCATAATTGCCCCTTTAAACACACAGGGAAAAAAAAAGTGAATGAAAATTTTAAACTTACCTTTCCTCCTCCTGTTTTCTCCAAAGCCCTGCTCTCACTGGGTCTTTTTTTTTAGGTTAGAGGAGGAGGGAGGGTGGGATACTCTACAAGTGTAGAGTATCGGGATTCCTCTCTGTTCCAATTTATTGGGGAAAAAAAAATCTCTCTCTCCCAGACCTCCCTGCGCGACCACTTCCGGGTTTAGATATTTTTAAAGAAAAAACCCGCGAAAAAGTAAGTTAAAAATAACAGCGCTTACCCGCAGCACTCCTCTCGCGAATCTCTCCCTCTCTGCTGCACTTCCAAGACGCAATGAGGCCGATTCACTGAGGTGAGTAACTTTTTTTTAAAAAAAAATCTCTCTCTCCCAGACCTCCCTGCGCGACCACTTCCGGGTTTAGATATTTTTAAAGAAAAAACCCGCGAAAAAGTAAGTTAAAAATAACAGCGCTTACCCGCAGCACTCCTCTCGCGAATCTCTCCCTCTCTGCTGCACTTCCAAGACGCAATGAGGCCGATTCACTGAGGTGAGTAACTTTTTAAAAAAAATCTCTCCCAGACCTCCCTGCGCGACCACTTCCGGGTTTAGATATTTTTAAAGAAAAAACCCGCGAAAAAGTAAATTAAAAATAACAGCGCTTACCCGCAGCACTCCTCTCGCGAATCTCTCCCTCTCTGCTGCACTTCCAAGACGCAAACATGATGGATTTGCAAGTCCTGAAACATTCTGGATTCAGTGTTCCAGTTTAATCTGTGGCCCGGACATACTCTCTTCCACCTTCTTCCATCGGGAAAAAGATACAAAAGTCTGAGATCATGAACCAACTGACTCAAGAATAGTTTCTTCCTTGCTGCCATCAGACTTTTGATTGGACCTACCTATACTAAGTTGATCTTTCTCTACACCCTAGCTATGACTGTAAAGCTACATTCTGCACCCTCTCCTTCCCTTTTCTATGAATGGTATGCTGTGTCTGTATAGCGCACAATACTTTTCATTGTATAGCAATACATGTGACAATAATAAATCAATTCAAATCAAAATCTCTTTGAGTCCTAAATCTTTCAAAGTAATAATCCCAAGATCAAAGTCAAACCTTCTTTTCCAAATAATTCACAGCAACAATAATCACAAAGATGTACTATTTCTATTGCACCTTGATTATGACATCCCAAGATGTATTACAAATGGAAGAGAACGCGAAGAGCTCAGAAATGAGGCAATGATGCTAATGTTAACAACAAATCACTTTGGGTTTCCACTTTTGAAGTTAAAGAAGCCCTGTGAAAATTATTTCAGTTCATAAGTTTATCGCTCGAGTGCCAGCAATCATTAAGACAAACTCATGATCGATTCCATGGGCTTTAATTCAGCACTAATGAGAATGTACGTAACAAAGAGTGCCTTGGAAGTGGTTCATTGTTGTCATGAAGGCAAACGTATTATGTACCCTGATCTGTGGAGGTCAAGGTCCCACAAACACCAAATGAATGAATGACCTAAATAATTTTTCTTAGCTGTACGAGAACAAAGTGTTGCGGATACTGGAGACCTGAAGCATAGGAGATGGAACACCTGCCTTTTTACCTCCTGTCTCTTCAAGATTTGGGACTCCAAACACTCCTTCCTGGTGAAAACAGTGCTTTACGCATACTTCATTCAATTTGCTGCACTGTATTTGCAGCTCACAATGCAGTCTGCCCTACACAAGAGAGTCCAAACTCAGATTGAGTGACAGCTTTGTGGAACACTTCTTTTCAGTCCACAGGCGTAATCCGATCTTTCATTCATTTGTAATTTTAATTCCCACTTTTCTCCAACTCTGACCTTTCTAACCTCGACCTTCTGCAGTGTTCCAATGAAGCTCAGCACAAGCTTGAGGAACACCACCTCATCTTTTGACTAGGCACCTCACAGGCACTTCTGTCTTAACATTGAGTTCAACAATTTAGGACCACAACCTCTGCCCCTCCTTTGTTTTCTTTCTCTTTGCAGGTTTTGATTTTACTCTTCTTTTTCACTTGTTTTTTTTTGGCTGGCAGTTGTTCATTGTCCTGCAATGAGACATATATTTTGTTTCTTTACATAGAAGCATAGAATCCCTACAGTGCAGAAGGAGGCCACTCAGCCCTTCAAGTCTGCACCTATTCTCTGAAAAAGCACCTTACTCAGGCCCACTCCCTTGTCCTATCCCTGTAACCCATGCGTATTTACCATGGCCAAGCCACCTTACCTGTACATCTTTAGACACGAAGGGGCAATTCAGCATGGCTAATCCACCTAACCTGCACATCTTTGGAATTTGTCTCTCATTATTACTCTATTTGGGCTTACACAAATAACTCATTCATCATTTCATCTCTCTTGTCTTGCACCCTATCACATTTCTTCCCTTTCATTCTTTTTTTGCCTTCCCTGGTTTTGCTTGCTTCAAAACTATTATATTTCAAGTTTTTTTTCCAGGTTTGATGAAAAGTCATTGGCCTGAAGCACTAAATCTGTTTCTCCCTCCACAGATGCGAACCTGACCTGCTGAATATTTCCAGTGGTTCTGCTTTTATTACGTTTGAAACTGCAAACGTCTGATTGTAGGTAGGGCACTAAATTAAACTTGTGCACCACTGTAAATCGAGCATGCATGAGGTTTTCAGCATCTGAAGTGCTCTGCACTCAATTTCCTGACCAAAGACTTCTGGACGTCCATATCGCCAGGATTCAGATGCCTCCACACGTCATGCAGATGAGGCCATAATAACTTGACCTCAATTTTTGCAACCGAAGGTAATTCACCCTCAGCTTCACATTTCCTGCTCCTGCAGACTCCATACGATTAAATTAACAACCAACCTCCGTTCCATTGACTCTGTCTACACTTCCCACTGCCTCGGCAAAGCAGCCAGCATAATTAAGGACCCCATGCATCCTGGACATATTCTCTTCCACCTTCTTCCATCACAGTGCAGTCATTGCCCTTAAAATATGATGCAATGGGATTGCCTTTGAGCTTATTGTCTCCGGGAGGAATATTAAAGGGCAAGAAATTTTTCTTTGAAACTTTGGTCTTGAGCTTGGCAACATGTTAACCACTTTTCCTGCACAATGAGGCATTAGGTTAGCACGACACATGGCTTTCACATTGAGTACAAGGATTCTTCATATCAACCCAATCATCTTCATAAAGTAAAATACATCTCACTCAGTTAATGGTCTGGTGGTATCTGACCGCATCTCATGTTGTATTATATTTCATATTTGTTACCTATATGCTTACATGACAAAGCATTACAATTCAGAGGTGAAATAGCTAACCATAAGGTCGAAAGAATTAATTCCCATTCCTGCTGAAAATTTGTACACTTTTGAAAAATAAAGCGATCGGGTCAGTGCATCAAACCCACCTGACTGTTTTTATTTTTTTTATCTTTGCTATTTGCATGAGTGGAGTTTGTATCATGTTATGAAACTCAAACACTCATAACACTTAGTGTCAACACTACTAACTACCACCTCACCCAACCTACCCACCTCATCCAACTACCACCTCACTCATCTACAACCCCTCACACCTCATCTCTGGCATTCATTGATGGTTACAGGAGAGTGAGGGGTATTTTCTTCATTGTGGAAGGAACAGTGTTGTGTTTTTGCGTTCTCTCTTTATTGATAGTTCATGTTAGTGTTCACTGTTGTACTTGCCACTCTGTTGAACATGGTTGAACGTGCAGGTTCAGCTGGCCCTCCCTTCTGTGCATTGCAAAGGACATTATCCAAGATCACCCTCAACAGGGTAACTGAAATGCTGAGGGTGAACTCAAAGCCCTGGAAGTACTCTGTCAGCTACCAGGAGGTGGACCCACATTTGCAGAGTACAGCACCAGGGACCCCAGTTCAATTCCCGGCTTGGGCAATTGCCTGTGTGGAGTTTGCACGTTCTCCCCGTGTCTGCATGGGTTTCCTCTGGGTGCTCCTGTTTCCTCCCACAGTCTGAAAGACGTGCTGGTTAGGTGCATTGGCCATGCTAAGTTCTCCCTCGGTGTACCTGAACAGGCGCCGGACTGTGGTGACGAGGGACTTTTCACAGTAACTTTGCTAATATAAGCCTACTGTGACACTAATAAATAAAGTTTAAATTAAACTTACTAACACATCCCTTTAGCCCATCATTTTATTTATTTATTAGTGTCACAAGTAGGCTTACATTAACACTGTAATGAAGTTACTTTGAAAATCCCCGAGTTGCCTGTTCAAGTACACTGAGGGAGAATTTAGCATGACCAATGAGCCTAACCAGCACATCTTTTGGGCTGTGGGAGGAAACCGGGGCACCCGAAGGAAATCCACGCAGACACGGGGAGAACGTGCAGACACCGCACAGACAGTGACCCAAGCTGGGAATCGAACCTGGGTCCATGGCACTGTGAGGCAGCAGTGCTTTTGACTGACTACCATCACCGCACTTGCCCACCCATAACACCCCAGGATGCCAGGCCCCTCCCTCCTCCATGTGTCCAATTCCACTCCACACCCCACCTCCCTTGCTGATGACTCACCTTTATCAGTCCTGAGCCTCTGTGCAATCTGCCATTCTCCTGCTCCCCACTCTTCAACAAAGAAAATTGCTCACCTCAGACACAATTGCACAAAGCCAAATGGTGCCATCCATAAATTAACATGAACCAGGTATCACAGGCTGCTGACTTTATTTGAATGGTAGAGCGAAATTAAAATATGTTTTACACAAATGAATATTCATGAATTTCAAATGCATTACAAGTGTGCATCTGCCACAGAGCAGCGTGAGGTCCAACACACCACAAACAGGGATAAAAACAGAAAACGCTGCAAAGACAAAGCAAGTCTGGCAGCATCTGAGGAGAGAGGAACAGAGCTTCAAGTCCATATGACTTTTCTTCAGAACCACAAATAGGGAGCTGTCTTCATCTATTTCTCAACCTGCTATCGGGAAATTAAAATTTCAGGTTCACATTTCCTGCTCTTGCAGACTCCATGCGACTAAGTATACAACCAGCCTCCCATCCATTGACTCTGTCTACACTTCCCACTGTCTTGACAAAAGAAATGTCAGAGGTAATAGTGGAGGCGTTAGTGATTATTTATCAAAACTCGTTGCATTCTGGGGTAGTGCCGGTTGATTGGAAAACGGCTAATGTTACGCCGCTGTTTAAAAAAGGAAGGAGACAAAAGGCGGGTAACTATAGGCCGGTCAGCTTAACGTCTGTAGTAGGGAAAATGCTGGAATCCATTATTAAAGAGGAGATAGCAGGGCATCTGGATAGAAATGGTTCGATCAATCAGACGCAGCATGGATTCATGAGGGGAAAGTCGTGCTTGACGAACATGTTGGATTTTTATGAAGATGTGACGAGGGCGGTTGATGGAGGAGAACCGGTGGATGCGGTGTTTTTGGATTTCCAAAAGGCGTTTGATAAGGTGCCCCATAAAAGGCTGCTGAAGAAGATTAGGGCACACGGAGTTGGGGGTAGTGTGTTAAAGTGGATTGGGGACTGGCTATCCGACAGGAAGCAAAGAGTCGGAATAAATGGGTGTTTTTCCGGTTGGAGGAAGGTAACTAGTGGCGTGCCGCAGGGATCGGTACTCGGGCCGCAACTGTTTACCATTTATATAGATGATCTGGAGGAGGGGACGGAGTGTAGGGTAGCGAAGTTTGCAGACGACACAAAGATCAGTGGAAAAGTGAATCGTGTGGAGGACGGAGAAGATCTGCAGAGAGATTTGGACAGGCTGAGTGAGTGGGCGAGGATATGGCAAATGGAGTATAACGTTGAGAAATGCGAGGTTATACACTTTGGAGGAAATAATAACAAATGGGATTACTATCTCAATGGAAACAAATTAAAACATGCTACCGTGCAAAGGGACCTGGGGGTCCTTGTGCATGAGACGCAAAAGCCCAGTCTGCAGGTACAACAGGTGATCAAGAAGGCAAATGGGATGTTGGCCTATATTGCGAGGGGGATAGAATATAAAAGCAGGGATGTCTTGATGCACCTGTACAGGGCATTGGTGAGGCCGCAGCTGGAATACTGTGTGCAGTATTGGTCCCCTTATATGAGGAAGGATATATTGGCACTGGAGGGAGTGCAGAGAAGGTTCACCAGGTTGATACCGGAGATGAGGGGTTTGGATTATGAGGAGAGGCTGAGGAGATTGGGTTTGTACTCGTTGGAGTTTAGAAGGATGAGGGGGGATCTTATGGAGACTTATAAGATAATGCGGGGGCTGGATAGGGTGGAGGCGGAGAGATTCTTTCCACTTAGTAAGGAAGTTAAAACTAGAGGACACAGCCTCAAAATAAAGGGGGGTCGGTTTAAGACAGAGTTGAGGAGGAACTTCTTCTCCCTGAGGGTGGTGAATCTCTGGAATTCTCTGCCCACTGAGGTGGTGGAGGCTACCTCGCTGAATATGTTTAAAGCGCGGATGGATGGATTCCTGATCGGTAAGGGAATTAAGGGTTATGGGGATCAGGCGGGTAAGTGGTACTGATCCACGTCAGATCAGCCATGATCTTATTGAATGGCGGGGCAGGCTCGAGGGGCTAGATGGCCTACTCCTGCTCCTATTTCTTATGTTCTTAAAGCAGCCAGCATAATTAAGGACCTCACGCATCGCGGACATTCTCTCTTCCACCCTCTTCCGTTGGGAAAAAGATTCAAAAGTCTGAGGTCATGTACCAACCGACTCAAGAACAGCTTCTTCCCTGCTACTGTCAGACTTTTGAATGGACTTACCTTGCATTAAGTTGATCTTTCTCTACACTCTAGCTATGACTGTAACACTACATTCTGCATTCTCTTGTTTCCTTCTCTATGAACAGTATGCTTTGTCTGTATAACGCACAAGAAACAATATCTTTCACTCTATGTTAATACATGTGACAATAATAAATCATATCAAATCAAATCAAAAAACCCTTCATCAACCACCCCCTCCCACCCTCCCCTCACCAATCCCTCCTTCCATCCACTGCCCAGTCAACTGCGCTGACTTGAAGAACTTAAACTTTAATTAAAATAACTCCTCGCTCAACCCAGAAGAACTGCCAGTCAAATATACCTTTGGCTTAAATCGTACAAAATTTAATTTAAGCTGTCTAACTTTTCTCTTTGGATGCACTAAATGGTTATTGCAACAAAATCAAACAAATTGAGTTGGAACCATTTTTTTCTGTGGATGTAAGCATAACATTTATAATTTACTTAATCTATTGAAGCCTAAACTTGCCACAAATCAAATAGAGGTTTAGTAGAGGTTAATAATGTTAAAAAAAGGAGAAAGATTCATATTTGTATAGTGCTATTAACTTTTGGATGTCTCAAAGTGCTTTACAGATAACGAAGGATTTTTGAAGTGTTGTTATTGTTATAGTGTAGGAAATATTTGCAAGCAATATTAATGGCGTGAAGATCTTATTATTGTGTTTACCAACACAAATGAATCCAATGTGTTATCCTGATACTGAACCAAAAAAGAAAATGAATCTATGCATGAGAGGATGTGCAATGACTTTTCACTGTGGATTATTACAATTTTTAACCTGGAAATTTCATGTGGAATATATTGTTGCAGATGCCCGATTTAAATCCTTATCAGGCGAGCACCTATTGAGGAGAATTATGTTGAAATGATAAAAGGATATGTAATAATTTAGCCAAAGCCTGTTTCCCCATCACCAGAAACCCTTTATTGGAAATTAGGTGAAGAGCCGCAGCCACGGCTTACAGAAAACAAATCTGTACCCGGGGACATACAACAATGGGTTAAAGCAACAGGTTTTAAGCTCCCATTGCTACTCACTTCCCATTGGGCGTGACTCCACTCATTCAATAATCAAGTTCATACTTCACGAAGCCCACGTGGAGATCTATCGATGATCCCCCATGTCCTTCATGGCCGTCATAACATCCCCCCCCCCCCTTAGGTCTGTTTTGCCCCAACACCCCCACTGTAAGAAGGTCTTAGCGATTGGTCTGAGATCCGTCGAGTGTGGGGCTGGGTCAGGCCATTTAAGCCTAATGGGAGCCCTTTGCTTCCAGAAGGAGCATGGCAAGGTCATCGATGCAGGTTCTTCCTCATTATTACTTCATTATTTTTTTTTTATCAAAAAACATCTGCTTGGGGAAGATCACTATGGTTGCAAAAGCTTCTTTTTGGAAAATGGGTAATTAGAAGGAGGCTATTATTTTTATTAATGGTTTCACTCAGCTCCTTGAATGATTATATACTGTCTTACTAATGACTTTACATTTCATGGTTGAACTTCAGTGCTTAATTTCAATCATCAACCTATAGCAATCTTCCTGCTTCAGTCTTGATGCCCATTTCTTCAGCTTTTATCTTCAAATCCATGCCTTCACTATCCAGAGGGGCTAATGTGGATTTGACATCGAGCTGAGGCCTAACACTGGAAGCAGCTAATTCCATGGTAGTGAGATCTGCTCGGGTGTGAGCTCCCTGCCTATGAGATGGTCCAAGTGTTTCTTAATGTTTTATTCTGGACTTTAACCTTATAAGATACTGGCCCATAGAACATAGAACAATTCTGCTGAGATGACTCCTGTTGCTGTGTGCAGTATGGTCCTATAGTCAAACACAAATCATGCCAATTCAGTCCCTATAGATGCTGTTGATTGTGTTCATGCCATTTTTGAAGGTTTACACTGCCCCTCCAGCTAGTCCATCTGGCGATGGGTGATAAGGTGCTGTTTGCACTGTTGGATATCATTGGAGAGCACAAAGTTCTGGAAATCACTGCTGGTAAAGGCCGTGTCATTATCAGAAAGCAGGACTTCTGGAATTTCGTGAGTACAGAAGTTTTGACATAATTTCTCGATTGTAGCTTGAGAATTCGTGGAACCCATGCGGGGCACATCCAACCATTTGGTGTGTACATCTACCATGATTAAAAATGTGGAACACATAAAGGGCCCCACAAAATCCACATGTACGCTTATTTACTCATAAAAAATTCAACTTGGTCATATTTACTTCAAGTGTATGTCTTTCACACTTAGATCCTTTGATGATCTAAACCCTACAGCCCAACTGTCTTCAGACATGTACCAGAATTTTACCGCATCGCCCGCCCGAGACTCATAATATTTCGCCTGAGGCCAATGGAGAATGCTGTTCTGCGAGGCTTGCCCACCCCGATTCTAGGGCGGACGTGCCGGTAAAATTCCGGCCATGAATACACAAGCCTGCTTCACATAACAACAGAATAAATCTCAAAAATATAAAAAGAAATACTCTCTTCACAGTTTTCGGATATTCCTGGAATCTTCATTGCAAACATGATTTAAAAACATGATATCAGGCTATCAAAACTGTTCTGCTTTTATGGGAGTATGACCCAATCCCAGTGACTCTGCGGAAAACAAAGGTACAATCCAGACGCTTTGGAGTGATGGCCTATTCATGTAACACTGATCAGTAAGAATAGTGTTCTCTGGAACCTGTCTGTGCCTGTGCATGATGTGGAGATGCCGGCGTTGGACTGGGGTAAACACAGTAAGAGTTTTAACAACACCAGGTTAAAGTCCAACAGGTTTATTTGGTAGCAAATACCATTAGCTTTCGGAGCGCTGCTCCTTCGTCAGATGGAGTGGAAACCAGATGGAGTGGTTTCCACTCCGTCTGACGAAGGAGCGGCGCTCCGAAAGCTAATGGTATTTGCTACCAAATAAACCTGTTGGACTTTAACCTGGCGTTGTTAAAACTCTTACTATGCCTGTGCAGCCAGACAACTAATGAAAAGGTATCAAGCAGGCCACTCACATTGTTCCCTTTAAGTTACCAAGCATGTGCAGCCACTCAAAACATATTCCAAGGTATTGTACAGTCAGATGAACAGTCCCACACAATGCAAACAAAAATTAGAGGGGATCGGAACAGCAGGAGATCATTCAGTTCCTTGCACTTGGCCGGGTGCCGAAATGATTCAGATGTGGAGACAGCACATGGCTTGCATGCTGCCTGTCTCAACCGAGCAGGCTGATCACCTATTGCTAATCCCATGTCTAAAAATGAACCTAAAATATCTTCTCTCTATTTCAAGTCAATTTTATTGGAGTATTAAGACTTAATGAAATAACAAGTCTTAAGTAGCTCCCCAAGAATTTATTTTCTGCATAAGGAAATTACTGCAATTCACAATTAAGCAGCATTTTGTTCCAAAACCTCTTTCAAGTATCAATTAATAGGTTAATAAATCAATTTCTTATTCGATTTAAATTATACTTGGTTTGCTAATTTGGAATAAAATCTTGCTGATTCAATTCAAAAGGCGTTCACAAATTGGATTCAGAGTCCCAATTCAGCCTGGGATTGTCTGGGGCTGTAAGGTTTAACATCTGTATCAAAATGTCATCAACACCTATCTTCATCTTCTGCTGATTTCAGAGGGAAATTAAGGGTCGACGCATCAGATCATATGGCCCAGGGGATACCTCAGTAGAAAAGGGAAGGGGGTGGGAATATATGGTGGTTTGTGATGATTGTCCCTTTATGGACAACATAGTTGAGTAAGGGTCACTTAGCTTGAGGGATCAATTGGAACGCAGAGTGGATCATCACCCCAGGGGATGATTTTCTCTCTGAGGTAGGAGATATGTAAGGGACTAGTTGCTGCTGTGCTGGCTGCTTCACCATTGGACAGCTTTTCTTATTAATAAATACCCTTTGTGATTCTAATAAATTCTGTGAAATTGCATCAATACAGAGGGTCACATTCAGTTCAGAATTATTTTCTCTACAGCATATTTGAGCTCGAGCAAAGATTATAGCAGATCTTATGTGCCAGCTCATTATACCCAGTAGCTCTTTGTAATGTGAAGCATGGACATTGAAAAATCGATGCACAGAAACATTGCACACCTTTGAGATATTTAGATTAGAACAGGTCAGAGTGCCATGGACTGCAAGGCAGACTAATAAGTGAATTCTTCAATGGCAAAGAACTATGTTTACAGTCTTAAAGAAACACAGTGGTTAGCACTGCAGCCTCACAGCGGCAGGGACCATGGTTCAATTTCTGGCTTTGATCACTGTCTGTGCGGAGTCTGCACATTCTCATGTCTGCATGGGTTTTCTCCGGGAGCTCTGGTTTTCTCCCACAGTCTTATAAGGCATGCTGGTTAGGTGCATTAGCCATGTTAAATTCTCCCTCAGTCTACCCGAACAGGTGCCGGAATGCAGCGATCAGGGAATTTTCACAGTAATTTCATTGAGTGCTAATGTAACTGCACTTGTAACACAAACAAATAAACTTTAAGAAAACATTGGAAACATTGGAGAAACCAATGCAGAGACTATTTATGAAAGGCAATCTTGCTGTGAGAAATAAAAGTTTCAAGACCAGGAAGGCAACTAAATTAACCAATGCAATGACTGGGAGAGGAACGCAAATCAAATGAGCAGTGTGAAAATAAGAAAACAATCAAAGAATCCTCCTTAGGTGATAGATGTTGAAAGGGTTTTTCCTATTGAAGATTGCTGCATGCAGGGCAATCTTGTTGGGCTGTTGCCACGCCAGCTAGTAAATACAACAATACTCTGGTGAACTTGTGAGATGAAGAGCTGCTTCATTTCAAAACCTAGTTCAGACCAGACTTCTCCAACCTGCAGCTCGGAGAAGTCTGGCCCCTCTATGTGGTCCCTGAGTCGATTGGTGAAAAGGTTGAGAAGACGGGTCAGTGAGTCTGAAGATTTGTGCAGGGGACTGCTCCTCTCATCACAGCCTGTTTCCTTCCTGCATTTGTGGCTGATAGACCCACCGAGAGGATGATAGTGAGGGCAAGAGAGAAGGTGGGTGAGAGGTTGTGTGTGTGCGTGTGCGAGTGAGAGAGAGGGACGTGAGCATATATGAGGGGTGAAGGTGCACGTGTCTTTCTGTGTGCATGAGAGTAAGGGGTGTGTGTGTGTGCATGTGAGGGGTGTGTCTGTGTGTGAGGGGTGTGCGCTTGTGAGAAAGGTGTGTGTGTGTATGTGTGCGTGCATGTGTGTGTGTGAGAGGGGTACATGTGCTGACCTCAGGCGGGATCTTACGGTTTTGGAACAGATGAGGCCATAAAATTCCATCTTTTGTGTCTGGCTCACTCCCAGTCTCAGGGTCCTCATTCACCCCACACACCAAAAGACACTTTCCCTGCATGTCAGGGTGAGTGAGAACTCTGAGGCTGGGAGTAAACTCTCACCTTTTAACACTCCAATTATCATATTTATTTATGAATCATTTTTCAAATTATCAGTTCATTGGTTTGACTTTTAGTGTTCACCAAGTTGTATCTTTTCAATGGCAGCTTTTAGAAAAAAACATGTTCAATATTATGCCAAAACTTATCTTTCAAAAATTTGCTCATCGACCTTGAGTGTGAGAATTAAAATGTGCTCCCCCCCGTCCCCATGCGAGAAGGTTGGACAAGTCTGGTTTAGGCAGTACTAAATATATTAAGGATTAAATCTCACAGATATAGGCACTGATTATGAATTAAAATGATAACTTCTAGCACAAAGACTTCACTGTTTTGTGTTGAAAGCTTCAAGAATTTGGTGTTTGTGACCATGATGGAGGGAAGAGTGAACACTATTCAGTCCTCTCTCTTAAAACCATCATATCTTACTATTTCCTGGAGCTAAAAAAGAGGCGCACAAGTAGGCCCCTCAAGCCCACTCCACCATTTGATAAGGTCAGGACTGATCTGTTTGTGTTTCAAGTTCTACATTCCCATTTACTTCTTCCCCCAAGTTCCAAAGTCGTATACAATCCCCTGAGAGAAAAAAATTCTTCTCACTTCTGTCATAAAAGGGCGACATCTAATTTTAAAACAGCGCCCTGTAGTTCTGGACTCACCCACAAGATGAAACATCCATTCCATGTCCACCTTATCAAAACCATTGAGGATCTTATATGCTTCAATCAAGTTATACTCACTCTTCTAAACTCCAGTGGAAATAAGCACAGTCTGTTCAACATTTCTTCATAAGGCAACCCATTCATTCCTGAATGGATCAAAATTGCATTGATACAAGCAGGAAAATTGCGTTAACTTTATTGCAAATTCATGAGTTTTAGAGCCTGATTGAAGTTTATTTATGAGAATCACAGATTCACAGAATGCTACAATGCAGAAGAGGCCCTTCAGCCCATCGAGTCTGCACTGACGCATGAAATGCCCTGACCTGCCCACCTAATCCCAGTTGCCAGCATTTGGCCTATAGCCTAGAATGTTATGGCGTGTCAGGTACTCATCCAGGTACTTTTTAAAGGATGCCTCCAGCACCCTCCCAGGCAGTGCATCCAGACCGTCACCACCCTCTGAGTAAAAAAGCTTTTCCTCAAATCCCCCCCAAACCTCCCACCTCTCACTTTTAATTTGTGTCCCCGCATAACTGACCCTTCAATGAAGGGGAACAGCTGTTCCCTATCCACCCTGTCCATGCCCCTCATAATCTTGAACACCTCAATCAGGTCACCCCCTTAGTGTTCTCTGCTCCAAAGAAAACAACTCAAGCCTATCCAACCTCTCTTCATAACTTAAATGTTCCATTCCAGGCAGCATACTGGTAAATCTCCTCTGCACCCCCTTCAGTGTGTCACGTCCTTCCTATAATGTGGCAACCAGAACTGTGCACAGTATTCCAGCTGTGGCCTCACCAAAGTTCTATACAACTCCATCATGACCAATCTGCTTTTGTAATCTATACCCTGATTGATAAAGGCGAGTGTGCCATATGCCTTTTTCACCACCCTATTAACCTGCCTTTGCATCTTCAGAAATCTATGGACAAACATGCCAAGGTCCCTTTGTTCTTCGGAACATCTCAGTGTCAAACCTTTCATAGTATACTTCCTTGTCAAATTACTTCTTCCAAAGTGCATCACCTCAGGGTTAAATTCCATCTGCCACTTATCTGCCCATTTGACCATCTCGTCTACATCTTCCTGTAGCCCAAGACATCCAACCTCACTGTTAATCACCCAGACAATCTTTGTGTCATCGGCAAACTTAGTGATCCTACCCCCCATATATCTATGTCATTTATATAAATGATGAACAGTAGGGGGCCCAGCATGGATCCCTGTGATATGCCACTGGTCACTGGCCGCCAGTCACTAAAGCAGCCATCTGTCACCACCCTCTGTCTCCTACCGTTAAGCCAATTATGAATCCACCTTGACAGATCACCCTGTAACCCATGTGCATTTGCCTTCTTGATAAGTCTCCCATGTGGGACTTTGTCAAAGGCTTTGCTGAAATCCATGTAAACTTAAAAGTGTATTTATTTATTGGTCACAAGTAAGGCTTACATTAACACTGCAATGAAGTTACTGTTAAATTTCCCTGGACATCAACCGCACTACCCTCATCCACACGCTTGGTTACATGCTCAAAAAATTCAACCAAATTTGTTCGGCATGACCTCCCTCTGACAAAACCATGCTGACTATCCCTGATCAAACTTTGCCTCTCTTGTCTATGATGCTTTCCGCCACCTGCATGCTCCTAAGTGCATCCAACTATTGTGGTCTGTGGGGAGCTGCCACTGGATGTACTTCCCGCAGATGTAGACATCCGGAATGCTGGAAGCGACACTGACTTCCCACACCTCACAGTTAGAGTACTGCACCCTGCTGACTAACATTATTAATGTTAATTAATCAATCACTTTGAAGAAATAGTTATTAAATTTAGCACTAATTATGCCCTTGTTTCCTCGTCCAACCAATTCCAGCCCTTATTGATTTAAACCACAATACATAGTTTCAAACTATAAAAAGTGATCAAGGTTGTAAAGGCTTACCGACCTGACTCACTACTTACCAATCAACACTCTCCCTTGTAGCATCTGCTGCCTATTTCACCTAACTCCCTGTTTCCACCCAACTCCAAAAGCACACTTAGACAGCCAGGCAGCCCTCACAGTGCAGACTGAGCAGCACTTACTGGCCTCTGTTTCTATAGGTTTCTACTTACAATGGGCGGCACGGTAGCACAGTGGTTAGCACTGCTGCTTCACAGCTCCAGGGACTTGGGTTCAATTCCTGGCTTGGGTCACTGTCTGTGTGGAGTTTGCACATTCTCCTCGTGTCTGCGTGGGTTTCCTCCGGGTGCTCCGGTTTCCTCCCACAATCCAAAGATGTGCAAGTTAGGTTGATTGGCCATGCTAAAATTGCCCCTTTGTGTCCTGGGATGCGTAGATTAGAGGGATTAGCGGGTGGATATGGGGGTAGGGCCTAGGTGGGATTGTGGTCGGTGCAGACTCGATGGGCCGAATGGCCTCTTTCTGTACTGTTTCTATGTTTCTATGAATGCCCTGGAACTGGTTTGAATCAGTTTTTAAAAATTTTTGGAATTAATAATCTGCTGATGATCATGAAACCATTGCCAGTTGTTGGAAAATCCCATCTGGTTCACTAATGTCCTTTAGGGAAGGAAATCTGCTGTCCTTATCTGGTCTGGCCTACACGTGACTCCAGAGCCACAGCAATGTGATTGAGTCTCAACTGCCCTCAGGCAACTAGGGATGGGCAATAAATGCTCTGATGTGGAGATGCCGGCGTTGGACTGGGGTAAGCACAATAAGAAGTCTCACAACACTCGGTTAAAGTCCAATAGGTTTATTTGGTAGCACAAGCCACAAACTTTCAGAGCGCTGCTCCTTCATCAGGTGAGTGGGAGTTCTGTTCACAAACAGGGCATATAAAGACACAAACTCAATTTACAAAATAATGGTTGGAATGCGAGTCTTTACAGGTAATCAAGTCTTAAAGGTACAGACAATGTGAGTGGAGAGGGGGTTAAACACAGGTTAAAGACTTATGTATTATCTCCAGCCAGGACAGTTAGTGAGATTTTGCAATCCCAGGCAAGTCGTGGCGGTTACAGATAGTGTGACATGAACCAAAGATTTCGGTTGAGGCCATCCTCATGTGTGCGAAACTTGGCGAAAAAACTCACAATAAATTCTGGCCAGCCAGCGACGCCCATGTCCCATGAAATAAAAAAACAATTAGTCTTTCAATTAGAAACAATTAGAGTTTCAGCTGAGAACTGACTCAGCTGACTCCTGTTTCAGGAATGCACTAACTGAAGTGCCGCTTTTAATTTCACAATTAAATAACTAATTTAGCTAACCCTGAAAACAAGCTTAATGACTACTTACCTCCTTATAACTTACCACTTGAACTCCCTGCTTCCACTCAACTCCAAAAGCACTCTCACACAGCCAGACAGCACTCACAGTGCAGACTAGTGACAGAAGTAGGCTTACATTAACACCGCAATGAAGTTACTGTGAAAATCCCCAACCATCCCACTCAGGCGCCTGTTCAGGTACACTGAGGAAGAATTTTGCATGGCCAATGCACCTAACCAGCACGTCTTTTGGACTGTGGAAGGAAACTGGAGCACCTGGAGGAAACACACGCAGACACGGGGAGAACGTGCAAACCCCGCACAGACAGTGACCCAAGCTGGGAATCGAACCCAAGTCCCTGGCACTGTGAGGCAGCAGCGCTAACCACTGTGTCACAGTTCCACCCTGAAAAATGTTCAGAAACATATTATGTAGTTCTAATTCAATCCAGAGGCATTGATGAAGTTGTACACCACAGAAATTAAGCTGAACTCAGAGTCCACTTTCGATTTGTTCATCATATATACAGAATTATATTTTATTTATGCTGTTTATGTTGTAACTAATATCAAAGAGCATAATTCTGGAAGGGAATGCTATAAAATATATAATATTTATTCAGTGACATGATATGTCATAAAAAAATACAGCTCCACTATGACATGATAAAATCCTGCAACATTAAACAAAGCATGAAAAATTGAGTATGATTTGCGCAGCAATACTTTGTGGCATTGATGTACCATGACAGTAAAGTTGCTGAGAGGCAAAGCGGCATTAATAGTAATTGGAAGAAGCACTGAAGGTGGCAGCGGCACAGATGAGAACTCTGGATGTATGGTTTACAACTGTCATTAAATGGATTTCTGGAGGTATCATCACATAATTTTCCTCCACGTTCCATCCATTAGTTGGCCAATACATCCATCCTTGTGGCTTCCTACGCCAATTGGAAAGCAAAAAGACTAATTAGCCAATCAGATGACACTTGGCTGTCAGCCAAACAGTCATTTTTCTTTCGATTTTCAATATATTTATATCTGGTAAAAAGAAATGTTCAAAGAAAATGACAAAAACCCAATATATTTTAATGTCCTATTGATTTTTCTCCAGCGTTGCACACAGTGGTGTCCTGGAGATTTATCTTGAATTCCTGGAGACCCCAGCCCACTCCTGTAGCATTGACAACTCTCTCTATGTGGGGGGGCTTCAGTGTCCATTGCCAGGAGTGGCTCAATAGCACCACTACTGACTGAGCTGGCCAGGTCCTAAAGGATATAGCTGCTAGACTGCAACAGCTGGTGAAGGAACCAACAGGACGGAAAAATTACTTGCCCCCCCCCCTCAAAGGGCAATAGGGTAATGTCTGGCCTTGTCCCTCACTTCCTGGAAGCTATGCTTACCTTTGCACCCCCAAGGTTTGCACCTCCCAGGGAGACCCCCACGATACGTTCATCTCTCTGTGAACCTGTTGTAAACTGAACCAACGTGACATTGCATTGGCGCAGTTTGAAGATATGGAGAGGGGTCAAGATACGGGAGGGGCAGGTTAATAAAATTAAAGAACATGCAAATGCATGTAAAGCAGGTGCATACCCATTGTGGAGTGAACCTGATGATGTCACCGGCGAGGGGCAGGAAGATCCAAAGTCGCATACTTGTCAGCAAGAACTGCGACTACTGGATCTTGAGTGTCCCGTCGGCAACCTCGCAGATGGCTCAAGGTTTCGCCCAATCAGTGTTACCAAGATCAATTTGAAGGTGTGGTTGGAACCGGTCATAAATAGTCAAATCAGTTAGAGGGCAGGACTGGAAGCTGGTCGGAGGGCGAAGTGAAAGCCCAGTAGAACCCATCAGACATTATGGGCGGGGTTTTATAGGAATTCCTGCCCGAGGTCAACAGAGATTTCCGTTGTCGGACCCTTGCCCGCTCCGATTCTATGGCGGGCAAGGTGATAGAGTTCCGGCTTATTTGTGTGTAGTTTTATTCAGTTGGAGCATTCTTTTCCTATTCTCAGATGTCTCTTAATGATATAATCTCGGTTGCCAATTTAATAGTCCGGAAGCAATGCTATATTTCTTTCCATTGGCTGAATAGTTGTGTCATTGCCTTATTATCAGCCTCAGGTGGATCCCAAAACACTATTTGATGAGGAATAAGGGAGTTTTCCCAGTGACCTGGACAACATTTATCCCTAAACCAATGCCATCAAAACAAATGATGGTTTACCCAATTGCTCCTTGTGGAATATTTTTATACATATGGGTGTTGTGTTTGCAGCAGGGGCTAATAATTCATTGGCTGTGAAGTACTTTGGGACATCTGTGTCGGAGATTGGTGTTCTATAAATGCAAGTTTCTTGCTTTTGCGCCTCTACTTTTAGCTGTTGATAAACCTGAGCCAGAAAAGACTTAAGCTGATGATTTTTGACAGTTGAAGTTACCTTTGTGTTTATCAACAGAGTAATTGCACATAACCAATAAACAGTCGAAAAGTAACTTGTAAATTAAAAAAATAGCTTTTCCTCACAAGAAATTTCTGGAACATATATAGTTATTGCCTCATATGAAGGTTTATTCTCTCAAGACTAGTTGTGGCGGCCTTTTTAATATAAGCAGGATGTTTTGTGGTGTGAATAGCTAATTGACTCGACTGTGTCATTTCTATTACTGTACTCAAGAGGATTGTCAAAGTTTGGAAAGAAAATATACTGGCTTTGGAGTAAGGATAAGTTTTAATAAATTAAAAGGAATTCCCACAAGTAACATTCATTGCAGTTATGATCAAGTGAGGAGATGGTTGCATGGCTTCCTATTTTCCCTCTCTGCATTTGAGCACAATAGGTTTCTTTGTGTGGAAAGGATGTTCTTGCCAGACCCGGGTTCGATTCCCGGCTTAGGTCACTGTCTGTGCGGAGACTGCACATTCTCCTCGCGTCTGCGTGAGTTTCCTTCAGGTGTTCCGGTTTTCTCTCACAGCTTGAAAGACGTGCTGGTGAGGTGTATTGGCCATGCTAAATTCTCCCTCAGTGTACCCGAACAGGCCCCAGAATGTGGCAACTAGCGGATTTTCACAGTAACTTCATTGCAGTGTTAATGTAAGCACAAGCTAAAGCGCATAATAAATAAACTTCCAACTTACTTTCATACACACGCAGGCACTTGAAAGCTCACACACGCACACAAATCCAGATTACAGAGTGGGAACGTTTTGTTAGCCAATTTAGAGCCCATAAAAAGTGTGAAAGAGTACAGTATCTAGTTTGCTGACTCAGCTGGCTTCAGGTTGAACTTGATGCTCTTGATGCTTCCAATTTAAAGATGCAGGTGACTGAATTTGTTTTTTCTCAGGAGACGGTAGTTCTGGGTTGGATTCTGTGAAGAAATCTCTGTCTTCAGCAATACAGTGCAGGATAATCACAGCTAGCAAATAGGGCGAGGAACTTACCGAAAGGGTTGCAGGTATAAAGGACGAATGAGGGACCCTGCTAAGGTCTTCTCCCTGAGCTGTTTGCCCTCAGTTCTGCTGAGAAAACATGTGCTTAAAACGTACATTGTAGGCTTGTCATATGACCTTTTCTAACTGGCAAGGGGATTTTTTTAAATAAAAGCAAATTACTGCGGATGCTGGAATCTGAAACCAAAAGAGACAGTGATGGAAAATCTTAGGCATCTGGTAAGGAGAGAAAAGAGCTGACGTTTCGAGTCCAGATGACCCTTTGCCAAAGCTAAAAGGCACAGAAAGTGGGAGATATTTATACTGTAGGGTGAGGGAATGAAAGATGAGTCATAGCCACAAAAACAAGGCGAAAGGCTAAGAGGTGTTAATGTGGCATAAATGTAAAGCAGCGAATGAGGGCACACCCCCTCTTTACAGCACCAGCTGCCATAAAGCGGGTGAGTTTAAAGGGATTAAAGGTAAGTGAATGGGATGTGGGATTGGACATTCCCAATTGTCCAATGGATGATTTGGTGGGGGTGAGGAGTGTAGAGTTGGGTGGGGGGGGAAGTGGATCAGAACGGATGTAGGAGTGAGGGAAAGGTGTTAAGTGTAGGCCATCGGGCCAGGGTGGGATGATGTTGGACTGGGTTGGGGGTGTGTCTGGTCAGGGATGTCTGGGGGGTTTCCTGGGGGCTGGGGATGTAGGCTGTGTCCCATGCAGGGCTTAGTCTGTGTGTTTAAAATAGCTACTCTGAAGTTAGCAGTGTTTCTTTTTCCTTCTAACTCTTTCAGAGTAGCTGGGAGTGTAAAACAGATAGAAACATTCTAAGTTAGCGATTTGAATCACTTCTGTCGGATGGTTCCTAGATCACTGCAATTGTCCAAGGGAAGTTAGTCCTTCTGGAAAATTCCCTTACATGGAAACTTCTGAGAGGGATTCCCCAGCACATCACTGAGGTAACTCCCCCAAATGTGGCACTTGGGAGCCAGGAAGTTATAGCCAATGTAAACCATTGCAAATATAGCCTGATATTGCTCTTGTGAAACCTGATTGTATATTTTACTCAGTTAAATGTATGTTGTTTCTGTTGTGTACTTTAGCTTGTGCATGGATTAATTTTCCTGCAGGTTAAATTATATAACTTTAATAGCTTACAGTTTGCGTATACTTTTCTGTCACCATGCAGTAACCGAGAGAGAATTTGCACTGTCCTCATCAGAGTGGTCGATACCCATGACAAAATGTGAGGACTGCCATTGTCAATCAGTAAAATTATTGCGAAGCTCAGGCTGGAAATAGACAATTAGACCCATAACTTTCATCCCGAATCACGATTTATGAGGATTGTGTGCTGCACATGCACACAATACATGTGTGCATGTGCAGGGACAATACAGAAGTGCCGAAGCATGGATATACACGCTGAGAGTGCACTGCGTTCAAACCTTCGGTAGGGCTGTGAGGAATGAAGAGCTGTGCTGAAGTTCCTCAAAGAAAAGCCCAAACTTCCTTTACTTGCCCCAATGATAGGTGAGTATTTAAGCTTATTTATTTGCACCCTTTTTTCTGCTCGAGCTGCAGCAAGTAGAGGCAACAGACATTCTTTGGATAGGTTAATTCTTTTGTAAGTTTGTTTAAAATATATGTAATGCACAGAAAGTGAAAGAAAGTTTTTTTTTAGTTTTTACAATTTTGTTATGACACACCGTTAATTCCAGGACAAAGTATGTTCACATATCGCAAAGTGGATTTGCAGTGTCTGTAACAAGTTTCAGCTAAAGTTCACTTGGATTTTGCTATGTATTTTAAACAGTGTCATTTATCCCAATTTGAAGAGTCTTTCTGATGAAATCTTGATCCTTTGAATCCTCTTAAGATATATGGTGAAATTACTTCTACATTTGCAGTGGGAAGTATGCAACTTGGCTATTTCAAATGCTTTAGGAAAGTGTAATCTTTAAATTAACATATGCAAGCATCTTGTAAACTGATGTGAACTATCTCTCTGATAGGTATGGCAGAATCCAGTGCAGATTGAAAATATGAAGTCACGTTCCACAACCGTTGGTAGATCACACTTTTAGTTTGGCTTCTTAAAATCACTGAAATTCTTTTGAGGCTTCGACATGGGTGCAGAGATTATGGAAACCATAGAAACCATAGAAACCCTACAGTGCAGAAGGAGGCCATTCGGCCCATCGAGTCTGCACCGACCACAATCCCACCCAGGCCCTACCCCCACATATTTACCGACTAATCCCTCTGACCTACGCATCTCAGGAATCCCTCTGACCTACGCATCTCAGGGGCAATTTTTAACCTGGCCAATCAACCTAACCCGCACATCTTTGGACTGTGGGAGGAAACCGGAGCAAACCCAAGCAGACACGAGGAGAATGTGCAAACTCCACACAGACAGTGACCCGAGCCGGGAATCGAACCCGGGATCCTGGAGCTGTGAAGCAGCAGTGCTAACCACTGTGCTACCGTGCCGCCGCCTGAAAAGAGTCAGGCTACATGTAAAATGTACAATTAATATGTCCAAACCCTCCCTCTCCCCTTCCCCTCCCATCCTCTCCCTTCCCATTCCTCCTGCGTGCCTCCTCAAATCCCTTCCTCCCTTACCTCCTTGTTTACAGAGACAACTATACTGTTGTGTTAAAGCAAAAAAAGCAGTGTTAAAGAAAAAGAATATATTTTATCACAAGAAATTTGGAAGAGATGAGACAATGAAATGAAGGGCCTGATTTTCCCATCAAGTTGCACTGTTTTTGGGCACGAAAATTTGGTAAAGTCGGGCATGAGGCAAGTAGCCTCCACACTGGTTGCCCCTTTACCAAGGGCCGAAAATGGCCGCCGTTGGGACCGCGCACGAAACGGGCATAACATCAATTTAAATGCATTTGCATGCATTTAAATTGACTTAATGGGCTGCACGCCCAAGCTTACCGGCACTTCCCCTTTACCATCGCGTTCGTCTGTCCAGATTCGACGCAAAACAGACATGGTCTGCAAAGGTCCGATTCAGGCGCTCCAGCTTCTGGGGAGGTTATTTCCGAGCGTCCGGTAGCTCTCTGCTTCAGATCGGTGGGGGTGGTGGGGGGGTTGGAGAGAGGGGGGTCAGATGGCTCTCTGACTCAGATTGGGGGGGGGGGAGGTGGGTCAGATGGCTCCACTCAGATCGGTGGTGAGGGGGAGGGAAGTGGGTCAGATAGGTCAATTCAGATCAGTGGTGGGGGGGAGGGAGGTGGGTCAGACAGCTCCACTCAGATCGGTGGTGGGGGGGAGGGAGGTGGGTCATGTGGCTCCACTCAGATTGGTGGTGGTGGGGGGGGAGGGAGGTGGGTCAGATGGCTCCACTCAGATCAGTGGGAGGGAGGGAACAGGGGGGATCCGCTGCCACTCTGCATGTGATCGGTGCGGGGGGGTCTGCTGCCAATCTGCGTGTGATTGGTGGGGGGGAAGGGGGCCACCATCGGTCTGGGTAGCGGGGGAGGGTGGGGGTTAAGGGAGTCATTAATGTTGTGGGGATGAGGCAATGTCTGTGGGGGCCAGGGGGAGGCATTATCCGGCCCAGGAGCGATGTCGGAGGGGAGTGTTTTTCTATCTTTTTTTTAACTGCGTGTGCGCAGTTGGAGGCTCCGATTGGAGCTGCAGCATTTCGGGTACATTAAGCCCCACCCACAGTCTTTCAGAATCGTTGCTATTTTTTCAGGCAGAGTGCGTATAGGGATGCCTGAGAACGGGTCTAAAAGTCGGATCTGAAACACTCCCAGTTTCAAGTCCGCCCAGCACTTAGAATCAAAATGGTAAAATAGGGACCGAAATGTCAGATTGCAGCTGCTAAAGTTAAATATTTAGTTAATTGTCAACATTGTATCAAAGTTTTGGACTTGTGGTGAACCATTGTTGGTTACCACCAGGAGTGCTGAGCCATGGTTTGGCCAGCACTATGAGTCTGTAGATATGTTACTGTTGGGGTTAGGGTTGGGCTGTTCTACCTGTTAATATAGTCCTATGGTACATTCCAGTTGGCTCCGCCTTCCGGGAGAGGTATAAAGGTCACTGCTCTGCCCGGTCACCCTTTAGTCTGGGATTGTATATTGTATATAGTAGCTCCGTTATTGTTGGTAATAAAAGCCTTTATTTCCCGGGGTACATCCAGCCTCCCGTGTGATTTATCGCGCATCAGGACTTATAACATTATTTTTGTCAATAAATGTTTGCCATTAAACTTTACAAAATTCTACAAATGCTTCATTGAAACATCAAAACACAACATGCAAATATGAGATCATTATAAATGAAGTAAACAAGGCAGATGAATGCCAATGATAAAGACGTAGTGGTTTAGATTTCCCATGGCCCAGAATGTGAACTCTCCTTTGCTCAAGCCTCATGCAATAAGATATCTAAATCATGCTCTGAGAATTTCTGACCTCTCTTCTTCCAGATTACACTTTCAGTTACCATATTCTAAATTAGAACATACAAAAACTTATAAGCGTTCCACACGCAAAGTTACATAATAATTTAATGCAGACTTGAATAGTAGTTTTACAGATTGAAAACAAACAACAAAACATATGTTCATTTATACATATTAAATGATACTCATCATCAATTATAAAAATAAAATTGAAAATTACAATCTATATGAGCCAATAACAATTGGATTAACTGCTGAAAAAAAGTACGACACCACCCCCAAAGAAATCAACAGACCTTTATAATAGCAGGGACTCTTTCAATCTCTCTGTCTTCACTTTAAAACTGATGTTTCAAAGCTAGACCTCAATGAGCATTCCTAGTCTGGCCCCGACATAAGGGCCCGTGGCTAATGTCCTCCTGTGCCACACTGGGACCTGCGGAGATTGTCCCATTTAAGGCCAAAGGCTGCTGCTCCCACTGGGAATTAGATCGCGATTTAGGAAAGCAGATAAGTGTGCAAAAAATCTTGTATTTTTGGCGGCCTATGGCTTTCTGCCGTTAGGTGGAAGTTATGGGCCTTAGATTCACCTGGGATCAGAAAGATAAGCTCCCCGTGTAAACTTCTGTTTGCAATTTGTTGTTTTGTAAAATAATTAAAGTGTAGAGAACAAGAAAATGTGTATTTTTAACTTGCACAAAAAATTAATGTAGGCCCAAAACCAGTGCTGGTGAAAGCAGCAGACAAATTCTTAATGTTCCCCGAGATATTACTTTACCATTTTAACAGAGGCATTAACTCATTTAGTTTAAATTAATGTCTCCATTAAAATAGCAGACAAATGAACATCGTGTCACTTCATTGAGCATTTATCACCAATATTAATATCTAATCTTATATTTTAAGATTTCAAAACAAAAAATGTTTAAAATGCATAGTGAGCTATCCAACATCTGAAAGAGGAAAAGACAGGTTGACGCATAGTTGTCAGCTTTCATTTGGACTCAGCTCTAAGACTTTTCTTCAATTATATCAACTCATCCTTATCTCCCCTGCAGCTACTTCATATAAAATTGTTTATTTAAAATAGCCACAATCCAAGTAATATTATACTTGCCTGCGGCGTCGGAGACAGGAAACATTGGAATAATGAGTCAGTTTTGTCAACATATTAAGCACAACAGCTGGGGTTTTGCACTTCTGTAAGTCTGCAGTGGCTCAGTACTTTTGCCTCTGACTCAGGAAAGTCATATATTCAAGTTGCACACGAGAGACCTGAGCACAAAAATCTAGGTTGACATTTTAGCTTCACACTGTCGGTGGGGTCATCTCTTGGATGAAATGTGAAATCACGGCCCCCACCTCAGGGATTTGAACCACGACACTGTTTCAAAGAGGAACAGAGCGTTTTATCAAAAGACAAAATGCTGGAAAATCTCAGGAGGTCTGGCAGCATCTGTAAGGAGAGAAAAGAGCTGACGTTTCGAGTCCAGATGACCCTTTGTCAAAGCTAAAAGGCACAGAAAGTGGGAGATAGCTATACTGTAGGGTGAGGGAATGAAAGATGAGTCATAGCCACAAAACCAAGAGGAAAGGCCGCCAATGGCAGTCCGTACGAATAGAAGATGTGAATGGCCAAACGGCAGAGAAGCTGAAATTAGAGGGTAAGCTGTGGCAGATGAAGATGTGGAGGGAGGGGGAAGGTGTGTGGGAGAGAGGTAAAATTGAGAAAAAGGGGGAAAGTGGAAGCGAAGGGGGAGAAAACGTAAGGAAAGGCGGGTTAAAATAAAATATTCCAGTATTTTCTCTTTTGGTTTCAGATTCCAGCATCCATAGTAATTTGATTTTATCCAGAGCATTTTACCCTCAACCTACATTGTTAAAACCAGCTATCTGGTCAATATCATTATGCAGTTTGTGGGGGCTTGCTATGGTTACTATGTTTCCTATATTACAATGTTGAAATAAATCAATGGCTTTAAAGCTCTTCAGGATCCCCTGAAATCATAAAATCTCGGGACTACCGAATTTATGAAATGTCTTCTGCCTTGTTTACTTCATTTATAATTATCTCATATTTCAATGTTGTGTCTTCAATAAAGCATTTGTTGGATTTTGTGAAGCTTAATGGAAAGCATTGATCAATAAAAATAACATAATTACAAAACTTTGATACTACGTTAACATTTAACTAAGCATTTAACTTTAGTGGCTGCAGGATGACATTTTGTTTAATTGTCCAATCTTTTGCAAATTTCTTGCATTAAATTAAACTAAATTAGTTCATGCCTCTGTTAAAATGGCAAAGTAATATCACTTAAATGCAATTCTTTCTATTGCTAAAGAAAAGCATCTCATTTCATGTACTTACCTGATGTATCTGGATTTAGATTCCCAATGAATAGAACTAGATCCCACAACTTCTCATTTTAAAAATAACTTCTAACCATCCGATAGTAAATGGGGTCAGGAGAAACATGGAGATAAAAAAGTTATTCAACCCATCTTAATTAATTCATCCAACACAAACCTCAATTACTGCATCAAATTATTTCTTTATTGATTCTGGTGTTGTTGTCTTCATCATGGTGCTTGGAAGACCGTTCTGAATTTGATCACTCCTTCTATTAAGTCACCCCTGGTTATCATCCTGAAAGTCACCTTCTATTGGTTTGAACCTGTCTGCTCTTGCCCAATCCTATGGTTGGTTCCAAAGGCAGTATTCCAAAATGTACCAAATAAAGTTCATTATTTTCTGGTTCAAATTAATCTCTCATATGTCACCCTTCAGTAATTCTCAGCCCATCTCCAAAGAAGCTTCAGCAATATGGTTGATTCTCAACTGCCCTCTGAAATGGCCTATTTTCTATTTTGAACTATTCAGTTCAAGGGCAACTAGGGATGAGCAATAAATGCTGGCCACCCAGCAATACCCATGTCCCATGAATGAATTTTTAAAAAATCACTTTTATACACTTTAGGTGTTGTTTTTGTACTCTAATCTACTGTTAAATTGTGACAAATTTGTGTCTTAGAATCATACAGTACAGAAGGAGGCCATTTGGTCCATCAAGTCTGTACCAAGCACAAACCCATCCAGGCCCTATCCCTATAATCCCATGCATTTACCCTAGCTAGTCCCCCTGTGACTAAGGGGCACTTTAGCATGGCCAATCCAGCTAATCCACACATCATTGGACTGTGGGAGGAAACCAGAGCACCCAGAGGAAACCCATGTAGACATGGGGAGAACATGCAAACTCCACACAGACAGTGACCCAAGCCAGGAATTGAACCCGGGTCTCTGGCACTGTGAGGTAGCAGTGCTAACCACTGTGCCACCGTGCTGCCCTTGTCATCAAGCACTTTCAGTCTCAGTCTACACCTTCACATGACATGACATGAGGCCAATATTCAGAGCCATTCTTCGAGCTTGGTAAGATTCCCTCTTCCACAGGGTATTGTCACAGGAACTGCACAATGAGTGCAGTTGATCATCACATTATTTTAAAAGGTTCAACAGATTTTCCTTAAATGAATCCTTTGTGGGCTTGGAGATTAAAGTTTGTGGAAGATTTTTCTAGTCCTTTATTGTTCTTGAGGGATAAGAGCGCTCGCAAAGGAAGCACGCTAGTGTCTATACAGTTGAAGAAGTCCCCCACAGTGAAGTGTCAGGGTTGCAATTGCCTTGCACCCATTCAAAGAGAGGTGCGCAACATAAAAACTCTGTGCTCCTGCTCATTTAAATGGTTATGATATGCAGCCCAGTAATGACTGCACAGCTAAATGACTGCATGCCTCAGCAGGGGCCCATAGATGTGTGTGAGCTGAGCACCACTGAAAGTTAACCTGCATTAAGCAAAGCAGACTGCATCTTTTAAAGACAGTGAATTCTGGCTTGAGCAGAGACTGGAATTGGTTGGAGAACATTTGAAGAGGAGGGAAGAAAAGAAATGGCACAACAGATCACTGAGCATGTCTCAAGTGTTTCAAATACCATGCTAAGGTCATTGGTAACAGGAAGTCAAAAGGAGGAACGAGGTCTTCTCCCCTCAGGGGGGGCCAGACAAGTGGTGTGAAGACAGTCAGGGCATTGCGGTCAATGTTACCTGTCTATCACCCAAACACATGGCACCACACTCACTTTCTTCTCTTCTACAGGATGAGGTGGCCCACAATAGATGGTAGAGGCAGCTAGTCATTGGGATGACAGGCATGGCTTCCTGATGTTGCTGGAAATAATTGGAATGGTCATCATTGAGGCTCTGCCCAGTGGTGTGCTGAAACTATTGAGGATGAAGGTATATCTTTCATAATGCACCCACTGAAATCCACTTCACCCTTCTTCTGCAATCTGATAGCATGTACAAACTGCAGCTCTTGCTTTGTTCCCTCCCCAAACACTGGCCTTGTGCATTTAAGTCTTCGGTTACCTAAGAAGTGTCAATGGGACCTGACGCTAATGGTCTAGAGTCTCATTCAGTGAATGGTATCTTGTAGTTTAAGTATATCTCACCATCTCAACCCAAAGTCATGTGTATGCAGTCAACGGTACCTTGTACCATCGGGATTCCAAATATCCTGGCAAAATTATGAACACATTCATCCTGCTTCTCTCAATTTAAATGAAGAACCCCCATACTCCACTGACACCTCTCGGATGGAATGATGGGTAATGAACTATGAGATGTTTGCAATGTTGCCATAGATCTGCTGTCGAAAAGGTTCATGGCCATAGTCACCTTGATGGCCACTGGCAGTGTTTTCCTCCCCCTGCAAGGAGGCTGCAGATCTGGATTTTAGAGGTGGCACAGTTCTGTGACCACCTCCTTGGTGAAATATAGCTACCAAGCACACTGACCCTGGCTTCGGTGCATATGGGAAAAGTGCTCCCTCAAGATCCTAGGTGGGTAAGGCCTCTTGCTGAGAGCCCTCCTACCCTCTCCAGCGAGTAACTTATCTTCCTTGCTGTCACTGTTACATCTCCTCTGATGCTGCAGCCCATGCGATTTCCATTTAAGAGCACCCATGACTGCAGTAAGTGATGTACACAGAGGCCTTTCGGCAAACAATGCCTTTCCAAAGTCTCTGCAGCACCATTCCCTGCAGACTTTACCAACCTTTCTCAATCATGCCAACAACTCAGTTCTTCCATAAACTCAGAAAGAGCCAACCGACAGTAATGAACTACTAACCTTCAGGTTGGATGACGATGATGTCTTTAAATAACCTGGGGGGATGGGGTTCCCTAGTGCTGCTAAACCCATGGTCATCATGTGTGTTTAAGAGAGAGCATCAACTAAAGTGGCAAAGATGAAAATGGCAGATTGAGTATCACATCAGCACGAGACACAGCATAGCAGTTGAAATGTGACATGTGTAAATTGGCGAGAGAGTGGAATTGTATGGCCTTAGGTGCTTACCTAGAATCATTTGGTTTGTACAGCAAATACCCTGTCAGTACATCATAGATTATGGGCGTCACGGTAGCACAGTGGTTAGCACTGCTGCTTCACAGCACCAGGGACCCAGGCTCGATTCCTGGTTTGGGTCACTGTCTGTGTGGAGTTTGCAAGTTCTCCCCGTGTCTACGTGGGTTTCCTCCGGGTGCTCCGGTTTCCTCTCACATTCTGTGCTGGTTAGGTGCATTGACCAGAACAGGTGCTGGACTGTGGCGACTAGGGGAATTTCATAGTAACTTCATTGCAGTGTTAACGTAAACCTACTTGTGACTAATAAATAAAAAAACTTCAAAAAATTTGTGTAACAAGATAACCTAATGAGGAAGGTAATGGAAAGTGCTTGTAGTATTTCTACAGTTAAAATTCATTGGCCTCAGCAGTCTAATCAACAAGTATTATAATGGCTGGGAGAGATAATAAGTATAGTGCTTCATAGTTAGATTTGGAAAAGGACAGTATCATGCAAAAAAAACTCCAATTCTCAGAGTAATCAACTTCCCATTTAACCAGCAAAACAGAATTGTTTAAATGAGTAAATCTGAGATAATGAGAAAAATATATCCTCAAGCTATAATGAAAACTCATTATATAAACAGCCAAGCACAATACCCTTTAAGCTTCATTGGCATCAAATGGGAAAAAAATATATAGTGCAGCTCAAATTGTTTACTTTCAGAAGTATACGTTTAAATCTAGTTCACTGTGAGTGAGAATGAGAGATCTCCTGAAATAATTATGAGCCATTGTTAACATTTATATGAAAGCTATTATTTTGTTTTGGTCCAGCCTTCAGGCCAGTGCCTGGCTATATTGCACTCTATCTTTACAAATGTATCACCCAGAGTATGGCAGTCAATATATATCTGCCGAACTTTATATTCTTTATTAGACACCCTCAAGGTCCTCTGATTGAAGAGGGGGCCCGGTAAAGGTTGATAGCGGGAAGGGGGCTGGGGGGGTGGGGTCACAGGCTGGGAGTCGCAGGTGAGGGGAGGAGGTGGCAGCAAGGGCAGAGAGCCTGGCTTGCAGCACCTGCCCCCTTCGCGATGCCAGTTCCTCGACCAGGCACTCAGTGCCTTTAAATGAGGGGCTCCCCTGCTGGGAGCCCTGAAGCAATGCTGTATGGTGATCCCACCACCTGCACTATGTTAATACCAGCAGCAAGAGGCTGAATTTCTTAAGGGCCTCAATTGGCAGTGGGGCGAGAAGTGCGTCCATGGACCTTCCTATCATGGATTTAATTGGAGTGGATACAGGAAGGTGGCAGGGTCCCCCATCTACCATCCTCCCACCCAATTAAATGCCTCCCACCACCAAATGCACCATAGGGAAGGGCCCAAGGAATCAAAATTGCTACTATTCCCTTTCAATACCCACATGCCAATCTCTTAAAGTTTAAAGTTAAAGTTTATTTATTAGTCACAAGTAAGGCTTACATTAACACTGCAAGGAAGTTACTGTGAAATTCCCCTCGTCACCACACTCTAGCGCCTGTTTGGGTCATTGCACCTAACCAGCACATCTTTTGGACTGTGGGAGGAAACCAGAGCACCCGGAGGAAACCCACAAAGACACAGGGAGAATGTGCAAACGTTACACAGACAGTGACCCAAGCCGGGAATCGAACCCAGGCCCCTGTGCCACCGTGCTGCCCGTCCATTTTTCCTTTCAATGGAAAATCATTTCACAAAAATGTTCAAAAGTTCTTAATACATGCAGTTTCCCAGCTATGCATCAAAAGAATACATTTACTCCTCATCCCCACGCATGCCCCCCAACCATTGTCCAACATAAGATAATCAGAAGAGAAAGATTTTCTAAGAGTGCTTTCATAACAAAGAGGAGAATTGTTTTTGGATCAGGAGAAATGCAATCATTCAGACTTAGCTTCCAGCTTTGTTCACATAAGTTGAAAAAACAAGCTGAGACCCAGAAAATAAAATACGTTTTTGAAAAACAAAGCCACAGGTATTAACTCTAGTTGTTGTCTAACTGAACAGTTCAAAATAAATATGGAACAGCTGTTAAATTTTTAAATGAGACTTGCTTGAAATAAAATTTTAATAATGTAACCTGCAGCTCATTTAAAGTATTTTTAGGAAAAGTGACAATACTCAGAAAGACACATCATAGGATGCAGAGTGTCACCTTGGAGTAGCAAATTGACTTGGGTAGTAGCCCAGAATATTGCCTAATTTTGCCCGGGATTCAGTTCCATTGTAGTCAATAGAATTAAATACTAGATGCTGCATATAAGCTGAGGCCAATCCGATGCTGACAAGTATAAAACAGCAGCCCTCAAACTGCAGGTCGCTACTGGGGTTGTAGAAACAGCAAATAGGACCATGAGCTCCCCTCCTTTGAAACTGCACCATGCACCAACATGGAGGCCCAGGCAACATCTAGTTTGTCTCATGGGATCTCTCTCTCTCTCTCTCTTTGGTTCCTGTGGCTGTCTCACAAAGTCTTGAAACCTGACCCTAACTATCAATCTGTTGGTGATGTCTCTGCAGTTGAGCTGGGGCCTATCTGAGCCAACCCCAGCCACCCGGGCACTGTGGAAATCCCTGGGTTCCAATATTAGCCACCTGAAGTCTGTGTTCTGCTGCTTCAAGGCCAAGGTCCATGAACTAGAGTGGCTAAGAAGGAGTAATGGACTAATAAGTACCTGAAATAATAACAATTTATACTTTATAAAGCAGGTTTTCATATTTTTCCGATGTATGATATGTTGCTTTATAATGCACAAATGTTAATAATTCTATATAAATCATTACCATGCTGTTTTAGTGCTGTTATGTTTTTGCTGGTGTCTGGGTCACGTTAATTTTGAAATATTATAATGGGGTAAAATTGAAAAGTTTCCAGGTTAATGAAAGACAGATTTGATTATCAAAAGTTTAAAGTTTATTTATTAGTCACAAGTAGGCTTACATTCATACTGCAATGAAGTTACTGTGAAAATCCCCTAGTCGTCACACTCAGGCGCCTGTTTGGGTACACTGAAGGAGAATTTAGCATGGCCAATGTACCTAACCAACACCTCTTTCAGACTGTGGGAGGAAATCGGAGCACCCGGAGGAAACCCCCGCAGACAAGGGGAGAACGTGCAGACTCCACACAGACAGTGACCCAAGCTGGGAATTGAACTTGGGTCCATGGCGCTGTGAGGCAGCAGTGCTAACCACTGTGCCACAAAGTCCATTGAAGTGATTTGATTAACTCACTTGTTTTTTTATTGGAATGTTCTTTTTACAGGTCAGACAGCATTGGCTATTCTTGTAATTCCATCATAATTTCTCACTGGACCTCTCAACCCTTTTTGCAGTTTGGACCTGCTGGCTCCTCACCTCCTCTATTCTTTTACTTTACATGAATCAGCAATGTATCATGGACTCTCCCATCCTGGGACTAAGTCTTATGGTGGTGCAGGAGTGTGGAGTGTTTCCCGTTGCAGAGGCTGGTGGGAAAATACCTCAAAACCTCCGACCTGACCTCATTAATTATGCACCCAGAGGTTTTCTGTCATGGGGCAGGCCTGAAGGCACGTAATCTGCCATCCTATTTGCGAGCCATATTGAAAAGGCATCCAACATCACTGATCTACTATTGAAGAACAAAGGTGGACTTCCTAAAAATAAAGATACTTCAGGAGCACTCTGAGGCTAAAAGATGGACCTTTGGAGAAAGAATAAGGATCTCCAGGAATATTCTGAGGCTGTAAGATGGACTCTCCCCAGCACACCGAATTTCAAAAATCCACCTGCAGATGCACCTTCCACCCACTGCCGTGGTGCTCCATGCTTCACAGTTGCCACCGGCCTCCATCCTGAAGCCCAGAGGCAACCCCAGGCATTGTTCAGGTGAATCCCAACATCTGCACACCATGTTTTTCCAAGTGTTTCGCATCAGCGTGTTTTCCTGTAGGTATCATGGAGAATCTGGCGTGGATGCAAATTAATGGGATGCAACTGAGTTTCACACCAGCCTCCAGTGGGTTTCCCAGTCTGCATGATGGGCACCAGTGGAAGGTTCTGGGGGAAATTCACGCCGGTGTAAAATTAATCTATGATCTCTCGCTGAATTCTCCCTGTGCCCACCGCCACACCTGCCATTGAACCCTCTGGCGGGGAGTGAGAAAATTCTACCCGAAGTGACAGTTCAAGAAAGGATGCGCTATTTGCAGAACCCAATGTTGGGGAACAGAAAAATCAGCCAAGGTTCCTTGTAGCCACACAACAGGCTTTATGTTCAAAGCATGAGAAACATCCATTTGATCAAGGAAGAAAAAGTCAGGAGCACTCATAGAGTCATAGAGGTTTACAGCATGGAAACAGGCCCTTCGGCCCAACTTGACCATGCCGTCCCTTTTATTAACCCCTAAGCAAGTCCCAATTACCCGCGTTTGGCCCATATCCTTCGATACCCATCTTAACTATGTAACTGTCTAAACGTTTTTTAAAAGACAAAATCGTATCTACTACCTCTGGCAGCTTGTTCCACAGTAAGAGTTTTAACAACACCAGGTTAAGGTCCAACAGGTTTATTTGTTAGCAAATGCCAAATAAATCTACCAAATAAACCTGTTGGACTTTAACCTGGTGTTGTTAAAACTCTTACTATGTTTACCCCAGTCCAACGCTGGCATCTCCACAGCTTGTTCCAAACACTCACCACCCTCTGTGTGACAAAAATGCCCCTCTGGACCCTTTTGAATTTCTTCTTTCTCACCTTAAACCTCTGCACTCTAGTTTTAGACTTTCTACCTTTGGGAAAAAGATATTGACTACCAAGCTGATCTATTCCCCTCATTTTATAGACCTCTGTAAGAACACCCCAAAGCCTCCTCCGCTCCAGGGAAAAAAGTCCCAGTCTATCCAGCCTCTCCTTATAACTCAAACCATCAAGTCCAAGGAGCATCCTAGTAAATCTTTTCTGTACTCTTTCTAGTTTAATAATATCCTTTCTATAATAGGGTGACCAGAACTGTACACAGTATTCCAAGTGTGGCCTTACCAATGTCTTACAACTTCAACAAGATGTCCCAACTCCTGTATTCAATGTTCTGACCAATGAAACCAAGCATGCCAAATGCCTTCTTCACCACTATGTCCACCTGTGACTCCACTTTCAAGGAGCTATGAACCTGTACCCCTAGATCTCTTTGTTCTATAACTCTCCCCAATGCCCTACCATTAACTGAGAAAGTCCTGCCCTGGTTCAATCTACCAAAATGCATCAACTCGCATTTATCTAAATTAAACTCCATCTGCCATTCGTCGCCCACTGGCCCAATTGACCAAGATCCCATTGCAATCGGAGATAACTTTCTTCACTGTCCACCATGCCACCAATTTTGGTGTCATCTGCAAACTTACTAACCATGCCTCCTAAATTCTCATCCAAATCATTAATATAAATGACAAATAACAGTGGACCCAGCACTGATCCCTGAGGCACACCGCTGGTGTGGAGATGCTGGCGTTGGACTGGGGTAAACACAGTAAGAAGTCTAACAACACCAGGTTAAAGTCCAACAGTTTTATTTGGTAGCAAAACCACTAGCTTTCGGAACAGCCTGTTCCGAAAGCTAGTGGCTTTTGCTACCAAATAAACCTGTTGGACTTTAACCTGGTGTTGTTAGACTTCTTACACCGCTGGTCACAGGCCTCCAGTTTGAAAAGTCTACAACCACCCTCTGTCTTCTGTCATCAAGCCAATTTTGTATCCATTTGGCTACCTCATCTTGGATCCCGTGAGATTTAACTTTATGCAACAACCTACCATGGGGTACCTTGTCAAAGGCCTTGCTAAAGTCCATGTAGACAATATCAACTGCACTGCTCTCATCTACCTTCTTTGTTGCCCCTTTAAAAAACTCAATCAAATTTGTGAGACATGGTTTTCCACTCACAAAGCCATCCTGACTGTCCCTCATCAGTCCTTACATCTCTAAATGCCTGTAGATCCTGTCTCTCAAAATGCCTTTTAGCAACTTATACAGGTGTGAGGCTCACCGGCCTGTAGTTCCCAGGCTTTTCCCTGCAGACCTTTTTAAACAAAGGCACAACATTTGCCACCCTCCAATCTTCAGGCACCTCACCTGTGACAATCGATGATTCAAATATCTCTGCTAGGGGATCCGCAATTTCCTCCCTAGCCTCCCACAATGTGCTGGGATACACTTCATCAGGTCCTGGGGATTTATCTATTTTGATGTGCTTTAAGACTTCCAGCACCTCGGTCTCTGTTATATGTACACTCCTCAAAACATCGCTATTTATTCCCCCAAGTTCCCTAACATCCATGCTTTTCTCAATGAAGAGTGATTCTTCCTCTGCCTGCAGGAGAAGAGCGAATTGAAATAAAAGTCTGCCGTTTTGCTTGTTGCTTAAATAGCGGGTTTATATTCTCCATGAGTATTCAGGGATGGTGGAGATGTAGGATCCTACCCTAAATCAGTCTTTGAAAAATGTTGATTAAAACTCTCCATAAAGTACATTACCCTGAGGGTAGATGTCTGTCTCCCTCAAGGCTCCAAAAGGGGGGAAAAACTGTCAAAAACTATTTTTTTCCCTAAATTTCTCTTTTACTACATAAAAAAAGAAACAAATTGAAAATGCACACATTCAAGTACAAACTTTCAAACTATCAGAATGATGGTCACAGTTTATTAGTATAGCATTACTCAGGAACCATTGAGTAAAATGCAAAATAAATGAATATCACAGGAAAGAACTGAACTTTTAGTTATTCATTGTTAATTGTCTGCACTGATTAATGAGATGTTAAGCTCTGGGGGCATGCAAGTCATTCAAATAGTCTGGCAATGTTCAGACATGTTTCGGGTAAGAAGAGTTCGTAGGGATGAACGTTGTTTTTCTTTGAGTGAGTGCTAATGATCTTCTGCTCTGCGACTGTGTGAAGCTTGTCTTGCTGAATACAACAGTGGGGCATAAGGTCATTAGCAGGAGTTCGACTCTGTTAACAGTCGTGACTGCTGTATTTCCTTCTAGTCTGATCACAGGCAAGGCTGATCTTAACACCCATGAGGAACAGGCACATAATAATCAATCTGTTCTTCGCAGGTTCCTCACCTCCCTCCCTCACTCACCAATTCCATTAAGAACATCAAAACGTGAAAATATTTTGCTGTGGTAAGAGTCTACACTGAACATCTGCAGGAGCTTACATCATATCTAATTTACATTTTCCTTTGTGCATGCCAAAAGGAATCCCATGGGTTTAACCCCAGTTTACACTGTGCTTTGCAGTGGGGGAGAGAGAGATATAGCAAATCAAGGAGCTTGTACGTGATATTTTGATAATGTAAATATGACTGATTTGTACACTGCAGATTTTCATGCTGATATGAGTTCAAAGGTGTTGCAGAGCAAAGCCAGTTTCAGTGACAGCAGACAAACTCTTTAATATTACTTTGCTGCCGCACAATTTCTTCAGCACACAATATTAAACCAAAGAGTGAATTGTCTGCTATGATTCAAAGATTAAAAACTAACCTCATGCAGATTGAATCTCCACAGCCAGCGCCCCACCTATATTTTGCAGATTACCCACTGTGATTATGCAAACTCTTGATCACCACATAAATAAGGGGCGAAAGTGATCTTGAAGATGTTGAGAGAAATTTTCTCACTCACAGCTAATCCTATCCCTACTTACACGGTTTGCATTACAATGATTCAATGCCCATTTTCTCCCACATGCATACACTGAAGCTAAGATTTAAATGGGCAATTTGCACTGAGGTTTGGGGATTCCTTCAAGTTGGGGATCATAGGTGGGGGTTGAGGGTTTGGGCAAAATTCAACTTCACGTGAAAACCAAGAGGTGGTCGCAATGAGCCATTAACCCGTGTCTGTTCCTGCGATGCCTAAAGCATGCAAAGTTTGTGTTGCCCACCACTAAAGGCATTTCTGATCGCTTCTCGGCCTTTTGGCTAAGATCAAGTGTAGCATGGAGAGGATGCTGCACTTGGTTGAGGTCATTAGGTTACGCTGAGGCTTCATATGTTTCATATGAAGCAATTTTTAAAAGCGGCATCTCGGCCTTTTGGCTAAGATGCAAATGAGCCCAAGTCTTGGAGGAGGAACCTCCCCCTTCTCCAATCAGCTTGGCTCATGTAGATCGGGCCCAGGACAGGGTGGTTTGGTCGCTTGCCCTGTCTTGTCAGCCTGGATCTGAAATGTCTCAACTTGTTGAGACTCTGAATTGGATTTGATTTGATTGAATTGGAAAAGAATTTTTAAAAATTTCTGATAGGCTGCATGAGGTTCATGTTGTTGTGAGGCCAGCATCATTCAAATCTGGCCTGAATTACTTAAAATCAGACTGTGTTTTTTAAAGAGCATGCACTGGAAGATATTCTGAGCAGGAAGTAAACTGGGTACAATGGGACAGAGTGCGTGATCCATGATTCTCACATGCAATGCTAGGCACCTTGGCGCAGAAGCTGAAGAGATGTTCTCTATCCACAGGAGCCAGGAAGTCCTCTGGACAAACCTGAGAAGGCAATGGGAATTAGCTGTCATGGTCAGTGCAAGTGTGGTCCTGAGAACCTGTTCGGAGTGCTGCAAAACATGTAGTGAACTTGCACGATTGGTTAAGGTAAGAGAATTTATCTTCAAATGCCATATCCTTATTACTGAACCATTAAATCTGGACACTGCTTAATTCACCAGACCTGCTTCACTCACCTACAAACAACCTGTATCAGTCACTAACATTCATAGCTTCACCAAGAACCATGGAATCCATAGAATCCCTACAGTGTATTTGGCCCATCAAGTCTACACCAACCCTCCAAAAGAACACCCACCCCAGCCTACTCCCCTGCCTTATCCCTGTAATCCTGCAAATTTACATGGCCGACCCACCTAACCTACACATCTTTGGATACTAAGGGGCAATTTAGCATAGCTAATCCACCCAACCTGCACATCTTTGGATTATGGGAGGAAACCGGAGGAAATCCACACAGAACCTTCCTTTCCTTAGATAGGGCGACCAAAACTGTTCAAAATATTCAAGGTGTGATCTAACTAGTGCCTGGTATAGTTTTAGCGAGACTTCCCCATTTTATATTCAATTCCCTTTGAAATAAAGGCCAATATCCCATTTGCCTTCCCAATTACCTGCTGAACTTGCATGCTGGCTTTTTGTGATTTATGTGCAAGGACCCCCAAGTTTCTCTGTGCTGCAGCTTTCTGCAGTCCCCCTCTAAATAATATTCAGTTTCTTTATTTTTCATACCAAAGTCCAAAACTTCACATTCCCATCATTATATTCCATCTGCCTAGTTTTTGCCATTCATTTAAACTGTCTGTAACGAAAAGAGAAAATGTGGAAAATCTCAGCAGGTTTGACAGCATCTGTGGGGAGAGAATAGAGCCAATGTTTCGACCCTAGATGACCCTTCATCAGAGCTTGCTTTTTGCTAATATCTCTCTGTCGACTCTTGGGTGGAATTTTCCTGTCTTGGCCGCCACGGGAATTATAGTGGGCGGGGGTCCGGGCCATGCAGAAGTCCGCAGACCTCGAACAGGAATTTCCGGCCTTGGGATGAGCGCAGCAGGAAAATCACGCCTTCATTATCATTGCCACTTGCCTTCCCATCTATTTTTGTGTCATCCACACATTTGGCAATTGTACATTCGCTTCTCTCTTCCAAGTCATTGAACTCTATTGTAAAAAAATGTGGCCCCAGCACTGATCCCTGTGGCACTCAACTAGTTACAGGTTGCCATCCTGAAAATGCCTTTCTTATCCCAACTCTTTGTCTTCTATCAGTTAACGAATCCATGCTAATATATTACTCTCAACACCACAGGCCCTTATCTTAATATGTAGCCTTTTGTGTGGCACCTTAGTGAATGCTTTTTGGAAATCCAAATAAATTACTTCTATTGGTTTCCCTTTATCTTCGTACTTGTTACCACTTCAAAGAATTCTAAAGAATTTCTCAGGCATGATTTCCTCTTCATGAAACCATTCTGATGCTGCTTGATTATATTGACCAGAATCCTCCGGCTGTTCATGTTAGCAGGATGTTCTAGCTCTGCCGACAGCACACTCCCACTCTGGGTTTCCGGGCAGTGTAGGGTGCAGTCAATGGCTAATCCCATTTTACTCGAAGATCTTGCTGGTGAATGGTGCACTGTCTCTCACCACGAGAAGCACATGATGGGGAGACCAGAGGAACCACCCTACCATTATGTATTTCTAAGTATTCTGCTTTTACATCCTTTTTAATGGACTCTAACATTTTCCCAATGACAGATGTTAAGCTAACTGGCCGAGACTTACCCGTTGTTTGTCTCCTTCCCTTTTTGGATAAGGTTACATTGGCAGTTTTCCAACCCTTAAGATCTTTTCTACAATTTAAGGATTCTTGGAAGATTAGAGCCATTGCATCCACGATCTCATAGCTATTCCCTTTACCATCAGAGGATTTTTTCACCCAGAGGGTGGTGATGGTCTGGAATGCACTGCCCGGGAGGGTGGTGGAGGTGGGAAGCCTCACATCCTTTAAAAAGTACCCGGATGAGTACTTGGCATGCCATAACATTCAAGGCTATGGGCCAAGTGCTGGTAAAGTGGGATTAGGTGGGCAGGTCAGGGCTTTTCATGCATCGGTGCAGACTCGATGGGCCGAAGGGCCTCTTCTGCACTGTGGCATTCTGTGATTCTGTGATACCCCACCACCCTTACCTTTCTACCTGTCCTTATGAAAAGTCACATGCTGCTGAATATTTAGTTCCCTGCTTTGATCTCCCTGTAATCAAGTATCTTAATGGCTATACGGTCATAGCCATTAATCTCAATTTGCGTCATCAATTCATTTATTTTGTGCCAAATACTCCATGCATTCAAATAAAGAGCCATTAACTTTTTTTTTCAACCTTTTTTTACCTTTCATCATATTTCCTGCTTTTTTTGTTTGTAAACTCTCCTTTCCTGTCACACTGTGGGGCAGGCATTATCCAAATAGCTGTTTTGCAATGCTACCATATCATTTTGCTTTGTAAACCTACATATTCCCTCCCCAGAACTGCACCTCCCCCCGCTGTTCCCCCCTCCCCCCAGACCAATCTATTTAGCATAAAGCCCTCTCTGCTTCCCTAACTATGCAGTTTGCATGAACACTGGTCCCAGCATAATTCAAATGTAAGCCGTCCCAACGGTACAGTCTCTACTTTCCCCAATACTGATGCTAATGCCCCAGAAACCAAAAGCAACTTCTCCCACCAGTCATTGAGCCACGTATTGACCTCTCCAATTACATGTGCCCTATGCCAATTTGCACACAGCTCAGGTGGTTGCCATCAGGCATAGAAACATCTCAAATCGTCACAATAGACGTTGGGTAAGGAGAAAAGATTTCATGTTGAAAAGCGATCAATTTCAGTGCTGTCAAGACCTTGCTATATCCCAGCGATAGAAATGCTCATAGAATTTCGCTGAGTCAGACTCCCAGTGCCGAGAGGGAAATGTCAAAGTCACAACATTTCCAGAAGATATGGAAAGTGGATTAAAACAGAATTATGTGAAGCCCTCAGAAACACATACTTCTGCCTCAATAATATCTGCTCTTTAAGGCAGCTCAAAGCATAATGAGCCAGATTTTGCTGAAAAAATAATACAGCCACTGAACAACACACAGCCTGATTACTGCATGAATCAGCCAGACGTTTGTGGGGTGGAAGAGATATCCCATGAACTGCAAATCATCACAGATTGCTGGCTGATTTGCACTCCTCCGCCATTAGCTCCACCAATACAGCATCTCACCGTGACCCCCATGTGATTTTTGTGAAGTGCTGCATTTGCACTTTAATTGTCCAGTTAATTTGCCGCACAGTGTTAAGTCTCATAACTAAAAGCATTAGAATCCTGTTAACAAAATGATAATTGATTATTAACTGCCAAAAATCTCTTTGCTCCTGAAAGTAAACAATTGCGGAATTTCATTCAGGTTGTGATTTCTTTAGGAGATGTTAAAAAAGTCATATTTTATTCTAGTTCTTATATTTTCTCACTGTCTCTCTCGCTTAATTCTCTCTTAACCTTCTCTCTCTCTTAACCTTTTTTTCCACTTATTATTTCTTCTTCTGTCTCTGATTTGATACTAAACTCACTCCAATTCAGTTTCGTTTCCTGTCCTTTCTCAATCTTTGCATCTTATTGGGTTCAGACTAGTTGTCCCGTTGTTCACCAAGGTCCACGAGGCTCCGCTGCTCTCGTGACACCATGAACAGTTCACACTTCCAGCAGCTTTGTGGAGAAAGCATCATGAAAATTAAATGCATACTACAAAATTTAATTAATAGGGCATTCGCTCCAACAAAAGCTGACACATTACAAAGTCACCATATGTTAAATAATTGTATCCTAATAAGATAATTGGATGATGGCAATGGCACTTTATCAATATCTGCCTGCAGTTTGTTCTAATGGTGCACAATTATTAATTCACACACAGTGCTGTGTTAAAACACACTTCTTTAATGTTTTAAGTAAAGATATTTCCGACTATACTTGCTCCAGATGGAATTTCATCATTTTGTATCCAAATATGAGATTTTAGGTTGGCGTATTTTCAAAGACTTCTACCATCCTCATTCACGATCACAGAATCACAGAATTCCTACAGTGCAGAATGAGACCATTTAGCCCATCGAGTCCACACTGACCACAATCCCATCAGGCCGTATTCCCATAACCCCATGCATTTACCCGAGCTAGTCCCCCTAACACTAAGGGGCAATTTGGCACAGCCAATCCACCTAACCCATCTTTGGACTGTGAAAGGAAACCGGAGCACCCATTGAGTCTGCTCCACCATTCAATCATGGCTGATATTTTTCTCATCCCCATTCTCCTGCCGTTTCCCTGTAACCCCTGATCCCCTTATTAATCAAGAACCTATCTATCTCTGTCTGAAAGACATTCAATGACCTGGCCTCTACAGCCTTCTGCAGTGACGAGTTCCACAGATTCACCACTCTCTGGCTCAAGAAATTCCTCCTCAGCTCTGTTTTAAAGGATCGTCCCTTTAGCCTGAGATTGTGCCTTCTGGTTCTAGTTTTTCCTACGAGTGGAAACATCCTCTCCACATCCAATCTATCCAAGCCTTGCAGTATCCTGTAAGTTTCAAGAAGATCACCCCTCATTCTTCTAAACTCCGAGTACAGACCCAGTGTCTGTTGGGTGTGGCCAGGACCAGCAGCCTGCAGCTGTTCATGGAGCAGAACCACACATGGAGGAACAATATCTCCAGCGATACTAGCAGCCAAGATTCTTCCGGCGTTAGTGTTCCAACCTTCAGACGTCCAAGCTATGGTGCAAGGGAAGACTATGTCTATCCCAAGAGTCAGTGGATTACCTCTGCCACATACTACATGAGCTGGCACCGCATGGAACTGGAGGACACCCAATGCCTGTTTCACTCATAATTCATATACAATGAATGATCTAAGGTTGTTATGCATACCTCAGAGACAGGAATTAAAGTTGCTAGTTGCTAGGGGATTTTCACAATAACTTCATTGCTGTGTTAATGTAAGCCTACTTGTGACACTAATAAATAAACTTAAAATGTAAAACTGAAGGTCCTGTTCTAGTGCGTGGACTTTTTTGATTGTCTATTAAGTGTTAATTATTATAACTCAATCTCCCTGGCACTGAAAATTAACTTTTACAAATGTGGAGTCACATTCCTTCAGCCTTTAACTGGAATTTTATGATGTTGCTTTTCTTTTCTGTCTCTGTTAATTCAATCTTACTTTCCCTTTCCTTATTTTGCTATTTTTCCTGATCTGATATTGATTTTGGTATTTTAATTGCCACTTGTTGTTCGGACTCTCCATGACTTCATAAAGACTCTTCACTCTGATTGGTACGGAGATATATAGTTGCTTGCCCTGTTTTCACAGCTCTCAGATACCCTAAAGAGGGCTCTGTACTTTTTATCTCTCCAGTTACATTGGGCAAGATTTAATAGTCACATTGATGGATTCGCCCTCCAGCTGGAGATCAAGTAGCAACCTCACCCTGGTCATTCTGGCTTCCCCAACTCAATATAATGACAATCACACCGTACCTAGTTGGCAAAGGGAATGTTGTGCCTTTGGGGGATAATTGCCCACTTCCAAGAGCTGCCAGCCAAGCAGAGATTGGCTGAACAAAGAACAATACAGCACAGGAACAGGCCCTTCGGCCCTCCAAGCCCACGTCACTCCCTGGTCCAAACTAGACCATTCTGCTATCCAGTATTAGCATCGCCACCAGACATGGTGACTAGGCCCTATTCCTGTAACCTTACACATTTAGCCTGCTAATCCCCCTGACACTAGGGTCAATTTCGCATGGCCAATCAAGCTAATCTGCACATCTTTGGACTGTGGGAGGAAACCGAAGCACCTGGAGGAAACCCACGCAGACATGGGGAGAAATTGCAAATTCCACACAGACGGTGACCCGAGGCCGGAATTGCATCTGGATCCTTGGCACTGTGAGGCAGCAGCCCTAACCACTATGCCACTGTGCTGCCCACATAATTCATAAATGCTGGTATGACAAGGACATATTAGCAAAACAATAAAATTATTCTAAATGGCTGAGATCTTTCCACCCAAGGTTATGCTGTACATATTAGTTTCTAATCTTCCCTCATTAGTGGTGCAGCAAGGATCCTAATGTATCCTAAAAAGGTTGTTCTGGGAAATTGAAGAGTTGTGGAAATCGTTTGAGAAGAGTTTTTCTATCTGTTACAGAAGACGGCACATTAGTGAACAGGGAGAATAACCTAAAGCATAAAAGTTACATGACACTATTGTCCTACAGGAAAAATATGGTCCAATTCAGTTGATTTGAAGTTAAGCTGGCTTGCCATCTAAATTCTGGATTTTATACAAAAAATCTTTGAAGAAAAGCAAGGTTAAGTTTGTACATAATTTCTTTGGGTCATGGTTGAAGTCTTCAATGCAACTCTGCACATTAAATTATAGGGCACATTTTATAGTCATCAAAACAATACAGCATTGATTTACTGGAATAATGTGAGGTTAGAGTGGTTTTGTTAACAAGAAAGCTGAGACTATTTCATGAGGACAAATATAGTTAAGGAGAATGTAACAGAGTAACAGAATTTTTCAAAATGATGGGAAGTATTGAGAAAATAAATGAAAGATTATTTCCACCTTTTGATGAATGGGGTTGCCAATAGATGAATGAAGTGGAAGTTTAAAATATTTTTTTTGCTCTGACTTATGGTTTACAAGTGACCACTGAAGCAGAGCTAATATTATTTAAAACAGAATTGGATGAGTATTTGAAAGGGAAGCGTATAAAATGGGGAGTAGATGGGGAAATAGGATTTCGTAGTTTCAATTGAATATTTACCTTTGATGTTGATAAATGGCCGTGTTCTGTGCAATGAATTGAATAATTCTGTAAAAAAAAAAGTACCAAAAAACAAAGGTCCTTCTTTTCCAATTTCATAGAATCATAGAATCCCTACAATGCAGAAGGAGGCCATTCACCCATTGAGTCTACTTCCACTCAGGCATTATCCCAGTAACCCCAAGTATTTACCCTGCTAGTCTCCCAAACACTAAAGGGAAATGTAGCATGGCCAATCAACCTAACCTGCACATATTTGGAGTGTGGGAAAAAACAGGAGCACCCGGAGGAAACCCACGCAGACAGGGAGAATGTACAAACTCGACTCAGACAGTCACCTGAGGCCAGAATTGAACCTGGGTCCCTGGTGCTGTGAAGCAGCAGTGATCACCACTGTGCCACCATACCATCCAATGTCATGGTTGTTTTTCATCACATGGCTGGATCAACAGTTGCGCTGTTATCTGTCTCTTTACTTCTACGATGAAAGCGAATTAAGATCAAAACTAGTTAGCATTTCTACCTGGATGAAAAGTGCATGTGTTTCATGTTGTCATGGGGAAGAGGGCAGAGGAAGCCATTGTTGAGATCAGGTTACAGGCTTCCCTACAAATCAATGAATATCGCAACCAGACAACAGAGGTTCAATTTGATCAGCAGAGATAAAAGGTGTGCTCCCAGAGCTGGATTCAGGGGGGAGACAGTCTTTAATTGAGGAGATGCATTGGCAGCTTTCTATGGATTCTGGGAAATATGACCTTGCATGCTAGGGGGAGAAGGATCATCAAAACAGGTTTTACTGCTGGTTGTAGATTTAAGGAACTCACTGAAAACTGAAGAAAGCACTTGGAGATAGTCACTCAGAGTTAGAACTCTGTGATATGGTGACAGTGAACCCATTGGAACATGTGGGCAGCTGTGGATTGTTTGAATCATAGAAACCCTACAGTGCAGAAAGAGGCCAGTTGGCCCATCGAGTCTGCACCAACCACAATTCCACCCAGGCCTTACCCCATATCCCTACACATTTACCTGCTAATCCCTCTAACCTACGTATCTCAGGACACTCGGGAACAATTTTAGCTTGGCCAATCAACCTAACCTGCACATCCTTGGACTGTGACAGGAAACCAGAGCACCCAGAGGAAACCCACGCAGACACGAGGAGAATGTGCAGACTCCACACAGACAGTGACCCAAGCTGGGAATCAAACCCAGGTCCCTGGAGCTGTAAAGCAGCAGTGCTAACCACTGTGCTACCGTGCCGCCCACGGTTTGCTATAAGGACTGTAATTCTGCGGAGAGTGTGATATAAAAGGAGAATGGCTTTCTCTGTAGTTTAAAGTATAAGTTGCTTACAAAAATAAAATAATGATTGGCCGTAGTGTTTTTAGTCATTTGTTACAGTAATGATTCAAAACGTGAAATATTGACGTCATTTTTTTCAGCTTGTTAAGAAATTAATTTGAATTAAGAAATTTAAATTTCTTTTTAAAAATTATCAGTCTCTACTGGGATCCCAACACAAATAGAAAATATACATTGACATTGGAGAGGCTGCAGGGCAGATCCACCAGAATAATGTCAAGTTATAGACACTTAAACAATGATGACAGATTAAATAAACTTGGTTAAAATGATAAAGGGATGCAAGTGTACCAATATGGAGTAGTTATTTCCTATTGTGGGGAAATGCTGAATAAGCGTGCACTGTGTTAAAAAGCTCAGCCACTTAGGCATGAAATCAGAATGGACTTTTCATAGAAATTGTCAGAGAAATAAAGAAACTTTCTCCCACAGAGCTGTGGAATTTAGGTCAGTTGAAATTGTCATGACTAAAATGCATTAGATATCTGTTATGTTAAGCTATCAAGAGGTATGGAGTGAAGGCCAGTAAATGGAGTTAAGCTTCAGATTAACAGTGACTTAATTGAATGGGAGAATGGGGGTGGAGGTTTCGAATGGTCTGCCCCAATTTTTATTTTCTGATGTTTCCTGTAATCCTTTGGTGCAGTGAATTCGAAACCAATTCACAAAGATTTTCCCTGGTCATTAGATCTCGCATTCGAAATAGGTTCATTTGAACAGCTTGGTAGGTTTTCACAAGAAACATCAGTGAGAAGTAAATCTTCATGAATGCATTAGCAATATCCCCAGAAACAGCAACTAGGGCAATGCTTCTCCTTATGTGTTTATCAATAGTTTTGGGACACTTTCACAAGTGTTTGTAATCCATTTTGTGGCAGCCAGCTCCCATTAGGTCCATCTGCAAGCAGTATTAAATTCGCTTTAGCAGTTTTCTCTATCCTCTTTCATTTTGGCCCCAACATTGGTTTTGGCAGCCATTCTCCCCAGGCCATCATGTTCCTTGTAGAAGTGGGAATCTGATGCATTCTCTCACAAAGCTTTTTCTCCTCAGCTTTACAGCGTGTCTTCAATTAAAAGATGTATTTCACGATATTTATAACATTTTCTTTTCAGTTCTTTACCCGCTACGACAGCTAACAGGACAATTCCAACAGCGCTATAATTTATCATCTGCGTCTTTTTCTTATACATCCTCCATTGATTTACATATTACTTTTCCTCAGCTTTGGGAAATTACGCCAGCACAGTATGTGCCAGCTCAGAAGTGAAAATGAGTACTTTGTGCCATTATGTTCTCTCCTGTGATACTGCTGAGCTTGTATAAAGGTTCATTGCCATTGTCAGGAAAGAAGAAAATAAACTAAATACACTGCAAACAGATTTAATCTGAGGATTGAGTGTCTGGACACATTCTGACGTTCAGCAAATTTATTTAAATTTGGAGAACTGGAGCTACATTTTCATCTTTTCAGGTATAATAGCAGAAATGTCTAGTTTACTGCACAACTCAAGGCATGCTGAGAGGATTGTTTAAACACGGGTTTTGGGAATGTGTGATTCCTGAGAATGTTATTTCATTAGCAGTGATGAAACAAGTAACAGCTAGTCATGATACACTGGTACTGATCCTTTGCTGTTTCTCAAGGCAGCTAATGAGCCTCTCAACAAGTATGCTCTGTGGATGTACAAAGTTTCTGGAGCATTATCCTGCAAAAGTATGATTAGGTTCAGCACTTTAATACTTTCAGTACTATCCCTGGAACCCGTGCAAGTTGCTTAATGGAACACCTTGAAAAGGTTTTTGGTGGAGGAAAACAAGCCCAAAAATTCACAAATGAAGGCCTCGGGCAAGGTAATTTGGGTAGCACGGTGGTTAGCACTGCCTCCTTACAGAGCCAGGGAACTGGGTTCAATTCCGGACTCGGGTGACTGTCTGTGGAGTTTGTACCTGCTCCCCGTGTCTGCGTGGGTTTCCTTTGGGTGCTCCGGATTTCTCCCACAGTTTAAAAATGGGAGGGTTAGGTTGATTGGCCATGCTAAATTGCCCCTTAATGTCAGGGGCATTAAGAGGATAAATATGTGGGGTTACAGGGATAGGACAGGATCTGGGTGGGATTGCTGTTGGTGCAGTCTTGATGGACCAAATGGCCTCCTTTTGCACTGTAGATTCTATTTTTTAAAAATTGTTCAATCCTAACACTTCTTAAATTTGCCTTCCTGATAGAACCAGCCACAGTTTTCGCCACTTTCTAGTCCTTTGAACATTCATCCGCAATAAGCATGTCAACTGTGGTTGTAAGTGACAATTCCTATGGTTTTTTTTTTGTCACTGTATTTTTCAAGTTGGCCTTTGATCCCATTTATTACCTTAGTCAGATAGCAGAGTACCAGTGTATAATGAAGATCTCTGATGCTCCATTCACCCAGGTGGCATTCTCAATGTCTGGCTTCATTAATGAAACCTGCGATAGCTTGAGCATTCAAATGCTACAGAATAGCAGTGTTCTGACAGGTGTAGGAAGCAATTGATGTGATACATATGGCCTTGAGAGTGTCTTACAACAACCCACTCAACTTCATAGAAAAAAATATTCATTCCATTAACATTCAACTAGTGTGTGCGTGTGTAATGCCAATCACCTCGCCCAGCAAGTTGCGATAATAGCCCCAACCAGGGATCAATCTTGACACTTTTATTAGCCATTATAACACATTGATGAGTCAAAATTGGGCATCGGGGGGTTGACTGATGATCATGTATGTTGACTGAAGTCATGGCTAATGGCTGCCATATAGCTGCACAGTTACGGGGGATAATAGACAAAATGAGACACATGAAACTATGAGAGCTGTGGTGGCACAGACTTTTGTAATTCAGAATGTTTCCATGGCTTGGAGAAATTTGGAACAACTTAATACTTAATACAATTAATGTTACCAGAGAGGCAGTGCTGGGTAGACTAATGGGACTGAAGGTGGACAAGTCCCCGGGTCCGGATGGAATGCATCCCAGGGTATTGAAAGAAATGTCAGAGGTAATAGTGGATGCGTTAGTGATTATTTATCAAAACTCGTTGCATTCTGGGGTAGTGCCGGTTGATTGGAAAACGGCTAATGTTACGCCGCTGTTTAAAAAAGGAAGGAGACAAAAGGCGGGTAACTATAGGCCGGTCAGCTTAACGTCTGTAGTAGGGAAAATGCTGGAATCCATTATTAAAGAGGAGATAGCAGGGCATCTGGATAGAAATGGTTCGATCAATCAGACGCAGCATGGATTCATGAGGGGAAAGTCGTGCTTGACGAACATGTTGGATTTTTATGAAGATGTGACGAGGGCGGTTGATGGAGGAGAACCGGTGGATGCGGTGTTTTTGGATTTCCAAAAGGCGTTTGATAAGGTGCCCCATAAAAGGCTGCTGAAGAAGATTAGGGCACACGGAGTTGGGGGTAGTGTGTTAAAGTGGATTGGGGACTGGCTATCCGACAGGAAGCAAAGAGTCGGAATAAATGGGTGTTTTTCCGGTTGGAGGAAGGTAACTAGTGGCGTGCCGCAGGGATCGGTACTCGGGCCGCAACTGTTTACCATTTATATAGATGATCTGGAGGAGGGGACGGAGTGTAGGGTAACGAAGTTTGCAGACGACACAAAGATCAGTGGAAAAGTGAATCGTGTGGAGGACGGAGAAGATCTGCAGAGAGATTTGGACAGGCTGAGTGAGTGGGCGAGGATATGGCAAATGGAGTATAACGTTGAGAAATGCGAGGTTATACACTTTGGAGGAAATAATAACAAATGGGATTACTATCTCAATGGAAACAAATTAAAACATGCTACCGTGCAAAGGGACCTGGGGGTCCTTGTGCATGAGACGCAAAAGCCCAGTCTGCAGGTACAACAGGTGATCAAGAAGGCAAATGGGATGTTGGCCTATATTGCGAGGGGGATAGAATATAAAAGCAGGGATGTCTTGATGCACCTGTACAGGGCATTGGTGAGGCCGCAGCTGGAATACTGTGTGCAGTATTGGTCCCCTTATATGAGGAAGGATATATTGGCACTGGAGGGAGTGCAGAGAAGGTTCACCAGGTTGATACCGGAGATGAGGGGTTTGGATTATGAGGAGAGGCTGAGGAGATTGGGTTTGTACTCGTTGGAGTTTAGAAGGATGAGGGGGGATCTTATGGAGACTTATAAGATAATGCGGGGGCTGGATAGGGTGGAGGCGGAGAGATTCTTTCCACTTAGTAAGGAAGTTAAAACTAGAGGACACAGCCTCAAAATAAAGGGGGGTCGGTTTAAGACAGAGTTGAGGAGGAACTTCTTCTCCCAGAGGGTGGTGAATCTCTGGAATTCTCTGCCCACTGAGGTGGTGGAGGCTACCTCGCTGAATATGTTTAAAGCGCGGATGGATGGATTCCTGATCGGTAAGGGAATTAAGGGTTATGGGGATCAGGCAGGTAAGTGGTACTGATCCACGTCAGATCAGCCATGATCTTATTGAATGGCGGGGCAGGCTCGAGGGGCTAGATGGCCTACTCCTGCTCCTATTTCTTATGTTCTTATGTTCTAACTCTACAGTACCGTAGCTTTCTCAGTGTTGGTATATTGTCATTATACAAAGAGACTTATTACTTCCTGAGCAGAGATGGATGAAGGAGTAGGTACATCATTTTCATGAGGACTAAGCTGCACAAGAGAGAAAGGAGTTAGGGACTGTTCAATTAGTATGTGTTGTGCATTCGCTGGGTTGTTGTACACCTTATCTATCTCAAAACAATGCAAATATGGCTCCAGTTCGTAACATAAAAATATCTCAGAAATCACAGATTTCAACACATGTTCACAGCTATGAGGCCAGATCCTTTCTTGAACATTCCTCATGTTATGTCAGTAGCTCTACCTACAGGCTTAAGTAATCGATAAAGTGTAAAAGGATCAAATAGCAGACAAACATTATCAAACACAGATCAAACCAATTTACCACGACTTATTCTTTCCCACTTTTTGACCAAAGATTGTATTTTGAATTAAATAATTCTAAACAATAAACATAAGTCAGATAATTTCTCAGAGTTCAACTTGTCTTCGATAAGCATAGCAATAGCATTGAGATATAAATGTCTCTTCAATATGCAATTAGATACAGGAATCTGATGTAATGCTTCTGTGTGATCAACTTGATGAGGTGGATGATCGACATCACTCATAGGAAGTGGAAATATATCCTCAAAGGGCAAAAGTCTACCAAAATGGGAGAGTGTTGGCTCCAGTGAGAAAAAGAGTGTATTTCTCTCCAGATCTTATCACACTTAGTCACAAAAATAAACAATGGGTGTGTTTCACGCTGTCAAGTGGGGGGGGGGGGGGCCCTAAGCAGACTGAAAAAGCAGGGCGCCATGTTAAAAGGGGGCCATGATCAGACCAAAGGATGACCTCCCTCACAGCCCACAAGGAGGCCTCAGGGACTCCCCACCACCCCATCCCCACCCCCCGCCGGATCAGAGCTGGCATCGGCATTCACCCCCCAATTATCCCCCGCCCCACCCCGCCCTGATCAGATCCGGCATTCCGCCTCTCCGCACCCCCCGATCAGGGCCGGTATTTATCCCCCCATACACAATCGGAGCCAAAATTTCTTCCCCCTCAGCAATCAGTGCTGACAACACCTCTCCCCCCACTTTCCCCTGAACATTGGACCCCTTCCCCCCCACCCGACACACACTCCACTTCCCCACAAATATCGGACCACATCCCCAAACCCCCCCCCCCCCCACTCATACAGTCAATGCTGGCAACCATAAGACCATTTTTCTATCATCATTTATTATCACTGTGAAGGCATGCCATTCATACATCAATTTACAGAATATTCATGGAGAATAGAGCCTTGGTCATTCTCATGGGGCTATGAACCTCTTCCTGCACTGTATGTAGCAGTATGTAAAGTCATACAATCTGCACAAATTACTTCAGTCCTCTTATAGGCCTCTTTGCCTCAATCCAATGAGTTTGCTTCATTTTGAGCTTTTTTTAAGCAACGAAGCGATACTTCCTCCCATCCCCCAGCCACCACAAAGGTGGCTGTTCCTTGGCCCATTGCTTCACTTTGCTTCCCACTGCAACATTACAGGAATTTCCTTTTCCAGTGGCAGAAATCAAATGAGGAGCAATTTCAATGCTCCAAACTGCCCCAAATTTATAATGGAGTGCATTCTAGGAAAATCTGCAGCTTTGCAATGCTGTAAAATAGACAAGTAAATGTCTTGCCTGATACTGCCAATCAATGTTTGGAATCTCTAGCCCAGCACTAGTATTTGTGAGTTATCCAGATGGCTTCTGTCTCTCTAGTTCTTAAAAAAATCAGAACACAGAAGGATCTTAAATGAATGTCAAATAATTGATTCAGTCCCAAGAAATTAGAGAAAAATAAATGTCTCTGTTTTTCTCTGGCTATTTTTCTTAGTTTCCTCCCACTTGCATCATATTCATGGCAAGTTATTTTAATGCTTTCATCATCTGAATTCTCACCTTCTTTTCTTCCAACTCATGTTTCAAGAAGCATTGAAATCTTTTGCCATGGCAAACTGTATTTTATTTTATTTTGAAATTTTAACTGCCTTGCTGCAACTCTAAACATTCGTTAAAACAATTCTTACTGCAGCAATCCTGTTTGTTCTTGTTCTGTGAAGAGGTACCAACTGATGTGACTGAGTCCCAGAGATACCCAGCAGTTGTGGACCTGCTAAAGTACTGGGTTTGATATTAATGGAGCCGCCATCAGCCTAGGCTGCCTTTATTTTTATGCGGTCAAATTATGTGACTCATACACAACTGAAGTGGTACCTGGGCACAAACTAATCCCCTGGGAGTATGTGATGTATACGCTGTAGTGCAAGATTGCAAACACCACAGAAATATTTATTAAATACGGATTGTCATTCTTCCGGCAAACAGTCAGACATGCTTGATGAATAATGAACTCTTTTGGCTGAGGATAATTATCCCCCCACTGCCTTGTGCTGAATTGAGAACATCTTAGACTTCCTTTAAAAGCAGGATGTCTTGTTCTGCTTCTTCCCATTTTAACATTTGTTCTGGTGATAGCAGTAGCTGATTAGCATTAGATTCTGTTTGTTGCTTTCCAGATTTAGATATTTGCTTTTACTTGATTGTGCAAAACTAGGCCAAGACTTCATCTCTAAGCATTGTTCCCATTAAAGAAGAGGAGAGAGCCATGTGTAATTGCTTTCTGAATTCAGCACCGTCTGGTAGGTTAACTATTTATACTGTTTCCATTTACTGAATCGTAGGTTTCCTCAAGGACAATTATGCTGTTAATACACGCTTGTTAAAAATGTTTTGCAAAAGATATTGCGGATCAGAAAAAAAATCACAAAAGCACAAGACAGGCACACAATATACTGCCAAAGGCAGCAGGATTAAAAAAATACACAAATGCAAAAGTTTCTTTGTTGTGTTTTGCATAATACTATTGTAAACTTGAAGGAGAGCTGGATCCAGTGTTATTACTGAAATAGCTCCATCAATGTGAAGAGAACCAGTCCAATTTTCTTCGGTGCACCTTCATTACATATTTATGGCAGACTCCTGGCACTGTTAAGCACATTCTAGAGGCAGCCTGCCTCAACTCAATGTTTGGAATTCAAATGATGTTACGGCATCTAAAAAGGCCGAGACAGTCATTTTTTTTTGTCTATAACAATATGTCTCATACAAAGCCTGAGGCAGGTGCTTAAGGCAGTGAATCCAAAAGTTTAAAGATACTTCCATTGCCATGCTGCTATCTGTAAAGTAGGACCCAGCTTTTTGGCCCTGAGGGAAGGAAGCTATTGAAAAGTATGGTCCAGGTCCATGGAATGTGATGGCTTTGACAACGAGTGCCACCTTCAGCAAGTCTCACACATCTACTCCTCAGCATCAGAAAAAGTTTACTACCCTTATCAAGTAGCCAACAGAATGCAAGACTGTTATCGCTTGCAACAGGGCACTTGCAGTTGCAACAATGTTGCCCTCTCTACACTGAACACATTTGCAGCTTAACACCTACATGAGGAAGTACAGCAATACCCTTTGCATCTTCTTCTTGCTCCTGTCAGTTCTTAGAAACACAGTTGAAATGTAGGGAAACAGTGGAAGTAGTGAGATGATAGGCAGTTAATTGCCATAATGGAATGTCTTCTGGATCCCAGATTGTTATCCCTATGGTAGCATGTCAAATGCCTTCACTCTCTCTATTTCTCAGAGTCAAAGACAAGGGCTGGATAAGAGCGCTAAAGCTGGCTACATACTTCAACAAAAATAAGGTGAATGAACACGATAGAGTTTTCACAGTGAAATATGTTCACCGTGTATTTCCATACTAACCAAAACCTTACACTAACCCGATTCCCTCTTGGAGCAACGGAATTTTAAAACCATGCAATATTAAATTTGGTAGCGATATGTAACAAACACTTTGGGCTAAATTTTACAGTCTCCCTGCTGGCACATTTGAAGATGGAGAAGCATGTAAAATTGAACAGGTAATTAGCCCACTGCCTTCCTGCACTACCCTTGAGCTGAATCTCATAATAGGGTGGCAGGTAAGGCACTAGCCAGCCTGCCCAGTTTTAGGCCGAGCAAAGTCCTTGAGTGGCCAATTAATTGTCAGTTAAAGGCCATTTCTACATCTGTCACAATGATAAAGGCAGCTGGGAAGGTGGAATGAAGGGGGTCGGTCTGCTTTTTCACCAACTTAAACGAAAAGGTGGGAAAGAAAGTACCTCCACTGTGGAATGCTCTGTGGCCACAGGGGCGCCTCCAAGTGTGCCCCTCCTAGTACCCTTTCCAGGGTGCCCAATCCCTCCCTTTCTAAAACTTCTGGAGCTACCTTTCAGTCCACATCCTTTTTCCTTCTCTTCTGCTTTTAGTGCTTACAGCGGACACCACTGAATCACAGCACTGCTCAAACTGTTCAGCTGCCAGCCAATCAGATTGGCCAGCTTGCTCTCGAGTGCAGAAATTCCTTTTCTTGAGGAGCAGAAGTCTTACTCTCAGCTTGTTAAGACCACCCCACCATATTGTTGCTGTGAGGCATGTTATAGAGTTTTATTGATATCAAATTTAAATTTCAATTTACTTTGCTGGACTTATATAGATTTACAAAAATTTCAGTTTTAACAGCTCAAGGACATTGACCACAACTCTCCGGCCATTCATGCCGGCGGGATCTTCCAGTCCCACCAACAGCGCACCCCATCATGGGTTTCCTGTCAATGAGGGGCGCATTCAATGGGAAACCCCATTGACAATGGCAGGACCAGAAGATCCCATCACTGACCAATAGTGGGTCGCCTTCACCGCTACAATACATGAGGTGGGTTGCATGGAATATCCTGCCAAGTGACTTCAGATGGCAGTCACAGGTCACCTGACTTGTGCAATGGCACGTTGGTCAAGTCTCAAAGTTTCCAATGTAGATTACAATTGTTCAGACAAACGTCCTGCGGAATTTCATATCTGTTGATGTCAAATTATGGAGTGAAATGTAAAATTTGTGTTGTTATAAAGATTACATTCCATGCCATCAGGCAGGGACAAAGTCTACAGAGACAATGATTACATTTGGCGTGTTGATATATTCTTCCTAACCCATCACAGGGAAGAATGGATCATTCAAATGTGATGGCTTGGGCATTAAAAATTACTCACCTAGGCAATAAGATAACAGCCAAGGTCTGTCCGGACATAAACTAATCAACTACCTCCATGGAATATTCAAATCATTATAGAGAGCGAAGAATGTGATCGGGTTCTCCATTTTGAACAGTTTTATAATCACAAAACCCTAATTGTTTTTGGAGCAGTAAAGACTTAAAAGTTTAAAGTTTATTTATTAGTCACAAGTAAGGCTTACATTAACACTGCAATGGAGTTACTGTGAAATTCCCTGAATTGAAAGCAGCAAAAAGGCCACATGCCCCTCTCTCTCTTTAAACTAAAATGAACTCTGCCAGCTTTTATGTTATTGCGAACAATAAATATAGAAATTCTGAAGACTTCAAATTCCTAAACAGTGTTTCCGGGGGAAAGACACAGATACTACCATTTAAAGAACTGTCTTAACCATAAATACAGTAAGAAGTCTCACAACACCAGGTTAAAGTCCAACAGGTTTATTTGGTAGCAAACGCCACTAGCTTTCGGAGCGCTGCTCCTTTGTCTGCTACCAAATAAACCTGTTGGACTTTAACCTGGTGTTGTGAGACTTCTTACTGTGTTTACCCCAGTCCAACGCCGGCATCTCCACATCATGACTACCATTGACACCGCAAACTACCGGCTCCAAGTGGAGAGGATCTCCAAGAAGACCGCGCATATCGACACAGACATCAAGTTTCTGAGATCTCCCACTCATCTGACGAAGGAGCAGCACTCCGAAAGCTAGTGGTGTTTGCTACCAAATAAACCTGTTGGACTTTAACCTGGTGTTGTGAGACTTCTTACTGTGTTTACCCCAGTCCAACGCCGGCATCTCCACATCATGATTAATCGTAAAGAAATTATATCAGAAAACTTTCTATTCATCTGCGTTTTACTATTGAATTTTAAATTAGCCAAAAGTCAACCTCCCTTATAACTTATAATTTTGTATGATTGCGCATGTGTACACATGTTGTGATGGTCGAGATGTGTGTTTCCCTCTTTTAATATCTTTACCTTTTGTGTTCAAACTCAAGGAAGACTCTCAGACTGAGTTATTTAATCAGCACATAAATGGTTAATTACATACATTGAATTGGCACATTCATCTTCACAACATTCAAAAAACGTGGAGAAGGACAAAAAGGAATTCCATGCATCCGTTCTCACCTGGTCATAACAGGCAACCTTTTTAAAGCCAGTCGGCTCCTGACCAACATTTCTGCAGGCGAAGGGTTTGGAAGCAACCCCCTCACCTCAGTAAAATTCACTTCTTTGATTCCAAACCTCTGTGGTGATTCTTCTGATTTAGCTCTTTATAGCACAAAAAGACAATAGTTCAAAAGGAGAATCTTTGTTCTAAACAGGGCAGTTAAAGTTCCAGCCAGGCAGGTACAAAACAATGTGAACATGATCATTACTGGCTAGAAGCTAAACAGAAAAGATTTTGACATGTGCCATTGACAAATAACTGTTAAGCAAATGCACTCAAAATTCCTAATTTTATTTATAACTGCATGCAAACTGTTATTAGTAGGATTATTTTGGCCAGTTAAAAATAAGGTATCCTCATCTATGTATTTTAAATAATCAATAGAGTCCATGGATTCCTGTTAACTTATCATGATTGAAACCCAGCTTTAAGAATATAAAGTGCATTTCAGACAGCATTCTGCCTACACTTCAATGTTGATGCCTCCTCTGGGTTTTGAAACTCATGAATGACCTTTCACCGAGGATGTTCAAAGAACACATTGCAACAAGCAGTAATTACAGGCAGATACGAGCCCAATTGTGATTCCTACAGTTCAGCTATTTACACAGAACAGCACAGATTAATTTTGAAATGACATGCCAGCCTTTGAAAAATAAAAATGTCAGGAAACGTATTATTTATTGCAAACCAGGAGCTAAATGGGTTGCAGTTTGGCTTTTGATTGCATGATGGAACATATGCTAAAAGGCATACAAACTAATGAGTTAGTAATTATAAATAGAAGCATTAAATTAGTAGAATAACAAACAGTTCAAAGAACAAACAAAATGTGAAACTGACTTAGTCTTGATTCAATGAAAGATATTTTTGTATCCGTACAAGAGATTTAGTAATCTCCATTTGCTATTTTTTTTCATCACATCAAATATACAAGAAGGATTTGTTTATGGTATCAGAGTTATGCTATTAGGAGTACATTGGAACCTCATTTCTCCCACACCACGGACAATTTATAAGGCATCAGTAAATGTGTTGGGTTCCCAAAACATTGACACCAAAGACTTATAACAAAGGGTAGTTTATTCACCAGCTTCGCAGCCACTTCATGCTTGTACTCTGCCAGTGCTCCTGGGGAAAGCTCCAGTGCCCCTGACCCACTCTTGTGTAGGCATGACCATTCAGTCTACAGCCCCAATAACATAGTAAAATATCTCAAGTTGCTGCACAAGAGAGTTACCAAACCAAATGTGACATTGAGATATTAGGGCCAGTACCCCAAAACTTGGTCAAAGAGGTAGGTTTGGAGGAAATTTTTAGACGTGGAAAGAGAGCAAGAGATGCACAGCAGTTTGGGGGAGGCAACTTGAGAGCTTATGGTCTTGGCAACTTGGCAACCTGGCCGTCAATGATCGAGTGATTAAAATTGAGGATCCTGAAGAGACCAGTCTGAAAAGAGTGCAGATATCATTGAGGAATGTCAGGCTGGAGGAGATTACAGAGCAAAGGAAGGGTGAGGCCATGGAGGGATTTGAAAACAAAGATGATCATTTTAAAACGGAGGCATTGTTGAATCAGTATCTAATGCAGTGCAGTGAGCACAACTTTAACCATTCGATCATTGGTGGCCATGCCTTCAGTTGCCAAGGCCTTAAGCTCTTAGCTTACTCAACAACAAATGCTGGAAATGCTTATAGTATAAGGAGTTAAATCTAACTGTGTGATATGCTAATGAGATACAATATATACAGAAGTAGTGCAATGCCTCATGATCTTGCTCTCTTGCTGAACCTCATGGCAAGAAGAAGACAGAGTGGACCCAATTTTAGCATCAAGTTGCGCCCGTTTTCGAGCGCGGAAACTTGGTAAAGTTAGGCGTGAGGTGAGTAGCGCGATCCGCGACCGCCTCCATGTCGGTTCTCCCTTTACCAATGGCAGAAAATGGCCGCGATAGGGACCGTGTCCGAAACGGGTGCGACGGCCATTTAAATGCATTTTAATGTATTTAAATTGAATTAATGGGCTGGACGTCCAACTTTACCAGCGCTTCCCCCTTTACCACCGCGTTCGCCAATCGGAAATCAGCGCGAATCAGGCATGCTCAATAAAAGTCCGATTTGGGCGTTCCATCAGTGAGAGTTATTGAGGAGGCAGGTGTATAGCATCCGACGGCTCTCTGCTACGCATGGGTGTCCTGTTGTTGCGGCCATTTTCTGTCTCGGGTCGGTTGCGGCTCTGCGAGTGTGTGGGGGGGTGGGGGGGTGGGGGCTATTGTTGCTCTGCAGGGTCTCCGATGTCCAACTTGCAGCACGGACCCGGCTCTCAGCACTGACCTCGGGTCTTGCGGTGCTGTTGGGTCCGAGTGCACTCAGCTCACTTTCAGCTGAAGGATGGGCACAAAGCCCTTGCAAATTGCACTGCTGCAGCCTCTCAACTTTTCAAGGAGCTGTGATTGTGGGGAGCAAGGGGCCGGGGGAATTGGGGGGCTGTGATCGTGGGGTCCATGTGACTGGGAGAATTGGGGGGTTGTGATTGTGGGGAGCATGTGGCTGGGGGAATTGGGGGGGCTGTGATTGTGGGGAGCAGGTCGCTGGGGAAATTGGGGGGGCTGTGATTGTGGGGAGCAGGTCTCTGGGGAAATTGGAGGGGCTGTGATTGTAGGGAGCATGTGGCTGGGGGAATTGGGGGGGCTGTGATTGTGGGGAGCAGGTCGCTGGGGAAATTGGGGGGGCTGTGATTGTGGGGAGCAGGTCTCTGGGGAAATTGGAGGGGCTGTGATTGTAGGGAGCATGTGGCTGGGGAAATTGGGGGGGCTGTGATTGTTGGGGAGCACGTCGCTGGGGAAATTGGGGGGGCTGTGATTGTGGGGAGCATGTGGCTGGGGAATTTGAGAGGTATGGACAGTGACTGTTGATGTGCTAGAGGCAAGCAGTGTTCCTTAACCTCTACATGTGTTCCTATCCATCTCCCCTCCCCCCCACCCCTTCAGAGTGACAACATGGCTTTTTCTATGCAACCAATAGATCTAGCTGTTCTTTTGGTTGCTGCTGGAGCTGAAGAGGAGGAGCAGGAGGAAGAATTTCGGGCACAGGAGGCCCGGCCTTACCACTTCCAGGTGCAGAGGGAGACAACCGCCAGAGGCAGGAGGTGGCCATCATTCACCCAGAGGGGGGGACGCAGGAGAAGGAGGGAGCAGAGACCCCGGCAGTTCTGTGCACGAGTGTCCTTCGAGCAGATGTCGGACTCCGTCGACATCTCCGACTCCGAAAGGAGACTGTGCAACACCTGTGCAACCTGTTGCAGAGCCTAGCATCTAGAGGTGGGAGGGGAGGGGGGTGTGGGGAGGGGGCACCCACTCTCGGTGGCTGTCGAATTGATGGCTGCTCTAAGCGCCTATGCGACTGGTTCTTTCCAGATCCCGAGCAGAGATGTCTGTGGCATCTCCCCATCTGCCGTGCACACCTGTGGGAGACAGGTCACCGAAGCCCTGTATGCCCGGGCTGGGAGGTTCATCAACTTCAACCTGGACCAGGCGCAGCGGACGTCTGGGCTGCAGGGTTCGCAACCATTGCGGGGATGCCTAACATGCAGGGGGTGATTGACTGCACACACGTCGCCCTCAAGGCCCCACTATAGAATCCTCAGAGATTTGTAAGTAGGACGGGGTTCCATTCCCTGAATGTTCAGCTAGTGTGTGACCATAATATGACCATCATGCGCGTCTGTGCCAGACATCGAGGTGGTTTGCATGACAGCTTCATTGTCAGGAGCTCGGACATCCCGGAGGCATTTGAGGAGGAGCCCAGGCTGCGAGGGTGGCTCGTGGGTGATATGGGTTACCTGCTTCGGACATGGCTGATAACACCTGTGCGGAGGCCTGTGTCTGAGGCGGAGTCCCACTATAATGAAGCCCAGGTAGCCACCCGCGCGATGGTGGAGAGGTGCACTGGGCTCCTCAAGATGCGATTCCCGTGTCCGGACCAATCTGGCGGCGCCCTCCAATACAGCCCTCTGATCTCTTCCCGCATTGTGTTGGTGTTCTATGCCTTGCACAACCTGGCTCTACAGAGAGATGACCTATTGGAGGAGGAGGAGGACGTGGAAGATGACCAGCCGGACATCGCTGGGGAGGATGACCAGCAGGAGGAGGAGGCAGATGAGGAAGAGCACGCCAAGGAACACCAGCCAAGTGCCCGAGGGCTGGCAGCCCAAATGAGGCATGCGAGGGTGGCAAGGGAGGCCCTGATCACCAGCGATTCACTTGCTAGGGGTTTGTGTCTGTGGGTTCCAACCTCCCTGCCCCGCCCAAATTCCTTCTATCTCCTGCAACAATATCACACCAGAGTGGTGGGCCTGGGTACACTGTTCTAGCGAGTGGCAGCCAGGAGGGTGACAACAAGTTGCTAAGCACCATTATAATGATGCCCTGGTGCAAACTAGTCTGACTCCTACCTGAGCTCTGCATGCACGCTGACACCTGGGCCCACGTCTGTGTAGTGGGTAAGGGATCTCAAACCCTCATACTGGACCCTGGGGTGGGTGGGCTGGGGGACAGAAGGGAATCGCTTGTGGAGTCTGGGGAACCAATGGCTTCCTTTTCTCAGTGACACAGCATTGAGGAGCCTCCCCAACTGACATCAACATGAAGCATCCCTCAGGTGATCATCAATGGAAAAGGATTCATAATTGAGACAAATTAGTCCCAGGTGGAAGGTGAAAAAACATTTATTTACAATAAAGATGTTTAAATAAGACGTTCGAGCATAAAAACGTGTGAACAGAAAACATTAAGATGCTTCAATATCCTTCTAACTAGTGCAGCCCTTCACCCGTGCCATCTCAGTGCAACTACAACTTCCTAACTTTACGTGGCCTACCACTATGTCTCAGTGACTCCCCAGAATGTACATCGGAGGTGGAGGGGGCCAGCTGCCTATCATGTCCTGGGGCCTGTGATGCATGTGGCGGGCGTCCTGTGGAGGCTCTGGACCTTGAAGGCGCTGGCCTGCTTCCAGGTGTCTGGGATGTTTCCATGACACCTTCTGGCCCTGAGATGCCCCGGTGTCAGGAAGGGGGGTTTCAGAAGGTGTAGCCACAGCCACAGTCTCCTGGCTGGAAGGCCCCGGCTGGGCTCGAGCCCTTCCTCTTTCCTTGGGGATCCTGTGGGCCCCTGGGTCACTCCATGGGACGGCGGTGCTGCTGCAGTGAGTGCCAGAAGGTCTGACATCACAAAGTACAAAGAACAAAGAAAATTACAGCACAGGAACAGGCCCTTCGGCCCTCCAATCCTTCTCCGACCATGCTGCCTGACTTAACTAAAACCCCCGACGCTTCCAGGGATCATATCCCTCTATTCCCATCTCATTCATGTACTTGTCAAGACGCCCCTTAAAAGTCACTACCGTATCCGCTTCCCCTACCTCCCCCGGCAACGAGTTCCAGGCACCCACCACTCTCTGTGTAAAAAATCTGCCTCGTACATCTCTTTTAAAACTTGCCCCTCGCACCTTAAACCTATGCCCTCGAGTAATTGACTTTTCCACCCTGGGAAAAAGCTTCTGACTATCCACTCTGTCCATGCCCCTTATAATCTTGTAGACTTCTATCAGGTCTCCCCTCAACCTCCGTCGCTCCAGTGAGAACAAACCAAGTTTCTCCAACCTCTCCTCATAGCTAATGCCCTCCATACCAGGCAGCATCCTGGTAAATCTTTTCTGTACCCTCTCCAAAGCCTCCACATCCTTCTGGTAGTGTGGCGACCAGAATTGAACACGATATTCCAAGTGCGGCCTCACTAAGGTTCTATAAAGCGTCAACATGACTTGCCAATTTTTAAACTCAATACCCCGGCCGATGAAGGCAAGCATGCCGTATGCCTTCTTGACTACCTTCTCCACCTGCATTGCCACTTTCAGTGACCTGTGTACCCGTACACCCAGATCCCTCTGCCTATCAATACTCCTCAGGGTTCTGCCATTTACTGTATATTTCCTATCTGTATTAGACCTTCCAAAATGCATTACCTCACATTTGTCCAGATTAAACTCCATCTGCCATCTCTCCGCCCAAGTCTCCAACTGATCTATATCCTGCTGTATCCTCTGATGGTCCTCATCGCTATCCGCAAATCCACCAACCTTTGTATCATCCGCAAACTTACTAATCAATCCAGTTACATTTTCCTCCAAATCATTTATATATATTGCAAACAGCAAAGCTCCCAGCACTGATCCCTGAGGAACACCATTTGTCACAGCCCTCCATTCAGAAATGCACCCTTCCACTGCTACCCTCTGTCTTCTTTGACCGAGCCAGTTTTGTATCCACCTTGCCAGCTCACCTTTGATCCCATGCGACTTCACCTTCTGCAACAGTCTGCCATGAGGGACCTTGTCAAAGGCCTTACTGAAGTTCATGTAGACAACATCCACTGCCCTACCCTCATCAATCATCTTCGTCACTTCCTCGAAAAACTCGATCAAGTTCGTGAGACACGACCTCCCCTTCACAAAACCATGTTGCCTCTCACTAATACATCCACTTATTTCCAAGTGGGAATAAATCCTGTCTCGAAGAATCCTCTCCAATAATTTCCCTACCACTGATGTAAGGCTCACCGGCCTGTAATTACCTGGATTATTCTTGCTACCCTTCTTAAACAAAGGAACAACATTGGCTATTCTCCAATCCTCTGGGACCTCCTTCTGTGGAGACAGAAGGAGCCATAAAAGAAATGGTGGCGTGACTCCTGCAGAGTATCAGGTAGTGGCCCTTAGAGGGCAAGCACAGTGGGACTCATTGGGAGGAAAGGAAGGAGGTGCTTGGGGGTCAGGAGCTGGAAGCATGCAGAGTGCTGGGGGTGGCAGGATCTGGGGGAAGATGCAAGATGGGGTTCAGCACTCACCCTTGCTGCATGGATGAGGTCATTGACTTTTGTCCGGCACTGCTTCCCGTTTGGGGGACCGGCACCCTGGCACTGACCGAGGCAGCGACTTCCTCCCAGGCTGCATTTCCATCAGCCCTCCTTTGTCCTCCTGGGGGGAAGAGGGTGTCCCGCCTCACCTCTGCTGCATCCAGTAGCCTCCCCAGGGCGCCCTCAGAGAATCGGGAGGCTGCTCGTTCGCACATTTTGTGCAGGAATTCCTGTCTGCCTGTCCATTCTTGAGTTTTTAATGGAACTGCCCCGTGTTCGGGCAGATCAGCTGCAGGCAGTTTGGCAGAGCATTCCAGCAAGTTCCATGCAGTTTGCTTGTTAACATTGAGGGGAAGGCAAGTGAGTGCTTGCAGGTGTGCTGATGGGGAGGGGGGGAGAGTGGTTGGTGGATCAGTGCCTCAATGATTGGGGACAGGGAAGAGAGATGGAGATGTCATATAGCCATCGGAGTCTGGTGGAGATGGGGGCCTTATGCGGGAGGGTCCGGGATGGGGGTGAGGGGGATCACCCTGCCTGATATCTGTAGGGTGGAGAGGGCAGGGTGGATCTCTCTGCCTGAGATAGGTGAAGGGGAAGGGGGATCCGCTGCCACTCTGCCTGAGATTGTTGGGGGGGAGGGGGTCTGGATGGCGGGCGGGTGGGTGGGGGGATGATAAGGGGCTCAGTACTCAAAAACACCACCTCACCTCATTCCCAGAAACTCTTAATTCCTCAGTAAGCTTTGCTCTAGCCCCTTTTCATCCTGTACTTGATTGAGAAAAATACAAAAATGGTTGGTCCATTTGCCTGTGTTGCCTACACAATGAGATTAAAATTACACCGACAGCATGATATACTGGTTGATCCATGCCTGTACCCACCAACCCAGATAGCACACAAATATGCAATGATGTTGAGATGCAAGCCCAAGGTCATCATGCACTAGATACCACGCTTCCGGGTCAAGTGCCCGCCCAGTTGGTACATATAAAACTTTGCCCTCAGTGCCCAGATTTAGAGGGTTGTGAAAGGAGGTTTGCTGAAAAGAAGAGTGAGACAAGGCTGTCCACCTTTACCCGTCTTATTCAATGTTTTCATCACTGACATTGGCTAGTATTTAATAAAAGGGTAACCATGTCTGATGATCCCAAGGGTTTGAAGTTTAACTGTGAATAACAAACAGTTTTCGTCAATGGTAAATGGCAGAAAAAGCGAGGCTTTGCATCAAAATATGATACCACTAGATGTTAACAATATCCTTTGGGCATAGCTTTGTTTTCCCTGGTATTTTCCTGTTGTCAACCTGACACTAGCCAGCCCAGCTCTGGACCCTCAGGTCCTGCTTTAAGCTGTCGTTGGCTGCTCATTATAAGTAGTTGTGAAAGAAGTTGAATATTATGGACAGGTCAGTAAAAATCACCAGCTCTGAATTTATGATGGAGGGATAATCATTGTTGAAGCATCTGAAGATGGGAGCTTCTTTGAGGAATTGCTGCAGTGATATGCTGCTGCCATGTTCTGCTATCTGACAATCACAACCAAGGCCAGAGCCATTCCGAAGAAAACACTGTTTTGCATGCCATGCCCATCTTTTCACCAGGAACCCTGTGATGGCCATTGACTTCAGCAGAGCTTAAAGACTCTGCCGGTAAGAAGGGCTGGAAAATCTCTCCATAAGTTTTTTTTTGCTTTGAGTATGATTCCAGCCACTGGACATTTTACCCTTTAATTTGAGTTTTGCTGGGACTTCTGGTGCCACGCCTAGTTAAATGCTGCTCTGATGTCAATGATAGCTATGCTAGCATTCAGCTCTGTCCCTTATGTTTGGATCAGGACTATGATGAAGACTGGAGCCAAGTGATTCCGGCAGGAGCCACGCTAAACATCAGTGCGCAGGTTATTGGTAAGTAGATATTATTTGATGGTACTATCAATAACTGCTTCCATTGCTTTACTGAAAATCGGCAAGAGGCAGATTGAACGATCAGATTTATGAGATTCTTTGTGGATCTGACATGTCTGGTCCAATGCCAGTGTTGTATCTGTGTGGAGGAGCATGACGAGTGGAGTAGTTAGCTCTGTTACATGGGTCTTCAGTACGACAGTTAGGATGTTATCAAAATGGATATATTTTGCTATGTCCAGCTACTTCTTACTGTCACAAGGAGTGAACTATGTTGGCTGGATACTGATACATATGATAGCACGTATGTCAGGAGGAGGTCCATTCGGATAATTCACTAATCATTTTTGATTGACATTTCAAAATAGTATATGACACACATATCCTTGGACTTCACCTGAGCTGAGTGGATGTTCATGGAACTTCCTTCTTCCATGATTTACCTTATTGTCAACCATTATTCTTGACTGAATGCCCATTGTTTAGGGTAACACTTAGCTCTAAATAAAGCCTCCTGTTTTGCTTTTCAGTTTGCAAGTAGCCCTATGTGGTAGTTTCACTTGGTTTTTAGTTCATTTTAAGATTCATGACATGCTCTTCAATATTTCACATTGAATCAGAATTGGTCACATGGCATATCTTAGAATGAGCTATGAACTTCATGAAGCCACTACACAGGAATACCTGCACGCTGGTTTCCTGGTTTGATGTGATCAAGGATTGAGAGATGTGCTGGCCCATGAGGTTATTGACTGTAGTGGTATACTGCTATCTACTGCTGCTCATGGCTTACAGTACTACATGAATGCCTACATTTTGGGTGGTCAGATCTGTTCTTAGCACAGTGGTAATGCTACACCAGATGATGGAAGATGTTCTCATGATGGTGCTGAGACGTTGGCTGGAATCTTACCTCCTTCACACTGGCGGGATTTTCGGTTCCCGCTGCAGCGAATGGAGATTTAGCTGGACGCCAAATTCTCCATCCTCGCTGCAGCGGAAGCAGTCCATGAATGGCCGGTAAGATCGCGCCTTTTGTCTTCACAAGGACTATGAGGTACTCACTTCTGCCAATTTTATTCATGCATGGAGTTGTCAGTGGCAGGTGAAGATGAGGTCAAGTCAGTCTACCCACTCATGGGTGTTCCTTCAGAATCTGATGCAGGCGCCACATTTAATTTCCACCTAAGGGAGCAGCCATTTCATGCTCAGAAAGATGTCAGGTGCAGAAATGTCTTCCTTTTTTAAATCTAAAACTAGCACTCTTGCTCTCAGGCACAGGGAGAAGGCTCAGTGACATTGTGAGAATGCAGTCTGGGTATGTGTGTGGGCGTGATATGTATATATATAATATGAAATATATATTGCCCCTGTAAATATAAACTGTCACATTTATGTAAGTAATCTATGAGGGCATGCACATATTAAAATGAGTCATGCTTCCAATATTCTTTCAGTATGTGTATTGATACACAGTTATCTTGGTTAACCGTATGAAATCGTTAAAACATTTCTGGGTATATGTGAAATAATGGTGGCTGCTTATACAACCTGAGCCACCTTTCTTCATATAGCTTATAATACCCACTTCTGGTCTTGCTACTACATTCACTCCTTGATTTTAAATTAACAAGTAGGTTATCAACCAATGCATTGAAGAATCTGGGGATTCCTCCAGCACCTGAACTCCACCATCTCTACCCATCCTCTTTGCTCCTCTTTGATTCTTCAGTAATTCTGTTTTTGTCTGCTTTTGAGATTTTGCAGGAACTTACAGTTTAAGCAATCGGATTGTTTTTCATATTACCACAGCACAGCACTTCCTGCCTCAGCAGGAAAGTCAATGAGGATCTAACAAATTGGGCCACTCCTGGAAAGTACATACATACAAAATAGGAGCAAAGATAAGTCATACGGTCCCTCGTGCCTGCTTCGCCATTCAATATGATCAGGCTGAACTGTTTGTGTTGAGTTCCACATTCCCATCTACCCCTGATAACCTTGGATTCCTTTGCCCAACAAAAAATCAGTGAAAAGTCTTACAATACCAGGTTAAAGTCCAACATGTTTATTTGGAATCACGAGCTTTCGGAACGCTGCTTCTTCATCAGGTGAGTGATCATGTAATACTCACCTGATGAAGGAGCAGCGCTCCAAAAGCTTGTGATTCCAAAGGAACCTGTTGAACTTTAAACCTGGTGTTGGGAGACTTCTTAATGTGCCCATCCTGGCATCTCCACATCATGGCTGCCAACAAAAATCAATGTACCACTGCTTTAAAAGTATCCCATGACATTGCTTGCAGGACCATTTGACTTCCAAAGTCATTTGTGCACTCACTCATATGTCAGCAGGCTAGTTAACTGGCTGAATCCCTTCCCACGCATGGAGCAGGTGAAGGGCCTTTCTCCAGTGTGAATTCACTAATGTTTACAGATGAATGAGGAAATCCCTCCCCACACAGGGATGTGAAAATGAGATGGAAATCAAAGCAGAACAATGCTGGAAAAGCTCAGCAGGTCTGGCAGCACCTGTGGAGAGAGAAAATGAACTAACCGCTGAAATGTTCCGGCCCTTCCTGCTGGCAGGATTTTCTGGTCCTGTCGATGATGACCCCCTGCCCGTCACTGTCAGCTGGAGGTATGGGGCATGCAAAGCCCCATAAACATCGGTAGAACCAGAAGATCCCAGCGCTTGCCAATGGTGGGCTGTCTCTGCTGCTGGAGGCCGGAAAATCCCACCCAAACGTTTTGAGTATGGATGACTTCTTCAAATGAGATGGGTTTCTGCTGGGGTCACAGCTACTGACTGACTTCCTGTCCTGTCATATTTCTAGCAGGAGGAGAACATTCTCATGAAAGATGTCCTGAATAAGAGGTGAAGTAACCTATAACTTAAATACTTTTTGAATTCGAGAAGGCCCAGTTTAAATGGTTCACTGTTATGGGGCTGCTTTGAAATATTGATCAGCAGCCAGCTTAATAGTTTGAGTAAGACTTTTGAGACTTCAATGCACCCTGAAGAAATTGATTATCACATGTGTACAGTGATGAACCAGCCCTCTAAGCAATATTTTAAAAATATTTGACATACATTACTGGTCACCTGAGAACCAAATTGTCATCTGAACTGATGTAAATTATTAAATTTAACCGAAACCTGCTGAATTTAGTTTATGGTTGGCTATGTATGAGGATAGCCTTTCTGATTGTTTATGGTACTAGCAGAACATGCTGGGTGGGGTTAACCCAGTAAGAAGTTTAACGACACCAGGTTAAAGTCCAACAGGTTTATTTGGTAGCAAAAGCCACACAAGCTTTTGGAGCCCCAAGCCCCTTCTTCAGATGAAGGGGCTTGGGGCTCCAAAAGCTTGTGTGGTTTTTGCTACCAAATAAACCTGTTGGACTTTAACCTGGTGTTGTTAAACTTCTTACCGTGTTTACCCCAGTCCAACGCCGGCATCTCCACATCGGGGTTAACCCAAACAGTGCAAACATTCAGGAATTTTAAATGTAACTGAATTATTCCCAAAACCACTTTCCTTAGCATTTTCTGTGATCTTTTTCACTGGTTCTGGATTAAATTTGCCCAAATCAGGTCTCTCCTTATAAAACTAGTTATGCACCTAGGTCAAATTTATGAGAAGCCATTGATTTGGAACGGCTCCTCAACTTGTATTGATTTTCTCAGGTGCACAGGCTCTAGTCAGCACATTTTAAAAGCTTTCTCATGTCAAAAAGTATTTGCTACAAAACTGGCCAATGTACATGATTGGCACTATTGAATGATTCATAGAATCATAGAATCTGTACAGTACAGAGGCCATTTGGCCCATTGAATTTCTACTGACCACAATCCCACCCAGTCTCTATCCCCATACACTTACCCTCCAAATCCCCCTGGCACTAGGATCAATTTTAGTATGGCCAATCAACCTAACCCGCACATCTTTGGACTGTGGGAGGAAACCGGAGCACCCAGAGGAAGCCCATGTAGACACGGGGAGAATGTGCAAACTCCACACAGACAGTCACCAAGGCCGGAATCAAACCAGGGTCCTGGTGCTGTGAGGCAGCAGTGCTGACCACTGTGTCACCGTGCTGCCCAGGTATGGTTTTAAGTCATTTGCTCAAACAACACCCTTATTATGAATGCTTATTTTTGATGATAAACACAATTTTAGCATATTAATAAACCTGTACTTGGTTATGACTCTTCAGTACATAAGGAAGTTTTTTTAAATGTAAATGCAATACAATAAGTAATTATTATGCCATCCAATTTCATTAGTTGATGGAAGATTTTACATTTGTGATTGGGCAAATGAATTTTAGCAGAAAGTTCAATTGTAACCTAACATAATTGCAAACACATTTTGGGTGGTAATTTCCCCTTTCTGCCGAAAGTGAAAGCTCTGCCCCTTGCTGTGTTGTCTGCTAAAAGTGAATGCAAATTCAAATGCAGGACAAGGGTCTCCTTACTTGAAAAAGGATATACTGACATTGGAGGGGGTGCAGAGGAGATTCATTAGGTTGACTCCGGAGTTGAGAAGGTTGGCTTATGAGGAGAGACTGAGTAGACTGGAGTTTTACTCATTGGAATTCAGAAGAATGAGGGGAGATCTTATAGAAACATATAAGGTTACGAAGGGAATAGATAAGATAGAAGCAGGGAAGTTGTTTCCACTGGCGGGTGAAACTAGAACTAGGGGGCATGGCCTCAAAATAAGGGGAAGCAGATTTAGGACTGAGTTGAGGAGAAACTTCTTCACGCAAAGGGTTGTGAATCTGTGGAATTCCCTGACAAGTGAAGCAGTTGAGGCTACCTCATTGAATGTTTTTAAGGCAAGGATAGATAAATTTTTGAACAGTAAAGGAATTAAGGGTTATGGTGAACGGGTGGGTAAGTGGAGTTGAGTCCACGAAAAGATCAGCCATGATCTTATTGAATGGCGGAGCAGGCTCGAGGGGCCAGATGGCCTACTCCTGCTCCTAGTTTTTATGTTCTTATTAATCACCACTTTGATTCCTCGATCCAGATCTGAAGATTAAATACAAGAGTTTGAATTTAGATTTTTACACTATGCTCAACTGTATTAGTGATAGTTTTACTCTGTTATCATTGACACATAATTGAAGCTGAAAGAACTGCAGTAAATTCCAATAGTTTAGTTGCCACACTCCATTCAAAACTGGTCAATAATATCCCATAGATTAGAATGTTGCTTTGTGCGTAGTTCGCCTTAAGGCTGGGCATGAATAGAATTTCAAAGTAATTGGCTACATTCATTTGACAAAAATTTCCATATGGAAATATAATTGATTTATTGTGCATTCCCCACTTTCACTTGTTCACATTTAGAAACAGTTCTGCTGGATGTTAAATCTATTTAAAATTGAATACAGGCATATATCTGCTGTAATTAGTAGCAGAAATAAGACAATGAACAGTCAAAATATGGCATTGAACTGCATTACAAAACAAAAATCTGTAAAGTAATTGTTGCTTTCAAGTGTGTCATTAATCAAAACTAAAAGTAGTTGGAAGTGTGCGCTGCCAAATTACAAGTTCTCTCTCTCACACCATTGCAATTGAATATGTGCATATTACTGAACAACAGCCTAGAGCAGTATGATTATTTAACAGTATTTAGCTTTCTGGTTAATATGTGTACTATTTGTACATCATGAATAATGCATATAATCCACCCAAGAAAATATGCAATGGGAATTAAATAAGCTACCTTTGCGGATCTGTCATCACAGATGGCATGACACAAGACTGCTTGCATAACAAGACTAACATTTAAAAACATCAAATTAATGTTTCAAGTTTGAACCTGTACCAGGAAATGTGCTAATGAAAACAAATTCAATTCAGATCCAAAGATTGTACGATGAAAAGAGAAAAACAATTAAAAATTCAACCCAAAGTGTGTGCACTTTGTGCAAACCACAACCAAGGTCCAGATTTTCACAGCAGTTCAGAACTTTGGTGTCAGTTACAAACCCACCCACTGCTTTTAGAGTGAGGTGAAGTCTGAAGAGTGTATGCCAACAGGTAAGTGTTGGGATCAGCTTGTTGGCTGTTCCACCGGGGCTCCTCGTGATTGAAGAGGTGTTGCTGATGGAGAGAGAGAGATAAAGGTGCAGGCAGGACAAACCTGGGATATCCTTGTGGTAAGAAGTCTCACAACACCAGGTTAAAGTCCTACAGGTTTATTTGGTTGGTGGGGTTGTGGATAGTCTGGAGGGATGTCAGAAGTTACAGAGGGACATAGATAGGATGCAAGACTGGGCGGACAAGTGGCAGATGGACTTCAACCCAGATAAATGCGTCGTGGTCCATTTTGGTAGGTCCAATGGGATGAAGGAGTACAATATAAAGGGAAAGTCTCTTAGTACTGTAGAGGATCAGAAGGACCTTGGGGTCCGGGTCCATAGGACTCTAAAATCGGCCCCACAGGTGGAGGGGGTGGTTAAGAAGGCGTATGGTGTGCTGGCCTTTATCAATCGAGGGATTGAGTTTAGCAGTCCGGGGATAATGATGCAGCTATGTAAGACCCTGGTCAGACCCCACTTGGAGTACTGTGCTCAGTTCTGGTCGCCTCACTGTAGGAAGGATGTGGAAAAGATTGAAAGGGTGCAGAGGAGATTTACAAGGATGTTGCCTGGATTGAGTGCCATGCCTTATGAGGATAGGCAGAGGGAGCTCGGTCTTTTCTCCTTGGAGAGACGAAGGATGAGAGAAGACCTAATAGAGGTGTATAAGATGTTGAGAGGCATAGATTGGGTGGACTCTCAGAGGCTTTTTCCCAGGGTTGACATGTCTGCTACGAGAGGACACAGGTTTAGGGTGCTGGGGGGTAGGTACAGGGGAGATGTTAGGGGGAAGTTTTTCACACAGAGGGTGGTGGGCGAGTGGAATCGGCTGCAGTCAGTGGTGGTGGAGGCGAACTCAATAGGGTCTTTTAAGAGACTCCTGGATGAGTACATGGAGCTTAATAGGGTGGAGGGTTATAGGTAGGTCTAGAAGGTAGGGATGTGTTCGGCACAACTTGTGGGCCGAAGGGCCTGTTTGTGCTGTAGTTTTTCTATGTTTCTAAAAGCCACTAGCTTTCGGAGTGCTTGCTGCTCCTTCGTCAGGTGAGTGGGATTTCAGTTCACAAACAGGGCATATAAAGACACAAACTCAATTTACAAAATCATGTTTGGAATGCAAGTCTTTACAGGTAATCAAGTCTTAAAGGTACAGACAATGTGAGTGGAGAGAGGATTAAGCACAGGTATGAGATGTGTACTGTCTTCAGCCAGGACAGTTAGTGAGATTTTGCAAGCCCAGGCAAGTTGTGGGGGTTACAGATAGTGTGACATGAACCCAAGATCCCGGTTGAGGGCGTCCTCATATGTGCGGAACTTGGTATCAGTCTCTGTTCAGCGACTCTGCGCTGTCGTGTGTCATGAAGGCCGCCTTGGAGAACGCTTACCCGAAGATCAGAGGCCAAATGCCCGTGACCGCTGAAGTGTTCCTCAATAGTAAGAGAACACTCTTGCCTGGTGATTGTCGAGCGGTGTTCATTCATCCGTTGTCGTAGCGGCTGCGTGGTCTCCCATTATTTTGTAAATTGAGTTTGTGTCTTTATATGCCCTGTTTGTGAACTGAAATCCCACTCACCTGATGAAAGAGCAGCGAGCGCTCCGAAAGCTAGTGGCTTTTGCTACCAAATAAACCTGTTGGACTTTAACCTGGTGTTGTGAGACTTCCTACTGTATTTACCCCAGTCCAACGCCGGCATCTCCACATCATTTCCTTGTGGGCCAGTGCCTGGACCCCAGCAAAGAAAGTGGAAGAGCAAGTTTATAAAGCATGAACAAACAATGCTGGAAAAACTCAGCAGGTCTGCCAGCATCTATCAGGAGAGAAACAGGGTTAATGTTTCGCGTCCACAGACCTTCCGTCAGAACTGAAAGGAGAGAGAATGTAGAAACTGCAACAAAAAGTAGCAACTTTAAAAACAAATGGCAGTTGGCCTAGTGTGAGGGGTAGGAAGCAGGGTGTCTTCATTGAGGCAATACAGGTATAGAATTTTCTTTTAAAGAAAAGGAAGTTTAAATTGGAGGAGAAAAGTCAAAGTCTAAACTTGTTGAACTCAGCGTTGAGTCCCAAGGGCTGCAACATGCCAGAAGATGAGACGCTGCTCCTCCAGCATGTGACAAGCTTCACCAGGCCATTTGGCTTAAAACTTGCTACTTTTCTTTGCATTTAACATTCTCCCTCCTTTCAGTTCTGATGGAGAGTCTATGAACTTGAAACGTTAACTCTGTTCCTCTCCTGATAGATGCTGTCAGACCTGCAGAGCACAGTGCAACAATGGTCAGCACTGCTGCCTCACAGCGCCAAGGACCCGGGTTCAATTCCTGGCTTGGCTCACTATCTGTGCGGAGTCTACATGTTTTCCCCGTGTCTGTGTGGTTTTCCACTGGGTGCTCCGGTTTCCTTCCACAGTCTGAAAGACGTGCTGGTTAGGTGCATTTACCTGAACAGGTGCCGTAGTGTGGCGACTTGGGGAATTTCACAGTAACTTCATTGCAGTGTTAATGTAAGCCTTACTTGTGACTAATAAATAAACGTTAACTTTTTCCAGTGTCCTCTGTTCTTGTTTCAGACTCACTGCAGCATCCATGGTATTTTGCTTATTGTTGTTTGTAAAATAAACCTTTCTGACCCTCTTTCAGCCCCAATCCAGTTCCTCATGATGTTGGTCTGTCAGATGAAAATGCAGTTATCATTGGGACTGATATGTCTATGTTTAACAGGATCCAGTCAGCTTTTGACACATGTTCCAGCCACTCAATCAGCAGAGCCATTGAAAATCTAAAAGGGCAATGCAAGAAGATTCCAGGGAGGGTAAATCAGTTGGTCAATCTTAACTGTCCTTCTGTCAGTTGGGTAATTTTAAAATCACCACCCCACCTCCAAAAAAAAACTTTGGGCCCGATTTTACCATTTTCATTCTAAGTGCTGAATCTGGGCGTAATGCAGATCCGACTTGGAAATCTGGTTTCAGGCGCCCCCATACGCACTCAGCTGGAAAAAAACATCTCCAGTCCCGGTCGGAGCTCTGAACTGCGCATGCGCAGTTGGAAAACAAATTTGAAAAAGCGCCCCTGTGTCAGATCGCTCCTGGGCCGCAGAAAGCGGAGAAAGCGGCCCGGGAGCAAAAAGCGGGAGCGATGGCCCCCACAGACATCACTGTTCCTCTTATCCACCACCCCCCCCACTACCCCCACACATCGCTGTCCCCCTTATCCACCCCCCCACTACCCACACACATCGCTGTCCCCCTTATCCACCCCCCCACTACACACACACATCACTGTCCCCCTTATCCACCCCCTCCCCCACTACCCACACACATCGCTGTCCCCCTTATCCACCCCCCCACTACCCACACACATCGCTGTCCCCCTTATCCACCCCCCCACTACACACACACATCACTGTCCCCATTATCCACCCCCCCACTACCCACACACATCACTGTCCCCCTTATCCACCCCCTCCCCCACTACCCACACACATCGCTGTCCCCCTTATCCACCCCCCCACTACCCACACACATCACTGTCCCCCTTATCAACCCCCCCGCTACCCACACACATCACTGTCCCCCTTATCCACCCCACCACTACCCACACACATCACTGTCCCCCTTATCACCCCCCCGCTACCCCCACGCATCACTGTCCCCCTTATCAACTCCCCCACTTCCCAGACCGCTTGCCACCGCTGCCCCCCGCCCCCCCACTGATCGCCCGCAGAGTGGCAGCAGACCCCACTGACCCCACTGCCCCCACCCTCCCCACCGGAGATCCATCTGCCCCCCCCCCCCCCCCCACCAGTGAGCGATCAGGCCTCCCACCTCCCCCCTCCCCAGACAACAATCTGGCCTCACTCCCCCCTCCCCTGAGAATGGTCTGGCCTCACTCACCCCACCCCCCCGCTCCCTCCCCAGACAACAATCTGGCCTCGCTCATCCCCCCCAAGGGAATGGTTTGGCCTCACTCAAGAGAGGAACATCTGACCCCAGAGGAACATCTGACCCGCCTCCTCCTCCCACCCAACCAGACAACGATTTGGCCTCACTCCTCTCCCCCCCCCCCCCCCCCCCCCGCCCGCCTCAACCAAAGAATGATCTGACCCGCCTCCCTCCTTCTCCCCACCACTGATCTGAGTCAGAGAGCCATTGGAAATACTGAACGCGCTCTTCAGCAGCTGGAGCGCCCGATTCAGACTTTTATTCAGCAGGTCCATTACGGCGCGGTTCCGGATTGGCAAACGCGGTGGTAAAGGGGGAAATGCTGATAAAGTTGGGCGGGCAGTTCATTAATTCAATTTAAATGCATGCAAATGCATTTAAATCGCCGTTGCGCCCGTTTTGGGTGCGAATCGAATCGCCGCCATTCCCGGGTTTCGGTAAAGTGGCAATCTGCGTGGACGTGGATCGTGTTAATGGCCTCACACCCGACTTTACCACGTTTTCACGCCCGAAAACGGGCGCGACGCAATGGTAAAATCAGGCCCTTTGCTTCTGAATGCTGGAAGGAAAAAGGGGGAGAGAATGTTTTATTCTGATCTGAAAGCAAAAACACTTCACAATGGCTCTTAAAAGTGGAGAACACTAGTCTGATTTCTGATGCACTCTAATGAAGCCAATAGCAAATAATAGGATTCACGACAGTTTTCAGATACTGAATCATCAAATGTTTAGCATTGGGTGTTCAAAGTGAAATTGCGAACCTGGAAGAAAAGAAACAAAACAACGTTGCCCTGTTGTGAACTGTTTGCCTCATATGTTGATTTTCAAGCAGTTGTCTGAATTGAGGGAAAAGATAATATTGCATGTCATAAATTGATTAAGTGCTTTGGTGCATTTCATTATAGTTAAGTGAATAAACAATGCTACATAGAGAGCAATAACAATGAAATTTCCAGTGGCTGACAGAAATTACTGGGGATAAGGTTTCACATTTTAAGACATTTGCTGTAGCAAACAAACAAACAAATGAAAATCAATGTAGATCAAACATTACATCGCAAGCACAAGTACACCAAGCTGAAGAAAAGGTACTTTCACATTAATAACTAATGCAATCCAGATACTTCTCACTACCACTTTTACTATTCACCACACATCTAGCAGATGTGTTGCATTACAATAACAAGTTCCAAGTTACTCCTAGCTTTCTGTCGGTTCACTTCTCCCTGCCATACTGGGTCAAAACTTTCTTCAAAAGTTGTCCTACTCAGCTTGAGTCGCCTGCACTCGATTTCAGTGACACCTTGTCCCTTAAATCTCCAAACGTTCTGTCAGTTTCATATCCTTTTTCAAACAGAAAACTAGATTTCCCAAGCATCCTGTCTGATTCCATACGAATAACTTGCTTTCTCTGCACTTCACAGCAGTTGTTGCTTTGATCCTCCACACTGCAGTAGTTCAATTGTCTCTCTCCCTGCATCTGAAGAAACAGCTGTCCCTTTTTCTGTAAGTTACTGTGTGAAAGTGTGAAAATTATCACTCCATAGTTCAATAGGTTTAATTTGAGTTTCTACCCTCATGGGAACAAAGAGTGGAATCTTCCACTCTGAAGTCTAAGTCCAGTTGAGGAAGTGGGAGTGATTCCTGCTGGGTGGTGGGATAGCTGAGCACGTGTGATCTTGAGTTGTTCAGCTCATTACTTGTTCTCCCACAAGGAGCACAGCGAATCCGTTGGCAGGCTGGGCCTGAAGCCTCCCTCCCTGCCATTACCTTCTCGGCTTGAGTTTCTGTCAGTGGTTCAAAATGTTTGCATTGTGACAACTCCAAGGGTGTAGAGCACAAATGTGCAAGATTTTCCTTCTGTGATCACAAATGAACTGAATGTTCAGAGAGTGGAATCATTTTCAATTGATGAATTTGACAGGCTGTTGCCACGGCGTGCTCAAGATCACGTGCGTGCAGTCAATTGCACTCTGCACTTGTGGGCAAACAGATTTCTGAAAATCACAGTGCTCTGGCTGCCTGGTTTTCAGGATCCTGGTGGAATTGGTAACTCTCCTGAAGATGGCATCTGTGACGTCCCATATACACTTGTGTGTCATTGACTGGGAGAGGATGCACAGAAACCTAGTGGTGTCCTGGAAGGATCCACATAACAAAAAACTTCAATGCGGCAGTGACCTGTAAATCCACTGAGAAGGCCTTCCAAGTCTGAGCAGCCACAGCTCCTCCTGAAGAAGCTAGCAAATGTGAAATACCATATCCTGAGTCAAGTAAAAGTATTGCTGGCATTGCCTTCTGATCATTTTTAGATAAGAGCACTCTCTACGATACAGATGTGGTCAGGCCATTGGTTGCCTCTTTGCCAGCATCTTAACCTTCTTGAGGCCCTGCTCCCGCTTGCTGCTCAGCTTATTATTTCTCAAGGCCCTCTGTCAATTTGCAATGGACCCTCCTCCATATTTGGATGAGAGTCAGTACCAAGGCTGAGTTGCCTGAAACCTGTATTAGTGACGTTCTAGTGAATCTACGAACACATCAAATTTATACATTTGTTGGGCATATTCTTCACAGGTCTATTGAACAAATCTTTCACAGGTTTCCCTCCATCTTCAAGGCAACAGGCCAGTGTGTTTGGCCTCTATCTAGACATGGCATCCCCACCCCAGTCCTTCTACTGCATTTTGAATGGAGTTCGGGGAACCATGTGCCTCAGACACTTTTCATCTTTCCTGTTACCTGAGATGCTTTATAGAGAGACCATTACCTTGGCATGATAGAAAGGCTTACACACAAGAATCATTGTCATCCATGACTGTTTAGCAGGCAGGATGGAGGTTTGGAGTGTGGTTTTAGCTGCCACTTAGCAACTATTCTCCTTGGAGACATACCTCTTCATCTCTTCCTTCATCCCTGCCTCTGGCAGGAGCAGATGATGAATCACACAGACTTAATGCCAGCTCTGGACCTTGATGGGTTCTCATTGGAATGTGACTGATTAGTCATGAAGCAATACTCCTTCATTGGATATTTCAACCTTGAAAACAATAATCAGTTGTGCCTAGTTCACCATGTAGTGAATTAATAATTGTAAGCTTGTCCTTTCACTCAGTGCAAAAGATGAGTTATTAACACCTCTGATCCCTTCTGACAGTCCTCCCTAATTGTGAGTTTTTAGTAACTGTGCAGCAACTTTCATGATTGGAAGGTGGTGTGCATAAGGTTTGTAAGTGGATACAGCACATTCCACGCTCCCCCTGTCACCAACCAAGATCCCCCCATCCTCCTCCAAAGTCAACATCTCATAACTCCTGTCCCTTCGTCACCATTTAGCCATTCCCCATTACACCAGGCCCAATTATTGTAGTCAATATTCCTGCTGTCCCCTCTGTTCTCTTCTCTATTGACATATCTGTGCCTTTCCTAACCCTGACCCCCTCCTATTCTGGAGGTCAGACATACCCTGACTTTGAGAATCCTCACATAAGACCTCCCCATAATGCACTTCCACCCTCCCAAATGCTCCCTCCTCTCACTGTAACTGTCTCTTCTAAGTTCCAACACCGTCCTTCAAATGCATTGCAGCAAATTCAGTAATTCATGAACCATTTTAACATATATACCTAGGATAGTCACTGCCCAGAGAGGTCTCTCATCTGCCCAACACTCGGACCAAGACACGCATAACATGCTGAGATCTGGAACATGTCCTGGACAGTCCGGTTTCCTTCTGGCAACAGTCTTCTGTACATGCTCCGGATATTCTGTCTTTATCCCCAAAACAATGCTGCAAACCTGCCCAGGACAGTCCATCTTCTTTCTGCAGATAGCCTCCCACTCTACTCTGCTGGTCCTACCTGACCCCAACACCCCATCCTACCTCTACTCCACCCTCCTCAACTGGCGCTGCCTCCCGTTTGCAGCCCTGGTGAAGCTTCTGCTGCTGGAACACAGTGTGACTGAGACTCAGAATGATCCAAAGGAAGGTGAGAGCAGCATCCACTGACCTCAAAGTCATGGAAGAAGTGAAGCTCACCAGGTGCACGCCATTTACGTCCAGTCGTAAAACTGAATGTTCTAAATTCTCAATGGGGGGAGAGCTTAATTTGGAGGGGGACATTAATTCCAGTGAGGTAGTTTTTTAATGAACATGCATGAGACACTAATTAATGCAAATGGGCTTCTCGACATTGTTAATCAGGAAATTTGACCCATCTTCAAAGTCCTGAGAACAAAATTATCACAGTTCATCCTAATGGTGGGAAAAAGATTTTTGGCCTCCTGCCAGATTATGTTTCCCGGCTTGTTACAATTCCCACTGCCGGTGGGAAGGGAAAATTTCATCCCAAATCGCATGGGCCTCTCTCTGAGCTGAGATGCTTAGTAGGACCATTCCCCTTTTCAGAACATTCTATCTCACCTTAAGTTAAAAGAAACATTTTAAAAGATAGCTGTCATGTCAAATTTAGTATTTGTAACAGTATCATTTTGCAGAATTTTGGGGAGTTGAATATGTACTCAACGTGGGAACTTAAAATGTAAGTTTAACTAACGTTAGTAAAATAATATAGCAGAACTATCATAGACCATAGAATCCCTACAGTGCAGAAGGAGGCCTTCGGTCCATTGAGTCTGCACTGATCACAACCCCACCCAGGCCCTATCCCCAAATCCCCATTACTCTAGCTAGTCCCCTGACACTAAGGGACAATTTAGCATGGCCAATCCACCTAACCCGCACATCTTTGGACTGTGGGAGGAAACTAGAGCACCGGAGGAAACCCATGCGGACAGGGGGAGAATGTGCAAACTCCACACAGAGAGTGACCCAAGCCGGGAATCGAACCCGGGTCCCTGGCGCTGTGAGGCAGCAGTGCTAACCACTGTGCCACCGTGCTGCCCCCTAGAACTAAAACTATCATCAGCCTAATCTTTGTTGCTAGTCGATGGACTAATTTTGCAGCAGTCATTCACTGCTCTCCATTGAAGAGATCATTTTAGCAGAAACTGAAGTAGATATCAAAGCTAATTATCTAGTCTTCGTACATTTGTTATAATAGGAACTGCTCATCATTATATAGCCTCGAGCTCCACCAGGTGCAAGTAACAATGAATAAACATTTGATACAAAGGATATAATTTCCTTTTCCACAAACAGGATTATTATAGGTGGCCTTCATCCATATAATTTAAGCTTTTGTGCGCATCAATAGGCATTAAAACATGATACTATGCAAATAAAACATCTTGCAATGGTTAGAATCTAAACTTACATGATCAATATTTGAAAGACAATAGCCAGAATTAAACATCGCTTGTGCAGGCACCCAGCACACCTGACGTCACATGAAATAGCATGTGATAATGTTGGGACAAGTTCCCAATGTCACTGTGCTGCATTGCGATATTACACTAGGCAGACGTGCCCAAATGCCAAAAGCCTGCCAGACATCAATTAAAGGGTCAACAGAGGCCTGTAAAGGCCTAATTGACTGCAATTTTGAGAGGACTGTTGATTTTTACAATCGGTGCACATGAAATACGGACAAGCAAAGATTGCATGTTTTCATTTTCTCCATCCAGGGCAGGATATAAGGCTCAGGAGGAATGGATAATTGAAAAGGTAGAAGTGCAAAAGTGATTTGAAGGCCTGGGCAACACTGATTAGTGAAGCATCCTGCTCATTTCCTATGTAAGTTATGTGGCTTAAATCCATATACAGGCCTTTATAGACAAGCCTCATCATATTGGTGGTTGAACCCTTGCAAAGTGTGGGGAAGGTGAAAAATGGGCATTGTTTCTTCGGCTGGAGGCACTTCCTTAGATGAGAAGGAGAGGGCAACAAGGGAGAGGAGGCCAGTCAGCCACAGACATCGTCATGGAAACTGCCCATGGAGGAAAGGTAAAACAGAAACCACGCCTCCACGAGGATCATATTTGAGTGGACAATATTTCCACAATCTACTGAGCAGATTCCAGCACCAACTCTGAGGAAGAACCTGCTCAGCCATAGGGTTATGATGAGGACCAGGTGCATTCTATAAGATTTAGAAATCCAGCCAAACAATGATTTCCTAAGGCATGAACATAAAGGATTAATGAATTTCACCTGTCAGTCTTTCACCTATTGCCCTCCATTTCCAACCCCAATCACTAGAAACAATCTGTCTCAACATATTCTGTCTAATCTCAGTATTAACACCTCCATCAAATCGCCTCTTCCCATCCTCTTCAACCGGGCAAAATAATGATCTCAAAGTTGAAGGAATATTTGACTCTGAAGCCACTAGAGAAAGCAGAAAGCTGCAAATTTAGAATCAGAAATGAAGAAAATAGTGGAACAATCGGTGAGCACTTTGTGACATTGAAGGATTTACTCTTTCATTGCAACTTTAGTGTATGCTTAGATTGTGCATTACGAGACAGATTGGTGTGTGGATTTGTGGGCAATGGAATTCAAACTTAATAAAACACACAAAATCTTATAATTGAGCTAGCATGTGAGATTTATTTTACCATGGAAGTTCCATCCGATGTAAGTGACCAGTTCAGTTTCTGTTCAATGTCAGAAACTCTCGAACAAATTGAAAGCAAGGAGAGCTGATTAGAAGAATGCTGTTGAGAGAAGCTTACTGACTTGTTGGCTAAGATCTTCTGGTGTCCAGATCATCAGAGTCTGGATGTAAACCGCACCTTGCACCACCTCCCACCCCCTCCCACCTCTCCCCCCCTCGCCAAAATGCACCATGGAACGCCATAGCACTGACTCCATGTGAATTGCCCAGGAAGTTTGAACTTCTGATGGACAATTCCCCCAGTCCCTGGGACCCTCTGAAAAAGTCTCCAACTCTGAGTTAGAATTGGAGACTTCGGTCGGTTCTGACCTACTTAGCTGAATAGTTACCCAAGAAATGTTAGACAGAAAAATTATTATCTATCTCTTGTGTAACTATATAACTGACCTCCAAACTACTCATCGTGACCCCACCCCGATTCCACCCTGACTCCCCCCTCCCCGACCCGGCCTGGCTAGCCCCCTCCACCTGGCTCCCCTGACATGACTAGGTCCCCCCACCGAATTCCCCATGAGCCCCTGATTACCCCCTGTGATTTGAACTGAACCAACTTCACCAGTTTACCAAGATGCCACCCAACCCACTTGCCACCCAATCCATATCTCACCCACCTCTACCCCCTTACCCATTTACCTCACACACCATACCCCCTTACCTACTTACCTCACACAGCCTACTTAATTATCCACTTAACTCATCCACTCCTACCTCCTTATCCACTTACCTCATATACTTTATTCCCTTATCTACTTACTTTCACTATGCAGCTATAATAGGTTTTGTGGCATGTAAAATTTTACTTCATAGAATCCTTACAGTGAAAAAGGAGACCATTCGGCCCATCGAGTCTGCACTGAAACAATCCCACCCAGGCCCTATCCCCATAACCCCATACATTCACCCCACTAATTCCTCTAACTTACACATCCCGGGACACTAAGGGACAATTTAGCATGACTAATGTACCTAACTTGCACATCTTTGGACTATGGGAGGAAACCGGAGCACCCGGAGGAAACCCACGCAGACATGGGGAGAATGTGCAAACTTCACACAGACAGTGACCCAAGCCGGAAATTGAACCCAGGTCTCTGGAGCTGTATATCAGCAATGCTAACCACTGTGCCACCGTGCTGCCCATACTTACCAGAGTGTGGCAGCTACTGCTATAAGAAGAGGGTGTGGCTTTTGCATGGATACCCTTCGCTGAGGTTTCCTGTGCTGACTGAATTTGGAAGGATCTTCCATCAGAGGGTTGCCCAGAAAAAAATCAGAGGCAGGTGAATGGCTATGCCCATCAATACAGCTGCAGGTTGCTCAAATATGAGTAAAGACGTGTACAAGAGCAAATTCAGTGAAGCATCTCTAATTAAAAGCATAGTTCAATTGAAAACCTACACTGATGAGGTGTTTAAAATGTGTGGACAAATGGCGGGCAATACATGGGCAAATTTGTGGCATTTAAAATTTTACTTCATAGAATCCTTACAGTGAAAAAGGAGACCACTCAGCCCATCGAGTCTGCACCGAAATATGGGCAAATAGCAGGCCATCTGGATAAGAATGGTTCGATTAAGCAGACGCAGCATGGATTCATGAGGGGAAAGTTGTGCTTGACGAACTTGTTGGATTTTTATGAAGATGTGACTAGTGCGGTTGATGGATGGGGAACCGGTGGATGCGGTGTTTTTGGATTTCCAAAAGGCGTTTGATAAGGTGCCTCACAAAAGGTTGCTGAAGAAGATTGGGTCACACGGAGTTGGGGGTAGGGTGTTAGCGTGGATTGGGGATTGGCTATCTGACAGGAAGCAGAGAGTCGGAATAAATGGGTGCTTTTCTGGTTGGCGGATGGTAACTAGTGGCGTGCCGCAGGGATCGGTACTGGGGCCTCAACTATTTACCATTTATATAGACGATCTGGAGGAGGGGACTGAGTGTAGGGTAACAAAGTTTGCAGACGACACAAAGATAAGTGGAAAAGTGAATCGTGTGGAGGGCGTAGAAGGTCTGCAGAGAGATTTGGACAGGCTGAGTGAGTGGGCGAGGATCTGGCAGATGGAGTATAATGTTAACAAATGCGAGGTTATTCACTTTGGAAGAAATAATAGCAAATTGGATTATTATCTCAATGGAAAGAAATTACAACATGCTGCTGTGCAGAGGGACCAGGGGGTCCTTGTGCATGAGACGCAAAAACTCAGTCTGCAGGTGCAACAGGTGATCAAGAAGGCAAATGGGATGTTGGCCTATATCGCAAGGGGGATAAAATATAAAAGCAGAGATGTCTTGCTGCATCTGTACAGGGCATTGGTGAGGCCAGAGCTGGAATACTGTGTGCAGTATTGGTCCCCTTATTTGCGGAAGGATATATTGGCCTTGGAGGGAGTGCAGAGAAGGTTCACCAGGTTGATACCGGAGATGAGGGGTTTGGATTATGAGGAGAGGCTGAGGAGATTGGGTTTGTACTCGTTGGAGTTTAGAAGGATGAGGGGGGATCTTATGGAGACTTATAAGATAATGCGGGGGCTGGATAAGGTAGAGATGGAGAGATTCTTTCCACTTAGAAAGGAAACTAGAACTAGAGGGCACAGCCTCAAAATAAAGGGAGGTCAGTTTAGGAAAGAGTTGAGGAGGAACTTCTTCTCTCAGAGGGTGGTGAATCTCTGGGATTCTCTGCCCACTGAAGTGGTGGAGGCTACCTCGTTGAATATGTTTAAATCACGGATAGATGGATTCCTGATCGGTAAGGGAATTAGGGGTTATAGGGATCAGGCGGGTAAGTGGAACTCATCCACTTCAGATCAGCCATGATCTTATTGAATGGCAGGGCAGGCTCGAGGGGCTAGATGGCCTACTCCTGCTCCTATTTCTTATGTTCTTATGTTCTTATAAATTCCACAAGTTACATATTGTTGCAGCAAGAGATGTCAACAAACTTACATTAATGGGTAAAGATTGACTTTATAAGCTGAAGTTAAATTGGAAGCATTTATTTCAAGTTGAGACAACTAAGAAGCTTGATCAATGAATGGTAGCAGTAGCAACATTTTTGAAGATAGTCACAAAGGAATAATCGGTGTGAAAGCACACATCTGAATCAGGCCGGATGCAAGACCACTATGTTGCAAGACTCAGCTGGTTCTGCTCTCAAAACCCATGGAGAATCAATAAGATCACGTCCAGTATGTTTGTAAACAGCGATCACATTGACTGGGCAACCCTAATTGTAGTAGTGCCCAGTTCAGGCAAAATTGTGAGAGCATATGCAGACTACAAAGTCACAATTAACCAGGCAGTTGGTAATGAGCAGTATCCACTGCCAAATTCTCAAGATTTGTATGCTGATTTAGCAGGATATGAAGTATTCACAAAGTTGGATTTGTCCCATGCTCTTGCCCAGCTCAATGTAGATTGAGAGTGTCTGAGTATCTCACAAAAAGCACACAAATGGGTTTATAGTCTGACACGAAGCTGCCCTATATTGTGAAGTCTTCAGCAAATAGCTTCTTGATTCAAGCCACAACACAGCAAGAGAATCTTCAAGTGTTGAATGAAGAGCTTAAAAGAATTAGCCGTAACAATGTGAAGTTGAAAAGGAGCATGTGTGCTTTTGAGCAATCTGAGATAGTGCATCTTGGCCCGAGAGTCAATGAAAAAGGGGTACAGCCAATGAAAAAGAAGATAGATGCTATAATCAATGCTTCAAAACCAAAAGATGTAACTGAGCAGAAATCATTTCAAGGCATGATTTGAAATTACTCATGATTTCTGTCTGAGCTTGCAACTGTGATGACTCCACCACATGAGATGTTGAAGAAAGATGTGAAATGGAAATGGTCTGAAGCAAAACAAAATGCTTTTTTATGATGCACGACTTATTCTTTATGACACGGATCATGACTTGAAGCTTGCGTGTGATGCTTCAAACTATGGGGTTAGGGCAGTAATCAGTCATATTATATATGATGGTCAAGAGAAGCCCATAGCATTTGCATCACATAGGAAAAGAACTGCCTGGAATCATCTTTGGAATCAAAAGGTTTCATAGAAACATACAAAATAGGAGCAGGAGGAGGCCATTTGGCCCTATCAAGCCTGCTCTGCCATTCAAAATAGTCAGGGTTTATCCTCTAATTCAACACCATACTGCTGCTCTCTCCCCATACCCTTTGGCACCTTCAGATTCTAGAAATCTATTTCCTTTTTAAATATATTCAGTGACTTGGCCTCCACAGCCCTCAGAGGTAGAGAATTTCTCAGATTCACCACCCTCTGAGTGAAGAAATTACTCCTCAATTCTGAATGGCCAACCCCATATCCTGAGACTGACCCCTTGTTCAAATCCCCAGCCAGGGGAAGTATTGTCCCTGCATCCAGTCTGCCCAGCCCTGTCAGAATTTTATATGTTTCAATGAGATCCCATCTCATTCTTCCAAACTCCTGTAAACACACACCCGTCAACCCAATCTCTCCACATGCATCAATCAGTTTTTGTTGAGTAGAAACTTCACACTCATTACAAGTCATAAACCCCAAGTAATATTCTGCACCCAAAGTGTGCAATACTGCCGATAGCAGCACCACTGATGTGATGGTGGGCTGCACTTCTCTCGCAGTCTGATTACAACATTGAATTTCTTAGTTCAAAGGAGAATGCTAAAACTGGTGTACTGTCATATTTGCTGCATGTTAAGGTGCAATCTCCACAATTGGAATTGTGCACTAGGACTTCCTAATCACTGCAACTGAAATTACAGCTGGAACTCAGAAAGGCCTAGTTTAAACAAGATTCCACAAACTGACTTTGAATGGTTGGACAGTGTTTGGCTGGTGTACAAATGAGGAATTGAAACCATTCAACAATTGATGTATTGAGTTGTCTTGCGAACAAGGCTGCACTGTAAGGAGTCAGAGTGGTAGTAGCTAATTCTTCAAGAGATAAAATTCTGGCAGAAATATGTACAAAATACACAGGAATGGTTAATATGAAATCCAAGGCCAGAAATTTAGTCCATTGGTCTGCTCTACATGGCAATCTAGAATCATTGGTTAGTAAACGTGCCATTTGTCAAAATTGGAGAAGTAAGCAGCGAAAAACTGCTTTGCAACCATGGTCATGGTCGAGTGAATAATTTCAAAGAATGCCAATGGACTTTAGCAACAAAGGAAAACAAAAGATTACAACTGGAATTGAACCAAGACAGGGAGGAAAAGTTAAACAACATAAAAGCTAATTCTGGAAATATAATTAATCAGGATTGTTCATGGGGATCATAATAGCCTTAGTATTCCAGCCATTGATGCCAGTGGGATTCTCTGGTCCCACTGCAGTGAACAGAGATTGGGCTGTGCACCAAATTCTCTGTCCTTGCTTGCAGTGGCAACAGGGTGTGAATGGCCAGAAAATTCCAGCCAGTTTGTCACTTAACATGCTCAGATTTTAAACCATAAAGATATAAAAGCAGATTGGAAGAAAACAAAAAAATGCAGTTGTACAAAGAAAAAGAAACAAGAGGCAGGATTTTTCACACAGCAGGATTTGTCCCAGGTGAAAAGGAAACCGAAAACTTTTAATTCAATGGAGAACATCAAAAGAGTCACAACCATAGGCAAGAGACAAGACAAGGGGAGAAAAATTAGAGTCTAATTAGGAAGAGAGCAGCTCATTGAGGAAGGAACAAGCTGAAAATAATAGGTCGAATATGGTAATCCTCTTTGTATATCTTAAGAGAAAGATAGTAACAAGCTGTTTGGGGTTGGGAAACTACATGGTCGAAGACCAAAAGGAAGATCTCCAGGATAGATTAGGTCGGTGACAAGCCTGGAGATGACGGCTTGATGTGGGGTCATGGCCCTGGAAGAGGTAAGAGAAAGTATCGGACAGTTTGTGTTCAGCTTCTGCTAGGTAGAGGTCAGCACATCAGACAACAAAAGCACCACCTTTGTTAGCTGGATTGATGACAGTATTTAGGTTGAATTGCAAGAACTGAATGCAAGATGTTCAGAGCGAAGTAGGTGAGAGTGAGTCCCGCAGAGTAGGGAAATTGAGTCAGATGATGCCATGCCAACAGTTCGCAATGAAAAGAACTAAAGAGGCCAGAGGGATGGGGTGCAGTTAGAGAGAGAATATTGAAGATGCGTAAAAAGATCTGTTGAACAGAGGGATAATTCCTGATCAAAGAAGTGGAGGCCAGGAGGTGGCAGAAGAGGAGTTCAATGTTGTGTCAAACTCAAAATTAATTGAGATGGAGACATAAGGGAATGAAACTGAAGACAGTGTTCAGAGGGGGAAAGGGAAAAATCAGAGGGTATTGTGAATGCATGGCACGGAGTGTGATTGGAAGGAGGGATGGGGTTAGAGGAAAGTCAGGGAAATAAAGATCCAGAGGAATATTGATATTATTAAAGCACTGGATGAGTCAAAGAATGAAAAGAAACAGTGGATCAGGATTGAGATAGTGAGTTGTTGCTGCTTAATAGACAGCGAGTGTGCATCTGTCGATGTATGGCTTTGAGTGTGGATGTGGCGATAACAATGGTTAATGGACTTTTGAATGTCCAGGAGCTATTGCTGGTCATGGGTAAACCTGAAACAGAAAGGGTTGAATTTTAGTTGGAATTTATGTGAAATAAGTTGGAGCCAGAGACAATTGCAAAGGAAGGAGAAATGGCTATAAAAGCATGTGTTGGTTACTACCTGCTGAAACATGGGAAAAGAAATAGAATTCAATAAAGGTGACCAAGGAAGGAGCAAAAAACAGAAATCCTGTAGGAAAGATGAGCAGAACTTCAAGCTCAGCATTCCTGCTAGAGAATTAAATGCTTGTACAAAAGGTAGCACAATGGATAGCACTACTACTTCACAGTGCTAGGGACCCGGGTTCGATTCCTGGCTTGGGTCACTGTCTGTGTGGAGTTTGCCACATTTTCTGCGTGGGTTTCCTCCGGGTGCTCCAGTTGCCTCCCACATTCTGAAAGACGTGTTGGTTAGGTGCATTGACTTGAAAGGACATCGGATTGTGACGACTAAGGGAATTTCACAGTAACTTCATTGCAATGTAAGCCTTACTTGTGACTAATAAATAAATAATCTTTTGAAGCTAAATACTGTGAATGCATGAAATCAGAAATAAAAACCGAACATTCTGGAAATATACATTTCCTGGTGCCACAGGTCCCCTGTAAATGGTATCAAATTCAAACTGACATTGGAATAGTGAATATCTGTCCTCTGGAGGCAGAGAAATCCTTGAGGACAAGTTTTATTGAGATCAGCAGTGAACACTTTACCACTGGCCATTCTCTGCTGGTCTTGCTCACCTTACTTACACTCACATTTCATTGCAATATGAAAAAGAAAAAGAAAAGATGAGACCTTTCACAATCTTAGGATGTCCCAGAGTGCTGAACAGCCAATGAAGTACTTTTGAAAAGTGGCCACTGTTCTCATGTTGGAACCATGGCAACCACTTTGCACAAAGCAAGCTCCCACAAACAGCCATGTGATAAGAACCAAATCATTTCTTTTAGTGAAGTTGAGTGAGGGATAATGGTTTTCCAGAACATCAAGGATAACTTCCCTGATTGTTATGAAATAGTGACATGGGGGCCAGAATTCTCCATCCTCGCCCACGGCTGAGATTCTCCAGTCCCGATGCTGTGAATGGAGTTTTGGCTGAGCGCCAAATTCTCTGTTCTTGCCAGCAGGGGTGTTAAAGACCAGAGAATTTCGGCTGGGATCTTTTACATTAGGATGAGACTTTGTTTCAATATGTCATCTGAAAGACAGCACCTCTGACAGTGCAGCACTCAGTACTGTACTGGATTTCCAGTCCAGATTTTTGCATCCAAGTCTTTGGAGTGATAAACTTTCTGGCTCCAAGGTGAAATTGCTACCAACTGATTGCTACCATGGAAGATACAATTAAAAAGTCTTCAAGTTAAAGGTTTTAAAACATTTGACACAGCTTTGGCTGACGCAATCAGCAGTATTAGCACTTCTTCAAAGTTCTCTAACAACTGACACTTTTCTGGCTGCCATGCACTGCAGAAAGTAAGCATTCTATCTGAGTTAATTTGAAGAAAGCACAGGAGGTTTGTTCAGTGGTAGATGATTCTGTTCAGCATTTCCCTGGAGATACAGTTACAACTTTGTAGTCAGGCTGCGGATATATAAGAATTGACGTCTACTGTGACCTTCAGAGTCATTGGTGTTGGGTGCCCATGAAAATTATGCATAGAATTCTGAACTATGAAACCTTCGGAACTCACTGTAGTGACCCTGCACAATGTAAACACATTTATGAGACTCGGAGGAGTAACAGCATGGGCTAGTGTTCCCCATGCGCCACCCCCAACCACTCCCCCTCACCCTGCCCCTCACTTTTCTCTGCACAAAACACTCCATAACCCCTCCCAGTGATTCTGACCTGGCAAACTGCAGATAGCCTGATGTTCACATGTCCGAACTTGGTGAGTTGTCTCTGAACAGCAGTGTTTTCATTCAAGGTCAGTGAGAGGGTTTTTTCCAAAGGCATTCTTCAGGATTAGCAGTATTTCCTATCATTTTGTTTCTCAGTAGCCTTCCACACTCTTCTCCTGAGACCACAATGGAATGTCTCCAACATATTTATTTATGCCCTACGACGACAGTTAAATTAGTATAAGTTAGAATTTAGAGTGCTGCAAACATAGGGAAAGGGGGTGGATTTCATTTTGTAGATTTGGATGTTCTTTAGTTTTTAAGGTCTCTTTATGTAAGAAATTATTTTAAATTCAGTTGTGTAGAAAATGGACAAGTAAGATAATAAGATAAGATCCTTAAGGATCTTATGTAATTTATTCATGAAAGCACACTTAATTTTGCAGAAATAAGTGAGGTAATGGGACAGAAATAAAGCTTTTAAATGTTATATTTCAGAAATGTGAAATTCCACAAAATGCCTGAACAGCAATAAAATTCCCAGGCAATTATAAGTCTTTGGGGAAGCATTGTGCTGTTTATTATTAATGATTAAAAGGAATGACAATTTTGAGACACTGTTTGGTAATTCAGAAAACTTTGTGAGAAATCTGTCCATGGTGTGCAGTAATATGCTTACCTTTGTACTCTGTGCAAGCACAACCCTGGAAAAAGAAGGAAGGTACTTTGAAGTAGCTAAAAAATTGGAATAGAGGGATACTTGGTTTCTGAGCTGTTGTTACAATTGTTGTTACAATACGGGCAAAGTCTTATGAGCTGGTTATGTTTTAAACTGCCTCTTTTAATTCAAGATAAAATGGAGCATAGAACTTTTTACTAGTTTTGCCTGGCAATAAGCTGATGTATCCTCAATTCCATGGTGATCAGGGGCCCAGGTCAAGTCTTATTGAAACCCATATTCCAGATTTAACACCTAAATACAAAGGCGGAGGCAGTTGTCCTTGCTATTTCAGGCTCACACACTCTCGGGCAGTCAGTTTTAGAGACCCTGGACAGAAGGAGAGTATTCCTGCAGAATAGAATAGGAACGACAGCTGTTGTGAACATTAGAGGAAAAGGCTGCTATCTCTTAGCTATCAGGCAGGTACAGGTGGTAGAACATTTTCTGGTCAAAGAGATAGAGCCAATGAAAAGTTAAGGACTAGAAGATTCACTCTAGTGTGGCCTGGAGAAGGAAACACCTGAGGGGGCCTTGCTACTAGAAGTTGGTTTGGAGGTCTAAGAAGACTGAGGGCAATGTCACTGGATGTCTCTGGATGCAGATGACTCAGCAGGATGGAGAGAAGTGAAGCCATTGAAAGTAGGGAGTAAATTTGGACTGTATAGACCACAAATCTACTGAGGTTATGACATCATGTATAAACATGGCCAGTGGTTATCGGTAGTAATAAGAATCTAATACAGAATACCTGTCCAGTAATTTTGAATATTGGTTGCCCATTGAGTAACATTCAGTTGATGTTGATAAATAAGCCACTGTGAATTCCAATCTCTTTTTAAGAGTTATCAGTCTCTACAAGAATCATAACAGCTTGCATTTTCATGTAGTAAAGACGAAATATTAGTGATATCTAAAGTATGAAACCTATTTCAATATATTCCTGTGAAAATAACCTGCATTTATTCCTACGATATTCCAGCAAATGATTAAATAAAACATAAATATTTAGGCCCCCATGAGTATTAGGAATACTGGATTTGTGTATTTCATGCTTTAATCTATTTAAGGTTCCCTATTGCTGCATAAAACATATGGGGATTTTTATTAGGACCATTTGACCATTAGTAAATTGAATTATATTGTCAGATAATTATTAGTCTGGGACTTGGTTCTGGGAATTGCAGACTTCAGCCATGTAATACTGGTTAGCACTTTACGATAATTGATCAACCAGTACAGTCTGTAATATGTGGCTGATAAGAGGTGAGGAAAGATCGAATAAGACTTGAAAGTTAATTTTACTTCGTAACTTCTAAACTGCAGCTAGAATCTCAACCCGTATCTTGCATGGGAACCACTCTGCACAGTGCAACATGACGTATCATGGGATTAAAGCCTCCCTGCAACGTTCCCCATGTTAAAATTGCAATTTTAATCACGTTACTAAGAGTAGTTAATATGTCACGGCCGCGAGCGATCTTTATACAAGAATGGTAAAACAATAGGACCACCAATTATATTACATACTTCTCCACTTTCTCAATAACTCATACTTAATTAGCACCTAAACATAGTAAAAGGTCCCAAGGCACTCCAGGGGAGCATTGGCAAACAGAATTTGATACTGAGGCACATAAAGAGATAATAGGGTCTATGATCAAAAGTTTTGTCAAATAGGTAGATTTTAAGGATTTAAGATAGGAAGCAGAAGCAAGTTTGATTCATAAAAGTAGCCATGTCCCCAGCTATTGGGAGTTTCCATTAATGGCACTCATTTGCAAGCCTTCGAGGAGACTCTAAAAATAAACTGTATCTTTTGGGTGTAAGGACACTAAAACCTCAATTTTGAATGATTAAAAAATACTTAGGTTAACTTTACTTACTTCACAATACTTCAACTAAAAGTTAAAACAGTACCAAACTTAAAGAAAAAGATGGCTGTTAGGTCAGAAGACGAGACAGAATATGAAGAACAGCAAAGAATAGTCAAAAGATTAATAAAGACAGAAAAATTAGAGTACGAGAGAAAGCTGGCTATAAATATAAGTTTAGTTAATTGTGTCACAAGTAGGCTTACATTAATACACTGCAAGAGGTTACTATGAAAATCCCATAGTCGCTACACTCCGGTGCCTGTTTGAGTACACTGAGGGAGAATTTAGCATGGTCAATGCACCTAACCAGCATGTCTTTCAGACTGTGGGAGGAAACAGGAGCACCCAGAGTAAACCCACACAAACACAGTGAGAATGTGCAGACTCCTCACAGACCCAAGTCGGGAATTGAACCCGGGTCCCTGACGCTGTGAGGCAGCAGTGCTAACCACGTGCCGCCCTATAAAAACAAATTGTAAGAGTTTCTACAGATATTTAAATAAGAAAATAGTTAACAAAATGAGCATTGATCCTATAGAAAGTGCATCTGGGGAATTAATAATGGAAAATAGAGAGATAGTAAATGAATTAAATCGTTATTTTGCATCAGTCTTCACTATAGGGGATGCAAGGAACATCTCAGCAATAGCTGTATATCAGGAAATGGAAGGGAGGGAGGAACTCTGGAAAATTATAATCACCAGAGAAATGCTACTGACAAAATTGTTGAGGCTGTAGACTGACAGGTCCAGACTGACAGTTTCCTAGAATCTTGCAAGAACTGGCTAGGGAGATAGTAGATGCATTGGTTTTAATTTTCCAAAAATCCCTAGATTCAGGAAAGTTCCATTGAATTGGAAGATAGCAAATGTAACTCCTTAATTCAGCAATAAAGTGACAGAAAGTGAGAAACTACAGGCCAATTAGTCCAACATCTGTCATTGGGAAAATGTTAAAAATTATTATCAAAGCTGCTATAGCAGCTAGAAAAACATGGAAAATTTCAAGGTAATCAGGCAGATTCAACATGGTTCTGTCCAAAGGGAAATCATGTTTAACCAATTTATTGGAGTTCCTTGAAGGAGCCACATGTGCTGTGAATAAATGGGTACTGCTGGATGTACTGTACTTAGATTTCTAGAAGGCATTTGAAAAAGTGCCACATCAAAAGTTACTGTAGAAAATAAATGCTTATGCTGTTGGGTGTAATGTTTTGTCCTGGATAGAAAATTTGTTAAATAACAGAAACAGAGAGTTGGCAGAAATGAGTCTTTTTCTGGTTGGCAGGATGTAACAAATGGTATGCCACAGGAATCAGTGCTGGGGCCTCAACCTTTTACAATTTATATAAATGACTTGGATGAAGGAACCAAAGATATGGGGAGGCGGCGAGCTGGGAGAATCACTTTTTGGATGATTCGCATGCTTTCCCACCGCACACGCATCTCCCAGTGCGGACATCCAGCACCATCTGAGCCATGCTGGAAACCAGTGGAAACACCAGGTAAGTACTTTGCATCTGTTTTTAATTTTATTTTAATGTGATTAGCAGGCCTGGGGCTGAATTCTCTGGACCCGCTAGCATCTCCCAGCCCATCAGGAGTATTTCACTCCAGCGGGGTCCAGACTAGCTCCCCACTTTTGGGGAACTAGCGGAACAGCCCCGCTGGAGTGAAAGGGGGGCAATCGGAGCCTCCCAAGGTGTCGGGTGGCGGGGGGTGGTGTCCCCGGGCAGCACCAGTCTGTGCCCCCTGGCACTGCCCAAGGGGCAAAGTGTCCACCATGCCCATGGGGCACCTTGGCACTACCCATCAGGAATGGGGCAGAGCCAAGGAGGTGGGGTGAATTGGGGGAGGGACCTTCTGGGACTGGGGCCTGCTGGGGGCAGCGGCTAGGGGGCAATCGGTGGGGATGGCTGGTCCCACTGCCACTCTGCCATTGCGATCGATGGTGGCTGGAGGGATGCCAGCCATCGGGGCGGGCTGGGGGTGGTATTCAGTTGGGGGGGAAATGGGGGGGGGGGGTCTGCCGGGTGCGGGTCTGCCTCCCGGGGGGGGAGGTCTGCTGGGGAGAGTGTCTGCCGGGGCAATTCTGCCAGGGGGATGGAGGGCTCATCACTGCTGAGGGGGGCTGGAGATCGGGTGGTCCAGGACAGGAGGGGTTGTCCAGGCTGGCCCGGGAATGGTCATGGGGGCCGCGATCATGCTATGGAGGGGATGGAGAGGCAGCAGTGTGAGGGTCCCAGGCTGGCCAGCAATTGAGCTGGCTAGCAAACTGCAGGCTGACAGTTTGAGGCCACTGCGCATGCGTGAAGAGGCCCAGAACTGTCAGCCTCTGGCGTGAAGAGGCCCCCGCCCCCAAGCTTTTAATGATATTCCTGTTTGTGACCTCTGCATTGCGCAGAGTGTGGGAGAAAAAAATCAATGTCATTTACACCAGTTTTCCCACAAATTCCCACAACTTTTTTGGGAGAATTGCAGCAATGGTTGCTAAACAATGATAGTTAGGAAAGTCAATTGTGAAGTGGACATAAGTTGGTTACAAGTGGACATAGATAGATTAAGTGGGTGGGTAAGGTGTGGAAAATGTAGTCTTATGTGGGCAAATTTGAAATGGTCCATTTTGGTAGGAAGAATAAAAAATATATTATCTAAACATTGAGAGATTGCAGAGCTCTGAGGTACAGAGGGATCTGGATGTCCTAATGCATGAATCACAAAAGCTAGTATCCAGGTACAGAAAGTCATTAGGAAAGCAAATAGAATATTATTGTTTATTTTGATGGGAAGTGATGATCAAAGTAGTGAGGTTATGCTTCAGTTTTACAGGGCACTGGTGAGATTACATCTGGAGAGCTGTGTACAGTTTTGGTTTCCTTATTTAAGGAAAGACTGCATTAGAAGCAGTTCAGAAAAGGTTCACTGGGCTATTCCTGGAATAGCTGTCTTATGAGGAAAGGTTGGACAGGTTAGGCTTGTATTCGCTGGAGTTTAGAAGAGTAAGAGGTGACTTCATTGAAACCTTTAACATCCTGAGAGGTCTTAAGATGATGGCTAATGAAAGGATGTTTCCTCCTGTCAGAGAATCTAGAACTAGGGGCCATTGTTTAAAATAATTGATCACTCATCTAAAACAGAGATGAGGAGAAGTTTTTTTTCTCTCAGAGGGGGAGTGGGCCTTTAGTATTCTCCTCCTCAAAAGGCAGTGCAAGCAGAGTGTTTGAAGATTTCTAAAGTAGAGCTGGATAGATTCTTGATTAACAGGGGGCAAAAGGTTATTGGGGGAAGGCAGGAATGTGGTTGAAGTACAACCATGAAGATAAAACCATTATCTTATTGAATGGCGGAGCGGGCTAGAAGGGCTGACTACCGCTGCTACTTCATGTCATAGAATCATAGAATCCCTACAGTGCAGAAGGAGGCCATTTGGCCCAACGAGTCTGCACTGACCATAATCCCACCCAGGCCCTATTCCTGTAACCCTTATATTTACCTCTGACACTGGGGTCAATTTAACATGGCCAATCAACCTAACCCGCACATCTTTGGACTGTGGGAGGAAACCGGAGCACCCGGAGGAAACCCACGCAGACACAGAGAGAATGTGCATACTCCACACAGACAGTGACCTGAGGCCGGAATTGAACCTGGGTCCCTGGAGCTGTGAGGCAGCAGTGCTAATCTCTGTGCCAGTGTGCCGCCCATGGGCAGCACTTTTCTGATCTCGCCACACCTGGCGCAGAACGTGCCAATCCCAGAAAAAAAATCAGCTTTGCGTCTGGCGCCAAACAGTTTGCAATCATCCTGCTCTCTTTTCAATGATATAGGGCAGGAATGTGAGAAAGATCCAATAACTGCACTTCTCCCTCCATGCTGCCAATATTGACATTTTTAATAATTAATCATAACTAAGGACCCCACGCACCCCAGACATTCTCTCTTCCACCTTCTTCCTTCAGGAAAAAGAAACAAAAGTCTGAAGTCACATACCAACCAACTCAAGAACAGCTTCTTCCCTGCTGCAATCAGACTTTTGAATGGACTTACCTTGCATTAAGTTGATCTTTCTCTACACCCTAGCTATGACTGTAACACTACATTCTGCGCTCTTTCGTTTCCTTCTCTATGAATGATATGTTTTGTCGGTATAGCGCGCAAGAAACAATACTTTTCACTGTATGTGAACATAGATTGGAATATCCCTAGGATAAGGGGATTGGATGGGGAGGAGTTTGTTAGGTGTGTTCAGGAGGGTTTCCTGACACAGCATGTGGACAAGCCTACAAGAGGAGAGGCTGTACTTGATCTGATACTGACCAATGAACCTGGACAGGTGTCAGATCTCTCAGTGGGAGAGCATCTTGGGGATAGCGATCATAACTCTATCTCCTTTATGCTTGCATTGGAAAAAGAGAGGATCAGGCAAGCTAGGAAAGCGTTTATATGGAGTAAGGGGAAATATGAAGACATAAGGCAGCAAATTAGAGGAGTAAATTGGAAGAAGGTATTCTCGGGGAAATGTACTGAAGAGAGGTGGCAGTTTTTCAAGGAATATCTGTCTAGAGTTCGACAGGGCAACGTTCCAAGCAGACAGGGAGGAGTTGGTCGGTTAAAGGAATCGTGGTGCACGAAAGCTGTGTGGGATCTAGTCGAGAAGAAAAGGAAAGCATACAAAAAGTTCAGAGAGCTTGGCAAAGATAGGGATCTAGATGAGTATACGGCTTGTAGGAAGGGAGTAAAGAAGGAAATTAGGAGAGCCAGAAGGGGTCACGAGAAGGCCTTGGCAGGTAGGATTAAGGAGAACCTATAAACATGTGAAGAGTAAAAGGATGAGACGTGAAGGAATAGGGCCTATAAAAGGTGAAGGCGGGAAAATCTGTATGGAACCAGTAGAAATGGCAGAGATGCTTAATGAGTATTTTGCCTCGGTTTTCACAGAGGAGAAGGACCTGGGTGGATGTACTGCGGGCTTGTGGTGGACTGAAAAGATTGAGTATGTGGAATTTAACAAAGAGGTTGTGCTGGACTCTTTGAATGGCATCAAGATAGATAAGTCGACGGGTCCTGATGAGATGTACCCCAGGTTACTGTGGGAGGTGAGGGAAGAGATTGCAGAGCCTCTGGCAATGATCTTTGCATCGTCGATGGAGACGGGGGAGGTGCCGGAGGATTGAGGATGTGGTTCCTATTTTCAAGAAGGGAAATAGGGATAGGCCAGGAAATTACCGACCGGTGAGTCTAACCTCAGTGGTTGGTAAGCTGATGGAGAAGAACCTGAGGGACAAGATTTATGAGCATTTAGAGAGGTTTAGTATGCTCAAGAATACACAGCACAGCATGCTCCACAGCATGGAGTTCTTTGAAAATGTGACTAAACACATTGACGAAGGGAAAGTGGTAGATGTGGTTTATATGGATTTTAGCAAGGTGTTCGATAAGGTCCCCCATGCAAGACTTCTAGAAAAAGTGAGAGGGCATGGGATCCAAGGGGCTGCTGCCCTGTGGATCCAGAACTGGCTTGCCCAAAGGAGGCAGAGAGTGTGTATAAATGGGTCTTTTTCTCAATGGAGGTCGGTCACCAGTGGTGTGCTCCAGGGATCTGTTCTGGGACCCTTGCTGTTTGTCATTTTCATAAATGACCTGGATGAGGAAGTGGAGGGATGGGTTGGTAAGTTTGCTGATGACACAAAGGTTGGTGGGGTTGTGGATAGTCTGGAGGGATGTCAGAAGTTACAGAGGGACATAGATAGGATGCAAGACTGGGCGGAGAAGTGGCAGATGGACTTCAACCCAGATAAATGCGTAGTGGTCCATTTTGGCAGGTCAAATGGGATGAAGGAGTACAATATAAAGGGAAAGACTCTTAGTACTGTCGAGGATCAGAAGGACCTTGGCGTCTGGGTCCATAGGACTCTAAAATCGGCCCCGCAGGTGGAGGAGGTGGTTCAGAAGGCGTATGGTGTGCTGGCCTTTATCAATCGAGGGATTGAGTTTACGAGTCCGGGGATAATGATGCAGCTATATAAGACCCTGGTCAGACCCCACTTGGAGTACTGTGCTTAGTTCATTACAGGAAGGATGTGGAAAAGATTGAAAGGGTGCAGAGGAGATTTACAAGGATGTTGCCTGGATTGAGTGGCATGCCTTATGAAGGTAGGCTGAGGGAGCTTGGTCTTTTCTCCTTGGAGAGACGTAGGATGAGAGGAGACTAATAGAGGTATATAAGATGTTGAGAGGCATAGATCGGGTGGACTCTCAGAGGCTTTTTCCCAGGGTGGAAATGGCTGCTATGAGAGGACACAGCTTTAAGGTGCTGGGTGGTAGGTACAGGGGAGATGTTAGGGGGAAGCTTTTCACACAGAGGGTGGTGGGCGAGTGGAATCGGCTGCTGTCAGTGGTGGTGGAGGCAAACTCAATAGGGTCTTTTAAGAGACTCCTGGATGAGTACATGGGACTCAATAGGATAGAGGGTTATAGGTAGGCCTAAAAGGTCGGGATATGTTCGGCACAACTTGTGGGGCCGAAGGGCCTGTTTTGTGCTGTAGTTTTTCTATGTTTCTATGTTAATACATGTGACAATAATAAGTCAAACTGAATCAAATTTAGATGTTCCCATCGATCCTTCACACAATTTATTAAAAATCCTTTTAATTGATATTTCTACCCTGTTTATTATAAATTGTTTCAGTGTTCTGGAGGAAAAGAAAAATTAAATGCCCTTTAAAATTTAGATATCTGTATCAATCAGTAGCTAACATTCTGGCAATATTGCTACCCTCTTGGAACCAGCAAGTCAATTTGATATTCTATTTGATCTTTTGCTTTGCACAATATAGCGATAACAGTTCTTTAAAGGGTATGGAATAACAAACAAAATCTTATGTGCCAGTTTTCATGTTAGCTCTTAATTTATAGCAGTTTTAGTCAATATCTTCTTTGCGATTTTCCTCAAAATAGTTTCTCGGAATCTCAGTGCCAGTGAGTCACAATGTCTTTAATAATTGTGTGCTACCAATGCAAATGGCTTTGATGATAGTCTACATAAATTCGTGTGGGCTACTTTTATGACAGAGGTTAATAAATACTTGCCAAAAAAAAATGGAATTCAGGGTATCCCTATTTAGCATCGTATTGTAGGATGCTCCCTACATATGCCAGTAAGCCTGTAACATTCTGGTACACATTTAATTGCAGTCAGAATTTACTTTCAAAAGCTACTGGTTCTAAAAGCATGAAAAAAATGGCATTCCAATTACAAAATGACACTTCATAAGCCTCTGCTATGAAGCACAGCTAACAACAGGGTCATTCTTTAATTGGAAATTATTGTAACGTTATTGGCTTTAGATAGAATTCCCTGAAAGCCTTCATGCTAAAGTCACTTAGTGACACCTCAGCCCTGTGCGATTGGAAGCAGGTTAAGTACAGCATTATACTTCAAACGTACTTCATTGACTTTAAAGTGCTTTGAGATATGGCGTTGTGAAAGGTGCAAAAATGCAAATCTTTCTTTCTAGCACTCAAATGTGTGAAAAATAATATTAGATATGTATCAATTTTGTCTTTATTAGCTTAATTTGAATAGAGGCAGTTCACAGAAGATGCATCAAACTAATCTGGCAAGAGAACATGAAACAAGAGGGGAAAAACTGGAGATTTGAGTTCTTTTCAGCATTGAAAGGAGATGACCAAAAGGTTTTATGTAAAGTTAACCATTAAATAAAATGAGACAAGGAGAACAAAGCTCATTCTATTAGAATCTAAATGTTAAGATATTGGGCAGATGTGCACAAACATCTATGTTCAGGCAAAAAAACAGTAGATGCTGTTGCACAGACTAGCAATGACAGAACATCAGTGCAAATGGATTATCACATGTAGTTAAAAAGTTGAATAGCCCAAGGCTGAGGAAATGATTATTCTGTTGCTCTAATAAGACTTACATTTTCAGAAATGTGGTTAAGATTGAAGGTCGATTAGTTAATTACACACTGTTTATAATGATTCAATCTGGAACAAGGACACCTGAAGTATGAACCTTAGATGGCAATTTGAGGGTACTGCAACTAGTTTCAGCACTACTAGCTATGGAACAGCTTAGGTGCCTGGAGATTAAGCCGATAGAATCCGTAAGCTTCAATCTTCTTTCATGGTGGTAGTGCGTTCTGGCTTTGTATTGTGCAGGCTTTGGTGTAAGGATAGCTATAAAATAAATTTGACTAGCTCTGAAAGATTTGGAATTATCTTTGAATAACTACTTCAGAAGACTTCACATAGTCTTTGCAGAGGGTCCAGGATGCATGTTTCATGTCCTTAAAACAATGGGAAGCTTCAAATGAATAACCTCCAAATCTAATTCATACCAAACAGTGCTAGTGGTGGATTTTCAAATGCATTGTGCTGTCATGTCAGATTGAACTGCTTCTTTGAATTTAACTTGCCCCATTTATAAAATAAACTCAAACGATGTATAAATGTCCATGTAAATTCAGCAAATGCAACTCACAATGTCATCCATTGTAATTGTGATAGAGATGCAGTATTTTTCTTTGTCTATGCTTAGCTTGCTATGTGGCCTTTTAAATCCAGTCGCAATGCACAAGGGTTTTGAAGAAAAAAACAAAATAATCAAAATCATGGCCGATCCAAACTGTGCAAGGTCAGTTTGGGTTGTAAAACTGCAAACTAGAGGGGAGGAACCAAACAACTGGGAGATTTATTCAGTTAAGTGCACAACATCCAATTATTTTTGACTCCTAACCTCCAGTTACGAAAATTCAAAGCAGGTAAGGCAACCTGTGAAAGGTTATATGGGTGGCTGGGGCTGTTCATTAAACTGAGATGTGAGCTGGGCAGAGTGACGCTGAGACAGCTAGCTTGGTATTCTTCAGACTCTGATCTTTTATAGTTTTCAGTTTGAAGGATCCTGGGGCTATTAGCTTGACATTTGGATTTTTGGATTGTTACTTGACATACCTTGAAAAGACTAGTGTGAGTCTGGACTTGTTTGCAAACTGTGGTTAACCGCGAGCTGTTCAAAGAGTTTAAATCATGAATGTGTGGGAAATGTGATGTGTCAGGATTAGCATAGGTATCACTCTTAAAGGGACTTGTACCAATTAAATGTGATCGATCAGCAGAGGTGACCACCCAAAATCTAGAAGGGTCATGTTAATCACCGTGTGCTGTCTTTTTTTATTAATTCATGGAATGTGGGCATTGCTGGCTAGGCCAACATTTATTGCCCATCCCTAATTCTCCTTAAAAAGATGGTGATGAGCTGTCTTCTTGAACCACTGAAGTCCATGAAGTGTTGGTACACCCACAGTACTGTTAGAGAGGGAATTCCAGGATTTTGACCCAGTGACAGTGAAGGAGCGGCGATTTATTTCCAACTCAAGATGTTGAATGGCTTTGAGGGGAACTTCCAGGTGGTGGTGTTCCCATTTGGCTGCTGCCTTTGTCCTTCTAGATGGTAGTAGTCATGGGTTTGGAAAGTGCCTTGGTGAATCCCTGCAGTGACACTTGTGGATGGTACACACTACTGCCACTGTTCATTGGTGGTGAAGGGAGTGAAAGTTTGTGGAAGGAGCGTCAATCAAACAGGCGGCTTTGTCCTGGATTCTTGAGCATTGTTGGAGCTGCACTCATCTAGACAAGTGGAGTTTTCCTCAGACTCCTGACTTGTAGAAGGAGGACTTCTATGAGGAGTCAGGAAGTGAGATACTCACCACAAGATGCTTAGCCTGTGACCTGCTCTTGTAGCCACAGTATTTATTTGGCTAGTCCAGTTTAGTTTCTAGTCAATGGTGACCCCCAGGATGTTGATATTGGGGAATTCAGCAATGGTAATGCCATTGAATGTCAAAGGGCAATGGTTCCATTCTCTTTTGTTGGAGATGATCATTGCTTGGCACTTGTGTAGTGTGAATTTTATTGGCCACTTGTCAGCCCAAGCTCCAATATTGTCCTGTTCTTGTTGCATTTGGACGTGAACTGCTTCAGTATTTTTGAATTAATGAACGGGGCTGAACATTGTGCAGTCATCAGTGAAGATCCTATGTCTGACCTTAGGATGGAAGGAAGATCATTAATGAAATAGCTGTAGATGGTTTGGCCATCATCTCATTATTCTCAGTGCAGTTAAATTAGCTCTGGATTGTATCTACAGTATCTAATCTCATTTGTTTCATGGGATGGGAACATCATTTGTTGGAGAAATTCCCAAGCCTGCTATCAAGAAGATACTGAGACTAGGATGCTTTGGATGAGACTTTTTGTTGCTTTCCACAGAGCTTACTTCTCCAATCCATCACAATCATGTCTTGGTGATGGCTGGCTTGATGTACACATCTGAGTATAATTATCCAATCAATACCCAACACCGGTTCACTATTGTAACCTTCATCTATAAGGTTTTTAACATCCATGAACAAAACCTATTAAATACAAGCATCATTGGAAAGGTCAGCAATTGCTGCTCAGTCCTAATTGCGCTTCAGAAGGTGGTGGTGAGCTGCTTTCTTGAACCACTGTAGCCCATCTGGTAGAGTGCTGTTAGGAAGGGAGTTCCAAGTTTTTATTTCAGCAAGAATGAGGGAATGGTGATATAGGGCCCTATTTTATCATTTTCATTCTAAGTGCTGGGCGGACTTGAAACTGGGAGTGTTTCAGATCCATCTTTTAGATCCGTTCTCAGGCGCCCCCATACGCACCCTGCCTGAAAAAATATCAGCGACTCTGAATCATGCTGCAGAAGCCTGTGAGCGGGGCTTAACGCGCCTGAAACTCTGCAGCTCCGATCGGTGCCAACAACTGTGCATGCGCAGTAAAAAAAAGGATAGAAAAATGCTCCCCTGCCACATCGCACCCAGGCTAGATAATGCCTCCCTATGGCCCCCACAAACATTTCCCCACCCCCACAACATTAATGACCCCCTTATCCCCCCACCCCCCCCACTACCCAGACTGGTCATGGCCCCCTGCCCCCCTTCTCCCCCACCAATCACACGGAAAGTGGCAGTGAACCCCCCACCGATCACACGCAGAATGGCAGCAGAACCCCCCTTCCCCCTCACTGAGCAGAGGCAGAGTGGCAGCGGACTGCCCCTGACCCCCTCGTGCCCCCCACTGATCTACGTGGAGCCATCTGACCCACCTCCCTCCCCCCTCACTGATCTGAGCTGGTGAGCCATCTGACCCACCTTCCCCCCAATCTGAGTCAAAGAGCCATCTGACTTGCCTCCCCCCCCCACCTCCCCACCCCCCCGTCCCCCCCCACCGATCTGAGTCAGAGAGTCATCTGACCCAACTCTCCCCACTGATCTGAAGTAGATTTGAACTGGAAAATCATGACCAAGGTTAATGGACCTTTGCATAGTCCCACCTGCCACCCCCCCCTTCCCCCCACCCCCCCCCACCCCCCCCCCCCCCCCCCCCCCGCTCATCCCCGCTATGATTCCCATGACGGGTGGGATGGGAAAATTGCACCCCACAAAAGTTAGAAAAGTAACTCAACCTCCAATTTTAAGATGATAGGGTGGAAGCATTTCTATTGCAAACGTATGTTTTATATCACTGTTTACTCTTTGCATGTTTATCTTGTGAAAAATATATTTACTTCACACTTAAACTTAAAATAAGGTTGATATTGCAATGTTTTTAATTCACTGAAGATTGACAAAAGCATGTAGAAGTCTAGTATAAACCCAACAGCTAAAGCAGAAGGATTGTTCTGTATTTTCATTGCCACATTCGCGATAATATTTGCTTCGGCAGGAACAGGAGTGAAGATATTTTCAAAAGGCATTGGGAGTTAATATTTATTTATGGGAATGATCAAAGATACATGAGCTGTAAAGGTCTAGAATAAAGGTAGAACAGTGCCAAAAACAGAATCGTAACCGAAACAGAAGTAAGAGTACGAGATGCATTTTAACCTGCTGTGGTGGGTAAGTTTGTTTCGAAGTAGCAGGTTAAAACATATGGGGCGGAACTCTCCCAAAGAAATAATAAGTGTCGAATTTGCTGGAGTAATTTACGTTGGTGTTTTCAGTGGAAATTTAGAGAAGAATCTCCCACACCCTGTGCCCTGCAGAGGCCACCAGCGTGAACGTCACTAAATTTCAGGGGCCTATTCCCACTGGAGAGGCTGAAATCAGCAGGCTGAGCAGTGCTGAGATCGGCACATGCGCAGTGGCCCTGCATGATGGCCTCCCGATTGCTTGCCAGCTTGATCGCTGGCCAGTGCCCCACTCCCGCAACGCTGGCTCTCCGCACCCTGTTCATTGGTCCCCCCGACCATTCCTGGGCCCAGCCTCGACCCCTCCTCCCCCCCGGCCTGCTGCGATCTCCAGCCCCTCCCATCGAATTCCCCCCCCCAATAGTAACCCCCCCACTGCAGTCCCGATCCCCTCCTGCAGTGCTGACCCACCAAACAGGCTGACAACCCCCACAACCCCCATCCCCCACCCCCCCCTCCCCCACCAGCTTACCCTCCCCTTTCCAGCACACCCCAATCGCTGGCCTCTTTCCTTCGCCCACCAGTCTCTATGCAGAGTGGCAGTGGGACCCCCCCACCCCCACCAATTACCTCCTGGGCCCCACCCCATCAGCTGCCCCCATAGACCCTGTCCCCTTGGCACTGCTCTATTCCCAATCGGCAGTGCCAAGGCTCTTCCAGACATAGACACTTTGCCCCTTGGGTAGTGCCAGGGGCACAGGCTGGCACTGCCAGGGTGCCAATGGCCAGAGGGCACCTCCCCTCCGCTGTCCGACCCTCTGGGAGGGCTACGATTGCCCTCCCTTCACTCCAGCAGGGAAGTAAACCCCGCTGGAGTGAACCACTCCAGCGGGTTGGGCTATACTAGCTGGCCCGGATACTTAAGTCCCAGGCCCACGAATCACTTGAAATTATATTGAAATGACCATTTAAGTGGTCTATGTGCCTCCCCACCGATTTCCAGCGCTGAGCAGGCGCTGCCGGAAATCCCATGCTGGCAGATGCTAGCGGAGTGCGAACGTGCATGCGAACCCCATGAATGGAGTCAATGTGACAATCACACAGCCCACTGCGCTCAAAAATTAGCACAGCGGGTTGGGAGAATCGCGGCCATGAAATTGTAGGAGTGCCAGGAAGTTAAAGGCTGCCCAATATCAGCCTTTAACTTGAGTAGGATCTGCAGCATTCAGGAAATGCTCGTCACATCTGCCGTTTAATATGCCCAGTGTTCATGAGCTGCTCTTTTAACCAGGATTCTGCATTTGACAGAGTAGGCACAACTTCATTGGGCAGCTTGACATCATGCCAGTTCTAGTTTCCTGCAACCCTGAAAGTCAAAAGTAAATATAACAGTTTGATTAAAAAGCCATTGACAAATTGCCTGTTGAAACTAGACTGACTCCATGAAAATTGCAGGAAATTAGGACATGTTTTTCCTCACAATGGAACCAGCCAGTTCAGGAGTGCAAGGTGTAGGCTCACAACCCAACCCATCAAGGAATGAGCTGAAAAAGGGGCTTAGGAGAGCTAGGAGGGGACATGAGAAGTCCTTGGCGGGTCGGATCAAGGAAAACCCCAAGGCTTTTTACTCTTATGTGAGGAATAAAAGAATGACCAGGGTGAGGTTAAGGCCGGTCAAGGACAGTAGTGGGAACTTGTGTATGGAGTCAGTAGAGATAGGCGAGGTGATGAATGAATACTTTTCTTCAGTGTTCACCAAGGAGAGGGGCCATGTTTTTGAGGAAGAGAAGGTGTTACAGGCTAATAAGCTGGAGGAAATAGATGTTCGGAGGGAGGATGTCCTGGCAGTTTTGAATAAACTGAAGGTCGATAAGTCCCCTGGGCCTGATGAAATTTTTCCTAGGATTCTTTGGGAGGCAAGGGATGAGATTGCAGAGCCTTTGGCTTTGATCTTTGGGTCCTCACTGTCCACGGGGATGGTGCCAGAGGACTGGAGAATGGCGAATGTTGTTCCTCTGTTTAAGAAAGGGAATAGAAATGACCCTGGTAATTATAGACCGGTTAGTCTTACTTCGGTGGTTGGTAAATTGATGGAAAAGGTCCTTCGGGATGGGATTTACGACCATTTAGAAAGATGCGGATTAATCCGGGATAGTCAGCACGGATTTGTGAAGGGCAAGTCGTGCCTCACAAATTTGATTGAATTTTTTGAGGAGGTAACTAAGTGTGTTGATGAAGGTAGGGCAGTTGATGTCATATACATGGATTTTAGTAAGGCGTTTGATAAGCTCTCCCATGGTCGGCTTATGATGAAAGTAAGGAGGTGTGGGATAGAGGGAAAGTTGGCCGATTGGATAAGTAACTGGCTATCTGATCGAAGACAGAGGGTGGTGGTGAATGGAACATTTTTGGACTGGAGGCAGGTTGCTAGCGGAGTGCCACAGGGATCAGTGCTTGGTCCTCTGCTCTTTGTGATTTTTATTAATGACTTAGAGGAGGGGGCTGAAGGGTGGATCAGTAAATTTGCTGATGACACCAAGATTGGTGGAGTAGTGGATGAGGTGGAGGGCTGTTGTAGGCTGCAAAGAGACATAGATAGGATGCAAAGCTGGGCTGAAAAATGGCAAATGGAGTTTAACCCTGATAAATGTGAGGTGATTCATTTTGGTACGACTAATTTAAATGTGGATTACAGGGTCAAAGGTAGGGTTCTGAAGACTGTGGAGGAACAAAGAGATCTTGGGGTCCATATCCACAGATCTCTAAAGGTTGCCACTCAAGTGGATAGAGCTGTGAAGAAGGCCTATAGTGTGTTAGCTTTTATTAACAGGGGGTTGGAGTTTAAGAGCCGTGGGGTTATTCTGCAACTGTACAGGACCTTGGTGAGACCACATTTGGAATATTGTGTGCAGTTCTGGTCACCTCACTATAAGAAGGATGTGGAAGCGCTGGAAAGAGTGCAGAGGAGATTTACTAGGATGCTGCCTGGTTTGGAGGGTAGGTCTTATGAGGAAAGGTTGAGGGAGCTAGGGCTGTTCTCTCTGGAGCGGAGGAGGCTGAGGGGAGACTTAATAGAGGTTTATAAAATGATGAAGGGGATAGATAGAGTGAACGTTCAAAGACTATTTCCTTGGGTGGATGGAGCTATTACAAGGGGGCATAACTATAGGGTTCATGGTGGGAGATATCGGAAGGATATCAGAGGTAGGTTCTTTACGCAGAGAGTGGGTGGGGTTTGGAATGGACTGCCTGCAGTGATAGTGGAGTCAGACACTTTAGGAACATTTAAGCGGTTATTGGATAGGCACATGGAGCACACCAGGATGATAGGGAGTGGGATAGCTTGATCTTGGTTTCAGATAAAGCTCGGCACAACGTCGTGGGCTGAAGGGCCTGTTCTGTGCTGTACCGTTCTATGTTCTATGTTCCATCCTGCATCCTTGAAAGGCACTTCTGAAAATGGAGTGGAGAATCCTGGAATATGCCTGCCATTTTTAAAGGGCTTTCAACTCAGTGAAAATTCAGTCCTCAAGGTATTATAAGCAGATGAACTTTTTAGGCTTTTTGATAGCTGGGTAGAGTGAGGAATGGGTTGGGAACTATGCAGTTTTAACAGACAAGTTGTCATGGTTCACAACAATTCATGGGTGTTGTGAACCATAGTCTGCATGAGGGAACCTTTTGAAAAATAAGTTTAAAAGGTCCTACCTACGCTCCCCAAGCCAAAGTATGTCCTTAACGCAAACCATATGGCCTCTCATTTTCCCCATGTGAAGGTATGACATAACAAGCCTTGGCAGAGGGCCCAGAAACCCATTAACCTGTTTACATACCTGATGCAGAGAGAAAACATCACTCGATTTGACAGCTCTGGCCCCCTGATCTGTGCTGTCAACTTCAGAATGTTTATTTGCATAAGATAAAGAGGTTTTAATTGCTTGCTGTTTCTGCTATTGATACTTGAAAAGATCTAAATGATTGATACATTGGTGTGGTAGCAGGGGGGGAATTTCTTTAAGAAAGTGGAAAGTTGTCAATAAATGACTTAAAAAATTATTACGCTGACAATTTAGCACAGATTGATTCTTTACAATGTACAGAGGGTGACTGAGCATGGAATTGCTATAGTTTAGCCTGGGGACTTAATGACCCATAGGGGTTGTTCAGGGAGGAAGACCCTGGCAGGGGGAGGAGGGATAAGGTGTCATAATATGAATTGGGTTGGGGGAGGGCTGACTCAACGACCAAGCTGGGATTCAAGGATCCTTCTTAAAGGACACCCTGATTTCAAAGTTAAAGGTTCTTCATTCCCACCCACACTGACATTGAGACCCCCTCTTGAACATGGAGAACACCCTCAACCCATTGCACTTGGAGGGACAACCGCCCCATCACTGAAAAATCCTGGAACACCTCCCCACCCCACACACATATAGAACCCCCCAACCCAATGGGGTGAAACAGAGGGCCTGGCTCTGGCAGTGCCAACCTGGGCACTTCCCTGCCATGTCCTCACCATCTGGAGACTATACTTACCTCTGCGTCCCCACCCTGGTGCTCACCTTTGAAAACCAGAGTGATTCGCATTGGCGGGGTGGGCGGGGCGGGGGGGCTGGTGGGTGGGGGGAGGGGGGGGCCTTCAATGCTCCCGGAAGCAATGGCGGTAAACTGTGTAATGATATTTAAATGTCGTCAATTTTATGGAAATCAGCTTCATGTCCCTTCCAGGGCTGGCGGGGAAGTGGGAAAGATCTCAAACTAAGATCTCACTGCCGCAAATCCCATTATGGTCCTGTTGTGAGTGTTAGCAGTCATAATGGGATTTCTGCCCGTGGAGAAAGGGCCTTGAGAAACTCGTCTGTTGACTGTTTTTTACAAATATCCTGTCTTGCCTGCATTGATGCCACCTGATGTGGAGGCAGGAAATTCCCGCTTTTATCTTGGCTTTATTATTATAACTAAAAACACGATTGTACAATACTGTCCGTATCACCTTCTTACTTGATTCTGGATTATCTGTACATTTATCAAGGTCGCTGCTAAGTATAATCTTCACTAAATTATTCGTGAATTACTATAGCTTTTGACTACCTGTTTGCAATGCTTCAGGGTCAGCTACTGATGTGCCGTATTATTAAAAAAATCATTGTGGCTCTATTTTCTGCCCACAAACTCTTCTGCTTCTCAATGTTTATGCCAGTTTTGCTAACTTAACTGTCACAACATAATTGTAGGCTTTAGTGGCTAAGTGCCTAAAGTGGTATCCTGACCTTTTATTCACTCAGGGGATGTGGGAATTGCTGGCTAGCAGAGAATTTATTGTCCATCCCTAATTGTCCTTAAGAAGCTGCCTTCTTGAACTGCTGAAATCCATGTGGTGTAGGTATACCGACAGTGCTATTAGCAAGGGAATTCCAGGATTTTGACCCAGTGATTGTGAAGGAACAATGAGATATTTCCAAGTCATGATGGCAAGACGCCTGGAGGGGAACTTCTAGATGGTCGTGTTCCCATGTATTTACTGCTTTTGTCGTAGAGTCATAGAATTATACAGCGCAGAAAAGTCCCTTCGGCCCATCGAGTCTGCACCGACAATAACCACCACCAAAGTTGCACTAATTCCATTTTCCAGCACTTGTCCCATATCCTTGAAGGTTATGATCTTTCAAATGCTCATCCAAATACTGTTTAAAGATTGTAAGTTTTCTGGCCTCCACTATCTTTCCAGGTAGTGCATTCCTGTTACCCACCACTCTCTGAGTGAAAGAATGTTTGCTCAATCCCCTCTGAATCTCTTGCTCCTCACCTTAAAACAATGCGCCTTCATGATTGACCCCTTAGCCAAGGGAAACAGCTGCTTCTTATTTACCCTGTCCATACCCCTCTTACTCTTTTACACCTGAATCATGTCCCCATCAGCCTTCTCTGCTCTAGAGAAAACAATCCAAGTCTATCCAGTCTCTCCTTATATCTCAAATGTTCCAACCCAGGCAACATCCAGGTGAATGGAGGGATACAAAAGAATGGTCTAGTTTGGACCAGGGAGCGGCGCGGGCTTGGAGGGCCGAAGGGCCTGTTCCTGTGCTGTATTGTTCTTTGTTCTTTTGTCCTTTGTTCTTTGTACCCCCTCCAGTGCAATCACATCCTTCCTATAGTGAGGTGACCAGAACTGCACACAGTTCTCCAGCTGTGGCCTAACCAACATTCTGTACAGCTCCAACATACCCTGTGCCACGACTGATAAAACCAAGTGTCCCATATGCCTCCTTAAATATTCCATTCACTTGCTCTGCTGTCTTCACGGATTTGTGAATAAGTACCCCAAGTTCCATCTGTTCCTCTGAGCTTCCTAGTGTCCTGCCATTCATTAAATACGACTTTGTTATGTCTTCCAAAGTGCATCAACTCATCCTTATCAGGGTTAAATACCATCTGCCACTGCTCTGCTCATCTGATCAACCCATCTATATCTTCCTGTAACCTACAACCTTCTACTTTATTATTAACCCTCCCAATCTTGGTGTCACCTGCAAACTTGCTCATCAATCCCCCCACATTATCATCAATATCATTTATGGATACAACAAACAATAAGGTACAGCACTGAACCTTATGATACGCCACTGGACATCAGCTTCCAGTCAGTCAAGCAGCCTTCTACCACCACCATTTGTGTCCTATAACTAAACCAGTTTCTGATCCATCTTGCCAAATTTCCCTGAATTCCATGCACTTCAACCTTCTCAATCAGTCTCCCATGTGGGACCTTGTCAAAGGCTTTGCTAAGGTCCATACACTGCATCAACTGCACTTCTCTCATCCACACACTCGATCACTTTTCGAAAAATTCGATCAGATTTGTTTGGCAGAATCTTCCTGACAAAGCCAGATGGTAGTGGTCTTGGGTTTGGAAGGTGCTGTCTAATGAGCCTTGGTGTGTTCCTACAGTGCATCTTGTAGATGGTACACACGGCTGCCACTGTTTGTTGGTGGCGGAGGGAGTGAACATGTGGAGGGAGTGAACATCACTCCCAATCCAAGCAACAATTGTGTTTTTAAATCCACATCCTTATTTGATGTGTGCCAATCAACCGGGTTGCTTTGTCATGGATGGCGTCAAGCTTCTTGAGTATTGTTGGAGCTGCACTCATCAGGAAAGTGGAAAGTATTCCATCACTCTCCTGACTATTTTCAACGGAATCTCTTGGATGCAGATTGGCCTCAGCAGAACCATACCAAACACCCCTGATGATGGACAGGGTCATCTTCCTTGAAGGATAAGTAACAAACTAACTAGAGTTCACAAGATAAGGTCAGGGGGAGCAGTTGTGATCCAACAGTGGTAGAGGCCATTTAAATGAACAGTTAACTTGATGTTTGGATTAAGATGCACCCATTCTTAACAGCAGGAGAACTTAGTCAGCAAAAGTGAGGATTGAGATGGGGGAAAGGAGCAATAGAACATAAGAGATGGCCACAGGTAGACAAAAATAATGAGGAGCTGACTGCCCAGGAGCCATTTTCAATCCAAGCAACAATTGTGTTTTTAAATCCACATCCTTATTTGCAAAATGCCTCTATGATCTGACCCTTACCTGTGTCTGCAATCCCATCCATGTCTTGAACCCACGGAGATATCTGTGCACTTTTGATCCTGCCTTTTGCACATGGCTGATTTTTATTGCAGCACTATTGGTGGGGCTATGCCTTCAGCTGTCTGGACCTGAATCTATAGAATTCACTCGCTGAACCTGTCTTCCTCCTCATAGGAGAGGAAGTTCAGCAGAAAAAGGGGTTAATGTGAGACTGGAGGACAGAACTGCTGATATAGTGATGTAGAGAGTCACCCAAGAGTAGACTGTCTAGGGAGTAGAGTCTAGAAGGAGCTGGCATGGAGACAGCACCCATGCATGGCAGTGCCTTGGATATGTACATATCAATAGGCTAACAATAATGGTGGTACAGCGGTTAGCACTGCTGCCTCATAGCGCCAGAGACCCAGGTTCAATTCCAGCCTTGGGTGACGGTGTGGAGGTTGCATATACTCCCCATGTCTGCGTGGATTTCCTCAGGGTGTTCCAGTTTGCTCTGACAGTTCAAAGATGTGTAGGTTACATGGATTGGCCATGCTAAATTGCCCCTTAGTGTCCTAAAATGTGTAGTTTAGAGGGATTAGCCATGGTTATAGGGTGGGAGAGATGCTCTATTGGAGAGTTGGTGCAGACTTGATGGGCCGAATGGCCTCCTTTTGCCCTGTAGTGTTTCTATGATAACAAGTGGTTTATGTTTAACCATACAACCTCAAGAGCTCTCCATGAGACCCAAACAACCTGTACAACACTCCCCACTTCACCTTCCTGCTTTATGACACTCATTAGAACCTACCTCTTTGCTCAAGCTTTTGGTCAAGAACCCTAATATTTCCTTGTAGTTTTGTACAATGGGAAGCGCCTGGGATTTTATCATGTTAAGGATGCTGCATAAATACAAGTTGTTGTTGGTAATGCTTCAAAATATACAGAACAACAAGAATAAAGTATAAATTGTGCTGAATTAGGTTCAGCTAGAACACCGCTTCCATCAGCCATCTAATTGCAAATACATTCAATTAACAGTTTTAGCCTGCACAAAATAGATCTCTGATTGATACATTCTGTCTTCTGGTTGGACAAGAGAAACAGTGACAATTAAATGAAATCATTATGCAGGATTGATATTAAAGTAATTATTGGCACCGGTTTGTGCATAGCTGGTAAATAGTCACTGGGACAGAAAGCTTTTCTTTAAAAAGCCAGGAATGCAAAAGGAACATTGAATGTTGGACAAACCTTTGCTTGTTTGTTAAACTGCTGGAAAGTCTACCATAAGCAGAGTTGTTTTTAACATTCGATGCAAGAAGCAGCAGAATAATGTATTTACACATGAGCGCTTCAATCATTAAAGGTCAGAGTTTCAAGTTCATGTCCACTTAAATCTGACAGCTGCAATTGTCAATTCCCTGTGAGCCTAATGGATGAAGCATTTTACATACCTTCGCGGTTGGATATTTTACATAGAGTGAGGAATTGACATCATTCTAATAAAAGTGCGAGCTCCATTAGCTGATACAGAGCAGAGTATTTATTGAGCACTCAAGTTTTGATTGCATCCTCCTGTGGTTAGAGGGCTGTCACATGCAAATAAATAATCAGAGATAAACTACAAGAAATGAGCATTAAAAAGAGAATAAAAGTCACCGCAAATCAAAGATTCGACTCATTTTAGGTTTATCATTCATGTGATCTGCTCCTACACAGTTCGGTCTGTGATTTTATCCCACCCATCTTGTAAATTTCACAGCCCTTAAATTGGGAAAGTAACCAAAGTCTGCATGGCCTGGATTTTGCACTTGTAATAATGATAAAACTATTTGTGCTTACTGTTATTACTCCTTTGAAACACACAGCAATCTCTGCAGACCATACATTAATAGTTAAAAGTGGAGATGCAGAAAGTTGCTGTCAGTGATTCTACATTTCTCCATAGGATGTACTGTGGAAGACTCCCCAGGCTGCAATCAAGTAGAAACCACTGAACTGGTGAGAACTTGCCATTTTACTCTATTAGTCTTGCTGTAAAAACCCTTTCTAAAGTTATATCTTGCTGGTTGCGGTGTAACTGGGTTTTTAATGGTGGTCTCAGTTTATAATTACTGCTGAACAGCTTCATTTGTCATGAAAAGCTCATTTTATATTTGTAGAATGTGGAAGTTCTCCATTATAATAAATAAAGTTTTATATCTATGTCACCCACATTTCACTGGCAAGACCATGATTTCAGGTTTTCAATCACCCCTTGCCAGCGGAGTAATGTGAAACATGACATGGTAACCGGGGAACTTCATTTTTATACATTAGCATGTTATTAGCAAGCACTCACTCCGGGATTTCTCCTCAACCCCTCACCCTCCCACTGAATATTCAGTAGCACCAGCACCATTTACAATAGCTGGATAGAAATTTAAATCTGATGACCTCACCTCCAAAGTCTATATAGAGCAGAGTGCTCCAGTCACCCTCACCTTCTTGGTGCTGACCACAGAACGGGCAATGGAGAGGACGCAAGAAAAGTTCAACTCGGGGTGGGGGGTGGGAGGGGCGCGGGGGGGGGGGGGGGGCAGGGGTGGTTCTCAGGCTTTTGGCTAAGATCAAGTTTAGTAATTGCTGTTCTGCACTTGATAGAAGTCAATGAGCTTACACTGAGGCTTCATTTGAAGCAATTTTTAAAAACGCCATCCAGGCCTTTTGGCTAAGATGAAGCTCAGATCAAGCACTGGAAGGAGTGTAATGCCTGCTCCTATCAGCTTGGATCTTGTTGATCAAGTCCAAGACAGGAAATGGGGAGCCTGTCTTGTCAGCTTGGATCTATAATGTCTCTCTTGTAGGGACTTTGATTGGATTTTGATTGGATATAACTAAATTTAAAAAAAGGGCCTTTTGGCTAAGATGAAGCTCAGATCAAGCCTGGGAGGTGGCGTAATGCCTTACCCTGTCAGCTTGGGTCTTGCCTCTCAAGCCCAATATGAAAAGAATAGCCTGTTTTCTCAACTTGGATCTGTTTCGAATTAGATTTTTGATTGGGAATAAAGTACCAAAAGGTACACAAAAAAATGGGGCCTGTTGACTAAGATCAAGCATCAGATCAAGCCCGAGATGAGGTGCAATGCCTTTACTTGTCAGCTTGGATCTTGTTTGTCTTTTTTGTGGAGACCATGAATTGGATTCAGGACTATGTGCTGAGGGAGCATTCAAGCTTGGGGTAGTCACCACCAAGATGCAATGGGGAAAGGCCACTTTGTAAGGCCTTTCAGCCAACGTACAATGAGGGGCTGGTGACTGTGCAAACCCCTTGGACTGTGTGTTTAACCCTAACTGTATGTAACTTTATTGAAGCACCACAGAGTGCAATATGACTGATGTATATAGTTTGTAAAGAATTTTACTCTGTAATGAAAATATTGAAATGTATGTAATATTCTCATTACTAAACTAAAGCACCCCAGAAACCATCTTGATCTCATAGAGTCATACAGCACAGAAACAGGCCCTTTGGCCTGCCATGTCTATGCCAACCATCAAATACCAATCTATACTAATTCCACTGACCAGCACTCGGACCATTGTGTGTTAATGGGTGCAGCAGGGGATTGGTAGTGGTGACCATGGTGGAAGGATATCTGAGGAAATGGGAGGTATAGGATGTTCGATCTCTGTTGCATACCACCTAGGAATTTGGTCAGGGCTTCCTCAGAGAATCTAATTGATGGTTTGCAGGCTGCCATCCCCTCGAGTGGATCTAGAACAAATGCTGGGGAAGTGTTTAAAAGGAGCATCCCAGAAAGTTTTCTCAGGGTAAGCAAATCAGCAACAAGCCACAACAAGAGTGGCGTGATTCACACAGGAGAATTTCAATTCAAGAGGCTTAATATTCTGTGCGATATTCCACTGTTGGTGCCAATGAGATTCACACTGGTTTTCTCACTGGCATCAACACTTTGAAATAAATATCTAAAGATTACACCTGATATTTGAGCTTCCACATTAATCCCATGTGTATGTTCCAATCATTTATTTTGCTCTATATTATTTAATTATAAGTGAAAAATGATCAGTGCATTTTTCTCCCTGGCTGGCTGTCTATGAGAATACTTCAATGTGATTGGTTGTTTGCACTGTTGGATGGCATCACTTGTTGAATGCCTGGAGATCGCTTTGATCCAGTGTGGAATTCAAACTAACATTATGAAAAGAAGATTTCATACCATAAAAATTGCAAGATGTTTATGGGAAGCTTTCTTCCAGAACAATGTCATTACCTTGCTGCTGACTATGAAATGCAAATCAATATTAATGGACTTTGCTATAATGTTTATGTTCAAGTCTGCTAAATCCAAGTACTGCAGTGGGTGATGATTGGCTAAAAGGAACATAAACATACTTTAACAACTACATGTATTGTTTAAATTTGATTTTTTATGAAGTCAGAAATAAAGCCACCATCAATAGGTGTGCAGGTACCTTGGTAAAGAATAGAGTATGTTTGACGATAAAATGCTTTCAGATTATGTTGATGAGCCAATGGTTGACCATTTGTCCATCTTGATTGAAAGACTTACCCTTAAGCCACCTTATAAAGCCATAGCGTCACAGAGGTCTAAAGTACACATCAGGCCCTATTTTACCATTCTGATTCAAAGTACTGGGCAGACTTGAAACTGGGAGTGTTTTAAATCCGACTTTTAAATCCGTTCTCAGGCACCCCATATGAACTCTGCCTGAAAAAATATCAGCGATTCCGAATTGCACTGCAGAAACCTGTGGGTGGGGTTTAACGCACCGGAAACCCTGCAGCTCCGATCGGCGCCTCCAACTGCGCATGCGCAGAAAAAAAATGATAGAATGCTGCTCCCCTGCCGCATCCCTCCCGGGCTGGAAAATGTCTCCCCCTGGCACCCACTGGCATTGCCTCACATCCCCCCCAACATTACTGACCTCCTTATCCCCCCAGCCCTCCACCACCCAGACCAATTTGCGGGCCCCTCCCTACCCTTCCCCCCCACCGATCTCAGGCAGAGTGGCAATGGACCCCCCTTCCCCCCCACTGATCTCAGGCATAGTGGCAACGGACCCCCCCCCTTTCCCCCCTACTAATCACAGGCAGAGTGGCAGCGGACCCCCCTTTCACCGCACTGATCTCAGGCAGTGTGGCAGTGGATCCCCCGCCCCCAACCGATCTCAAGCAGAAAGCTGTCGGATGCTCGGCACTAACCTCCTCACTAACTGGAGCACCTGAATTGGACTTATATGGAGCATGTCCATTTCGCGCCAATTCCGGAGGGGCAAACATAATGGTAAAGGGGGAACTGCCAGCAAAGTTGGGCATGCAGCCCATTAAGTCAATTTAAATGCATGCAAATGATCTATCGCGGCCATTTCCGGGCATTGGTAAAGGGGGAACCGGTGCGGAGGTGGGCGCGGATCGCGCTACTCGCCTCACTCCTGACTTTATCAAGTGTTCGTGCCCAAAATGAGTGCAACGCGATGGCAAAATCGGACCCATTGTGTCTGCACCGGTCAAAGACAAACTACCCACTTGGTCCATAGCCTTTTATGCCGCAAGTGCATATCTAAATACTTCCAAAATGCTCTGAGAGTCTCTGCCTCCACCATACTTTCAGACAGTGAATTCCAGACTCCCACCACCTTTTGGGTGAAAAAGAATTATTTACATCCCCTTTCAACCTGCTGCTTCTTACATTAAACCTATGCTCCTTGGTCACTGATCCCTTTCTGGCACAAAAATAGGTGGGACGGTAAGTTGTAATGAGGAAATAAGAACCTTACAAATGGATATAGATAGGTTAGGAGAGTGGGCCAATATGTGGCAGATGGAATTTAATGTGAATAAGTGTGAGGTGATGCATTTTGGCCGGAAAAATGGGAAGGTGACTTGTTATCTAAATGGGGAGAGACTTTGGGGTGCTCCGGTGCAGAGGAATCTAGGTGTCCTCATTCATGAGTCACAGAAAACTAGCATGTAGGTACAGCAGACAGTAAAGAAAGTGAATGGAATGTTGGCATTTATAGCTAAAGGAATAGAATGTAAAGGTAAGGAAGTATTGTTGCAACTATACAAGGCATTGGTGAAACTGCACCTGAAGTATTGTACACAGTTTTGGTCTCCTTATTTGAAGAAAGATGTAGTGGCATTGGAGGCAGTTCAGAGGAGGTTCACTAGATTGATTCCAGAGATGAGGGGTTTGTCATATGAAGAGAGATTGAACAGTTTAGGCCTATACTCTCTTTTAGAATTTAGAAGAATGAGCGTAGATCGAATTGAGGTATATAAGATGATAAAAGGTATGGATAAGGTGGACTTGGAGCAGATGTTTCCTCTTGTGGAGCATTCTAGGACAAGAGGCCATAGGCTTAGAATAAAGGGTAGCAAATTTAAAACAGAGTTGAGGAGAAACTACTTCTCCCAAAGAGTTGTGAATCTGTGGAATTTGTTACCCCAAAGTGTGGTGGATGCTGGGACAGTGAATAAATTTAGGGAGGAGTTAGACAGATTTTTAATTGGTAATGGGTTGAAGGGTTTTGGGAAGAAGGCAGGAAAATGGGGATGAGGAGCATATCTGTCATGATCAAATGGTGGAGCAAACTCGATGGACCGAATGGCCTAATTCTGCTCCGATATCTCATGAACTTATTTACCAAGAGGAAACATATATGTCTTATAATGTGGATTCCAGAACCGCACACAACACTCTAGCTATCTAGACTTATCCACATATATCATTGAATTACAGCTGTGCAGCTGTTTTTATTCATTCATGGGGTGTGGATGTCACTAGGGCAATGAATGCTAGGACAGCATTCATTGCCCATACCTAATTGCCCTTGAGAAGGTAATGGCCCATCGTGACCCTTTGAAAGAGATGTCTGATCAGACCCACTCTTTTCCAATAGCCTTGAAAATGTTTCCTTTTCAGGTTTTCATCCATTGTCTTTTTGGAAGTTACCAACAAATCTCATGATGTTATTTGAGGGGGAAAAGACACCAGTTGAACTCCTGCTCCTCTTTAAATAGCTTCTTGAAATCCCACACAGATTGGGCTGCCAGAACTGCTGCGTTTTTTCAGCTTTTTCTGTTTTATTTCCAATTTCCAGCATTTGCAGTATTTTGCTTTTCTTAGACAGGTGTAACACCTGTTTAACGAAAAGATACTCTGGCAATGGAGTACTCCCACAGTGGAATATTGGCATCTCTGCTTAAATTAGGCCCTTAACTCCTAATTATGTGGCATTAAGTCACAAATTACTGGGTGATAATGAAGAAATCTATCTTCTGAGACAAATGTTGTTTTATTTTAATGAAGTCTGGCCACTTTGCAAACAATTGCAGGAAATGGGAGGATATCCCTCCACGAGTCCTGACTATAGTGTCAAGTGGAGATGGCTCAGTTAGCTCTGTAACATCAATAAGACAATGATTCTCCCAACAACTCTCCTATTCGATTTTTTTATAGTCTGATGAAGTAAAAGAAAAGACAGGAGCAGTGCTCAGGTTTCTATTTTACACTTGTCCCAAGTGAACCCCTCCCATCAATGTGAATATTTTTGAAAAGAATGTCAAGAACACAACAAGGTACCTTTAAAAAGGGAACAACTCATAGTCATTCAGTAATTTGCAGATGAGGGCAGGTTATTTGAATGACTTAACCTGCAGCCTGATCCTTCAATCCATCCATTTTCCTTCAATTATATCCTACTGCTTAACAGCAGCACAATTATTCCCATTTCAATACTAGCCGTCCCAATTAAAAATAACTAGCCGCATACAAAACACTACTGAAACTAAACAATTCCTCTATTTTCTATAATATACTTACCCAAAGCACAAACCAAATGCTTTTGCTCAGTTTAGAACCCTTTTTTCACCACTAATATGCCAAAAAGGATGTGCAACTTTACCCTCATAAATATCCTAATTTTATTTAAGTAACTGGTTATTTTACTCTCACCTATTTAAACTATTCCATGAACAGGCACAGTCCATTCAAGTGACCAGCATCAACATTCATGTACCTTGGCAAGAGGAGACCAAAATCAGATTCCAGTAACTACATACCAATAGCGCTATAGTAAAGACAGAGATGGAGGAAACAGCAGCAATTGGAAAGTTTGACCAATATCTTAATTGGAAACTATTGACTAGTGATTGGTTTAGATCCAGGAAAAATAGAACAACTTTAGTTGCCCTTAATTATTTGATGCAGAAAGGTGCTGATTTTCTTCGTGACTACTCCAAGGGGGCGGGTGGGAGTTTTAACAACCAAGAACAGGCTGGGTGGGGTGAATAGTTAGTAAAGAGACAATTGAAAAACCAACCACAACCGGCTCCAATGTGTCCCCTTCTGCATTGAGGAGTATTAGACTGCATGAGTAAGTGATTCATTGGAGTTGCTGCTATAATGAATACAGGCTGGTCAGCAATTAACATTTAACCTGCTTTCAAGAAAATTAGGGATTTGAACTATTCTTTGAATGTAACGACTGCAACATGAGTTTCCTGACATTCTCTGCCAGTATTGTTGTACTTGCACCTGTACAACTCAGCCATCAGAACACAACATCTTATCTTGGATAATGGAGCAGAGAAACTACGACATCTTCATCGGAGCCTTCAACATGTCATCGATAAAGACGAGCATCTCGCCAAGCCATCCCCACACCCCCACTACTTGCCTTCAAACAACCGCGCAACCTCAAACAGACCATTGTTCGCAGCAAACTATCCAGCCTTCTGGAAAACAGCGACCATGACACCACACAACGTTGCCACGGCAACATCTGCAAGACATGCCGGATCATTGACATGGATACCACCATCACACATGAGGACACCACCCACCAGGTACACGGTACATACTCATGCGACTCGACCAATGTTGTCTACCTCAAATGCAAAGAATGTCCTGAGGCGTGATACATCGGCAAGACCATGCAGACGCTTTGACAATGGAAGATCGGACACCGTGTGACCATCACCAGGCAGGAGTGTTCCCTTCCTGTCGAGGAACACTTCAGCAGTCAAGGGCATTCAGCCTCTGATCTTCGGGTAAGCATTCTCCAAGGTAGCCTTCAAGACACACGACAATGCAGAATCGCTGAGCAGAGACTGATAGCCAAGTTCCGCACGCATGAGGATGGCCTGAACCGGGATCTTGGGTTCATGTCGCATTATGTGTAACCCCCACCATTTGGCCTTGGCTTGCAAAATCCTACTTACTGCCCTGGTTTGAGACAATTCACATCTCTTTAACCTGTGATTTATATTTTCTGCACATGTAAAGACTTGATTACCTGTAAAGACTCGCATTCTAACCATTATCTTACAATTGCATCTCTGTCTGTATGTCTCATGTTTGTAAACCCAACTCTCCATTCATCTGAGGAAGGAGCAGCGCTCCGAAAGCTTGTGATTCCAAATAAGCTTGTTGAACTTTAACCTGGTGTTGTGAAACTTCTTACTGTGCCCACCCCAGTCCAATGCCGGCATCTCCACATCATATCTTCAATAATGGCTGAGGAGGGAGTCAATTGGCAAGAATTAGCGGTGCTTTGAGTGGATTTTCCACCACCACCATTGTCCCTCTCTTGAATCATTACCATATTACTCCTACCAGCCTTCTGTAGACCAGCCTGCTAAAGATTAGTACATTATCAGGGAATGGTGATGCTGTGGTAATGTTATTTCTATGTATCCAAAGGCTCTTGACGAATGCTTTGGGGACACAAGTTCAAATATCACCAGAGCAGCTAGTTGAATTTAAATTCAGCTAATTAATAAATCCGAATTGAAAAAGTTAGTCTCAGTATTGGTGACCATGATACTAGTGGATTGTTATAAAATATAATCTGGTTCACTTCACTCTGACGAAGGATCATCCAGACTCAAAATGTTGGCTCTATTCTCTCTCCACAGATGCTGTCAGACCTGCTGAGATTTTCCAGCATTTTCTATTTTTGTATCTGGTTCACTAATGTTCTTTAGGAAAGGAAATTTGCCTGCATGTGACTCCAGATCCACAGCAATGTGATTGACTCTGAAATGGCCCAGCAAGCCACGCAGCTGTACAAAACCATGACAGAAAAGAATAAAACTGGATTGAGCACCATGCCCATTCAACCCTGCAAAGCCATCCTGATGAACCTCTTGGAAATTGGACCAAAATTGGAAAACTATCCCACAGACCAGTCAAGCAACACCCTGATGTAGTAATTCTCACCAAATCATACCTTTCAGCCAATGTCCCAGGACTTTTCATCACCATCCCTGGATATAGCCTGTCCCTGAAAACAGTGTATAGTGATACGCAGTCGAGAGAGAATTGTCTTAAGAGTCTTCAACATTGATGCTGCACCAGAAAGCCTCATGGCATCAGCAAGGAAACCTGCTGATGATTATCAAACGCTGACCTCCCTCAGCTGATGAAGCAGTGCTTCTCTCTGTTGGATACCATTTGGTACAAACACTGATGGGAGCAAAGACACAAAGTCTATTCTGTCCATTCTGCTAACAGAATACCCATCACTAAGAGTAATTTTCTAGCATCATACCTAACTGAGCTGGCTGAATCCTGAAAGGATATCTGCCAGTCTGGGCTTGTGGCAAGAGGAAAATATATGGTTGATCTCATCCTCACCAACCTATCTGTTGTAGGTGCATCTATCCACGACAGTATTGTTGGAGTGACACCACATCGTCCTTGTGAAAATGAAGTCCCATTTTCAAACTTAGAATACCATCCACCATGTTACATGACATTAACATTGTGCTAAAGGAGATGGATTCAGAACAGATCTAACAACTCAAACCTGGGCATCCAGGCAATGCTGTGAGTTATCATCAGCAGAAGATTTGTATTCAACCAGAATCTGTAACCTCATGGTCCCCACTCTATCATTATTGTCTAACCAGGGAACAAATCCTGGTTCAAAGAGGAGCACGGGAGGGTACACCAGGAGAAGCACTAGGCATATCTAAAAATGAGGTGTCAATCCGGTGAAGCTATAATACTTTTGTGCATGCTAAATAGTGGAATCAGCATATGATAGACAGAGCTAAACAATCACACAACCAGTGACCAGATGAAAACTCTGCAGTCCTGCCACAACTAGATGTAAGTAATGTTGGATGATTTAATAACTAACCGGCTTCAATTGTTTCATCAATGATCGGGTGGCACGGTGGCACAGTGGTTAGCACTGCTGCCTCATAGCACCAGGGACCCAGGTTCGATTCCCAGCTTGGGTCACTGTCTGTGTGGAGTTTGCACGTTCTCCCTGTGTCTGCGTGGGTTTCCTCCAGGTGCTCCGGTTTCCTTCCATAGTTTGAAAGACGTGTTGGTTAGGTGCATTGACCCGAACAGGTGCCGGAGTGTGGCGACTGGGGGAATTTCACAGTAACTTCATTGCAGTGCAAATGTAAGCCTTACTTGTGACTAATAAATACATTTTTACTTTTATGTTCCCTCCATCAGAAGGGCAGAAGTGGACATGTTTGCTCCAGGTTGCACAGTGTTCAGTACCATTTGCAGCTCCTCAGATACTGAAGCAGTTCATGTCTGCATATAGCTTACAGCAAGACCTGGACAACATTCACATTTGGGTTGTTAAGTGACAACCTTGTCCACCATCTATAAGACACGAGTCAGGAGTGTGATGGAATGCTTGACACTTGCTTGGATGAGTGCAGCTCCAACAACACTCTAAAAGCTAAACACCATCAAAGACAAAACAACCCACTTGATTGGCATCTCATCCACCAGCTTAAACATTAATTCCCGCCACCACTGACAGACAGTAGCAGGAGCATATGCAAGACGCACTGCAGCAGCTTGCCAGGGCTCCTCGACAGCACATTCCGAATCTGAAACCTTTGCCACCTGTTTGGACAAAAGAAGTAAACGGATAGGAACACCACCACCTGCAAGTTACCCTCCAAACCACACACCATCTTGGTTTGGAACTATATAGCCGTTCCTTCACTGTCTCTGGATCAAAATTCTGGAATACCCTTCTATACGGTATTGTGGGTGTACCTACAATAAATGGACCACATCAGTTTAAGAAAGTGGCCCACCATCGTCTCCTCAAAGGCAATTAGGGATAGGCAACAACTTTTGGCCTTGCCAGCGACCCTCATATACCGTAAAAGTATTCAAAAATGTCATCCTGTTTAATACAGAGAACATGTTGGCACTCAAAGTCTGTGCAGCCATGGCCTCATTATACTCATGAAAAGTGGGCTTGTAGGTCCATGGAGGCAGCCACTCTTGCAATTCCCCATGCTGGCAATTCGCTAGCATTTGAGCTTGAAAAACAAATGGGGAAATAGGCTGATATTCCATAATCTTCCATAATTTAAAATTTCAGAAAGAGTTTTTGGAGCAAGCATCAGGCTATAAGATATCCAATGGAAAACTCTGGGTACCAGAGTCCACTTTATCAAAGTCTTCCTGTGCTTCCGTATTTAACATTGTCAAAATAATAACATTGCCTCCATTTGCTCTTGATTTATCATCTAGTGAACAAAAAAAATTATTTTAAAATAATGGATAATAACAAATTGCCTGTGGTTTTAATTGGATGTTCATGTGTAGTGAAAGCGATGTAAATGCACAAGATTCTACACTATTTATATTATTCATATTATGCCTGCTCACTGTTCTGTCCAAGTTCAAGCTCAGATTCAAACTCAGTGTCCTCTCAGCCACTGAAGTTATCTATTTCCAGCTTCAAAAGACTACTCATTGCCACTCAGACCTGAATCCTGCTGCCTTCAGAATTCTTATCTACATATGTGTTGACTCATGATTCCAACTGCCCTCCTTGTTGCTTTCCTTAATGTTCTCTGATTGGAACTCCAACTCATCTGATACTGTCACTGAATCCAGTGAACACTGGTTTTAAAAATCTCTTTTGAACATTTGGGATCATGCATTTGTTCATCATTCCCAACTCTTCCATTGCTCTTTGATGTCTGCTATCTCCGATGTGATGTACTTGCAGAGGTTTAATTATTTGAAAAATGATGAGCAACAATGAAATATATAAAGTAAGGCATCTGCAGATGAGATACCACTTGACATGAAGGGATTGTTATCAAGTGACCTCTTCCCTTGCTCTCATTGAGTTATCTGGATTGAATATAGATTCTGATTCAAATACTAAATTTGCAGATGTTTTTTATAAGATGGATCTTGTCTCATATCATGTCCTGCATTACTTTCATGCTATTTGCAAGTATTCATTTTTACATGTTCCATATTCTCTTAATTCATGGGATAAAAGAATCGAACTAAATGCCCCAAGGTGATGTTATAAAATCATCAACAATTAGAATATCCAATATTCAAACAGTTTATTTGGAGTATATAAAGGCTGGGAAAGACAGTGATATACTTGGGAAAAGCTTTGATTTGGCTGCATTTGAACCTGGGAGTCCAAAATCCTCTTCTCACTTGTCCGGTTTGGCTCAAAAGGCACAAATAACTCACCTGTACATGCCATTGATGGAAATAGATGTTGGAATCTGATGATGATCTGCTCACTAAAAAAAACCTGTTTGTTTTTGTTGGGTGTCCTTCACGCTTTCTCGGAAGAGGTTAAAATTGGAATTAGTGGGAAAAGAGAACTTAAGCAGACAAGTCCCAAGCATGATTTTAACTGTCCACCCTGTTAAAATTGTCCCTTTGGTTTCTCATTCAACAAAAATCAATTGTCAGAATCCAAATGTAAAACCCAACAGAATCTACAGAAGAGATCAGAGCAAGAAAAGCTCTCTCCGCAAGACCTTGAGGGAACTGAACATTAAAAGCCATTAGATGAGCAGTGAACAAGGACAAGGGCTGCCATTACCACTGTCAAGGGATCAGGTGCACACCCTCAGCATTTCAAAAACCCATATTGCAAAAAGCATTCACATTGATTTCCTGCTTCAGTTCCAGTTAATTATTGACAGAGCTTAGAATAGAAAATGGTGTTTTTAAAAAAAAATTAAGTTACTATAATTACGGTGTTCTCTTTCTCATCTGACCTGTGTACCAGGCCCCAGTCATGTAGTTTGTCACATTAAAAGCACAAAGTTCAATTTTCTTTTTTTGAGGTTAAATTTATAATGGTTACTTTTATAACTTCTTTGCTATCCACACCTTTTTCATTGAATATTTACCTCTGAAATTTATTTCAGTGTATGTATGATAAGAGGTATATTTTAATCCAACCCACTCAGCTGGAAACTGACTAGTTACTTTGGATCCCACGTGATTTTATGTTCCACAAGCTTCAATGGATACAAATTGGCAAGTGTAAAATGCCAGCCCTTGACCAGCATCTTGATCATTCTGTCATTTCTAATAATCTTCAAAATATAAAGGTTGAGCTCTGTAAAATATCATACGAGTGGTTATTGTCACATTTGCAGTAATGATATACATTTTGGGTGTACCTACACCACAGGGATTGCAGTGGTTCAAGAAGGCAGCTCACCACCGTCTTCTCAAGGGCAATTGGTGATGGGCAATGAAAGCTGGCATAGCCAGTGATGCCCACATCCCACGACTTAATATAAAAATGATGAAATCATCAACCTACAAAGTGATCATAGAAATTACAACTGCTTGTCTCCCAGAACTTACCCTGGCAGTTTAAAAATCTCCTGGGTCCCTCTTTGAATAATGAATGCCTTCTGTCGCAGACAAGAGTATTCCTGGATTTTGCTTGGCATAACTGTATTCTGTGCTGTACTTACTTTCCTACAGCAAGCTAGAAATGGGTCTGTTTCTAAACTTCATTTTGGCTTTTGGTCTTTTTAGATTTCACTACATATATAACTAAAGGCAGACATGATTCTCTATCATTGATTCATTTTCCAGTAGTTAAAAGTATACCTGGTAAGATTCAAGTAGTTTGTAATACATTCTTATGCCCTTTGGTAGCCATGCATCTCATAGTTGTTTCCTGACCTCCTACTAATTTCCATTAAGTTGTGTGCAACTCAAACAAGAGACAGTCCACCGTGTGTGTTGTATTTTTATGTAATATGGTTCTGAACTGATTTGCCTTGATGTTCTTGTTTGGTTAGAGTCACTTAATAAATATCTTTTCACAGCATTCTTCTCATTCCACCTGCATTTTCTCTTTAACGTTCACCTTGATTGTTAAGTCAAAATGCACTCAATTCAATAATCTGCTGGTTTAATGAGCAATTGCATCCTGTGATGAAATGCAGTGCCCCATGTACCAGAAGGCTCCAGGCTTAAGATTTTAGTGAGCATTACAGTTTCTGCTTTGAGGATCAGGCACTAATGCAGCAGAACGCAAGAATTGTCCTCATACTCGAATGAAACTCACAGCTGCCAGGAACAAGCTGGAAATTCAGCTGTTCCCACTTATTTCTTTTAATTAGAAATTCACTTCATGTATATGTTTCTTGTATATCGTGCTACTTAGCAGGATGTCCAGTGGCACAGTGATAGCACCCCTGTCTCTAAACCAGAAGTGATGTGGCGATGCCGGCGTTGGACTGGGGTAAACACAGTAAGAAGTTTAACAACACCAGGTTGAAGTCCAACAGGTTTATTTGGTAGCAAATGCCACTAGCTTTCGGAGTGCTGCCCCTTCGTCAGGTGGAGTGGAGATCTGCTCACAAACAGGGCATACAGAGACACAAACTCAATTTACAGAATAATGATTGGAATGTAGTCTTTACAGATAATCAAGTCTAAAAGGTACAAACAATGTGAGTGGAGGGAGCATTAAGCACAGGTTAAAGAGATGTGTATTGTCTCCAGACAGGACAGCCAGTGAGATTCTGCAAGTCCAGGCAAGCGTTGGGGGTTACAGATAGTGTGACATGAACCCAAGATCCCAGTTAAAGCCGTCCTCATGTGTGCGGAACTTGGCTATCAGTTTCTGCTCAGTGACTCTGCGCTGTCGTGTGTCGTGAAGGCCGCCTTGGAGAACACTTACGCCAAGATCAGAGGCCGAATGCCCGTGACCACTGAAGTGCTCCCCAACAGGAAGAGAACAGTCTTGCCTGGTGATTGCCGAGCGGTGTTCATTCATCCATTGTCATAGTGTCTGCATGGTTTCCCCAATGTACCATGCTTCGGGACATCCTTTCCTGCAGCGTATCAGGTAGACAACGTTGGCCAAGTTGCAAGAGTATGTACCGTGTACCTGGTGGATGGTGTTCTCACGTGAGATTATGGCATCTGTGTCGATGATCCGGCATGTCTTGCAGAGGTTGCTGTGGCAGGGTTGTGTGGTGTCGTGGTCACTGTACTCCTGAAGGCTGGGTAGTTTGCTGCGGACAATGATCTGTTTGAGGTTGTGCGGTTGTTTGAAGGCAAGAAGTGGGGGTGTGGGGATGGCCATGGCACGACGCTACGACAACGGATGAATGAACACCGCTCGACAATCACCAGGCAAGACTGTTCTCTTCCTGTTGGGGAGCACTTCAGCGGTCACAGGCATTCGGCCTCTGATCTTCGCGTAAGCGTTCTCCAAGGCGGCCTTCACGATACACGACAGCGCAGAGTCGCTGAGCAGAAACTGATAGCCAAGTTCCGCACACATGAGGACGGCCTCAACCGGGATCTTGGGTTCATGTCACACTATTTGTAACCCCCACAGTTTGCCTGGATTTGCAGAATCTCACTGGCTGTCCTGTCTGGAGACAATACACATCTCGTTAACCTGTGCTTAATGCTCTCTCCACTCACATTGTTTGTACCTTTTAGACTTGATTATCTGTAAAGACTACATTCCAATCATTATTCTCTAAATTGAGTTTGTGTTTTTATATGCCCTGTTTGTGAGCAGATCTCCACTCCACCTGACGAAGGGGCAGCGCTCCGAAAGCTAGTGGCATTTGCTACCAAATAAACCTGTTGGACTTTAACCTGGTGTTGTTAAACTTCTTACTGTCTGAACCAGAAGCTCAGGGTTCAAAATCCACTCCAAGACTTGATGACTAAGGAAGGTGCATTCATAACATGTCTAAACAGGTTGAGTATCAAATGTAAAATTCTTCCAACACACACCAGTGGCTGGTGGTAAGCATGGGAAAAATTCTTGGTTATCTACATGATGTCACCTGCAGAAACCAACAATAAGCCACTCCAGTACCTTGTGAAAGATAGCCGGGCCCTCTCAGGGCATGGCACCTGAGGTGATATTTGAATAAATGTTTAACAATGGTGGCTCACTATTAAGTAAAGAAGTGATTAAACTTACATAAATTTATTGTATCGCTTGGGGAGATTAAAATCACTTAAATTCAAACAATTTAAATTTGCTTCATCACATAGGGCCAAATCTTCAATTCTCTGATGATCTGAAGATTGACGTCAAGTCCTGACATATGGATCTATGGAATGTCCAGTAAATTTCAATCCCCAATGGGCAATTCCCTGAGACCCTGTGCGATAGTGCTGCGGTAATTACCCAGGAAATGTTAGGCAGATTAAAAACGTCTTGTCCTGCACAACACCTGGGTAACTGCACAATTGTTTCCCCTGACCTGACTACACCACCCCTTCTTCCATTCCTTGCTCTCCCACCCCCCACCTGATTTGGAGACTTCTACTATGTGCCCAGGGGATGGCAAAGCTTTACCCTTTGTTTGCATTGAAAGATGCCAATGATGAGTTTGCCAATACAATTCTGTCTGCATGTATCTTGTTAGTTAGTTAGTTAGTTAGTGTTATTTTTGGATGAGTTTTTTTTGTAGATGCACTGTCAGTAGATAGAGTGCTGTTAAATAGATGAAAGTCATGTGAGCTTGGCACTGTGTGATAATGGTTTCCCAGTATTTATTCTCGTTACATCTGGCAATTTGAGAATTAATTTCATTAGTAATCTACTTTTCAACATCAAAGACCTATCAACTAGGAAAGCCCAGCTCGCGGAGGAGTCTCCATAAGGCATTGATCCACTGTAGGTGTCAATGTATTCAAAGCAAATAATGAAGAGGATGTTAGAATCTAATTGTGATGGTTGAGATTTTGGTTCCTTTTTAGCTTTGTTACAGTCTAATGAATAAACTTACGTAAAATTTTGCGAACGTATTATTGTTAGGGAAAACGGAGGAATTTATTCTACAAGTGCCTGATAGCAACCAAGTTTGGGAATAGGGGAGTCGGAAAACTTCTCTGTCTACATACTTGAAAATAGCTGATATACAAATATTTTTATTCTATTATTTTTCTTGGATTTGTTTGTGGACCTGATGCACATAATAGCCTGGATCTTCCTCGCAGCTGCTATTCAGATTGCTCAAAAATTCCTGACTCAACACTGATGCACATTTCTTCCAGAGTCTTCTGAGCCTGGTTTTCACAACAATGCGCAATGGAATATCTCTTGAGGAATGCGGTCAGATCGCAGTAGAGTGGGATGGTGGGGGAAGGGGAGGAATAGGGGACATCCTCCTCTTCTTGCAGCAGTAGCTAAATTTAAAGATCCAATGTTAGTGAATAAGTGAATGAGTGAATGGATAGTCGGATTAGGAGGGGTTGTTAGTCTGGTGATCAGTTAGGTGATAATCAGATCGGCTCATGAGGTGGGGAGCAGTCTGGGCAGGAGCTCGGTTGTGTAGTTACCCTGATTTTAGATTAGATGCGACTAAATGTTTTTCATCTGTATAATACTTTCTGAGTGACGAGCACAGAACTGCCCAATGTTCACATAGGGCCCAAGGAAATTGCCCATTGAGGGCAGAATCTTCCTGGGCAGTTCCCACGCAGGGCCATGTAAACTTACTGCTCAACATCATTCCTTTTGGATTTTAAGAGACACCATCTGAAAATTCGTAATTTGCTACATCAGTCAATCGTAGAGGAATGGGGCAATGTGCATATTCAAATTTATACATTGCCAGACAGAGGCCTAGATACCCTGTTGGCCTGTTATCTACAAGTGCAAATTGTCCTTGGCCAGATTCTGCACCTGGACTCTTTGGCAACAGGACAAACTCTTCTTGTTTATAACTGCTTACAGAAAGAATTTTTTAAAATATGCAGCTACTCAATAAGGATACCATGCGCCTGGGCTACAGAAGTGTTACAATTGTTTGGTGTTGCATGCGTTTCTGTCAGCTTGCTGGTTAGGCAAACTGTCATCTGGTCTGCTGGTGGTAGGTTGAATCCACAAGGAATTTTCATGAAATATCCAGTTATCGAATCTGGCTGGTGTACCCCAGGTAGACTATCATTAAGGGTAACGCTTCAGTTTTAAAGAGACGTGGTCATCACAATAAAAGCATTTACAGACAGATGGAGACAAAAATCATTTCTGTTGTTTTGCGACTATGCTTATTTCAACCTAGTTTAAATTGCTGCATCGTATTTATTATTTTTTTTCCTTCTGCCCATAAAAACAGTTAACACGAGATTGTGCATGAAATTAGTTTCAGCAGAAGCACAAAACGGGTAATAGCAAATTAAGCAGCTTGTTTTACATTGTCCCTTATATCCTTTCCCAGAAATCAGACATGGTGTAAAATGGGCTGCTGATTCACTAGGAGTCATTTCACATTACTAGTAGAAACCAATTGTACCCATAATGTCTCTTTAAACAACAATCAGTGACAGGCGATTTGCTGCATCGAGAATCATATTTGATTCTCCCCAGCCGAATTAGTCCTGCTGTGTCGGTCTGATATTAAAGCAGTGAGGCATCTACAATGGGGCTGATTTTGAGTCGAGCAGGATTTGTCTCCTGCAACTATTACTTGGATAATTATGTATTGTGGAATGTGTAGCTACAAAAAGGTGATGTCATATGTTGTCAGCTGCATTTTAGTCGTGCGTGCACTATTTTCAGGCAAATTGCCACTGGCACTTTCTGCACAATGATCACATCCTGTGGGAAAAGACAACAGGAATTGTGCTCCAGTAACCAATAGTTACACTCCCACCAGCACTAGTCCTCTGATGATGTTTGGAAACACTCAAACGTTCCTGGATGTAATTGCAAATAGCATCAGCCAAAATGCTGTGAATGTGCGCGAGGAAGCTGCCAAAATGATATGGCAGGACAGTTCCAGTACGACAGCAACCAAAAATAGTTGCAGGTAGATGCAACACGAATGGAAGCCACTGGCATCAAGATGCCGCAAGTGCGAAAACAACTAAATTAGTCATCATACCGAATCAGACTATTAATCTATCAGATAGTTTCTAGGCCCCAAATACAGTGAAAGCAGAATATGTAGATACAAACTGGCTATATTTCCTAATGATGCCAAACTAGAAGGTGCCTGGGAAGTGAAACGGCCTGCTTAGAGAATACAGAAGGAGATAAACAAGGTATGTAAGTGGACAGAATACTGGTAGCTAACATTTCCTATGGAGAAAAGTGAAATACTGCACAGAGGAAAGAGAAATAGACAAAACAAACACAAAGCCAGAGGGGTGCTGAACTGCATAGGACGGAATGTTTCACTTTCACCAGTAACCTGAATCGTGGTGGGTGAGGGCACTAAATCTGGCGTGATAAAAACGGTCAGTTTGTTGCCGGTGGGAAGTTCGTTTGGAATTTTGCCCGCCGGATTTTTATGGTGGATTAAAGGGGAGGCATTTTCAACATGTAGGTCGGTAGCTGAAATGTCACTGGGAGGTATTGAAGGTCTCATTGGGGAGGTTCCAGAAAGTTCAGGACCCTGCAAAAAGGGGAGAGATCAGGTCAATGAAGTTTATGAGGACATGAATATTAAAGGATGCTTTAAGATGAATATTAAAGGATGACAGGAATATCAACATGGTTAATGGTGGGTTCAAGTGTAATAGGGGCGGGAGGGGAAAACCTGGATACTGAAAAGAGGAAGCAAAATTAGGAGGCCGGAAGTGGAATTAGGAGGCCGTGAGGACAGAGGAGGGTGGGAAGGGCGTAGTGAGTGATGGAGACTGATCTCCCACATCAAGGTTAACAGCACCATTTTCAAGCAATCCTTGCAATGAGACAGTTTGAAAATTGAGCTAGAAAATAAATAGTCAGGGAAATGTCTCGGGGAATGTGATATGAGTCAGCACAGCAAATCTTGGCTGATTGAAAGGGCATAGAAGCATGGCGTTAGAGTGCCAGATCAGAAATCCTTAGGTATATTATGAAGCCAGACGAGACCCTAACAATTTTTGTATATTGGCATAAATGTGAGGAAAGGTTGTTTCACCTCAGGAGTAATTACACTAATAAATTTGGGACTGTTTCAATCAAAAAAGCTATATTCATAACACAGTTTAATAAGTTTCTAAGAAAATGAAACAGTTTAACCATTGAACAATCTTTAAACATGAAAAGTAACAAACTCTTAACTTCTAACTTATTACTATTCAATTCCAATTAAGCAATATTTCTCTTATGGACTTTAACCCCTCTTTAAAAATAGTTAACAAATCCAGGCAGATTTGCTTTGGCTTGGGTAAACAGTCCTGGAGCTCACAGAGAGATTTTGTGGAGGGAGAGAGAGAGAGCTACTTGTTGGCTTTTATCTTTAAACAGTCCTCTTCAGTAACTGCCTTTCTTAAAATGAAAATGAAACTGCTTTTCTGCTACAAGCCTAGCTGTTCCCATTTCGAGTATCACATGACTCTGTCCCTATATACCCTAATTCACCGTATTGCTTTAGTTAAAAACACCCCATTAAATCTTCTGCTAAATAAACATATACATGGCTAAAATGAGTAATTATCCTGTTTTCTCAGCATCTGCTATGTTCCTAACAAACAAACCGACTGCTTGCAACAAAAACCTGGATCTTAAAGCAATCCCCCCCTTACACGTAATATATATTAATAGCACTGTACCATCACAATAGAAACATGGAAAATTGGACAGGAGGAGGCCATTCAGCCCTTTGAGCTAGCTCCACCATTCATTTTGATCATAGCTGATCATCAAACTCAATACTCTGGTCCCACTTATCCCCCCATTGATTCCCTTTGCCCCAAGAGCTACATCTAACTCCTTCTTGAAAACATACAATGTTCTGGAATCAAATGCTTTCAATTGTGCCGCACCCTAAAACTGTCCTGTTCAAACCAAGGACAGCAAAGTTCAGCTGCGTGTTGGATTCAAGGATCTCTTGCTCCTTTTCTCATCATAGAATCATAGAAACCCTACAGTGCAGAAGGAGGCCATTCGGCCCATCGAGTCTGCACCGACCACAATCCCACCCAGGCCCTACCCGCTAATCCCTTTTTTTTACCCGCTAATTTACCCACTAATCCCTCTAACCTACGCATCCCAGGACTCTAAGGGGCAATTTTTAACCTGGCCAATCAACCTAACCCGCACATCTTTGGACTGTGGGAGGAAACCGGAGCACCCAGAGGAAACCCACGCAGACACGAGGAGAATGTGCAAACTCCACACAGACAGTGACCTGAGCCGGGAATCGAACCCGGGACCCTGGAGCTATGAAGCAGCAGTGCTAACCACTGTGCTACCGTGCCGCCCTAAAAGTTTATTTATTAGTCACAAGTAGGCTTACAATGAAGTTACTGTGAAAATCCCCAAGTTGCCACACTCCGGCGCCTGTTCGGGTACACTGAGGGAGAATTTAGCATGGCCAATGAATCGAACCAGTACATCTTTGGACTGAGGGAGGAAACCAGAGCACCCGGAGGAAACCCACGCAGACACAGGAAGAACATGCAAACTCCACACAGACAATGACCCAAGCCGGGAATCGAACCCAGGCCCCTGGCATTGTGAGGTAGCAGTGCTAACCACTGTGCCACCATGCTGCCTCATGGTATGCATTCAAGTGACAATCCACTAAGGTTAAGTTTAGGTCACCGATTGGCATGGTTTTGGGAAAACTGTTGCCCTTAGTAACAAAAGCCAATGTGATCTCAGTGAAACCCATATGTTGATGAGGAGGGACTAAATGCATGAAGATGTTTGGCATGATCAAACATTCACAGAAGACCCAGCTCATAAATGGAGATTAGCAAAAGATAGTGCCGCAGGTGCCTTCACTTGTCGAGGGATGAGGTAGCTCATTGATCCACTGGAGCAAGCTGAGAGGGGTGATTGAAAAGCAGCAGTGCTGGTAAGAGATTAATTGGATTAATTGAATTGTTTATTTATTTAATTAGTCAGCTAGTGTGTGTATTTTTTTGGCCTTTACTTTAACAGCAGTTTTTCAAGTTTAAAGTGAAAACTAGAAGTGGGCAGCAAAGGAGTCTGGGAAGGGTTTTTATTTTAACTTTAAAAGTCAGTTACCTGGGAGGTTCCCCCTCATTGATCCACTGGAGCAAGCTGAGAGGGGTGATTGAAAAGCAGCAGTGCTGGTAAGAGATTAATTGGATTAATTGAATTGTTTATTTATTTAATTAGTCAGCTAGTGTGTGTATTTTTTTGGCCTTTACTTTAACAGCAGTTTTTCAAGTTTAAAGTGAAAACTAGAAGTGGGCAGCAAAGGAGTCTGGGAAGGGTTTTTATTTTAACTTTAAAAGTCAGTTACCTGGGAGGTTCCCCCTCATTGATCCACTGGAGCAAGCTGAGAGGGGTGATTGAAAAGCAGCAGTGCTGGTAAGAGATTAATTGGATTAATTGAATTGTTTATTTATTTAATTAGTCAACTAGTGTGTGTATTTTTTTGGCCTTTACTTTAACAGCAGTTTTTCAAGTTTAAAGTGAAAACTAGAAGTGGGCAGCAAAGGAGTCTGGGAAGGGTTTTTATTTTAACTTTAAAAGTCAGTTACCTGGGAGGTTCCCCCTCATTGATCCACTGGAGCAAGCTGAGAGGGGTGATTGAAAAGCAGCAGTGCTGGTAAGAGATTAATTGGATTAATTGAATTGTTTATTTATTTAATTAGTCAGCTAGTGTGTGTATTTTTTTGGCCTTTACTTTAACAGCAGTTTTTCAAGTTTAAAGTGAAAACTAGAAGTGGGCAGCAAAGGAGTCTGGGAAGGGTTTTTATTTTAACTTTAAAAGTCAGTTACCTGGGAGGTTCCCCCTCATTGATCCACTGGAGCAAGCTGAGAGGGGTGATTGAAAAGCAGCAGTGCTGGTAAGAGATTAATTGGATTAATTGAATTGTTTATTTATTTAATTAGTCAGCTAGTGTGTGTATTTTTTTGGCCTTTACTTTAACAGCAGTTTTTCAAGTTTAAAGTGAAAACTAGAAGTGGGCAGCAAAGGAGTCTGGGAAGGGTTTTTATTTTAACTTTAAAAGTCAGTTACCTGGGAGGTTCCCCCTCATTGATCCACTGGAGCAAGCTGAGAGGGGTGATTGAAAAGCAGCAGTGCTGGTAAGAGATTAATTGGATTAATTGAATTGTTTATTTATTTAATTAGTCAGCTAGTGTGTGTATTTTTTTGGCCTTTACTTTAACAGCAGTTTTTCAAGTTTAAAGTGAAAACTAGAAGTGGGCAGCAAAGGAGTCTGGGAAGGGTTTTTATTTTAACTTTAAAAGTCAGTTACCTGGGAGGTTCCCCCTCATTGATCCACTGGAGCAAGCTGAGAGGGGTGATTGAAAAGCAGCAGTGCTGGTAAGAGATTAATTGGATTAATTGAATTGTTTATTTATTTAATTAGTCAGCTAGTGTGTGTATTTTTTTGGCCTTTACTTTAACAGCAGTTTTTCAAGTTTAAAGTGAAAACTAGAAGTGGGCAGCAAAGGAGTCTGGGAAGGGTTTTTATTTTAACTTTAAAAGTCAGTTACCTGGGAGGTTCCCCCTCATTGATCCACTGGAGCAAGCTGAGAGGGGTGATTGAAAAGCAGCAGTGCTGGTAAGAGATTAATTGGATTAATTGAATTGTTTATTTATTTAATTAGTCAGCTAGTGTGTGTATTTTTTTGGCCTTTACTTTAACAGCAGTTTTTCAAGTTTAAAGTGAAAACTAGAAGTGGGCAGCAAAGGAGTCTGGGAAGGGTTTTTATTTTAACTTTAAAAGTCAGTTACCTGGGAGGTTCCCCCTCATTGATCCACTGGAGCAAGCTGAGAGGGGTGATTGAAAAGCAGCAGTGCTGGTAAGAGATTAATTGGATTAATTGAATTGTTTATTTATTTAATTAGTCAGCTAGTGTGTGTATTTTTTTGGCCTTTACTTTAACAGCAGTTTTTCAAGTTTAAAGTGAAAACTAGAAGTGGGCAGCAAAGGAGTCTGGGAAGGGTTTTTATTTTAACTTTAAAAGTCAGTTACCTGGGAGGTTCCCCCTCATTGATCCACTGGAGCAAGCTGAGAGGGGTGATTGAAAAGCAGCAGTGCTGGTAAGAGATTAATTGGATTAATTGAATTGTTTATTTATTTAATTAGTCAACTAGTGTGTGTATTTTTTTGGCCTTTACTTTAACAGCAGTTTTTCAAGTTTAAAGTGAAAACTAGAAGTGGGCAGCAAAGGAGTCTGGGAAGGGTTTTTATTTTAACTTTAAAAGTCAGTTACCTGGGAGGTTCCCCCTCATTGATCCACTGGAGCAAGCTGAGAGGGGTGATTGAAAAGCAGCAGTGCTGGTAAGAGATTAATTGGATTAATTGAATTGTTTATTTATTTAATTAGTCAGCTAGTGTGTGTATTTTTTTGGCCTTTACTTTAACAGCAGTTTTTCAAGTTTAAAGTGAAAACTAGAAGTGGGCAGCAAAGGAGTCTGGGAAGGGTTTTTATTTTAACTTTAAAAGTCAGTTACCTGGGAGGTTCCCCCTCATTGATCCACTGGAGCAAGCTGAGAGGGGTGATTGAAAAGCAGCAGTGCTGGTAAGAGATTAATTGGATTAATTGAATTGTTTATTTATTTAATTAGTCAGCTAGTGTGTGTATTTTTTTGGCCTTTACTTTAACAGCAGTTTTTCAAGTTTAAAGTGAAAACTAGAAGTGGGCAGCAAAGGAGTCTGGGAAGGGTTTTTATTTTAACTTTAAAAGTCAGTTACCTGGGAGGTTCCCCCTCATTGATCCACTGGAGCAAGCTGAGAGGGGTGATTGAAAAGCAGCAGTGCTGGTAAGAGATTAATTGGATTAATTGAATTGTTTATTTATTTAATTAGTCAGCTAGTGTGTATTTTTTTGGCCTTTACTTTAACAGCAGTTTTTCAAGTTGAAAGTGAAAACTAGAAGTGGGCAGCAAAGGAGTCTGGGAAGGGTTTTTATTTTAACTTTAAAAGTCAGTTACCTGGGAGGTTCCCCCTCATTGATCCACTGGAGCAAGCTGAGAGGGGTGATTGAAAAGCAGCAGTGCTGGTAAGAGATTAATTGGATTAATTGAATTGTTTATTTATTTAATTAGTCAACTAGTGTGTGTATTTTTTTGGCCTTTACTTTAACAGCAGTTTTTCAAGTTTAAAGTGAAAACTAGAAGTGGGCAGCAAAGGAGTCTGGGAAGGGTTTTTATTTTAACTTTAAAAGTCAGTTACCTGGGAGGTTCCCCCTCATTGATCCACTGGAGCAAGCTGAGAGGGGTGATTGAAAAGCAGCAGTGCTGGTAAGAGATTAATTGGATTAATTGAATTGTTTATTTATTTAATTAGTCAGCTAGTGTGTGTATTTTTTTGGCCTTTACTTTAACAGCAGTTTTTCAAGTTTAAAGTGAAAACTAGAAGTGGGCAGCAAAGGAGTCTGGGAAGGGTTTTTATTTTAACTTTAAAAGTCAGTTACCTGGGAGGTTCCCCCTCATTGATCCACTGGAGCAAGCTGAGAGGGGTGATTGAAAAGCAGCAGTGCTGGTAAGAGATTAATTGGATTAATTGAATTGTTTATTTATTTAATTAGTCAGCTAGTGTGTGTATTTTGTTGGCCTTTACTTTAACAGCAGTTTTTCAAGTTTAAAGTGAAAACTAGAAGTGGGCAGCAAAGGAGTCTGGGAAGGGTTTTTATTTTAACTTTAAAAGTCAGTTACCTGGGAGGTTCCCCCTCATTGATCCACTGGAGCAAGCTGAGAGGGGTGATTGAAAAGCAGCAGTGCTGGTAAGAGATTAATTGGATTAATTGAATTGTTTATTTATTTAATTAGTCAGCTAGTGTGTGTATTTTGTTGGCCTTTACTTTAACAGCAGTTTTTCAAGTTTAAAGTGAAAACTAGAAGTGGGCAGCAAAGGAGTCTGGGAAGGGTTTTTATTTTAACTTTAAAAGTCAGTTACCTGGGTGGTTCCCCCTCAGTAGTAGCTTTCTTTTCTCCCGGGCCCCTAGCCCTATAAATTGGTGCAGAGGAGATACCCGATCCTCTACACTGGTAGAGGATCCCACCCTTCCATCCTCCTCTAACCTAATTATAAGTGTGGGGAAGTTTTTTGTTTTCTTTTTTTCTTGCTGGTAATGGCTTCAGGGATGGCAGTTCAGGCAGTATGCTGCATCTCCTGTGGGATGTATGTGGTGAGGAAATCCAGTAGTGTTTCAGGAGATTTTAGTTGTAAGAAGTGCATTAGATTGCAGCTTCTGGAGGAGCGTGTAAAGGAGCTGGAGGGGGAGGTAGAGGAACTCCGCATAATTCGGGAGGCGGAGGTGGAAGTTGATAGGAGTTATAGAGAAATAGTAACTCCTAGAAATGAGGCTTGGGTCAATGCCAGGAGGAGGGGTAAGAAGCAATCGGGAAGACAATCCCCTGGGGCGGTTCCCCTCCATAATAGGTTTTCGGTGCTGGAGGCTACAGTTGAGGAGGAATCAACTGAGCATAGAGAGCAGATCTCTGGGGGTGAGCCGAGTGAGAAAGCTCAGGTGGTTAGGGGCTGTAAAAGACTGGGCCTTGTGATTGGGGACTCCACAATTAAGGGGACAGATAGGAGGGTCGGAACTAAAGGTAGGGACTCAGGGTTGGTGTGTTGCCTACCAGGGGCTGGGGTCCGGGATGTGTCTGACAGGGTATTCAGGACTCTTAGGGGGGAGGGAGATAAACCACAAGTTATTGTACATGTGGGGACACACGACATAGGGAGGATAGGGGAAGGGGATATTAGGCAGGGATTTATGGAGTTGGGGTGGAAACTAAAGGCCAAGACTGACAGAGTGGTTATCTCTGGACTCTTGCCTGTACCACGGGATAGTTTAGAGAGGAATAGGGAGAGGGAAGGTTTGAATTCATGGCTGAGGGGATGGTGCAGGAGGGAGGGGTTCAGGTACTTAAGCAATTGGGGCTCGTACTGGGGAAGGTGTGACCTCTATGAGAAGGATGGTCTACACCTTAATCAGAAGGGGACCAATATCCTGGGGGGTAAATTTGCTAAGGCCATGCAGGGAGGTTTAAACTGATTCGGGGGGGGGGAGGGATCCTGAGTAGTGGGGCTGAAAGTGAGGGATGCATGGATGGGGACTGCAATGCACGGCATTGCAGAGGTGGGGTGGAGCAGGGTTTGAAATGTGTATACTTCAATGCCAGGAGTATTCGCAATAAAGTGGGTGAACTTGCAGCGTGGATCAGTACCTGGGACTTCGATGTTGTGGCTATTTCAGAGACATGGATAGAGCAGGGGCAGGAATGGATGCTGCAGGTCCCGGGGTTCAAATGTTTTAGTCGAAGTAGGGAAGGAGGTAGAAGAGGGGGAGGGGTAGCATTATTGGTCAGAGATTGTATCACAGTGTCAGAGAGGAGGTTTGATGAGGACTTATCTGTTGAGGTAGTATGGGCGGAGATTAGAAATAGGAGAGGAGAGGTCACCCTGTTGGGAGTCTTTTATAGACCTCCTAAAAGTTCTAGAGAGGTTGAGGAAAGGATTGCGGAGTCAATCCTGCTTAGGAGTGAAAGTAATAGGGCAATTGTTATGGGGGATTTTAACTTGACTAATATTGACTGGAATTGTTATAGCTCTAGCTCGTTAGAGGGGTCAGTTTTTGTTCAAAGCGTGCAGGAAGGTTTTTTGACTCAGTATGTAGACAGGCCAACTAGAGGTGAGGCTATATTGGATCTGGTGCTGGGAAATGAGCCAGACCAGGTGCTAGACTTGGAAGTTGGTGTGCATTTTGGTGATAGTGACCACAATTCGGTTACGTTCACCTTAGTGATGGTAAGGGATAGGCATGAACCTCGGGCCAGTGGTTTTAGCTGGGGGAAGGGTAATTATGAGGCTATTAGGAGAGAATTAGGAAACATAGGTTGGACTAGGAGATTACAGGGACTGGGAACGTCCGACATGTGGAGTTTTTTCAAGGAGCAGCTACTGCGAGTCTGTGATAGGTATGTCCCTGTCAGGCAAGGAGGAATTGGTAGGGCTAGGGAACCGTGGTGCACCAAAAAAGTTTCTTTGTTGGTTAAAAAGAAAAAGGAGGCTTATGTTCGGATGAGACGTGAGCACTCGGGTAGTGCACTAGAAAGCTTTAGATTGGCTAAGAGGGAGTTGAAGAGCGAGCTTAGAAGGGCTAAAAGGGGACATGAGAAGACTTTGGCGGATAGGGTTAAAGAGAATCCTAAGGCGTTCTATAGGTATGTCAAGAACAGAAGGTTGGTTAGGGCAAGTTTAGGGCCAGTTATAGATGGCAGAGGGAAGTTATGTGTGGAACCGGAGGAGATCGGTGAAGCATTGAACCAATATTTCTCTTCGGTGTTCACGCAAGGGGACATGAATATAGCTGAGGAGGACACTGGGTTGCAAGGGAGTAGAATAGACAGTATTACAGTTGATAAGGAGGATGTGCAGGATATTCTGGAGGGTCTGAAAATAGATAAATCCCCTGGTCCGGATGGGATTTATCCAAGGATTCTCTGGGAGGCAAGAGAAGTGATTGCAGAGCCTCTGGCTCTGATCTTCAGGTCGTCGTTGGCCTCTGGTATAGTACCAGAAGATTGGAGGTTAGCGAATGTTGTCCCATTGTTTAAGAAGGGGAACAGAGACTTCCCCGGGAATTATAGACCGGTGAGTCTCACTTCTGTTGTCGGCAAGATGTTGGAAAAAATTATAAGGGATAGGATTTATAGTTATTTGGAGAGTAATGAATTGATAGGTGATAGTCAGCATGGTTTTGTGGCAGGTAGGTCGTGCCTTACTAACCTTATTGAGTTTTTTGAGAAAGTGACCAAGGAGGTGGATGGGGGCAAGGCAGTGGACGTGGTATATATGGATTTTAGTAAGGCGTTTGATAAGGTTCACCATGATAGGCTTCTGCAGAAAATGCAGATGTATGGGATTGGGGGTGATCTAGGAAATTGGATCAGGAATTGGCTAGCGGATAGGAAACAGAGGGTGGTGGTTGATAGTAAATATTCATCATGGAGTGCGGTTACAAGTGGTGTACCTCAGGGATCTGTTTTGGGGCCACTGCTGTTTGTAATATTTATTAATGATCTGGATGAGGGTATAGTTGGGTGGATTAGCAAATTTGCTGATGACACCAAAGTCGGTGGTGTGGTAGACAGTGAGGAAGGGTGTCGTAGTTTGCAGGAAGACTTAGACAGGTTGCAAAGTTGGGCCGAGAGGTGGCGGATGGAGTTTAATGCGGAGAAGTGTGAGGTAATTCACTTTGGTAGGAATAACAGATGTGTTGAGTATAGGGCTAACGGGAGGACTTTGAATAGTGTGGAGGAGCAGAGGGATCTAGGTGTATGTGTGCATAGATCCCTGAAAGTTGGGAATCAAGTAGATAAGGTTGTTAAGAAGGCATATGGTGTCTTGGCGTTTATTGGTAGGGGGATTGAATTTAGGAGTCGTAGCGTTATGTTGCAACTGTACACAACTCTGGTGCGGCCGCACTTGGAGTACTGTGTGCAGTTCTGGTCCCCACATTACAGGAAGGATGTGGAGGCTTTGGAGAGGGTGCAGAGGAGGTTTACCAGGATGTTGCCTGGTATGGAGGGGAGATCCTATGAGGAGAGGCTGAGGGATTTGGGATTGTTTTCGCTGGAAAGGCGGCGGCTAAGAGGGGATCTTATTGAAACATATAAGATGATTAGAGGTTTAGATAGGGTGGATAGTGATAGCCTTTTTCCTCTGATGGAGAAATCCAGCACGAGGGGGCATGGCTTTAAATTGAGGGGGGGTAGTTATAGAACCGATGTCAGGGGTAGGTTCTTTACCCAGAGGGTGGTGAGGGATTGGAATGCCCTGCCAGCATCAGTAGTAAATGCGCCTAGTTTGGGGGCGTTTAAGAGATCCGTAGATAGGTTCATGGACGAAAAGAAATTGGTTTAGGTTGGAGGGTCACAGTTTTTTTTTTTAACTGGTCGGTGCAACATCGTGGGCCGAAGGGCCTGTTCTGCGCTGTAATGTTCTATGTTCTATGTTTGCCACATTCTCCATGAGGAACATATGGGCTGGAAGGGCATCCAATGTTGGTTGCTCAGAAGGTTACTGCCACACTGAACTTCTTTACCAGAGAATCCTTCCAATGCTCCAATGGGGATCTTTACAGAATCTCACAATCGGCAACACATAAATGCATAAGGAAGGTGACTGATGCCCTTTTTGACAGAGTTCACCATTATATGCAGTTCCACATGGATGAAGCAAGTCAGGCTCCCAGAGCAAAAGGATTCGCTGCAATCCCAGCCTTTCTACAAGTGTAGGGCACCATTGACCACACACATGTGACAGCAGCCTGTGAGATTCAGTAATAGAAAAGGATTTCATTCTCCAAACATCCAGATAATCTGTGATCACAGAAAGCAGATCAAGTATGTTTGCGCTGGATACAGAGGGAACTCACATACCTTGTACTTCCAGTTGTCAGAGATATTTGAGGCAGCTCGGTACTTCCTTTTGGACAAGTTCTCTTCATGATGCCCCACATCACCACCAGCATTGCTGACCTCCTCATCTCAATCATCCTCACCAGTTGGAGATTGAATAGTTACACATTAACCTCACCATGTCCTCATCCTTTGATGTGGAGATGCCGGCGTTGGACTGGGGTAAACACAGTAAGAAGTTTAACAACACCAGGTTAAAGTCCAACAGGTTTATTTGGTAGCAAAAGCCACAAGCTTTCGGAGCCTGAAGCTCGGTCTTCAGGTGAGTGGGAATTCTGTTCACAAACAGGGCATATAAAAACACAAACTCAATTTACAGAATAATGGTTGGAATGCGAATACTTACAGCTAATCAAGACTTTAAGATACAAACAATGTGAGTGGAGAGAGCACCAAGACACATCAAAGAGATGTGTATTGTCTCCAGACAGGATAGCCAGTGAAATTCTGCAAGTCCAGCAAGCTGTGGGGATTACAGATAGTGTGACATGAACCCAAGATCCCGGTTGAGGCCGTCCTCATGTGTGCGGAACTTGGCTATCAGTTTCTGCTCAGCGACTCTGCGCCGTCGTGTGTCATGAAGGCCGCCTTGGAGAACGCTTACCTGAATATCAGAGGCCGAATGCCCGTGACCGCTGAAGTGCTCCCCAACAGGAAGAGAACAGTCTTCCCTGGTGATTGTCGAGCGGTGTTCATTCATCCGTTGTCGCAGCGTCTGCATAGTTTCCCCAATGTACCATGCAGCGTATCAGGTAGACAACGTTGGCCGACTTGCAAGAGTATGTACCGTGTACCTGGTGGATGGTGTTTTCACATGAGATGATGGCATCTGTGTCGATGATCCGGCACGTCTTGCAGAGGTTGCTGTGGCAGGGTTGGGTAGTGTCGTGGTCACTGTTCTCCTGAAGGCTGGGTAGTTTGCTGCGGACAATGGTCTGTTTGAGATTGTGCGGTCGTTTGAAGGCAAGAAGTGGGGGTGTGGGGATGGCCTTGGCGAGATGTTCGTCTTCATCAATGACATGTTGAAGGCTCCGGAGGAGATGCCATAGCTTCTCCGCTCCGGGGAAGTACTGGACGACGAAGGGTACTCTGTCCACCGTGTCCCGTGTTTGTCTTCTGAGGAGGTCGATGCGGTTTTTCGCTGTGGCGCATCGGAACTGTCGATCGATGAGCCGAGCGCCATATCCTGTTCTTATCAGCGTCTGGAGGTGTCTGTTGCGATCCTCCTCATCCGAGCAGATCTCGTGTATACGGAGGGCTTGTCCGTAGGGGATGGCTTCTTTAACGTGTTTAGGGTGGAAGCTGGAGAAGTGGAGCATCGTGAGGTTATCCGTGGGCTTGCGGTATAGTGAGGTGCTGAGGTGACCGTCCTTAATCGAGATGGCGTGTGTCCAAGAATGCAACCGATTCCGGAGAGTAGTCCATGGTGAGTCTGATGGTGGGATGGAACTTGTTGATGTCATCATATAGTTGTTTCAGTGATTGTTCACCATGAATCCAAAGGAAGAAAATGTCATCAATGTATCTAGTGTATAGCATAGGTTGAAGGTCCTGTACGGTGAAGAAGTCTTGTTCGAACCTGTGCGTGAAGATGTTGGCATATTGAGGTGCGAATTTGGTTCCCATGGCTGTTTCGTGTGTCTGGGTGAAGAACTGGTTGTTGAAGTTGAAGACATTGTGGTCCAGGATGAAGTGGATGAGTTGTAAAATTGCATCTGGAAACTGGCAGTTGTCGGTGCTGAGCACTGAGGCCTTTGCAGCAATGCCATCATTGTGGGGGATGCTGGTGTAGAGTGCCGAGACATCCATTGTGACGAGGAGCGCTCCTGGTTCAACTGCTCCATGTGTGCCGAGTTTCTGTAGGAAGTCCGTAGTGTCATGACAAAAGCTGGGGGTTCTTTGTACAATGGGTTTCAGGATGCCCTCGACATAGCCGGAGAGGTTCTCGCACAGGGTCCCATTGCCCGATACAATGGGACGGCCGGGTGTGTTTGCCTTGTGTATCTTCAGGAGGCAGTAGAGATCTCCAACGTGGGGAGTACGTGGGATGAGAACACGGAGGGTGCTCTGAAGGTCCAGATCAAAGGTCTTGATCAGAGTGTTGATCAGCTGTAAGTATTCGCATTCCAACCATTATTCTGTAAATTGAGTTTGTGTCTTTATATGCCCTGTTTGTGAACAGAATTCCCACTCACCTGAAGAAGGAGCTTAAGGCTCCAAAAGCTTGTGGCTTTTGCTACCAAATAAACCTGTTGGACTTTAACCTGGTGTTGTTAAACTTCTTACTGTGCTCATCCTTTGAAGCATGGTGAATCCTCGCAAGACTGTGTGCTTGCTGAGATGAAGTCTTAACTGCATTGGGGGCGGAGGGGTGGGTTGTTCCAGCTGCACATGACAAAAGGTGCTTTTACTTCAAGCGTCTCTCCAGCATCCAAGTCACTAAAGCAGCCTACAAGAGGCAGGAGTTGTGCTGCACTTCTCAGCTCATTGGTGGTACTGTGCCTTACATCTGACAAAGCGTCTCAAGGAGATGCGTATCGAGTTTATGCCCACTGGTTCCACTGAACACAATACATCACCATATGATCTCGGCAAGTGCTGTCAGTGAGCTGGCATAATGTATGGACCAAAGCTGCATCCCATTTTCACAATAGCCTTGTAGGCACAATGCAGACAACTCCAAGGTGGAAAGCATTTAAAGGTGTAACTTTGAGCATCAGGGCAAAAATATGCCTGTGAGGGACACAGCACCGGTACATTGAAGAGAGAAAGAGCACACACTTATTGGTAATCTTAGCTGACGTACATGCGTAGAGTTAACAACACGTAGTGCAGACAGGAGTGCATCGAGCATGGTCTTTCAGATTGCAAAACATCATGGATGACAGAGAGTACATGCAGTTCAAAGAATGATTCCCCTTCTCCATGCACATCTACATCTGTCCTTCTGAAGTACACCTTTCTACAATGCAGACAAGACAGGTGACTACGTGACTGTTCATCTTACACAGCCAAGAATGAACATCACTTGAACCTGCAAAGCACATTAACGATTTGCCTTGAGGGTGACACATCACTGATGTCAGTAATGAACTTAGAAGGGACACACACTGTGATGAAATGGCTGCACATAACATCAGCCAGAGACAAATGATGTGAAATTTGTGATAATTCGGGGGAGGTAACATGATATGACATGTGATTGACCACAACACAAATTAGCATACAGAGGAGGCAGGGACAAGAGGAAATGTGGAATGGGGCAATTCTGTTTACATTGATGAAAAGTATATCTATCTATATATATGTGTGTGTATGTGGTGAACTCTCATGTTACTCTTGTGTGCCTAACTTTAACACAATGCCTTGGTGCATCCCAAACGTCCAGAGCTGAAGTAGGGTCAGCTTGCTGACTGCTATGTCCATTTGTCTGTGAGACTTTGGTGGCCATCCTCTGGATGGCAGTAACTTGGAGGACACCGGGCTACTTTGGGCGGGCTGTGGTGAGGCAGGTACACTCTCCTCGGCTTGTGGAACCTGAGTTAATAGGGTCACAGGCAGGGTGGAGAGAGATTGGCTGGACACCTCTGGGGCCAATTGGGTTGTCCTGGGGTGTCTAGGTGCTGGTCCTCATCCCTATGGGTGCCCGAGGGTATCTGGCTGACCTCTTGAGGAGAAGGGGTCATCCTCCCAGTGTTGACCTTGGTGCGCTGGCATGTTGGCACTATTATCTCTGACTGAACACAGAGGGAATTCTCCATCATATTTTGCAGCCTGTGGGATGCATCTGACAACACTGCCCGATATTCCAGTGACTGTCAAAGCAGCTCCAAGATCTGCATTCAGACTGAATCCACAGGCACATCATCTGACTTGGACTCAGCAGAATTCTGGTCTCTAGCATTCCTCCGAGTGTTCATGACCTTGAATGACCCCACCTTCACCTACAGTGAAGCAAAATCTCTGCTGTGCCCAACAAATTGTGACCCTAAGCTTGCTCTAGAATGAGTTCTCACTGGGGTGTGGATCTCTGCACAGGTGGAAGTTGTAGGTGAGTGCTGTAACAGGTCTTCCATTGTTGTGTCCTGAGGAACCTCACCTGAGGAATAACAAGGCTGGAGAGAAGGGGCTGCCTCTCAGGGTCCCTGTGTTATCTGGCGTATTAGAGAAAATGAGTGCATGGCAAAAAGTACAAAACATCACACTGCATTCACAGTCTTGCGGTCTGAAGGATCAAAGGGTGCAGGGTCCTCATTCGTGTGTGGTACCTGGTCTTGCTGTCATTAAAGAAATGTGTCCTGGTCCTCTCCAGCCAATTGTACTGCTCACTCATCATTCTGGGTGAGGGTCCTGATTGCTGGCATGCCCCGGGAGCTCTCCTTTTTGTTATGGGCAATCTTGATCTGCATAAGACAGATGGAGAGTGTGTGAGCAAGAAGCATGACAAGCAGATGATAAAGGTGCCTGTACCTTTTGTGTATACTGAGTAGAGCCGCACACTGTATGAGGGAAAGAACCGAGATAGAGATGTCAAAGTGTGTGTAGCAGAGTGGCAATGCCCTTTGTGCTGGTGGTGCATGAATTCCCTGTACAGTGTCATCCTGCGAATGCATGAGGAACTTGTCAGAATGTGAGGTGAGAATGATGAGAGAGTTGGCTGCACTCACTGTGCGGATGAGATCATTCATCTGTTTGTGGCACTGGATCCCTGTTCTCCGCTGGGTGGAATTGGCACTCACGGTTACTTTCAATCCGCCAGCAATGTAATGTATTTCCTGCTGCTGCATATTTAAGGAGGTGAGATGCAGACAATCAGACACAAAAACCCAGCCCTGTGGCCTACTGGAAATACGCTCCTTCCCCTGTCCGCCACTGCACTTGGTCCGCGATGAAAAATTTTGTCCATAGTCAAAAAGGCAGAATAAAAATAAAGAGAAAGTTGTAATCAAGCTGCAAAGTGCTTTGTTCAGAGCATTTGTGAATACTACATGCTAGTTTGCCAAAAGAAGAGGAGCCATTCAAGTATGCGAGGCAGTACAGGTGCCATGGTGCAGATCTTTAATGTCAGAGCTCAGGGGTCAGAGTTATTTGGAAAGGCAAGAGAGGCAAGAGAGACATGAGGTTGTCAGCTTGTTAGAGCGGCACCCAAGAGGCAATCTTATAGACAGGTACAAAAGAGTGATGGGAATTTGGAATACGGCTTTAAGTCAAGGGTATGTTGGCTTCAGTCTGATACAAGGTTCTTCTTTAGATGGACTAATCAACACTCAGAATGGACTTACTCGTAGAAGCAAAACGCCCTGAAATAATTAAGTAACAATTAGATGCAGCAATATTGGGTGTAGATTTAGTTGATGCTGGGTTTTCAGGAATATCTAAAAAGGAGAGCAAAATGAAGATCAGTCATGGCCTTGTTGAATGGTGGAGCAAGTTCGAAGGCTGAATGGGCTGCTCCAGCTTTTATTTTCTATGCTCTCATGAATCAAAATGGGCCAAATGGCCCTTCCGGTTTCCTCCCACAGTCTGAAAGATGTGCAAGTTAGGTGAATTGGCCATGCTAAATTCTCCCTCAGTGTATCTGAACAGGTGCTGGAGTGTGGCGACTACAGGATTTTTCACAGTAACTTCATTGCAGTGTTAATGTAAGCCTACTTGTGACATTAATAAATAAACTTTAAGCTTTCCTTATTCATGAATATCTGGGGACGTTCCTGGGGAAAATCTTGGCGAGTTCAAAACTATACATGAACCATCCACCAGATTCAGTGAGATGTGAGGCAATGTGCACACAGCTCGACTAATTAAAATGACAATGGCACCATTCCCAGTGCTGCGGTTGAATTGGTACTAATTTTCCAGGAGAAAAATACTGATCCAGATATAGAAAGTATGACATGATTAAATATATTAGGGAACAAGTAACTGCTCAGCGTCCTTCCCCAGTGGGAGATGGCTGGACTGTTCTTTTCAGGGTATCTGTTATCCTAATCTTTGAAGGAATTTAAAACTTCAGTTTAACAGTGCTGTTAGCCTGCTACAATAAAAGGAGAGGAAAAGGTTGTCCATCTCCAAAATAAAGTGTGTAATGCAGAAGGAAGATTGAAGGCCTGATTTGTAGTTAAATGCTCTGGGGAAGAGGCTGTCCTAGAGGACAACAACTTGAATTTATATAAATGCTTTTAATCCAGTAAAATATCCCAAAGCGTGTCTGTAGGAATGTTATTAAAGGAAATTTGACAGTGAGCATCATAAGGCAATATTAGGACAGCTTGTCACAAAGCTGTGTTTTAAGGTGTTAAGGAATTGATTCAGTCTATAAAAGGGTTAAAAATTTAATGCTATTAAAATACAACTAAAAACCATCGGTGAAAAATTCATGCTCATTATTTGCAGAGATGCAGAGAGAGAGAGAGAGAGAGAGAGAGTCCTTGAAAGTAAACCTTTCCAGACAAATATAGGGCTTATTTTAAAATCATAGAATCCCTACAGTGCAGAAAGAAACCATTCAGTTCATTGAGTCTGCACTAACTCTCCAAAAGAGCATCTTATCCTCCACCCAATCGCTGTAACTGTGCACAATTACCATGGCTAATCCACCTAACCTGCATATCATTGAACTGTGGGAGGAAGTCGGAGCACCCGGAGGAAACCCACACAGACATGGGGAGAATGTGCAAACTCCAGGCAGGCAGTCATCCAATGCTGGAATCAAATGCAGGTCCCTGGTGCTGTGAGGCAGCAGTGCTAACCACTGTGCCACCGTGCTTTGATTCTCAAAAAATTCTCAGGACAAAAGAACTTAACAGTAAGATGGACAATGGGGCATTATTCTAAAACTAACAGCTTTTACAAACTGAAGTAAATACATCAGTCAGGTGCCGTGGGAAAATCATTGAGTTGAGACATTAAGAAACATTTGCTCATAGCCGAGACAAAGACAGCAAAATCTACACTTTATACTCTGATTGTCAGTATAAAACGAGTTTATTATTTGTTTAGAGAGCCGAACTGTTTTTGTTATTTAAAGTGGACTTCAAGTTTGCAGTTACTGTATTTAGATGAATTAGTTTATCTTGCATTTACACTTTGTATTATTTAAAACATTAAATTTAAGATTTAAGCTTTAAAAAAAGTGTTATACTGCAGCCATTAAACAGGCTGTAGTTTCAATCTGTAAATTTCATGAACCCTAACTCTTCGAGAATTCTTAATTATTAGATTCGAAGTTTTAGAACATAGAACATAGAAAAGCTACAGCACAAACAGGCCCTTTGGCCCACAAGTTGCGCCGAACATGTCCCGACCTACTCGGCTTATCTATAACCCTCTATCTTACTAACTTCCATGAACTTATCCAAAAGTCTCTTAAAAGACCCTATCGAATCCACTTCCACCACCACTGCCGGCAGCCGATTCCATGCACCCACCTCTGTGTGAAAAACTTACCCCTAACATCTCCTCTGTACCTACTCCCCAACACCCTAAACCTGTGACCTCTTGTGGCAACCATTTCAGCCCTGGGTAAAAGCCTCTGAGAATCCACTCTATCAATACCTCTCAACATCTTATACACCTCTATCAGGTCACCTCTCATCCTTCGTGTCTCCAAGGAGAAAAGACCTAGCTCTCTCAACCTCCCAACAGCCCATGGGAAGTTGAGGAATGGATATGTAAGGAGATTCTGGACAGGTGCAGAAAAAATAGGGTTGTTGTAGTGGGAGATTTTAATTTCCCTCACATAGACTGGAAATCGCTGAGGGTTGGGGTCCTGGACGGGGAAGAATTTATAAAATGCGTACAGGAAGGTTCTTTGGAACAATATGTTGACAGTCCAATACTGGACCTGGTACTGGGGAATGAGCCCAGTCAGGTCATCAAAGTTGCAGTAGGGGAACATGTGGCAAATAGTGACCACAATTCTGTAAACTTTAGGATAGTAATGGAAAAAGATGAGTGTTGTCCTATGGGTAAGGTACTGAATTGGGGGAAGGCTAACTACAGCCGGATTAGGCAGGATTTGGTGGCTGTTGATTTGGAGAGGCTGTTCGAGGGTAAATACACATCTGGCATGTGGGAGTCTTTTAAGGAGCAGTCGATAGGACTGCAGGACAGACATGTGCCTGTAAAGAGGAACATAAGAACATAAGAAATAGGAGCAGGAGTAGGCTGTCCACCCCCCCGAGCCTGCCCCGCCATTCAATAAGATCATGGCTGATCTGAAGTGGATCAGTTCCACTTACCCACCTGATCCCTATAACCCCTAATTCCCTTACTGATCAAGAATCCATCTATCCATGATTTAAACATATTCAACGAGGTAGCCTCCACCACTTCAGTGGGCAGAGAATTCCAGAGATTCACCAACCTCTGAGAGAAGAAGTTCCTCCTCAACTCTGTCCTAAACTGACCCCTCTTTATTTTGAGGCTGTGCCTTCTAGTTCTAGTTTCCTTTCTAAGTGGAAAGAATCTCTCCACCTCTACCCTATCCAGCCCCTTCATTATCTTATAGGTCTCTATAAGATCCCCCCTCAGCCTTCTAAATTCCAATGAGTACAAACCCAATCTGCTCAGTCTCTCCTCATAATCAACACCCCTCATCTCTGGTATCAACCTGGTGAACCTTCTCTGCACTCCCTCCAAGGCGAATATATCCTTCCGCAAATAAGGGGACCAATACTGCACACAGTATTCCAGCTCTGGCCTCACCAATGCCCTGTACAGATGCAGCAAGACATCTCTGCTTTTATATTCTATCTCCCTTGCGATATAGGCCAACATCCCATTTGCCTTCTTGATCACCTGTTGCACCTGCAGACTGGGTTTTTGCGCCTCATGCCCAAGGACCCCCAGGTCCCTCTGCACAGCAGCAGGTTGTAATTTCTTTCCATTGAGATAATAATCCAATTTGCTATTATTTCTTCCAAAGTGAATAACCTCGCATTTGTTAACGTTATACTCCATCTGCCAGATCCTCGCCCACTCACTCAGCCTGTCCAAATCTCTCTGCAGACCTTCTATGCCCTCCACACGATTCACTTTTCCACTTATCTTTGTGTCGTCTGCAAACTTTGTTACCCTACACTCAGTCCCCTCCTCCAGATCATCTATATAAATGGTAAATAGTTGAGGCCCCAGTACCGATCCCTGCGGCACGCCACTAGTTACCATCTGCCAACCAGAAAAGCACCCATTTATTCCAACTCTCTGCTTCCTGTCAGATAGCCAATCCCCAATCCACGCTAACACCCTACCCCCAACTCCGTGTGACCCAATCTTCTTCAGCAACCTTTTGTGAGGCACCTTATCAAATGCCTTTTGGAAATCCAAAAACACCGCATCCACCGGTTCCCCTCCGTCAACCGCACTAGTCACATCTTCATAAAAATCCAACATGTTCATCAAGCACGACTTTCCCCTCATGAATCCATGCTGCGTCTGCTTAATTGAACCATTATTATCCAGATGGCCTGGTATTTCTTCTTTAATGATGGATTCCAGCATTTTCCCAACTACAGACTTTAAGCTAACCGGCCTGTAGTTACCTGCCTTTTGTCTATTTCCTTTTTTAAACAGCGGCGTAACATTAGCCATTTTCCAATCCGCCGGCACTACCCCAGAATCCAACGAATTTTGATAAATAACCACTAACGCATCCGCTATTACCTCTGACATTTCTTTCAGTACCCTGGGATGCATTCCACCCGGGCCCGGGGACTTGTCCACCTTCAGTCCCGTTAGTCTACCAAGCACTGTCTCCCTGGTAACATTAATTGTATTGAGTACCTCTCCTCCTACCAACCCTCTATCGTTAATATTCGGTAAACTATTTGTGTCTTCCACCGTGAAGATCGACACAAAAAAACCTATTTAAAGTTTCAGCCATTTCCTCATTTCCCACTATTAAATCCCCCCTCTCGTCCTCCAAGGGTCCAACATTCACTCTTGCCACTCTATTCCTTTTTATATATTTGTAAAAGCTTTTACTATCATTTTTTATATTTCGAGCTAGCCGAGCTTCATAACCTATCTTTCCTTTCTTTATCGCTTTCTTAGTCGTTCTTTGTTGTTTCTTAAAGTTTTCCCAATCTTCCAATTCTCCACTATTTTTGGCCACTCTGTACGCATCGGTCTTTAATTTAATACTCTCCTTAATTTCCTTCGTTATCCACGGCTGGTTATCCCTTTTCTTACAACCCTTCTTTATCACCGGAATATATTGTTGCTGAGTACTGAAAAGGATCTCCTTAACAATCCTCCACTGTTCCTCAGCTGTCCTACCTACCAGTCTGCTCTCCCAGTCCACCTTAGCCAATTCAGCCCTCATCCTATCGTACTTCCCTCTGTTCAAACAGAGGACACTGGTATGGGACCCTACTTTCTCCTCTTCCATTTGTATCAGAAATTCGACCATATTGTGATCACTTGACCCAAGAGGGTTCTTCACAAGAACATCCTTAATTCTACCTACCTCGTTACACATTACCAGATCTAGGATAACTCGTTCCCTCGTCGGTTCCGTAACATACTGTTCAAGGTAGCTATCCCGTCAGCATTCTAAGAACTCTTCCTCCATCCCACCCCTTCCAACTTGAGTCAGCCAATCAATATGCAGGTTGAAGTCCCCCATGATTATTGCCGTTCCGTTTTTGCACGCATCCATTATTTGCTTGTTTATAGCCCTCCCCACCTCAACATTATTATTTGGGGGACTATAGACCACGCCTACTAGTGTCTTTCTCCCCCTACTATTCCTTATCTCTACCCATAACGATTCCACGTTTTGTTCCTTAAAGCCTATGTCATCCCTCACTACGAAGGATAGGAAAGGTAGGATTCGAGAGCCATGGATAACCAGTGAAATTGTGGGTCTAATCAAAAAGAAAAAAGAGGTATACATGAGGTCCAGGCAGCTAAAAACAGATGGAGCACTGGAGGAATACAGAGAAAGTAGAAAATAACTCAAACAGGGACTTAGAGGGCAAAAAGGGGTCACGAAATATCCTTGGCAGACAGGACTAAGGAGAATCCTAAGGCATTTTATACACACGTTAGGAACAAGAGGGTTGTTAGGGAAAGAATCAGACCTCTCAGAGACAAAGGAGGGGAATTATGCTGAGAACCAAAGGAAGTAGGTGAGATCCTAAACGAATACTTTGCATCAGTATTCACAAAGGAGAGGGACATGTTGACTGGTATTGTCTCAGAGAGGTGTGTTGACCTGTTAGAAAAAATCTCAATTACAAGGGAGGAAGTGTTAGGTTTTTTAGGAAACATTAAGACAGACAAATCCCCAGGGCCGGATGGCATCTATCCTAGACTCCTCAGGGAGGCGAGAGATGCAATTGCTGGGCCTCTAACAGAAATCTTTGTCTCTTCACTGGACACAGGTGAGGTCCCAGAGGATTGGAGGATAGCAAATGTGGTCCTGTTATTTAAGAAGGGTAGCAAGGATAACCCGGGTAATTATAGGCTGGTAAGCTTGACGTCCGTGGTAGGGAAGTTGTTGGAGAAGATTCTTAGAGATAGGATATATGCGCATTTAGAACTGAATAATCTCATTAGCGATAGACAGCATGGTTTTGTACAAGGGAGGTCATGCCTCACAAATTTGGTTGAGTTTTTTGAGGAGGTGACAAAAACGATTGACAAGGGAAGGGCCATGGATGTCGCCTATATGGATTTTCGTAAGGCGTTTGACAAGGTCCCTCATGGCAGGCTGGTGCAAAAGGTTAAATCTCACAGGATAAAAGGTGAGCTCGCTAGATGGGTGGAGAACTGGCTTAGCCATAGTAGACAGAGGGTAGCAGTGGAGGGGTCTTTTTCCGGTTGGAGGTCTGTGACTAGTGGTGTTCCGCAGGGCTCTGTACTGGGACCTCTGCTGTTTGTGATATATATAAATGATTTGGAGGAAGATGTAACTGGTGTGATCAGTAAGTTTGCGGACAACACGAAGATTGCTGGAGTTGCAGATAGTGATGAACATTGCCAGAGAATACAGCAGGATATAGATAGGCTGGAACATTGGGCGGAGAAATGGCAGATGGAATTTAATCCAGATAAATGCGAAGTGATGCATTTCGGTAGACCTAATGTAAGGAGGAGCTATACAATAAATGGCAGAACCATCAGGAGTATAGACACACAGAGGGACATGGGGGTACAAGTCCACAGATCCTTAAAGGTGGCAGCACAGGTGGAGAGGGTGGTGAAGATGGCATGCTTGCCTTTATTGGACGGGGCACAGAATATAAAAGTTGGCATATGATGTTGCAACTGTATAGAACGATGGTTAGGCCACATTTGGAATACTGCGCCCAGTTCTGGTCGCCACACTACCAGAAGGACGTGGAGGCTTTGGAGAGAGTACAGAGAAGGTTTACCAGGATGTTGCCTGGTATGGAGGGTCTTAGCTATGAGGAGAGATTGGGTAAACTGGGGTTGTTCTCCCTGGAAAGACAGAGGATGAGGGGCGACCTAATAGAGGTGTATAAAATTATGAAAGGCATAGATAGGGTGAACGGTGGGAAGCTTTTCCTCAGGTCGGTGGTGACGTTCACAAGGGGTCACGGGTTCAAGGTGAGGGGGGCAAGGTTCAACACAGATGTCAGTGGGACGTATTTTATACAGAGGGTGGTGGGGGCCTGGAATGCACTGCCAAGCAAGGTGATTGAGGCGGACACGCTGGGATCATTTAAGACTTATCGAGATAGCCACATGAACAGACTAGGAATAAAGGGATACAAAAGAATGGTCTAGTGGGCACATGAGCGGTGCAGGCTTGGAGGGCCGAAGGGCCTGTTCCTGTACTGTATTGTTCTTTGTTCTTTATCCTCATAAGGCATGCCACCTAATCCAGGCAACATCCTTGTAAATCTCCTCTGCACCCTTCCTATGGCTTCCACATCCTTTCTGTAATGAGGCGACCAGAACTGGGCACATTACTCCAGGTGGGGTCTGACCAGGGTCCTATACAGCTGCAGCATTATCTCCCAATTTCTAAACTCAATTCCTCTATTGATGAAGGCCAGCATTCCATATGCCTTCTTAACCACAGCCTCTAGCTGCGACGCTGCTTTGAGCATCCTATGAACCCGGACCCCAAGATCCTTCTGATCTTCCACACTGCCAAGCGTCTTACCCTTCATATTATATTCTTTCATCCTATTCGAACCACCACACACTTATCTGGGTTGAAGTCCACCTGCCACTTCTCCGCCCAGTCTTGCATCTTATCTATGTCTTGTTGCAACTGCTGACATCCCTCTACACTATCCACAACACCACCAACCTTTGTGTCATCAGCAAACTTGCCAACCCATCCTACCACTTCCTCATCCAGGTCACTTATAAAAATCACAAAGAGCAAGCGTCCCAGAACAGATCCCTGGGGCACTCCACTGGTGACCGACCTCCATGCTGAAAAAGACCCATCTACACCCACTCTTTGCCTTCTGTGGGCAAGCCAGTTCTGAATCCACAAAGCAATGTCCCCTTGTATCCCATGCCCCTTCACTTTCTCAATAAGCCTTGCATGGGGCACCTTATCAAACGCCTTGCTGAAATCCATATAAACTACATCTACCACTCTTCCCTCGTCTGTGTGTCTAGTTACATTTTCAAAAAATTAAATTAGGCTCGTAAGGCATGATCTGCCTTGGACAAAACCGTGCTGGCTATTTCTGATCATACTATTCCTCTCCAGATGTTCATAAATCCTGCCTCTCAGGATCTTCTCCATCAACTTACCAACCACTGAGGTTAGACTCACTGGTCTATAATTTCCTGGGCTATCTCTTCTCCCTTTCCTGAATAACGGAATCACATCCGCAATCCTCCAATCCTCCGGAACCTCTCCTGTCTCCATTGATGACGCAAAGATCATCGCCAGAGGCTCAGCAATCTCTTCCGTCGCCTCCCACACTAACCTGGGGTACATCCCATCCGGTCCCGGCGATTTATCTAATTTGGTGCTTTTCAAAAGCTCCAACACATCCTCTTTCCTAATGTCCACATGCTCAATCTTCTGTCCACTGCAAGTCTGCACTGCAACTACCAAGATCCCTTTCCACTGTGAATACTGAAGTAAAGTATTCATTGAATAACTCTGCTATTTCTACCGGTTCACTCCAGACTTTCCCACCGTCACATTTGATAGGTCCTACTCCTTCACTTCTTATCTTCTTGCTCTTAACATACTTGTAGAATGCCTTGGGGTTTTCCTTTCTCCTGTCTGCCAAGGCCTTCTCATGACCCCTTCTTGCTCTTCTAATTTCCCTCTTAAGTTCCTTCCTACTAGTCATATACTCTTTTAGGTTTCTAACATTACCCAGCTCCCTGAACCTTTTGTAGGCTTTCCTTTTCTTCTTGACTAAGTTCGTTGCAGCTTTCGTGCATCATGGTTCCTGCAACCTACCATAACTCCCCTGTCTCATTGGAACGTTGCTGTGCAGAGCTCCAGACAAATTTTCCTTGAAAATTTGCCACATTTCTTCTGTACATTTCCCTGAGAAAACCTCCTTCCAATTTATGCCTCTAATTTCCTGCCTAATAGTCTCATAATTGCCCTTACTCCAAATTAGCACTTTCCTAGCTTGACTGATCCTATCTCTCTCCAATGCTAATGTAAAGGAGATAGAGTTACGATCACTATCCCCAAAATGCTCTCCCACTGAGAGATCTGACACCTGCCCAGGTTCATTCCCTAATACCAAATCAGATTTGATAAAGGAGACTCTGTAAGAGGGACAAATATATTATGAATACCGAACATGTTTTATTCTGTGATATCTTTGTTTAGACTGAATACTTCTGGCAGGAAGGATAAGTTATTTTAAGACCATGTCAATAGCTAAAAACTGATGAAGCTGTTTGGATAATTTAACATTTCTTTCAGTTTAGGATTTATGACTTGACAAGTGTGAACGAATACATTTACTTTGCTGGGGTAAAGATAGCAGAACGCTACCAAAGAATTTCTGAAAGAAGGCACGGTGGTGCAGTGGTTTGCACTGCTACCTCACAACACCAGAGACCCGGGTTCAATTCCAGCCTTGAGTCACTATCTGTGACACTAACTAAATAGTTTTCGTGGGAGTGTGGTCGGTGCAGACTCAATGGGCTGAACGGCCTCCTTTTGCACTGTAAGGCTTCTAGGATTCCATGATTCTAAGGAGAGAAAGATAAAAAGATACTAAGTTCAGGGGAGGGAATTCAGAGCTTGCGGCCTCGGCAGCCGAAGTCATGGTCGCCAATAATGAGGTGATTCAAACTGGGGATGAGCAAGAGATGTGGAAATGAGCAAGAGGTCAGAATTAGAGGAGTGCAGCGATCTTGGGGCTGGATAAGGTTACAGAGTTAGGGAGAGATAAGGGACATGGAGGGTTTTAAAAACAAGGATGAGAATTTTAAAATTAAGGTGTTGCTGGACCAGGAGCCAATGCAGGTCAATGAGCATGGGGCTACTAAGTGAATGAGGCTTTGTATGAGTGATGCTATATGCAGCAGAGTTTTGGATGAGTTCAAATATATGTATATAGGGTGAAAGATGGGAGTCCATCCATGTGAGCATTGGAAGAGTGAAGTCTAGTGATAAAAAAGGCATGAATGAGGATTTCAGCAGCAAAAGAGCTGAGGTAGAGGCAAAGTTATGCAACATTACGTAAGTGAAAGTAAACTGTTTTGGGGACGTGTGGTTGGAAGCTTTTCTCATGATTAAATACAACACCAGGGCTGCGAAAGATCTAGTTCTACCACAGACAGGGAGGGGGATGGATTTGATGCCATTAAATCCTGAGAAAAAGAAGACTATCATCAATTAAAAACATTGTAAATTAGCTGGGCGGTTTTCCTGGAAATCTGGCTTGTGAGGCACAAGAAAATAATGTTCTGGGGTGTGCAACATTACTGAAAGAATTTATTGCACATGGGAAAATAACTTTTGCTGCAGAGCTGTTAACAAATTCAACATCACTCTGAAATCTTGTTTTATTCACTTGTAGCTGACAATAACTATTCCTCTTCACATCATTTGATTCGCTTGTGCACCGGTTCCATGTATCATCTCATTTATTGCAGTAATGGTAAATTATCCTTGAACATTTACAAGTTGTTCCTTTCACAGAAAGCCTCAGTTCAAAGACAGTGTTCAGCTAATTCAGAGTAGAGATATGTTCAGTAACTTGTATTGGTTAATTATCTTACAAAATACAGGTGGGAGCAAAAGATGCATCATCCCATACCTGGAATATGCCAATGCAGTAAGAACACCTAATTGAATTTGTGGAATCTGGGCTAAATCATAATCGTCCTGGAATTTTCAGGTGGCATTGTATCTCTTGCCTGCACCATTAGTATAAGTCATTTATGTGGCTACACAAGATACTGCTCAAACAAAGCTGTTTAATGAAAGATCTATCGTTTGTGTCCCCAAGGTGCAGATGTGGCAAATCAGCTCAATTTCCCCACAAGACATTGGCACTGGAGATAATTTATGTGCTGCTTCATAGCCAATTAGTTTAATAAATTATTCATGTAGTGAGAAGCAAGAACCATTTCAGAATCAGCATATCTGCAATAGCACCAGTCTGTGGTGCTGAAAGTTGGAGTTGTTATTGTTGGAGGTCAACAGTTAAACAGGGGGAGAAAAAAACAACATATTTTGGAGAAGGACTGCGATCATAAAAATCCGAAGTTGCTATTGCTGCAGCATCCAGGTACACCATCAGTAATATTTCCCCATGCTCCAATTGGAAAAATACACTGGGGTAATTCTACCTCACTGCACCGTTAGCAGATTGCGCTGGTCCTGGAGAATAGTGAGTGGGCCTAAAAATCCATTTTGTGCCCAGCGCCAAACAGATTGTGATCCTCCCAGCCTCTTATTAATGGCATGAACCGGATCCTACCCAGAAAGGGTGTGAATCCAATTGTCATACTTAAATTAATATTTAAATATTCATATCCCATTCAAGTCCCAGAACATTGAATTAACTTTGGGTGTGGCGCAATAACGGCAAGAATCAATATTGGTCTTCACTAGCAGAGACTTGGCGTGATGCTCACACTGGAAGCTTGGAGAACTGAAGCCCCCAGATGGTTGGGGGCATGGCCAAGGGGTGCCCATTGGACAGTGCCCGGGCGGCGCCCATTGGACAGTGCCCATCTGTGGGGTCCACCTGACACACTGGCAGTGCCCAAATGGCACACCAGCGCAGCCTGCCTGTGGCCACTGGACAGCCTGGTGGTGCCAGTTGGGCACTGCTAGTGTGCCTGTTGGACACCGCCAGTGTGCTAGGTGCAGTGTTGAGAGGGTGGGCCCTGAGTCGGGTGAAAGTCTGATGGGGGGATCTGTGCCGAGGTGGATTGTGAAAGTGGTCCTGATTTTGGGAGGGGGGGCATGTAGGGGTTGGGGCATGGGGGACCCACAAGGAGGGCCCTGATGCCTGTGATCTGTGTCGGGGACGAGGTGGGGGAACATGCCGCCGCCAATGAGGGGAAGTTGTCCTGATGCCCTTTGGGTGAGGGTGAGGGAGAGGGTCACCCAGTGCACACTGAGATCGGGGCACCCTTGTGAAATAGCTGCCGAGCACTCACAAGCCAGGCTCCCGGGCATGTTAAGCCCAAACCCACCCTGTTGACCTGATCCCTCCTTTCTCTCATTCACCCTGAACAGCTTAGAGTCATAGAGTCATAGAGCTTCTGCTCTTTGATATAGCTTTGGGACGGGCATGAGTCAAACTCTAAACCCCAGCAATATTAACTGAAAAAATGAGTTGTTTTCTTGGAAAAAGCTGGCAATAAATGAGCACCTCAAGTTTGTAATTAAATAGATGCCCTTTATTTCTGTCCAGTATAGAGCAATTGTTCCCAAATAGAAATATCCTAATACAGCAGGTGAGTGCTGTTTCCTTGATAAAGAATCGAGATACTTATTTAATGATAGAATAGAATTGATTTTTTGTTTAACAAGGAGTGTACAAATGACACTCACTAACTGCTCTTACCACACTTTTATCCACATTACTATCACAGTTTAACTTAATTAGCATTAGCTTTCTCATGTTTAATATTTGCTATAATGTTGAATGTTTTATGCAAACCGCCCATCAAAATTATTAACCAGGTACCATGCAAATTAGTCTCTGAATTAAACCACTTATTCCAGCACTTAGGACTATAATTGAATTTTTAAAGAATAATTTTATAAAATTGAATGCAACAATGTGATGAGAAATAAATCTGCAAATGATATATAAAAAAAACTTCCATTATGAAGGTTCAGGGTTAGCATAACTGCTTTTGGTCTGTACCTCCTCCACATTCTCACTTTTATTTTATAAATAAAGTACTTTTCTGAATACATGTAAATGTATTGTGCCAGAAAAGAATAGCATTTCCTGTAATTTTAGCCTTAGATACCTTTGTATTGTTAAACTTGTGACACTAGGCAGGATTTCCCACTCTCGTCCGTAGCAGGATCTGTTGCATGCAAGAACGGAAAATTTGGCATTCCAGCTGTAACTCCATTAACCTTCAGCGGCACAGTAATATCCAAGCCGTGAACGAGAACGGAAGATTTTGGCCACCACCTTTAATTACTGGGAATGTCTTTTATTTCCCCTGGAGAGGCTGCAGCAAGATCCACATTACACATATTCCATAATGTAGAAATTACAGAGTAACAGGTATTCGTGAAGCTCATTTCACATGGTTGTGGGATCTTGATCAGCTGGGATTTACATACATACATTTGAATGTGTATCAACTGAGCTCCAAGCAGTATAACACTGGACAATTATCTAGAACCTTCAACTGGCCATCAATTATCCTAGAATTATCCCCGGAAATTACATCTCCATATACACCATTTCTTTCAATCATAGAAATACGTGGCCGGAATTTTCCAGCTGTTCACGCCAGTGAGATTCTCTGATTCCATTGCAGTGAATGGAGATTTAGCTGAGTGCCAAAATCCTCGCTTGCAGAGTTTGTGGGGTATGAACAGCTGGAAAATTCTGGCCATGCATGTCTTTAACAGTGCTGGAATTCCCTGACCACGCTTTGCATACTCAGTAACAATGGTGCTACACAATTAGCATCAGTATGTTCGACAATAGGAATATTTTCCAGCTTGTTGCCTGTGAATATTTATTAAAGGCAAAATTTTGTTTTACAAGATCTGGAGCTTTTCTTGAACAAATGGCCAGTGGGATATACCAAAAGAAAATGCAATTTTAAAAAATTCATTTACGAGATGTGGGCGTCACTAGCTAGGTTAGCATTTATTGCCCATCCCTAATTGCCCTTCAGAAGGTGGTGGTGAGCTGCCTTCTTGAACTGCTGCAATCCATGTGGTGCAGGTACACCCATGGTGCTATGAGGCAGGCAGTTCCAGGATTTTGACCCAGTGGCAGTGAAGGAACGACGATATAGTTCCAAATCAGGATGGTAAATCGAGGGAAATTTCCAGATGGTGGTGTTCCCGTGTATCTGCTGCCCTTGTCTTTCTAGATGGCGGTGGTCGTGGGTTTGGAAGGTGCTGCCTAAGGAGCCTTGGTGAGTTCCTACGGTGCATCTTGTCAATGGTGCAAATTGCTAGCACTGTGCATTGGTGGTGGAGAGATTGAATGTTCGTGGAAGGGGTAGCAATCAAGCAGAATGCTTTGGCCTGGATGATGCCGAGCTTCTTGAGTGTTGTCAGAGCTGCATTCATCCAGGCAAGTGGGGAGTATTCCATCACAATCCTAACATGTGTCTTGTAGATGGTAGACAGGCTTTGGGGAGTTATGAGTTAAGTTACTCACCACAGGATTCCTAGCCACTGACCTGCTCTTGAACCCACAGTATTTATATAGAGTCATAGACAGTCAAAGTTTTACAGCACAAAAAGAGGCCTTTCAGCCCATCGTATCTATGCTGGCTATTAAGCACCTATCTATTCTAATCCCATTTTCCAGAACTTGGTCCCTGGCTTGATATTGTGTTTCAAGTGCTCATCGTAATGCTTTTTAAACATTGTGAGAGTCCCCGGCTTTACCACCATTTTGGGCAGTGAGTTCCAGATTCCCACCACCCTCTGGGTGAAAAAGCTTTTCCTCAAATTCCCTCTAAATCCCCTGCCCCTGACCTTTAATCTATGCCCCCTGGTCATTGACCATTCGACTAAGGGGAATTATTCCTTTCTATTGTCCTGATCCATGTTCCTCATAATGTTGTACACCTCAATTAGGCTCCCTCAGCCTTCTGTGCTCCAAGGAGAACAACCTCAGCCTATCCAGCCTCTCTTCATAGCTTGAATGCTAAAGCCCAGAGAACAGCCTGGTGAACCTTTTCTGCATCCTTTTGAGTACAATCACATCCTTCCTATGGTGTGACGATTAGAACTGCACATAGTACTCTGGCTATGGCTTAATGAACATTTTATACAGCTCCATCATAACCACCCTGCTCTTATATTCTGTGCCTCAGCTAAAGACAAGTATCCCATAAGCCTCCTTAAACAATTTGTCTATCTGAATCTGCAAGCTCTGATGAGGGGTCATCCAGACTTGAAACATTGGCTCCATTCTCTCTCGACAGATTATGTCAGACCAGCTGAGATTTTCCAGCATTTTCTGTTTTTGTTTCCGATTCCAGCATCTGCAGTATTTTGCCTTTATCTACCTGTCCGACTGCTTTCAGGGATCTATGGATATGTACTACAAGGTCACTCTGTATTTCCTCTGTACATCCTAGTGTCTAACTGTCCCTTGCCTTGTTCATTCACCCAAAATGCATCACCTCACACTTTCCAGGGTTAAATTCCATTTGCCACTATTCTGCCCATCTATATCATCCTGTAATCTTTCCTCCTCCCTGTTTACCACACCACCAATTTTCATGTGACTTGCGAACTTACTGATTATATCTCCTACCTTCACATCTCGATCATAAATATACAAGGGACCTAGCACCAAACCCTGCGGTAAACCACTGGGCACAAGCTTCCAGTCACAAAAGTAACCTTCAACAATCACCTTCTGCCCCCCGTCACTAAGCCAAATTTGGATCCAATTTGCCAAATTTACCTGGAACCTATGGCTCTTACCTACTTGATGAGTCTCCCATGCGCAGACACACTAACTGTCCTCCAATCCTCTGGCGCCTCTCCTGTAGTCAAAGAAGATTTGAAAATTAGCTTTAGAGCCCCTGCAAACTCTTCCCTTGCCTCACACAGCAGCCTGGGATATATCTCATCAGGGCCTGTGGATTTATCCACTTTAAGCCTGCAATATCCTCTAATACCTCCTCCCCACTGATGCTGAATTGCTCAATTATATCATAATCATGATCATATCATGATAAATGCTCTTCTCTTTCCAGCATTTCAATTCATCAGCTTTTTCATAGACCATTTTATCATATTGGTTCTTGTGGTTTTCTAGTAGTGTGACCATTTCAGTAATCTCGTTCTGGCATGTAACCGCAGTTTCCTTTTCTGTTTGAATTGTTGATTCTGCTGTCAATTTCAATGTTTTACCTCTTCAATTAATTTCTCATTGCCAAGTTTCCCTTCTTCAAGGTCTTATTCTCCTGATTCAATTTTTCACTGGACTTGTTCTTATTTATTAGTTTTCATGGAGATCAGCTTATTCTACATTGTCTCATTAATTTCTCCTTCTTAACTTCATTCTGTATGTTTTTGCAACTTTTTAAAGTTTGCTGTTAGTCATTTCACTTTGTCGTTTTAATGTCTTCACGAGAGCGTTGTTTTTTTGCAAATTCAGTCGTTCCTAGTTTCTTTTGAAGTCTTTAATTTCTGCATTTCTTTCAAGGTGAATCCATCATGTTCTTACTGGACATATACATTTCACAAATGGAATCTTCATTTTTACTTGTCTTGACTTCAGCCAAACCTTTTTTCACCTCAGGTCTGTCTCTGACAAATTGTTGACTTGTTTCCATTCTGCAATTTTCTTGGTGCCCTCCTTCTGGGGTCTTGGTTGCTGATGTACCTTTTTGTTTAGAGTTGCCCTCTATCTGGGGTCTTCTCCAATTTTCCTGTCCATTGCTGTTTGTTCCTTCTTGGGGTTGCTGCTTTAAGTGGGTAAATGCATTACCTCTGTCATTTTGTTTTACTGAACGATCATCACCTGTTGGCTTTCTCTTTGATTTTCCCACACTTTTGACACGAACCGGCTGCTCTTTTTTGAATGTTTAAAACTTCACTTTTACTGATGGAAAGTCCTTTCAGTGATCTTTGCAGATCTTTTTCATCTGGCCAATTTTTGATCTGCCTTTTTTTTGCCAATTTCACTGGCAGTCGAGGTCAGTTTGAAAGCAACTTTTGCATTGTTATGCATCCCAAACTTTCCTGTGGCCGTTGCCATATAGGCAACTTCCAATGTGCTAAGAATGACATGAAAACACCCTCAGAAATTATTGAAACTGCACAATTAAAATTCAGCTGAGAGTCACAGCTCTAGGAAAATACCAACTCTGAATCCAGTGGGCAATTTAAAAAATATATTAAAGATAATTTTGCGGATAAATTTTTAAAATATATTAATATATCATTTAATATTTTGTGAAAACTCTTCATTTCAATTGTGGAAACATCAATATATGTGCTATAAACAACCATTGTGCATCACACAGTGTGACACCTTTAACATTGAAATAATTGCCAACTACAGGAGTGATAGCTACTTCAGTACTTCCAGGTTTCCAACAAAATACATACATTATCTACTTAATTTAATATACAACCAGATTTTGTTAAAAACTGAGGACAATATTTACTTTATGGGTTATAAATAGAGTACATTTTTCTTATCGTAATATAGTCTAAGTTGTTGTCAAGAAAGTTTACATTTTAACAGTAGTTGTGGTTAAATGAATTATATTGTCCCCTTTATAGAACAATCAATTTGATATTGATTCTTTCTACATTTTTTCAATGGAATCACAAATAGACATAAGCATTTAGAGTCATTAGATAGCAAATCAAGTAAAATCACTCAGCAACATATCCCAGCTCCATGTGGACATACCTATACTTCCCACATAAAATACATCGTTTTAATACAGGAGGTAAAGCAGCAGAATAAGTTCTTGTCTTGTACACTTTCCATATGACAAAAGCCACCAAAAGTAAACAAGTTAAGCTCTCCACCTGAGAGCATAATTTTCCAAAGAAGATGATGTTCTATGAGCACTCACTAAAGCACAATACAGCTGAAGCAAACCGCAGTGAACTTACTGTGCAAAGGCCAACAGCCACAGACAGCATTAGGCTTTTGCCAAGTGCATTTTCTGAGCCTGCCTGTTATTAACAATAATAGAAGGGAACAATGCAACACAGGAATTTCTATCAACAAAATAGTTTTCTTTCCATTACAAGTAAAACACGTTCTGACCAATTGAATCGCATAGTCCTCAGCTTTGTTTGTGCAAACTCTGGTACATATATCTTGTTGATCCTTTACTCCTTTACAAAATATTAAATGATATATTAATATATTTTTAAAATTTATCCGCAAAATTATCTTTAATGTATTTTTTAAACTGCCCACTGGATTCAGAGTTGGTATTTTTCTAGAGCTGTGACTCTCAGCTGAATTTTAATTGTGCAGTTTCAATCATTTCTGAGGGCGTTTCCATGTCATTCTTAGCACATTGGAAGTTGCCTATATGGCAACGGCCACAGGAAAGTTTTGGATGCATAACAATGCAAAAATTGCTTTCAAGCTGACCTCGACTGCCAGTGAAATTGGCAACAATAAAAAGGCAGATCAAAAAATGGCCAGATGAAAAAGATCTGCAAAGATCACTGAAAGGACTTTCCATCAGTAAAAGTGAAGTTTTAAACATTCAAAAAAGAGCAGCTGGTTCGTGTCAAAATGTCAAAAGTGTGGGAAAATCAAAGAGAAAACCAACAGGTGATGATAGTTCAGTAAAACAGAATGACAGAGGTAATGCATTTACCCACTTAAAGCAGCAACCCCAAGGAGGAACAAACAGCAATGGACAGGAAAATTGGAGAAGACCCCAGATAGAGGGCAACTCTCAAGAAAAAGGTACATCAGCAACCAAGACCCCAGAAGGAGGGCACCAAGAGAATTGCAGAATGGAAACAAGTCAACAATCCTTTACTCAAAACTTTCTGAAATTCAACTCCAGCACTTTTTTTTTCGTTTTTCTCCCAGCAGGTATTTTATAAGGGCAGACATTTCACTCCCTTTGTGATGAAAGTTAATTAGGCAATGATCATGAACATTGTTCCTAATTGGATTGCTGCTAAGTTCACCTGTTTAGATTGCAAATATCTTCTCACAATTGATACTATAGTATCTGCCTTTAACTGATCGAAGGGAAAGACACTTCTAAGTACCTTACTCCCTGTTGAGATGCACAGTAAAGGTTGATGAGGAGAAATCACGCAGGTCACCATTAATTAGAAACATATTAATATCAAGAACACCAACAATTTCATGCAACTCGGTTCTGCAAGTTACATCGGCGAGTAACGTATTCTATCTCCATTTGAAAGCTGATATTTCACTTTTTCATTGTGTTTCTGGACAAACAGCTGAAAGCCATTGAAAGCAATCTGCTTTTTTTGAAAATGGCTTGTTCCACATTGTGGTTCATCCTGGTGAATAAAGTGCATCATTGAATAGCAGTTGGGTTTACATGGCAGATAAATCAGTGCATATCCTCAAGGTCTGCAATCACTTTAGGTAGAGATTCACTCTTCGTCATTAAACAGTTCTTTAACCGGATTGCTTAGTTAAATGTTTGTAGTATGCTCATGAGCTTTAACATTCTATGGATAATCAGACAAATGATTTAGTCTCGAAATATTTAAGATCTAGAAGTTCCTCATTATGGAAAGAATTTGGAAGTGTACATGTAAAATTGGCTCCGACAGTAGCATAAAATGGGTCAATAGCAAATCAGTAGCCTATTTAAGGCTGCTTGATTTTCTTTTTCTTTCAGGCTTAGTATGGAGTGGATTGCCAATTCACAATCATGTTCTGTGCTATTGTCAAACCAATTTCGACCCTTATGTATATTAAAGAATTTAAACCTTAAATATCATTGAGACAAATCCCCATCCCTTGAGTTATACGCTATGGTTACTATATAATGACAGTCTGAAAGTCTTTATTACACTTTATGCATCTTAAAAGAATTTAAACCTGAAATATCATTGTTGAGACAAATCCCATCCCTTGAGTTATAAGCAATGGTTGCTGTAATGACAGTCTGAAAGTCTTTCTTTCACGTCAATCATTCTCACACTATCAAATGCACTATAAGCCCACATCCTATTTCAGACATGTTCACACAGCCTCCTTTCATGCAACCTTGTTTGTGGAATTATTTAATTGTTGATCTACAGGCTCCTGTTTTAAATCAATGTTATCTACTAGACCCCATTGATCACTTGACTGAAACCAGTGGGAAGCATGAAGTGGACGGTGGGTGCAAATGGAATATCAGGCAGCAGGAGGCAGCTAATGGGGAAATGGCTGGAAGAGAGAGATCAAGGGAGCCTTTTATTTGAGAAAAGGGGAAATGCCTGGGACCATAGAGGCCTAAACTGGGGATTGAAGAAGTACTCCTGCGTCACTGGACTCTCTAAACAAAGTCAAATTAAGTAAACAGAAACGCATTTTTTTTGCTTTTGCCCCCGATAAGACAAAACATTTTTCTCACATGCAGGCCACTTATTAAAATAACAGATATACTCCGATGATATTCTTGCATATTTAAAGAAGTACCCTGTTGGTGATCCTTTTGCTTTCTTAAAAGACGAGTTAAAATTGCGATCTTTGGGAAGAAGCTGAATCTCATCAAGTAAGCCCCAACTGCCAGCCTGCCTGACTGCTTTCTAACGAGTCTGATTAAAATCACTACTACTGATTAAACCTTTCTCACTTTTATATACTCTCTGCAGTCATATGCACACACTTCATGTCATGTTCCTGCTTCCTTACTCCAATGGGCTTTTCTTTACACACTGCTGAACTTGCAATCTTTGATTTGTGCCTTTCTACTCCATGTCTTAATTTCATTCTCTTATGCCAGCCTCAGTTTGATTGAGAAATAATTTGATCTATGTCACATATAGCAGGGTAAATTAGTAACAATCGGCCTAAGTGCAAATGATGAGGAACAGAATTTATAGAAGTTAAATCTTCTAAAGTAGAGACATATCACAGAAGTAGGATTTTGACTTTATTATGCATATTCAAAACATATTCACATCTGTTCAAAGTTATGAGTTTAGAATGTAAATGCTGGTTTTTGATGCAAATGAAGGCTGTATCAAGTCAATCTGATTTGAATTAGTTGATAATTCCCATTTGTGATTGGACTTATACCACATTCCCAAAGAATGGAAATCAATGTTAAACAGTTTCCTGGAAGCTGTGAGGTGGAGATGCTGCCATTGGACTAGGGTGGGCACAGTAAGAAACCTCACAACGCCAGGTTAAAGTCCAACAGGTTTATTTGGAATCACGAGCTTTCGGAATGCTGCTCCTTCATCAGGTAAGGTCCTGGAAATTGGTGGGTGGGGAGAGGTTCACACTGTTCAAGACTTCAGTGTGTTTACAGATCTCTAGATTATACTACTTCTGTAATGTTGATCCTACATTTTGCATTGTGGCAGCAACATTCAACAGCAAAATTGGCTTAATTGGTAGTACTCTTGCCCTGGAGTTTTGGGTCCAAGTCCAACTCCAGGGCTCGAGTACAAAATCAAAGGTAACTCTGCAGTACTCTACCGTAGGAGTTTCTGCTTTTTGGATTAGACTTTGGATGAGATGGGCCATCTACTTGCTTAGATGAATATAAAAAATTACAGGGCACTATTTTGAAGAAGAGCAGGGGAGCCATCCCAAGTATCCTGGTCAAAATCTACCCCTCAATCAACATCAGAAAAAACAGATTATCTGATCATTATCACATTGCTGTTTGCGGGAATTTGCTGTTCGCAGTTGGCTGGATGATTCCTCCATTACTCCAATAGGTTCTTCAGAGCACTTTAAGATGTCTAGTGATTGTGAAAAGCACTACATAAATGCAAGTTTCTCTTTTTTTGTATAGTTAGCTGATCTCCTACAATGTTACTTAGAGACATAAATGAAGGAAAATGTTACTGCTGTCAATAATTACTACTCATTCGCCTGCCTAACACTTTCTCAGTGTATGACTGTTTCAAGGTTGCCACAATGTTAACTTGCATTTAATAGTACTCTATTTTGAATTGTCATAGAATCCCTACAGTGCAGAAGGAGGCCATTTGGCCCATCGAGTCTGCACCGACCACAATCCCACCCAGTCCCTATTCCCATAACCCCACATATTTACCCTGCTAATTTCCTGACACTAGGGTCAATTTAGCATGGCCAATCAACCTAACCCGCACATCTTTGGACTGTGGGAGGAAACCGGAACACCTAGAGGAAACCCACGCACACATGGGGAGAATGTGCAAACTCCACACAGACAGTGACCTAAGGCTGGAATTGAACCCAGGCACTGTGAGGCAGCAGTGTAAACCACTGTACCTTATCAAAGGTACCTCTTGAACTCCTTAAAAGTAGTTAAGGGGAACTGTAGTGTAATTGGTTGATAAGTGTATGTTTCACAGAGGATCTTAGGAGAAATATTTGGGCAGAGTTCCCCTTACATGAAATGATCTTACTTGGATTTGAAAGAAAATCCTGCCCCCAGTTTCAAGGAGTAAGTCTGGGGTTTGACAGGATAAAAGTTAGTTCCCGTTTCAATAGTTTCCAAAAATGAGCAAAATGCATCTAAATTCTATCTTTGCTAAAGCGTTAAGCAACAGTAGAACCAAAGGTGTTAATGTTGTGTTTATATTAACTCTGTCACACCTGAGAACCAAGGGCAGAATTATCCCCTCCCGCTCTAAGTTCCGTGGTGACATTCGAAAGTCAGAGGCAGGAATGTTACAGCTGTTCATGCTGGAGGGATTTTCCCATCACATTGCAGTGAATGAAGATTTGGCTGGGTGTCAATTCTCCAATTTCGCTGCTGCACGAACGTGGGGTGAACGGCAGGTAAGATCACAGAATAAAATCATAGAATTCCTACAGTGCAGAAGGAGGCCATTCGGCCCATCGAGTCTACACCGACCACAATCCCACCCAGACCCCGCTCCTGCTAATCTTCAGACACTAGGGTCAATTTAGCATGGCCAATCAACCTAACCCGCACATCTTTGGAGTGTGGGGGGAAACCAGAGCACCCGGAGGAAACCCACGCAGACATGGGGAGAATGTGCAAACTCCACACAGAGAATGACCCGAGGCTCGAATTAACCTGGGTCCCTGGCGCTGTGAAGCAGCAGTTCTAACCACTGGACCACCGTGCTGCCCCAATGTGCCACCATGTTGCCCCAACCGTGCCACCATTCCGCCCCACTGTGCCACCGTGCCGCCGAGAGTGTTTCCCATCATGGAACGGGATAGACCTTTAAACACAATTATTTGTTACGCATGCGTGGGAATCTCATTGAGTCTTGTGGTGGGGCAGGCAGAAAGCCGGACACTCCTCCCGAGTGTCTGGGTACCATATTTAAAAGGCACCCAGACAGGCCTTCACTGATAGCTCCAGGACCCTGAAGCAGGAAGTGTAGAAGTCAATAAGGCACTGCTCCCGCTTCAGCCATGCATCCCTGGAGATTTCCTTAAAGCCATGCATGAAAGGTGGGACATCCTCATCCCCAGGGATAGCTGCAGGAGGTTCACCCAACTGACCAATGCCAGCCTGGGAAGAGGTCACCTCCGGTGGGGTCCAGAGGAGGACTGCCTTGCAATGCAGAAAATTGATGAATAATCTCATCCACATTGTGAGAACATTCTACTCTCCCAACCCATATGGCTTGCCAATCTCATTGCGTTTTTATCATGGGATGCGGATGTCACTGGCAAGGCCAGCATTTCTCTTCCCCATCCCTAAATGTCCTTGAGAAGGTGATGGGCTTCTGTGTTATTGAACCACTTTTGTTAGCAAGGCAAGTGCTGGATTTTCACCCAGCCATAGTGAAGGCACAGCCATGGGGAGCATCAGAGGACAGCTTGCAGGCACTGCTGTCCCCATGCATCTGCTCTCCTTGTTCTTCTAGCAGGTAGAACTTGAAGGTTTGAAGGGTGCTGTTGAAGGAGTTTTGGTGACTTGCTGCAGTGCATCTTGTACATGGTACACCCTGATGCCACTCTTGGGGGGTGAACATTGAGGATGCTGGATGGGGTGTCAGTCATAGGGCTGCTTTGTCCTGGATGATATCCAGCTTCATGAATGTTTTTTAAAGCTGCACTCATCCAGGCAAGTGGACAGTATTGCATCACACTCCTTACTCGTGCCTTGTAGATTGTGGTTGGGTTTTGGAGAGTTGCAAGGTTAGATGTTAGCTACAGAATCAACAACCTGCAACCTGTCTTTCATCATACATGTTCACAATCCATCTATATATCTTTATGCAAGGTGCCTTTACACCTGTACAGCCATCACAGCGTTCACTCTCCAGCCCAGCGACACTCACCTCAGTCGCTAATAGATCTAGTTTAGGCTCGAGCTCAAACTCTGATAGTCACTGCACAGACAAATGTCCACAGCAGGAAGAGGCAGCAAAATCAAGGTCACACCCACATTATTCCGCTTGCATCCACTCCCCTGATTTTCAGGTAGAGGGAGTTGGACCACATGGAGCTGGATTCAAAGAGGCTGAGTGTGCATGTGTGAGTGGTTGAGTGAGTGTTTGTACTCTAAGGGAGGGAGAGTGGGTGGGTGTTTGTGTGTGAGAGGGGGCGTGGTGAATGTGTGTCTGTCTCACTCCCAGTCTCAGGATTCTCATTCATCCTCACTCCTACAAACCAACAAAGCCCCCTCACTGCACGTGAAGGTGAGTGAGTGACCACCCTGAGACGGGGAATGAGCTTGACACACGTATACACTCACCCTTCATATTATAATGATTGTTTGTGTTTACTACTCATTTTTAAAAAATACTAATTGATTGCTGTGTCTTTTTTTTTGCTCAGTGAGTTGATTCTTTTCATACGTCAGCTTTTTGTTTTGAAATTCATGTTTAATATTTTGCCAAAGCTTATATATTTCCACAATTTGCTCATCAGCCCCCGTGGGTGTGAGATCAATCGAAATGTAACCCGTCACACACAAATATTGGACAAGTCTGAGATAAAGATTAGGAGCTTATCATGGTTGCCTACAGCTTACATAAATAAAAATTATATTAAGGAAAATAACTGTGTATTACTATTTGTGGGACCTTGCAGTGTACGGATTAGTGGCTGGAATGGTCTGAGTAACAATGGCTGCATTTCAAAGTAATTAATTGTCTCTTAACTACTTTAGGATATCCTGAGCATGTTGAAGTTACCTTGGCCGCGATTCTCCTGAATTGGGACTAAGTACCCACACCAGCTTTAGCAGTTCATTTATTCATATCGGACAACTCCACTGGCCGGCCCCGCTGTTCCAAGACCGGGCCGCCACTTTTAAATGGTGACCTGATCTTCGTGCTTGGAGACAGGCTCCCATCTCACAAAAAAAAAATGGTGGCCCCCACATTGATCAGGAGGGCACCACCAACCACTCACCAAAGATGATTACACAGACATACTGTAATCACTTGTGTTCAACTGTTGATTGTAACTTCGTTATTAGTTGAAGTTGCCAGATGTAGTGATTTCTTGAAACTTTTATTTAAATTTTATTTGCAAAGGATACATACTTATTTGTGTAACTTATTAAATTGATAAAGACAACATTAATCCTGTCACCTAAATATGTTGACCATTCAGATGTTAAAAATCTTATGGAACTTTTGGAAGAATAACAGACAATTCTGTCTATTAACCTGAGCAATATTCTTCCCTCAGCCAATCCTTCCCACTGCCTCTGAAAAGCAGCCAGCATAATCAATGACCCCACGCACCCGGACATACTCTCTTCCACCTTCTTCCATCGGGAAAATGATACAAGAGTCTGAGATCATGTACCAACTGACTGAAGAGCAGCTCCTTCCCTGCTGCCATCAGACTTTTGAATGGACCTACTTTGTATTACGTTCATCTTTCTCTACACCCTAGCTATGACAGTTACACTATATTCTGCAACCTCTCCTTTCCTTCTCCCCTATGTACTTTCCGAATGGTATATTGTCTCTGTATAATGCGCAAGAAACAATACTTTTCACTGTATCCCAATACATGTGACAATAATAAATCAAATCAATATCAAAAATTGATGAAATAATCATTCATTTCCATTGCCACCAATGATATTTCTGTGTGAAAAACAGTACTTAAAAGATAATTATTTATTATACATGGAGAACTTGAGGGCTGGAATTTTTTGACCGTTCATGCCAGCGGGATGCTCTGATCCCGCTGCAACGAACGGAGAATGTCCAGGTCAATGGCTTTTCATCATAACTGGAAAAGTTAGAGGTGTAACATGAAACGCCACATCCCTCCCCTCTTATAAGCACTTAAGAACTGAGGTGAGTTCAGAGATGGAGAAATGGAAGGGAAGGTCATGAGGAAAGGTCTATTACAGAACTGAAATAGGGATGATAAAGGGAGAAGTAAAGAAAAACTGGAGGAGCTATAAAGGGCAAGAACAGAACCCTTAGCTGCCTTTGATGTCTGAAAATGTGGGACTAGCGATTATGATCATATGAACTCCAAAAATAACATGTTCTTCAAGCTTTGATTGAGCTTCATTAGTGAAAAAGGGCAAGGTTGGGGAAGACAGAATGGAAGTGGGGCAGAGACATAAAATAGCAAGCAATCCGAAGCTGAGAGCCATACTTGCAAACTAAATGGAGTTGTTCGACAAAGCAATTGCCCACTCCATGTTTGATTTCTCCAATGTGGAAGAGATGGCACAATGAGCAGAAAATACAACACAGTAGATTGAAAGAAGTATAAGTAATTCATTGTTTCACTTAGTTTGGAGCCTTGGATGGTGGGAAGGGAATAGGTGAAAAGGCAGATGTTGTAACTCTCGTGCTTTCACGTGAGGGAGCCATTGTAATGGATGTGAACCATTTAATCCGAGGAATTGAGATGTTAATTTGATAAATAAAGAAACAAATTGAACCACGTTGTGCAGCATTTGAGCTATTGCCAAAAAGCTGGTCAACATAAAAACCAAAAGCACAGGAACTCTTTCTTGTACTTTCGAAGCATGCACTACTACACACCATGTTGTGTTTATGGTGCTGTCTGCCGCCACCATATGTTGTACAATGGGTTCTTTAGATGTCTTAATGAGGAGAACTTGAGACTTGATGTTTAACCGCGAAGCATTTATTGTTAATGTTTAACTATTCATAGATCCAATGTATGGTCATACATGAAGCTGTTCCAGCAGTGTTCTGTTTCTAGATTGATCTGAGTTCCTTACCATGTGACTCTCTACATCATGCTGTGATTGGTGCCATTCTACCATCGCACAGTAGAATCATAGAGGAATCTTAGAAACCCTACAATGTAGAAGGAGGTCATTTAGCCCATCGAGTCTGCACCGACAACAATCCCACCCAGGCCCTATCCCTGCAACCCCACATATTTGCCTCGCCAATCCCTCTAACACATCAAGAGGCAATTTAGCATGGCCAATCAACTTAACCTGCACATCTTGATGAACCTTGGTTCTTCTGAGCAACTTTATATTACAACAACATACAGGCATAGATCACTATATTCATAACAGAACCTTGAATTGCCTTATTGTAGGAGGGAAACAAAACACCTATGGGCCCTAGACTGTAAACAATTGACCTTCAAGGATTCAAAGTTTAAAAAAAAGATAAGATTTATTCACAAATGTTTTTTGTAGAATGCAATGAACAATGCCAGTCTGTACAGTGAATTGCACAGACAATTACTTAAAAAACTAACAGAGGCATACAAAGATATATGTCAACCATCTTAATTTGGACACGAAACATTGAGTTCTAAAAGTAATTTCCTTGAAAAAAGATTACAACAAAATATTCGAAATTATTAAGAAATGACACTGGATAGTAAGTATAATCTTCTTCAAATCAATATTTGTTTGAATATCCAAATTGTTTATTAAGGTGGATTCATAATTGTGTGCAATCTTAAGTAGAATTTTTATGTTATAACTAGCTTTAATTACCATATCTGTGTCTTTATTATCATAATGTAATGCAGAATTGATACTTACAACACATTCATAAACAAACAAAGAGTTGTAGTCTCATACTTACATTGTCACAGATCCACATATAGATAACTACATTCCCATGGATCCACATATAGATAACCATATCCCCATGGATTCACATATAGATAACTATATCCTCGAGCTCTCAGTTATGATTCTAAGTGCTGCTGATATTGGTAAACTTAAGAGTTTTTTCTGCTATAACATATCTATAGATATTTTCATACCAATAGAGAATTTTGCTGGTTTGAAAACTCCAAGATGGGAGGACATTTTATTTCAGGACCCCGTCTGTGGTTGGTGAAGCTAATGTTCTTTAGTGACCTGAAATTTCCTCATTGTGATTTTAAGCTAACAATAAGTTCAACTGGGTAGGTTTCCCTTGCCAGGGGGTAAAGATAGTAGAACCATTAACAGCTGATGATCAATGCGTGGGGTCTGAGGAAAATATTAATTAAAAACCATCCTAAATAGAGTTATCTGCTGAGGGATATGAGGTTATACAGGAATTCCTTTTTAGCTCATAAACTAAAAGATTTTACTGAGGTGATGTCCTGACAAAAACAATGGGTAGTTTTATTTCCTTCAGACCCTAAAAGGTTTTTGTATGTTGTCATTTCAGGATCATTTGTAACAGAATTTAAAATAGATTCTTTAATAAGTGAGATAGAAACATAGAAACATAGAAAAACTACAGCACAAAAACAGGCCCTTCGGCCCCACAAGTTGTGCCGAACATATCCCTACCTTTTAGGCCTACCTATAACCCTCCATCCTATTAAGTCCCATGTACTCATCCAGGAGTCTCTTAAAAGACCCTATTGAGTTTGCCTCCACCACCACTGACGGCAGCCGATTCCACTCGCCCACCACCCTCTGTGTGAAAAACTTCCCCCTAACATTTCCCCTGTACCTACCCCCCAGCACCTTAAACCTGTGTCCACTCATAGCAGCCATTTCCACCCTGGGAAAAAGCCTCAGAGTCCACCCGATCTATGCCTCTCAACATCTTATATACCTCTATTAGGTCTCCTCTCATCCTACGTCTCTCCAAGGAGAAAAGACCGAGCTCCCTCAGCCTATCCTCATAAGGCATGCCACTCAATCCTTCGTGTCGTCGGCAAACTTACCAACCCATCCCTCCACTTCCTCATCCAGGTCATTTATGAAAATGACAAACAGCAAGGGTCCCAGAACAGATCCCTGGGGCACACCACTGGTGACCGACCTCCATTTAGAAAAAGACCCATCTATACCCACTCTCTGCCTCCTTTGGGCAAGCCAGTTCTGGATCCACAGGGCAGCAGCTCCTTGGATCCCATGCCCTCTCACTTTTTCGAGAAGCCTTGCATGGGGGACCTTATCGAACGCCTTGCTAAAATCCATATAAACCACATCTACCGCTTTCCCTTCATCAATGTGTTTAGTCACATTTTCAAAGAACTCCACCAGGTTCGTAAGGTATGATCTGCCTTTGACAAAGCCATGCTGAGTATTCTTGAGCATACTAAACCTGAGATATCAGATCGAGTATCATAAAGTACGTTATAATGTCTTTGATTCCCCACATAACCCTCTGTCCAGGAGAATGTCTGTTTTTACTTGTCCTGCTGTTGCTGATCGCAGGATGTAACATCCTTATCCACCATGTTTATCTTTTTAGATGTATTGATATTTCCCCAAAATGGTTCGGTGGATGGGATTTTTGAGTAACTATGTCTGTTCTGAGATTTCTCTTAATTTCCTGCAGAGCCTGTCTATCATAACTTTATTGTGTTTTGAAATCCATCTCTGTATGGATTACAAGGTTTTCTTGCTGCATTTCGTCGGTTCTGTTGGGACCATATTCCCGAGGACGCTGTGGTCTATATTCTTTGGTGTGTGTGAGCTGCCTCTCATGTCCTGGTTTCTAGGTTGAGGCTGAGAAGGTAATTTCAAAGGACTATTATGCTTAGGTTTTATTGCCTGAGTGTGTTGTTCTTTAGGGTGTGTAGTAGGCTGGGACTTATTCTCCTCCACTAATGAAATGTTCATGAGAGTATGTGCCAACTCAGTAATTTTATGACTTGGATGAATTTATCCTGAGTATTTTGTACATTTTTCTCCGCTTAATTTGATGGCTGCGCACAGCACAACATCCATGTTCTATGTCCCAATTATTTCCTGTTAAAATCTTCTCTGTTTCATAAGCAACAGAGCACGGGATTGGGCTGGTCTACATTTTAGGTGACCCAGCGAACTTCTTTAGCAAATGACAAAATGCAACCCCACATCCTCAGTCTAATCAGGTTGTGACTTTTTTTCTCTCGATGGAGGTGGCACGTACAGAGGGACAGTCTGAGCTCCAGGGATAGTTTTTACTGAAAACGGGGCAGACATAGCTCAAATAAACAGGCAGCAGAATGTTGCCTGACAACCTTTTGATCAATATGCTGTCATCATGACAAATCCACAGGCATTAGGTATTTTAGCACATGATCTCCAAATGGGACAAGGACCTCATGCTTTTACGAAAGGGCAAGGGGGTGCCTTTGTCCTCGGAGATTATGATTTCTGAGTACATTCAAAGTCCCATCAGTGGATAATTGTGATTTAAATACCTTCAGACAGGCTTCTCGAGTCCTCATAGATCTTTTCTGTGCCTTCAGAAATGCTTTACATTTTTGAGAGCCCAAAACAGATCACCTGCTCCAGATGGTCCAGATATAATTCAATCACTAGGGCACATGAATTTACAAAATATTTATCAAATCTGTGGAAAACCAAAAGACAGGATCAATGCCAAAAATGGGAATGGTAGTTAAATATTTAATAGGCTTTAGTATGAATCAATGGTGGCCCATGGGCTCTACATAGAGAAGCTAACCTAATATTAGGATAAAGGCAAAATACTGCCAATGCTGAAATCTGAAATAAAAACAGAAAATGCAGAAAAACTCCGCAGGGCTGACAGCATCTGTGGAGAGAGAATAGAACCAACATTTTGAGTCAGGATGACCCATGGTCAGAGCTAAATGCAAAGGAAATAGAACATGATTTATACTATGAAGGTGGGGGGGGCTGTAATTCGACAAAGGGGTTATAAATGGTGATGATAAAGGCTGAGAAAGGTGCTAAGAGTGTCCATTAAGATATCAGAATGTATGAATGGCAGAACAAAGGTAGAGATTGTCAGAGGACAACCTGAGGAATGTGACAGTTGGTGTTGTGGTGGTGGTGGGTGGGTGGGGGTGTTGGGAGGACAAGATTCAGAAGTGTAAATATAAAAATAAAAATACGAAGTAATAAAAATGGATGACTAAGATGAAAAGAAGGAATTAAATTTTTAAAAATGGAAATGGGGTGAAGATGGAGGGGAGAGTTCATGCTCTGAAATTGTTGAACTCAATGTTCAGAAGGCTGTAAAGTGCCCAATCAGGAGTTGAGGTGCTGTTCCTCCAGTTTTCATTGGGCTTCACTTGAACATTGCAGAAGGCCAAGGATGGACATGTGGACAGGAGAGCAGGCTGGTGTGTTGAAATGGCAAGTGACAGGAAGATCTGGGCCCTGCTTACAGACGGACCAAAGGTGTTCTGCAAAGCGATCATTCAGTCTGCATTTGGTCTCTCTGATTTAGAATACACCACATTGGGAGCAGTGAATGCAATAGACCAGATTAAAGGAGGTGCACATGAAGCACTGCTTCACCTGAAAAGAATGTTTGGGACCTGGGAGGTGTACAGGGAGGAGGTGAAGTTGCACTTTCTGCAATTGCATGGGAAGGTGCTACTGGCAGTAGGTGAGGTGTTGGGTGTGATGCAGGAGTGGACCAGAGTGGCCCGGGGAGAATTGTCCCTGTGGAATGCTGACAGGGGGCATGAGGGGAAGATGTGTTGAGTTGTGGCATCATGCTGGAGTTGATGGAAATGCCTAATATTAAGACCTTGGTCTATTTCATCTGCAGAAATTTGTATTTCATAGGAAGTAATGCTATCTGCGACAAGTGACTCATTTCTGAATTACCAACAATGTTAGTTAAAAATAACAAGAACATAGACTACTTACTGCTTATAAAAAAGTGAAGATTTTAACAGGAAGTAATTGGGAGATTGTGCATAGATGTGCTGTTATCAAAGCTGTTATCCAATTAAGCTGAGACAAATGTTCAAAATACTCTGGATAAATTCCTCCAAGTCATAGAATTATTAAGAAGGCACATTCTCTCAAGAACATTCCAGTAATGGAGGAGAACAAGTCACTTGTAGCCTACTACACACCCTAATCAACAACAAACTCGGGCAATAAAACCTAAGCATAATAATCCTTCAAGATTACCTTCTCAGCCTCAACCTAGAAATCAGGACACGAGAGGCAGGTCACACGTACCAGTAAATATAGACCACAGCATCCGAGGGAATATGCTCCCGACTGAACGGACAAAACACAGCAAGAAAACCTTGTAATCCATATCGGGATGACTTCATAACGCAATAAAGTTATGATAGACAGACTCCACATAGCTAAAATAGAAAATTCAGATGGGAGGAAATTAAGAGAAATCTCAGAACAGCAGTCAGTTACTCATAAATCCCATTCACTGAACTGCCCTGGAGAAAATATCAATACACCTACAAAGATAAACATGGTGAATAAGGATGCTACATCCAGCAATCAGCAACAGCAGGACAAGAAGAAACATTACCCTGGACAGAGGGTTATGTGGGGAATCAAGGACATTGTAATATACGTAATGATACTGGATCTGATATCTCACTTATTAAAGAATCTATTTTAAATTATGTTACAAATGATCCTCAAATAGTGATATACAGAAACCTTTTAGAATGTGAAGGAAATGCAGAAATACACCCATTGTAAACCTACACGTTACCATTGGAACTCAAATAAAACATTTACAGATAGTTGTGGTTAAAAGATATTTATCTGACCAGATAATAGGACAGCCAGATATAAAACAATTTATCAATTTCTCAGCACAAACAAAACCTAATGACGAAAAAAACACAAACTGAGCGAGACTAGGTTAAAAGGTGGAAATAAACAAAAGAAAAACATTTCGCGTGGGATTACAAAAATTCTCAAATCAACTCAGCCTCATCAGATAGAGGGAGGATAAGATAAAGTTCAAACACAATGGACAATTAAAGAGGGAAATTGCAAATCAACCTTAGTGGAAACCATTAGGGAATTTGAGGAACAGGGAGAAGTAATACATTTCTAGAAATAACTCCCACTATTCGGAGTATCTAAATTAGATGGTAGGTGAAGATTGGTAATTGTCTTTACAGCTTTAAACAAAGTGATGAAGCCTTGTGCACCCCAAACTGACAATTCACATCAAATATTGCAAGGGCTTAACAGAGGAATTTGTAAGACTGTCATTGATTTTGGTTAACGGGTACTTGTCTCACTCTTCACGCCAAGATGATTGGGGAAAAAACAGCAATGACAGCTCCTAATGGTTACCAACACTGCTGGAGTAAATGGCCCCAAGGTTTCAGAAATAGTCCAGCGTTGTTTGCTTCACATGCAATTTAGACACTTTCAGATCTAGAGAATGTGGTCTCTTACGCTGATGATGGTGATATTTTACATGATGATCTGGAGAAACACTTAAACAATGTAGAAACTGTCCTGGACTGACTCACAAAAGTGGGATATGTCAGAGAATCCCTACAGTACAGAAGGAGGCCATTCAGCCCATCGAGTCTGTACCGACCACATCCCACCCAGGCTCTATTCCCGTAATCCCACACATTTACCCTGCTATTCCCTCTGACACTCGGGTCAATTTTAGCATGGCCAATCAACCTAACCTTCACATCTTTGGACTGTGGGACAAAACCAGAGCACTCGGAGGAAACCCATGCCGACATGGGGAGAATGTGCAAACTCCACACAGAGACCCAAAGCTGGGATTGACCCTGGGTCTCTGGCGCTGAGAGATAGCAGTGCTAACCACATTACAACATTAAAAACATTGACATTTAAAAAAATCAGCCTTTTGTTTGAAGGAAAATGAAGGTATAATTAAGGACCCCATGCACCCCTGTCATTGTCGATTCCACCTTCTTCCATCGGGAAAAAGATACAAAAGTCTGAGGTCACGTACCAACCGACTCAAGAACAGTTTCTTCCCTGCTGCTGTCAGATTTTTGAATGGACCTGCCTTGCATTAAGTTGACCTTTCTCTGCACCCTAGCTATGACTGTAACACTACATTCTGCACTCTCCTTTCCTTCTCTATGAACGGTATACTCTGTCTGTATAGCGCGCAAGAAACAATACTTTTCACTGTATGCTAATACATGTGACAATAATAAATCAAATCAAATTAAATGAAATCACTGGCAGAGACAGATGCTTAATAGTTGAGTACAAAGAAAAAAGAATAGAACAAATAGCCTTTCCAAAAAACCTTAAAGCCCTACAATTAGCTTTTGGACTTTTACATTTTGAATGAACTCCAAGATTTGCAGATATTTCCCAACCACTATAGCAAACTGGGCAAAGCCACAGCCGCAGGTAAATTCGTATTTATCACTACAGATTATAAGCAATTAAAATGGAACAAAGGGACCCGCAGTCAGATTTAATAATTTATATCAGAACAGGGTACAAAGTGGCTGTTACAGCTTTTTATAACAAAGAAAGTTTCATTCTCATTCAAATCCATTCATATAAATTTACATCCATGGAACAGAAATGGACAAGTGGGGAAAAAATGATGACAATGGCCCTTCACACTGTTATTAAAGGGAGACCCTGGAAAGGGAAAAACAAAATTGAGACCTGAGTGAAAATCAGCTCTAAAAAGTCTTCTGAAAATGGCAGTTCCAGAAAGTGAAGCCACAGGAGTCAGATATGACAGATGGGGTAGTTTGTGAGGAAATTTGTAAAACAAGAAATGGATTTGGAGCATTTACTCCAAAAAGATTGCGACTCATAACATGAGATTAAATCTCAACAGGACCAATCTTTAACCTAAATACAGAGGAGTTATATATTGTGATGGTGCAACACAAGAGGTCAGGACAAATGCAGATTACAAAATTACAGCTGGGAAGTCCATAATTAAAGGCAAATTTATAAATGATAAAGGTCATGAGGTAGAAAAGACAGTTTCAACGAATCTAGGCCCACATAATGCACTATATGCTGAGCATTTTTGGAAACTTTGGATCAACCAAATCTTATCTGTACAGACAGTTATTATTGTGCAAGCGGCTATAATCAAGTTATTCTCTTTTGGGAGATAAATGGCTTTACCACCTTAGGGGAAACCCATACACCAGATAAGAAAAACCTGGCTAATCTGAGAAAGGGTAAATCAAATTGTCAGGTAATGCATGACACATAAAAAGAATGGTACACATTCTTTAGAGAATTATATGATAGATCTGGAAGCAAAAGCAACAGTCATGAAGCCACCAGATTGTAAATGCATTCCAGTAGCTACAAGAGCAAAAATTGCAGTTTCTGAGCTACAATAATTATTGTCTTTATCTCAACCAAATCCACCCTGTTATCCAAACAAATGTAGATATTGCCAAAATCCAGAGGGTAAAGTTCTGGGAGGGCTGCCTAAAGGAAAAAGGGAAATGAAACCAAAACAGAAACGAGATGGACTGATTGCAGGAGCTCAATTGGGGCAAGGAAACCTACACCCAGGAGGTCAAGGGACCAATCAACAAAATATTATCGGTGGCCTAACATGTTAAAACATTGCAAGATTTATTTGCAAATTGTACAGCCAATAACTAGGATATCTTCTAACACGACCAATAGGAGTCAAAAAGACAGACCATCCATTGAACAAGATTATAATTGATTTTATTGGACAATTGCCAAATTCTAATAAATACAAATATGGCACGGTGACACAGTGGTTAGCACTGGTGCTTCACAGCACCAGGGAGCTGGGTTCAATTCTGGCCATGGGTAACTGTGTGTGGAGTTTGCATGTTCTCCCAGTGTCTGCTTGGGTTTCCTCCAGGTACTCCGGTTTCCTGCCACACTCCAAATATGTGTGCGTTAGGTGGATTGGACATGCTAAATTGTCCTTCGTGTCAGGGAGATTAGCAGGGAAAATATGTGGGGTTACGGGGATAGATCTTGGGTGGGATTGTTGTCGGTGCAGGTTCAATGGGCCAAATGGCCTCTTTCTGCACTGTGGGGATTCAATGATTCAATGTTTTGACCACTGTACTGATTTTGTATGGTGTATCCCCACCAAAAGTGTAATAGGAAGTGCCTTAGTATCATTCTTGAAAGATAATTTATTCTTATTATTGGAATTCCTACATGGGGTATTGCACTCTGACCGAGGTGGAGCTTTTGGGTTGAATTTTATGACCCCTCCCAATGACCATATGTTCTGATCCCTCTGAAGTTAACGGATCTTTGAATAGCTTGCTGCGTTTTCTGGCCCCATCCCCACTGTCACATTCTGCCCTTGGTTTCCAAAGTTCACCACTAAAAGTTTGTCCATTGAATTCAGATCAAGAAGAGCGTGATGTACTTATTAAACCAATAGTCAATAGAATTTGAGAAAAAATATTCAATGGGGAATTGATTTTATATATTTGTCACATCTGAAGAAGATAAATCTTGTCATATTCCTATGGGAGCTTGAATGTTGACTCCAGAAGAAAACTTACAATGTGATCTGTTTAATTTTACAGAATTTGAACTGACAGCAGCCAGCACAACTTAAAGAAACAAAATTAATTTGAGGTTGATGAAGATAGCCTCATTTGAGGCAACAAGAGGTTATCTTGATGAAGACAAGTAAAAATATAGAGGAATTTATGGAACAATCAAACAGGCCTTCAAATGAAACTAAAATTCCAAAATGGTGAATACGTATTGGAACAACTCTTCACATCTCATCCCAGGAATATTTTATTCATTCACGGAATGTGGGCATCTCTGGCTGGGTAACATTCATTGTCCATCCCTAACTGCCCTTCATTTCAATGTCAGGAACATCAATCAAATACATTTATATCACATAATCAGGTCCATATGCTGGAATCATACCCACCTGCTTCCCCTCCATCCCATCAAAAAATCCATCCAAGGCAGCGTGATATCAGAATGACATGAATCACAACTGGCTTCAACAGGCGTCCACCTGGTGAGAACCCCTCCGAGGAGTGAGCGCAGTTATCATAGAATAGCTCCGCGTATTAAGGGGGTAGTGGCTCTGAGTGGGAGAGACAAGCCTTTGATTCAAAGGGCAACCAGCCTTTCAGTTGAGGAAGACTGGGGGGACACTGGAGTGAGATCCCGTAATGCTGGAAAGGTACTGGGGGCCCAGTCGCGGGAGACCAGCGGGAAGACTCTCAGGTAATAGGGCCCAGTCAGTGCTTGATTCTCACTTGGTTAATCGCAACCAACCTCACCTTCAGCTCAAGAGTTATCAATGTCCTTCCCAGCCAGCTGTCCTCAAAGTTTGTGTGGACCTTCAGCTCTGGCATCTCTCTGCCCACCTACAATCTCTCCCTCTTCTTATGTGCCAGTGTTTCCTGCACGAAAAAATATGGAGAGAGTGTAAGTAGAGCGTGTGCCAGGGCAGATGATAAGGATGCCTGGAATGTGTGATCAGTGAGCTGATGAGGACACAGCCTGCAGGGAAAATGAAGGTGTTTGTGAGGGTGAGCGAGTGGTGGTGTCCATGAGCTGGCAGTGGGTGAGATACCTGTGGATGTGAGATGGGTCTGTGAGTCTGTAAGTTGAGAGTGATGAGAAGATTTACCCTGGCAAAATGGAGGGGATCATTCATCCTCTTCCTGCACTGAATGGCTGCCCTTTTCTGCAGAGCATTAGTGCTGACCACCACTGCCACCATCTCCCATGGTGGGTTGGTATCCTTGCTGGCTGGTTTTCTTCCTGTGTGCGGATAGAGGGCATCACATCAGGTCTCCAGCACACTCAGGAGTCTCTCCAAGGCGGTGTCTGAAAATGTGCGTACGGAATTCTTGGTAACCATCACTTCCTGGTGACCTACATAGTGCTGCTGGTGTGCGTTGGGGTGGCCTTTAAATATGCTGCTTCAATGATTGTAGCAATGATGTGATGCAGGGATGGAGGTTGGGCGAGGGGGTGCAGGGTGGGGGGGGTTGGGGGGGGGGTTGGTCTGGTGGGGAGGGGGGGATTGGGGGTGAACATATACTCATGAGCCTAAATATAAATAACAATATCCGAGAATTCTTACATTTGTTCCTGGTATTTGTAAACTTAAAAAGATTTATTTTCTGCTCTACCATACCTGGAGATATGTTCAGCCTTGACATGATTTTGCTGGTTTGAAAACCCCTAGGAGGGAGGACATTTTATTTCAGGACCCAGTCTACATCTGACTATGTTCCTCTAATGAATTAAAATTTCTCTTCATTGAGATTTTAATCTGACATTAATTTCAACTGGGTAGGTTTACCTTGCTGGTGTGGAGGTGCGGTGGGGTAGAGATAGTACAACTATCCCTCAATAAATATCACAAAAAACAGGTCATCAAGTCATTGTTGTTTGTGATAGAAAACTGTGCATAAATTGGCGGGCGTGTTTCCTATTTTACACCAATGATTATACTTCAAAATTAATTGATTGGCTGTAAAGCTCAATGTGACATCTGGTGACTATGAAAGGCGCTATTAAAAATTGAAGTCTTTCTTTCGTCAACCCAAAACTTTGAGGGAAATTTAAAACACCCAGAATCGGATTTTGGATTGGATGAGATGTAAAATTGTTACAAAAAATCACAAACCCAAACACAAGCCATCTTCTAGTTTTAATAAAGTTGGAATCGGGGCAGAACAACCACTCTGCTCATTTAAATATTTTAATGAGGATGCATTCCTCACATTTTAGCTCCATTTTAAATTTAATCCTGCCTGGGCTGAAGATGCCTGACAGCTAAACTGCTATGTGGAAAAGGTAAAAACCTTTTCTGGCATGTCTTGTGGGTCAGCAGGAACTGAAGAGCTTCCTTACAGGCCCTCATGGCTAACGTGCTTCCCTCCCTGTTAATCGAATTTCCCTTATATTTGGGTGATTGGTCCTCCTGCACCCTCCAAACCACCAAAGGTATCGCTAGTTTTGCATGCAATTATCAATAAGCCACAATCAATGACCATTGATTGCAGCCCTGATCTGTCTTTAATCTCCTGCATTCACTAGTTCCCAAACCTTCAGATCATTCTGCACCCTCCTCCTCAATCCACTTCACCACGTAGCAATCTCTAAACTTCAGGAAACCTATCTGCTCCTGGGTTGCGACCTCAATTTCAGCAATTTCCATCCAAAAGTAAGCCAATATTTTAATCAGGCTGACCTCTGGGGAAGGATTCTGTTGAAAAAAATAACTCAACAGCATTACCAGGCAGAACGCTTTTCCCTGGCTTGGGAATCCTGACCCAGTAAATATTGGAATCTGCGTACTTGGGAAGGATTCTTCAACCTGATTAGTTAAGGAGATGCACTATTGCTTGCCCTGTTCACACAGATCCAGATCCCTTGTAGAGGATGCCTCATCATTTGTGTTTGTCTAAAAAACCATCAGTTCCACAGCAAAAGCCCAGAGAAGGTATGTCGATAAGTGCAAAGGAGAGGGTGGCATGGTGGCACAGTGGTTAGCACTGCTGCCTCACAGCGCCAGAGTCCCGGGTTTGATTCCCGGTTTGGGTCACTGTCTGTGTGGAGTTTGTGCGTTCTCCCCGCGTCTGCGTGGGTTTCCCCCAGGTGCTCCGGATTCCTCCCACAGTCTGAAAGACATGTTGGTTAGGTGCAGTGACCCAAACAGGCGCCAGAATGTGGCAATTAGGGGAATTTCACAGTAACTTCATTGCAGTGTTAATGTAAGCCTTACTTGTGACTACTAAATAAACTTAAAAAACATAGGACTATTCATTCGCCAATCATCACAAAATCAAAATCTATAATTGTGCTAGACTTCTATGTGAAATAATCAGATTCACCTTAAATGTAGCAATTTTATAAATGTGGCAGCCCATTAAGAACTGATGCATTCATGATTACCACAAGCTGCCTGAGATTTCCATGTATGTAGGAAATTAAATGACATGGAGAGCATATTTAAATTGGACAAGCACTAGTAACACTGCAGTATTTGTTATTTTCTTCTTGTCATCAGAAAATTAAACGATTTAGTAATTGCACGCAAAACTTTTTAAGATGCAACCCATCAAGCCTTTTGCAGCAATTGTGCCATGTTTTATTGTTTCTTAGTTCAGGGAAAATGCTTCTACGTTTTACAAATTAACTCAGAGCCAGGAGACTATTTCAAATATGATTTTCATATTTTCCGTGCACCATTGTCTCTTGTGCATTTCTGCCACTTGAAGAAAAATCATGCTTACATCGAAGGACTTCATTTATTCCACAGCAGCACAAAGCTATGCTGAATACTATTTGCATGGCATTCTGCTGCTGAAGGACTCACTTCATACTGTTGTGTCCAAGAGTAATGCTCGTTCACAATGGCATGACCTCGAACAGTGAAGTTTTACTCTGCATGAACTTTTATGCTACTAGAAATAGGTATTACTCGATGTCATCTTTTTCGCCTTCTGTGAATATTGCATGCAATAACTCAAAATGTGAAACCGTGAACTGACTCGGGGTAATTTCAATCTTTAATTGAAAAATTAAAAAAAATGAATTTTCATCAATTATAGAAACAACTCTACTGCAGTCTAAAGAGGACTTTGTCCAGAACAGGAAGGTATTACTCAACATCCAACATCTCTTAGGTCTCATATCTTCCTTGCTCATACTTCATTGAGATTCTCCAGAGAAAGCAAATGTATTAAAACCAATCATAAAACATTACAATAAAAATCAGTGCACCGTACAATGTTATTGCACCATCCTGTATATAATCCCTTAATTTGATTCTTGAATTTGAATTGTTTTTAAATGAATGCCCTTCCAAAACAATATTTTTAGTTTTGCACGTTTGCTCCTTGAGGTCAACTTAACTTGTAACATGCTAGTTGGCCACTCTATTCCCAAAAGAAGCTGTTAAAAGTCATTAATTTTAAGCAGCGCTGAACTCAAATCCATTTGGTTTTGAACCAAGGGAGTCAATGAATGGCGAGGTGCTTTCGCACAGGTAATTTCAACTCAAGGGTAAAGATATGAACTGAGTTAAGACAAATTGTAATCTGAGATTCAAGCACACAAACCTCAGTGAGATTATAAAACGGGGATCATTTATTCCACTGGCATCACATCTTTGTAAACATTAATGAAAAGAAGTAAACTCCGAGAAACAAACTACTTATAATGAAAATTTGCAGCCAACATTCCAAATCCACCTGGAGACCTTTGACAGCTCAACCCCCAATCTCTATTGAGCCAAGTAGCAGAGTTCAGTTGGTACAGCTCCTATTACAAATTCCCTGTGACCCTGTGAACTAGATTATCTTGTCACCCAGGCACAAAAGGAATCTTCCTGTCCCCCTGCCTTCTCAGACTCTGTGGTGCTGGCACAGAGTTCACCTAAGGTTAAGTTCACCCAGGTCTCCAGCAACTGTAGACCTGTCCCAAATTCCCCTTTCCAGTTCTCGTGCAAGTTTGAGATGCCTTATTCATTATTCATGCCTTGGCTCCTCTGTGTTGCAACTTACAAATTCTCTGCTCCTGCTCCACCTGCAGCCCTTGCTCTCTCCTCCTCGGGGCAAATGGCTCATCACCCGAGGCACCCACCCTCCTCCACTCCTCAAAGCCTGCATGAGATATTGCTCCCCACATGGGGCGGGTCACCCACAGGGGTCATCCAGTTTCCCTGCTCAGTGCTCTCCCTACCATCACCACCTGCTGACGCAGGGCCCACTACACACTTCCCTCCTTGAGATGTGCCATCCCATGGTAACTGCTTACTGAGCAATCATATGATCAACAGGTTTGATTGAGCTAGCATATTCAAATCCACATCAGTGGCAGCCTTCCCTTTATTTACCACTAATCTGGACAAAAAGTTAAGGGTTGGCACAATATTCAGCATTTGCTCAAGAAGATCTTCTAAGCCATTTAGTTCTCTGAAATGGTACTTTCAATAGCAGCCAGGCTCTGTGATGCTTCAGTCGCATAAGAGTCAAGATCAGTGATATCTCCAGAGACCAGGTAATCAGCAGCCCTGGTCGCTCCAGTTGCAGGTCTCTCTTCGGCTCCTCCCAACACTGGATGCACCTCCAGAATACCTGACACACACATTCCAGGATTCCCCATTGCTATTCAACTCCTCTTCACTCAGGACACTACCAGATGATGTTTGAGGTTCACCTATGCCGTAGAGCGGGCTGCTTTCCCCCACGTCGTCTACCAGATCTTTGACATAGGGCAACTCCCCTCTGGGAACTGATTTCTGAAGTTCTGAAGTTTCTGAAGTCAAGAACCTTTTCCTTTTCTTTTTGGAACTTTTCTGCTGTACTTTTTGGACTTCAGACAATGTTTCTCATCTTCTTTTCATCTCTTGGCTGCACTCATCAGACAATTAAAGTGCCTCTTCACGGTCTAAGCCATAGCTTCTCTCAAAAAATTGTCTGGCTTCTCTTGGGTGTCCAGCTCTTTTCTGCCGGTATGGTTTTCACAGAGTTGGATGTTGTAGCCTACTGGTAATCCTACTGTAATCCATGAGTTCCTGAAATGACTTTAGTTCAGTTGTAAATTGGAAGAGGCTGTTAAGGCTCCATTACTTAAGGCCCATTTATTTACATAATCAACATGACTGAAATGACAACATTTTTGTAGTGGTTGTCACTTTAAGACCTGAGTACGGGTCATGTGGTCTGAACAACCAATTGATAGCTATCAATTGGTTGTTCAGAAATAAATGAAGACATAAAGAAAAAAATATACTCATCAGAATGTCTCTCTTCAGGCGAGTAGACCAGTACCACTCCTCCGCAGAATAGTCAATAAATTGAGCACCTCAAGTTTTACTTCAAGGTAAACAAAATAGGGTAGGAGACTAAGCATAAGATAATTTTCCTGGGTGTTTGTGGAAGTCAGATCTACCATCCTATTTACAGTCTCACAGCCCCAAATGCGCCCAGGTCCAAATCATTCAGTGAGCTTGTGGATTTATTGAAAGGTAATTTTCAACCCAACCATCAATCATAATCCAGAGATTCATATTTAATTCAAGGGCGAGAGCCCCAGGTGATTTGATTGTGACTTACGTTGCCAAACTAAAGCAATTATCAGAGAATTTTGATTTTGGAGTGACCCTAAATGAAATGCTGCAGGATTGGTTAGTTTGTGGTACAAGCAACGATGCCATACAGCACAGATTGCTAGCAAAAGTCAACATTAATTTCAACTGGGTAATGGAGATAGCGCTGGCCATAGAACGTGCTGAAAAAGATTCACAGGAGATTCAGAGTGCACAGAATGATCCTGTTCACCAGTTAGGGGAAGAACTCGCAACCAGCCATGGTGCCAAAACCGCCAAGGCAACTACAAATTGGGAAATATTTCCAGTCACCCATAAGCCAAAAGGATATAGCAGAGGAAATTAAGCAATGGTTTTTAAGCTGAAATGTTATCAATGTGGGGGTAACCATGCTCCTGAATCATGAGTGACATTTTGTCACAAAAGACGACATTTGATTAAACAGTGCTAACTCAAGACATTCGAATAACCAGTCAAATATGATGTTACAAGTATACAATGTGAAAGAGTCTGACACCATTGATTCTGAAATGTATTCTCTTTTTAATCTTAAAGCAGCCAAGGCAGACTTTATTACTGTAACATTCCAGGTAAATGGGAAGCCTTTAAATATGGAATTGGATACAAGGGCATTAGCCACTTATTAATTTGATCTGATTTATTATTGTCACATCTATTAGTATACTGTGAAAAGTATTGTTTCTTGTGCGTTTAGCAGACAAAGCATACTATATATAGAGAAGGAAAGGAGAGAGTGCGGAATGTAGTGTTACAGTCAACTTAATACGAGGTAGGTCCATTCAAAAGTCTGATGGCTGTTCTTGAGTCAGTTGGTACTTTTGTATCTTCTTCCCAATGGAAGGAGCTGGAAGAGAGTATGTCCAGGGTGCGCGGGGTCCTTGATTATGCTGGCTACTTTTCTGAGGCAGCTGGAATTGTAGACAGAGTCAATGGATGGGAGGCTGGTTTGCGTGATGGACTGGGCTTTGTTCATGACCCTTTGCAGTTTTTTGCAGTCTTGAACAGAGCAGGAGCCATACCAAACAGAAAGGATGCTCTCTATGGTGCATCTGTAAAATCTGGTGAGGGTCATAGCAGACATGTCAAATTTCCTTAGCCTCCTGAAAAACTAGAGGTGTTGGTGGGCTTTCTTAACTGCAGCGTAGGCATGGAGGGACCAGGACAGCTTGTTGATGACCTGGACACATGGAAACTTGGAGCTCTTGATCATTTCCAATTCGTCCCCATTGGTGGATACAGGAGCATGTCCTCTACTAAGCTTCCTGAAGTCGATGACTATCTCCTTCATTTTTTGACATTACGGGAGTGATTGTCATCGCAGCAGTTCACCAGATTCTCCACCTCTTTCCCGTACTCCTTCTCGTTATTGTTTTTTGAGATCCAACCCACTATGCTGATGTCATCAGCAAACTTGAAAATCAAGTTGGAGGGGTATTTGGCCACACAGTCATAGATGTATAAGGAGTATAGTAAGGGGCTGAGGACATGGCCCTGTGGGGCACCGGTGTTGAGGATGATTGTGGAGGAGGTGTTGTTGCCTATCCTTACTGATTGTGGTCTGTGGGTTAGGAAGTCTAGGATCCAGTTGCAGAGGGGGGAGCGAGTCCCAGGCCACAGAGTTTGGAGATGAGTTTCATAGGAATAATGGTGTTGAAGGCTGAGCTGTGGTCAATAAATAGAAGTCTTACATAGGTGTCTTTGTTATCGAGGTGTTCCAGGATTGAGTATATGGCCATGGAGATTGTGTCTGCTGTGGACCTGTTGTGGTGAGAGGCGAATGATGGTGGATCTGTGATGAGCGAGAACACATTTCGGTACCTGAGACAGGGGGTGGGATTTTATGGCTTCACTCGGGCGAGACCGGGAATTCCCGCTTGAGGTAAATGAAGGTTTCTGTTGTCGGATTCTCGCCCGCACCGATTCTATGGTGGGCAAGGTGTTAGAGTTCTGGCCAGGGTGTCCAAACCTTGACTTGGAGAGCTCTTCTGACAAGTTGAAGATGTACACAGGAGAAGCAATAAAAATAAAGGGCATCACAATAGTACCTGTGAGCTATGGGCAGTCGTCTGCCCAGCTTCCAATAATAATAGTGACGGGTGAATGGTCAAGCCTTCTGGGCCGTGATTGACTTAAAAAAATCAAGCTGAATTGGTCCAAGATCTTTCAAGAATGGGTAGGGGGACTGCCAGAATTGTTGAGAAAATATGACAATGTCTTCCGTGATGAATTAAATCAAAGGCTTGCAAGCTAAGATTTACATTGATCCAGAGGCAATACCAAATTCTTTATGGCAATACCAAAACAATATGCTTTATGAGAGAAAGTGGATACTGGGTTAAACTGGTTGGAAGAACTGGCATTTTCCAGCCAGTTCAGTTTTCAGAATGGACAATACTCATTATTCCGATGTTGAAACCCAATAAGACCATCCGCGTTTCCGCCAATTTTAAGCTAACAGTTAATCAGGTCACCAAGTTGGTTAAGTATCCAATTCCGAGGTCAGAATGCAAAACTGGTAGGAGATGGGACTGGGCAGTGGTCAGGTCACTAACACCATTTTGGAGATCAGGAGGCACAGACAACTGCCTTTGCCCACAGCTGGCTGGGACAGATATCCCCTCTGCTAAACCATTGTATTAGTTTGACTGGAATATTTAGATGATGCAAGGAGTGTTAATTCCAGGAGGTGTGAGGTTTTAGCCTTTGTTCACTTTCAAATGTTTCAGAATCTTCTAGAAGCCAGCATGTGTGTCGCTGCAGCCATTGTATCAGCCCATCAAATGTCCATTTTGAAAAAAACAGAGACAAATAAAATAATTTTATGAAGCAGCAGGACTGACGGGAATATATGTATTTATACATACTTTCCTTCCTCTTCTGGCTGCGACAAAGTGCAAGTCTTTCTGTCTTGCCAAGTGTCTTGTTGCAGTTCATGCATTGGAAAATGATGATCACAGGAATACCTCATGAATGCTTTGTTTCATTTTACAGTCTGAGCAACTACCTCAAGAATCATAGAATCCCTATCGTGCAGAGGGAGGCCATTTGACCCATCGAGTCTGCACCGACCACAATCTCACCCAGGCCCTATCCCCGTAACCCCATGCATTTACCCCAGCTAGTCACCCTGACACTAAGGGGCAATTTAGCAAGGACAATCAACCTAACCCACACATCTTTGGACTGTGGGAAGAAACTGGAGAACCTGGAGGAAACCCGCGCAGACATGGGGAGAACATGCAAACTCCACACAGACCCAAGGCCGGAATTGAACCCAGGTCCCTGGCGCTGTGAGGCAGCAGTGCTAACCACTGTGCCACCGTGCCGCCCCAGGTATTTTCTACAAATTGTCTTCAAAATGAACTATTATTTAAAATATATCATTGTAAAATATTCCACCTGCTTTCAGCCATCAAGGAGGTTCTTCAAGTGAATTTTGTTATTGTGGAACAAAGGCACTGGAATAAAACCTTTGAAACTTTTGAAATATTAGAAACTGTTCAATTTACTAAAAGGAAACCGACTAATGCACACCAATTAAACTAGTGTAACTGGTTCTATATAGTTATATATAATCATTTTCAGTTATTCAAAATCATGATAGTGAACCAAATAGTGTTATTAAAATGCTCATTTTTGTGGCTACATTCAATTTCTTCTGTAATTATTTCCACTCTTAAATGCATCAAGGAATATTATTTAATGTAAGGTGAAAGGTAAATTATTAGGTTCTAAAATGATGCCTGATTGAACTCGTTCGGGGAAGATTTTACATTTGTAACAGAAGGAATATTCTCTCCTGGCATGCTCTTTATAATGACAAAAAACCTCAAGAAATTTGTTTGACTGAAATTTTACTGAAGATAATTTTATTGCCTTAAGCAATGCAAATGGTTTTCAGAGGGATTCAGTTTACTATTAAATATTCTAATCCTCCCTCATCCAGGGACTTGATTGCAAATGTCAGGACTCTAAGCAGATTACTGTTCCCCTGAGAGCATTTTCACCCACCAGCCTTGTCTGGTTCTGAAGGTGTGAAAGACTGTCAAGTTGTCCCAGGCGACCTGTGGAAGCTGAAACAAACTTCCTACTTTGAGTACCACACAAGGCTGATTAACTCGAACATCTATCAGATGAACATCACAGTCATCATCCAGGACAAAACCCATTCAGAGACAGGTTGTGACCAGCTGCAGACATGAAATGGGCTGAATGAGTGATTGAATGTGACACACATTCTTTAAGTTGAGTGCCCCGCGTTCTATTTTTTTTTACCTCCGTGTCGATAAAGTCCACCGGCTTCTTTGATAAAATGGTAATGATGTGAAGAGATGAGAGGGTTTTGGGATGGATGTCAGGTGTTGCCCAATCATTTCAAGGTGAACTTGCTGGAGATGCAATAAGATGAAGACAGTCGAGAAATTTGTAACAGTTAAAACGAAACCAGACAATTCTAGCTGTAATAAATTCATTACAAATAAATCTGTTCAAAGTCTAATTGAATCTTAAACACAGCTGTCAAAATAAGGAAAGGTCTTGTCACCAAATAATAACTGTCACAACAGACTGCTGCTATTTTTAGCAAGACTGTTCCTGCTCACAGGATAATAATAGATAAACTGATCTAAATCTGCTTTAATTCTGTATAATACAAGAATAGAAGTGGACTCATAAATCATACTGAAAACTGCAATGACCAGTGTGTCTCCAGTGGGCAGATGAAAGGCCATGATATGCTGTGCATGATTTTAAAAAGCTTTCACAAAGGGAGAATTCTTATGAGTGGAGTAACATGTTCAACTTTTGTTTTTATTACAATTTTTTTCCCTCCTCTGTTGAAGATGTTACTGCCTTACTGAAATACAAATTAACAAGCACTGGGTTCTTTTTAGCACTGAGCGCAAGTGGCCCCTATTCAGGCGTGAGCTTTGGCAGTGAGTGTTGAGCTGCTATTTAACCACAGCGCCATCACATCCAAACCCTTGATGTTCAGCTCCCCTGGCATCCATATATCCGCCGCTCCAGCAGGAGTCTCACATTCAACATTAGCCGGGGTCATGATTTCCAGCAAGTCGTCACCCCATCATTGAATAAAGATCAAGTAAAAATGTATTTAGCCATTATTGAGCTAATTTCAGCAATCTTTTTAACAGTGTAAACATTGCAGCCCTCAAAACCCTTCAGGGCATAGCATTATATGTGAAGGACATGGTAGTTTCCTGGGTTTATGCTGCTCCGATAATTGGTGTCACTTTACAATCCTTTTTTTAAAAAAAATCTAACAATTCCCCTGGAGCGTGGTGAATGTCAAAGAGTTGGGAGGATCGAAGTCCTGATTTTGCTGACTTGACACAGCTCTCCCTCGATGACATCTTCATGTGCCACATTGCAGTTTAGTCAGACTCAAAACCGCAGTACAATTACGATGGTGAATTAAAATTATTTGCAGTCAGTTTTTCCCCATTCTTGAAACACAAAATTGACCTATAGTGATTGGAAGGGTCAGAATGCCTTGACTCCTTTTCCCCCCAGCTCACCCTTGACTAACAACCCTGCCATTTCAACTCCCGCTAAACATTTCAGAAAAGTGCAATTGATAAAAAGGCACTGATTACAGATTTCCAAGCAAAAGTTTTAACCCCTTCCTTCATACTTTTTATGATGTGGAGATGCCGGCGTTGGACTGGGGTGGGGACAGTAAGAAATCTCGCAACACCAGGCTGAAGTCCAACAGATTTATTTGGAATCATGAGCTTTCGAAGTGTTCTCCTTCTTCAGGTGAGTGGGATCTTCACCTCGTAAAGGAGCAGCGCTCCGAAAGCTCGTGATTCCAAATAAACCTGTTGGGCTTTAACCTCCTCCACAATCATCAGAGGGGGCATAATGTAAGGCTTTATCTGAAGAGGCTTGATAAGCTCGATGCTGAGAGGTTGTTTCTGATGGTCCGGGTGTCTAAAACATGGCAGACATAGTCTCAGGCTAAGGGGGCGATCGTTTAGGACTGAGATGAGGGGAAGTTACTTCACTCAATAGGTTGTGAATCTTTGGAATGCTCTTTCCATCAGTGAAAACCTTTAAGTCTGGAGCAGACAGATTTCTGGTCTCCCAGGAAATTGTGATGTGGGGAGCAGACAGGAAAATGGGATTGAAACCAAAAATAAGCCATGATTGTATTGAATAGCGGAGCAGACTCAATGGGCCATCTGGTCTACTCTTGTTCCTACTTCTTGTGTTCTTCATTAACTGATTGACTGCAGTGGCAGTGTCTCAGCATTACTTTGTTCAGAATCTTAACAGAAGTGAAAAAAAACAACAAAGTCTACTGTGTTGCTGATTCGCTCACTTACAGTAATGTTCATGAATAATAAATCATAGGGCAAGCACCCAGTACATTCCAAGCAAACATTTATTCTATGGCAAGCTAAATGTGTGAGAAATTGCTTGTGTGAAGGTAAGGCTACTGGGAGGTAGGTGGCAACTGTGATGGGTTAGATGAAGCAAGAGATGTAGGGTGTGAGTATGTTAAAGTGGGAGTTGGAGTTAGGCTTCTGCTCGCATTTCTTCTGCTTTTGGAGTTGCTCTGGAACAGAGTTTACACGGGCAGTTTCTACCTATGTTATGACATATTGATTGAGGTGCACATGGCATGGTTAATGCCAAGTTCGCCCCATGCACCAATGCCAATTTTTCCCTTTTCAATTAGGCTTTCAGAATGTCCTTAAAACATTTTCTCTGTTGTCCTTGAGATCGGCTCCCAATCTTAAGTTTCAAAAAGATCTGCTTCAAAAACCAATTCTTTGACATATGGATGCAGTGTCCAGCCCAGTGGACAAGATCTTCATGGTTGCAATGCTTGAGGAATCGGCTTTGATGAGGATGTTGGAGCTTATTGACTTATCTTCCCACTTAATTGAGTATCTTGTGGAGACACCATTGGTGGAAATTCTCCAGTGCCCAGAGCTGCCTTGGGTAGTCACATTGCCATAAAGAAGTGTGGTGACAACAATATTATTGGAGCCTTTGTTCTCTAAAAGTAAAAGTTTATTTATTAGTCACAAGTAGGCTTACATTAACACTGCAATGAAGTTACCATGAAAATCCCCTAGTTGCCACATTCCAGTGCCTGTACGGGTACACTGAGGGTGAATTTAGCATGGCCAATGCAAATAACCAGCATGCCTTTCAGGCTGTGGGAGAAAACCGGAGCACCTGGAGGAAACCTACGCAGATACAGGGAGAACGTGCAAACTCCACACAGACTGTGATCCAAGCCAGGAATTGAACCCGGGTCCCTGGCACTGTGAGGCAGCAGTTGCTAACCAATGTGCCATTGATAGACTCAGTTGTGAAATTTTTGGAAGGCTGCACTGACACAGCTGATTCAGTGCTGGGTGTTCTCTTCAATGGTGATCTTTTGAGAAAGATAGCTGCTACAATATGGGAAGTGTTCAATGACTCTCGCGTCTCCCTATCAATAACAAGAGCTGGAGATGCTCATCCGGGGAGGGCTAGTGGAGGATTTTGGTCTTGCTGATATTGAGTGAGGGATCAGCTCCCTTGTATGCAGAGTAGAAGCGTTTGTTGGTGGTCTGATTGTCACTTGTAGTGTGGGCCACAACTGCACAGTCATCAGCGTATCATAAATCATGGATGTGCCAGAGGATCACCTTAGTCTCGGTTCCCAGCCTGTTGAGGTTGAAAGGCTTTGCGTCAAATCAAAACTCAAACCGGATTCCTTGTGGAACTCATCACAAATGAGCTCCTTGATCAGACTGAGATAGATAGTGAAGAGAGTGATGATTGGGTAGTTGTGGCCCACACTGAAGCATATTCAGACCACCAACAAACTCTGTCACAATCACATAGCCTTGCTTGATGCTTGCCTGGATATGAATGGGCTCAGTTTGAAATCCATTGTAAAGAACACTTGCTACCATATTGTCACACTGAGGTCACAAATTAGGAACAGATGTCCTAATCTTTGGATGACTTTCCAAAGGATTTCGTAGTTGAGGGAGTCAAAGGCTTTTGACAGATCACTGAAGGCCATGTAGAGATCCATGCATTGCTTCAGTCAGTTTTCTTGGATTTGTCGAACCTGTTACGGGCAAAGAGAAGTCAGATGATACAAAGTTGGATGGGAGGGTGAGCTGTGAGGAGAATGCAGAGATGCTTCAGCGTGATTTCTGGCTCTGCTTGCTGTCCAAGTGGGCATGGTATGCTGTGTGGGAGAGAGGTGCTATCAAGCGATTAAGAAAATCTGTTTAAACATCCCTAGCGACAAGAAGAATATTAATTAAAAAAGGCTGAGTGCGTGGGCATATACACAGCGGATAAATGTGAGGTTATGAGGGGGGATCTTATAGAGACCTATAAGATAATGAAGGGGCTGGGTAGGATAGAGGTGGAGAGATTCTTTCCACTTAGAAAGGAAACTAGAACCAGAGGGCACAGCCTCAAAATAAAGGGGGGTCAGTTTAGGACAGAGTTGAGGAGGAACTTCTTCTCTCAGAGGGTGGTGAGTCTCTGGAATTCTCTGCCCACTGAAGTGGTGGAGGCTACCTCGTTGAATATGTTTAAATCATGGATAGATGGATTCCTGATCGGTAAGGGAATTAGGGGTTATAGGGATCAGGCGGGTAAGTGGAACTGATCCACTTCAGATCAGCCATGATCTTATTGAATGGCGGGGCAGGCTCGAGGGGCTAGATGGCCTATTCCTGCTCCTATTTCTTATGTTCTTATGTTCTTATACACTTTGGTAGCAATAATGGGACAATAGATTATTATTTGAGTGAGTGTAAATTGAGAAAGCTGGGTACTCAGCGAGATCTTGGTATCCTCGTGCATCAGTCGCTGAAAGTAAGTACACAGGTACAGCAGGCAGTAAAGAAGGCAAATGGTATGTTGGCCTTCATAGTAAGATGATTTGAATGGAGGAATAGAGATAATTTGGGGCCAAAATGTTGTCTAATTTCAAGAAGAAATTAGATATAGCTCTTGGGGCTAAAGGGATCAAGGGATATGATGGGAAGGGTGGAATCAGGATATTGAATTCAATGATCAGCAATGATCATAATGAATTTGATGATCTGCCTTGATCAAAACGAATGGCAGAGCAGGCTGGAAGGGCCAAAGGGCCTTCTCCTGCTTCTAGCTTCTGTGTTTCTATGTTTAAGTCAGTTCTGCTTGCTGTCCATGTGGGCATGGCATGCTGTGTGAGTGAGAGGTACCATCAAGAAAAAGCTGTTTGAACATCCCTCACAACAAGAAGAATATTGATAAAAAAGAGAATTTTATGATGGCTAAATCAAATTAAACTGCAAGGTGAGAATCAGGAATTATACAGGGGCATTTTACAAGCATTTATTTGTCAGACAAAGAACAAGTTTTAGGATGCCACACGAACAGCAGAACTGAGTGGCATGGTCTTCGGCTGAGATCCCATTAAACATCAATGCATGATGAAGTAACTCCATCGAACTTTGAATCAACCACGGGCAACAAAGGATATATGCATACATGAGTGAACTAATCATTGGGATGTGCTTGTGTGACTCACAAAAGACACTGTATATGCAAAGAATATAAGAGCTAATACAATGTCCAGCATTTTCAATGAAGTGTGTTAAGGGAGAATTGTTCTGCCCTAAAGATGTCTGAAGATTCAACAAATTTCAAATGATTATCAGTTTGGCCACTACGTACTTAAAGATTCTATGACTGGTCCAGTTGTGATTTTTATTTAATTCATGTGTTCATTGTGAAATAAAAGATCTCGGTGAGGAATAGTGTTCTCTCATGTTACTGTTAAGGAGTGTTCAGGTCCATGAACCTTACTCTAACATTCAATGTAGGACGTGTTGGGCCAGATGGTGACATAGTGGCAACGTCACTGGATTATAATCCAAAGGCCTTGGCTAATGCGTTGGTGACACGGCTTCATATCAAACCACATCTGAAATTGAAAGCTAGTCTGAGCAATAGTTACCATGAAACTATCATTGATTGTTGTAAAAGTCCATCTGGGTCACTTTAGGAAGGGGAATGTGCTGTCTTTACCTGACCTGGCCTCTTTGTGACTCCAGATCCATGGCAATGTGACTGACTGTTAATTGTCCTCTGAAATGGTCTGGTAAATCATTCAGTTCTAGGGCAATTGGAGAAGGAGAGCAAATGCTGACCTTGCCAGCAACACCCACATTCCATCAAAGAAGCAAAAAAGATGTCAAAGTCAAAAATAATTCCCACATTGATTTGATTGAAATTCCGATCAGAACTTCGTGTCCCCTTACCCGCTGTCAACAATGTTCTGCTGCTGCCAGGAGCCTGTTGAGTGGTTTTAAAGTTGTTGCACAGCCTCTCTGTGGAGAGCTAGTGTGGTGGTGGTGTGGCGGGGGTGGTGGTGAAGGGAAATGGGGGTGGAGGGGGTGCAGTCATCAATTTCCAGCTTCTATGCTTAAGCCACGCTGAGACACCCCAACATTATTTACCTTAGAAAACCTGCGTAAGACTCTGCGAGCGAACAGCTTTAGTTCATTTTAAAAACTTATTTATTTATTAGTCACAAGTAAGACTTACATTAACACTACAATGAAGTTACTGTGAAAATCGCCTGTTTGGGTCAATGCACCTAACCAGCACATCTTTCAAACTGTGGGGGGAAATCAGAACACCTGGAGGAAACCCACACAGACACGCGGAGAGTGTGCAATCTCCACACAGACAGTGACCCAAGCCGGGAATAGAACCTGGGTCCCTCACACTGTGAGGCAGCAATGCTAACCACTGTGGTACCGTGCCTCTCCAAAGTTTGACCAGCTGCTGTGGTGGGATTCGAACCGGGGTCCCCCAGGGCATTACCCTGTGTCTCTGGATTGTTAGACCAGTGACTATAACACTGCACCACCACATCCCTAATCTTATCTTTCCAGTAGAATGGCAGCATATTTATCACCGAGGAGATTCAGGATTGGTGCAATAAAATGGAATAAATGTTGCACATGTAATGGGGTTTGACTTGGATTACAATTTCTAGGAGTGCCAACTTGCAAATCTTTGTATCAGGCAACACTTAAATTTCCATCATGATTTCCATCAATTCAGTGGGTGGACAAAAGCATTGAATTGGGTTCAAAACCTGTGGTTAGCAAAGAGATGTTTCTGAGTTGGAAGCTGGCAGAGAGTTGTCTACATTTATAGTGGGTATAAAAAAAATAATTGAGGCCACTTCTGTACTTGCAATGAGAATTCATGTTTTAATGTCGCTCTCTGGATGAAAAATTTTACATGGACAGCATACATGACAGGAGTCAATTGTTTCTCAGGGAAATCATGCTGATTATGAGTGAGTTATACTGCCTCTGCTGCTTTGTGGTTTATTTTCCAGTAAACCACCAAAGAGCAATGTTTGGAAAGGTTTTACGTGGTTTGCTTAAAGATCGAGACAGCTTAATGGTTTTTTATTCTGCGGGGAGTTACGACGTAAGGAAGATGCTGCTCCCACTTTACTGCAGCAATGCTGATGCAGCCAAGTGTCAGTTGTATCAGATTTCAATGCAAAGGCAGGTTAGCTATATGCAAATCGAGGAGCCGCACAAAATCCAGTGGGGTCACAATTGTTGTTTTGTCTATCATCATAGTATTCTTCGGGAAATGGATATTAATGCTAAGATTAAATTGTTTAACTGGCAGGCACATTGAGGTAAAGAGAAATATTTAAAGTGGTACTGTTCATAGCATGCATTCTGTCAAAAACCAATTTCTGTTTCTGTGCAAGCAAACCTTAAGCATTCTGTCAGCATGTGTTGTATTGATTAGAATTGAATGTAAATATAAATCAGAGTTCAAGTCCAATAAGGTACGTGTTTATCAGTAATTCAGAGTAATAAATCTAGTTTTATTCTTAAATTATTATCAGTTTGTGTTACTGTGCATGACATAGCCTTCCATTTACATCAATAATCCATGATGTGGAGATGCCGGCGTTGGACTGAGATGGGCACAGTAAGAAGTCTCACAACACCAGGTTACAGTCCAACAGGTTTATTTGGTATCATGAGGTTTCGGAGTGCTGCTCCTTCATCAGGTGAGTAGAGAGTTGAATTCACAAACAGGGCATATATAGACACAGACTCAATTGCAAGATAGTGGTTGGAATGCGAGTCTCTACAGGTAATCAAGTCTTTAGAGGTATAGACAACGCAAGTGGAGAGAGGGATAATGACAGGTTAAAGAGGTGTGAACTGTCTCAAGCCAGGACAGTTAGTAGAATTTTGCAAGGCCAGGCCAATAAGCATTAGATTACATTAGTTCTGGCAACTTTCTGGGACTAGATTAGATCTAGTCTATTTAGATAAATCAATGGGCCGGATTCTCCGCCCTCGCTCATGGCTGGGATTCTCCAGTTCGGCTGAAACGAATGGAGATTTGGCTGAGCACCAAATTCTCTTTCGCTGGCAGGGGCGACAGAGTGTGAACAGCAGAGAATTCCAGCCTCTAGCTTGAAGAGTGGACATTTAAAGCCAACCTCAAGAAGGACCTTACCATGTTCAAAGTACCAAAATAACAGCTTAATGGAGGACTCACTCAGTAATGAGACATTGTAGCGGCATTCAGCAAATCTATAAAAAATGTATTTTAATCAAGGCTGAAATCACTCCAGATTGAGGGCCAGAATCAAGTGGGACCAAGCTGCTTCTCTTGGTAGAGGCAACCAACATCATCCAGATTTTGCTCATCATAGCCTCATATCCCACAACAACAGGCTTAAAACATCCATTCTAGTGAAGATCAAGCATCATCTGGATCCTGAATCAGACTGCATTATGCGACAATTTGGAAGGTAAGCAATCTGTTGGTTTGCAAGAATAGAGTCAGTCCAGAAATCTTGTTGCTGTTGCGTCTAAATAGAGCAACAATTAATGAAAAACTGTCAAGAGAAAACTGTCAGTTGAGGAGAATCATTTTCAGGGACAGCATGGATAGAAATAGGGCATGTGTAATGATCATGGCGAGAGCTAATGTTATGTGGAGTTTTTATCAGTGGCTATTTGACTGGGCCTAGTGATAGATGGCTGCATTTTCTGGGCCTTTTTGAATTGAAGGAACTTGAAAAATGTGAATAAAAACAGAAAATGCAGGAGAAACTCAGCAGGTCTGGCAACACCTATAGATGGTAGTCATGATGTTGAGATGCTGGCATTGTACTGCGGTATACCCCAGTCCAACACCTAGAGAAACAGTTGAAGTTTTGAGTCCAATATGTCTCTTCTTTGGAACTGGAGATGTGTTAGGTTTTATACTGTTGGAAAAGCAAAATAAAAAGTCAGGGATTAGTTAGAGGGTAGAGAGATGTCATGGGACACAAGACAAAGTGGGTGGTATTGATAATATTTAAGGCGACACATTGGTCCAGAGTAGGTGTTAATAGCAGTATAAAGGTCAGTACTGCTTGAAAATAAATAGCAGAATGTTACGATAGTAGGAAAAGAGTCAGTTCTGTCTGAAAGCAAAAACATGAGAATAAGATATAGACTGGCACTTTGGGGGAAAATAAATCAACGTGGAGGCCAGAATTCATGCTCTGACGTTCTCAAACTCAAATTTCAATCAAGCAGATTGTAATGTGTCCAATCCAAAGATGAGATGCTTTACTCCAGGTTGTGTTTGCTACAATGTTCCAGTGAACCCAGACTGCAGCCAGAAATGTGAACACAATAGATGGTTAATCAAAATGGCTTGGAGGTTGGGGTCATGTTTGCAGACTGAGAGAGGGTGTTCCGCAAAGCACTCACACAGTCTGCACTTTTTCTCCCCAATGTAAAGGAAACCATATTGTGAGCAGTGAATACACGATACTAAATTGAAAGAAGGGCAAGTAAATCACTGCTTCACCTTTGGGGCCTTGGACAGTAAGGAAGCGGGGGAGGTAAAGGAGGTGGTGCTAAACCTCCTACAATTGCCATGGGAAGGTGCTGAGAAAAGAGAATGAGGTATTGGGATGATAGGGGGATGGAGAAGCATGTCACGGGGAGAATGGTTTCTTCGGAATGCTGACGAGGAGGTGCGTTTGCTGGTGGCATCATGCTAGAGTTGGCAGAAATGGCAGAGGATAATCCTTTTGTAAGGGGATTTAGAATGGCTTGGGACCAAAAACCAGCAGATCTGGGCAGATAAAATCAGAGTGAATTGGACACAGAAAAGTTACAAAGTGCCTGAAATATACTGTTTGCATAGAGGCTCATATAACCACTATTAGAGAATTTAGACATGTATTTTTGAAATCATTCTGGGGGCGATTCTCCCATCCCAATGTGCGAATTTGGCCCTTGGGCAGTGCCAGCCTATGCTCCCTGGCACTGCCCAAGGGGCAAAGTGCCCATGCCCAGGGGGCACCTTGGAACTGCCCACCAGGCATCATGCAGTGCCAAGGGGGGTAGGAGGTGGGGCTAGCTGGGGGCAGGGCCTAGGGGGAAATTGGTGGGGATGGGGGTTCCGCTGCCACTCACATGGGGATCCATTGGGACTGGAGGGAGGCCAGTGATCAGAGCAGGGTGGGGTGGGAAGTCTACCGGGGAGGTCTGCCTCTCATGAGCGGGGTCTTCCGGGTTGAGGGGTCTGCCTCCTGGGGGGTCTGCCTCCCATGGAGGGGGGGTCTACTGGGGTAGGGAGGGTGGGGGGAATCATCACTGCTCGGGGGACAGGCTGGAGATCAGCGTGCTCCGGGGCAGGAGGGGGGTCCGGGCTGGCCCAGGAATGCTCATGGGGGCCGTAATTGGGCCATAGGGGGTGGAAGGGCAGCACTGCTGGGGTCCCGAGCTGGCCAAGCGATTTAACTGACCAGCAAACTGCAGACTGACAGATCGGGGCCATTGCGCATGCGCAGAGTTCCGGAACTGTCAGACTCTTGCGTGAATAGGCCCCACCCCCCAAGCTTTCAATGATATTCACGATTGTGACCTCTGCATTGTACAGAGTGTGGGAGATTCTTGTCTGAAGTTGCACTGAAAAAAACAGCATGATTTACACCAGTTTTCCCACAAATTCAGCACTTAGAACTTTTTTGGGAGAATCGCCGCATTCTGTACTAAAAGCATGTGCCTTTGTTAACAACATAATGCTCGTAAGGCATGATGGGATGTATTCAAGTAAAAAGAACCACATTTCTTAAGACAATGCAGCTGCTGAGCAAAGAGGGAAACAACTCTTATCAGTGGTGTCCAGACAGTCCTAATGAATGTCTTTTACCAGAATACTGTCTCTGCGAGTCTGTGTGTTAGCTGAGCCATAATCAAAAGGGGAAATACCACACGCGAAAGCCAGCATAATGTCCAGAAGCAAATGTTATTGACCAAGGTATATAATCTATATGTAGATTAATCTATATATAGATAGGCTTGTACACAACTGGCAAGGGCAAATAGCTTTCAAAAATTGTACAATTGTAGTACTAAGAGTGATGTAATTGCAGAGTTGATTTGGAACTGACCTAAATTGCTCTCTCTTGTATATTAACCATGCTTGGAAAATAAAGAACGTCTTTTACCAGAATACTGTCTCTGCGAGTCTGTGTGTTAGCTGAGCCATAATTAAGAGGGGCAATACCCCACCATTTCAGCACAATACATTGTCTCTGAAATTGGTCCTACACCTTTAAATGCAGAGGCCGGTGGGTGTAAAGTGAGGAGAAGGGTACCCTATCATGGTTCTGAGATGGAGCAGTAGAGGGAGGGCAGAAGTGCAGAAAGTGGGCCAAACATAGTTGAGGGTTCTGATAACTGCAGTGGGGAGGAATCTTTGGCTGGGGATAAAGGTAGAAATATCAGAAGCACTATTGTTGATGGTTGCATATCAGAATAGATATAACAGAGACGGAGAAATGGGAAGAAATTTGGGGGAAAACTGGGAATGCAAATCCATTGTGGGTTATGAACATTTTAATCCCTTTGAATGAACTGAAGGCCTCATATTTCAAATCGAAGATTCAGTTATCTTTCAAGCATTTGACAAATTTCCTGTCTCATAGTTCCCCAATATCTATATAAAGTATTATCAAATTAGTAGATGCAACACATATACACATGTTGCTTCATCGTAGAGGCTACAAAAAAAAAACAACAGAGCTATTTATGGGCCAGAGATTGGAACCAATTTTCTCTATCACTGGCCTCACCATAAACTGTGCGATTGGCTTATTGGTGTATTCTGTGGCTTTCAGAAGAGCACTTACCATGAAATATAGGAGAAGAGAATGAGGTATATGGAAATTAGATACAGGGCCTTAAAAATCTAAGTGAAAACTGATTACAACATTGTGAGCAAGGGCTCAGGAAAGGGGCTACAAGGGGGAGGAAATGAGTGAGGGAGTGAGAAGAGCTGAGATTAGCAGAGTCAGGAGGGAAATGGTGAGCAGGAAAGTGGGAGACTCTGTTGGGAAACAGCAAAATTAAAGAGAATCCCAAAGAGGAGACGGCAATGGGGAGCAGGAGAGAGTCTCAGTGTGAGTGTTACACAGCTTTAATTTAAACACCTTCCAAGCATTCCAGTTTAATGAGACTAACAAGGACAGTAATTCAATTTTTAAAAATTTAACACTTCTAGTACCAACTCAAACATAAACAGTTGCAACTCATTAACTCTTCACTGAACTTTAACCCTAACTGACCATCACCTCTCAACTGAACTTTAACTCTTAAACTGAACTTTAACTTTAACTGAACGTCAACTTTAATTATTTAACTGAAAATTGATACTGCCGGGTTTAGGAAAACCTTGGCCAAGAAATATCCTAGATGTAGAATCAATTTTCTTCCCTCTGAAGCATTCTTCAGGGTACAAGATTTGTTGGTCTCTTCAGAGTTAAACAAAAAACTCATGTCTTTTATCCACAATTTTGCACTTGCTTCCAGAAGATTCTCTGTCATCCAGCGAATTGTGTAACCAGAAACTGATCACATGGCTCGAACCTCCAGTGAAATTACTTTTGAACGACGCCATGATGCTTAGTTCATTTTACATGTCCCATACATAATAGCCATATAAATTGGAGCCACACTGTCTCAGTTAATGTAAACAACTTCCCTGATCTGACCAACACAGAAAGCATCAGACCACAGCTTCCAGACCAGAACCTCTTTACGATCTGCACCTGGTTTTAATCTACAAGTTGACCAAAATTCCCAGCATGCTTAGCTGTCAGTAAGACTAGCCACGTTAAAGCCACTATTGCCATTATTGTTGTTAAATCATTGTTGTAGCCGTTCTTTCTCCATCCACAGAAGAAAGTCTTAGGGAATGGGAATGAGTATTAAGGAGTAAGAATGAGTGCTGGAGCGTCTCAAGCAATGGCAGAATGCCTTGGGGAACTGGAGGGTGGCTCGGAGAGTATGAGAGAAGCTCAGGAATTAGAAGAGAATCTGGGGGAATTTGAGAGATTCTCATGAAGTGGTGAGAGTCTTGGTGCTTGGGAGAGAGCCTCGGAGAATATGAGAGTCTTGCAGAATGGGAGAGAGTCTTGGGAAGTGGGGGAGAGTCTTGGGAAGTGGGAGAGAGTCTCAGGGAGTTGAAGAGAATCTCAGGGAGTGGGAGAGAGTTTCAGATGCAGGAAAGTCTCTTAGGGAGTGGGAGACAATCTCAGGGAGCATTACCCTGGAAGCTGTCACCATCCACCTCCACATACCTTCCCTCCCCTCAGAGCTGACACACGTTACCAATCCCATGCCTACCCTGGCCTGCCCCTCCCATTATCTGAGCCACCTGACCTGTCCTGCTCCGTGACCCACCCAATGAGACCTTCATATACCAGACTCTCACCCCGATAGTGACACCTAACCACCTCCCAATTCCTCTGAGTGTTCCCTCCTATCACCAATACTCTGAGTTATCCCCCCAGGGGCCCTACAGTCATACCATGACCCCACTCTGTAAGGCATTCACGCCACCCTGTTCTAGTTTCACTGGATACTCTCATTCTGCCTCCCCCCTAATCCGCCTTCCCAAATATTCTCTCCCACCTTTCCCGTGAGCCTGTCTCCTCTTTCCAGCCTTCATTCCATCCTTACACCCTATTTCTGCCACCCCAGCCCCCCTTATAGCTTTTACCTGCCTCCTTAGTCCAGCCACGGCACACCATTTGCTAATAGTATTCAAGTGAAGTTATACAAGATCCCCTAGAAGGATAAAGCAACATCTACAGACATCAAGGTCATGGAAGAGATGAAGCTTGCCAGCTGCATACCACTTAGATACTGTCATAAAAGGGAATGTTCTAAATACTCACCAGTGGGAAACTTGATTTGGAAGGGGAGTTTAATTCCGTTCTGCGATCTTTTAATAAGATGCTAATCACATGCATGATATGCTAATATATGCAAATGTGCTATGCTGACATAGTTTGTCAGGAAGCTCAACTCGCCTTTAACCCGATTTGAAAATCAGGAAAACAAAATTGCAACTGTTTATCCTGCCTTTGGGAAATAGGGTTTTTGCCTCCGACCAAATGAACTGGCCCCATCCACCACAATTCCCACTGCTTAGGAAAAACAGTTCAGACCAGTATCCTTATTGCCCAGCTTTTACTGGTATTCTATTTAGGGTATACAAGACCAGTTCAGACAAGAATACTTACTGTTTTTGCAGTTTTTACTGATTTTCTTCGCTCTGGGAGGTGGAAAATTCCATCCCACACAAAAGTCAAAACTGACATCCCAGTGCAGTTGTGTTGGAGTGCTGCACTGATGGAGGACCAGTCTTTTGAATGAGATATTAAACTGGAATTCCACCTGATCTCTCAGGTAGATGTGAAAGATCCTGCAGCACTATTATGAAGAGGAGTGAGGATTGGGGAGGGTTATGGTCTATTTTGATCACTCAATCAACTTCACAAAAATCAATGATCTAAGCATTATCATATTGCTGTGTGTTGGCGTATGCTATGTGCAAATTGGTGCCACATTTCTTATATTCCAGTTCAAAAGAACATCATTTTCTGTGAAGTACTTTGGGACAGCTGCAGTCATGAAAATGCTAGCAAAACAACAAATGTAAAGCTTTTAGCGTGGCCAAGTGATAAGCAGCTTTTGTGCCACACAAGTGTCAGGCAATGTCCATCTCGAAGAAGAGATCATTTAAACAGCTCTCCTTGACATTTATCGGCATTACTATAGCTGAATCCTTCATCATCATTACCCCCCAGAGTTACTGTTGACCACATACTTAACTGGACTAATCACAGGCACGCTGTGGTTAAAACAGTAGGTCACAGGGTGGGAAACCTGCAGCAAGTAACTTACCTGCGAACTACTCAAAGCCTGTCTACCAACTACAAGGTACAAGTCAGGAATGTGATGGAATACTCTCCACTTGTCTGATTGAATGTAACTTCAAGAACTCTCAAAATCATCCAGAACAAAGCAGAACACTTCATTGGTACCTGACCCACTATCTTAAACATTCACTTATGCAGAGTATTAGCAGTGTATGTCATCCACAAGATACACTGAGCTCACTAAGGCTCCTTCAACAATGCCTTCCAAACCCACGATGTTGACCACCTAGAAATACATAGGAGACAAAAGCATGGGGACACTCATACCCATAACTGCCCCTCCAAGGCACCCATCATCCTGACTTGAAGTAAATCTTCCTTCATTGTCATTGGTTCAAAATCCTGGAACTTCCTTTCTCAGAGCATCATGAGTTTACCTGCAGTACATGGACTGCACCATCTCAAGAAGGCAGCTCACCACTACCTTCTCAAGGGCAATTAAAGATGGGCAATAAATAGGGCTTGCTTGGCATCCCCACATCAAATGAAAAATGAAAGGAACCTCTGACATTTCTTTATTGAGGTGCAGTTTTCTCATGCAGATCTCCTCACCAAAGGGCTTCACAGGATTTCAGTTAGAATCCCTATAGTGCAGAAGGAGGCCATTTGGCCCATTGAGTCAGCACCGACACTCCAACAGAGCATCTTACTCAGGACCTATCCCCATAAACCCAAATATTTACCAAACTAAATCCCCTAACCTATACATCTTGGGACAATAAGTGACAATTTAGTATGGCCAAACCACCTAACCTGCACACCTTTGGACTGTGGGAGGAAACCGGAGCACCCAGAGGAAACCCACGAGGAGAATGTACAAACTCCACACAGTCACCTAATGCCGGAATTGAACCCGGGCCCTGGCGCTGTGAGGCAGCACTGCTTACTGCTGTGCCATTGTGCTGCTCTACGGAATGAGCCTAGTGGACATTCCCTGAACTACTTCCAATGCAGGTATATCTCCTGTTAAGTAAGGAGACCAAAACAGGTTCAGTCTCACCAATGCCCTGTGCAATTGGGGAAAGGCTTCCCTACTTTTATACTCCACTCCCTTTGCTTTCCCAATTACTTGCTGGATCTGCATGTGAATGTTTTGTGATTCTTGTACAAGGTTCATGATTCATGTAGTCTGGAGGTGTCTGGTGCCTGCAATATTGTGAGATTGCCTATAAATATCTTGGCAAGATGCATCTTCAAATATTGTTACACATTCTTTCCTTCCATTCTGTATTTTGCTCCCACTTAATTAAAATAGCAAAATGAGATAATGGGCAGAGTTTTAGGAGATTCAGCTAGCGTGAAAATGGAAACAGTTCCTGATTTGTTTTTTGTGTAAGTTTTCATGCCCAATCTAACGCACTTAGCCATTGAAAAAATGGTGTGGACTGTTTCTAGCTGCTGCAGGCAGTGGGCTGGGCTTAATTCACCAGCCAGCCTGTAGAGGGAGCTACTGCACATGTGCAGACATCTGATTCTGCACATGCTCAATAGCAACTGCAGGGATCTGACAGGCAGAGAAAGAGCTGTCAGGTCCCTGCTACAGCGGGCAGCCTCAACCAGTTCCCCCCCCCCACCCCCCCGACATTTGTAGGGGCCCATAGCCGATCGCGAGCCCCACAATGCATGGGCATCCAGCCCGCACTGCCCAGGCGGATCAGGCCCCCTCCTCCCATCCAAGCACAACTGCAGAGCAGCAGTGGCTCCCCTCCTCACGATCCGATCCCTTTGCAGAGTGTGCAGCAGGCCCCTCTGCCCCCCCCCTTCATGCCCTACCCCCCAGAGCCCCTGCCCCAAATAGGCCCCACCCCATAGACCCCTATAGGTCCTGCCCCCATAGGCCCTGTCCCCTGGCACTGCCCGGTGAGCAGTGCCTAGGTGCCCAGTGGGCACTGCCAATGGGGGCAGGGTGGCACTGCCAAGATGCAGGCTGGCACTGTCCAAGGGGCACCCCCTTGCCCTCGCCCTCCCCAGGGGGGTTTAAGTGGTCTGCGGTTCCACTGGCAAGGCCAACAGGACTGTTCCCCATTCGTGGGGAGCAGGTGTTTTCCACGCCGGAGAGAACGAGGCCATAAAGGCAAGTAAACCTGGTCGATTGAGCACTGGGCTCACGAAACAGATGCAAATCAAAATTTCAATATACTTAAACTATTCAGCCTCATGGCCATTCCCACCGAGGGGTTCACCTCACCGGAAATCAGGCCATCGATGGGCGGAGTGGGTCGGTAAAATCCTGCCCAATGTGTATAAGAAATTTCCACCTCGCACTCTGTCCAGATAAAAGGCAAAAACAAAATCACTTTCCAGGCTTTTCTGCAACTTCAGAAAGTTTCTTCAACCTGCAAGCTCCGAAGTAAAGCATTTCCAGCAGTATTAGCCAATATTGGCAACAGATACACCTCTTTTATTAAGTTCTAAATTACCCTCGGTGCACAGGGACTTCAAGTATTGGGATTCGTGACTCCAACCCTATTCCTCCTCATTAAAATTTATGGCAACGAACTCCCAGTAGTACTGGTACCTTCACATATGGAAGGGTCCACTTTGCATTGTAAATTACAGTGCAGTCACTAGGGGTGGAAATGCCCCAGACTCTTCTCACAGGAATGGCAGTATGCTAATTTAAGGCAGAAAATAGAGAATACATTTGGTGCTGTTGAGTTTTATTTCTAAGGGCCAGGTTTCAATGACAGAAATTACTGGGTGCCATGCTGCTGCCATTTTATCATGACTGAACAGCATTGAGGCATCAATCCATTAGCTCGATGTTTAGGGTCCCTATGGAAGCATCATTTCTATTTTCAGATTTTAAAACTTCTATCTTCCAGGAGAAAGTTTGGATTCATTAGTGTACCAAAGTTAACACAACAAAGTCAAGCACGCACAACCATCAGACCTTTGAAGCAAAGGGAAATGATGGAGGTGGTTTTGAACCCACACCCTGCAGGAATGGCGGCACACGCTCAAAATCCGGAGAGCGCGATTCGCGCCAATGAGTTTCTGAGTTCCGATTTTGACGGCAGAATGGAGTGAAACATGCCGCAGGACTGCAGAATGCTCATTTTAATACATTAGCGAGATCTCTCTACAGGACCCGCCCCCAGCCCCTCCCACCGGATATTCAACAGGCACCAGTGTGACGTCACACCCGCACTATTTACAACGGCACCATGTGAGTGTGAACTTGGTGTCTTCACCTCGGAGAGGGATTTCAGAGGTGAACGGTCAGGCAGCCAACAGCCTCTGGGGTATTCACCACTCAGGAAGCACTGGAGAGGGTGCGGTGGAACACAGATAAGTGCAACTTGGGGCCAGAGGGATAGGGGTTTAACAATTGCCATATTGGGCAGAGGAGTCCACAAAGGTGACCTGCAGATCTTACCTTCCCTTCATTTCAGGGTGCCCCTTGCTTTAAAGCGATTGTGAAGACCCCCTGACACAAGATTTGATTGACTGCACCCATGTGACTATACACACTGCAGGGTGTGACACAGCACCATTCATGAACTGCAAGGGATGCTCATCCCTCAATGCACAACTCGTCTGCGATCGGGTAATGCGCTTCATGCAAGTGTGTGCCTGTTTCCCGGGGACGTCTATGACAGCTACATTTTGGTGTGGTGTGGAAAGATGGCTCCTCAGGGATGAGGGGTACCGACTCAGGAGGTGGCTGATGATGTCAGTGTGGAGGCCACAGTCATCAGTGGAAACTCAATACAACAAGGTTCATGCTGCAATGCGCATGCTGATTAAGCTGTCGATTGGCCTACTGAAGCCTCGGCCACGGTGCGTCTAAAGGATCTCCTGCATCATTGTGGTCTGCTGTGCTCTCCACAACTTGATGCTGTAGAGAGGAGACACCTGGACCTGGATGAGATGGAAGAGCACCACATCTCCTCGACTGAGGAAGATGTCAAGGAGGGCAGTGAGGGTGACCACGCAGTGAGGAGCGGAAGCAGCCCGGCCAGTGGTCAAGGCGTGACTGGGCCAATGCGCTTGGAATGGCCTCATAGCGTCTCACTTCGGGGACGAGCAGGACTAGGATTGACTAGCTCTCTCACCATGTTGGCTAATACCTCACCAGTTATGTAGTGCCAGCAGTATGCTCCCATGCTGTTGCCAGGCATCATGGGCAGGGTGCTGAAGCCATTGGCCGGACTCAGTGGGAGAACGATGATGACTTGCATTGAGGACAGAGCAATGTTTCTCTCATCTTAAGCGATATGTCTGACCCCTGCCTGACAGAGAGCTTAACGCATCCTGCTATCGAATGGCCTTACCATAGGGCTCTGAAACACGGGATGGACAGCATCAGCTACTGCAGGCCCCACCCACGTCAGGGGTCCTGGAGTTCACATCCATCTTATAGCCATGGTGGGAATCCTGGCAGCACTTGATAACCCTTGGCTTCGTGATCACTAGAGAACTCAGTTAGACATGTGAGAGGCGCTATGGAGGGGGGGGGGGTTGAGGGGGTTCACCCTTCCATGGGGTTGGGGGACATGCTCTGGGGGGGGTGGGGGGGGGGGGCAGGTGCATGCCAGCAGCAGCAATTCCTTCCTCGTCACTGGTGTGGGAGAGTTAAGGAGAGATTCCTTCACCCAGAGGGTGGTGAATGTGTGGAATTCACTTCCACAGAAAGTAGTTGAGGCCAAACTTTCAAGATTTCAAGAAGAAATTAGATATAGCTCTTGGGGCGAAATGGATCAAGGGATATGGGGGAAGGGGGGAAATCAGGATATTGAATTTGATGATCAGCAATGATCAAAATGAATGGTGGAGCAGGCTCTGGAGGGCCGAATGGCCTATTCCTGCTTCTAGTTTCTATGTTACTAGTTGCACTTCATCAATGACCAAGTCACAAAATTCTCAGCTACTCACTCCAGATCTGGAATGCAGTGGGGTCTACAGCTGATAAATCTTGACGCTTATGCCAAGGTGAAGCCCACTGCAGATGTTCAATTTTCAAATTGTTATTTTCTTGAATGCAATTAACCACTTTGCTATCAATTGACTTTAGAAAACCAATATTTTTTTTTGCTCTTTTTAGAATTTATTTCCACCAAGATAGTTTGCAAATGTACCCCTGCCATTTAGCCTTATTTTTCATTTGGGAGCACTGGGTGTGGAACTGCCAGGATTTTGCGTGCATGTTTTCATTGGGGCAGTCCTGCCTTTTCCAATTCTTGAATGAAGCGGGAGATAGGCACAGACACTGCTTGACACAGTCTCCTGCCCAGATCCAAGAATGGTGGGGCCTGAATATCCTGAATGATAAGCCTAATGTACATCAAAATACTGCAATGTGTTTGTATGCACTTGAACCCATGTAGAAAGTAGGGCCTGCCAGACACTGAAGAAAACAAGAGCTTACAGAGTTGGACAAGTTATTAGCAGTGATTTATGATTCTCTTCTTTTCCCAAAGCAGTTTGTTTACCAGATATATTATTACAAGGCTGCAACTGAAATAAGAAATGTCCATGGCAAGGTGAATTAACTTTTTATAACTGATGGATGGAAAGATACTTATCTATGGATAAATATTTCCCTTTCTTCCTCTCTTTAATTTTTAAAACAAGTTTAACATGTTTGTGATCTGTGCATTGCAAAATTATGTTTATAAATCAGTGGAGTCAACTGTCACACAAGAGGTTACACATCACCTCAAGATTTATTTAATTTGATGAGAACTTCTTAAATTTTTACTGTTACAGTCTCTTCTACCTGTTTGGGACTATATAGCCAATGCACTATTCAATAATGATCTTTGCCACAATATACGTAACAATTCTAACTCTAGCTATATCAAAGTGAGCAGCGATGTGAAGTGATGGCATGCCCGAATAAAAATGTGCTGAAATTTAAATTGATACAACTGTGTTTGAAGAATAAAAAACTAGCAGAGGGAAAATGTTTATTGGCATTTAATATATCACTGATTATTTTTAAAATAAAACATGTCCTTCTGTCTTCTAGTATTACATCCAGAACTCATTTCCTGCACACAAAAATGTCTAGGCTGCAATTCCAGTTTCTAACCTGCCATTTAGGGCTTCTAATGAACTGGAACCTAACCTTCAATCTCAACATTAACTCTCCATCACGAAGTTTAACTTTAGGAGTTGTTGTGTAATGCTTCCCCAGACAGGAGTGGGAATGGAGGGATACCAAAGAATGGTCTAGTTTGGACCAGGGAGCGGCGCAGGCTTGGAGGGCCGAAGGGCCTGTTCCTGTGCTGCATTGTTCTTTGTTCTTTGACCCAAAAGGAATAAAAACAGTTTGGATGAGTATTCTTATATCCTTGTTTTCCTGGTGTCCCATTTTAATGCATACAAGACCAGCTCAGACCATTATCCTTTCCGTTTTGCTCTTTTTTTTCCTTCTGAGTTGCTGTGGTAGAGGGTTTCAATTAAAAGCGAAGATGGTTACTGGCATAAAGTACCAGTATACTTGACCCATGCTTACCAAAATACAGTTCTACCCATGGTCGACAAGTACAAACTTTCCTGTGCTGATGAGTAAGATGTCAGACGATTCTGTAAGAGTCCTTTCAAACATAATGGAATAAAAAATAAAAAGAACACCTGGTCTTTTGCATCATCACATATATTCACCCGAAATTAGGTCAGGATCATTGTTATACCATGTGACCTTCCCAGTGTCCAAGCAGTAGCACTGCTGGAAAGGATATATTTCCTAAATGTTTTTAGGCATTTCTTTTGACTAAATACTTAACTTGCTAGTAAAACCCTTTCAAGTGGTCTGATGGCATGAATGTCTTACACACCCTATGTTTTGACCATAGATCTATAAATCAAGAGTGATAGGAGCATTCTCTTGTAACAGTTCCTATGTCTTTCTTAGTTGTGTCATTTTCTTGTATTATTATTATTTAGTGTCACAAGTAGGCTTACATTAACACTGCAGTGAAGTTACTGTGAAAATCCCATAGTTGCCACACTCCGGTGCCAGTTCGGGTACACTGAGGGAGAATTTAGCATGGACAATGTACCTAACCAGCATATCTTTCAGACTGTTGGGAGGAAACCGCAGCACCCAGACAAAACTCATGCAGACATGGAGAGAACGTGCAAACCCCACACAGATAGTGACCCAAGCCAGGAATCGAACCTGGATCCCTGGTGCTGTGAGGCAGCAGGGCTAACCACTGTGCCACTCTTGTAGCAGTTCCTGTACCTCTTTCTCAACCGAATAGCTGAAATCATTGTGGATGGGAAGGCCTATTCTTCACGAGTACTCTGAATTTTCCTCCACTTGGCTGAGCAGGGAAGACTAGTTGATGTCCATTCAGCACCCCACTACATTTGAATGATGCTAGAGTGATAGGTTCCGGCAACCTGATGATTTCCCAGCCTTTGGCAACCAACACTGTCAATCCCAGGAAAACACAGTAAGAAGTTTAACAACACCAGGTTAAAGTCCAACAGGTTTATTTGCTAACAAAAGCCACTAGCTTTCGGAACAGGCCCTTTGTCAGGTAGGTGGGAGTTCAGATAACAAACAGGGCACAAAGACATAAACTCAATTTACATGAATAATGATTGGAATGTGAGTCTTTACAGCTAATCAAGTCTTAAAGGTACAGACAATGTGAGTGGAGGGAGCATTAAGCACAGGTTAAAGAGATGTGTATTGTCTCCAGACAGGACAGCTAGTGAGATTTTGCACATCCAGGCAGGTTGTGGGGGTTACAGATAGTATGACATGAATGCAATATTCCAGTTGAGGCCGTCCTCATGTGTGCGGAACCTGGCTATCAGTCTCTGTTCAGTGACTCTGTGCTGTCATGTGTCGTGAAGGCCGCCTTGGAGAACGCTTACCTGGAGATCAGAGGCTGAATGTCCGTGACCACTGAAGTGCTCCCCCACAGGAAGAGAACAGTCTTGCCTGGTTATTGTTGAGCGGTGTTCATTCATCCGCTGTTGTAGCGTCTGCATGGTTTCCCCAATGTACCATGCCTTGGGACATCCTTCCCTGCAGAGTAACAGGTAGACAACGTTGGCCGAGTTGCAAGAGTATGTACCATGTACCTGGTGGATGGTGTTCTCGCGTGAGATGATGGCATCCATGTCGCTGATCCGGCACATCTTCCAGAGGTTGCTGTGGCAGGGTTGTGTGGTGTCATGGTCACTATTCTCCTGAAGGCTGGGTAGTTTGCTGCGGACAATGGTCTGTTTGAGGTTGTGCGGTTGTTTGAAAGCAAGAAGTGGGGGTGTGGGGATGGCCTTGGTGAGATGTTTGTCTTCATCAATGACATGTTGAAGGCTCCAGAGGAGATGTCGTAGCTTCTCCGCTCCGGGGAAGTACTGTCCACAGTGTCCTGTGTTTGTCTTCTGAGGAGGTCGGTGCGGTTTTTCGCTGTGGCGCATTGGAACTTTCGATCGATGAGTTGAGCGCCATATCCTGTTCTTATGAGGGCCTCTTTCAGTGTCTGGAGGTGCCTGTTGCGATCCTCCTCATCCGAGCAGATCCTGTGTATACAGAGGGCTTGTCCGAAGGGGATGGCTTCTTTAACATGTTTAGGGTGGAAGCTGGAGAAGTGGAGCATCGTGAGGTTATCCTTGGGCTTGCGGAACAGTGAGGTGCTGAGGTGACCGTCCTTAATGGAGATGCGTGTGTCCAAGAATGCAACCGATTCCGGAGAGTAGTCCATGGTGAATCTGATGGTGGGATGGAACTTGTTGATGTCATCATAGAGTTGTTTCAGTGATTGTTCACCAAGAGTCCATGTCAAGGGCATCCTGAAACCCATTGTACAAAGAACCCCCAGCTTTTGTCGCGACACTATGGACTTCCTACAGAAACTCAGCACACATGGAGCAGTTGAACCAGGAGCACTCCTCGTCACAATGGATGTCTCGGCACTCTACACCAGCTCTGATCTCTAGCTCTACATTCAGCCTCTGATCTCCGGGTAAGCGTTCTCCAAGGCGGCCTTCACGACACACGACAACACAGAGTCGCTGAGCAGAGACTGATAGCCAGGTTCCGCACACATGAGAACGGCCTCAACCGGGATATTGCATTCATGTCACACTATCTGTAACCCCCACAACCTGCCTGGATGTACAAAATCTTACTAGCTGTCCTGTCTGGAAACAATACACATCTCTTTAACCTGTGCTTAATGCTCCCTCCACTCACATTGTCAGTACCTTTAAGACTTGATTAGCTGTAAAGGCTCACATTCCAATCATTATTCATGTAAATTGAGTTTGTGTCTTTGTGCCCTGTTTGTAATCAGAACTCCCACCCACCTGACGAAGGGACAGCCTGTTCCGAAAGCTAGTGGCTTTTGCTACCAAATAAACCTGTTGGACTTTAACCTGGTGTTGTGAGACTTCTTACTGTGTTTACCCCAGTCCAACGCTGTCATCTCCACATCATGAATCCCAGGAAAAGCCAGGGGAAGAGAAGGAGTCATCCATTCTCACTCATTTCTGGAGAGAATGGATTCCATACTAGGCACCTTCTCCTCTCATCAGGCCCCATCGACCGAATGCAGATAAAATTCTTCAACTGTTAAATGTCACTTTGATGTTACCAAGTTACTTGTTCGTAAATCATTCAGTGTTACTCACATCATGAATCACAGGAATCTGTGTGGCAGCCATTGTTAAAATAGAATTTTCCTCATTTAGTTGATGAGGTCAGTATCACCAAGTCATAGAGGATAGAATGTAACTATTCAGCCCATTGTGTCTGTGCCAGCCCTTCGAAAGAGTTTTCCAATTAATCCCATTCCCTTGTTCGTTTCATGTAGACCTGTACAAAACCATAAGTAAACACCTTTAAGTCTCTTCTGGTTTTGAGCATTACAATGTCGAATTCTGCCTGAATGTTGTTTTTCCTGTAATTCAATCCTCAAAATCTTGCATATTCACAGTGTCTGCCCTCTACCTAATAGTGCTATCTTGTAGCTCTGACTGCAACCCTCCCACATCCCCAACCACTCTATCCTCCAAGCAGAATGACCCCTAATTTTCTCTGAGAGGGTTGGTTACTCTGCTTAAACCTGTAGTGATGAATGGATGACCCATCTCAGCCTCCACCTGAGGTCCCAGCATCAGAGATGTTGGCTTTGGCTAATTCAATTCACTCCATATGATATCAAGAGAGGTCTGAAGGCACTGGATGCTGCAAAGGTTACGAGCTCTGACAACACTCTGGTTATAAGTGAATGGCACGGCAGCACAGTGGATAGCACTGCTGCCTCACAGCGCCAGGGACCGTGGTTCAATTCTGACCTTGGGTGGAATTTGTACCTTCTCCCTGTGTCTGCGTGGGTTTCCTCCGAGTACTCCGGCTTCCTCCCACACTCCAAAGATGTGCGGGTTAGGTTGATTGGCCATGCTAAATTGCCCCTTAGTGTCAGAGGAATTAGCAGGGTAAATATGTGGGGTTACGGGAAAAGGGCCTGGATGGGATTGTTGTCGGTGCAGGCTCGATGGGCAGAGTGTCCTCTTTCTGCACTGGAGGGATTCTATGATTCTGTAGTACTGAAGACTATCCAGAACTTGGCCTCTATCCAAACTCTTCCAGTACAGCAACACTGATATCTACCAAGCAATGTGGAAAATTCCACAGCTATGTCCTGTCCAAAAAAAAGAACAAATTCAATCTGGTCAATTAGAGTCCCATCAGCCTACTCTCAATATGATGGAAGGGGCCATCAACAGTGCTAGCAAGTGACACTTGCTCAACAAAAACCTGCTCGTTGACACTCAGTTGTGTTTTTACAGGGCCATTCAGCTCCTGACTTCATTACAGCTTTGGTCCAAACATGGACAAAATAGCTGAAGTCGGTGAGTTGATGAGGGACAGACCATGACAACAAGGCAGCATTTAACCAAATGTGGAATCAAGCAGCCCAAGCAAAACTGGAGTCAATGGAGTCAGGAATAAAGGTCTCCGCTTCTTTGTTCTTTGTAGCTGAAGTCATAACGAGCACAAAGGAAGATACTTGTGATTGTTGGAGGTTAATGATCAAAGTCAGTGGCAGTTTTGGCCTCTCCGAATTTTCTGTCCTGCCCAAAATGATTACCATCACAAGCAGGAGCCAAAAGTCCCAGTTTCAGTCTTCACTGAGTTCCTCAGGGTAGTGTCCTAGGCCCAACCATCTTCAACTGTTTCATCAATGATTTTCCTTCCATCGTCAATTTAGAACTGGGCATATTTACTGATGATGGTACAATTCAGCACCATTCATGACTTCTCAGATACTGATGAAATCTATCCATATGCAGCAAACTCTGAGCAATATTCAGGCTGGAGCTGATAAATGGAAAGTAACATTTGTGCCACTGACGTGCCACGCAATGACCATCTCCAACAAGAGAGAATCTAACCATTTTCCCTTGACATTCAATGGCATTACCATTGCTGAATCCTCCTCAATCGACAAGCTGAGGGGCTTACAATCGACCAGAAATTAAACTGGAGCAGCCATATAAATATTGTGACTACAAGAGCAGGCCAGAGGCTGGAAATTCTGTGGCGAGTAACTCACATCCTTACTCCACAAAGCCTGTCCATCATCAAAGTACAAGTCAGGAATGTAATGGGATACTTTCCATTTGTCTGAATGAGTGCAGCTCCAGGGGGAGGCGAGGGCCTAGTGATATTATCACTAGACTATTAATCCAGAACTCAGCTAATGTTCTGGGGACCTGGGTTCGAATCCCACCACGGCAGATGGTGAAATTTGAATTCAATACAAAAAAATCTGGAACTAAGAATCTACTAATGGTCATGAAACCACAGCTGATTGTCGGAAAAACCCATCTGGTTCACTAGTGTCCTTTAGGGAAGGAAATCTGCCATCCTTATCTGGTCTGGCCTACATGTGACTCCAGAGGCACAGCAATGTGGTTGATTCTCAACTGCTCTCTCAGGGCAACTAAGGACAGGCAATAAATGTTGGCCAGCCAGTGATGCCCATGTCCCACGAATGAATAAAAAAATTACTCAAGATGCTCAACATCATCTGGGATAAAGCAATCAGCTCGACTGGTACCCCATCCACCACCTTAAGCATTCACTCCCTCCACCACCGAAGCACAGTGGCAGCCAGAAGTAAAAACCAGTAAAACAAGGACATAAGAATATTGGTCTGAACTGGTCTTGTATACTTTAAAATGGAACACCAGTAAAACAGGGAAATAAGAACACTGGATTGAAATGTTTTTTTTTCCTTCTGGTAGTGTATACCATCTACCATCCAGACGTACTGCAGCAACCTACCAAGCCTCCTTTGACAACACCTTCCAAACCCGAGACATCTACGAACTTGAAGGACAAGGCAGCAGATGTATCTGTAAGCTCCCCAAGAAACCACACATCATCCTGACTTGGGACGATACCACTGTCTCTTCCCTGTCGCTGGGTCAAAATCCTGAAATTCTCTTACTAACAGCACTGCGGATGTACCTGCAGCATATAGCCTGCAAGAAGGCGGCTGATCACCATCTTCTCAAGGGCAATAAATGATGGCTGAGCCAGTAGTGCCCATACCTACTGTAAGAATTTTAAAAATACTCTATTTGCCTGCCTTTCTCTAAGTCCCATAATAGTCCTAACAAAATGCTAACAATTTCACTCTTGAAAATTCCAGTTGGCCCAACATCCACAGCTTTTTGGGAAGTCAGTTACAGTTTTACACAATCCTGTTTGTGGAAGAGTTGCTTCCTGATTTCACTCTTAACTTTAATTTTAGTAAACTATTAGCAATTTTAGTTCAGGATACTGCTCCATATGAATTCATTTCTCTGTATTTACCCTATCAAATCGTATTAGCATTTTAAACACTCAATGTAATCACCCAGAACCATCTAAATGCACAGGAAAACAAACTATATTTATTCAACATGCCCTCATAATTTAATCCTTCAAGCCCTGCTATCATTATATTGTATCTGCACTGAACCCCTTCCAAAGCCAATAGGTCTTTCCTGAGGTTGGGTGTCCAAAATTAAATGCAGTACTCCCAAGGGGATTTGACAAAGGTTCTGTAAAGCTGAACAATCACTTCTTCACTTTTGAATTGCAAACACTTGTCCTAAATTTGCGATCAATATTTTTACCATTGAAATTTTAAGCACATGACAATGACATAGACCTGTGAATGTGAAGCAGCTTCAGTTGGCAGACCTCTCTGTTAAGCTGATAAATTTTCTCCGCTTTATATGACTGCAGATTGAAAAATCCGTTCAGTCTTTTTTATAATTGGCCTGTCACACGGGATGTAAACTTATCAGTAAGCCACTTCCCCTGTGTATAATGTGCATGAAGGATTATTTGAAATGCACAGAATGTGTTTTTTTTAAACCTCCCTAAAGCTGCTTAATAACTAACCTTTGATCAGAGAGGACGATGTTCCCAAACGGTTTGAAGGCATGTTTCATGGATAGCTGAACAGTCTTGGATAAAGATTAATCAGATTTGTTGCTATTGATGTGTTCAACATTGTTTTCCATTTAAGATGAATAACCCTTTAAATACTAATAATTGCATAAAATACAATTCTAATTGCATTTGGAAAATGAATTAGAGTGAAGTTATGTTAATATGAATAATTATTATAAATGAACATCATTGGCTAATTGTATAAAATCTGCACAAAAAGGATTGTAAACGTTATTTAGTTGGTTCACTACTTCTTGTAATTAAGGTGAAAAGGATGATTGGATAAAATCTGGTCTCTCTTTTTAACCAAATCGTAACACTATTCTGGTTTAATGGGATTAAATACTTAGGAAAATAATTACTCAGATTCAGAAAGCATCTCTAAAGCAGATTGTAAACTACCCTTTGACCAAACTTAAATTAGTTGTGGATCAATGTTGCTCCATGTAACTATTATTATGGAGCTAATTGATCTGGTCAAAATGAATACAATTTCCAAATTAATTTTCATTTAATTATTTTCTGAGACACAAGGACACAAAAGTATGCTATTTATATGTTGGAGAGTTCATTTCAGAGAAAGAGGTTGGTTAAGTGTTGCCTTGATGAATTACATAATAATGTTAGAAGATGAGGCCTTCTTGGTACGTAACGCAGCATTGATATTTGGCTTTTTAAACATCATATTAGCACTTGAATTTGAAATGAGCTTTGAAACCTATATAGACTGGTATAAAGGAAATGTATTAATCCATTTAAGCTTTGCGACCTAATATGTTTTAACCTACCATCCCAGGTGAGGTCACATCCATTGATTAAACATTCATGATCCTTGGCACAATTAACAGCAAAATTAATTAAAATGAAGCTGCAAGGTTCGCCAATAGCCTCACTCTTGGGAAATCCAGCTATAACTATAGGTTGTACTCCATCTAAAAGTGTACTACAGGAAGGAGAAGGAATGACGAAAAATATAGATCCATTGACTGAAGATGTCATATCCTTCTTCAAGGAAGTAAGTCCAGCATTTGTGGAACTAGTTTATTCCACAGGGTAGCAATGAAGGGCATATAGATCCAAGCTCAAATTGTGGAAGCAACGTATTATAAAAATGCTTGAGTTAATTTGTAATGTCAGTAATTTTCAGAGGTTCATGTATACTACTTTTATTAGAATAGTACTTTGACAATTAAAATGAAAGACAAGAATAAATGAATAGGCTTCGCAGTTCAATGTTCATGAAGTTCACGATTGAAATTAATGAAATTTAAAATCCTACATGAGCTGCATCTGATCTCATATTATTTCACACAGCAATGCATACAACCAGATGTAGTTTTATTTCTGATAGCTGTTTTAATGTTCCTTATTGGGAAGTGGTCGATGAAAATTGGAATCAGTCTTTGTTTATCCATTGACCAATCTTCATATGGCTAATTATAGTAGCAAGAAAGTACCAGTGGGTAAAATGATTTTTCTGGAAAGAAAACGTACCTCAAAGGCCCTAGGAAGTAATTTCCTTCCATTAAAATATTGCTGTGAAAAGTGTAAGAAATCTTAAGAACAGGAAAAGTCCATTAATCCCGAACAAATTGATCCTCAATTTGTAATTCTGAAATCCATCTAATTGCCTACTCAATATATTCCTCAATTAATTTCCATGCAGAAACACCTTTGCCTTTTGAAACCACTTATATCATCTGTTTCAATGGTCATCCCTGGTAAATTATTCAACAAGTATTATTCTCGAGTGAAAGTCATGTTTTCATGACTTCCCTTCCTTCTCGTAATACTCTCCGCTGACATTTGAACCTTTTGCATCAGAATACAATTCTCCTGGATCAACACCACCAATTTCATTTATAAACGTGAAAACTTCCATTTATAATCGTGAAAACTTGAAGTCACCTCTTTTCGGTAGCCGACAATTGGATCATCCTTCTTGTTTTAAATGAACTAGAGGTTGGATACCTAGGAGCATCTTCCACTGACTGCTGCTCCTTCTGAGCAGCAATATTATCCAGAATGGATAACAATATACCAGAGGAATCATTCCCTCATAGCAACAATGCATTGTCTTAATTTGTATCACTGGGAATTTGAAAAGTTGAACCAACAGGAGTAGACCAGTATCAAGCACTAGAAAAAAAAATCATAGTTATATTTCTCTACATTTTATTTTCATGCCAACTTTTGCACCAACATAAACAAAATGAAGGCGACTGTACCCCATGCTGCCACAAAACATCAGTTTGGAAAGCTTGCATTTTCCTACAATTTCAGTATTTGGAGAGCAAGCAGGATAGAATCATAGAATCCCTACAGTACATTTGGCCCATCAGGTCTACACCGACTCTTACCCAGGCTTTATCCTGTAACCTCACGTATTTACCCTATGAATCCTCCCCAACCAATATATTTTGGAGCACGAAAGGGGAATTTAGCGTGGCTTAATCAACCTAACCTGCACATCTTTGAATGTTGGGAGGAAACTGGAACACCCGGAGGAAACCCATGCAGACACGGAGAACTTGCAAACTTCACTGAGAGAGTCACCCAATTGAACCTGGCACTGTGAGGCAACAGTGCCAACCACTGTGCCATCGTGCCACCCTTAGGGGATGGCTAAATGTTGCAGTCATTGTCAGTTGAGTTCAAGAACTGAACATGAATTATCATTCTGAGGATGACCTTGTTTCATATTAGAATTGCTTTGAATAAATGGTAAATGGCAAATTAAGATTGTAACCAGCTTTATAGGTTTATATTTGAATCATATAATGAAAATTGCATTAAATGCACTTAACCAAAAATTCTGTAGACATTTGTGAATGTCAGGGATTGATGATTATATTAAAATTTATATGTTATTTGTGACTGCCTGTTGATTGACACATGTAATAAAATAGAATTGTGTTGTGCTACAATAATGTGGAATCCTGAGAAAAAAAACAGGAGCACAGTAGTTAATTATTTTGAAAAACAAGAGTATTGTGATACATGTTTGATTTAATGCATTGAGATGAAGTACTTTATGACAAAAGAGCATTGGGACCAATTACTATGAGTCACAGTATCATTACGAGTCATTGCTGTGAGCCATATAATAAAAAAGAGGATAGAATTAGCACAGGGAGACTTTAAAAGAAACCTGAAAGTGCCAACAGGCTCATCATTTGCAATGTCAAGAAAATAGGAAGGAGTAGTTAACAAAGCAGTAAGAGTTTTGGATACATAACCAGAATAGTAGATAATAAGCTATGTGGATACTTTACATTGTATTGAGCAGACCACACATTGAACTGTTCCTGCAGTTTTAGCCACTATTAACATATGCGTTAGAGAGGGTGCAAAGAGGAATGAGATGAATAATCCTAAAGCGGAATTCCCCCAACCCATCTGATGTGGGTTTGTTGGTAGTAAAGAGCAGAGAATCTGGCAGGAGCCAAAAAGTCAGAAACCTGCAAAGTCACGTTGCAATTCTCCCAGTGGCGGGTTTGTGGCTGATTGGAAATCCCACTGGCAGGTGGCGTGAACTCAGTTTACATTTAGTTATATTTCATGAATGCTCATTAGAACAGCAATCCGACAGCATTCTGTCAGGCCTTCCAATCTTGCATCACGCCACCAGAAACTATATTGGCAGCAAACTTAGTGGAAGAGAGTAATGCAGCCTTGGAGAGTGAAGGCTATCATGAAGGAGACACATTTGCACCAATTCTGCCATCTCATCAGTGAAGGGAAGTCATGGGTTAACAATTAAGGCCAGTAATCAATGGCTTAATGGATTCCATTCATTCACCATGAGCAAACAAGTGCTCATCGTTATGTCATATCAATGAGTGGAGGTCAGACTCACATTGATTCAATGATGTAAATCACAAATTCTCACCACCCACAGGGTTCCAGATGTCACATCAGTGGAATGGAATGCGGCTAACCTTCAATTGTGTGCTGGAGTTCCAGGGGTAACGAATCATGAGGAACGATGCAATCGAAGGTGCCAAAGGTCAGGTGCCCAACTTCTCCCAAAGTCTCTTGTTCACACCTTTGTACTCAGCACCCGTTAACCATTCCAGTCTTCAGTATCTCTTTCCAGAGAGGAGGTAAAAGTGAGAATGGATGCAGTGGTCCAGAGAACTTTTATATGAATCCTCATTCAAGGCAGGAGGTGAAGGCGCACACAGCTCCAGCAGGAGGCACTGGATGTCGGACAAGGCCATGGGGTGTGTGAGCATTAACAGGAGGCAGAGGAGCAGAGATGCAGACTGCAGATATGGCAAGGGTTTATTGTCCATGAGTCTCCATTTTACAAATGAGTGAGAGACAGTGCAAGGCAAGGCTGTGAATGTCCAGAGATCTGGTCTGCCACATATATCACATGCTCCAAGAAGACCCGATGCCATGTGGGTTTGGAGGCTTTCCCCTGCCAGTGAATCTGAAGGTGATGATGGCACTCATTTCGTAGTCTCTGTGTATTACCAGGGATCAACTGGGACTTGTGCGGCATTTCACATTCAACAACAACACATTGGTACATTCAGGAGGTGATCAATGCCCTTTCGGGGAAGGGCCATCATTGTGTGAACTTTGCTGTCAACAAGGAAAGCTAGGTTCAGTGATGCACAGACTTCGCAGCAATCTCTGGGTTCCCAAGATCACAGGGAGCAATAGACTGCATCCATGTGGTTATATGGGCTTCCTGGCAGCAGCCTTTGATATTCAGTAATCGCAGAAGGCTTCCATTCCATCAACATGCAGTTGGTGTGCGACCATTGAAAGCACATTCTGCACATTTGCATATGGTTCCCTGGGAGATGCCATAATTCCCACATCCTCAGTCACTTCCAGGTGCCTGGGATCTTTGAGGAGCCAGAATGTTGGCAGGGATGGTTGCTAGGGGGATAAGGACTACCCACTTAAAACAGTGGCCCATAACTCTGGCGAAGCACTCAGAATGCAGCCGAAGAAAGGTACAATGATTCTCACATCACATGCTCCCTCATACAACAGACCATAATACATCTGAAGATGCAATTCAGATGCCTGGATCGCTTAGGTGGTTTTCTGCAATGTGCACCGAAAAGGGGTTGCCATATGATTGTAGTTTGCTTTGCCCTCCACCATCTGGCTGTGCAGAGTGGTAAAGCCCTGCCAGAGCTAAAGGAGGAGGAACCCTTCTCAAAAGATGAAGATGAGGAGGTTGAGGAAGCACTGAGGAACAACATGAGCATTGCTGACGCCATGGAGGAGGGGAGACATGATACGCTCATAACTGAAAGTTTCCAAGAGGAGTAAAAATAAATTCCAACCATCTGGAGACAATCTCCTCCAGCCCTCCTAGCCATTTCCGGACTTCTGAGGGAATCGCTGACCCATTGCTGAGAGGATGGGTCCTGCATTCACACTTGGGTCTTGGGTGCTGATGATTCACTCGGGTCAGATCTTAGCTGTGGTCAACAGTGTCCTGGTAATGCGCTCAATGGAGGGGCCCAGCCTGTTAAAGGTCTCCTGTTCAGGGGAAGAAGCACTCAACAGCGTGCGCTGCTGGAGTTGGTGCAGGCACAGGTAATTGGAACTCTGAGCAGCTGCACACCTTGGATTGTCCTGAGAGGAGGCCCCTGAGGTATTCAGCCCCTGAGGTATTCATCCTCCCTGTGGGTGCCAGAGAGCCTAGCGTAACTCTTGTAAGAGATGGGGCACCTGGAGGTTGGTCAAGGTGCCCTGATGCTCAGGTGGCCTGCATCCTGATGGTGCCTGCCAAAGTATCTCTATGGAGTGCATTGCCAAGCACAAATCCTGCTACGGTCTCCATGGCAGTTGCCAAATATCCCTTGGTGGCTCAAGGTGCCCACATATCAGAGGCATGACATCAGATAGAATGCAGAGGGACTCCTCCATCATGCGTTCACTCTGACAAGTGAATGTCACCTGATGGACTGCTGCCTCCCTTTGTATCTCCACCAATGAGCTGACAGCCACTTTCAGGGACTCACCATCAGACTGGGGCTGAACAGCTGGATGGTTTCCAGCAGCCCTCCAGGTGCTGGAGACCGGGGATATCCCTGCCTCCGACTGCTGGGAGATGTTCTCCAGAAAGTGACCCCGAGTCTAATCTTGACCTACGCCTCACCGATGTGTGTGTCTCTGCACAGGTGGAGGGTGTGGATGAGCGCTGTGATGGTTTTTCCAGAGCCCTTGCATCTTCAGATTTGCTCTGGGGGCTCGGGGTGCTACAGTACTGGCTATCTGTCCACAGTCTGCTTGTCCTTGCAAAAGACGAAAGGATAGTTGTAGGCGATGAGCGGAAGCTAATTCAGAATTTTGCAGCACTCTGTGATTTGCAGGATTGGATGAAATGATGGAGCTGAGACCCGTACAAAGTTGTTGTGAGAAGCCAAGCTCTGCGTCGCCACAGGAGTGATCCCGTCCCTCACCAGCAAACTTTTCAGCAGGCCCCTGAACTCAGTGAGGCCAATGATCTCTCCCCCTGTATGGGCTCACTCACACTTATCGTGCACAAGTTTGGCATCTATGGAGCTAAAAGAAAGCAATGTGATGAGAGAGGATGGATCAGAGGCTGGTTAAATGTATATCCTGTATGTGGTGTTCCCTCCCCAAAAGGGACAGAGATTGGAGTTCGAGCAACAAGACAGATGGGATGGTGGTGTTGTAAAAGTGAGAGAGTAAGAATTGATAGGTGTCGCCTGCGACTGAATGTGTGAGATCCATGAAGAGAGTAGGCGTTTGAGTACATGATGCCATGCTGAGAGTTTGATACTGGAGGGAGCTGAGTGAGGACTTACTCTGGTGAAGTGGCTGAGATTATTCATCGACCTCCTGCACTGGATCGTGCTTCTTGAGTGGGTGATAGCCACACTGACCCCTGAGACAATGGCCTCCTGGGCCAGAGGGATGAGATCGGTGTGCTTCTTTGAGCCATCCCTGGGTTAACAGAGGTACATCAATTATTAAGTGTTACATAATGGATCTAAGTTATTGCTCATTTGAAATGATCACTCATTTTAGCTCAATCCTCTCATCCTACTCCAAGTTTTAACCTGTGAAGATTTGCAAGTGGATAAGCACCCATTTAGAACTCATAATTTCATGAAAATCGGGACCCTGTCATGGAAAGAGCACCTCGCATGCATTTTAGCTGGCCAAAAGGAGAGATAGCTGCCAGTGTTTCCTCCCAGCAAGCTGAAATATAAAATGTTCCTTTTTTGGAACTAAGAGGGGCAGGAATATTCTGGCCTCCCTTGGCCAAGGCCCTCGTCTTCCTTCCTGTGACATCCTGCTGAAACCTGTTGTCCAGGTCTTACAACATGCAGGCAAAACTGTTTCATTATCTGAGGACAGAGAACGTTGGAAAACTCAGCAGGTCGACAGCATCTGTGGGGAGAGAATTGAGCCAATGTGTCGAGTCTGGATGACCCTTCGTCAGAGCTCAATGAACTCTGATGAAGGGTCATGTATACTCGAAACATTGGCTTTATTCTCTCTCTACAGATGCTGTCAGACCTGCTGAGATTTTCCAGAATTTTCTGTTTTTGTTTCAGATTCCAGCATCTGCAGTATTTTGCTTTTATCATTATCTGAGGAACTGCACATGGTAATGAACACTACAAAATCATGAGGAAATATCCTTGCTTCCAACCTTAGAATGAGGGAAGGCCATTGATGAAGCAGTATAAAATGGCTGTGCTGAGGACTTAATCCTGAGGAATTCCTGTAGTCATGGCTTCTGGTGTCAGATATAATAATATCTGGTCATTGTTAATTAGAACTTTGGACATATATTTCGATGTTAAATTAAATACATCTTCTATGTTTTATTATCTTTGCGTTAACAACGTGTGTCAACAACATGTAATAATTGTGTCAAACAATGATGAGAGAAAGTACAGGAATGAAATAGAGAATCTGGTGAACTGGTGCGGCAACAATAATCTCTCCCTCAATGTCAACAAAACGAAGGAGATTGTCATCGACTTCAGGAAGCATAAAGGAGAACATGCCCTTGTCTACATTAACGGCGATGAAGTAGGAATGGTTGAGAGCTTCAAGTTTTTAGGTGTCCAGATCACCAACAACCTGTCCTGGTCTCCCCATGCCGACACTATAGTTAAGAAAGCCCACCAATGCCTCTACATTCTCAGAAGGCGAAGGAAATTTGGTATGTCAGCTACGACATTCGCCAACTTTTACAGTTGCACCATAGAAAGCATTCTTTCTGGTTGTATCACAGCTTGGTATGGCTCCTGCTCTGCCCAAGACCGCAAGGAGCTACAAAAAATTGTGAATGTAGCCCAATCTATCACGCAAACCAGCCCCCCATCCATTGACTCTGTCTACACTTCCCGCTGCCTTGGCAAAGCAGCCAACATAATTAAGGACCCCACGCACCCCGGACATTCTCTCTTCCACCTTCTTCCTTCAGGAAAAAGATACAAAAGGGGAGGTCACGGACCAACTGACTCAAGAACAGCTTCTTTCCTGCTGCTGTCAGACTTTTGAATGGACTTACCTTGCATTAAGTTGATCTTTCTCTACACTCTAGCTATGACTGTAACACTACATTCTGCACTCTCTCGTTTCTTTCTCTATGAACAGTTTTTTTTGTCTGTATAGCATGCAAGAAACAATACTTTTCACTGTATGTTAATACATGGGACAATAATAAATCAAATCAAAACATACTATAGCCATAGGCCCTTTAAGAATATTTTGTTAGCTATCATTCTACTTGACTGAAGTGAACATTTAATCTAACTGGCAATTAAATGCCAGGTGTAACTATCCTTCCCATCTCACTTTTATCTCATCACGTCGATCAGAACTCATTTGACACGAAATGCACTTGAATGAAGTGGGCTTAGTTTTCAATGCTATAAACTGCTGGAATAAGTGTTCAGAAATCCGAAATACACTGTAATTGATAATTAATACTAAGCCCCAGTGTCTCCATGGTGAATCCTAGGTCAAAATCTTCCTTTTGTGTTTGTGGCTGTGATTTTCCGGTTCCACTGAAAGTTAATGGAGTTTTGGCCGGAACGCCAACTTTTCCGTTCTTGCTCCCAACCTGTTCCACCATCGACGAGATGAGAGAATCTCTCCCACAATCTTCAATTTAATAGTGTCACCCATTCCAGTCAAGCTGTCAAGTGGCAAACTCAAAGTTACAACAAGAAGTAGGAGTTGAGAAGTTGGGATCATCAATTTCTGAAGTTGATCTGGGCAAAACCCTGCCAAAACATATCTATTTTATTGTTAGAGTTCCCATAGATTGTATTGTCGGAGCAAGAAATAAATAAAGTAATTCTTTCGATAGCTCTGAAACTAATGCATCTAAGACCAAACACAGAAAAGTGCTAAATAATTTCCAGTGAAAATATAGAAACTAAAGTAAGACTATTAGGAATGTTGGTCCCTGATATCTAATGAGTAACATGAGCAAAACTTCTTGAGATAATTAGCATTTAAATCAAAGTTCTGAATTCTGAGGAAAGATTGCTAACACAGAGCCTCTTCAGGCAGGAATGAAAAGTAGCATTCAAAATACTGAACATCATAGAAAGATCCTACACAGTATTGGGTGGAAATCAGTTAAAAGTAGTCAAAGGAATATTTAGGACACATTTCTAAAATGTCTCTGCTCCCAGGCTATCCTCTCCTCTTACGAGGCCCCCCCCCCCCCCACCACCACCTTCTGCCTTCTCTTCCATTTCCCCCCCAACTATACACTTCTTTCTCTCTCCATTCTCTTAGGTCTCGTGCTCTGCTTCCCTTGAGACACACTTTTGAGTGTCAGCGGTGAAGAAAGAGAAATAAGGTGCATTGTAAGCATTGTAAGCATTCCTAGTTTTTGACATTTGCTGGTTTAACTCAGTTATTGGGAACAGGTGCAGGGTGTTGTTGAGGGATTGTCTTGGTGTACTGGTAGATGGAAGGATTCCCTATTGGAAAAATCATTACATCACTTGATTATCTGTAAAGATTTTAAAATAGCCAAAATGCATACTCTGGGAATTGATGTTCTGCACCCTCTTAGATGAAGAGAACTCATCTGATAATGAACTCAGTGCTGAATTCTCTCTGATTGTTTGTCCATTTGCTCTATCATACAAATATTCATGCCTGTTGGTGAACACTACTTCATGTGACAATCTTGGGTATTTGACACAGTTAGGATCTGGGAGTTCAGATAGTTATTTTAAAGTCAAAGTTTATTTATTAGTGACAAGTAGGCTTACATTAACACTACAATGAAGTTACTGTGAAAATGCCCTAGTCGCCACACTCCGGCGCCTGTTCGGGCACAATGAGAGAGAATTTAGCATGGCCAATTCACCTAACCTGCACATCTTTGGACAGTGGGAGGAAACTGGAGCACCTGGAGGAAACCCACGCAGACACAGGGAGAACATGCAAACTCCACACAGACAATGACCCAAGGTGGGAATTGAAGTTGTGTCCCTGGCGCTGTGAGGCAGCAATGCTAACCACTGTGCCACCATGCCACCCTTTTCCGCTTATGTACTTTCTCTCAAAAGTATGCTTAACATCTCTGAAGCTGAGTATCTGCTCAAGGCTATTAATGATTGTGCTGTGAGCCCTCATTCCGCAGTTTTTTTTAAAAAAACAATAGTTTATCACATTGTTATCAACATCCACATTAACAAAATAAGATAGTAACCCTCTTTATGACATTTCCAGATTTCAATGTTTCTTAAATGGACCTGAAAATGTTTGAAATTATGATTTTACTGAGTTAAGATTGGGTGTAATTCCACAGCTCAGGTAACTTCTTACATCAGCACACCAGCAGCAAATTCAAGCGAAAGAAAGTCCAATCTGATCTCATCAACAGTCATGACTTCAAGGAGTGCATTATCACAATCCTTTTTTGATGCAGTTCTTTGAGGTTTAGCCTCACGTCTTCCTCCTTTTAAAAAATATTTATTGTCGTTTTTTCAATTACGAATAGATTGCTTTTCACAGCACATTCTGGCAACTTTCTGTAAGTTCAGAGCAAGCACAGTAGACAGCCACCATAATCATTGCCATTTATGAGATGTTTTATGCATTTTTTTTAGAAAACCTTATTTGGGATTAACAGTTTTCAGTATACTAATAAAACTTTCTAGTTTTGCTTAAGAACATAAGAAATAGGAGCAGGAGTAGGCCATCTAGCCCCTCGAGCCTGCCCCGCCATTCAATAAGATCATGGCTGATCTGAAGTGGATGAGTTCCACTTACCCGCCTGACCCCTATAACCCCTAATTCCCTTACCGATCAGGAATCCATCTATCCGTGATTTAAACATATTCAACGAGGTAGCCTCCACCACTTCAGTGGGCAGAAAATTCCAGAGATTCACCACCCTCTGAGAGAAGAAGTCCCTCCTCAACTCTGTCCTAAACTGACCCCCCTTTATTTTGAGGCTGTGCCCTCTAGTTCTAGCTTCCTTTCTAAGTGGAAAGAATCTCTCCATCTCTACCCTATCCAGCCCCTTCATTATCTTATAGGTCTCTATAAGATCCCCCCTCAGCCTTCTAAATTCCAACGAATACAAACCCAATCTGCTCAGTTTCTCCTCATAATCAACACCCCTCATCTCTGGTATCAACCTGGTGAACCTTCTCTGCACTCCCTCCAAGGCCAATATATCCTTCCGCAAATAAGGGGACCAATACTGCACACAGTATTCCAGCTGCGGCCTCACCAATGCCCTGTACAGATGCATCAAGACATCTCTGCTTTTATATTCTATCCCCCTTGCGATATAGGCCAACATCCCATTTGCCTTCTTGATCACCTGTTGCACCTGCAGACTGGGTTTTTGCATCTCATGCACAAGGACCCCCAGGTCCCTCTGCACGGCAGCATGTTGTAATTTCTTTCCATTTAGATAATAATCCAATTTGCTATTATTTCTTCCAAAGTGAATAACCTCGCATTTGTTAACGTTATATTCCATCTGCCAGATCCTCGCTGACTCACTCAGCCTGTCCAAATCTCTCTGCAGTCCTTCTAACATTTGAAATTATGGTTGACTATATTAATAGTAACAAGAGAATGGATATCTATGTTGCTTTTGCCTTCATTTTAATGGTAACAGTAAAATATTTAGTTTGTGCTGTGATTCCTATTGTTCCAAAGCAAGGACAAATGTGTATGTAAAATCCAATGATATTTCTGTGCCAAATATGTGTGCTAATTGATATCAATTTGTGATACAATGAAGATTAATGATATTAAATGAGTCACTTAGCATAGAATTTGAAAATTGTCGAACAGGGAGACATTTTGCTGAAGCGTTTCATCTTGCACTCATTAGGACAAACACAAGAATGTCAAATGTCCAAAAAGACATGCTGCCTACCACAGAATTGAGTAAGGTTGGAGATGAATTTCAGCATCAGTGCAATGCCTGGTACATAATCTGTAAACCTCAATTGTTAGCTGATCGAACCAAAGAGCATGTTCCTTCAGTTGTTTATAACAAGGAGAGCACAGGCCTACTTAACCACCCATGCTTGCAGAATCCAAAATAAAATACCTACTCTTCGATCTGACTCTTCCATTGGGCAGCACTTCCTGAACAATTTTGAGTGTGCTAATAACTACATTAGCATCCACTGCTCAATGTTTAAGAGCAAGTCTCTGAAGCTTATCAGTTGAACTTTAGAATCATAAGAAAAAGACTGATTAGACATTTGCAGAATTGGAAGGGATTCTGTGGGATCAGTGGACTGAATACTGAAATTGGAAAAAAAAAACTGAGAATGTGAGGGAAATTACAATTATGGAAGAATTCTGAAGTAACATTCCAGTAACCATTAAGACTTAATTGGACAAGCTTCAAGTATCAAAAATCTGAGAAGCAGCAGTTCAGGCTGACATCTATGATATCACACTCTCAGTTATCTGTGGGGAAATGGTCAAATGCAAATTAACAAGGAAATCGGAAGAATAGAAAATCTGGTGATGGAAATAGTATTTATTCCAGGAAACAGAAAGGACAGCAAAATAATAAAAGGAGCTAAGATGCAACCTATAAGTGATGTAAATGAAATAAACTGCACATGTGCTGTTAGCATTTTTACCTTTTTGGGCCAAGAACCTGTGCAGAAGGAAAAGAAGAAAAGAAGTGAAACAGAACAAAATTGCTGGTCAGTTAGCCTGGAATCGGAGCATCATAAGAAACAAATTGCCCCAGGGAGCAAGACATGGGGTGGGGGACAGGGAGAATGTCCTAAACAAAGATGAAGGTCCCAAACCAGGGAGTGGGACAGAGGAAAGTGCCAGGAAAAGAAAAGGATATGAGAAAGATTCCATGGAGTCAAGATAAATGCCAAGTGCAGAGAAAAGACTTCAAGTTAAAGAAAGAGCTACAGGGAGCAGAATTGGGAGCAAAGTGGGCTCAAGAGAAGACAAGATCCAAGAAGACACCTGAAGGTTGGTGACTGTATGATGCAGGCAAGGATACTATTTTGGAGCAGTGGTAAATGAGAAGAGCAGTGGTGTTCTGCTCGGCATGATCAACCATCTAAAAATGTGCTTGGAAGGTGAAAATACCTGAGAGAATGCACAAAAATTAGGTGGAAGGGACAGGATTCTGGGGAGGTGAGATCAAAACCCAGGAGGTGGATACTTGTTGGAGTTGTATGGGTGGGAGTGACATTTAGAGAAAATTCTAAAGCAAGTTTTACAAATGTGGAGTTCGCAGACAAGTTGGACGTTGAGGGAATGGAATCCCTTGCGGTTCCTGGGTGGCATTGTATGCTGCCATGATGACTTAAGAGCCATGTGGGTGCACTCCATCAGATTTTGTACCTGGGGCATCCCTGCTAAGTGGGAGTAGCCCATGGTCCTTGGGTCCTGGCTCGCCTGGTCCCGGTCAAAGTTGTTAAACATTTTAGCCCTGGCATAAAGGGCATCTGTCACCTCCCTAATACATTAATGAGTAGCAAACTGGGAGATGCCACAGATGTTCCCTGTGCTGCCCTGGAATTAACCACTAGCATAAAAGTTGGCGGCTGTAACTTTGAGGACTACAGGCATTGAGTGTCCTCCAGTTTCATGCGGTGCCAGCTCATGCAGTATGTAGCAGAGGTGGTCCACTGTCCCCAGATAGACACAGTATTCTCCGGCACTGCAGCCCAGACATCTGAATGTAGGAAAATCGACACCGGGAGATACTTGGCCACCACTGTCCCCGATGTTGTTCTTCCATGTGTGGTCCTGCTCCCTGAGCCGCTGCAGGGTTCTGGCCCTAGCCATGTACAGCACCACATCACTGTCTCCACTGCTGGCCAATTCCGATCAGTAAAAATGTCAAGCAACAGGCTCCATGATTCTGATGAGTCATGCACTGAAAGAGTGAGAACACCATTGTGAGCGCTGAGAAGTGGTCATAGAGCATTGACTCTCATCACTTCATGCATCTGTGACTTCCACCCCAGTGATTCTCATTACCTGTGTGAATTTCTGCTCTCCCTTACACCACGCCCTCTGACACTACAGCCACTTATCCATAAAGTTTCTCTGTACACCAGTAGGATGAATAGTGCTGAGCCTCAATTGTCTAATGGCATCTGACCCACACATTCCATTCTGTATCCGCACCACCCCCCTCCCCACTGCCAAAGAACATGAGTCCCGACCTTGCTTTGTGCTAAAGTGCATCAGAGAGAATGCATGACAACAAGGTCTGCATCCTGATAGGGCTCGTCATAAATGGTGCCACACACGACATTGAACATGGCGGGTTTTGCCAGCTATCAGCATCCTACCTTGCCAGGGGGTTCTCTACAATGCAAGCTGTGTACTGCCAAGGCCTTGATGTTCCAAAGGGTTAACCTTTGTCCCCAGACTGCGTAACTAGATCTAGCTCTGGATATTAAACTGGCATGTTGGATTCCTCAGTCAGTTAACTGCGCTGACAGCAACATTCACCTTGGCGAGACAACGTTTTCTTGAGAGGTATGAAATTAGTTTTTGAAAGAATTCCCTTGAGGGCAGCCGCATTCTTTGGGGTCTTCAGTTAAGCAGCCTTGCATGAGAGCAATCAATGCACTCTCACTGCTGAAGCCGAAAGTTAGAGTTCGCAGTGAACTGGATTTAAACTTCCTGTCCAGTAATCCCCACTGGCCTCACATCACTGACAGAGTGAGGGTTGTAGATTTCAAGACATTCGCCTTCCCCCAAGTCAAAGGGTCTTTATGTGTCATGATGCAGGGTAGCTCACCATCACTGAGACCCCGCGCACAGCTCTTGCAGCCTGACTTCTCCCAAAGTAGGACCCCAGGACATTATAGTCACACCCAGTACTGCTCCTCTGTTGTGGCCGCCTCTCACTGAGTTTACAGCTCCCAACAAGGAAGGAAACCTACTCAGACACTTTTTGAATTGTCACCCAGCATAGATGAACCAAGAAGCGATGCCCGCTTGGCAGCCAGCACGTTCTCTCAGAGCAAGGGTGAAGAGAGGGTAAGGCCTCTAAGCGACCCACATGCACCTCCCAAACTGCACCCTCTCCCTCGATGGTGGCAGTGACCCTCAGCCCAAGCTGCACTTGTGTGAGTTCCCTGCATTCTCCCTGGTGCTCCTTGCGTTTTGAGTCCGATACCCCCTTTGCCAGGTTCACGCTTATGTAGAGCTGTTGTAAATTACGCTGACATGATGTCATGCTGGCGCCAGTTGAATGTTTGGTGCGGGTTCAATATCCGGCGTGAGTGCTCAATAATGATATGCTGATGCATTCAAATTAGGTTCACACCCTTACCTGGCATGTTCCACATCACTCCGCCGGCAAGGTTAGCTCAAAATCGGAAAACATGATCTTGCTGGTGTGAATTATACTTTTCCAAACTCTCCGCATTTTGAGTCGGCGCCGCCATTCTCATGGACGGAGAATACGGGCTCAAGGTCCCACCCCCTGCTCTCCACCAGATTGTGCAGGCAAGCTGCCTTGTTGGACATTTGGTTTGGTGAAGGATGGGGGATGGGGTTTGCTGGGAAATTTCAGACAAAGGCAAATCCAGCCTAGCCTGTCATATAAATCATTTCCGGCATGGTTCAAATCCTACTACAGCACACAGGAGATACTTAATTTAGATGCTTCGGTGTACAGATCAAGGCACCAGGTCAAATATTTACATACTTAACCAATAAACATAGTGTTTATGACAAATTAATCAGATATTTTAATCCTCGGCGCTAAGTATGATTTTTAATTCTCTAGACTCTGTGCATGGTGATTTTAATTATCTGCAGCACTAATATGATTAAAACTGAAACTTTGCAATCACAATTACAAAGTATATTACATGGTCTAGTAATAGATTAACCGTGTACACTAAAGCAAAATGAACAGATTTGCAAAATTGTGTATTGGTTCCTACATTCTCAGAATGCTTTTCTCTCTGTGTTATATGTAATAACTTCATTAGTCCATTGTTAAGGCAAGGTTACAGCTCTTTCCCCATGGTTCATTGTTAGTAAAGGAACAGCAAATATAGTTTCTTCATGATCTCAAATGAGAGCTCAAGTTTTCTGCTGTCTCGTAAAATGATTGAATTCACATTTAGGGTTAATAGAGACAATTACATTTACTAGAGTTTTAGCTGACAAAACTGTGATCTCAGCTTGATCATCTGGTTGGTGAATTAGTCCACTGAGATGGCCAGAGAACACATGATGATGATTGCACTCCTGACTATCTGGGGAAAACAGCTGCATTGTCACATTTGCAGAAAGGCTTGAATTTACAGAGAACCTTCCAATCCTTCTACGTTATCAATCATCTTAGTTTGTATGTTGCTGCCAATTATCCAGGGAGCTGCAATTGAGCTTTCAGCGGGTGCTAATCCACAACGTACGCACTGAGAACTCAAAGCCATTTATCAGGATAATTGTAGCAATGGAACCAGTGAATTGATGGATATGTGGCTTTGTACATGGGCTGCAGAATCCCCAATTGGCACACAGATGGCAGGGTAGTCTGCACCCTCGGGTTCTACCTGTCTTTCATCTGCCACATTCCTGGATCCCAGAAGATTGCTTTTTGCCAGATCTTCCGTGCTTCCCACCACCTCTGGGGCCTGTTATTTCTATCCTTAACTCATTATCACCTCATTTTGCCTTGCATCATCACCCTTCTTCACCATTTAATCACTCCCTCCGTATTGAAACCCTCTTCCTTTCATTATTTCCCTGGCTCTGAATTCACTCAGGATCTAATGATGTTTAAAATCTGTACTGACAGGACACAGAGGCAAACTAAGCTCCTTTACTTTTGTCCCCACCTGTCTGTATACAGAGGTGTTCTAGTTTTTGCAAAAGGCTGGGGGGGGGGGGGGGGCATTTTCTGGCTGCGCTCGCAACAAAACTGGAAAATACCACCCGAGGTCAATGGCCTTTGCCTGGTCCACCACTCCACCCCATCCCCCCCACCTGCTACAATTCCCACGGCAGGCGGGATGGGAAAACTCCCCCCTCTGTTTGTGAAGTGAATTTTAAAGTGACTGGCAGCAAACCTCCATTGGCATTCACACACACACCATAAGGAGATAGGAAACAAAGAGTTTTACAACTAGGAATAACTTAAAGCGAAAAAACCCCCAAAAATATGGATGTTAGTTCACCTGAGAGTCAGAGTCCAGAATGTCAGAGTCCAATAAGAGTTCCATCACAAATCCCCAATGGGTTCAGCTAGCTGGAAGCAGGAGTTGCTGAACTCTTTCAATGTTGCCAAAGAGGCTGCAAGATGAGGTTGATATACAGGGACGTGATCCACTCTACATGCCATGGCATAAATCTTCCAGCAAACCAGGTTTCAAGGAGGTTTAGATTTCTCAAAGGCTTTGTTGTCATTTTGGAGTCCGGTTTTGGTGTTGACAGGCTGGATGTTAACTGCAGACTGTCTTGGGAGTCAAGGAATGCAAAACTAAAAGTTTCCATAGAAACTTAGGTCACATGATGTTGCCCGTTGATGAGTCAGCTTCAGATTAATGATCAATTTCTAAGGTTGGAATTTTCCAACGCTTCGCACCTGTGGGATCTTCCAGCCCCATCAAAGTGAATGGAAACTTTAACGGCCCCACATTGGGCTAGAAAACTTCAGTATAGGTTTCTGGTCAAAATCCATTGTTCACCTTGAGAGATGGATGCTGGCTGTTAATGATCCCACAGGTATAATGGGTTTGATGGATTTCTCTTTGTTGTAAGACCAGGCTGGCGAGACAGACCATCTGCTGTTCCCTTATTTCATTGATTTGCAATGGGTCCACGCAATGATAGGTATGCAATTCCACAAGGATGAAGAGCTTTGCCTGAAGTTTCCAGAACTATTGGGAACTTGTAAATCATGTGACCTGCAGCAGCCATTTTTGATCCAGCAAAGTCCATTTATAAACAAGCAGAAAGTAAGTTTGATTTATACAGTTTATGATGTCTTTCATATCTTCTGGTCATGGCAGCTCCTTCAGTTCATCAACCTGAAGCCTTAACTAATTTCCTCTCCACACAGATGTTGCCTCATCTGAGTATTTCCGGCATTTTCTGTTCTCATTTCAGATTTCCAGCATTTGCCTCATTTTTGTTTTGCATCAAGATGTAGATTGGTCTCTTGCCTGTGACTCCAGTAAGGCTTCCATGGACAAGTGGACGCAAATATAATGAGATATCTGGACAAGAAGAAGTTCAATTGAGTTGATTGTAGACATTCTGAAGCTTCATCTTGGGTGGTTGGACAATTCTGTTGGAGCTCTGCAATAAAATGAGTTGAATATCTTGAGAATTATCTACAGGGAAGAGACTAAAAACAGCTGAATAACTTGACAAGACTGAGGAATCTGCCGAGTTTAATGTTGAAACATCATTTTTATTTTTTTTAGCTCTTTTTCCCACAGGGCAGAGTTCCAATTGAGCAACCTGGATAACAGGTGCAAGGAAACATCATTTTCTCTCTAGTGACCCTGGATATTCTCTGGAAACTGAGAGGTTTGAGTTGTCCATAATAGGTTGAGGAAAGGCATTGCAATCAGTGATGAAAGAGGCCTAATACTAGAGTTGGGGGGTAGGTGATGGTGGCTATTGTTAGCACTGGTATCGAGGGTGGGATGATGTGAAAATGATTGTCATGTTAATAGGGAACCTGCTATCAGCGCTGAGGGGGAAGAGGCCTGTTATTGGCACTGGTGAGGGTGGAGGAGGAGCACAGTGTCTTCCACTGTGACTGAGTGGCGAGGTACCAACCAAAGGGGCAGGTGGGATGGGCAGTGGGAGTCTACAAGTAGGGCTGTGTGGGGAGGATAGATCCACAGTCACAGTGAGGAAGGAGGGGCCTGCACTCATGGCTGAGAAGGGAGAGGGACATGATCACGCAAGAGACGAATAATCGGTCTGAGCAGGAGAATCTTCTGATCAAGACTGAGTGACGAGACCTATGATGAGCATTATGGGGAAAGAGACCAGCAATCAGAGCTGGTGGGGAGAGATCAGCCTTGTGGAAAGAGGCCACTTAGCAGGGTTGGTCTGGGGAAGTCACAGAGCAAGTATGGAGGGGGGGGAGAGACTGGAGAGTAGGGCTGGTGCGGAGAGGCTGGTGGGGAGAGGCTGGGGAGCAGGGCTGGAGGGGGAGAGGTTGGGGAGTAGGGCTGGAAGGGAGAGGTTGGGGAGTAGGGCTGGTGGGGAGAGGTTGGTGGGGAGAGGTTGGGGAGCAGGGCTGGAGGGGGAGAGGTTGGGGAGTAGGGCTGGAAGGGAGAGGTTGGGGAGTAGGGCTGGTGGGGAGAGGCTGGGGAGCAGGGCTGGAGGGGGAGAGGTTGGGGAGCAGGGCTGGAGGGGGAGAGGTTGGGGAGCAGGGCTGGAGGGGGAGAGGCTGGGGAGTAGGGCTGGAAGGGAGAGGTTGGGGAGTAGGGCTGGTGGGGAGAGGCTGGGGAGCAGGGCTGGAGGGGAGAGGTTGGAGAGTAGAGCTGGTGGGGAGAGGTTGGGGAACTGGGCTGGGGGGGAGATGTTGGGGAGCTGGGCTGGGGGGGAGATGCTGGGGAGCTGGGCTGGGGGGGAGATGCTGGGGAGCAGGGTTGGTGGAGAGAGGTTGGGGAGCAGGGCTGGTGGGGAGAACCCAGGGGGCTGGGCTGGGCTGCTGAGGAGAGGTTGTGGAGTAGGGCTGGAGGGGGGAGAAGTTGGGGAGCAGGGCTGGTGGGGAGAGGTTGGGGAGCATGCTCGTGGGGAGAGGTTGGGGCGTAGGGCTGGTGGGGGATAGGTTGGGGAGTAGGGCTGGTGGGGAGAGATTGGGGAGTTGGGCTGGTGAGGAGAGGCTGGGGAGCAGGGCTGGTGGGGAGAGGCTGGGGAGCAGGGCTGGTGGGGAGAGGCTGGGGAGCAGGGCTGGTGGGGAGAGGCTGGGGAGCAGGGCTGGTGAGGGAGAGGTTGGGGAGGAGGGCTGGTGGGGGAGAGGTTGGGAAGCACGGCTGGTGGGGGAGAGGCTGGGGAGCAGGGCTGGTGGGGAGAGGCTGGGGAGCAGGGCTGGTGGGGAGAGGCTGGGGAGCAGGGCTGGTGGGGAGAGGTTGGGGAGCAGGGCTGGTGGGGGAGAGGTTGGGAAGCACGGCTGGTGGGGGAGAGGTTGGGGAGGAGGGCTGGTGGGGGAGAGGTTGGGAAGCACGGCTGGTGGGGGAGAGGTTGGGGAGGAGGGCTGGTGGGGGAGAGGTTGGGAAGCACGGCTGGTGGGGGAGAGGTTGGGGAGGAGGGCTGGTGGGGGAGAGGTTGGGAAGCATGGCTGGTGGGGAGAGGCTGGGGAGCAGGGCTCGTGGGGGAGAGGTTGGGGGCAGGGCTGGTGGGGAGAAGCTGGTTAGCGGGGCTGGAGGGGGAAAACCTGGGGAGCAACCTGCTGGGGAGAGTCTCACAATCGAGTTACCCGGTGTGAACCTCACAAATGGGGCTGTGATGTAGAGATATTGGAAGGTTCCTTGTGGGGCCTAAACAAAACACTCCTCCTTCTGGTGCATTAGGAATGCCGAAAAAGGCACCTACATTGTGCAGCCAGCAGCTCATGCTTCCCTTTCACTGTTTGTTTTCCTGACACCTGGAAAGCCCTTGCAGCAATGGTCAATGTAAAATTGTCAGTGTCCAATTTCAATAACGTATCCCATCTCTCCACAATGACTTTCATGGCGTGTTGCATTTATGTTCCCTGAATTGAACTCTTTGACAGAACTCCCCACCCACCGCACAACATGCTACCCTTTGTGAAGGGGGTTAGTATTTAGGGCATTCCCATTGCGTCTTCCAGAAACTGAAGGGGATGACGATGAAGACAGGCAGGAAAATGGTACATTGAAAGGAGAGGACACGGATTAGGATTGCCATCAATCAACAGCTCAGGAAATTTAAAGATAAATTATCGTCCAGTGCTTTGAATGGATATGTGTTGACACATCAAATAATATCACTCCACATCTGCCCGTTCTCACCCCTCCCCCAACCTCCAAAGGCCACACATATTCCATCACTGTCAAAAACATCTGATTATTTTCTTCTTAGACAGTATCAAGCAAGTCTTGAAAGCCCTGTGAAATGATACTGTTCATGTTGTCCCTCAAATCATTTGTTGCAGCAGTGGTCACTTCCACTCTAATAGCCATCAATGTCCTTTGTGTCAGCCTCGTCTCAAGAGTCAGAAAGTCATCAATTCAAGCCTTACTCCAGAGTTGAACTCATAATCCAGGCTGACAATTTATTGCAGTGCTGAGGGAGTGATGCACTGTTGGATGAGATAGACCCTGTCTGCCCACTCAGATGAACATAATATATCCTGTAGCACTTACTGAAGACCGAGGAAATGCTTGGCATGTTCAAGCCAACGTTTATCCCTCAAGCAGTACCTGAAACAGGCAATATTGTGATTTATTTCATTGCTGATTGTTGGGCCTTGGTAAATGTAAATGAATTGCCACATTAAAACATTTATTTCCAAGTACCTGGCTGCAAAATGCTGTGTGATGTCCTGAGGTTGTGAAATGCTTACCAGTGGCACAGACTCTACTTTCCACACTGGCACATGAATCCCAGGATGATATGCCCTGAGTCCATTTTTCCTTTATACCAACTCTCCTTTATCACCAGTAAAACCTCTTGAGACAGGGAATGTGAGTTCACAGGGCGGTTGTTATGTATTTTTCTTTTGACTCACTGTGAAGCCCTGCTGTAGTAATAAAAGCAACAAAGTATTCTCACGAGATTTGACCTCATTCACGTGTGCGTGGTCGACATAATGAGATGTAGAACGGGAAACAGAGAGAAGCGGCAGACGTGAGAATGAACATCACAAATAAAGTTCCGTTCGTTTTTTACCCAAGTGCTTCTGAGTGTCATGTCCTCAAATACCAACAGTTCTGGGTTAAAATGGTCCTTCTCTATTTCCAAAGTTTCCACTTTGCATACTTGTTTTTTATCATTCTTGGGATGTGAGTGTCACTGACAATGCCAATATTCATTGCTCAATCTATTTGCCTTGGAAGGCAGTGGTGAGCCCTCGTGTTGAACTTCTGCAATCCATCTGCTATTAGGGAGGGAATTCCAGTATTTTGTCCCAGCGTTAGTGAAGGAACAACAATAATAGTCCCAAGTCGGGATGGTGAGTGATTTGGAAGGGAACTTGCATGTTATGGTACTTTTATGCATTTGTTGACCTCATTCTTCTTGGTGGTAGAGGTCACGGAATGGCACAGAAAGAGGTAAGCTGCTAACTGAAACCTTTATCATACAGGGTGCACAAAGAGAACACATTTTGCATTAGTTTGATTATTCTTCTGAGATCATAGCTCTTTGAGCCAGTTTGTGGGGTGATGGAAGTTGCATTTTTCAGCAACGTTCCTCTATGTAACCTGAATCACACTCTAATAGGAAATCCCTGCTGTTACTCTGCAGGAATTGTTTCCTTTAGGTCTTATTTCAGACAGTAAAATATTAATCGATACACCCAAAATGCAGAGATCCCAACCTTCTGCTCAACACACTCCTCTCCCACCCACCGAAACTCCTTCAGACATTCTTCTCACTCTCAAAATATATGCTTCCCTTCAAGTTACTGTTGGAATACAACATTTCTCTTCTTTCAGTGGCAAACCACTGAAGAGTGGTGTTACTGCTTGTACAGGAACGATGGTGGAAAAAGTGGTTGGTTAGCATGAGTGTTATGTGGAGGGGGTCCTGTCAGTCAAAGGAAAAACTAGCCCAAGATGTCCTTTTACACAAATCTACGTAAAGTTAATATGAAATAGCATTCTAAACCCTTTTGTATTTGCCAACTTTGGTATTCAGAATGATTTTAAACAGCTGAATACATTCACTTTGAGTTTGGAATATGGCTGACATCCTTAGCTATGGATTGCATTTATCATCTACCTAACTTGTTATCATAATTCCCTGTATGTTTTCTTTTTTAGTATTGAGATAGCTGAACTGATTATTGATCTCACTGAAAACATAAAGGGCGGAGTCTTGTGGAGGTAATGGGGTCTTGGCTGCTAGCTGCAGAGTCAGTGAGATCCCTACATTGCCACTTTGCGAGAAGGCCATCTGCATCTTGTGCTACTTAGGCATTTAAACAGGCCAGCGGCAGACGGTCCTCTCTGATCAAAGATCCCCGGAGATGGAAAACCCACCCACTGAGAGCTGCAGGCCAATCTGAGGTAGGATAGGAAGTGAGTCACAGGATGGGTGTTGCAGAAGAGGGGGGTGAGGGGGTCATCAGCAAGATCAGAGACGTGGCTTTCAGTACCCCTCACCCCTTTCCGAGTGTCTTTAATCAAGAGACCACTGCCCTCTGCTGCCCACACATCAAACACATTACGTGTAACTGTCGTGCTCTACACATGGTAATCCCCCACCCTTGCCCAAGGGTAATATCAGCAGATGCAGAATGAGGCCCTTAAGTGGGCATTAATTGGCCACTTAATGGTCTCAGTTGGTGGTGAGGCAGGTAGTCCATTGACAGGCCTTCCCACCGCAGACTTAAAAAAGGTAGAAGTGAAAAGGTAAGGGAACCTCTGCCCACCACCACACCCCTCAGATTAAATGCTTCCCTGTCACCAAATTCACCAATGGGAATGGCACAAATCTCTGTTCACAGTTGGTGCACCAATTCTAATTGGTTTTAGAGGTTCCATTGACCTCTAGCTTTCAATAGGAACAGTTTGTATGATTTATTGTTAATGGACAAATTACAGAAAAGGGGGAGAGAAGTTATTCTGACCATTGTGTTCATCATCAATGCATTAATAAAAATTTCTTCCAGCCTGTAACGTACGCACATATTAAACAACATGGCTCTCTTCAGCCACCTCTGATAAATTTTTTGCTGTAATTTTTTCATGATGACTTCAAATTACAGGAGTTTTTCATATTTATTACTAAGTAGTTGAATTCCTCTGGCATTGTCTAGGCTCTGGAGTCTGGTTATGATATTTAGCTGTTAACCAACCAGTTTTCCTTAAAACTATTACTGTGGAAGTAATCTATGTAAATCTAGCCAGTTTGAGGCCTATTATTGATGCAATTGTAATATACTCCAAACCAACTACATGGCTCCTTTCCATGTTAATTTAACAAATTCTCCAGGTCATTATCAGCAGCAAATAATTAGGCTTTACCTTTATATTTATAATTTTTTTTGATGATTCTGATTTGTTGGGGTTGTATACCAAGTGATTCTTCCAAAAAAATTCTACGTGTTGAATTGGCGAGAGAAATGGTGTAAATGGCGATTGTTTTTTCAGTGGGAGTTCAGACTCGAATCTCCCACACTCTGTGCACTGCAGAGGTCACAATCATGAATATCATTAAAAGCTCAGGGGGCGGGGCCTATTCATGCTGGAGTCTGACAGTTTCAGGCCTCTGCGCATGCACAGAGGCCCCGAACGGTCAGGCTACAGTTTGCTGGCCAGCTCGATTGCTGGCCAGCCCCGGACCCTTGCACTGCTGCCCCTCCAGCCCCCCCACAGCCCAATTACTGCCTGATTGTGGCCCACACAAGCATTCCCAGGCCAGTCCCAACCCCTTGTTCCGGAGCACCGCAATCTCCAGCTCCTCGCCCCACCTCCCCAGCAGTGACAATCCCCCCATATCCCCTGGCAAGCCCCCCTCATGGACCACCGTCCCCCAGGAGGCAGGTCCCCCCCCGGGAGGAAGACCCCCCTGCCTGGGAAGCAGACACCCCCCCTCCACCCCCGCCCCGCCAGACAGACCAACCGTCCCCACCCCCAACTTCTCTCTAGCCTCAACTGATCTTTTCTGCAGAGTGGCTGCAGGACCTCCAGCCCCACCGATCGCCCCCTTAACACTTCCCCAGGCCCTGCCCCCTTGGCCTCACCCCCTTGGCCTCAACCCTTTGGTGCTGCCCAATGCCCGGTGGGCAGTGCCAAGGATCCCCCCTGGGCATGGACATTTTGCCCCTTGGGCAGTGCCGGGGCAACAGGCTGGTACTGCCAGGGTATCCATGCCCAGGGGGCACTGTCCCCCACCACCTAACCCCCTAGGGTGCCACGATTGCCCCCCCTTCACTTTGGTGGGGTCTCCCGTGAGTTCCCCGTAATTGGGGAGCTACTCTAAACCCCACTGGAGTGAAATATTCCTGGCAGGGTGGAGATGTTATCGGGCCTGGCAAGTTCCATGCCGAGCCCGGTAATGACAGTTAAGTAAGATTAAAAACAGATTTACTTACCTGTCTTCCCGCCGGTTCCCAGCACGGCCCCGACTGTTCTCCGGCTGTGGGAGATGCACATTATCGGGAACGCATGTGTGAATCCCGTGAAATGGCCGACATGTGTATCTCCCAACCCAATGCGCCAAAAAACGTGCATGTCAGGATGGGAGAATTGGGCCCAGAGTGAGACATTTGGTGTGAAAGTAGTGGTTCAGTTGTTTGCAGTCTCAGGTTTGAAATACAAGGTTTTGGGTTCAAATCCCACTCCAGGATTTGGCCACAGAATGTTAAAGCTAACGCTCTGGTGAAGTACTGATGATGTGCTGTGCTGCCTTTTGAGGTCCTATCTGGTGGACCTAAAAGATCCCATAGAACTATTTCTAAGAAGCTCAGGGGAGTTATCCTTGCTGTCCAATCTCTCAGATAATATAAGAAAGCAGATTATCTGACCATTAACTCACTGTTACTTGCGGGAATTTGATACATTGCAGGTCCACTGTCTTTCCTGCATTACGTGGGGATGCCGGCGTTGGACTGGGGTAAACACAGTAAGAAGTTTCACAACACCAGGTTAAAGTCCAACAGGTTTATTTGGTAGCAAACGCCACTAGCTTTCGGAGCGCTGCTCCTTCGTCAGGTGAGTGGGAGATCTGTTCACAAACAGACTTGCATTCCAATCATTATTCTGTAAATTGAGTTTGTGTCTTTATATGCCCTGTTTGCTGTTTGTGAGACTTCTTCCTGCATTACGACAGTGGCTACACTTCAGTATAGTTCACTGGCTTTAAAGTGCTTTGAGATGTCTGTTGATTGTGGAGTATTTTGAGTTTGACAGTACTCTCAAAAAATTTCGTTAAACAGACTTAATACTGGTATATTAGTAACATAACAGTATGGGATCTAATGGATACCTGCATGTCAAGCTAGATGATCCTGGACGGGGTTTTCCATTGTGTTCGTTAAATGTCATTTTGGCGAGAAAAGCAGAGAGTAGCCCGCTGGTGGTGTTGGCGAGATATTGCAGCGTATTTTCAGGCACTTAAGGGGGGAAAATAAATTTCACGAGTTTCATGTCATGCGCGTGGTGAGCTGTCTCTGATTCACCCGCCCTGGTATCGCTTGAGATTTTCAATTGAGGGAGGTGCTCCATTTAAATGCCTCTCCAGCACTTGTTCCAAGTCCTGTTAGGAGGATGGCTGCCAGGAAAATGGCCCCAAGGTTTTCAGAGGGAGCACTGGATGCTGGATGGGGTGGAGCAGAGGCAGAGGACCCCCTCTACCCTCAAGAAGGCAGAAGAACAACCAATGAGGTTGCCAACCCCTCATGGGAGGCGGTAGCAACGCTGGTAAGTGGGCCAAAATCATGGCCACTGTAACTAAAGATTCCAAGTTACTGGACAGTGTTATTCATGTTATTGCCATGTCATCTCAAATGAAGGCTGCTGATCATATTTTACATAAAACATAGATTTTGCATTTCTGACATTGTCGAAAATGTTTAACGATCAACATTGTAATGAGGTCGATCTATCCATTGCCGTTGTTAAAACCATCAGATGGGCTGTTCATTAGGAAATGGTATCAGCACAAAGTATCTCTGTGAATCAGAAATTTCTGATGACACAGGCCCTTTCAAGTTTAATAGCTGTATACTGACAAGAAGTGCAAGATCTCAATGTAGATTTCATGAACAATGTGAAAACTTCACATACAGTTGCCCGATGATAAGATGAGATTACTTTGCAATCATTTGTAAAATTCAACAATCAATCAATTAATGGGGTAATGAATGCAGCTCTAATTAGCACTAAATTGACTTTGTCTTAGCTACACTTCAAAAATAACTATTGGCTGCAATGATCTGTACCGACAAACATGCTCTGGCATTAAGTCACTGGTTTACCAAATTTCTAGGAGCTCATATATAAATTAAAATGCTTGCTTTGAGTCAACTTTGAAGCCAACTTGAAAGATGTTTTTCACTATTTATACCATGACATTTCAAAGCTGTGTAGTGTGGGGAAACTTTTATCTGTTTGTGTGTGCATATTTGCTTTGCCACCTCAGAATGCTGTTAATAACTTGAAAGATACAGTTCAAATATTCCAAGGATACAGTTCTCAAAAGGCTGGTGATTGATTGAATGGAAATTTCTGGCTTACGTTGGTGTGGATTGTTAAAAAAACGTTTGAAGCAAATTTTACCCCAAATTTACGAGTGGTTTATCCATGCATGCATTCTGGTTCCAATAGTCCACACCCGTGTCCTTCAGCAGAGTGTTTCAGTTCAAACTAATGTGGCTGCAACCAATTCTCCTCTATATTCACTAGTTGTAAGTCAAGTACAGTCAGCCCCCTCACCGCACATGAACTGAATTCTGAGATTGCATTGAATAATGTCATCAATTAAAGGAAAGTAAGAAGTCTCACAACACCAGGTTAAAGTCCAACAGGTTTATTTGGTAGCAAATACCATAAGCTTTCGGAGCGCTGCCCCTTCACATCATCAATTAAAGGGACAGGAAGTACTTTGAAAGGAACAATGTATAACTTTAAGTTTAATTTATATTTGCATTTGTGTGTTAAGAAAAGTGGAACATCCTCCTAATTTCACTTTGAGTTTTCTTGTGAGCTTGGTGCCCGGAAGTCTGGAGGCACTATTTGTATGCATTAATTTTGAATGATGTTTTACAACCCTTGAAGTGAAGAGATGGTTTACAAAGTGATTGACTCTTGAGTGAATTTAGGAAAACAAAACAAGAAGTAGGAAAAACTGCTGTTGCCTTGCGAGTCCAGAGACATACATAGACACAGGAAAGACATAAGGGCAGTTCAGTCATTGAGTATATATGCCAGAGAGAGTGAAGGCAGGAGTTATAAACTCTTTTGTAAGTAATCCTGTGAGACTGCTTGGGACTTGAATTTAGGGAACTCGTGTTTGCTCTGGAGTTGAATTAACAGTGAGTTTAGTTAGCGGTTTTGGGGTGTCGCATGGAGAGACATCAGCTGGGGAAAAGGTGTCTAGTGAATGCTCAGGTATCTACCAGAAGGTAAACCTGATAATGGTAAATCTTCACAACAGTTTTGTGTTGTAAGAGGATAAAAGGAATTATGTGAGTTTGAATCATTTTCTGGTGTTTGTATTGAAATCTTTCCCACCTTCTTTGTCTAGTGTGCTATATTTCAGTTTTCCTGTTTAATAAACACTTTGATGATTTGCATTAAAGTATACTGGCAGACTCTTGTGAATGTGTTCAGTAACTGACTTCCACATTCCTAAAAGAAAACAAAGTTAGGATCTATCAATCCAGGTTTCACTCTGAGATCTGACTTGTCCAATATTAAAAGCAGCTGGGATCCTAGCAAAGGCCATTGTATTTCAGCAGATATTTGTATTTTGTATTTTGCTCAGCACACTCAAATCTATGAGTGATGTGAAAGGTAGCTTTCTGGGGGATCGGTAACGTTTGTGACAACTGGTATCCCTATTTGTAGAAAGGGGGAGCTTTGGCAATCCCTGATAATTAACTAAATGAGAAGGACCAAGGTAAACTTGTTATGAATACAAACTATTGCATGAAGTGCAAGGTCGGTTACCCACGATTCCTTTGCCAGTTATATTTAATGTCCCTACAGAAGGCATTGGTACTTTACACATGGGCAGTGTATATCAATGACCCTGCTATCTTTCAGCAGTTTAGGAGTCAGTCTGTGACCTTTCAAGTTGCTGTGAAGTCACTGGGTTGTACTGAAATGAGCCTGTTGCCCCTGACATCACCCTCATCCATTGCTTGGTCTAGTTGCATTCATCTGCCCATCTCCCTGTCACCGCTCACACTGCCCTGTGAACAAACAGACCAAATTGTAGCAAAGACATTGCAGAAGCTGATCTCCATTTTTGATCTAGCCAATCTCATCACTGACCTCGATGAATGAATGGCGGTTTAAGCCACTCACAGCCATTAGAGTGAGGATGTTTCCTTTGAGGATCTGTGCTGGTAATGTTTCTGAGACTGCCACTGGTTTCAGCTGTTGGCATGCTTTCTGCCCCAGCCTGACCATCTCTCAGATACGGTTGTTGAAATCCCCATACTTCCCATCTCTTGTTGGAAACCTCCAGTCAGGTTTCCCAGTGACAATCTATTTTGCATGTGTCTTTTAAAGACTGGGTCATATAGTGCTGTACAAGAGCAGACGGGTGTTTTCTGGACCTCTGGCCTCAATCTTGACTCTATGGTTCGCTTAGGATGTTGTCCTAAAACGGATTATCCAGATCTCTCAGAATGGATGCCTCCGTACTGTCATTTGCTTGAAAAAGATGCAGTGATGGCTGTGAGGTAAAGGTTTGATAGAGCAATGGAGAGATAACATGACTACAGTTTTGTGCTGCCATACCTGAGTAAACTCAAAGAAAATGTCATCGACAGCTGTAGACTGGAACTTAACAAAGAGCTGATCCCTGCCATTTGTTGGCATTGTGTTGCTGCTGAATGACAGATTGTCTGGAAGACTTTGCGGCAGCTTCTGGACCATGGAATGACAAGGTGCTCATTGTAGTGCTTACATTGCTCCCTCCTGCAAATCCTGTCCCTGTTCAAGGCACTCACGCAATCTTACAACCTTTTTATTGTTTGTGATGCATGGCCACAAGACACCAGGGCATAAATACAAGCTGTGGCTGTTGTCACATTGAAAACTTACAACACTTCAGACGGCAAATCCTTCTCACACAACCAAGCTGCATGATGCATTTTTTATTCACACTTGACGGGTTGTTTAATGAGCACATGTACCTCATTGTGTATTCCTGAGTCTTTTAACATCTCAACATAACATTGCGTGAGGCAGCATACCAGAGTTTGAGGAAGCCTCAGAACTTTGAAGCCTTTGAAGAGGACTCACTGGGCATGAAGACTCTAAGAACATAGAGCAGGGGAATTAGAGACCTCCCCGGAACTTATACAATCTGATACTCCTTTGATCTTCTCCATGGAATGACTCTGTGACTCTTTATAATAACCTGATCATTCATGTACAGAAACAATATGTTTGATTGTAAGTAATGTTTGAAGGTGTACCTGTAGCGTACTGAATAAAGAATAAAGTTTGTTGTGTATTGAATGTGTAATATCTGTAAGGTATTTTAGATGCTATCACTTCCTCTCCATTCAAAAAAAAAGTACATTAAAATTGAAAATGATGCATATACATTTTTTTCTGGAATACAACATGACCAAAGCAATATCAACAATACTTGAAATTTAACAGGTTGGGTTTCTCACTGTCCTTCCATCCAACCCTGACCCAGTCCCCATAATACAGGGAGTGACTAAGATGCCTACTAACCAATCTACCCATAGGTCCATAACTTATAACTGGCAAATTATTGCCCATTTAAGGACCTCATTCTGCCTGCATTGCCATAATACACTGGACAGTGGAAGGCAGGTGAGAGTGAGAAAGCAATTTTTTTTTAGCCACATTGGCGAAAAGGCAAGAGGGGGGAGGCAGGGGAATGGTGCACTGTGCGCATTGGGGGTCAACCCCTTTAAGATCATACCCTATCTGTCTGCCCACTTAGCCTCCAAATCTTATCTCCCCAACACCTTGCCTCCTCCCTCCTTCGGGTGCCTGATCCCTCCCCATCCTAAAAGCACAGGACCTACCTGGGTCCAGGCATGACAATCTTCTTCCTGGGGATCCTTGTCAACCCATCAACACACTCTACTGTGATCTGCTGCTGCTGGGACTGCAATAGCTGCCGGCAAATCAGATTGGCCATAGTGGGACTTCTTCCCAATGAAGGCTGGAAGTCTGACCATCAGCTCGTTGAGGTTGCCCACAGCGTGTTATTCCTGTTGCACAACCTTGATCGGTTCGGCATTGACTTTTCTTCTGGGAGGGGCAAGCAGTAAACTACAGCCCAGAATAATTTAAACGTTTTAAATATGATTTTCCTGAATAGTAATACGTGTCTAACAAAAATATCATCACCTGACAGGCAATAATGAAAAACCCTCCTCTGAGTGAAGAGATTCCTTCTCATCTCAGTCTTAAATGGCCTTCTCCTTAGCCTGAGATTTTGTCCCCTGGTTTTAAACTCACCAGCCGGGGAAAGATCTTATCTACAAACCCCCTGTCATGCCCTATAAGAATTTTGTAAATTTCAACGAAGTCACTCCTCATAGAGTCATAGAGGTTTACAGCATGGAAACAGGCCCTTCGGCCCAACTTGTCCATGCCACCCTTTTTTTTAAACCACTAAGCTAATCCCAATTGCCCGTATTTGGCCCATATCCCTCTCTACCCATCTTATTCATGTAACTGTCTAAATGCTTTTAAAAATACAAAATTGTACCTGCCTCTACTACTACCTCTGGCAGCTTGTTCCGGACACTTATCGCCCTCTGTGTGAAAGAATTGCCCCTCTGGACACTTTTGTATCTCTCTCCTCTCACCTTAAACTTATGCCCTCTAGTTTTAGATGACCCTGCCTTTGGGAAAAGATATTGACTATCTAACTGATCTGTGCCCCTCATTATTTTATAGACCTCTATAAGATCACCCCTCAGCCTTCTGCGCTCCAGAAAAAAAGTCCCAGTCTATCCAGCCTCTCCTTATAACTCAAACCATCAAGCCCCGGTAGCATCCTAGTAAATCTTTTCTGCATTCTTTCTAGTTTAATAATATCCTTTCTATAATAGGGTGACCAGAACTGTAAACAGTATTCCAAGTGTGGCCTTACCAATGTCTTGTACAACTTCAACAAGACGTCCTAACTCCTGTATTCAATGTTCTGACCAATGAAACCAAGCATGCTGGATGCCTTCTTCACCACTCTGTCCACCTGTGACTCCACTTTCAAGGAGCTATGAACATGTACCCCTAGATCTCTTTGTTCTGTAACTCTCCCCGACGCCCTACCATTAACTGAGTAAGTCCTGCCCTGGTTCAATCGACCAAAATGCATCATCTCGCATTTATCTAAATTAAACTCCATCTGCCATTCATCAGCCCACTGGCCCAATTGATCAAGATCCCGTTGCAATTGGAGATAACTTTCTTCACTATTCACTATGCCACCAATCTTAGTGTCATCTGCAAACTTACTAACCATGCCTCCTATATTCTCATCCAAACCATTAATATAAATGACAAATAACAGTGGACCCAGCACTGATCCCTGAGGCACACCGCTGGTCACAGGCCTCCAGTTTGAAAAACAACCCTCTACAACCACCCTCTGGCTCTGTCAAGCAGCCAATTTTGTATCCATTTAGATACCTCACCCTGGATCCCGTGAGATTGAACCTTATGCAACAACCTACCATGCGGTACCTTGTCAAAGGCCTTGCTAAAGTCCAGGTAGACAACATCAACTGCATTTCCCTCATCTACCTTCTTGGTTACCCCTTCAAAAAACTCTATCAAATTTGTGAGACATGATTTTCCACTCACAAAGCCATGCTGACTGTCCCTAATCAGTCCTTGAGCCGCTAAATGCCTGTAGATCCTGCCTCTCAAAATACCTTCCCACAACTTACCCACCACAGATGTGAGGTTCACTGGCCTGTAGGCTTTTCCCTGCAGCCCTTTTTAAACAAAGGCACAACATTTGCCTCCCTCCAGTCTTCAGGGACCTCACCCGTGGCTATCAATGATTCAAATATCTCTGCTAGGGGACCCGCAATTTCCTTGCTAGCCTCCCATAATGTCCTGGGATACACTTCATCAGGTCCCGGTGATTGATGCGCTTTAAACTTCCAGCACCTCTTTCTCTGTAATATGTCCACTCCTCAAGAAATCACTATTTATTTCCCCAAGTTCCCTAACATCCATGCTTTTCTCAATAGTAAATACTGATGAGAAATATTCATTTAGGATCTCACCCATCTCTTGCGGATCCGCATATAGATTACTTTGTTGGTCCTTAAGAGGCTCTACTCTCTCCCTTGTTACTCTTTTGCCCTTTATGTATTTGTAGAAGCTCTTTGTAATCGCCTTTTTTCTTATCTGCCAAAACCATCTCGTGTCCCCTTTTTGCCCCCCGGATTTCTCTCTTAACACTACTCCTATACTCTTCAAGGGATTCACTTGATCCCAGCTGCCTATGCATGTCATGCGATCGCCCCCACAGACAGGCGATTCTGTGGGGGCGAACGGGACTCCAGGATGGTAGTCTGCCTACCTGGTGCTGGGGTCACGGATGTCTCCGAGCGGATAGGAGGCATATTAAAAGGGGAAGATAAAGAAACGGATGTCATTATACACATTGGTGGAAATGACGTAGATAGGAAGAGCAGGGGGGTCCTAAGAGAGCAATTCAGGGAGTTGGGAAATAGGTTAAAAAGTAGGGTCACTAGGGTGGCCATCTCTGGGCTGCTCCCAATGCCTCGTGCCAGTGAGGCTAAGAATAGGGAGTTGGTTCAAATGAATGCCTGGCTAAAGGACTGGTCCAGGAGGGAGGGCTTTATTTTCATAGACCAATGGGAGGTTTTCAGGAGAGGATGGCACCTGTACAAGAGGGAGGGGTCACAACTAAGTTGGAAGGGCACAAATATCCTGGCTGGGAGCTTTGCTAATGCAGTTCGGGGGGGATTTAAACTAGTATGGCAGGGGGGTGGGGATCAAACTATTAGGTCTATAAGTGTGGTGGCTGGGGACGAGCTTGGGGCTGGGACAAGGCTGGCAAAGAAGAAGAGCACTCTGGGGGAGGACGACCTAATTGAGCCTGGGGGTCTGGAGTGCTTATACTTCAATGCAAGGAGCGTAGCAGGTAAAACAGACGAACTTGGGGCCTTAATGCGCACGAGGAATTTGGATGTGGTTGCGGTGACAGAGACTTGGTTGAAAGAGGGGCAGGACTGGCAGCTGAATATTCCAGGGTACAAGTGTTTTAGGCGAGACAGAGGAGGGTCCAAAAGAGGTGGGGGAGTAGCGGTATTGGTTGGAGAGCATATTACAGCGGTGCAGAGGGAGGACAATTCGGAGGAGTCGTGTAGCGAGTCACTCTGGGTGGAGCTTAGAAACAGGAAAGGCGCAGTCACTATGTTGGGGGTGTACTACAGGCCCCCCAACAGCCCAAGGGAAGTGGAAGAACGGATATGTCAGGAGATACTGGATAGGTGCAGGAAATATAGGGTTGTTGTAGTGGGAGACTTCAATTTCCCTGGTATAGACTGGAAATCGCTGAGGGCAGGGACTCTGGATGGGGAGGAATTTGTAAAATGTGTACAGGAGGGTTCGTTGGAACAATATGTGGACAGCCCAACTAGAGAGGGGGCTATACTGGACCTGGTACTGGGGAATGAGCCCGGTCAGGTCTTCAAAGTTTTGGTTGGGGAACATGTGGCAAACAGTGACCACAATTCTGTTAGCTTTAGGATAGTGATGGAAAAGGATGAGTGGTGTCCCAAGGGTAAGGTGTTGGATTGGGGGAAGGCTAACTTTATTGGGATAAGGCAGAAATTGGCAGCTCTTGATTGGGAGAGGCTGTTTGAGGGTAAATCCACATCTGGTATGTGGCAGTCTTTTAAGGAACGGTTGTTAGGGCTACAGGACAAGCATGTGCCTGTAAAAAAGAAGGATAGGAAGGGTAGGATTAGGGAACCGTGGATAACCAGGGAAATTGAGGGACTGGTCAAAAGGAAAAGAGAGGCGTATGTTAGGTCCAATCAGCTAAAAACGGAGGGAGCTCTGGAGGAGTACAATGAAAGTAGGAAAATACTCAAACGGGGAATTAGAAGAGCAAAAAGGGGTCACGAAATGTTCTTGGCAGACAGGATTAAGGAGAATCCCAAGGCATTTTATTCATACGTTAGGAACAAAAGGGTTGTTAGGGAAAAAATCGGACCTCTCAGGGACAAAAGTGGGGACTTATGCTTGGAGCCCAAAGAGGTAGGGGAGATCCTAAATGAATACTTTGCGTCGGTATTCACAAAGGAGAGGGATGTGTTGACTGGGAGTGTCTCGGAGGGGAGTGTTGAACCATTGGAGAAAATCTCCATTACAAAGGAGGAAGTGTTAGGTTTGTTAGAGAATATAAAGACTGACAAATCCCCAGGGCCTGATGGAATCTATCCAAGGCTGCTCAGGGAGACGAGAGGTGAAATCGTTGGGCCTCTGACGCAAATCTTTGTCTCGTCACTGGACACAGGTGAGGTCCCAGAGGATTGGAGGATAGCCAATGTGGTCCTGTTATTTAAGAAGGGTAGGAAGGATAACCCGGGTAATTATAGGCCGGAGAGCTTGATGTCCGTGGTGGGGAAGTTGTTGGAGAAGATTCTTAAAGATAGGATGTATGCGCATTTAGAAAGGAATAAACTCATTAACGATAGTCAACATGGTTTTGTGAGAGGGAGGTCATGCCTCACTAACCTGGTGGTGTTTTTTGAAGAAGTGACCAAAATGGTTGACGAAGGAAGGGCCGTGGATGTTGTCTATATGGACTTTAGTAAAGCGTTTGACAAAGTCCCTCATGGTAGGCTAGTGAAAAAGGTTGGATCCCATGGGATAAAGGGGGAGGTGGCTAGATGGGTGGAGAACTGGCTTGTTCATAGAAGACAGAGGGTGGTAGTGGAAGGGTCTTTTTCCGGCTAGAGGCCTGTGACTAGTGGTGTACCGCAGGGCTCTGTATTGGGACCTCTGCTGTTTGTGATTTATATAAATGATCTGGAAGAAGGAGTAACTGGGGTGATCAGTAAGTTTGCGGACGACACAAAACTGGCAGAACTTGCAGATAGTGAGGAACATTGTCAGAGGCTACAGAAGGATATAGATAGGCTGGAAATTTGGGCAAGGAAATGGCAGATGGAGTTCAATCCTGATAAATGCGAAGTGATGCATTTTGGTGGGAATAATGTAAGGAGGAGCTACACGATAAATGGAAGAACCATAAAGGGTGTAGAGACCCAGAGGGACCTGGGTGTGCAAGTCCACAGATCTTTGAAGGTGACGTCACAGGTGGAGAAGGTGGTGAAGAAGGCATATGGCATGCTTGCCTTTATAGGACGGGGCATAGAGTATAAAAGTTGGGGTCTGATGTTGCAGATGTATAGAACGTTGGTTCGGCCGCATTTGGAATACTGCGTCCAGTTCTGGTCGCCACACTACCAGAAGGACGTGGAGGCTTTGGAGAGAGTACAGAGGAGGTTTACCAGGATGTTGCCTGGTATGGAGGGGCTTGGTTATGAGGAGAGATTGGGGAAACTGGGGTTGTTCTCCTTGGAAAGACGGAGGATGAGGGGAGACTTAATAGAGGTGTATAAAATTATGAAAGGCATAGATAGGGTGAACGGTGGGAAGCTTTTCCCCGGGTCGGTGGTGACGTTCACGAGGGGTCATAGGTTCAAGGTGAAGGGGGGGAGGTTTAACACAGATATCAGAAGGACATATTTCACACAGAGGGTCGTGGGGGCCTGGAATGTGTTGCCGGGCAAGGTGGTGGAGGCGGACACACTGGGAACGTTTAAGACTTATCTAGACAGCTATATGAACGGAGTGGGAATGGAGGGATACAAAAGAGTGGTCTAGTTTGGACCAGGGAGCGGCGCGGGCTAATTGTTCCTTGTTTCTCGTGGAAGTGCAAATGACTAGGGTTGGGAAGCATTTTCCGATCAGGGCCATTGTGATCTCCTGGACTCGTTTCGATCGCCTCAGGGGGTCGGAGAGGAATTTCCCAGATTTTTTTTTCCCAATATTGGCCCTGGGGTTTTTCACTCTGGGTTTTCGCCTCTCCCTGGAGATCACATGGTCTGGAATGGGGGGGTGGGGGTGAGTTAATAGGTTGTAATGAACAAAGCATCGTAGCTGTGGGGGACAGCTCGGTGGATAGGATATTAGTATGTAGATAGGCTGGAAAATTGGGCGGGGATCCTGGATTCAGGATTCAATCCTGGACCGGGGAGCGGCGCGGGCTTGGAGGGCCGAAGGGCCTGTTCCTGTGCTGTATTGTTCTTTGTTCTTTGTTCTTTGTCATGTGCCTCCTTCTTCTTCTTGATCAGGGTTCCCTACATCTGCCAACCTTGCCCTTCACTCTAAGAGGAATGTACTTACCCTGAACTCTGGTTAATGCACTTTTGAAAGCGTCCCACTTACCAGACATCCTTTTGCTTTCCCACAGACCTCAATCTAAAAAACTTTAGGGAGTACAGGCCCAGTGTCCGCAATCTCTCATCATAAGGCAAGCCTGTCATCCAGGGATTAACCTGGCGAACCTCCATTGCATTCCTTCCATGGCAAGCATATCCTTTGTTAAATAGGGAGACCAAAACTATACACAATATTTCAAGTGTGGTCTCATCTAGGCTTTATGCAACTGCAGAAAGACATCTTTACTCCTGTACTCAAATCCCCTCGTGGTGAAGACCAACATATCATTTGCCTTCCTAATTGTATGATGCACCTGCATGCTAACTTGTGGTGACTCTTGAACAAGATCACCCAGCTCCCTTTGGACACCTGCACTTCCCAACCTCTCACTATTTGAGAAATATTCTTCCTTTCTTTTTTCTGCCAAAGTGAATAACTTCAGACTTATTCATATTATATCCATCTGCCATGTTCTGGCCCATTCACTTAGCCTGTCCAAGTCCTCTTGAAGCTTCTTTGTATCTTCCTCGCAACTTCCTTTCCCTTCCATTTTGGTGTCATCAGAAAATTTAGAGATATAACAATTGATTGTCACATCTGAATAATTTATATAGATTGTGAACAGCTGTGGGATCTAGCACTGATCCTTGCGGTGCCTCACTGATAACCGACTGTCATCCTGAAAATGATTACTTTATTCTTACTGTTTTCTTTCTTCTGTTAACCAATTCTCCATCCAAACTATTATATTTTCCCCAATGCCATGTACTCTAATTTTATTTACTAACCTCCTGCGTGAGACCTTATCATCAGCCTACTGAAAATCTGAATATATCACATCTACTGGTACTCCTTTGTCTATGCTACAAGTAATATCCTCAAAAAACTTCAACAAGTTTGTCAAATATGATGTACCATTCATAAATCCTGATTGATTCTCTTTTCCATTTTTTAATCAGTTTCCGTGTCCTTCTTTGCTGGGTTTGAAATTGTATCCATCACTGAGGCTTACCACTTTTTCTGATATCCTTCTAAGCCACTTCCTTTGATTTAATGCAATCTTTAACTTATTTTGTTAGCCATGGTTCAGTTCCCTTTTCCTTTGGGTGTTTGTACCTTAGAGGAATGTCTATCCATTGTGGAGTGGATAGCATTTCTTTAAATATTAGCCATCAAGTTTTTCTTTTATTGTAGATTTAGTGTAGTTTAGAGATAGATAGATTCTTGATTAATAAGGGGATCAGGGGTTATAGGAAAAAGGCAGGAGAATGGGGATGAGAAAAATATCAGCCATGATTGAATGGCGGAGCAGACTCGATGGGCCGAGTGGCCTAACTCTGCTCCTACATGGTCTTATGGTCTTATTTTTCCAATCCACCATAGCCAACTAGCTCCTGATACTGTCATAATTTCCTTTCTTCAGATTTAAGACCCTAGTTTCAGAATGAACGATATTGCTTTCAAACTTAAAGTGGATTTCTGTCATATTAATGCAGTTCTGTCTTCATTTACACTACCTAAGGAATCAGAACTCACAGGGGCAGCACAGTAGCACAGTGGTTATCACTACTGTCTCACAGCTCCAGGAACCTGGGTTCAATTCCAATCTTGGGCGACTGTCCATGTGGAGTTTGTACGTTCTCCCCATGTCTGCATGAGTTTCCTTCAGGTGCTCCGGTTTCCTCCCATAGTTCAAAGATGTGCAGGTTAGGTAGATTGGCCATGCTAAATTGTTCCTTAATATCCCAAGTTGTGTTGGTAAGGTCGATTAGGGGTTACAGGGGTTGGGGGATGTGCTGAGTTGGTGCAGACCCGATGGGCAAATTATCTTCTGCACTGTCGGGATTCTATAATTCTATGATAATAAGAGATTGTTGTTTGTACAAGATCATCTGCTGAAGTCACTTCAGTCTATCTAAAATATCTACTTGCAGGAGAGGTCTTCCAGCTGCATCTGTAGAGTTCTGCAAGAACATTTTCTGGGCTGTAGTTAACCATGGAGTGCAAGGCAACTCAAGGTCTACAGCAGAAACTTTGGTGAAACAAGCTGTTAACAGTGTTACAACCTGAGCGGCACGGTGGCACAGTGGTTAGCACTGCTGCCTCACAGCGCCAGGGACCCGGGTTCAATTACAGCCTTGGGTTACTGTCTGTGTGGAGTTTGCACATTCTCCCCATGTCTGCGTGGCTTTCCTCCGGGTGCTCCGATTTCCTCCCATTGTCCAAGATGTGCGGGTTAGGTTGATTGGCCATGCTAAATTGACCTTAGTGTCAGGGGGATTATCAGGGTAAATTCATGGGGTAATGGGAATAGGGCCTAGGTGGGATTGTGGTTGGTGCAGACTTGATGGGCCTAATGGCCTCCTTCTGCACTGTAGTGATTCTATGATTCTGCTTCAATTCAGAAGAGAACGAGAGAGTATTTGCAGATCAGAGTGTGGTCATGAAGTAGGGATTCATAGAATGTTTTGCTGTGGGAGTGCAAAACAGCAAGTCAGGGACAGAGATGAAGTTGTTGTGTCTTTAAAGTAGAACCACATCTGGACCTTCCAACTCCACTATGCTTAGGGGCAGTCAACGTGTGAGGAAACAGCCAGATTAGTTAGATTTTAGTGGCTAAATCAGTTATTGGGTTACACATGTGAACTAACACCAAGGTCTTGAACCATCTGTTCATATGTAACTCACTTTGTGACTTAACGAGTGGTTAGTGTGCTTTCTCACTGCATTGTTTTTGTCTCAACCACTGTTCTTTCATGTTTTAAAAGCCTTCTTTGAAAAGTAATTTCCCTAACCATTTTCCTCACTCTCTTGGTGATCATTTTAAATTGATGACCCATATGCATTGACTCCCTAACCAGAATAAATAGCCTTTCTCTACTGACTGTAACAAAACCCTTCATAATTTTAGAACTTTAAAATTTTCACTTAAGTTTTTTTTCTGTTTCAATGGAAATAGGCCCAGTGTTTCAAGTCTCTCCTCATAAATCTGGTTTCCCATGACTGGTATCAGCCTAATGAGTCTAATACTGCAAACTTTATCTTGTTTTATTGCTCTTTGTGTAGGAGGTCAGTGAGTTAAGTTGGCTAGCTTGTGATTCAGAGTAACACTGAGAGCAGAGGCTTGATTCCCATTCTGGCTGGAATGGACTTGGGAGCTGCCTCTTTGCCCTATCCCTGAGCAGGGAAGGCAATGGTAAATCACCACTGGAAAAACAAACAGCAAAGGAAATGTCTCAGATTGAAACATCATCAGGCAATGAGCCAATGATGTGCCTTTCGGCAGAGAACTCATGAATGAATGAATGAGTTCTTCTTCTAACGAGGTACCCAAAACTGCACACAGTGTTCCCTAACTATTGCCTGATACAAAAACTCACTGTGTCTTTGTTCTTGTACTTTGCGCAACTACTTATAAAACCTTGTGTTATTAGCCTTTCTTGTGTCATAGGAATTTAAGAACAGGAGTGGGCCATTCAGCCCATTGAGCCTGCTCTGCAATTCATTACAATCATGGTTATTCATCCACTTCAATACCTTTTTCCCACACTATCCCCGGATCCCTTTATGTCACTGGTATTTAGAGATCTGACAATCTGTGCTTGAAACATACTCAATGGCACAATTTCCACTGCCCTCTCGGGTAGAGAATTCCAAAGATTCACAACTTTAAAAAAATCTCCTCACCTCGTTATGTTATTGTTAATCAGGAATCTATCAATCTCTACCATAAACATACTCAATGACTGAGCTCTCTGGGGTATAGAATTCCAAAAATACACAAACCTCGATGTGAAGGAATTTCTCCTCACCTGAGTCCGAAGTGGTTTTCGCTCTTATTTTGAAATTGTGTCCTCTGGTTCTAGACTTCTCAACCAGGGGAAACATCTCACCTGCATCTACCCTGTCTATCTTTTTAAAGTATTTTGCTGGTTTCAATGAATCACCTCTCATTCTTCAAAATTCTAGAGAATACGGGCCCAGTTTCACCAATCTCTCTTCATAACCCAACTATCCTGGGAACAATTCTGGTGAACAATTGCTCCACTCCCTCTATGACAATAATATCTTTGATGTGGAGAAATAATATCTTTATATATATATTATATATATATATATATAATATCTTTCCCAAGATAAGGAGACCAAAACTATACACATTACTCTAGGTTCTATACAACTGAAGCAAGACTTCCCTACTCCTGAACTCAAGACAGACACAAAGTAATCATTTAGCCTCCCTGCCAATTTTCTATTCATGATGTGGAGATGCCGGCGTTGGACTGGGGTAAACACAGTAAGAAGTTTGACAACACCAGGTTAAAGTCCAACAGGTTTATTTGGTAGCAAAAGCCACACAAGCTTTCGAAGCTCTAAGCCCCTTCTTCAGGTGAGTGGGAATTCTGTTCACAAACAGAGTTTATAAAGACACAGACTCAATTTACATGAATAATGGTTGGAATGCGAATACTTACAACTAATCAAGTCTTTAAGAAACAAAACAATGGGAGTGGAGAGAGCATCAAGACAGGCTAAAAAGATGTGTATTGTCTCCAGACAAGACAGCCAGTGAAACTCTGCAGGTCCACGCAACTGTGGGCGTTACAAATAGTGTGACATGAACCCAATATCCCGGTTGAGGCCGTCCGCGTGTGTGCGGAACTTGGCTATCAGTTTCTGCTCAGCGACTCTGCGCTGTCGTGTGTCGCGAAGGCCGCCTTGGAGAACGCTTACCTGAATATCAGAGGCCGAATGCACACTATTTGTAATGCCCACAGTTGCGTGGACCTGCAGAGTTTCACTGGCTGTCTTGTCTGGAGACAATACACATCTTTTTAGCCTGTCTTGATGCTCTCTCCACTCCCATTGTTTTGTTTCTTAAAGACTTGATTAGTTGTAAGTATTCGCATTCCAACCATTATTCATGTAAATTGAGTCTGTGTCTTTATAAACTCTGTTTGTGAACAGAATTCCCACTCACCTGAAGAAGGGGCTTAGAGCTTCGAAAGCTTGTGTGGCTTTTGCTACCAAATAAACCTGTTGGACTTTAACCTGGTGTTGTCAAACTTCTTACTGAACTTTCTATTCCCCATTATAACTTCTCCTGACTCTGCCTGTAATGGATCCACATTTGTCTTAACCAAACTTTTCCTTTTTATATAGCTATAAAAGCTTCGACAGATCGTTTTTATATATTTACATAAGAACATAAGAACATAAGAAATAGGAGCAGGAGTAGGCCATCTAGCCCCTCGAGCCTGCCCCGCCATTCAATAAGATCATGGCTGATCTGACGTGGATCAGTACCACTTCCCCGCCTGATCCCCATAACCCTTAATTCCCTTACCGATCAGGAATCCATCCATCCGCGCTTTAAACATATTCAGCGAGGTAGCCTCCACCACCTCAGTGGGCAGAGAATTCCAGAGATTCACCACCCTCTGGGAGAAGAAGTTCCTCCTCAACTCTGTCTTAAACCGACCCCCCTTTATTTTGAGGCTGTGTCCTCTAGTTTTAACTTCCTTACTAAGTGGAAAGAATCTCTCCGCCTCCACCCTATCCAGCCCCCGCATTATCTTATAAGTCTCCATAAGATCCCCCCTCATCCTTCTAAACTCCAACGAGTACAAACCCAATCTCCTCAGCCTCTCCTCATAATCCAAACCCCTCATCTCCGGTATCAACCTGGTGAACCTTCTCTGCACTCCCGCCAATGCCAATATATCCTTCCTCATATAAGGGGACCAATACTGCACACAGTATTCCAGCTGCGGCCTCACCAATGCCCTGTACAGGTGCATCAAGACATCCCTGCTTTTATATTCTATCCCCCTCGCAATATAGGCCAACATCCCATTTGCCTTCTTGATCACCTGTTGTACCTGCAGACTGGGCTTTTGCGTCTCATGCACAAGGACCCCCAGGTCCCTTTGCACAGTAGCATGTTTTAATTTGTTTCCATTGAGATAGTAATCCCATTTGTTATTATTTCCTCCAAAGTGTATAACCTCGCATTTATCAACGTTATACTCCATTTGCCATATCCTCGCCCACTCACTCAGCCTGTCCAAATCTCTCTGCAGATCTTCTCCGTCCTCCACACGATTCACTTTTCCATTTTGCCCATTTACAATCCTATTCTATTCTTTCTTAATCAGTTTGTTGGCTCTCCATCACTGTATTCTAAAATCCTTCCAATCTTCATGTTTACTACTATTTATAAGCCTTTTCTTTTAATCCTTTGTTAGTTACGACTGACTGATTTTTCTTCTTTTGGGTTTTTGTGCCTTAAAAGGATGTATAATTGCTATAAACTATGTAATAATTCTTTAAAGACTGTCCATTGCCTGTGTATCAGCATACCTTTTAATCTATTTTCCTGCTCCACCTTAGCCAGATTGCCCCTCATACCTTTATAATTTCCTTTGTTCAAATTTAACACCCTGGCTTTTAGATTGATCTACCTCACCTATAAACAACATATTATGGTTACTCATCCCTGAATGTACTTTCGATAAACTAGACTATTAATTAGTCCTTTCTTGGTTACAAAATACAAGATCTAAATTAGTCTGTTCTCTAATCAATTCTCAACATAACGCTGTGGAAAAACATCCCTCATACACCCCAGAAACTCATCCTCCACAGCATTGGTACTCCTTTGATTTATCCAGCTTATATGTAGATTGAAGTCACCAATGATTATTGTATTACCAATGCCATACGCTTCTCTAATCTCATGATTAATAGCATGCCCCACACTACCACTTGATGCGCGATTAATTCACTTGAGATGCTCGATCGTACTCGGGAAATAAAGGCTTTTATGAGCAACAAGAATAGAGCATACTGCTTAACAATACAATCCTAGACTAAAGGGTCACTAGGAAGTGCAGTGACCTTTATACCCCTATAGGAAGGCGGAGCCAACCGGAGTGTACCACAGAACAATACCAACAGGTAGAACACCCCAACCCTAACCCCAACAGCAAGCAGAGTAACATATGTACAAGTACCCATAGTGATAACCATCTATGGTTCAGTACCCATAGTGGTAACCATCTATGGTTCACCACATTCACCCCTCCTTTAAAAACAAAGGCCGGTGGGGCAAAAAAAACCAGTACGAACTGTCCATATATTCACAAGTTCAGTCGTATCGGAGGTCCGCACCGTCTCTGCGACCTCCGCAGCACTGGCGTTAGCGCCGGTTCTGGTGACCGTGGTGACCCTCTCTCCAAGGTGGTGTCCAGTGACTCCTCCAGTTCCTCACGGACGGGTGGACCTTGAGGTGGCGACAATCTCCTGGACTCAGGCAAGCTGTACTCGGGAGTAAGAGGATTAAGTGGCGGTCCCGATACTGCCCGCGCCGTGTCAGGCGGAGAGAGAATGGGCAAAGGAACCCTAACCAGGGGTGCGGGAGCGACGGGGGTTTCCAGGTCCCCTGCAGGCACCAGATCTCGGATAGAGACCGTGTCCTCTCGCCCGTCAGGATATGCTATATAGGCATATTGAGGGTTGGCGTGGAGGAGATGGACCTGTTCAACCAAAGGTTCGGACTTGCGGGTCCTAACATGCCACCGCAGGAGGACAGGTCCTGAGTACGTCAAACAAGATGGCAGTGAGGTCCCAGAGGAAGACTTCCTAGGGAAGGTAAACATCCGCTCATGTGGGGTAGCATTGGTTGCCGTACACAGAAGGGACCAGATTGAATGGAGCGCATCAGAAAGTACCTCTTGCCAACGGGAGACTGGAAGACCCCTAGACCTCAACGCCAGTAAGACAGCCTTCCAGACTGTAGCGTTTTCTCTTTCGACCTGCCCGTTACCCCTGGGGTTGTAACTCGTAGTCCTACTTGAGGCAATTCCTTTAGAGAGCAGGTGTTGCCTCAAGTCGTCGCTCATAAACGACGAACCCCTATCACTGTGGATATAACTGGGGTAACCGAACAGGGTAAAAAGATCCCGCAGGGCTTTGATGACCGTGGCAGCTGACATGTCAGAACAGGGAATGGCAAAAGGGAATCGGGAGTACTCGTCAACCACGTTGAGGAAGTACACATTCCGATCTGTCGAAGGAAGGGGGCCCTTGAAATCCATACTCAGTCGTTCAAAAGGGCGAGTGGCCTTAATGAGGTGTGCCCTGTCAGGTCGGTAGAAGTGCGGCTTGCATTCAGCACATACCTGACAGCTTTGAGTTATCAACCTGACATCTTCTATGGAGTAGGGCAGATTCCGGGCCTTTACAAAATGGAAGAGCCGAGTGATCCCCGGATAGCAGAGATCATTGTGGAGGGCTTGAAGCCGGTCCTCCTGCACACTGGCACATGTTCCACGATGTGGAGATGCCAGCGTTGGACTGGGGTAAGCACAGTAAGAAGTCTCACAACACCAGGTTAAAGTCCAACAGGTTTATTTGGTAGCAAATACCATAAGCTTTCGGAGCGATGCCCCTTCTTAGTATATATTCTTAGGGTATAAAGGGGCATCGCTCCGAAAGCTTATGGTATTTGCTACCAAATAAACCTGTTGGACTTTAACCTGGTGTTGTGAGACTTCTTACCATGTTCCACGAGACAGGGCATCTGAGGGCTCATTGAGCTTCCCCGGACGATACATGATATCATACTTGTAGGTGGAGAGTTCGATTCTCCACCTCAAGATTTTATCGTTCTTGATTTTTCCCCTCAACGTGTTATTGAACATGAATGCCACGGACTGCTGGTCCGTGAGCAGGGTAAACCGTTTTCCCGCCAAATAATGGCGCCAATGCCGTACGGCCTCCACAATGGCCTGAGCCTCTTTTTCCACAGAGGAGTGCCGAATTTCAGGGCCTTGGAGGGTGCGAGAGAAAAAGGCGACGGGCCTGCCCGCCTGGTTAAGTGTGGCGGCCAGGGCGAAATCAGATGCATCACTCTCCACCTGGAAGGGGATGGACTCATCGACAGCGTGCATCGTGGCTTTCGCGATGTCAGCTTTTATCCCTTCAAAGGCTAAGCGAGCCTCTGCTGCCAGGGGAAAAGAGTTAGATTTTATGAGCGGACGGGCTTTGTCCGCATAATTGGGAACCCACTGTGCGTAATACGAGAAGAAGCCTAAGCATCTCCTCAGTGCTTTGATGCTAGTGGGTAGGGGAAGTTCAAGGAGGGGACGCATACGGTCTGGATCGGGGCCGATGACCCCGTTTTCCACCACGTATCCGAGGATTGCTTGGCGGCGCTTGCTGAACACACACTTCTCCCTGTTATAGGTCAGATTCAGGCGAGACGCAGTGCGTAAAAACTTCAGGAGGTTGGCGTCGTGGTCCTGCTGGTCATGGCCGCAGATAGTGACGTTGTCCAGGTACGGGAAGGTAGCCCGTAGCCCATTTTGGTCCACCATTCGGTCCATCTCACGCTGGAAGACCGAGACCCCATTAGTGATGCCAAAAGGGACCCTTAAGAAGTGGTAAAGACGGCCATCCGCCTCAAGGGCCGTGTATTTCTGGTCGTCTGGGCGAATGGGGAGCTGGTGGTAGGCTGACTTCAAGTCGATGGTGGAGAACACTCGGTACTGCGCAATCTGGTTGACCATGTCAGATATGCGCGGGAGAGGGTATGCGTCCAGCTGCGTGTACCTATTAATGGTCTGACTATAGTCTATGACCATCCGGGGCTTGTCTCCAGTCTTGACCACCACGACTTGTGCTCTCCATGGGCTAGTGCTAGGTTGGATGATCCCTTCCCTGAGGAGCCGCTGAACCTCAGATCGAATAAAGATCCGATCCTCAGCGCTGTAACGCCTGCTCTTAGTTGCGATGGGTTTGCAGCCTGGCACAAGATTTGCAAATAAAGAAGGTGGGGTAATTTTGAGGGTCGAGAGACTGCATGAGGAGTGCGCTGGGCAATTTGGAGGCTGCTGTTCTCCCACTGAAAGTGGAGGGAGTGGCCCATCGTACTGCAGGATCACACTCTTCAGGTGGACCATAAAGTTGAGCCCCAGGAGCACCGGAGCGCAAAGATGCGGTAACACGAGGAGCCTGAAGTTCTCATAAACTGTGCCCCGCACCATTAGAGTTACCACGCAGCTCCCAAGAACGGTAACAGACCGGGACCTCGACACCATAGAGATTGTCTGCCTGACAGTTTGCACGCGAAAAGCTAGGTCCAAATTACCTTGCTCTAGCAGCCGCAGGCGAATATAGGATGAGCCGATTCCCGCCACAAACGCATCTCGGATCAGATCATTAGTGTACTGGGTGGCCGATCCTGGCTTGCAATTGCAGGCTCTGGCTAGCTGCTGAAGTTCGCGCAGGTACTGTGCCATCGTTTCGCAGGGCTGCCGCCGTCGAGTGGCTAGTAGGTGACGAGCATGAATCTCGTTTGGCGGTTTATGGTACAGCTTCTTGAGTAATTCGATGGCCTCTTTGTAGTCTGGAGCATCACGGATTGTAGCATACACCGTGTCACTTACCCTTGCATGGAGGACCCGCAATCTGTCGGCATCGGTTTGGACTGCTGTTGAGGCGTCGATATAATCCTGAAAACACTTCAACCAATGGTCGAAAGTGTTCGGCGCTCCAGCGGCACGCGGATCTAAGGTAAGTCGATCTCGTTTCAACATTTGCTCCATGGTGGGTTTTTTTTAAAACAAAAATTGTTGCTAATAAAATTGATGCGCGATTAATTCACTCGAGATGCTCGATCGTACTTGGGAAATAAAGGCTTTTATTAGCAACAAGAATAGAGCATACTGCTTAACAATACAATCCTAGACTAAAGGGTCACTAGGAAGTGCAGTGACCTTTATACCCCTATAGGAAGGCGGAGCCAACCGGAGTGTACCACAGAACAATACCAACAGGTGGAACACCCCAACCCTAACCCCAACAGCAAGCAGAGTAACATATGTACAAGTACCCATAGTGATAACCATCTATGGTTCACCACACCACTACTGTTTTCTGGCCTACAAACAACTCCTACCAATATTTGCAGTTTCATAGAATCATAGAAACCCTACAGTGCAGAAGGAGGCCATTCGGCCCATCGAGTCTGCACCGACCACAATCCCACCAGGTCCTACCCCCACATATTTACCCGCTAATCCCTCTAACCTACGCATCCCAGGACTCTAAGGGGCAATTTATAACCTGGCCAATCAACCTAACCTGCACATCTTTGGACTGTGGGAGGAAACCGGAGCACCCGGAGGAAACCCACGCAGACATGAGGAGAATGTGCAAACTCCACACAGACAGTGACCCGAGCCGGGAATCGAACCCGGGACCCTGGAGCTGTGAAGCAGCAGTGCTAACCACTGTGCTACCGTGCCGCCAGTTTCTTAGCTCCACCCAGAGTCCAGATGCTGATCTTCTGATCTGAAATACTCCCTTACTAATATACTGATGCCACCCCTTATTATCAGCGCAACACCACCTTCTTTTCCTTGTTGCCTGTCCTTCCTAAAAGTCGATTATTGACCCTTTGCTGACCCTTGAGCCTGTAGACAACCTTTGTTCTTCTTTGTTCTCTTCCATTAAATAGGTAGTGACTGCATAACAGCAAAAAACAAGTAGGCAGTTTTAATTAACCCCTCCCAGCAGGATGGGAGATTGGTTAGTCTTTGATGTGCAAGTCAATCAGGAGGGCTGAATTTTATGGAATTACCAATGATCTGCTGATTTGAACAGCATTAGTATAACAAATGGAAGGAATTACGCACACCTTATATTTCACAGCCTTGTTTCAAGATCAGCAATATGGAGGCACCACAAATTGGATATAGAACAGAAGAAAGCTCTATAGCACAGGTGCTAGGGATAGAAAAAAGTTACTTGTCAGTGAAAAGGCAACTTAGCCATGTTTAACTGGAATTTGGTAGCAGAATTTAGTACTTAAATAGATAGACAACATTGCTTAACAAAAGATTACCTAAGCAGCAGTTGTTATCTTCAAAGATGTCACAAATAGAATGTTCGTCCAGAGAGAAACAGTCATATAATTCTAATGATCAGTTACAATGAAGATCTCAGTTACAATGTCAATTCATTATAATGCTTTTGTTGCACTCAATCATGCCTGTTAATGACAATATACTTTATATTATATCTGTCTTCTTATGACTATCTTAAATGTTGTTTGATTACATATCTATGAAGTTTCTCGGATGTTTTTTTTTGCACATTCCTGGAATCATTCTTGGAGCGGCACGGTGACACAGTGGTTAGAACTGCTGCCTCACAGCACTAGGGACCCAGGTTCGATTCCCGGCTTGGGTCACTTCTGTGTGGAGTTTGCACATTCTCCCCGTGTCTGCGTGGGTTTCCTCCGGGTGTTCCAGTTTCCTCCCACAGCCCAAAGATGTGCAGGTCAGGTTGATTGGTCATGCTAAATTGCTCCTTAGTGTCCTGGGATGTGTAGGTTAGAGGGATTAGCGGGGTAAATGTGTGGGGTTGTGGGGATAGGGCCTGGGGTGGGATTGTTGTCAGTACAGACTCGGTGGGCCAAATGGCCTCCTTCTGCACTGCAGGGATTATATGATTTCTATGATTAGGCTGGATATTTGATGGCTCTCAATGGTTTGAGGGTAAGGTAATGTAAAGTTCCCATAGTCTGAGATGACCATAGGCTGCTCTCCCCTTTGAGGGGGAAGATCTGACTGGTGGTGATTTAACCTGAGGATCACCACATCTCAGGCAAGGGGCAAAGTTGAGAAGGTGGGGCCTTCATGAATAACCTCAGCGGGTACAAGAATTGAACCCGTGTTGTTGGCATTACTCTGCATCACTAACCAGCTGTCCAGCCAACTGAGCTAAACCAACCCCCAACTGGGACTCAACAGATTCCTGGCCTTCAGCAATCCTCCGAGTGCTGGCACCCTAGGGCGTCCTGTCTCCACCTGCTGTGGATCTGGAAGTGTGACGTGCTCACTAGATGCTACTCTACAACCAGGTCCCACTGAGGTTTATTTATTTAATCACAAGTAGGCTGACATTAACACTGCAATGAAGTTACTGTGAAATTCCCCTAGTCGCCACACTCTGGTGCCTGTTTGAGTCAATGCACCTAACCAGCACGTCTTTCAGAATGTGGGAGGAAACCAGAGCACCCGGAGGAAACCCACTCAGACACTGGGAGAACGTGCAAACTCCACACAGACAGTGACCCAAGCTGGGAACTGAACCCGGGTCCCAGGCACTGTGAGGCAGCGGTGCTAACCACTGTGCCATCGTGCTGCCCACAGTGCCTCTGCACTGGTGGAGCATGTGGATGAGTGCTATGACAGGCCTCAATGTTAGCGGTCTGTGAATTCCTCTTCTGCACTGCTCTTGGGGCTGGAGTTGAGGATCTGGCTGGCAGACTCCCTGAGCAGCTTCCAAGATGTGCCTGTGACAGAAAGGTGAGGTTACTAATGCATGGCAGAGGCCTCAGAAACAGGGACCATGGCTCACAGCATTGTTGTCTGATGGTTGATGCTGTGTTGGATCTTCACTTGGTTTATCACCACTGACCTCACCATCAGCACAGGAGCTGTCATTGTTCTCCCCAGCTAGCTGGATGGCTCTGTCCTCAAAGCCCATGAAAACCTCCAGCTCTGGCATCCTTCTCCCCATCTGGGATCTCCCGCTCTTGTTGTGTGCCAGCTTACCCTCCATAAAACCAGATGGAGCTTGTGTAAGCAGGGCACATACCTGGTTAGATGATAAGGATGCCTGGCACATGCGGATGGTAAGCGGGCTCAACGAGGTGATCAGAACACGACACCCAGGGGAGGTATAGCTGTGTGAGGGAGAGGGGGTAGTAGTGTCCATGAGCTGGCAGTGAATGAGATCCCTATATATGTGATAGGTCTGAGAGTGAGTTGTGTGAGTTGAGAATGATGAGAAGAGTGACTTACCCTGGCAGAATGGAGGAATTCATCCTCTTGTGGCACTGAATGGCTGTCCTTTTCAGTAGGATATTAGTGTTGACCACCACTGCCCCACCGCCTCCCATGCTGGGTTGGTGATCTTGCCAGTAAGTCTTCACCCAGAGCGCAGGTATACCACATTGTGGCAAGCCTCCACTGCATCCAGCAGGTATTCCAGGGAGGCGTTGGTACATTTTGGGGCAGTATGCTTCTTAGCTTTTGCAGCCATGACTTCTCAGAGATAAGTAAGCCTGCTGTGTCCAGAGATGGCCTTTAAATGTGGCACCTGGATCATTAAAGCACTGAGATGCCCACGGGATGGGCAATTCAGAGGCTGCCCATATGGTATGGCATGGAACCCATATGGCATGAAAACATTTGGCACGAAGTATAAAAGCCACCATTGCAGTTGGTGGGCTAAATGCCTCTTTTCCCGCCCGCCACCAGTCTTTGCTGATTTCCAAGAAAATCTCACCCACAGAACATATGGTGCTGTGCTTTCCAATACAAATCTGTTCCTTTTTCAATTTTCTCCATTTGAAAAGGACATTAGGAATCTTCTTTGTTCTGGCAAGTCAGAACTGAAGGCAATGGGGGTGATTCTCCCAGCCCGCTGTACTGCTCTAGCACCAGGCATCGGGCAGTGCCAAGGGGGGGGTGTGGATCCAGATGAGTCAGAGCCGATACGAGGGACGATCGGTGGGGGTGGGAGTCCCGCTGCCACTCTGTCAGAGGATTGCTGGGAGATGAAGGGAAGGGGGTGATCGGGGCTGGCCATCTAGGTTGGGGAAGGGTGGGGGGTGTCGGGACTGCTGGGGGGGTTGGGACTGCTGGGGGGCATCAGGGCTGCTGGGGGAGATTGGTTGGGGAGATCAGTGCTGGCTGGCAGGGGGTGCGGTGGGGTGGGTTGTGGGGGACATCGGGGCTTGCCCAGAGAGCTCCAGGAGACCAGTGATTGGGGAGGTGGGGGTTCAGAGTGGCAGCAATGCGGGGTTGTGGGGCTGGCCAGCAATCGGGCTGGCCAATGATCGGGAGGCAGGCGGTGTGGGGCCACTGCGCATGCGCCAATCTCCACTCTGATAGATCGCTGCATGCGCAGTGGAGCGCTCAACGCTGTGCTGCCAGCCTCTCCAGCGAGACCCACCCACTGACTTTCAGAGTGAATCATGCTCGGGTACTCCGCAGTGCTCAGAGTGTGGGAGATTCATTCTGAAAATCACGTGAAAAAAATTGGCGGGAGTTCATCCAGTTTTCATGCAAATTCGGCACTTGGAATATTTTTGGGAGAATCGCCTCCAATGTCTGTCTTGTGAACGACCGGAGATGTATGGCTCAGTTCATGCTCAGAAAGGGTAAGCTGTAAAAGGGCGTTCCTTTTGCCATTCATAAATGAGGCTAACTTTTATATGTACTTGTAAAGTCAATTATTTCCATTGCAGTCATAGTATGTCAGCCAAGCATACAAGTTTATGCATAAAGTGTGGTTATTTCACTTAACTGCAGGGCAGAGCTGCAGCATCAAATTAGATAATTATTCATATTTACTGTCAAATCTTTGAGAATGCTTGAATGTTTAACATACATTCATCGGTAATGGAACAGTGTAGTTTTTTGCTGAAATATTGCGAACGTTCAGTATTTTTCTTTTTGTATTCTCTCATATAATTTGTGCATTCAATGAAGAACAGGAACACTGCTTGGCAAAGTTACCTCATGTTGTCAATCAAACCTTGTTTAAGATGAGATACTAGATAATCTTGTACATATTCATGCTCAATTGTTCAATTATGACCTGTTGTGATTTGATTGTTAATCATCATTGCTTTAAAAACAGATACTGCTATTCCCTCCTCATTGCTGAGTCAAACGTGCAGGAGAAATTTAGCACATTTCAGCTCATAGACTGAAAAGAGGAAACTAGCACTGAAAATATCTCCCATAAACCCTCAGTGACCCATAAATTGTCGAAGATTTGAGGAGTTTCCAGGGTTTAATTTGATTTGATTTAGTTTTGTCACATTTATTAGTATCGTGTGAAAAGTATTGTTTCTTGCGTGCTGTACAGACATTGCATATTGTACATAGAGAAGGAAAGGAGAGAGTGCAGAATGTAGTGTTGCAGTCATTGTTGAGAAAGATGTTGAGAAAGGTCAACTTAATGCGAGGCCCGTCCATTCAAACGTCTGAAGGCAGCAGGGAAGAAGCTGTTCTTGAGTCGGTTGGTACGTGTTCTCAGGCATTTGTATTTTTTTCCTGATGGAAGAAGGTGGAATAGAGTATGTCCAGGGTATATGAGGTGCTTGATTATGCTGCCTACTTTTCCGAGGCAGTGGGAAGTGTAGACAGTGTCAATGGATGGGAGGCTGGTTTGAAGAATTTGGTGAGAGTTGTAGTGGACATGTCAAATTTCCTTAGTCTCCTGAGAAAGTAGAGGCATTGGTTGGCTTTCTTAACTATAGCGCCTCTATGGAGGGATCAGGACAGGTTTTTGGTGATCTGGACACCTAAAACCTTGAAGCTCTCGACCATTTCCACTTCGTCCCCATTAATCTGGACGGAGCATGCCTTCCACTACGCTTCCTGAGATTGATGACTATCCCCTTCATTTTGTTGGCATTGAGGGAGAGATTATTGTCGTTGCACCAGCTCACCAGATTCTCTTTCTCTTTCCTCTACCCCATCTTGTCATTGTTTGAGGTCTGACCCACTATGGCGGTATCATCAGCAAACATGAAAATCGACTTGGAGAGGAATTTGGCCACATAGTCTGAGGAGTATAAGGATTATAGCAAAGGGCTGAGGACACAGTCTTGCGGAGCACCAGTGTTGAGGATGATTGTGGAGGAGGTGCTGTTGCCTTTCCTTACTGACTGCTGTCTGTGGGTTAGGAAGTCTAGGATCCAGTTGCAGAGAGAGGAGCCAAGCCTCAGGCCACAAAGTTTAGACATGAATCTCGTAGGAATAATGGTGTTAAAGGCTGAGCTGTAGATGTTCCTGAACAATGTTGATGCAAACATCTTTCTTTTTTTTAGGGACAATAAATGTAGCATACAAACCAGGTCGAAGCCCGCCATGGGAATCATAGCCGGTGGGACAGGACCATACAAAGGTCCATTGACCTCAGGTGGGATTTTCCGGTCTTGGGGCTGCGTGACTGGAAAGTCCTGCCCTCTGATTTGGAAACACAAACATTCAGCCCATTGAATATATAATATATAATGACATGTAATTTTAATCCATAACAGCCTACTGCATCTGAATAATTTTCAGTGTCCCTCCCTTTAAAGGAGATGTTAACTAGTTCAATTTAACACTGACTAATGCCTCTGTTAAGACAATGAATGAAAGAATGCCACCCCGGCTAATTATAATTTTCACAGGTTAACATTACCAACAGTCATTTCCCGAATATAATTATGTTTATTGATGTACTTTATGTTCAGAATTCACTTTTGAGAAGAAGTTACATGCCAGATGGTGTAACCAATTAGACAGCACTGTAATTCAATACAGAAAAAGTGTAGCAATTTGATGCAGAATGTTGCTTGCTCAATAAAATTGCAATGACCAGTGGGACTATGGTAATATTTGTTCTTGGATGAGGGCAAACCACTCTCCAGCAATACAGATGAAGGAGATATGTCCGACTCCCAGTAATTAAGCCACTGTTTGGGCCAGAATGCAAAGCCACAATTGATTGATATTGTATTCCATTAATTGGAATGATTTATTTATTAATAATCGTAGTATTGCACAAAGTCAGCAAGAAATATTAATCCTCTTTATCGGCAGTGCTGTAGGATTTTTGCGGCCTAATACTGTGAAAGAATTGGGACTTGACAAATTCCCTTTAGTGTGGCTTATCAGATACAGTCAACAGCATTTGAATATTTCCAGCTGCCTATAGCACTGTGTTGGAGACAGTGGATTATGAGCCTGTGATCATGTGTTTTTCAGTTGCCTGACATTCACAGCAGAAAATGATGTAAACCCAGACTGGATTTAAATTTAATTTAATTTAACAAAAATTAAAGCTGTTGATGTTGATGGACTTTTTCACCCATAGCATTATTTTCTCTTCAGAAGTGTGAGTACAAGATGTGAATAGTTCTTGTTACTGCTCAGTACAATGATGATGTATAATTGTACGTTATGTAAAGAAATAGTTAACAGCTCACTTTTAGGAGTTTTTGTAAGTAGCCTTTTTCATTGCCGCAAATAGAATCAACTTGAAAACGGACCTCAATTTTAGTGTGAGATGACACACATTGGAAGGAGTAATTTGACAAAGAAGTTCTCAATGTATGGTAGTACATTGGAAGTTCTGTCAAATAAAGGGACCTTTGCGTGTTTGTCCACAGTCCGCCCCACCAGCAGTCCCGAACCCCCAGCAGGCAAGCAGGCAGACACCCGCCCCTAGCCTGGCCGCGATCTCCAGCCCCCGCCACAGTGACGATCCCTCCCCCCACCACCCCCCGCAGCGTAGACCACCTAGGAGGCAGACTCCGCCCCTGGCTGACTCCCCCCGGCAGAACCCCCCCCCCCCCCCCCTCCAGAAGCCCAGAAGTCCTAATCTCCCCCAAGCAGGTAGACCCCCTTGGCTGACCCCACCCCTCTCCGCAGCCCACCCCGATCGCTGGCCTCCCCCCTGCCCCAGTCAATCCCAATGCAGAGTGCAAGCAGGAATCCCCCACTCCCACTAATTGTCCTGAGCCCTATCCACATCAGGCCCCTCCCCATCAGATCCCTCTGCCCGATGGGCAGTGCTAAGGTGCCCCCTGGCCATTGTCACTTTGCCCCTTGGGCAGTGCTAGGGGGCACAGGCTGGCACTGCCAGGGTGCGCATGACCAAGGGGCACCACCCCCCTGCCGCCCGACCTCCTGGATTATCGTCCCTTTACTCCAGTGGGGTCTTCCCGATAATTCCCTGAAAGTGGGGACCTACTGTAAGCACTGCTGGAGTGAAATACTCCTGGCAAGGGAGGGTGGGGGGAGAGATGTTGGAAGGCTAGCTGGCCCAGAGAATTCAGTCCCAGGCCCGCTAATTACATTAAAATTAGATTTAAAATATGTAACAATTACTTACCTAGTCATCCCGTCGGTTTCCTATGCAGATCTGACATCGCTGGAAATCCAACGCTGGGAGATGTGCGTGCAACGGGAACACATGCACAAATCCCGTGCATGCCCGACACCGAGTTTCTCCCACCCCGCTGCACTAGGAAATTAGCGTGGCGGAGTAGGAAAATCGCCCCCTATGATTTTATGATTCTATGAATTCAATGATCTATCAAATACCATGAATGATAATTACTGACAAGAATAAAAACAAGGTTTTTCAGGACTATACATTCTCCTATCCTGTTCAAAGGTATATAAGTTGGCCTGCCTATGATGTGTTGTAATGATGCACTTTCAGAGACTTCAATAATGAACAACAATGTATTTATTTGCAAGAATCTACAAGAGCAACGACATGGCTGCAGTTAGTTATGGAATCCCCTGCCTAAGAGAACTCCTCCTCCTGGGGTGATTCCCCGCTGACAGTCCAGATTGGCCATCCAGGCCAGGTGACCCTTACTCTGCTGTGTTGCTCTTAGATGGTCAATCGCCACATGTGTATTATCCACAACTTGCCGAAATAGTGAGCAGTAACAGATCTTTACCCCTTTGTGAACAGTATTCAGTAGGAGAGAATTTGATAAATAATTTAATAGACAAAACTTTTATTTTTCTCAAATGCTTATTCCCTTTCTTTGCTCAAGGCCACTTCCATATGTGAGAATGAGAAATGTTAATTGTATTCAAATGATAGAGAATTATATTCAAAAGCACTGTCATGTGACTGCAAGTGAAAAAGTACCAGGTTATTCCTTAACAAGAGAAATGCTGAGATGAGGTGAGTTGTAGATTTGAAATCCCAGAGACAAAATATTGTTAGACTTAATTGTTTTGCTTATGGAACTGTAACCATTCACCCATGCAGAGGAATTGAATCTTTGCCAACTTGCCAACTCATTATTCTATGTGTCTGTATTTCAAGTGCAATTGTGCTATTAGACAATTACACAATTAGCACTGAAATATGTAATCAAATAAGCAGTTGTATAACTGACAAATTATTGCAGAATCTGAGATAATATCAGCAGCTGACAATATTCTGTTCTGGTTGACCTTCCATTTGTCTTCAACACGAGTCAGAAGTTAAGTTTGTTTTTAATCTCTTAATTGTCTCACATTAAGCATTGAATTATTCTCTTTATTTTCTAATTACTCCTTTGCGGGATATGGATACCACTAGCAAGCCAACAGTTATTGCCCATCCCTAGTTACTCCAGAAGGTTGTGGAGAGTTGCCTTCTCAAACTGCTGCAATCTGTGTGGTGAAAGTACTCTGACAGTGCTGTTCGGGAGAGAGTTCCAGATTTCTACCCAGCGACACAAAGGAATGCTGGTGTATTTTTAAGTCAGGATGCTGTGTGATTTGGAGGGGAATTTGTGGATGGTGATGTTCCTAGGTGCTTTCTGTCCTTTTCCTTCAAGATCACAGGTTTGGGAGATGCTTAAAAATTCTAACAGGATTAGACAGGGTAGATTCAGAAAGAATGTTCCCAGTGATGGTGGAATCCAGAACTAGGGATCATAGTTTGAGGATTAGGGGCAAATCTTTTAGAACTGAGGTGAGGAGAAATTTCTTTACCCAGAGGGTGGTGAACGTGTGGAATTCACGACCACAGAATAGAGTTCAGGCCAAAACATTGTCTGATTTCAAGAAGAAATTAGATACAGCTCCTGGGGCTAAAGGGATCAAGGGATATGGGGGGAAGGGGGATCAAAATATTGAATTCAATGATCAGCCATGATCAAAATGAATGGTGAGGCAGCCTCGAAGGGCCAAATAGCCCATTCCTGCTTCTAGTTTCCATGTTTCTAAACTTCGGTAAGTGGCTGCGTTGCATCTAGTAGATGGTACACACTGCTGCCACTCTGCTCCAGTAGTGGAGGGAATGGATATTAAGAGGTGGGCTGCTTTGTCTCAGATGATCCAAAGCGTCTTGTGTTTGTTGGAGATTTATTGAGGTAAGTGGCTTGCAGATGGTGAACAGGCTTTGAGGAGTCACAATATTTATATGTCTGATTCAGTTTAGAAGGAGATCAAATATTCAAAGGAATATAAGATAATGGGTTTATGGAATTGTTGCATTATGAAAAACAACCCACTAAGCAAAGTAAATTTGACTTCTAAGGTTTATAAGATGTGGGGTGCCACATAATTAATGTTGGGTTGAGATTAAAGCTCTCTGGAGCCTTTTTTGGAGTTTTGGTAGCATTGGAGCAGGAGTAGGCCATTCAGCACATTGAGTCTGCTCTGTAAGGTGATGAAGTCAGATTTATTATTCATCTTTACCCCATCCATCTGACAATTGCTCCGTATCCATTTATATTATTGGTTGGCAAAAATCTATCAATCTTCGATTTAAAATGATCGATTGAGCTAGCATCTACAATATGTAGACGGGAATTATGGAATGACATCATCAGGATGGGATGGGTGTTAAAACATTGAGGGGAAGGGGACTCTGATGAGCCCAGGGAGCCTGTTGAGGAAGCCCTGCCCACCAACAGCTGTGCAGTGAAATCCACAGGTCTTGCTACTTGGCACGGGCTTCTCCTACTGTTGGTTAAATCCCGTTGCTGGTGGGATGAAGCCCTTAAGCAGACATTAATTTCCCACTTAATGGCCTCAAATGACACACTAGGAGGTGAGCTATCTGACATCGCCGCTGGTATAATGGTGGTGGGGGCATGGTGGAAAGGTGGCAGGGAGACCATTCACTGGAGTTAATGAGTCCTTCTAACTTCAAACCAATCAGCGTGAGTGCTTTAGCTCCAGTCCACTGTTAGTAACCTGAGCGCTGCACTACACTATTCTTAAATATTTAAACTAGGAGCCAAATCTCCCATTGAGTGGCAATCACTGTCAAATTATCACTCTGCTCCTTTTCATGTACCTTATTCTGGAGCTACACTTTCCTCACCCAGACTGGGGCCCGAGGTCTATGAGGAAATTTGCAGCACAGCCGCTTCTGGAGGTCTGCAATGCAGCATGGGATTGTCAGGGAAGTGAAGCAAACCCCCTTTTTATGGCACCAGCAGCTGTATTCCGGCAAATTCACAGATCATAAGCACTTTGACAAGCTAGGAGTAAAGATAAGCTCTTAAGGTAATGGGTGATGTGATGGGTCAGTCGGGCATCAAGGGGGGATCTGCTGGTTAGGGGGTGGGGAGGGGGGTGTAGTTGTGGGTTAGAAAGTAGTCAGGTGTAGGGGTGATCGGGTGGTCAGTGGCGGTGGGAAGGGAGTTGTCGGGTAGCTGGGGAGTGGTGTTGCAGGGTATTTGAGTGGCTGGGAGGCGGGTGGGTTGGGAATGAGTGGGTAATCAGGGCGGGGGGCTCAATCTGGGGTCGGGTTTCAGAAGTTTGGATGTTTGGGAGGGTAATCTAGTGGTCGGAGGGCAAATCGGAAGGTGTGGGTATTTGGATGGTCAGTTGGTTTACGAGGAGGGGTAGTGAATGTGTGGGAGGCTGGGAGTTTGTTGAGGTGTCCAGTAAGGGGGTTCGTGGGTGGGGGAGTGCATAGTACTATAGTTACCCTAGGGTTAGGACTGGTTTTAGAGCTTCTAAATTTTACTTGATAACTATTCTGCCAAGAGAGTCGGAAACACCTGAATCCACCAACTTTAACTTAGAGTTTCGGAGGGTTCCAGGTGCAGAATAATTTTCCAATGGAAGGTGAAACTTTCCCGGGCAATTCCCATACAGTCCGTGCATGGGGACTTCCAGAGGACTTCCCAGTGCATTTTCTGGGGTACCTGTGTTTTACAACCATCAGGAGGACGTAAAGACTGTGCCTATAACATTTACTACTATTTCCGTCTAAGCTCCCATCCCCGTAATTTATAAGGTTAAAGTCCTTTTTACCACCCTAATTATCCTTTGTCCCAGGCTATTTGTGTCAGCCCTGCTGTTTAAAAAAACAACTACAGTTTTACAGCAAATTATTGAGCGAATAACTAACGTTGCTTCGGTTACAGCTACTGTATTATAATTACTCAAGCATCCATTGGATTCAGTATATGAAGTCTGCTTCACCTAGGCAAACACATTTTCAACTTACCTACCAGAGTGTACTGGCCAAAAGAATGGAACCGAATGTCACAGGAGATGGTAGATTGACAGGGGATTATTCATGTTATATTGATTTATTTACTATATTTAACACAATATAAATGCAATAGTTTAACCCTTTTTGGAGAAGCATTGATTTGTGTGGAACAGTTTTTGTTAGTTGTACTATCAATTCAGTTTGCTAAAACCCACTGTAAATTTGGTATCAGACTGGTAGTATAATAATTCTTAATATGTTGGATAAAGTTACTGATTAGATAAATTTACGTAACTTGAGAAAGAAAAGTGGTTTTAGGTGCTAAACAACCTTTTCTTATTCCAGGCTACAGAACTTTGTCCTTTTGAGTTAACAGACCTTTTTTTCTGTGAAATTAGTTTCTTTAAAGTACTTTTTAAAAATTGAATTCTATTTTTGATTACTGGATACCTGTTCAGCTATATGTCAAAATCTGTTTAAATATGTTTCTTTGTCCCTTCAGGAGCTATGCCTCTGACTTGACATTCATTTGTTTTTAAGAGTAAATCAATACTCCATTTTTTTATATCTGTGTATCATTAGCACCTTCAGTACCACTTTAGAAGGAGCCACAGGTGTAGCAGGGCTTTGGAAAAACACAATGTGGATGATCAGGATTGATTTTTGGAGGATCTGCTGGAGTGTGGAGTTTTGCTGGTGTTGGATTAAGGGCAGAAAAAAGCCCTGCTGTCATAAACCTGTTGGACTTTAACCTGGTGTTGTGAGACTTCTTACTGTCATTTTATTCAGCAGTTCTGAGCTTGAGCAATTAGCATTTTACAACCCTTGACATTACATACCTGATCATAGCCTGCCAGATTTTGTATGGCAAAATTGCACAGTGGTTAGCATTGCTGCCTCACAATGCCAAGGACCCGGGTTCGATTCCTGGCTTGGGCCACTGTCTGTGTGGAGTTTGCACGTTCTCCCTGTTTCTGCGCGGGTTTCCTCCGGGCACTCCAGTTTCCTCCCACAGTCCAAAGATGTGCAGGTTAGGTGAATTGGACATGCTAAATTCTCCGAACAGGCGCTGGAGTGTGGCGACTAGGGGATTTTCACAGTAACTTCATTGCAGTGTTAATGTAAGCCTCACTTGTGACTAATAAATAAACTTTAACTTTAACTTTGTCAGTTGCAAGATGGTACCTCTCAAAAATCCCCAATCACCCTTTGTATGCTATGCAACTCTCGTTCCACGCACAATGCTCTATCTCAAATATGCTGCTTAACAATGTGAAAGGGCATAGGTAACGTCCCTGGGCAACCTTGGAGCAACTCTGCTGTCATTTTATTCAGCAGTTCTGAGCTTGAGCAATTAGCATTTTACAATTTTTCTTTGCTGTACAAGGTGTTAACATTTTGTCAGCAGGTTACATTTCAGAAGTTTTAGAAGGTGTAAAATTACACATGAGAAGAATGAATAATCACATAGACGTAAGAATATGGAAATAATCACCTGTATTTCAAGCATCATCCAGCAAGATATTTCACATTTTTGCATATGCACGATGTTGCAAATTGCTTTCTCTCTCCAAGATTTTCCCTCATGCAATGCACTGATTTCTTTGCAGAAGATAACCTCTAACAGTGTGTGAGGACAGTGGTGGGAGTCCAAAAATATCAGATATCAACATTCACAAACTCAACATGCTTTCAGGTTTGTGCAATAATAATCTTACAGGTTAATCATTCACTGTTGGGAATTATTTAACATTCATTGTGTTAAGATGGGATGTTACTTCTTCGTGCAACAATGTATGCACTGTCAATTCAACGGAATAAGCATAAATAATACCCATCATCACTTTTTCACACAAGGGTCACAAATTGAGTATGAGGAAGCTGTTATTGTGAGGCTAAAACTCAGCAGGGAACTCTGTATTAGTAATCAGGTTGAGCAGTGAATGCTGGGTGAGTCATGAAACAGACAGGAAGAGGCAGCCTTGAAGTCTCAGGATGAGCAGACTGCTGCTCAGCAGAGATCTAACATGGTCTCTGGTTGCTTCATGTTTCTGAAATCTGGAGCCAGACTAGTATTGCATATTTTGTCATTATGCACCATCATACAGTCATGATTGTTTGCTTTACAAGCTGCTATTGAGCAGGAAACAACAGCAAGAGCATCTGTAATAGTCTCACAGGTATGCAGCAGTAAGCAAACCTCTCTGCTACTAAATTTGAAAAGCCGCATTCAAATACAAAGACACACTTAAGCCTGATTTTTCTTTGTTCAGAACACAAAGCACATTTGTGTACTCGAATTAAACAAAATAATTTAATATTGTCAGGATTCCAACCATCCCTTTTTTCATAGAATCATAGAATCTACAGTGCAGAAGGAGGCCATTTGGCCCATCGAGCCTGCACCAACAACAATTCCACCCAGGTCCTGTCCTATCCCCGTAACCCCACATATTTTACCCTCCTAATCCCCCTGACATTAAGGGGCAATTTATCCTGGCCAATCAACCGTATCCGCACATTTTTGGACTGTGGGAGGAAATCAAAACACCTGGAGGAAACCTACGCTGACACGGGGAGAATGCGCAAACTCCACACAGTCACCCGAGGCCAGAATTGAACCCAAGTCCCTGGCGCTGTGAGGCAGAAGTGCTAACCACTGTGCCACTGTGCCACCCAATCTTGCACTATGAAACAACGGTAGCATAGTCCATTAAATTGGACTAAAGACCATTTTATAGACTGCCAATTTTCACTTGGGGAAGAGGATCAGTGTGAAAGTGTGAAGATTATGGGATGTTCTGGCCTCGGTCGTCCCAAAACCGGAAAATCCCGCCCAAGGTCAATGGACCTTTGCATGGTTCGTGTCCCACTCACTGCGATTCACTTGGTGGGTGGGATGGGAAAATTCTGCCTTGAGTGCAGACTTGGAGAAAGTGAGTAGTGTCAAGTAACTGGGGTGAGTGGTGGTAGTGGATTGAAACATGGAAATGGAAATGAAACAAAGGATTTGCTCTGGTTAGAGTAATTTCACGAGGTGCAGTAGAATGTTATGCGATAAAACAATACACTGAACCCAAAAGGAAGAAAATACAAGACCACTTGTGACATGGGCCTTGTTGTATAGTGCAGAGACTTAGGCAACATCAAGAAGAGAGGGATAATGACTGGATACTAATGAGATACAGATGCTGAGATAGGTGGATGGAGTCATGGGAATGGACAAAAGCAGGAACCAGCACATCAGGGGATCAGCGAAGATTATGGGAGCATCAAAGAAAGTAGCAAAGAAGGGATTGAAATGGTGTGGTCTTATGTTGCAGAGAGAGAGAAAAAATGTGGTGAGGTGAGTGACGGAGGAGGCGATGGCCCAGTGGTATTATCGCAAGACCTATTAATGCAGAAACTCAGCTAATGTTCTGGCGACCCATGTTAAAATCCCACTATGGCAGATGGTGGAATTTGAATTCAATAAAAAATATCTGGAATCAAGAATCTACTGATAACCACAAAACCATTGTCGATTGTCGAAAAACCCCATCTGGTTCACTAATGTCCTTTAGGGAAGGAAATCTGACGACCTGACCTGGTTTGGCTTACATGTGACTCTAGAGAAACAGCAATGTGGTTGACTCTCAACTCCCCTCTGAAATGGCCAAGTGAGACACTCAGTTTCAAGGGCAGCTAGGGATGGACAATAAATGCTGACTCAGCCAGCGACACCCATGTCCCACAAGTGAATAAAAAGTTGGGACTGTCAAGAAGAAGCAGAAGAGGGAAGCCTAAGACCAGATGGAAAGATGTGATGACAAGAGACTTAAACGCAGCAGAATTGGAAGAGGAATGGAAGACTGACAGGAGGAAATGAAGAAGAATGATCAAACAGTAGCGCGGTGACCAAAAGTAAAATGAAACAAGTTGAGAGAACAAAGATCAAAAGAACAAAGAAAATTACAGCACAGGAACAGCCCTTCAGCCTTCCAAGCCTGCACCGAACATGCTGCCTAACTGAACTAAAAACACACGCAGACATGGGGGGAGAATGTGCAACCTCCGCACAGACAGTGACCCAAGCCAGGAATTGAACCCAGGTCCATGGCGCTGTGAGGCAGCAGTGCTAACCACTGTGCCACCGTGCTGCAGAATAAGCGGTGTGTTAGAGAAAGTTGGGTGGCATGACCCTCCCCCGCCACCCCCCCTCCCCCCACCTCCTCAGTGCAGGATCTTATATCACGTTACCTCAGAAAGCACATTGCAAAACCCCAGACGAAGAGCATAGTTAATAATTAAAATGCATACACTGAAGAAGAGCTGGTGGACTTAGGACCAAATATATCCAAAACGGTGAGCTTGACGTCCGTGGTCGGGAAGTTGTTGGAGAGGATTCTTAGAGATAGGATGTATGCGCATTTAGAAAGGAATAAACTCATTAACGATAGTCAGCATGGTTTTGTGAGAGGGAGGTCATGCCTCACTAACCTGGTGGAGTTTTTTGAAGAAGTGACTAGAATGGTTGACGAGGGAAGGGCCATGGATGTCGTCTATATGGACTTTAGTAAAGCGTTTGACAAAGTCCCTCATGGTAGGTTGGTGCAAAAGGTTGGATCTCATGGGATAAAGGGGGAGGTGGCTAGATGGGTGGAGAACTGGCTTGGTCACAGAAGACAGAGGGTGGTAGTGGAAGGGTCTTTTTCCGGCTGGATGCCTGTGACTAGTGGTGTTCCGCAGGGCTCTGTATTGGGACCCCTGTTGTTCGTGATTTATATAAACGATCTGGAAGAAGGTGTAACTGGGGTGACCAGTAAGTTTACGGACGACACGAAAATGGCTGGACTTGCAGATAGTGAGGAACATTGTCAGAGGCTACAGAAGGATATAGATAGGCTGGAAATTTGTGCAAAGAAATGGCAGATGGAGTTCAATCCAGATAAATGCGAAGTGATGCATTTTGGTAGAACTAACGTAGGGGGGAGCTATACGATAAATGGCAGAACCATAAAGGGTGTAGATACGCAGAGGGACCTGGGTGTGCAAGTCCACAGATCCTTGAAGGTGACGTCACAGGTGGAGAAGGTAGTGAATAAGGCATATGGCATGCTTGCCTTTATAGGACGGGGCATAGAGTATAAAAGTTGGGGTCTGATGTTGCAGTTGTAAAGAACGTTGGTTCGGCCGCATTTGGAATACTGCGCCCAGTTCTGGTCGCCACACTACCGGAAGGACGTGGAGGCTTTAGAGAGAGTGCAGAGGAGGTTTACCAGGATGTTGCCTGGTATGGAAGGGCTTAGTTATGAGGAGAGATTGGGTAAACTGGGGTTGTTCTCACTGGAAAGACGGAGGATGACAGGTGACCTAATAGAGGTGTATAAAATTATGAAAGGCATAGATAGGGTGAACGGTGGGAAGCTTTTTCCCAGATCGGTGGTGACGTTCACGAGGGGTCATAGGTTCAAGGTGAGCGGGGTGAGGTTTAACACGGATATCAGAAGGACGTATTTTACACAGAGGGTGGTGGGGGCCTGGAATGCGCTGCCAGGCAAGGTGGTGGAGGCGGACACACTGGGAACGTTTAAGACTTATCTAGATAGCCACATGAACGGAGTGGGAATGGAGGGATACAAAAGAATGGTCTAGTTTGGACCAGGGAGCGGCGCGGGCTAGGAGGGCCGAAGGGCCTGTTCCTGTGCTGTATTGTTCTTTGTTTGTTCTTTGTTCTAGATTCCACCCTTTTTTGATAAAGATTGTCAAGTGAAAATTTCCTGGATTTCCTCAAAATGGCTTTCAGCAATGGGCACCAGCTGGTGGATTTGCTGCAACCATTTTGATATTTCAGTCACAAAGTTGTGCAGAATGCAGCACATTGCACTTAATATGCCAACTTGCCCTCAATTAAACTGCATATAGCATAACCCTCGAGCTGGTTAAATGTCGGGTCTATAGCTTCAAGAGCTCAGAGATATGCTTCATGGAATTCATTGACTTTGAATTCTTTGAGACATCTGCTGAGCTTAACCGAAATGGTTTGTGCCATTAACAAATATTAATATATCGAGCCTCACCTCCGTCTGCTTATATTTTGCAATAGATACAGTTTTATGACACAGTGTATCATCCTCAACAGATTTAATTTTTAAACTGAACCTGGTTTCAACCAAAAAAAGACACAATTGAAAGATCGAACAGCAAGACCTGCTGCATTTAATATTTAAGTCTGTCAGAAGGAGATTCTGTGCCAGTGCTGACAGTCATACTTGGAGTCATCTGAAAGGAAGCAACTTGTCATTTTGTTTGCACTGTCAAATCGTCGGACAAGGCTTGATTTCATTACCATTTCTGTGAGCACCTAAGGACACAGGAAGGAACATGAGAGAAAGAGTAAGCCACATAACTCCCTGAACCTGTCCATCACTCAATTAGTAAGAAGTCTCACAACACCAGGTTAAAGTGCAACAGCTTTATTTGGAATCATGAGCTTTCCTCAGGTGAGATTGATGAAGAAGCAGCGCTCCGAAAGCTTGTGATTCCAAATAAACCTGTTGGACTTTAACCTGGTGTTGTGAGACTCCTTACTGTGCTCATCCCAGTCCAATGCCGGCATCTCCACTTTATCCTTGAATTAGGCCATGGCTGACCAGTGTCTTACCTTCATCTGCCCACTTTGGGTCCATACCCCTCAATCCCCTTGTCCATTAAAAATGTATCAATCGCAGTTTTGACATTTACAATTGAACGAGCCTTACTGCTTTTTGAAGGATCAAGTTCTAGATCTATACTCGCCTTTGAGTGAATAACTGCTACTTAACATCGCTCCATAACGGTCAAGCACTGTTGTTAAGGCAGGTCACCTTGGTCTGGGCTCCCACTCCAGAGGAAATAAGTTTTTTCCATTTAACTTATCCAATCCAGTAATCATATTAAACACCTTTTTCTTTTTTCATTTATAGGATGTGGGCATCGCTGCCCAAGACAGCATTTATTGCCCATCCCTTGAGAAGGCGGTGGTGAGCTGTCTTCTTGAACCCCTGAGGTGTAGGTGCACCCACAATGCTGTTAGGAAGGGAGTTCCAGGATTTTGATTCAGCAACAGTGAGGGGATGGCAAAATATTTCAAAGTCAGGATAGGGAGGCCAACTTCCAGGTGGTGGTGTTCCCAGGTGCCCTTGTCCTTCTAACTGATAACAGTCATGGGTTTGGAAGATGCAGTCTAAGGAGGCTTGGTGAGTTCCTACAGTGTATCATATAGTTGGTACACACAGCTGCCACTGTTCGTCAGCAGTGGAGGGAGTGAATATTTGTGGAAGAGGTAGTAATCAAATGGGTTGCTTTGTCCTGGGTGATATTGAGCTTCTTGAGTGTTGTTGGAGCTGCATTCATCCAGGCAAGTAAAGAGTATTCCATTACACTCCTGACTTGTGCCTTGTCGATAGTGGATAGGCTTTGGAGAGTCAGGAGGGAGCTACTCACTGCAGGATTCTTAGCTTTTGACCAGCCCTCATAGCCACAGTATTTATATCGTTGGTCCAGTTCAGTTTCTGGTCAATGGTAACCCTCGTTGTGTTGACAGTGGGAAATTCAACAATGTTAATGCCATTGAGTGTCAAGGGGCAATCCTCTCTTGTTGGAGATGGTCATTGCCTGGCACTTGTGTGGTGCGAATGTTACTTATCATTTGTCAGCCCAAGCCTGGATGTTGTCCAGATTTTGTTACAGTCGGACATGGACTGTTTTAGTATCTGAGGAATAGGGGAATGGTGCTGAATATTGTCCAGTCATCAGCGAACATTTCCACCTCTGACATTATGATGGAAGGAAGGTCGCTGATGAAGCAGCCGAAGATGGTTAGGCCTCGGACACTACCCTGAGGAACTCTTGCAGTGATGTGCTGCATGATTAAACACCAACCCCCACAACCATCATTCTTTGTGCCAGGAATGACTGTTCTCCCCCAATTCTGACTGAAACGTTTTGCTTAGGCTCCCTGATACCACATTAGGTCAAATGCTGCCTTGATGTCAAAGGCAATCAATCTCACTTTACCTCTGGAGTTCAGCTCTTTTGTCCATGATTGAACCAAGGTTGTGATGAGGCAGCGGCCAAGTGGCCCTGGCAGAACCCAAACTAGCATCAGTCAGCAGGATTAGTGCTGAGTAAGTGCCACTTTACACATAATCAAGAGTAAGTAATGTTTATTTATTAGTCACAAGTAAGGCTTACATTAACACTGTGTAATGAAGTTACTCTGAAAATCCCCTAGTCGCCACACTCCGGCGCCTGTTCGGATACACTGAGGGAAAATTTAGCATGGCCAATTCACATAACCTGCATATCTTTGGACTGTGGGAGGAAACCGGAGCACCCGAAGGAAACCCACGCAGACACAGGGAGAATGTGCAAACTCCACACAGATAGCGATCAAGCCGGGAATCGAACCCGGGTCCCTAGCGCTGTGAGGCAGCAGTGCTAACTACTGTGCCACCATGCCACCCACTGATGGGGCAGTAATATGCCGGGTTAGACATATCTGAGCAATTTTCCACGTTGCCAGGTAGATTCCAATGTTGGAGATGTAATGGAACAGATTAGCTAGATTTGCTAAGGGCGCAGCAAGTTCTGGTGCCCAGGTTTTCAGTACTATTGCTGGAATATTCTCAGGTCCATAGTCTTTGCAGTATCCAGTGTCTTCAGTCATTTCTTGATATCATGTGGAGTGAATAGAATCATGTGAAGACTGATATCTGTGATGCTGGGGACCTCCGGAAGAGGCTGAGATGGATCATCCGCTCAGTATTTCTCACTGAAGATTGTTGAAAATTCTTCAGCCTTATCTTTTGCACTGACATGCTGGGGCCCTCCACCATTGAGGATGGGGGTATTTGTGGAGCTTCCTCATCCAGTGAGTTAATTGCCCACCACCATTCACAGCTGGATGTAGCAGGACTAACCCGAATGCAGAGCTTAGGTCTGATCCAATGGTTTTGGAATTGGTTACCTCTATTACTTGCTGCTTATACTGTTTGGCATTTAAATAGTCTTGGGATACTATTCTGCTGCTGCTGATGGCCCACAGCACCTCAAGAATACCTAATCTTGAGTTGCTAGATCTGTTTGAAGTCTATCTCATTTAACGCAATGGTAGTACCACACAACATGGTGGAGGGCATGCTCAATGTGCAGATGGAATTTTGTTTTCACAAGAACTATGTGGTGGTCACTCCTACCAATACTGTCTTGGACAGATGCATCTGCAGCAGGCAGATTCGTGAGGGTGAGGTCAAGTATATTTTTCCCTCTTGTTGGTCCCCTCACCACCTGCTGCAGTCCTAGTCCAGCAACTATGTCCTTTAGGACCCCACCAATTCAGTCTGTGGTGGTGCTACTGAGCCACTCTTGGCGATGGACATTAAAGTTCCCCACCCAGAGTACATCCTATGCCCTTGCCTTCCTCAATGCTTCCTCCAAGTGTTGTTCAAAATGGAGTAGTACTCTGTCGAGGAGGACAGTAGTTGATGATCATAGATTCATAGAATCCCTACAATGCAGAAGGAAACCATTTGGCCCATCGAGTCTGCACCGACTGCAATGCCACCCAGGCCTTATTCCCGTAATCCCACATATTTACCCTGCTAATCCCCCTGACACTAGGGTCAACTCAGCATGGCCAATCAACTTAACCCGCACATCTTTGGAGAGTGGGAGGAAACCAGAGTACTTGGAGGAAACCCACGCAGAATGTGAAAACTCCACACAGACAGTGACCCGAAGCCGGAATTGAACTCAGGTCGCTGGTACTGTGAGGCAGCAGTGCTAACTACTGTGCCACCGTGCCTCATAATGTTTCCTTATCCATACCTGACCAAGTGCCATGAAACTTCATGGAGTCCAGAATCAATGTTTACGGCTCCCAGGGGAATCCCTCACAACTCTGTATCACTGTGCCACCAACACTTCTGGGTCTGTTCTTCCAGTGGGCCAGGACATACCAGGAATCGTGATGGTGGTGTCTGGGACATTATCCGTAAGGCATGATTCCGTAGGTGGGACTATGTCAGTCTGTTGCTTGACGATTCTGTGAGACAGCTCTCCCAATTTTGGAACAAGCCCCCGGATGTTGGTGAGGAGGACTTTGCGGGGCTGACTTGGCTGAGTTTTCCATTGTTGTTTCCAGTGCCAAGGCTGATGCTGGATGGTGCACCTCCATTAGATCATCCCTTAATCTTTTAAACGCATCCAAGTACCAGCCAACTACATGGAACCTGTCTTCATAGTTTAATCCTTTCAGCCACAGCATCATTCTGATGACTCTGCATTACATCCTCTCCAATGTATCCTTTCTGAGGTGGGTGCCAAGAAGTAAACAAAGAACTCCAAATGGGGGTTTATTCACTGCTTTATATAGCCATAACATAATTTCTACCCCTCTGTGTTCTCATCCTCTTAAGATAAAGTCAAACATATTTGTATTTTTATTTTTTGTACCTGTCAGCTAGTTTTTAGCAATTTTTGTACTTGGACCCTTAAATCATTTTGCCTTTCACTGTTCCAAGCTTCTAATGATTTAGAAATTACGCCAATTTATCTATCTTCAATCGAAAGTGAATGACATCACATGTTTGCACATTGTACACCATTTGCCCCACTCACTAAACCTCTCAACCTCTCTTTGCAGCTTTCTGCACCTATCTGTACTTTTAATTATGCTACCTGTGACGTTAGTTTACCTTAAGAAATGTTTTTTCTAAATCATGTTTACTGCAGTTGTAAGCAGGCCTTTTTGGCTTCAATTGTTTTCTCATTATGGCACTGGTTTGGCTGGAGGAGTCTTTTCATTGCTGCTTAAGCAGAGTTTGTTTATTTTTACTGGGATGTTTATGACTCTGCATTGTTCGGGGGAAAACTGGTTGGCAGGTCAGGTGACAGGAGCCCTTTCATTTTCAGTTTGAGCTGCTGTTTAGTTTTTTTTAGAAAGGACATTAAGCTGGAAAGAAGTGTCTCTCTCCCCCTGGTTTTGGAAATTCTGCTGGTTATCTGAAAGCAAGGTCTTGCCTTTCTGAAGGAGGGAATCTGCTGTTGGTGGCTTGCCGAGAGTCCCTGGTGTTTTGGGAAACTGTTCTGACTTCAAACTGTTCTGACTCTATCCAAAGAACTACAGGCTTCTTCCAAAGGACTCAAATCCAGTATCACATGAGCATTAATCAATGCTGCATTAAACCCATTTGAGAGGTCTTGTTTATGGGATTGGTTTGCTTGGGACATCTCCTATATTTGTTAAGGCTTATACATTATCGTGGTTGTTTTGGTGTTGTTTATAATTGATCGAAGGTATTGCTAATATCCTTACTATACATGTGAATTATATTCTTAAATAAACTTTCTTTGATAAATGCTCCCTAGTGGGTCATTTGAAACATACCTGAAGTGAAACATATAATGCTTATCCGAGCCAAATTCAAGATGCAAAACCTATGATCCTGGCGGGCTCCATAAAACACTTTGGAGTTTCTGACCTGAACTATAACATACTTTAGCTGGGGTTATCAGCAAACTTGGATGTATTTGTCAATATTCTTTCATCAAAGTAATTTATAAATATAAATAAAGTGGGACAATACAAGTACTTATAAGATACCAAATGGATTGTACACCTATTTCTTCTATCCTGTCTGCTAACATCTTAACCACTGTCATAACCAATTTGATGTATTCGGGAAACCAACTTCTGACTGGATGATCACTTTCCAGTTATCTGTCATTTTACTCCTCCATTTACCATGGCTAATCCACCAAACCTATACATCTTTGGACACAAGGGACAATTTAGCAAGGCCAATTCACCTAACCTGCACATAATTGCACTACAGGAGGAAACCAGAAAACCCAGAGGAAACTCACGCAAACACGGGGAGAACATGCAAACTCCACATAGGCAGTCAACCAAGGCCTGAATTGAACCCGGATCCTTGGCGTTGTGAGGAAGCAGTGCCAATCATTGTGCCACCATGCTACATTTCTTGCAATATTTTCAGTTTCATTTTGGATTTCTCAAATGCAGTTTATTTTTGTTTTTCTACAATTTCCATAAATATTGGAGCAATTTGCCAGTTTTGATGGAATCTGCAGTTTGAGGGGCCAGTGGGGGGACTGTGTGCAAGCTGTTACCCAAACAGATTGCTTGTCAAATGTTGTGTTGTGCGCACTGACCCTGATTTCAAAGCTTGTATTTTTCTGAGTCAGATCAAAACTGAAAGGGAAACTGAAACTTCAGGTTTCGAGGGAAACTGAAACTGGTTGAAACCTAATAAAAGACAGAGACCCATTCGTACTTGGATCACAGTGTTACAGTGCATCCAGGTTGAAGGAAATGAAGGCTGGATCCAGGAACTGGCAACAGGCAAATACAAAGTTTCTGCTGTGGTTTCTGATTTAAAGAAGTGATTGATTGACCAGAATCAGCTGTAGTGTGCACAGGGTTGTCACTGTGGGTTCAGACAAAGGTAATGCATTTACAACATCAAGACTGTCATGAGTAGAGCTGAGGAGGGTTTGGAGAAAAACACAAGTTTGTTAAATTTTATGTGGGCCCATTACAGGCAGAGACAAGAAAATTGATAATGGGGAATAGGAAATAGCAGACAAACTAAACAAATAATTACTGTCTGCCTTCAGTGAGGAAGATACAAAAAATTCCGAGAAATACAAGAGAAACAAGGGACTAGTGGGAGTGAAGAACTGAAAGCAAAAGTTAATGAAGAAAGGAGTACTGGAGAAATTAATGTGACTGATAGTTGATGAATGCACTTGACTTCAAGATCTACACCCCAGAGTGTAGAAAGAGTTCCCTGTGGAGATAATGGATATGTTGGTGGTCATCTGCCAAAATTCTACAGATTTTGGAACAGTTTCTACTGATTGGAAGATAGCAAATGTTTAAGAAAGGAGGGAAAGAGAGGAAACCAGGAACTACAGACCTGTTAGACTGATGCCAGTAGTCAGAAAAATGTGAAAATCTAATGTTAAAAGATGTGATAATTGAACATTTCAAAAACAATAGTAGGATTGGGTAGAATCAACATGGATTTATGAAAGGAAAATCATGTCTGAAAACCCATGGGGCGGCATGGTAGCACAGTGGTTAGCAAAGATGTCTCACAGTGCCAGGGACCCAGATTCTATTCCGGCCTTGGGTGACTGTCTGTGTGGAGTTTGCATGTTCTCCTTGTTTCTCCTTGTTTCTGCGTGGTTGCTCTAGTTTCCTCCTCTGGTTTCAGTCCAAAGATGTGCAGGTTAGGTGGATTGGCCATGGTAAATTGCCCCATAGTTTCCCGAGATGTGCAGTTTAGATGGATCAGCCATGATAAGCGTGCAGGTTTACAGGGATAGGGCAGATGGGGGGGAGCATGGGTGGAGTACTCTTTTGGAGAGTCAGTGCAAACCCAATGGGCCGAATGGCCTCCTTCTGCTCTGTAGGGATTCTATGATTCACTGGAGTGCTTTGAGGATGCAACGAGTGAAATAGATAATGGGGAATTTGTGGATGTGATGTATTTGAATTTTTAGAAGGCTTTCAATAAGGTCCCATGCAAGAGGTTAGTAAACACAATGAGAGTACATGGGTTCGGTGTAGTATACTGTCAACGATTGAGAATTGGTTAATGGACTGAAAAAAAGTAGGTAGCAATAAATGGGAATAAAAGTTCAGCAAGTAATTGGGAAGGTCTTTATTTCATAAGGAATGGAGCATAAAAATAGAGAAGTCTTGCTAAAATCATACAAACACTCATTAGAACACACCTGGAATACTGTGAACAGCTTTGGTCTCCTTATCTAAGGAAAAATACACTGGCATTGGTGGCAGTCCAGAAAAGGTTCACCAGGTTGATCCTAGGTATGGAGGGATTTTCTCATGAGAAGAGTTTAAGTAGGTTGGGCCTCTGGAGATCAGAAGAATTAGAGGGAACCTTATTGAGACATAAAGGATTCTCATGGGGCTGGACTAGTAAATTCTGAGAGGTTGTTTCCATTTATGGGAGGTTCCAGGACCAGAGGGCATAATCTCAGAGTAAGGTGTCATCCATTTAGGACAGCAATGAGAAGGAATTTCTTCTCTCAAACGTTAGTGAATCAGTGGAACTCTTTAACCCAGAGAGCGATATACCACTTATGCCCATTGAACTATTTTTGCTTCATGATAAATACTATCAGCATGGCCCAATCTCTTACATTAATGGGTTTGAGGACCTCCTCCTTGACCAGTCTCTCTACTTCTATCTTGACCTTAGGACTGATGGTATACGACACTGACCTTGCATTTAAGCATCTTGCTTGGCTTTTGTCCTTAATCTGTGATCTCTTTCATGCTTCCTAGCTCTCCAGGAAAGACAATGGCATATTTCTTTAAAAGCTTCAATAAAGAACTGCTTTGGACTCTGACATAAGATTCACCTGGACCCAGTTTAACTTGATTTTCTCCAGCCATGTTCTCCTCATTAGGGTTGGATATTTACCTTTAACGACATGCAGGGACATTGATACAACCCCTCAACAGAAATCTTCTCTAATGTAGGTTTTTAGTATTATCTTTGATGGTTTTAAGGTGATATGACAGTTTCTCTTGGTAAATAGTTTCTGGTGCCAACGAAAATGTTGCTCCAGTGTCCACCTTCATTTTCATCAGTTGTCGATCCAATGAATGAGTGACTCACTAATGGTTTGTTGCACCCGCAATGGCCAGTACATTCAATGACAATTTGCCACCTGACCATGACTCTGATCCTTTGTATCCTGTGGTCCTTTTCTTTCTATTTGGTTTTCCATTTATTACAGTTGTTTCTTGCCTTTTATAGTTTTTATTTGGAGCTTGTAGTTTGTTTTTCCAACGCGCCCATTCAATATGCCCATTTTTACCACAATTTCTGCATTATGCATCTTTACTCCAGCAAATTGCTGCTATGTGCTCAGGTTTTGCACATCAGTGGCAATTCTGAACTTGCGTCTGTGTCTGGGTTTCAACCAATACCCAAAGGATTTTAGTACTCAAGCTTAATTCTTGGGTTTCCATAGCTGTTAATTCCATTGATATCATGACTTCTAAAGTCTTCTTTCAATTTTACTTTTTGTTAGCAGTCTTTTTGGACAGTGTCGCTTCTTAACACACAGATTAGTCTGTCTCTAATGATGTCGTTCAAGACATCTCCAATTCCACAGTAATCAGCTAATATCTTTTAAGTGTAATTGATTCATTTTCTCGTTGGTTATGTTTATGGAACTAGAACTGCTTGCCGACGACCAAAGGTTTAGTTGAGAAGTGGCCCTACAATACCTCCACAATCTCGTCATAGTTTTCAAGCCTAGTTTTTCTGGCTGCACCAGACTTCACAGGAGATTGAATGTTTTTCCCCTCATGACACTCAGGAAAGTTGGAATGACTATTCCATCGCAATTTTGTTCACTTGGGACAATGTTTTTGAATCTTTCAGTGTATGACCTCCATCATTCCCTGTGCTCATCATATGGTCTCATGGCACCAAAACCTCCCACCACTTTACTATGGCAAAGGCTTGGAAAAGCACAATGTGCCAAAAGGTTTTTAGCACTACCTCATTTATTTTTCTTTCAAACAAGGTAACCCTGAGCTCAGCATGTTTCCTTCTGAATTTTGCATCATCACCAGCTTTAAATTATTGTTGCAGTGTATTTTATTTTTACTCACGATGCTCCCTGTCCTGTTCCAGCTCTTTCCGGTAAACAAATGGCGATTTTCTTTTTCTTCAAAATCTTTGCTTAACTTTTGGTTCTTTCAACGTCTGCTACCATTATTCAGCACCCCTCCATTGCCAGCTTTGGTGTAGTGTTGGTTTTCTCTTCTTGATCCTTTTTGGATGTCTGCAGAAATTTCTACATTTTTAAAAATTTCTCCGGGGAGTCTGTCAGTTCTGGCCACGTCATCACCCATTTTCTGTGTGGTATTTTTAAAGTTAGGCTTGAAGACAAATAAACAAGGGCTTTATTAGAATGGTGTTTACTCTAGAGGCTGCTGGCTAGACTGCATGTTTTCCCACAAAAGCAGCTGATGATGACATCAAGACATCAAATGATTGGACTCTTAAGTAAAGTAATCTTCTTCCAATTAGAAACAAACATAAATACAAAATCAGAGTATTTCTTAAATGGTGAGAGATTGGAAATGTTAATGTTCAAGGGAACCTTGGTATCCTAGTTTATGAATAAAAATCAGCATGCAGACGTAGCAAGCAATTAGGAAGACAAATGGTGTGTTAGCCTTTATTGGAAGAGGATTTGAGCGCAGGAGTAAAGAAATCTTGCTGCAATTGTACGCAACCTTGGTAAGAATATACCTGGAGTATTGTACAATTTTAGTCTTCTTCCCGAAGGAAGGGTACACTTGCCATAGAGCAAGTGTAACAATGGGCCTGATTTTACCATTTTCACTCTAAGTGCTGAATCTGGGTTCAATTCAGATCTGACTTGGAAACCTGCTTTCAGGCGTCCCCATATGCACTCAGCCTGAAAAAAAAATTGCGTGTCCCATTCACGCTGTGGGTGGGGCTTATCACACCCGAAACGATTGGAGCTCTGAACTGCGCATGTGCAGTTAGACAAAAATTTGAAAAAGCGTGCCCGTGTCAGATCGCTCCCAAGCCGCAGAAAGCGGAGAAAGCATCCCGGGAGGAAAGCGCGCGAGCGATGGTGCACGCACATATCACTGTCCCCCTTATTCACCCACCTCCCCGCTACCCAGACCAATCGTGACTCCCTACCCCCTTCCCCCCCCCACAGCGATCGCCCACAGAGTGGCAGCAGATCCCCCTTCCCCCCTCTCCTCCCCCACCAGAGATCCATCTGCCCCCCCCCCCCCCACCCCCGGCACCAGTGAGTGATCGGGCCCTTCCCCCCACCACAGGTACATCTTACCTGCCTCCCTCCTCCCCCCGCCCCCCAGAGAATGGTCTGGCCTCACTCCCCCCGCCCCCCCAGAGGAACATCTGACCCACCTCCTCCCTCCCCACCAGACAATGATTGGGCCTCCCCCCCCCCCCCTCTCCCCAACCAGACAACGATCTGGCCTCACTCCCTTCACCCGCACCCCCCCCATCCCCCCCGCAACCAGAGAATGATCTGACCTGCCTTCCTCTTCCCCCCCCACCACTGGTCTGAGTCAGAGAGCCGTTGGAAGCTCTGAACTCTCCTCTTCAGCAGCTGGATCGCCCGATTCAGACTTTTATTCAGCAGGTTCATTTCGGCACGATTCCGGATCGGCGAACGCGGTGGTAAAGGGGGAGATGCTGGTAAAGTTGGGCGGGCAGTTCATTAATTCAATTGAAATACATGCAAATACATTTAAATCGCCATTGCGTCCGTTTCGGGCGAGAAGCGGATCGCGGCCATTCCCGGGTTTCGGTAAAGTAGCCATCTGTGCGGACATGGGCACGGATCGCGTTAATGGCCTCACACCCGACTTTACCACGTTTTCGCGCCCGTTTTCACAATGGTAAAAAAGGGCCCAATGTTTCAGCAGACTGATTCGTGGGATGATGGGATTGTCCTATAAGGAGAGATTAAGGAACTGAGCCTGCCTTCTTTAGAGTTCAAAAGAATGAAAGGTGATACCATTGAACTATACAAAATTCTCTTGTCTGGGGGTTCTAGAATCAGGGGGAAGCAGTCTCATAATAAGAGTTAGGTCATTTAGGACTGAGATGAGGAGGAATTCCTTCACACAGAAGATGGTAAATATTTAGAATTCTCTACCTCAGAGGACTGTGGAGACTCAGTCAAGACAGACTCCAGTAGATTTCTGGATGGTAAAGATGTCACAGAATATGGGATAATGTGGGAAAAGATCAGCCATCATCTAAATAAATGGCAGAGCATGCTCAAGTGGTTGAATAGCCTACTTCTGCTCCTATTTCCTGTGTCCATAGAACTTGGGTTGATTGGGAGTTGCTGTGGCTAACTCCTTGAGAAAAAAGGAAATGGAATTTTACGTGAGGGACTTCTGCTGAGTGGATCGCAAGATTTATCTTTGTTCTATCTGCTATTTAATGTGTAACTTCTAGCTTACATTGACGGCAATTTGCCTGTAAATACATGTTTACATTGATTTTAGTTTGATCGTTGAAGTGAAAGTTATAAGCGGAATCTTGTCCATTGGGTTGGATTCATTCGATAAATTTGTTTTTTTTTTGGTTTGTTGTTCTCCACAGAGATCTTAACACAATCTAAGGATCCTGAACCAAGAGTTTTGAACAGAGCACTTACAATTTCCTTCCTTATTTTGTTTTATTTAATAGCTTGTGGTGGATCTCATTAGTTTCTGTAAAGATTTGTCTATCTTGTGTGGCATTACTTTTTCCATTTTGTTTACTTTTTAATAAGATCATTTAATTGTTTTCCCTTGATTTATTTTTACTTGTCTTATCTGGTACTTTGTATTTTTCCTTCACTTTGAAAACTTATGTAGAGTAAATATTTTAGCAGTTTTTTAAAATTTTCAATTATATTAGCTTGTGTTTTGCTCTAATTGATCCCCTATACTCTTAGTCACTTTTTATCATCAGTAGTAACTTTCAGCATTGTCTTTGATGTTGCTCATAGGTTTTTACATGGGATCTTTGAATCATGGAATGGTTAACACATAGAAAGGGACCTTTCATTCATCATTTCCATGCTCACTCTCTGTAAGAATAACTCAGCTTATCCCGTTTCCCTGTTCTTTCCCTGTAACCCTGCAATTTTTTTTCCCTTCAGCTGCTCATCTAATTCCCTTTTGAAACCCACACTTGAATCTGTCTCCACCACAGATGGTACATTCAGATCCTCACACTCTGCATAAAACATTTTTCTTCATGCCACCTCTGATTCTTTTGCCAATCACATTAAACTGATGTCCCCTGGCTCTCAACCCTTCCATTGATGGGAACTTGATTTTTTTGTCAACTGCCCAGACTCTCATGATTTTGAACATACCGATCAAATCTCCTCTCAATCTTCACTTTAAGGAGAACAACTACAACTTGTCCAATCTATCCATGTATCTGTAATCCCTTTTCTCTGGAACTTGGGTGGCACGGTAGCACAGTGGTTAGCCCTTCTGCTTCACAGCTCCAGGGACCTAGGTTCGATTCCCGGCTTGGGTCACTGTCTGTGTGGAGTTTGTACATTCTTCTCGTGTCTGCGTGGGTTTCCTCCGGGTGCTCCGGTTTCCTCCACAGTCCAAAGATGTGCGGGTTAGGTTGATTGGCCATGCTAAAATTGTCCCTTAGTGTCCTGAGATGTGTGGATTAGTGGGTGAAATATGTAGGGATATGGGGCTAGGGCCTGGGTGGGATTGTGGTCGGTGTAGACTCGATGGGCCAAATGGCCTCTTCCTGCACTGTAGGGTTTCTATGATTCTATTGATGTAAATCTTTTCTGCATCGTCCTCAAAGCTTTCACATCCTTCCTAATGTGAGTGCCACAAATTGGAACAATGCACCAGTTGAGGTCAAACTAGTGTCATCGCAACTTTCTTGCTTTTGTACTCTATGACTGTATTTATAAAGCTCAGGATCCCATGTGCCTTATTAACTATTTTCTCAAACTGTCCTGCCAACTTTGATGATTTGTACACATATATCCCCAGATATCTTGGTTCTTGCAACCATTTGTGCTTGTACTCATTTTTAATAGCTCTTACTAATTTCTCTATATCCCTTTGCAGTTCTGTGTAATTCTCTTCATCCTGAAGATCCCATGGATTTTCCATGACTATCTATGGAACTTGTGAGGTCCCAGACTCTTCACAGCTGTCTAGCTACTTACCTTCTAAGCAACTGTGCCCTGGATCAGTCACACACTTTGCTGGGCTCCGCCTTCTGAGCCATTGTCCTACCAACTTGTTAGGATTTTCTGCCTCATCCGCTGTTACACGTCTTTGTTCACATTAGAAGGAGAGGTGTTCGTACAACACACCAGAAGAAGCTGATGGGCTCCTCACAAGAACATAGGAATTAGAAGCAGGAGAACGCCATTCAACCCTTTGACCCAGCTCCACCATTCAGTTTGATCATGGCTCACCTGATTGTGGCCTCTACCTAACACCTTGAATATGTTCAATGACCCAGCCTGCACTGCTCTCACTTAAACTTGCATGACTGCTGAGTCAAGATCCCAGGATATGGCCACGAGGCTGTCTTACATTCTTCTCTTCAATGTAAACATACCAATTATATAACAGGGATTGGTAGGACAATACATGTGTTTTTTATTTGAAGATCACGCTATATAAGATGAAGTTAACTGGGAGACTATGCATAGCACATCTGACTCCTCCTTCTGCTTGTAGGCTGAATACAGGTCATTGGACATTACATCCTGTTGAGGTGGTAAGTCATAGAGTCGTACAGCGCAGAAAAGGCCCTTTGGCCCATCGAGTCTGCACCAACAATAAGAACCATTAAATTCACACTAATTCAATTTTCCAGCACTTGTCCCATATCTTTGAATGTTGTGATGTTTCAGGTGCTCATCCAAATATTTTTTAGAGGTTGTAAGTTTTCCAGCCTCTACTACCTTCTCAGACAGTGCATTCCAGATTCACGCCACCATCTGAGTGAATTTCTTTTATTCTCAAATCCCCTCTGAATTTCTGGCCTCTTATGCTAAAATTATGCTTCCTTGTGATTGACCTCTGAACCAAGGCTGCTTCCTATTCACCCTGTCCATACTCCACATAATCTTATACAGCTCAATCATCATACACCCCCCAACCTTCTCTGCTCTAAGGAAAACAATGCAAGCCTATCTAGTCTCTCCTTATAACTCAAAGGTTCCAACCCAAGCAACAACCTGGCGAATTTCCTCTGTACTCCCTCAACTGCAATCCCATCCTTCCTCTCGTGAGGTGACCAGAACTGCACACAATACTCCAGCTGTGCCTAACCAAAATTCTGTACAGCTCCAACATTATCTCCTTGCTCTTATACTCTATGCCATGACTGATAAAAGCAAGTGTCCCATATGCCTTCTGAACTACCCTATTCACCTACTCTGCTGCTTTCAGGAATCTGTGAATAAGTACCCCAAGATCCATCTGGTTCTCTGAGCTTCCTAGTGTCCTGCCATTCAATAAACACTCCCTTGTCTTGTTACTTCTTCCAAAGTGCATCACCTCTCACTTATCAGGGCTGTGTTTGATAATAGCTTAAAATATGCACAATTAAAGGTACATGTTCCTCATGTTATAACAGTGTGCACAACTAGCTAGTTGGAGTCATAAGTGAATGTTGAAAAGTTGTGAGACATCAGTTTCCCCAAACACACCTCTTTTGACATAGGTGTGTGACTTGGCAGGTGATCACAGTTATTAACCCACACAAACTCTCGCATATATCCCTTTGTTTTCATGTAATCTCTTAATTCACTTGTTGATAAAGGTTGCTTAATTACTGAGATAGGACTCTTGGCCTTTCGAGATACATCCAGAAACTAAGCATTAAATTGCATGGCTTACCCTTTAACTCTCAATAAAAGGAAAGGCTCCGGCTATTGGTACATGCACTAGTTTTGTCAGTGGTAATTTTTGTCTTGATGTGGAGATGCTGGCGTTGGACTGGGGTGAACACAGTAAGAAGTCTCACAACACCAGGTTAAAGTCCAACAGGTTTATTTGGTAGCAAATACCATAAGCTTTTGGAGCACTGCTCCTTCGTCTGCTCTCAAACAGTGCAAACAGTCAGAATCAAGTTGCAGAATACTGATTAGAATGCGAATCCTACAGCCAGCCAGGTCTTAAATGTACAGACAATGTGGGTGGAGGGAACATTAAACACAGGTTAAAGAGATGTGTATTGTCTCCAGACAGAACAGCTAGTGAAATTCTGCAAGTCCAGGAGGCAAACTGTGGGGGTTACTGATAATGTGACATAAATCCAACATCCCGGTTTAGGCCGTCCTCATGTGTGCGGAACTTGGCTATCAGTTTCTGCTCAGCGACTCTGCGCTGTCGTGTGTCGTGAAGGCCGCCTTGGAGAACGCTTACCTGAAGATCCAAGGCTGAATGCCCGTGACGGCTGAAGTGCTCCCCCACAGGAAGAGAACAGTCTTGCCTGGTGATTGTCGAGCGGTGTTCATTCATCCGTTGTTGTAGCGTCTGCATGGTTTCCCCAATGTACCATGCCTCGGGACATCCTTTCCTGCAGCGTATCAGGTAGACAATGTTGGCCGAGTTGCAAGAGTAGGTACCGTGTACCTGGTAGATGGTGTTCTCACGTGAGATGATGGCATCCGTGTCGATGATCCGGCACGTCTTGCAGAGGTTGCTGTGGCAGGACTTTAACCTGGTGTTGTGAGACAACTTACCAGGTTTATCTTTGGCAAAACTGATATTATGACCCCAGCTGATATTGAAACCTGGCTTAGTTGATACTAACTTTGTTTTTTAGAAATCATACAACAGGAAAGTTACTGAACAAATTCACATGAATCTGCTGATGGCACTTTTAGCACAAACAATAAAATACTTATTAAAAAAAGGAAGATGTATCATATTACACCAGACAAAAAAAGGTTTGAAAGATCACAACATAAACACAAGAGGAAGATTCAATTTCCCAGTATTTCTTTACCCATCAGACACATCAACCGGTGAAGATTTTGGATTAGTTTGACACAAAAGTTCCTTGCTTGAGGCTGGCACACGTGCAACTGGTTTTCTCCTGGTGAATTCTTGCGTATTCACTTGATGTTTCTCATCCAACTTTCATCATTGTCCGAGACAACCACATTTTGAACTCACTATTTCAGTGGCAACACTGCTAAACTGACCATGTTACAGTGTCCTTTAACTGACTATTCAGTTAGCTACTGGCCCACGAGCGTTGTATTCTTTTCGCAGAGATCTGGAAACTCCTGTCTTCACTTTCTGACATACACTGAACTCTCTCTCCCCTATCTTTTTCTGTGTCTCTGTGTCTGTGTCACCTGACCACTGTTGCCAGGCAACAGTCCGATTTTTTTCAACCTTGTGTTTTTTCCCCCAGACCACTAAACTTCTAACCCCTCTTAAACCCATCTATTTACCTTTGGATGTTGTAAAACCTCATATCAAAACCCAAAAGATTGACCTTTCAGCCAAAGGTCCATCCAAAATTCTAGACATGAAGGCTCATTAAAAATCTAATTCAAACTGGAATCATCTGACTTTCTTTTCCTCAGGTGGCATGGTGGCACAGTGGTTAGCACTGCTGCCTCACAATGCCAGGGACCTGAGTTCGATTCCCAGCTTGGGTCACTGTCTGTGTGGAGTTCGTACGTTCTCCCTGTGTTTGTGTGGGTTTCCTCCAGGTGCTCCAGTTTCCTCCCACAGCTCAAGGACGTGCTGGTTAGGTGCATTGGCCATGCTAAATTCTCCTTCAGTGTACCCGAACACGCATCAGAGTATGGCAAATAGGGGATTTTCACAGTAACTTCATTGCAGTGTGAATGTAAGCCTACTTGTGACTAATAATAAATAAAATTTAACTCAAAAATACATAAATATAAAAATTCACCTTAAAAATTATACATTGTTCATTATACTAATCTGCGCATAATCAACACCTAAAGAGCAATCATAAGCATATGACATGTAAGGGGATAGGGCGGCACGGTAGCACAGTGGTTAGCACTGCTGCTTCACAGCTCCAGGGACCTGGGTTCGATTCCCGGCTTGGGTCACTGTCTGTGTGGAGTTTGCACAGTCTCCTCGTGTCTGTGTGGGTTTCCTCCGGGTGCTCCAGTTTCCTCCCACAGTCCAAAGATGTGCGGGTTAGGTTGATTGGCCAAGCTAAAACTGCCCTTAGTGTCCTGGGATGCGTAGGTTAGAGGGATTAGTGGGTAAATATGTAGGGATATGGGGGTAGGGCCTGGTTGGGATTGTGGTCGGTGCAGACTCGATGGGCTGAATGGCCTCTTTCTGTGCTGTAGGGATTCTAAGAGAATTCAAAGAGGATACTACAGATTCAGGTTCAAAATAACAGTTCTAATAACATTTAACCATAGCTTAAATGTATACAAGTTACACCAGGGTGAAAAGTCACCAAGAGACATTGATTGATCAAGCAGGTTCATAGAATTGTGGCAGATGAGTTTTGATGCAAGAGCTAGTTTGTCATCAAATTTCGATCAGAAAAGGATAGGTCTGAGTATTATTTAACTGCGATAATGCTAGGAATAGTGGTGACCCAAAGAGATTTATGGTTCCATATAAATACATTTCAAAAATATTGCCATAGGATACAAAAAATAATCAAAAAAGCTAATGGAATGTTAGCCATTGTAACTAGAGGGCTAGAATATAAAGGGAAGGCAGATTTGCTACAGCCAAACATAACCTTGATTGGACTACATTTGGAATACTATGTATAGTACTGCCTACTATAATTCAGGAAGGATGTTGGCCTTGGGAGGAATGCAGTGCAGATTTACAGGGGTCTGAATAATATGGGTGGAAGTAAGGGGCATGGGGAAAGGGTGGCAGGGATGCTGATTCCTCACTCTCCTTAGAAGCAGAATTGGACTTGACCAATGTGCTCCACACCAACCCCTGACTGCAGCAATAAGGTGCTGCAGGTGATCTAAATGAAGGCCAAGAGGAAGAGAGAGTTCCATGAAATGTACAGGCAGCAAGGAACAGATCAGATGCTCGAGGAGTATAAAAAGTGCAAGAAGCTACTTAAGAGGGAAATCAGGAGGGCTAAAAGAAGACATGAGGTTGCTTTGGCAGACAGAGTGAAGGAAAATCCAAAGAGCTTCTGTAGGTATGTTAGGAGCAAAAGGATAGTGAGGGATAAAATTGGTCCTCTTGAAGACCAGAGTGGTAGACTGTGTATGGAACCAAAAGAGATGGGGGAGATACTAAATGGTTTTTTGCATCCGTATTTACTGAGGAAACGGGCATGGAGTCTACGGAAATAGGGCAAACTGGTAGGGAGGTCATGGAACCTTTACAGATTAAAGGGGAGGAGGTGCTCGCTGTCTTGAGGCAAATCAAAGTGGATAAATCCCCAGGACCGGACAGGGTATTCCCACGGACCTTGAGGGAAGCTAGTGTTGAACTTGCAGGGGCCCTGGCAGACATATTTAAAATGTCAGTATTCACGGCGGGGGGGGGGGGGGGTGCCGGATGATTGGAGGGTGGCTCATATTGTTCTGTTGTTTAAAAAAGGTTCCAAAAGAAATCCGGGAAATTATAGGCCAGTAAGTTTGACGTCGGTGGTGGGCAAGTTATTGGAAGGTGTGATAAGGGATAGGATCTACAAATATTTGGATAGACAGGGACTTATTAGGGAGAGTCAACATGGCTTTGTGCGTGGTAGGTCATGTTTGACCAATCTATTAGAGTTTTTCGAGGAGGTTACCAGGAAAATGGATGAAGGGAAGGCGATGGATGTTGTCTACCTGGACTTCAGCAAGGCCTTTGACAAGGTCCCTCATGGGAGGTTAGTTAGGAAGGTTCAGTCGCTAGGTATACATGGGGAGGTAGTAAATTGGATTAGACACTGGCTCAATGGAAGAAGCCAGAGAGTGGTTGTGGAGGATTGCTTCTCTGAGTGCAGGCCTGTGACTAGTGGTGTGCTGCAGGGATCGGTGTTGGGTCCATTGTTGTTTGTCATCTATATCAATGATCTGGATGATAATGTGGTAAATTGGATCAGCAAGTTTGCTGATGATACAAAGATTGGAGGTGTAGTGAACAGTGAGGAAGGTTTTCAAAGCTTGCAGAGGGATTTGGACCAACTAGAAAAATGAGCTGAAAAATGGCAAATGGAATTTAACGCAGACAAGTATGAGATATTGCACTTTGGAAGGACAAACCAAAGAAGAACGTACAGGGTAAATGGTAGGACTCTGAAGAGTGCAGTTGAACAGAGGGATCTGGGAATACAGGTACAGAATTCCCTAAAAGTGACGTCACAGGTGGATAGGGTCGTAAAGAGTGCCTTTGGTACATTGGCCTTTATAAATCGGAGTATCGAGTATAAAAGTTGGAGTGTTATGGTAAGGTTATATAAGGCATTGGTGAGGCCGAATTTGGAGTATTGTGTACAGTTTTGGTCACCTAGTTACAGGAAGGATGTAAGTAAGGTTGAAAGAGTGCAGGGAAGGTTCACAAGGATGTTGCCGGGACTTGAGAAGCTGAGTTACAGAGAGAGATTGAATAGGTTGGGACTTTATTCCCTGGAGCGTAGAAGATTGAGGGGTGATTTGATAGAGGTGTATAAGATTTTGATGGGTATAGATAGAGTGAATGCAAGCAGGCTTTTTCCGCTGAGGCTACGGGAGAAAAAAACCAGAGGGCATGGGTTAAGGGTGAAAGGAGAAAAGTTTAAAGGGAATATTAGGGGGGGGCTTCTTCATGCAGAGAGTGGTGGGAGTGTGGAATGAGCTGCCGGATAAAGTGGTAAATGCGGGGTCACTTTTAAAATTTAAGAAAAACTTGGATGGGTTCGTGGATGAGAGGGTGTGGAGGGATATGGTCCAAGTGCAGGTCAGTGGGACTAGGCAAAAAATGGTTCGGCACAGACAAGAAGGGCCAAAAGGCCTGTTTCTGAGCTGTAATTTTCTATGGTTCTAAGTGGAATTTGCGCCCCTCACTGGGGAGGCAGTTACTCTCTCTGGAGCTGCCGGCCAATTTGATTGGCTGGCAGCCCTTTCAGTCCCAACAGTGGCTGCTCCTGGTACTGCAAGAAAAGGAAGAAGACCCTTGGATCCAAGAAGCAGGTCAGTGCAGGGCCTTGGGCGGAGGGAGTTTGGGCAGGCCAGGGAGGGAGGTAGAGGAGGGGAAGGTGTTGGGTTTAAGGCTGTATGTGGGTAGGAAGGAAGGGGATGTTCAATCTTAGGGAGGCTGCCCCCTGCTCACCAAAAGGCAGCCCCAAAGATCAAACACTCCTTTCTTCCCACCCTTTGAAAAACTTTGTTAAGAAATTAGACTGCCCGCTCCCGTCTGACTGCCCACACAATTTATTTAAGTAAAGGTGGGTATATGGCATCAGTCTTGATCTCATTTATGCTGGAACAGCTTTGAAGGGTTAAATGGCCGATTTTTTCCCGAGGTTAGAGACTGGTAGATTTTTATTATCTAAGAGTATAAAAGGATATGGATAGAGTTAAGATTCAGATCATGATCTCACTGAATGGTGGAATAGGCTCGGGAGGCTCGTGTTTCCATATTTCTACTTAATTTCACCAGAGTTGCCAACTTGAACTTTTACCATTGGTCGCCAAACACTTCTATCCTGTGGCACATTGTCTTTCTATGCCAATTAGAAAGCAAGGAGAACTTTTGTTATCTGATTGATCTGTAACTATCTCCCTTTCTCGCACCATTGCTAGGTTAGGCTGCCACCCTTATCGATCAACACTCAGCATTCGAGATTTTAGTCTAGATCTTGTGGGATGCCATGGTGTATGTGCCCCATGTTAAAAAGTCAGGAGGGTTCCCGCACAGCAGAGGAACAGCTTCCCATAGCCAATTGGCCATTAATCGATTTGAAGCAGAACTTTTGCTCCACAGGGACAGAATTATCCCCCTTCTAGAGTTGCCAAAAAGAGGACAGTATACCTTGAGGAGGTATACACTATTGGATTGGGACTTGGCCAGTGTTTGGATATCACCAGGCCTCAGAGAGGAAGATACGAGGGCTATGTTTAGGGAAGCTGTAGAGGGGTGCACAGAGGAACTGAACCGGGAGGTGGGTAATATCTTGGCAAATGGGCCCATCAAACAGCGTAGAGCACCAGTTGAGGGGCAGTCCCACTGCTCACTGCTAGTCCAATCTGTCCAGCCGACCACTTGGCATAGGCTTCTCCGGCCATTAGTTAAATCCTGGAAGCGAGATGAAACCCTTGAATGGACAAAAATACATGGAAACACACAGAAAATAAAAGCAGGTGTAGACCATTCGGCCCTTTGAGCCTTCTCCACCATTCATAATGATCATGGCTGATCAAATTCAATCCCCTGATCGTGCCTTCCCTCTATACCCTTGATCCTTTAAGCCCCAAGAGCTATAGAATTGAAATCACACAACATTTTGTCCTCAGCTACTTTCTGTGGTAGTGAATTCCACAAATTCAACACGATCTGGGTGAAGAAATTTCTCCTCACCTCAGTCCTAAAAGGTTTACCTCTTATCCTCAAGCTTTGACTCCTAGTTCTGGACTCCCCCACCATTGGGAACATTGGCCGCGATTCTCCCATCCCGATCTGCAACTTTTCAGGTGTGTTGGGCTGGGAGATGCACGTCGCCGGCCTAGTTCCGGGATTTGCACATGCGCCGGGAAGGCGTGCATATCTCCCTGAGCCGGCGAACAGTCGCAGGCCAGACCACGCTGGAAACCGGCGGGAAGACAGGTAAGTAGTTTGAATCTTTTAAAAATATGTTTTATATATCTTTTAAATGTAATTATCGGGAACTTACCGGTCCCAATTGAATCTCCCACCCCGCCAGGAGTACTTCATTCCAGCGGGGTTTAGAGCAGCGCCCCACGTTTCGGGAACTGGCGGGAAACCCTTCCAGAATGAAGGGGGGGGGCAATTGGGGCCCCCCAGGGGTTTGAGCAGCAGGGGAGAGATGCCCCTGGGCACGGGCATCCTGGCAGTGCCAGCCTGTGCCCCGTGGCACTGCCCAAGGGGCAAAGTGCACGTGCCCTTGGCATTACCCATTGGGCATCGGGCAGTGCCAAGGGGGCGCAGCCTATTGTAGGCGGAGCCTAGGGGCAATCGGTGGGGGTGTGGTGTATCGCTACCAATCTGCATGGTTATCGGTCTGGGATGGAGGAAGGGCAGCAATTGAAGTGGGCTGGGGGGGGTGGGGTGGGGGGGGGGTGGGGGGGCGGCGGGCAGGGTGGTCTGCCGGGGTGGCCTGCTTCCCGGGGGGGGAGGGGGAGGGATCTGAGGATCTGATCATTGGGGCACTCCAGGGCAGAGGGGTCAGGGCTGGCCTGGGAATTGTTGTGGGGGCCGCGGTCGGGCATGGGGGGGCTGGAGGGGCAGCACTTTGGGGGTCCCGGACTGGTCAGCAATCGAGCTGGCCAGCAAACGGGGAGCCTGACAGATCGGGGCCACTGCGCATGCACAGAGTTCCAAAACTGTCAAACACCAGTGCAAATAGGTCCCACCCCCCTGGGTTTTTAATGAGATTCACAATTGAGACCTCTGCAGTGCACAGAGTAGGGAGATTCGGGTGAAAAATTGAACTGACAAAACAGTCGGGATCTTGAACAGTTTTCCCGCCAATTCAGCGCTTTTGGGAGGATCGCAGCCATTCTTTCTGAATCTACCCTGTATAATCCTGTTAGAATTTTATAAGTCTCTATGATATTCCCTCTAACCCTTCTAAACTCCAATGAATATAATCCCAGCCAATTTCGTTTCTCTGAGTATGACAGCCCTGCCATCCACAGAATCAGCCTGGTAAACCTTTACTGCACTCCCTCTATAGTAAAAACATTGTTCCTCAGAAAGGGACACCAAAATGCACATAATACTCCAGGTGTAGCCTCATCAATGATGCACTATCAATTACGATACGAAGACTCCAGTGAGTGAGTGAAATTAACAGGCTTTTATTCACAAAGAACAGGAGCACACCCTTGTAGCTGACCTGGCCTAGACTGAGGCGAGGAGGAGGAACCATCACCTTTATACCTCGCTCTGGTGGAAAGGGAGGAGTCTCAGGTGGAAAGGGAGGAGTCTCGGGCCAGGTGCAGCATGGGTGTGTCCAGGCATACGCATGTAGTTACAGTGGTTCACACAATCAATGCTCTATACAACTGCAGTAATGGGACACCCATTAGTGGTCCACTGATAGGTAGGCAGCCCACCACCATCCCACCATTGGTGATACTGCAGTGAAGGTGGGGAGACAGGTAGGCAGTGAGATAGGCTGGTAGGCAGTGAACTGGCCAATTGATGGATTTCACATATCACCTACAATGAAACCCACCAGCGGGCGCGAATAAAATTCAGCCCATTATTATTCATCGAGGCTTTATTCGCAAGCAATTCGAAGGAAATGTACAAATTTGCTCATGACTTATGCATTTGCACATTGAAGTAACACCTTCTAATTGATGCTGTATAACAGAGGGAGCTGACAGAGTTCAAGGGATGTGCAGAGCATCAAAGGTTTACAAAAGATGATAAAGAATAGTCATCCAGTGATGGGTGCAATACCAAATCGATTATTGATGGGCACATTGGAGAGAGAGAATTCAGATAAGGGTTTCCATTGGAAGTGAAATATCAGCACACACATCTACTCTAATATCTCAGCGTGAGAACTGCAGATATATGAACAAGCTAAATTCCAGAGAGGAACAGAGTGCGCGAGCAGCCACCTCAGCAAAGATGGATTGAGTGACTTGTACCGTCTCATGAAAATAGAACTGTGGTGAATGAGCAGTATCTGGACAGTAGTACCAGTGAAATGGAACAAAACCTGTAATTCCCTGGATTATTTTGATTGCCAGCAGGAGACTGGATCAAACAGAATGGAGTTGTTCTCTGCACTATAGGAGGTAAAAGATGTTTTGCCTTTGCCACTCAAATGTACACATAAAGATCACTATGGAGGTCAAAGCAGTGGCTGGAAAAATAAACCAAACACTTTCAGATATGCGGCATTGCCAAGACAAAAATTGTAAGAAGTCTCACAACACCAGGTTAAAGTCCAACAGGTTTATTTGGTAGCAAATACCATTCGCTTTCGGAGCACTGCTCCTTCGTCAGATGGAGTGGAAATCTGCTCTCAAACAGTGCAAACAGACAGAATCAGGTTGCAGAATACTGATTAGAATGCGAATCCTACAGCCAGCCAGGTCTTAAATGTACAGACAATGTGGGTGGAGGGAACATTAAACACAGGTTAAAGAGATGTGTATTGTCTCCAGACAGAACAGCTAGTGAAATTCTGCAAGTCCAGGAGGCAAGCTGTGGGGGTTACTGATAATGTGACATAAATCCAACATCCCGTCCTCATGTGTGCGGAACTTGAATATGTTTATTTGGTAGCAAGAGCTTTTGGAGCGCTGCTCCTTCATCACCTGATGAAGGGGGAATGCTCTGAAAGCTCATGCTACCAAATAAACCTGTTGGACTTTAACCTGGTGTTGTGAGACTACTTACTGTGCCCACCCCAGTCCAACGCCGGCAACTCCACATCAAACATAAACCTGTTCGAGATGAAGGCCATGTCTAGTGCTTTGAATAGTTCCTCTTTGGTGACTGGGTTCAACCACTTTATTCTCATTTAAAGGATATTCAAGATGATAATTATAAACATGTACACCATCTTTCACAAACACTTGTTGAAAAAGTTGAAATTAACATTGCAATGCAATTGCCAAACACCAAGGTTTTCTTTTTGCTTTTTAGCCACCGAGTTGATCCATTTATTTCAAATTGGATCTCACCTTTTAGAGGAGAGAGAATCTTGGTATAAGCAACATGTGGATTCATAGAATAATGTCACTGGTATCTACTTTGACCATTAAATCTGGTTGTCAGTACCACAGTAGAAAGACCAACATGGTTTATTGTTACTGCTTGTAACACTGAAAGTTATCCTGACAGATCAATAATGCATGTAGAATTACTGAGCCAGTATCTTGTTTGACAAAATGTTTCTCAAAGGCACATACTCAATGCCCAGATATGATAGAGTGCCATGAATTTCACATTGAAGTTGAACTTAACTGCGAGAACTTAATTAAAACTTTACCATCAGAGTTGATGCCATTGCAGCCACACAAGTAAGCATAAAGTGTACAAACACTCAGGAAAAAGATCTACCAGTTGGAGGGACATCCACTTGTCAGTGAAATATGCCACTAATATTGCTGAAATTTGTGGACTCAGCTTGTCATCTTATGTCAATTGGGGTCAGAAGCACGGATGTTGTGTAAAGTGTAAAAGTATGCTGGGGTGAGGAGGAACTTTGTCAGAGACCAGCTCTGATGAAGGGTCATCTAGACTTGACAGTAGATGCTGTCAGACCTGCTGAGATTTTCTAGCATTTTTCTATTTTTGTTTCAGATTCCAGCATCCACAGTATTTTGCATTTATCTGAGGAGGAACTTCTTGCTTAAATGAGCCTTAAACTTCTAATCAGCATGTCTCTATCAGAATTGAAAGTAACAACCAGAACTATCAGGTGAAAAATTGGATAATGCCAAAAAACGGGCACAGTGATCGCAGTGTGTTATAAACTTATTGCCTTTTCTTCTGGTGAAGGCAGCAGGCAAATATTGCGAATGTAGCATGCAGCCCACTGATAAACACACTGTTGAGTAAATTTATCCCCCAGCAGGGATCTAAGCGCATGTGAAACCCGAACCATTTAAAGTGAACCTACACTAGTTAAAGCCAGCCTGCACTTCTTAAAGTGGAGGTGTGTGCTGGCTGCAGTAGATACTGGAATTGGTTGCAGAAAGCACTCAAAGAAAAACAATAACAAATGGTGGGAAAGAGAACGGAAATAGTTCCATGTTTCTCTGCTGCAGCGCTGGAGGTCTTGGTGCAGGTGGTGGATAGTAGGAGATGAGAATACCCTTCAGGAAATACTGTGAAGGTAGTGGGAGCAGAGAGTTACCATGGTCAATGTCAGCAATCTAACCCCTCTGAGTTGGATGCTGTGCCAAAATAAATTCATTGCTCTTACACTTACATTTGCACATGGCATATCCCGAACAAATGAATGACCATGCTCACACACTGCGACATGCACCACATATATCCAACAAGAATCTCTGATAGGTAACTTACATTTCACACACCTTCAGCTGCACTTCACTGTTGCCAGACATTGCCGCATGGGAGCAGCTTATGTAATTATACCTCGAACTTGTGGTGAAGAATAAGAGGAGCAACAGCAGCAACAACTCTTCAGCCACGTGAGATAATAATCCATCTCCAAGGAGCAAGATTCCCAGGCAGAGGATCAGCTATTTCAACAACTTTTTAAAAAATCTATTCTTCACTGGGATGTGAGCATTGCTGGCAAGTTCAGCATCCCTAATTGCCCCTGAGCTGAGTGACTTGCAAGGTTATTTCAGGGGGCAGCTAAGAGTCAAGCACATTGCCATGGGTCTGGAGTCACATGTAGGCCAGACCAGGTAAAGATGGCAGATTTCCTTTCCTGAAGGGCATCAGTGAACCAGATGGATTTTTACAATAATCAATGACAGTTTAATGGTCACCATTATTGAGGCTAGCATTCGATTCCTTCTTTTTAATTAATTGAATTCAAATTCCATCAGTTGCTGTGGTGGGATTTGAACCTATGTTCTCAGAACATTAGCCTTGGCTTCTGGATTACGACTTCAGTGACATTACCACTAAACCACTGTCTTCCCCTGAGTATTTATGAGCAGCAATGCCTAAGGATGCTCAAGTTTTTATGCAGTCTGTTACTAACATATACAGCCCCGTTGAACAAAGTCTTTTTCTCAGTGAGCCAGTTGGGCTTACATTGCCAGTGGTCTGGATCAAACTGAGGATCCTCCCTGACCCAGAATACGTGCTCTTGCACCCGTTTGACTTAGCTTCCCACCTCCATACTCCATAGGGTCAGGCCCGATCATGTGGTGCTCAGAGAACGCCCCCCTAAAGGGGCCACGCTGCTACAAGTAATTAACCTGAAAGTTGATTATCCTTTCAAATAGTGGTGTTGGAGGGAGTCCTTCATATTGCTGAATGCACATTCAGCTGTGTGAAGCTAAGAGAGGCTATTAGCTGGATGGTGAAGCTGAAAATTTATTTTGTAAAAGTGTTGTAAATGTTTTATCTTTTGTTGGCAGACTTACCAAACCAAATTAAAAACTCTTCAACAGAAGCAAAATACCACAGACTCCAGAAATCTGAAATAAAAGCAGGAATTTCTGTAATTATCTAATGGATCAGACAACATTTGTGGACAGAGGAAGGAAGTTAACATTTTAAGGTTGATAACATTCCATCAGAACTCAAAAAATTAATAAATGTAATAGGTTTATAGCGATTACAGAGACAGAGAAAGGGGGAGCAGAGGAAATAACAAAAGGGAAGGTCTGTGATGTTAAAAGGTTGTTTGGCGTCTCACAAAAAGGTCTGGAAGTTTCTGTATTTGAACATAAACAGCTTATCGTTAATGCACAACTATATACATATCACCATGGGAGAGCCCTGTCTAGGTTCAGTCGTCATGCCGACTACTCTCAGACTCTCTCTACACATAGCCTGCCATCATTTGACTCCAGACATCATAAAACGGGCAGGACTGTTTCCCCAGCTCCACATTAACTCTTTCTAATCTGAACACCCTTATACTCTATGTGACAGGCTAGAAGACAGGAGAGATTAAATGACAAAAGGGATGATAAAAGGGGAAGATAATAGAAGCAGGGAAGTGTAATGTCTTCAATGAGGCATGCAAAGTTGGCCGCTTGGAGTATGAACTCCCTGATTGAGGTCATAATTGCCTGCTGCCCTTTTTGCAACCTTGTGGAGTCTGTGAGCCAAGTCAAGGTTGAATGTTTGAGACTGCACACCTTTTTTAGTTTCCTGAAAGCCTTTTGTTGATGTTTTGTTTGCACTTCAGTCCCACGCTCCTGATCTGCGGAGGGGGACAGGGAAGGAGGAGGACTTCCTCGTGTGGATCCAGAACTGGCTTGCCTGCAGAAGGCAGAGAGTGGCTGTGGAGGGGTCTTTCTCTGCATGGAGGTCAGTGACCAGTGGAGTGCCCCAGGGATCTGTTCTGGGACCCTTGCTGTTTGTCATTTTCATAAATGACCTGGATGAGGAAGTGGAGGGATGGGTTGGTAAGTTTGCTGACGACACCAAGGTAGGTGGTGTTGTGGATAGTTTGGAGGGATGTCAGAAGTTGCAGCGAGACATAGATAGAATGCAAGACTGGGCGGAGAAGTGGCAGATGGACTTCAACCCGGATAAGTGTGTGGTGATCCATTTTGGCAGATCCAATGGGATGAAGCAGCAGTATAATATGAAGGGTACCATTCTTAGCAGTGTAGAGGATCAGAAGGACCTTGGGGTCCGGGTCCATAGGACTCTTAAATCGGCCTCGCAGGTGGAGGATGCGGTCAAGAAGGCGTACGGCGTACTGGCCTTCATTAATCGAGGGATTGAGTTTAGGAGTCGGGAGATAATGCTGCAGCTTTATAGGACCCTGGTTAGACCCCACTTGGAGTACTGCGCGCAGTTCTGGTCACCTCATTACAGGAAAGATGTTGAAGCCATTGAAAGGGTGCAGAGGAGATTTACAAGGATGTTGCCTGGATTGGGGGGCATGCCTTATGAGGATAGGTTGAGGGAGCTTGGTCTCTTCTCCCTGGAGAGACGAAGGATGAGAGGTGACCTGATAGAGGTTTACAAGATGTTGAGAGGTCTGGATAGGGTAGACTCTCAGAGGCTATTTCCAAGGGCTGAAATGGTTGCTACGAGAGGACACAGGTTTAAGGTGCTGGGGGGTAGATACAGAGGAGATGTCAGGGGTAAGTTTTTCACTCAGAGGGTGGTGGGTGAGTGGAATCGGCTGACGTCGGTGGTGGTGGAGGCAAACTCGTTGGGGTCTTTTAAGAGACTTCTGGATGAGTACATGGGATTTAATGGGATTGAGGGCTATAGATAGGCCTAGAGGTGGGGATGTGATCGGCGCAACTTGTGGGCCGAAGGGCCTGTTTGTGCTGTGGCTTTCTATGTTCTATGTTCTATGAACCTGCTCCTGGGCCTGGCAACGCTTGCTGTAAACAGGTCTTAGGAAGTGGGCGACCGAAGGGGTCATCCGACCCGACTGTCTGCCCCCTACTGCTGCTATATTCACAACCGGGTGTCCCTGGAGAGGGAGCATGCAGTGTCCAAGGGTACCGTTAATGCCTTCCATGCCCGCTGGGCACCACAGGGACTGGGGTCCATTATTGAACCCTTCAATCACATTTTGGTTTGATGTTTTAAGTTTCCTTTCCACTTTGTCTTTTGTTTTGGGCGGTTCCCTTCCTTTTGGGAGCTGCCCCTTTTAATTTGTCCCCTCATTAAATTGATTTAGTTTATTTGGTAGGCCAGAAAGATTGGTCATAATTGCCAGCCCAATCAGGGAGCCCCATCTGTATATAAAACAAGGAGTGTCAGGTCTTCTGGCACTCCAGACTCTGAACCATAAGCATTCTTTGAGTAGAACAGGGTTTGTAAATAAAGAGAATCTGGTGAAGGGACACTGGCCTCTGAGGAGTTATTTCAATGGCGCCGAAGGTGGGAGCCTGGAAGTGCTGGTCTCTAACAATGTACTGGTTTTCACCAACCAGGAGTTCACCTGGTCCATGAAGTCAAATGGCATTCGAGGTATCAGGACGACACCATATCATTGAGCATCAAACGGCCTTATGGAAAGAGTGCTCCAGACTGTAAATGCTGTGTTAAAAACATAGCCAGCAGCATCAATGAACACCAAACTCTCACATTGGTTATTTGACTATTGGACAACTCCCCAATAAGGTTAAAGTACACAACACACCAAAGAGTTTTGCATATGTTTTTCATAGAGATGCATTGGGGAGAAAAAAAAGGGAGGAAATTTGAACTAGTGGGAGTGGGTGAGATTGAAGATAGTTGGGTTGTTAAATTCACAATTTAATTAAAGGGTGTCAGGAATCCATGCCAAACCACTGACTTGGCCTCACTCGAGTGGGACAGAAGTTAGAGTGCCAACTTGCTCCCGTCAAGGTGAATTGGCATTTTAAACACATTAATGAGGCTGAAAGCTGCTTTGCAGAGGTGACCGTGGACATCTGAAATTTCTGAGCTTTAGAATATTTGTCAGTTACAGCAATTGTCAGAAGGAACGGGAGTGCTCATTCCACCAGCCCACCACCTCCCCCCCAATCTCTCCCCACACCTGCCCCCACCCCCGCCTCCCCCACCACATACCAATGTGATCAGATCCCAGCCCCTTCCAAACCCCCACTGCTGGATCAGCCATCCCTCGTCCCTGGATCAGACACCTACAACCCCAACCTGTGCCATGAGGTCAGACGCACTCCAAATGCTCTATGTTATGCAGGGAAACAGATTTCTGAGCTTTCCTGTCTATGAGGTTGAGCTCAGTAAGAAGTCTCACAACACCAGGTTAAAGTCCAACAGATTTATTTGGCAGCACAAGCCACTAGCTTTCGGAGTGCTGCTCCTTCATCAGGTGAGTCACCTGAAGGAGCAGCGCTCCGAAAGCTAGTGGCTTGTGCTACCAAATAAACCTGTTGGACTTTAACCTGGTGTTGTGAGAGTTCTCACTGTGTTTACCCCAGTCCAACGCCGGCATCTCCACATTATGATGCTGAGCCCCAGCAAGAATGTTATAATTTCCCCCATTATCTCATTGATGGTTCTCTGCAGCTGACTTGAGTTTTGTGGAAAGTATTCCTAATAAATAATTAGGTGAGTATTGCTTTTCTTTTGAAACTTTAAACTGGAGCAGATAGCTGAAGTAAATGCACAACTCACCATACACGAATGCCGGCCTAAATTCTTTATGCACTGTGCATTTCTATACTGAACACAATTCTCTGGGGCCTGACATGGTTTTACAACAAGGGAATGAATCATTGAGTGTGGAAAATGGGAAGCTATTAATTTTTTATCTTGTCACACAGACGAGCCTACAAGTTTATTTTCTGCAGCTACATCTATATGTTGGATAAGTTTACTCCAATATACTGATAAATTGCTGCAATCACCAATTTTAACCTTTCAAGCACTGGGAGACTGTATATTTAACCTCATTATAGCAGCACTGAACAGGTTCATGTGAACAAACAAAGGGGAGTATTTCTTTTAACACAATCATAAAGTCTCGTAAAGTGCTGGTGTAATTGTTAATCTAGCGCTGGGGGAGTTAACAGAAGTCAATCAGCGTGGTGGTGAAGTGAAATGTCAATAGCCCGACAACTCCTTGATATGCAGTTGTACCAGGGTGATGAGATCTCAACCTGAAGCAAGAGATTACTAATGCGTGCAATATTTTATATGTTAAAATATTCATCAATTACCATTGAAGATTTCTGTTAACATTCATATTGATAAGGTGCTACAGAATTTGTAATAACATTTACATAAATTATATGATTTTCTGAGAAAAATATGTTATGAGTTTGATTTCTTGGGTGCGGGGGTTACAATTCATGAGGTACCCATGCTGTCTAAGATGGGTGAGCAACATGTAAAATTGGCGCAGCCACCTCATTTCTACGATTGTGGCTTGACCACATGTGGATGCCATGTTTCATTCCTCATTGCAATAACACTGGCAACCAGGGAACTAAGTAGCATTCTGAACCACCTCTGTGCTTGAGTCAGCCTTCGGGTGAGATCTCAAGCCCGCTCTCTCCGTGCGCGGGAATAGTGGCGGCGTTCAAGATTCGGTGAAATCTGGAAATCACAAATATCTCTGGTGAGACTGCAATTTCTGATTTTCGACACCCCTTGCTGGGTGTGAACCTGATTTTAATACATTAACATACATTTCCATATAATTATACACCCTCCTCAGCATATATTCCCCCCACAGGCATGCTTCCATACTTTGCTAATGTGACGTCATGTTGGTGAGGTTTACAAAAGGTTCACCCAGGCATGAACCTGGAGATCTGCCCAGGAGCATAAAGGTGAATAGAGCCCTGGGGAAGAGGGACATTGTAAGAAGTTTAACAACACCAGATTAAAGTCCAACAGGTTTATTTGGTAGCAAAAGCCACACAAGCTTTCGGAGCTGCAAGCCCCTTCTTCACTCACCTGAAGAAGGGGCTTGCAGCTCCGAAAGCTTGTGTGGCTTTTGCTACCAAATAAACCTGTTGGACTTTAACCTGGTGTTGTTAAACTTCTTACTGTGTTTACCCCAATCCAACGCCGGCATCTCCACATCATGAAGAGGGACATTGCCAGACAGTGACCTGGCACTGCCTCTGGCATAGATTGGGATTGCCAGGTTGGCACTATGTCAACCTGGTAGTGCCAATTTGGCAGTGGCAAGCTGTGTTGGGGGCAGTGCCAGATGCAGTGCCAGGGGCAGACCCTAGTGGACACCTCATGGAATTGGCGGGAGACTCATTTATTTATTGTGGTGGGTGGGAGCGAACGTGGGAGCCGGGGATGCCGGCTTTGCTTGTGTGTTTAGGCCCTGCCCCTCAACATGATGCCATGAAACACACACTCCCTGCTTTTTTGACAAAGGGGCAGAAGATCTGAAGAGCAAAATGGAGAGAAACGTTTTTGGTCAGACCCTCACATTTTGGATTTTTTGGTAAGATTCCGCCCTTTGTTTTTTTCAAGGTGCAATCCCTATGAAAAGGCACTGGCTACAGTATGCGAAGATTAGCTCCAGTTTTATGCTTCAGCCACTAGTTTTCTGGAGTATATCAAAGCTAAATGAATATATCTGCACATCACATTTCCAGCCCACTTTATCATCAATCTCTGATATTGGTCAATGCACTGCACCCCCAACACGCACAGTAGCATACCCTGGCACTCAGGATTCACTCCAAACAACCTTATACCCACTCGACCCACACACCCTCCAATCATGACAGCTGCACACTCATCTCAACATACCTGCGCAAACCCTACAGATATTCAGCTACAGCAGGCACACCACTTTGGAACATTTAGAAGAAAACTCCCCTTTCATTGAAGCCACTCTGGAGATGCTCATCAGAGAGGGAGAGGTCAGGTCATGTTTCCATCTTGGGCAGTAAACCTTCCAGACAGAAGCATAGAAGGGAATGGGAGCAGATGGCAAGAGCAGTTAATGCCTAAAGTGGCACCACAAAGACAATGCAGCAATGTAAAACGTATTTCCATGATTGACTACATTTGGGGATCAAGGTGGTTAATTATTTATTAATTGTTTTGACTTGCAGGCATTAACTGGGGACTCACTTGTGCTTCTATAAATAGACACAGACTGAACCGTGGGTTAGAAGCTACATACTCAGAACAGTGAACTTTATGTGCAAATATTGATATGAGTATGCAACAATTGGCACCTGTTCGATGCTTCAGCAGCTAGCTCTCTGGAATAGATCAAAACTGGGTAAAAGCATCTGCACATCACATCACTATCAAACCAGCCTCCCATTCATTGACTCTGTCTACACTTCCCGATGCCTCAGCAAAGCAGCCAGCATAATTAAGGATCCCACGCACCCCGGACATTCTCTCTTCCACCTTCTTCCTTCGGGAAAAAGATACAAAAGTCTGAAGTCACGTACCAACCGAATCAAGAACACCTTCTTCCCTGCTGCTGTCAGACTTTTGAATGGACTTACCTTGCATTAAGTTGATCTTTCTCTACACCCTAGCTATGACTGTAACACTACATTCTGCACTCTCTCATTTCCTTCTCTATGAATGGTATGTTTTGTCTGTATAGCGTGCAAGAAACAATACTTTTCACTGTATGCTAATATATGTGATAATAATAAATCAGATCAAATCATCACCACATTATCCACCTTTCAGCAGCTTCACCAATGAGCTCCCCTTCACTGTAAGGTCAGAAGTGGGGATGTTCACTGAAGATTGCATAACGTTCAGCACCATTTATGACTCCACAGATACTGAAGCTGTCCATGCGATTTTGCAGCAAGACCTGAACAATATTCAGGCTTGGGCTGAAAAGTGGCAAGTGACATTCACACCACAAAAATACCAGACAATGATCATCTCCAAAAAGAGAGAATTTAACAATTGCCCCTTGACATCCAATGGCATTACCATTGCCAAATATCCCATTGGCAATGTCCTGGGGTTACTATTGACAAGAGACTGGACTGGACCAGCCATATAAATACAGTGGCTATCAAAACAGGTCAGAGGTTGGGAGTTCTGTGGAGAGTAACTCACATCCTGTCTCACCAAAACCTGTCCACCATCTTGGACAGCATTCAGACAGTTACATGGGTAAGATGGATATAGAGGGATATGGGCCAAATGTGGGCAATTGGGACTACCTTAGTGGTAAAAACTAGGCAACATGGACAAGTTGAGCCAAAGGGCCTGTTTCCATGCTGTAAACTTCTATCTCCAAGGCATAAGTCAGGAGTGTGAATTCAACACTCTCCACTTGGCTAAATGAATGCAACTCTAAAAATAGTCAAGAAGCTTGACCCCCCCCCCCCCCCCCCCCTCCAGGACAAAGCAGCCCACTTGACTGGTACACCATCCACCACCTTAAACCTTCACTCCTTCCATCCCAATGCATAGTGGAAGCATCTACAAGATGCACTGCAGTAACTCACCAAAGCTTCTTTGACAACACCTTCCAAATCCATGACATCTACCATCAAAGAGCTCAAGGGCAGCAGATGCATGGGAACACCACCACCCGCAGGTTCCCCTCCAAGTCGCAAACCATCCCGACCTGGAACGATATCACTGTTCCTTCATGGGTGTTTGATGTCAAAATCCTGGGGCCCCCTTCCTAGCAGCATTGTGAATGTAACCACATAACAGCCCACATCGGTTTCAGAAGGCAACTCACCATTACCTTCTCAATGATAATTAGGAATGGGCAGTAAAAAATACTAGCCAGGAACACCCACATTGCATAACTCCACAGATATGAAGGAATAAATAATAAATAAGGGGCATTAAAATCAACACTAAATCTTTTACAACTTTGTTAGATAACAAGGATGTATAAAAGCAATGGAGAGCCCTTAGACATTTGATAGTTCGGATATTATAAATGAAAGTAAGGAAATAGTGAACATGTTAAATAAGTACTTATCATTGTATTTGCAACAGAGAAAGAGGATACTGCATCGAACATCCCAAGAAATCTAACTTTGTATCAGGGGCAGGAATTCACCATAATTTACATCAGCAAATTAACAGTAACACAATAAATAAAGGAACAAAGTTTGACAAAACCCAAGAGCTAGATGGTTTCTAATCTAGGGTTTTAAAGAAATTTGGTGAGTGTAGGGCTAATGTGACTGGTGCCATGGCTCTGTGTTGTGTCTCAAATATTCACGATATTTATTAGCAACTTAGATGACTGAATATATAGAGAACCATATATCCAAGTATTCTGGTAAGTTCAGTCCAAAGATATGTGGGTCAGATTGATTGGACATGCTAAATTACCCCTTAATGCCAGGGAATTAGCAGGGTAAATACGTGGGGTTATTGGGATAGGACTGGGTGGGAGTGTTGTTGGTGTAGGCTTGATGGGCCAAATGGCCTCTTTCCGCATTGGGATTCTATGATTCCAATGACACAAAAGGTGCCATTTTTAGCAGTACAGAAGCTTGTTCGTTCTCGAAGGGTGATCCAGACTCGAAACATTGGCTCTATTTTCTCTCCAAACCTGCTGTCAGACCTGCTGAGATTTTCCAGCATTTTCTGTTCTTGTTTCACATTCCAGCATCCGCAGTATTTTGCTTTTATATTATATGGAATTAGGTCATGGATCAGTCGTTATAGCAGAACAGACTTGAGGGGCTAAATGGCCTACTCCTGGTCCTGTGTTTCAGAAAGAAGAGGTTTTGTTGAAAACATAGAAGGTTTTCCAAATTGGTCGAAAGAAATTGGTATTTGTATGATAGTTGACTCCTTTATTTCAAGACTAAGGTGTTCCCTCAAGTAACATATGAGACCCGACATTGTGAAACAGATTATACAGATTTACAGAGACATTAAGCCATCGGTAATTTGTACAAGGCTATCTCATTCCAATAAATCTGTCAAATACACCAGACAGAAAAAAGATACAGACAGATATTTAGGATCTGTTTATGAAAACTACGGATTTCCTGAAAGTAATAGGCTATACTCATGTTCTGTCAAATATTTCTCAAAATTAAATACCTTGCAGGGTTGATGGGAACACATTCTATGATGAAATAAGACATCCAGTGCCATGATTGGACATTAATAATTGACAGTGAAATCAGCTATTGACTACAGTACAAGAGCAAGTCCAGCAATCAATCATGTTCTCTCTCCTCAATCAAGGTACAAATACATGAAGAGCCACAGTATTGTTTTAATAGCTTTTGGCCTGAATTTTTGCCTGTTGGGCACAGGTACTCGGCGAGTAGCCCCAGAGTGCAATTTCACACTGGCCAACCAATTGAAGGGCAACCAGTGTGAAATGTATGCTGGGAAAGACTGAGAACTGCTATGCAGGGTGGGAAGGGGTGAGCAACGGGAAAAGGGAGGGTGCAGACTGGTACTTCTAATGCGTTCACTGAGGGCAGTCACTGTGGAGCTGTCCTAGGGAGCTACTGACTTGTTCTTCATAAATTACAATGGACAAACTCTGCAAAGAGTGTTTAGGCAGCACAATGAAAAACAAACCTCAGGTCCCAGATACCTTTTAAAATTTTACTTACATGATTTCACATTATTCTCGGTCAGGCTTGAGCCTGTCCAAACAATGTAAAATTCTGGCCGATGTTTCTCAGCGTTCATTACAGATTTCCAAAAAACCTTACAGAATGCATGCAATGTGACAAATTTTACGGTACATGCAGTCACATCTTGCACAATTCAGTGCATTTAGCTAAGGTGAAGATCAAGTTAGGAGGCTCATTACATAATGGATTTGGATGGTATGTCCTACTTATGGCTGTATAGGAAGAAATAAGGGCCAGAATTCTCCCATCTTGCCGTCGGCTGGGATTATCCCATCCCACGGTTGTGAACGGAGATTACGCTGAGAGCTAAATTCTCTGTTCTCATGGGCAGCAGTCACGGGACGCATGAGGCTGGAGAGTTCCAGCCAAAGTGTTGGACCACCGATAAGTTCATCTAAGGTTCCCTTCAGCTTTGAGGGATTTGAAAGTTATGGAGAAGAAGGTGTATTTGCATAAACCTCAATCTGAACAATGCCAAGAAGAGGCACTGAACTATGAATTAGTTATGCCTGCCTCATCCATAAGCTCATCCTCCCAGATTGCTCCTTCTGGTTCCACCGAAACATAACTTGCAAAAGATTGTGTGGTTGTTTATTTTGAAAAACCTCCAGCAGCAATTTTAAGGGAAACATTCACAGTTTTGTTCCTTTCGTGTGCAGAATTTGTATCTTTGTGACTGGCAAATCACAGTGTACCAGGATGGTCAGAGAGCAGCAAAGAAAAGAGAAAGAGTTTGTGGTGGACCTCAGTTGTGCCTTTGTCCTATATGGACCACCGTTGTGTGTGCTTGTCATACCTGGACACATCCCCTTCCAGTTTGGTTCCTCCCCTCGGCACCTAGTATAAAGGTGGCTGTCTCCTCCCCCTTGTTCAGTCCAGGTTGGTTATTTGTTGGGATGTGCTCCTGATTCTGTTGTGAATAAAAGCCTATACTTGTATTGGCACACAGGTAGTCTTTCGCCTTATTGATAGCGCATCAGAGTTGTTTATCGAAGTTGCCAAATCCAAACCATTAAATAAATGAGTTAGATGATGATGGGTCCCTCACTGGCTTAGAAAAAAACTTCTATGGGAGTAATCATTAAACTTTTGTCCATGGGAAGATATTCTCTTTGATTACATTGACAAAGTCTGAAAAAAAATAATTACAGATGGAAAGTCTTAACCATACACTTAGTTGCTGGATAAGTTCACTTTACTGAATAATATTGATAATTTGACAAATCTTAAGTTTATGCTTTAATATGCACAGCTTCATTCAAGTTATGAAAAAAATGTTCTGTGACTTCAGTTCCTCAGAATGTTTATTTTTTTCAGTCATTCATGACATTTATTGCCTATCTCTCATTGTCCTTAGAAATTTGGTGGTGAGCCACTTCCTTGAACCACTGCGGTTCATGTGGTGCAGGGTACACCCCCATTGCTGTCAGGGAGGGCGATCCAGGATTTTGATCCTCCAGCAGTAAAGGAACAGCAATCTTGTTTTAAGTAGGGATGGTGCATGTCTTGGAAAAGAACCCCCTCGTGATCACCTCTGGATGATGGTGGTCATGGGTTTTGAAGGTGCTGTCGAAAGATCTTTGGTGAATTACTACAGTGCATCACATGTAATGATAAATGTTGCTGTCATTGTGCACCGGTGTTGAAAGGAGTGAATGTTTAAGATAGAAATGGGATGTCAACATACTGGCTGTTTTGTTCTGCACTCATTTAGGCAAAGGGAGAATATTCCATCACATTCCTAACTTGTTCCTTGTGTTTGGTGGACAGGTTTTGGGGAGTCAGGATATGAAATACAAGCTATAGAAGTCCTTGCCCCTGGCCTGTTTTTGTAGCCACAATACTTAGGCCTAGGCTATAGCCCTAATGAGCTACTACAGCAATGTCCATGGGTTAAGATGGTTGGCCTCCAACATTCATGAACATCTTCTCTCTGCTAGGTAAGAATCCAACCATTGGAGAGTATATCCCCTGATGGTCATTGACTTCAATTTTACTAAGGTCCTTAATGTCACACTCAATCAAAGGCTATCTTGATGTCAATGGCAGTCAGTCTCACCTCACTTCTGACCATGTTTAGACAAAGGCTGCAATGAGTTTGGAGACAGGCAGTCCTGACAAAATCCAAACTGAGCATCAGCAAGCAGGTTATTGGTGTGTAAGTGGCACTTGATAGCACTGTCAATGACACTTTTCATCACCTTGTTCAAGATTGAGAGTAGTTTTTTGGATTGGATCTGTTCTGCTTGTTGTGATGATGTGGAGATGCTGAGGTTGGACTGGGGTAAGCAGACTAAGAAGTCTTACAACACCAGATTAAAGTCCAACAGGTTTATTTGGTAGCACAAACCACAAGATTTCAGAGCACTGAGTGGGAGTTCTGTTCACAAACAGGGCATATAAAAACACAAACTCAATTTACAAAATAATGGTTGGAATGCGAGTCTTTACAGGTAATCAAGTCTTAAAGGTACAGACAATGTGAGTGGAGAGAGGGTTAAACACAGGTTAAAGAGATGTGTGTTGTCCTCAACCAGGACAGTTAGTGAGATTTCGCAAGCCCAGGCAAGTCGTGGGGGTTACAGATAGTGTGGACATGAACCCAAGATCCCGGTTGAGGCTGTCCTCATGTGTGCGGAACTTGGCTATCAGTTTCTGCTCAGTGATTCTGCGTTGTCGTGTGTCGTGAAGGCCGTCTTGGAGAACGCTTATCCAAACGTTTACTTCGGGTAAGCATTCTCCAAGGCGGCCTTCACGACACACGACAACGCAGAATCGCTGAGCAGAAACTGATAGCCAAGTTCCGCACACATGAGGACGGCCGCAACCGGGATCTTGGGTTCATGTCACACTATCTGTAACCCCCATGACTTGCCTGGGCTTGCAAAATCTCACTAACTGTCCTGGCTGGAGACAATACACATCTCTTTAACCTGTGCTTAATGTTCGCTCCACTCACATTGTCTGTACCTTTAAGACTTGATTACTTGTAAAGACTCGCATTCCAACCATTATTTTGTAAATTGAGTTTGTGTCTTTATATACTCTGTTTGTGAACAGGACTCCCACTCACCTGATGAAGGAGCAGCGCTCTGAAAGCTTGTGGCTTGTGCTACCAAATAAATCTGTTGGACTTTAACCTGGTGTTGTGAGACTTCTTACTCTGCTTTTTGTGGGCAGCACAAACTTGTGCAATTTTCCACATTGTCAGATAGAGGCCAGTTTAGTAGTTGAATCAGAACAGTTTGGATGGGGGAGCAGTTAGTTCCGAAACACACAGACTTCAGCACCATAGTTGTGATACTATTGGAAACCTTAGCCTTTGCTTTGTTGAATGGCATTGCAACAGAAAATTACCTGCTTTTGCCTTCATAGTGATGGCTGTATAGAAATAGAATTCTGACAGTAATCACATTCCTGTTGGCTTTCTTGAGGATTTGTTTATGATGTGTGTCCATAGTTGGCCTTTTAAGTGTTTGTATACTGCAGGTCTGCCATTCTTTAGTGTCCGAAGTAATTATCAAGTCGGTCTGCTGCCAGTTTGTAGTGAAACCTCTTCAGTAACTAACCAGAAGATGTCATAATAAATCAATCAGAGTGCTGGTTAATTGGTGTCTCTCAGAAATGTTTATCTCAGTTCACATCTCAGAGGTCAAAACAGGTAGAATGTTAAAACACTCACTGATAGCCGGCTTTGGAATTTTATTTTAAGTGTAGCTGATATCATAATGGTTTGAAATTTAAGTAAATCTTTTTATTTCCGTTGATTAGCAAATTTCACTCATATCAGTCGGTTTGATTGATTACTTCCATTATCATTTACGGATATACATTCAACGAAGAGAAAGGAAGGTTAACTAATGCACTGAGTGCTTCTTGACCTATTTGTAGCTTTCAGTACAGTTGATAATCCATCCTCCTCTAATACCCCTTCTCTATTGCCCAGTTGTGTGAGCATAATCCCCATCTCACATATCTAATGAATCACCTGCAATAGCTTCTTTTCCATTCTTGCTCTGGAAGTCACCACTGATCTTTCCTTGATTTCCTTTTATTTCTGAGCTGCACATAACTCTTCAGTTATCCAAAAACACTTTAGGTTCCATGTGTATGCTAATGACGCTCAGCTCTATTCCATCGCCATTCCCCTTGGAGGTCTATCTATCTCTGGTTTGACACACTGCTTGTCCAACATCCGATGTTTGATGAACATATGTTTTCTCTAGTCAAATCTTGAAACTATCATAGAGGTGGCTCGGTAGCACAATGGTTAGCACTGCAGCCTCACAGCGCCAGGGACCTGGGTTTGATTCCCAGCTTGGGTCACTGTCTGTGTAGAATCTGTACGTCCTCCTTGTGTCTGCGTGGGTTTCCTCTGGATACTCTGGTTTCCTCCCACAGTCCGAAAGACTTGTTGGTTAGGTGCGTTGGCCATGCTAAATTCTCCCTCAGTGTACCCGAATAGGTGCCGGAGTGTGGTGACTAGGGGATTTTCACAGTAACTTCATTACAGTGTTAACGTAAGCCTACTTGTTACTAATAAATAAACTTAACATTATCTTTAGTCTCCACCACTAACTTCATTTCTTGATTACCATTTCTGTTTCTGGTAACTCATTTAATCTGAGCAAAACTGTTCACTGTTTTGGTGTTCCGTTTGACCATCAGATAAGTTTCCCTTCACATATCCACATCAAGACTCCTACCTCTACCTCCATAATATTACCCAACTCCAACACTGTCCCAGCTCAGCTGGTAGTGAAAGCCTCAATCATGCCTTTGTTACCTTTAGATTTATAATCACAGACTCACAGAATCCTGCAGTGCAGTAGGAGGCCATTCGGCCCATCGAGTTTGCATGGACCACAATCCCACCCAGGCCCTATCCCCATAACACCATGCTAGTCCCCCTGATACTAAGGGGCAATTAGGCCAATCCACCTGAACCACACATCTTTGGGCTATCCATTTGACGACCCATTGTTCTCCAGGGAGGCCTCCCATCTCCTTACATAATGGTATGTTCATCCAAAGTTCTATTGCTTATATTTTACTTTGTTCCAAACCCTACCTTCCCATCTCCATCTCCTAACCCTTTCCTCTCCATGTAGTCTCCTCCAGCTCTACAAGCCTTTGAGATCTCTACATTCTCCAATTCTGATTTCTTGTGCATACATACCCAATTTTAATCCACCACTATTGGCACTGTGCTTCCAGCTGTCTGGCCCCCAAAGCCCTGGATTCCCTGCCCTAAACCCCAACTCCCCTCTCACTCTTTCTCGCTTCTTAAGGTGTTGTGGAGAATCTACTTCTGTGATCAATCTTTTCTTTGTTTGTTTTAATTTCTCCTTCTCTGGCTCAGTGTCCAAAAAACACCATAAGTGCTTTATTGCTTTCGCTCATGTTAAACATTTTGTGATGCTTTAATCTGGTAAATGTTCTACATAAATGTAAGTTGCTGTAGGCGTCACTAAAATATGCTTTGCAGTTTGATCATTTTAAGTTGTGCTGCAACAATGCAACAGGCAAATTTGAGCAATAATTGTGTGATCTACTTGCAGAAAATTTCAGATTTGCTCAATGGTATGTTAACTCACACCCTCCACACCTTGTGATTTGTGAATAAAAATTTTAAAAGGGGCAATACTCTGAATTTAAATCTGAGCTTATTTTCTGTTCTGAAAAATTAGTTTTTTGAATACCATTATAGCTAAAAGGGGGGGGGATTTCATGTGTCCCTTGGAAATAGTGAGACAGAGGGGACGGTGATGCCAAGAAAATTGAAAAGAAAAGTGCTGGGTAGACTGCCTGATGTGTCCCTACTTCCAAATGCTTTTCCAAAGAAGGGTTGAGTGCAATGTCAGGGAGGCGATGGCCTAGTGGTATTATCACTAGATTATTAATCCAGAAACTCAGCTAATGTTCTGGGGACCCGGGCTTGAATCCCGTCACAGCAGATGGTGGAATTTGAATTTAATTTTAAAAAACTAAGAATCTAATGATGACCCATGAAACCATTGTTGATTGTCAGAAAAACCCACCTTGTTCACTAATGTCCTTTAGGGAAGGAAATCTGCCATCCTTACCTGGTCTGGCAATGTGATTGACTTTCAACTGTCCTTGGAGAACTAGGCATGGGCAATAAATGCTAGCCAGCCGGTGACGCCAATGTTCCACGAATGAATAAAAAATTGGCAACTGTCCACAGGGCAGTGGGCGGTTGTTGAGGGAGCAATCCTAGATTAGTAGAATGTTATGACCAGTGCCTGGGAGCGATATGGGGAGAGGTTTTCCAAGTGCTTGGAAGGAGGTTTAGAAAGGGGGAAATGAGAACATTTACTGCCAAACAGATCCGCCAGCATATTCCTCCCACTTTCCCCAGGAGTAAGGTGGCCACCCACCTTGCAGCAGCAGGAAGTCAATTGAACCAATGAAGGAGCCAATTAAGAGGGATTTTCCAAGCGGAATCCAGGGGTTGAATTTTACCAAGCCCATGAGTGTGGGCTGAGAGGTAGGGGTGGGGCTGTAAAATGGTGAGGGACAGCAGCGGTGGAGTACCTGTCACGTGCCTGCTGCCATGTTATCTTGCCAGCAATGGGGAAAGTGGTAGAAAACTCTCCTGCCATAGGCCAATCAAGCTACTGAAGTCGTCAATTAAAGGCATCTTTCTGCCACCAATGGCATTTTACCAATGATGGAGAGCCCTCAGCCATGTTGGGAGACAGCCAGCTAAAACCTTGGCAGCTCTTCATGCGCTCAGGGGTGGGGTTGTGGGGAGGGGTTGGGTGGGTGGAGGAGGGGGGACACGGGCCCTCCTATTCAGTTGGAAACTATTTGGCCCATTTTGAGGGCCCTGCTGGAAATGGCCATTCTCATGGAAACAGCACCACCTCCCATCATCAACAACCCTCTTTCGCCATGGTCTGCCTGACTGTTGTCCCCCAGACTATATTTACTGGCACTGCCATCTCACATTCAGTGACAACCCTGTCTGCTACCACCCTGCTGATCTCTGGAACATCTTCTTCCATTTCTATCAGAATTGACAGAAAGGGGGCTCCACCCATGGTGCAATTCCTCTCCCGGGCATTGTACATGCCTCCTCCTGGAAGGTGAAGAACAAGAGTGTGCGGGATATAAAGGGTCCATGTATGTATCATGAGGCACAGGCGCATTTGAATCTCCTCACACTGGAAAAAGCAACAACCATTTCATAGTTTAACCATGCACGAGAGCACTTTTTCCACATGATGAATGGACACGTTCTTGTGCGTTGCTGTAAATAATGTGACTTCCAGCTGTTCTGCGCGCTGGGTGTGACAAGTTCACCGCTGTCCACTGATTGTTACACAGCACTCACCTTGCCAGACTTCAACATGTCTTAGAAATGCAGCTGACCTGTGTGAAGTCCAACTTGGATACTCATGCTCGCCGCAGCGCCCCCCCCCCCCCCCCCCCCCCCCCCCACCACCACCCACCCTCCACCCCAATCCCCCTGACTCAGCAAACAGAACATGACCACCGTGCCCTCACCACCTCTGACATAACCTACAGGAAAAAAATCTGTGAAGCATGGTACAACTCTTCCTTGTCACTCTTCCATGTTGGTCCACACTCTGGTGTGCCAGTCTCTGTATAGCACTCTGACTGCAGCCATAGTGAAGGCTGCCAGCTACTCTTTAAATTGCACCCACTAATTCACCCTCCCACCTCCTCATCCCTCCCACCATCCATAATGAGCAGTGATCCCAGAGGTGGGATATTAATTGGCTGCTTTCAGGTGGATTGAACTGGACAACATACTACTCTCATCTCCAGTTTGCAAACATAGACACGATGCTGCCTGGCATTAAAAATAAAGTCAGGAAAATTCAGCCCAAAATATCAGCTACTTTCTTTGCCTTTTGTTATATCTGACAAGCTACCTGATGACTTAAAGCTTATTTTGTTTTTCCTCTATTGTATCAATCAAATACAATCTGAAGCTTTTAGTGGTGATTTTAGTTTCACATCGATTTAGTTCAATTGATAGAGCTGAGGTATCTTTAAATATCCTTCTAAACGGGCATAAACAACTCAAGATTACTCCTTAGATTGCAGAAGTGCAGATAGCAATGATAGTTATTTTGTATTAAACTAATGTCAAATTATTATTTGCGTGTCATGTAGCATTCTAGATTTGTATCTAAGGACTCCTCCTTTTTGCCAGATAACCTTTCTATCCAAGTTAGCCATCTTGCATTCTAGCTGTCATTCTGTATAAGAGAATCAGGAAGGTTCAGTTCATAGAGATTTGAATAAACACTGCCATTAGCTGACCCACTGAAATCTAAAACACTGATGGAAGAGATACCCTTCCATTGATAGTTTTTTTTTGCTTTCTCCAATCAAGCTGGGCAAACTTGATAAATACATCCTATCATGGGAACAAAAGAAATAGCAACCAGAGAGATAGTATTAGATCCAAGGGAGAGGCATGCAAATTGGCCGAGAAAAGCAACAGACCTGAGGATTGGGAGCACTTTAAAATTCAGCAAAGGAGGATGAAGGGACTGATTAAGAAGGGGAAAATGGAGAATGAGAGTAAGCTTGCAGGGAACATAAAAAACGGACTTTAAAGGTTTCTATAGGTACCTGAGGAGAAAAAGATTGGTGAAGACAAATGTAGGTCCCTTACAGTTAGAAACAGGGGAATTTATAGTGAAAAACAAAGAAATAGCTGACCAATTGAATACATACTTTGGTTCTGTCTTCACAAAAGAGGACACAAATAAGATACAATACAAATGAGTACAATATAAAGGGAAAGACTCTTAATACGGTAGAGGATCAGAAGGACCTTGGGGTTCGGGTCCATAGGACTCTAAAATCGGCCCCGCAGGTGGAGGAGGCGGTTAAGAAGGCGTATGGTGTGCTGGCCTTTATCAATCGAGGGATTGAGTTTAGGAGTCTGGGGATAATGATGCAGCTATATAAGACCCTCGTCAGACCCCACTTGGAGTACTGTGCTCAGTTCTGGTCGCCTCACTACAGGAAGGATGTGGAAAAGATTGAAAGGGTGCAGAGGAGATTTACAAGGATGTTGCCTGGATTGAGTGGCATGCCTTATGAGGATAGGCTGAGGGAGCTCGGTCTTTTCTCCTTGGAGAGACGAAGGATGAGAGGAGACCTAATAAAGGTGTATAAGATGTTGAGAGGCATAGATCGGGTGGACTCTCAGAGGCTTTTTCCCAGGGTGGAAATGTCTGCTACGAGAGGACACAGGTTTAAGGTGCTGGGGGGTAGGTACAGGGGAGATGTTAGGGGTAAGTTTTTCACACTGAGGGTGGTGGGCGAGTGGAATCGGCTGCCGTCAGTGGTGGTGGAGGCGAACTCTTTTAAGAGACTCCTGGATGAGTACATGGAGCTTAATAGGATGGAGGATTATAGGTAGGTCTAGAAGGTAGGGATGTGTTCAGCACAACTTGTGGGCCGAAGGGCATGTTTGTGCTGTAGTTCTTCTATGTTTCTATGTTTCTATACCAGAAATGTTGGGGAACACAGGTTTTAGCGAGAGAAAGGAACTGAAGGAGATCAGCATTAGTAGAGAAATGATGTTGGGGAAATTGATGGAATTGAAGGCTAATAAATCCCCAGGGCCTGATAATCTACATCTCAAAGAATTTAACAAAGTGGCCCGAGAACTAGTGAACACATTGGTGGTCATCTTCCAAGATTCTATAGTCTCTGGAACAGTTCCTACTGTTTGGAGGGTAGCTAATGTAAGCCCATTATTTAAAAAGGGGGATAAGGAGAAAACAGAATTATAGACCAGTAAGCTTGATGATGGTACTGGGGAAATTTCTAGAATCCATTATCAAAGTGTTTATAGCAAAACACTTGGAAAACAGTGGCAAGATCAGAGAGAGTCAGCATGGATCTATAAAAGGGAAATAATGCTTGACAAATATACTGGAATTCTTCGAGAATGTAACTAATAGAGTTGATGAGGGATGTGGTTTATTTGGACTTTCAGAAGGCTTTTGACAAAGTCCTGCATAAGAGATTAAAGTGTAATATTAAAGCGCATGGGATTGGGTGTAGTGTATTGAGATGGATAGAAAACTGGTCAGCAGACAGGAAACCAAGAACAGAAATAAACGGGTCTTTATCCAAGTGGCAGGCAGTGACTAGTGAGTACCACAGGGATTAGTGCTGGAACCCCAGCTATTCAATATATATATTCATGGTTTAGATGAGGGAACAAAAAGAAATATCTCCAAATTTGCAGGTGACACAAAGCTGGGTGGGAGGATGAGGGGGATGCAGAGATCCTTCAGTGTGATTAGCACAAGTTGAGTGAGTGGGCAAACGAATGGCAGATGCAGTATAATTTGAATACATTTGAGGTTATCAACTTCAGTGGGAAAAACGGGAAGTTTGATTACTACCTGAATGGCCATAAATTAGGAGAGGGGAATGTGCAATGAGACATAGGTATCCGTGTACACCAATCACTGAAGGTAAGCATGCAGGGGCAGCAGGCAGCAAAAAAAGGCAAATGGTATGCTGGTATTCATAGTGAGAGGATTCAAGAACAGGAGCAGAGATGCCTTACTGAAGGTTATACAGGGCCATGGTGAAACTACACCTTTAATATTGTGTGCAGTTCTGGTCTCCTTAACTGAGGAAGGATGTTCTTGCCATGGGGGCGAGCAGCAAAGATTTACCAGACTGATTCCTGGGATGGCAGGACTGACGTATGGGGAGAGATTGAATTAGTTAGGACTGTATTCGCTGGAGTTCAGAAGAATGAGGGTGGATCTTATTGAAATCTATAAAATTCGAACAGGACTGCACAGGGTAGATGTAGGAACTACGGGTCACATTCTGAGGATACAGGGTATTAGGATTGAGATGAGGAGAAATTTTGTCACCCAGAAAGTGGTTAGTGTGTGGAATTCGCTACCACCGAAAGTAGTTGAGGCCAAAGTGTTGTATGTTTTCAAGAAGCAGTTAGATATTGCAGAGGTGATTCTCCCATCGCGACGCACAAAGTTTTTGGTGGGTCGGGTTGGGAGATGCGCGTGTTGGCCATTTTGCGGGTTCCCCGCAGGCGCATACAACTCGCGCACATCTCCCAACTGGACAAAAATGGTGCTGCCAGGCCTGCGCTGAAAACCTGCATGGCGCTGATTTGCATTACTTACAATACTTTAGCATGCCATTATCGGGATCGACACGGCAATCTCCGCCCATGTTTCCGTCTCTCACCTCTTTGGGGTGATGTCACTTTGCCGTGAATCAGAGTAGGTATATAAAAGTCTCAACCTGGCGTGGCGGTCTTGAACTGGCTTAACGAGGTAAGTGCTGTTAGTGGAGCGCGAGGGATGTTGCAGGCAGGCCCTGGAGATGCCTGGTGGGCTTCCTCCTGCTGTCTTCAGGTGCTGGCCCAAGGACCAGTGATATCTGGGGTGGGGGGGCGGGGGGGGCTTCTATTTTCTCAGAGCTATGTGGATGAGGTTCTGTGAAGGAGTCCTGCTCAGCCTTCCCCTTGAGGGCAGTGCTGTAACTCAGTGTGAGAGGGTCCCTGAAGGAGTCCTTCTCAGCCTTCCCTTCCAAGGCAGCGCTATAGCTCTGTGTGGCAGGCACCCTCAAGGAGTTCTGCTCAGCTTTCCCCGCCAGGGCACTGTGCAGTGGCATTGTCTTGCCGTGGGATGTGGTCAGGGACTCGACTGAGTGCTGGTGTTCCGGGGTGGGGGAGGAGTGCACCATGTTCTGACTGAGGTCTAACCAGACGAAGCAGCTGCTGCTCTAGGCCGGGGTTCAGAGGTTCAGACATGGACTGCATGGAATCTGCTGTCACTGGGCACACATCTGGTGATGATTTGCAGTCTGTCCCTGCCCTGTGACACGGACCAGCAACACATGCCTGTAATGGATGCTGCAGTTGCACACATAGCAATGGTTCAAGGGTGCGCATTGCCCACGGCTGCACACCGACCTGCATAATCTGTGCCAGCATTTGTCATGATGGGAATCTCACACAACCCTAATCGGGTCATGTATGGCACCATGGATTGTGTGGTGCTGCCGGCACCCACAAGTGAGAGTACTGGCCCAAGTGAAGGATTGGGGTGGTGCTGGGTCTATGCAGCCAATGATAATAATCCATCATTCTATGCTCTTTCCAAACTGTGCAGATGGATCTCGGACTGATCAATTTGGAGCTGGGCATTATGGTGGCAGTGGAGGAGGAAGAGGAGGAGGAGGCAGTTCAGGAGGTGGCGGGTGTGGAGAGACCACCGCAGGAGCAGGCACTACCAATCCCTCAGGAAGGAGGGCAGGGGGCTGCCGCTGAGGGCCAGGAGGTGGGTGAGCAGGCTTCCGAAAGGGTGCACAGGAGGCGGAGGGTGCTGAGGCCAAGGACGTTCAGGCCCAGCAATTCATTCTAGGCCCTCTCGGAGGTGATGTGCTGTGGCTCTCCAAGACCACAGTGCGGAACCTTTGTGAGGTGCTAGCACACCTGGCACCTCAGGGAAGGGTCAGCCACCCATTCCCTGTGGATGTGAAGGTGATGACTGCCCTGAAATTTTATGCCTTCGGCTCATTTCAGGCACCCAGTTGCGACCTCATTGGGATCTCCCAGGCCTCCGTGCACAGATGTGTGCGGCAGGTCACAGATGCCCTGTATGCCCGGACAGGGCAGTACATAAATTTCGATGTGGGCCATGCACAGCAAGAGGTCCAGGCTCTCGGCTTTGCTTCCATTGCTGGAATTCCCATGTCAGGGAGCAGTGGACAGGACATACATCGCTTTGCAGGCCCCACATGCAGCACCGCAGCAATTTGTCAATAGGAAAGGGTTCCACTCCCTCAATGTGCAGATCATATGTGACCATCTCATGTGGATCATGCAGGTCGATGCACGCCATCCAGGGAGTGTCCATGACATCTTTGTGCTCCAGCAGTTGGACATCCCTGGGCTCTTTGAAGATCAGCCCAGGCTCCCGGGATGGTTACTGGGCAACAAAGATTACCCGCTTAGGTCACGGTTGATGACGCCTGTGCAAAGGCCCGAGACCGAGGCGGAGACCGCTAAAATGAGGCCCATGCAGCCACCCGGTCCATCGTAGAACAGTGCATCGGCCTGCTTAAAATGCGGTTCTGCTGCTTGGACCACTCTGGGGGTGGGGGGATATGGGGGCCTCCAGTATGACCTTGCGCGTGCTTCACATATAATCATAGTTTGCTGCGTTCTGTACAACATTGCCCAGCAGCGGGAAGACCAGCTGGAGTAGGAGGAGGTGGAGGAGCGGCGAGGGGGCGAGCTGGAGGAAAGAGGGCGGACGGCGATGGCAGGTGTCGGGCAGGGAAGGGCAGCGAGGGACACCTTGATTGCAGCCCGCTTCACCGAGCTGGTGCTGTGCAGTGAGGGGGCTGCAACCACCACACATCCACCACACCTCAGGAGCAAGTGCAGCCGCTATTCCCCCTCCAAACCAACCTGGGCCCTCAAACCACCACATCACCCTTCCCCAGCCTCTGTCATCCCACCACCCTTTTCTCCAGAAACATCCAAACCTGTTAATTTGCCTGGGCTGGCAATGGTTGCGAGTCTTTTTTGAAGGCTGGAGGATGCTGATGACTCGCTGTTGTGCACACTGGGATTCTGCCCTTGGCATCACTCAAGTCTGACTCCTACCTGTACTCCGAATGCACGCTACCACCCTGTCCCACATAGCTGTGAGGGTTGGGGACACATGTTTTTTGGCCAATCGGGGGGTGGGGAGGGGGACACTTGCACCAAGGGTCTGGTGGATGTTGGGAAAGGCAGGGCAGGCATTCTGTAACATGTGGCTGGGTCTCCAAGGCTAAACAGACAGTACCACTATGCATGGGAATGGGGACTACTCAGCTCTGTGGGGGAGGGTGGCGGGGGGTGGGGGGGGGGGGGGGGTTGGGGGGGGGGGTGGGAGGGGTGTGGTGGAGAATCAGAGACACATTAGTCACAGCTGTGAGGTGCAAATTAAAATTTATTGTGTTCTTAACATTAGCGATGAATAAACCCTGACTACTGGTGACCTTCTCCCGTACCCTCTAAGCGAACTACAATTTTCTTACTTTGTGCGGTCCACTGCTTCTTCTAACTGCTACCCCAGGATGCACATCGAAGATGGAAGTGTCCAGCTGTGATGCAGGCCCCGTTGCCTGTGATGTCCTTGGCGGACGTCCCCTGGGTGGCTGGGACCGGGAGGGCCCCGGCTGACTTGCGGATGGCACTGTTTCAGTGCCACCCTGTTCATCTAGCTGGCCCTGAGATGCCCCGGTATGATGAAGGGAGAATCAGAGGGTCTTGGGACGTCTGGGTTCTCCTGAGTGGAAGGCCACGGTATGGGCTCAAGCCCTTCCTCCTCCCTTGGGGTGCCCAGAGGCCCCAAGGACACTCCATGGGACACCAGGGCAGGTGGACTAAGCTCCAGAAGCTCCGGCGTCACCTGGCTCTGCCAGTCCTGGAAACCCAGATGCATTTGCCCCATGATCTGTGATCCCTCAGCCCTGGCCCTCTGAGACTGGCGAAGCTCTGGAGCCCCTCCGCTACAGCATTCTGTGAGTGAGCCAGGCTCTGGAGTCCCTCAGCAGTAGCCCTCTGAGCCTGGGCTAAGGTGACGAGGTTCACAGCCACGGCCTGTTGTGTCTCCAGAATGCCAGCAAGAGTCCCAGCCATGGCCAGCAGTGTCTCCCACATGCCCCTGACACCCATGGCCATGGAAAGCTGTGCTTCCTGCCTCCCTGTGCCTCACCTATGGCCTATTGTGTCTCCAGGATGGCCTGTCTCACATGAGGACAAACCCCTGAGCAAGACTTTCCACTGCGGTTTCCACCCTAGCAGTGTTGGACTAGTTCGCACGTTGTGTCAACATCACCTCCTGCAACAGCACTCTGTTGGACTCCCCTAAACAGCCTTGCAGTCGCAGCATGGTTGCTGACAGTCCTTCCTCAACTCCCTGGGCTTCCTGATGCATCTTCACCAGCCTTGGGAGGAACACACCCAGAGGCCCAGCAACTGGCTTGGGGACAGCTGAATCCCCGCCTCCGGCAGACCTCCATGTGCCCGAGCCCTCGGATGTGCCCGCCTCCACCCGATGTGCATCAGTGTCTGTGATGTGCTCACCAGTTCGTGACCCAGAAGCCTCAACACTAAAGGTACCCACCGTGGTGATTGTCTCTGTGTGGGTGGGTTGTGTGGTAGATGCCGGTGCCGCTTCAGTGGTGCTGCTGTCGGAGGATTCTTCAGAGCCTCCCTCAGAGGTGTCACCCGGGGGTCGTGGGGAGTTTGCTCCAGAGCAGCGGATGGGGGGGGGGGGGGGTTACTCTGGGTCCAGAGCTGCAATAAAGAACACGCATTAGAGGAAATGAGGTAAATTATTGTATGCGGCAATGCACTTGCTTTGAGGAGGACCTAGGTTGAGAGCTACGTTTATGCTCACTTGCATGCTGGACGCCGACCTGCTTCTCCGTCACCATTCTGGATGACCCATCACCCCTGCCAGCTCCTTGACACGCTGTTCAAGGCTGGCCAGCTGCCGCAGGTCAGGCACACCACCACCAGTCTGTGCAGTTTTGCTCCTGTGGGAACATAAGGTGAATAGCAAGCATTAATATATTGAAGTGCATGATGTGCAATCCGTGCCTGTGTCTCGGGCATTGTGCTGGCAGTTTCGGGGAAAATGGTCACCACTGAAGGGTGTTCGTTGAGGGGTGAGGGGAAGGGGTTAGATTCTGTTCCTGGGGAATGGGTAACTTGTTGCATGCCCTTCCGGTGTCTAAGCAGGGTTTGAGGTCCGTGCCAAGCATGTACGGCGTTCCAAGAGGGATGCTCGAAGAAGATCATAGAGTTATTTCTGACACTGGCCAGAGTACGGTGTCAGGTTCCTGGCATTCACCGCTTCTGCCATCTCCTCCCACAATGCCGTGGCGGAGGCACCCCTTGGGTGAGGGCCCTGGCCGGGGAAGATCCGCTCATGCCTCTCCTCCACGGCATCTAGCAGGCGGTCCTGGTCGACCTCTGTAAATCTGGGTGCAGGTTTGCGCGCAGACATCTTTGTGGCGTGACTGGCTGTGTGTCCATTCCTGCAGCTTATATACAGTACTGGCTTATTATGGGGGCTGCAGGTGCAGTGAGTGCGGCCAGTCAAGGGCCCGTTGGCAACAAATACTTGTGAGAAATTTTGAAGGCTGCATTCATTGATCATGCATCCCTTGGGGTGCTGATTGGATGCCATTCAATAAGCTGCTGTGTCCAAGGGGGGTGCAATACTCAAGACTCCCATTCAAGAGAGGGAATGCTCGCAAGTTGGGGTTGTGCATGACAGCACATCGCAAGTTCTCTGCAGGGCAGCAGTGAGGTCAGTATGTTCAAGGGATGGAGGGATCCACATTATCCGGATCCATGCGGGCATGGGGTGAGCAGGCAGCCATGTCTGTGTGTGGGGGGGAGAGGGGGGCAGCGATGTATATGTGGGGGTTGTGGGGGCCAGCGATGTCTGTACGGGAGTGGGGGGGGGGGGGGCAGCAATGAGGCCAGCGATGTCTTATTTGGGGGAGCAGTGATTTCTGTGTGGGGGGCAGTGATGTCTGTGTGGGGGAGGTTGGAGCGATGTCTGTGAGGGGGTTGTGGGGTCCAGCTAGGAGGCCAGCGATGTCTGTGGAGGTTGAATGACAGTGATCTGGATGCGGGGGGTTCTTTGCAGCGATCTCCCAGCGATGTGCATGGGTTCCCACTCATCCTGACAACTTCAGGCTCTTTGGCATGAATAGACCCCACCCCCAATTGTTTAATGATATTCACGATTGTGCCCTCTGCATTGCACAGAGTGGAGAGATTCGGGTCTGAAGTTGCACTGAAAAAACAGTCATGATCGGGACCAGTTCACTCGTCAATTCAGCACTTTTGGGAGAATCGCCCCCAGCATTTGAGGTGAAGGGGATCAAAGAGAATGGGGGAAGGTGGGATCAGGCTATGGTGTTGGATGATCAGCCATGGTTGTAATGAATGGAAGAGCAGACTCGAACAGCTGAATGGCCTCCTCCTGCTCCAATTTTCTATGTTTCTATGAGTAGACCATATAGTCCCTAAAGCCTGCTCTGCCTTTCAATATAACCACTGCTGAACATCTGCCTCATTCCACTTTCATGCCCACTCCCCATATCCTTTGATTTCCTGAGAGAACAATAATCTATATATCTCAGCCTTAAATATAGTTAACGATGCAGCATGTACAATCTCTGTGGTAGTGAATTCCAAAAACTTACAACCTTTTGAGTTTTGTTGTGGGAAAACTGCCAGTCCATCACACAAACCAGCCTCCCATCCATTGACTCTGTCTGCACTTCCCACTGTCTCAGCAAAGCAGCCAGCATAATTAAGGACCTCACGCACCCTTGACATTCTCTCTTCCACTTTCTCCCGTCGGGAAAAAGATACAAAAGTCTGACGTCACGTACCAACCGACACAAGAACAGCTTCTTCCCTGCTGCTGTCAGACTTTTGAATGGACTTACCTTGCATTAAGTTGATCTTTCTCTACACCCGAGCTATGACTGTAACACTACATTTTGCACTCTCATTTCCTTCTTTATGAACGGTATAGCGTGTAAGAAACAATATTTTTCACTGTATACTAATACATGTGACAATAATAAATCAAGTCAAATCAAATCAAATTCAGATTTTTTTATTAATACTCCAACAGTGAGGTGTAAAAATCTAATACATTTTTTTAAGCCATATGCACAGAACATTTGGACAGCCTGTGAATAATTCTGAAAGGAAAATCTTAGGGAAAGTCAGTGTAAATAACCTACCTGCTCTCAAGAAGAGTCACTTGAAACGTTGGCCGCGATTCTTCCAACACGACCTGCAACTTTTCTGGCGGGTCGCGGTGGGAGATGCGCATCGCCGGCCATGTTCCGGGATTTGCGCATGCGCCGGGAACACATGTGCATCTCCCAGAGCCAGCGACCAGCCGCCGGTCAAACCACGCTGGAAACCGGCGGCAAGGCAGGTAAGTAATTTGAATCTTTTTAAAATGTATTTTAAATATGTTTTCAATGTGATTATTGGGAACTTTCAGGTCCCGATTGAACCTCCCGTCCCACCAGGAGTACTTCATTCCAGCGGGGTTTCGACTCGCTCCCCACATTTGTGGAATTAGCGGGATAGCCCACTAGAATGAAGGGGGGGGCAATCGGGACCCCCCCCAAGGGGTCGGGCGGTGGGGGGGTGGTGCCCTCTCAGCATGGGCACCCTGGCAGTGCCAGCCTGTGCCCCTGGCAGTGCCCAAGGGGCAAATTGCCCATGCCCAGGGGGCACATTGGCACTGCCCATCGGGCATTGGGCAGTGCCAAGGAGGCAAGGCCTATTGTGGGCGGGGCCTAGGGGCGATCGGTGGGGGGTCCTGCTGCCACTCTGCAGATAGGATTGATCTGCGATGGAGGGAGGGCAGCGATTGGGGTGGGGGGAAGGGTGCCTGCATCTGGGGGGGGGCGGAGTCTGACCCCAGGAGGGGTCAGTGTGGGGGGGGGGGGGTCAGCTGGGGTGAGGGGGATGGGGGGATCACCACTGCTGGCGGGGTGTGGGTTGTGTATCGGGGCACTTCGGGATGGGAGAGGCGGGGCCAGGGCTGGCCCAGGAATTGTTGTGGGGACCGCGATCAGGCCATGGTGGGGGGCTGGAGGGGCTGCACTGCGGGAGTCCCGGACTGGCCAGCAAACGGGGAGTCTGACAGATCGGGACCACTGCGCATGCGCAGAGTTCCAGAACTGTCAGACTCCGGCGTGAATAGGCCCCGCCCCCTGGGTTTTTAATGATATTCACGAATGGGACCTCTGCGGTGCACAGAGTAGGGAGATTCGGGTGAAAAGCTGAACTGAGAAAACAGTCCGGATCTAGAACAGTTTTCCCGCCAATTCAGCGCTTTTGGGAGAATCATGGCCGTAACTCTGTTTCTCTCTCCACAGATGCATGAGACGAACTGATTCTTGGCATCATTTAGTCCTTATTTCAAGTAAGCTACCAATTTGAATTCATAGAATCCTCATAGAATCCCTAAGTGCAGAAGGAGGCCATTTGGCCCATCGAGCCTGCACTAACAATCCCACCCAGGCCCATTCCCTGTACCCCAACATATTTACCCTGCTAATTCCCCAAACAATAAGGGGCAATTCTCCATGTCCAATCAACCTAACCTGCACATCTTTGGACTGTGGGAAGAAACTGGAGCACCCAGAGGAAACCCACACAGACACGGGAAGAATGTGCAAGCTTCACACAGTCACCCAAGGCCGGAATTGAACCCAGGTCCCTGGCGTTGTGAGGCAGCAGTGCTAACCACTGCGTCACCACGCCACTCTATTCTACCTAAATGGACAGTATAATTCTGAAAATCTTTTTCTTCTTCCAAGTAAGTTGAGCGTTTGAGGAGGCAAGTTTAAACCCAGTCTTTTTTGTATATAGCATATGTATAGGAGTCACCACTGATGTGTTATTGAACATCGAACATCACTGCCCAAATAAAAACAAATTGATCCCAAGTATATCTTTGAAACCTAAAATGATAATTTATTACATTATTCCAACTTATATGGGAGTGCTTCATCAAATTTAGTTGCTACAGTTCCGTCCATATCCATCTTGGAAGCGAAAATGATTTGCACCTAAAATGAAAGCTAGATTTGTTGCTCCAAACTGATATATTTTACCTGCAAGAGTATCTGCGCCAAACAAGTGTTTAAATGTTTGAGGTTTTTGGGGATTTTCTTTTCTGAATTGTGATTTTCATCCAAATAAAAAAATTGCTACATATCAATTTACCATATCCTAATTGACCAAATTACTGGGTTAGTGTTGCTGCTTTTGCTTACTTTTTAGTTTCCTCTATTTTTCAAACAGACAGAAACAACAAGCTCAATAGTTGACTAAGAACTCCTTATATGGCAGCAGAACACAGCTCTCTTAAAGCAAACAATAAATCAGCAATTTAGGAGTACATCTCTTGAAGACATGTAAAAAATAAATGCAAGACTCCCGAGGGTGGCTACAGAGGAATAATGGCAGAGAAGATGTTATCGACTATTCCAGTTAAGATATACTTGGATGTTTAAATCCTACATCAGAGAGATGTCTTGACTAGCAAGCAGGAAAACACTTTCTTTTCACTTGGGTTTATCACCAACACAATATTTCAAAATATTTAATGCTAAGTTAGTACAATTATAGAATTGTATTTGATAAATAAGTCCTGTCAGCAGCTGGAAAGAGAAAATATAGGTAAAATATTGATAGTAGGTCCTTAGTCTGATTTGTTGGTTTCTTTTGTGTTAATAAATATTACTGCTTTTGTATTGCAGAAGATTATTATCTGATGGTGGTAACCTTCTTGAACCATTGCAGTCTGTGCAACAAAGCCACTCCATTGATTGAAGAGTATCAGCATTTTGATCAAGTGCCAATGAAGGAATGATGAGACATGTCCAATTCAGGGTGGAGTGTTACTTGGAGAGATACCTGAAGATGGTGGGAGTTCTCATTCACCGACTGCTCTAGTCTTCTTCAGAAGTAAAAGTTGAGGGCTTGAATTCCAAAGGAATTCTGGTAAGTTGTGTTGTGCATCTTGCAGATAGCAGAGACTGCAGCCCCAGTAAGCCAATGGTAGAGGGAGTGGATTGGCTGAAGTGCCAATCACGTGGGCTGCTTACCCCTGAACATTGTTGAGCTTCTTTAGTTTGGTTGGAGCTAAATCAATCCAGCCACTCCATTATATTCCTTATCAGTCTTTCGGGAGTCAGAAGGTGAGCCATTTAATTACAGAGTATCCAGATTCTAATTTGTTCTAGTAGACACTGGCATTTATATGAGTGGTACAGTTAAGCATCTGGTCAATTGTGACTGCTAGGTAGGGACCTTACAACTCTAATGTCACTGAATGTCAATGGGAGGTTGTCAGACTTTGTTTTGTTTTTCAAACTGGTTAATGAAGGTTAGCCCCAGGCCTTTGCCTGCTGAGGTGGATCTCAAAGGGTTCTCTCGTGGCGGATGTAGATTTGTTCTTCGCTTCCTCTCTCTTTCGCTCTGTGTCCGAAAAAGGTGTCTGAATAAATGTTCCTTATCACAACCTGGTTTCTGTCATGAGACCATGGTACCAGTTTTCCATTGTCCACACAAATGGTCTCTGATGGCTTGGGCATTGACACACAATTGTGTTAGCATTTCACTCCTTGTGATAGAATGGGTTTCTTCTCAGTCTGTAGAATTCCACTTCGAAGCCAAGCAGTCTGCAGCTTCTGTGGTTATTTGGACATTGGCAGCCATTAATCTTCAAGAAAGGTGTGTTGTTTTTAATGCCTTCTCAATGAATTGTCCTCAAACATCGTTTGCATTTTAATGTCCTGTCCAGAAATTCAGGCTCGCTTCCAGCCTTGTGTAGTTCCATATATATTGACAGAACAGAAAATAGGTCACCTGATGTCTCAGCTCCATTTTGCTTCAAAGTAGAGCATACATTCTCCATTTTTCAAAATGTGACTCATCTGCGTTAAGTAGGAAATGCCTATGGTAGGCATGGATAAAGAGTCATTTGCCCAAGAATGTTGGCTTTAGCTTGTCTTTTCCAAAAAGAGCCACCACTTCCATCTATCCCTATATGATCAAATGGTAACTTTTTTTGCATTTTGGGGTTAGTTCAACTGATTTAAATTTGTCCCACATGTTTCCATACCTGCCTCAGGCTTTTAAATATATAGCTTGCACTGGTAATAGTTGATTAACCTGTCCATCAATTATTTTAATTAAGTTCTGCAGACACTTGTAATACTTTGTGAAGTTACATGTTTGTAAAGATGGTTAAGCATTTGAAAGCTACAAAACCATTTGCGTTAGCTGTTAATGTAATCCATGGGTTTATTTACTGTCCAAGTCACAAGGCATCCATCACTTATGGTGGACATGCTGCAAGCTCATTTATTAAGACCAGGTGCATGAGAACAGAAAAGATTGAAAGCATCTGAGCAGTGTGCATGTGCTCTGCTCAAAGCAAAAGTGATATTAAGACTGAAACACATGATATATTTATCTTTTAGTGATATCATGCTGATATCCCTTAAAAGGCATATTACAACATTTGCAAAAAGATATTTTTGTGGCATTGTTAATGGGCCATAACTTCCCGGAGGTGCTATTCAGTGTCGGATTGCCACTCTGTACCCACTTAACTTGTTCTAAATTTCTTCAGTAACTGTATCACCTGAGCTTCCAGACTCAGGCCGGGTAGGAATCAGGCTACATAACAGATCCTTGGGTCTAGTACCGGAGTCCAAAAGAAGCAGAGCGAAGGACATACCCCATTTTTACGAGCAGATGAGTTTAAAGACAGCATTAAAAATAGCAGGTGAGGTGTCAGGCAAATGTCTAAGATAAGTGGATGGGATATATATCAGCCCAATCCAGAGATAGTTAGTCATTCTCGTAAGCCCTCATCAAGGAAATTCCGAGATGGACCCAGTGCAGAATTGGGTTAACGCCCAAATCTGATGCTGATGAGTCAGGAAGTTACAGATCAATGGGCACAATCTTACTGGCTGTTCACACAATGCTCCCACTGCAGCGAGGTTGGAGAATTTGGTGCCCAGCCAAATCTCTGTTCACTGCAGCGTGATGGAAAAATCCTGCCGGTGTGAATGGTGGTAACATTCCAGAAAATGTTTCCATTAAGCTTTACAGCTTTGAAATAGTTTAAAAATGTTATCCCACTAGATTCCCTTCACTGTTGTTGCTGCGGTATTAGATATTGATGAGATACAGATGAATCCTCTATTGGTTTGAAAGTGCACTTTTTAGACAACATACTAAAGAGATAAGCGAGCAATTCTGCTGTTGCGATTATTTTTCACTCTTAGGAAAGTGGTCAACATTCTTGGAGCAAAAAGAGCAATTGTTTCAATTTGGCCGTGAGCTATATGCAGAGCAAGGGAGTAACACACATTCACTTACACTTTCCGTCTCTCACTGTGCTTTCATTAGCACCAGCCATGCATTTGCAGTTCTAACTTTTAAGCAGGTATTTTCCAGTCAGTGAAACAGTCTGACAATAATACGATTTGCATGTTTATGTTGGTCACTCACCAATGCAAATACATGTACCAGTTCAAATGGAAAGCATTGTAGCTCCTGAGGTGGATTTCCATTCAATATTCTTTGTGCCAGACACTCTTATCGGTAATGTGAATTCACATTACTTTGCAACCATGTCAGATTTTCTGCATGAAATTGATGCTAAATAATTGAATGGAAGAATTGTGAACACATTTTATATAGAACACATGATTTTACGGTGGACAACAAGCCGGCTTCTATTTCCGTAACATTTTAAACTTTAAATAAGCTGTCTGAATTTGCACACCCAATGCTTTAGGGTTTTGTTGTTGAAAATGATAGTAACTAATAAGGATACATTGAGATGTTCTGAGCACCTGCCCCCACTTTCCTGGATTGTTTGAAGATCCAGTTCTCCTTCAATGTTGAAGTGCTGAGCATGTCAAAGTGCATCCAGTCAGCACATTAGTGCTCCAATATGATGAAAATGAGAATACTTACAGTGAGTGGGGAAGCACACACAGTGACCATTTTCAAAGGATGTTTCAGGGGAGGCCCATAGCCAGAGTTTTCATTTATCTCATGCAGCTCTTTCATGTTAAAGAACATCCAATTATGTTTTTTTTGCCTTCAGCTGCAAGGAGGCCAAAGTCTCCAACACATTTCTCCCCAACATCAATAACTTTGTTCCTTCCAGAAGGTTTTTACACATTATAGGATCTCTACAATCCTTTACCATTTGCATGTCTCCAGCTCACGACCCAAGCTGTTTGCATGTCATTCTGGTTTCAGGTCCGTTTATTTTGCTACTTAGTCTCTACAAAGGGTAAGTTCACCCACAGAAACACAAAATCAACTATTTTGACACCATTTAAGTTATATTTTAGTCCATAATATAATAATAATAAAATAATAATGATCCGTAAATAATTCCTAGGCTCCATTTTCAGATCCTCATTTCTTTTGCTCCATCATTGCCTTCAGCTGTCTAGATGTTAGGCTCTGGAATTTCCCCTTAAGTATCACTGCCTTTTGATGTCTCTCCATTCTTGAAACCTTGTTTTAAAACCATCTCTATGACCAAGGTTTTAACTACCTTCCTGTCCTTCCTTCCTGTCATCAGGGTGTTCCTGTCCTGTCAAAGGTGACACTCCCAACCCCACCCTGCTTGGCGGACTCCACAGTGATGAGATGGGCAATCCACGCAACCGTGTTGTTGCGGACAAACTAATGGGGCTAAAGGCAGCTAAGTCCCCTGGCTTTGATGGCTTGCATCCTCGGACCATAAAAGAGGTAGCTACAGAAATAGTGGACGCATTGGCTATAATTTTCCCAAAAGTCTTGGATTCTGGAGAAAAACTGGAGGATTGGAAAACTGCCAATGCGACACCTCTACTCTAAAAGGGAGGGAGACAAAAAAACAGGTAACTATAGGCTGATTAGTCCAACATCTATTGTTGGAAAAATGTTGGAATCAATTATTAAGGATGGAATAGTCAGCATGGCTTCATGAACATGTCTGGCTAATTTATTAGTGTACTTTGAGGAAGCCTCACCAGAGCAGATAGAGGGGAATGAGTAGGTGTGTTGTATTTGGACTTCAAGAAGGCATTCGACAAGATGCCTCACAAAAGACTAAGTCATAAGATAAGAGCCCATGGTATTGGGGGTAGTATACTGGAATGGATAGAGAATTGGCTATTGCTCAGGAAATAATGAGTGGGGATAAGGAGTTCTTTTTCAGGTTGGCGGAGTTCCACAGGGATCAATGCTGGGATCACAACTGTTTACAATATACATTAACGACTTGGTAGAAGGAAGAGAATGTATTGTTGACAAATTTGCAGACAACACAAAAATAGATGGAAAGGTGAGCTGCGGGAGGGATACAGAAAGTTTACAAAGAGATATTGATAGGTTAAAGAAGTGGGCAAAAAGTTGGCAAATAGGGTATAACGTGGAAAAATGTGAAATTGTCCATTTTGGAAGGGAGAACAAAAGAACAGTATTATTTAAATGGAGAAAAAACAGAAAGTTGCAAAGGAACTTGGGGGTACTTGCGCACGAAATACAGAAAGCTAGCACACTGATGCAGTAGGTAATCAGGAAGGCTAATGGAATGTTGGCTCATATTTCAAGTGGGTTGGAGTATAAGAGTAGGGAAGTCTTGCTGCAACTGTACAAGGTACTGGGGAGATCACATCTCAAGTACTGTGATCCGTACTTAAAGCAACATATTATTTCATTGGAGGCAGAGAAGGTTCACTAGGGTGGGATTTTCTTTTGAGGAAATGTTAAACAGGTTGACACTCAACTCATTGGAATTTAGAAGAATGAGAGCTGATTGGATTCTTAAGAAGCTTGACAGGGTAAATGCTGACAGGATGTCTCCGCTCATGGGAGAGCTTAGGACCAGAGGGCATAGTCTCAGAATAAAGGGACATTGATTTAAGACTGAGATGAGGAGGAATTTCTTCTCTCAGCTTCTGAGTCTTTGGAAATACTTGCCACAGAGAGCTGTGGGGACAGAGTCCTTGTGTATAATTAAGGCTGAGATAGATTTTTGATCAGGAAGGGAATCGGAAGTTACGGGAAAGGACAGGAAAGCAGGCGTGAGGAATGACAGATTAGCCATGATCCTCTTGGATGGTGGAGCTGGTTCAAAGGCCTGAACGGCCTACTCTTGTCTAATCCTTTCTGAAGTAAAGAAATTGAAACTGCACAAAGTACTCCAGCTGCAGAATAACCAAGCTTCTATGCATTTGAAGCAAGACTTCACTATTACTATATTCAAATGCTCTTGTGATGAAGGCTGACATTCGATTAGCCTTCCTAATAGCTTGCTGCGCCTACATGCTAACCTACAGTGAGTGACTTATAGACAAGGACACACAGGTCCCTTTGTGCATCTACACTTTCTAATGTCTTGCCATTTAGTAAATACCCTGTGCATCTGTTCCTTCTACCAAAGTGGATAGCCTCACATTTTTCCACATTATATTCCATCTGCCATGTTCTTGCCCACTCAGTAAGTCTGTCCAAATCCTCCTGAAGCCACTTTACAAAGGTATTTGGCAGCGAGAAATGAGCTGAAACACTATCACACTCTTGCTTCATAGCATTATTTCAGAGGACAAACTTTTATGAAGTTCTCTGTCTTTTTAATTAAGGTGTTTCAAATAATTAGGCTAAAAATTGTTAAAATAAAGTAAAAAGTCATTTCACATTAGCACCATAGTCCATTTCTCACCAATATTGAATGCTATTATTTCAAGCTGAATGGGTATAAATTCTCTATTCTAGAATATTTAATATTCTCCTACTTAAACTTCTGGGTGGAATTTTACGAGATTTTTTCAAAGGGCCCTATTTTCCCATTTTGATTCCAAGTGTGAGGCGGACTTGAAACTGGGAGTGTTTCAGATCCGACTTTTAGACCCGTTCTCAGGCGCCCCCATACGCACTCTGCCTGAAAAAATATCAGCGATTCCGAATCGCGCTGCACAAGCCTCTGGGCGGTGCTTAACGTGCCTGAAATCCTGCAGCTCCGTTCGAAGCCTTCAACTGCGCATGTGCAAAAAAAATGATAGAATGCTGCACCCCTGTTATATCCCTCCTAGGCCGGAGAATGTCCCCCGCATGGCCCCCATGGACATTGCTCCACACTCCCAACATTACTGATCCCCTTTTCCCCACCCTCTACCACCCAAACTGATTGCAGCCCCCTCCCCCCTTCCCCACACCGATCTCAGGCAGAGTGGCAGCGGATCCCCCTCGCCCCCTAATGATCTCAGGCAGAGTGCTTCCCCCCTCCCTTCTCCCCCCACCCTGGACCCTCCTGCACAAGGCCCCCATTTCCTCCTGACTCCAATGGCTATATGACACCTTCCTCTCCCTCTCCCCAGTCCCCAATCATTGAAGCATTGATTCACCACCACCCAATCCCATCAGCACACCTGCAAGTGTTCACTTGCCTTCCCCTCAATACTGACAAGCAAACTGCATGTAACTTGTTGGAATGCTCTGCCAAACTGCTTGCAGCTGATCTGCCCTAATGAGGGGCAGCTCCATAAAAATCCCAAGGATTGGACAGGCCGGCAATGCAGGAAGAAAATGAGCACACGGCCAGCCCCTTTACTGAAGGCAACCTCAGGAGGCTGCTGGGTGAGGCAAAGGTGAGGCGGGACACCCTCTACCCCCAGCAGGATGCATATCCATGGGGGTTGATGGCAATGTGGCCTGGGAGGCAGTTGCTACTTCTGTCAGTGCCATTGCACTGGTCTCCAGAACGGGGAGGCAGTGCTACAGAAAGGTCAATGACCTTATCCATGCAGCAAGGGTGAGTGCTTGAACCCATCTAGCATCTTTCCCCAAATTGCCCCCAGATCCTCCCACTCCCAGCACCCTGCATGCTTCCAGCTCCTGACCCCCAAGCACCTCCTTTCTACACCCGCCCCCTGCAAGAGTAGATTGCACTTGCCCTCTAAGGGCCACCACCTGATACTCTGCAGAAGTCACGCCATTATTTCTTTCATGGCTCCTTCTGTCCCAAAGGAAAAGATCGACCATAACACCCGTGAGAGGGTGAAGACAGCATTGGTGAACCAAACCTCTGGGTCCTCACCCTCTTTGAAGAGCGGGCGCTGGAGCTATCCAGGGAAGGGGAGATGTAGGGTCTCAGCGACAGCATGGTTGGGCTAGAGCAAAGAACTGAGCATCTGTCAATCCTCTGCTCATTTTGAGGTAACCTCTAGCGCTCATGGGTTTTGGGTGTGAGGGGCAAGGTTTAAAGGAGATGTATGAGGCATGTTTATTGGCATAAAGAGAAGGGTGGGTGCCTGGAACGCATTGCTGGGGAGGTCATGGAAGCAGATATGAGAGTGACCTTTAAGGAGCATCTTCACAGATACGTGAATGGGATGTGATTAGAGGCATATAGTCCCCGGAAGCTTAGGGGGCTACAATTCAGATGGGCAGCCTGCTTGCTGCAGGCTTGGAGAGCTGAAGGCCTGTCCCTGTGATGTGATCTTCTTTGTGCTTTGTTCTATGTTCAACGGAGAAAAGTGAATCCAGTTGTTTGCATTCCAGATTCCTCTCCCTTCCTTGCATTTAACTTTGTGTCCTATGTTTCAACAACAGATCCGAAAGCCCCGGAGCCTTCTGGCATTGTGGCCCCCACTGTGTCTCCCACCCATCCTGCTCCAGACAGCTCGGACAAGTCCTCAGAGGATATGGGTGAAAGGACCTCCGAGGGTGGCACCGTTTTGGCATCAGCTTCCACCTCGTAGTTTACCATCCCAGACACTGACACATCGGTGGGTCCAGTTAGTGGTGAGGCTTCTGGGTCACTCTCTGCTGAGCACAACACATCTGCTGATGTACATTGGGTGGAGGAGGAAAGGTCTGAGACCTCTGGCATGTGGGGGCCTGCCGGAGGCGAGGACTCAGCTAGCCCCAGGCTACATGCTGGGCCTCTGAGATCACTTCTCCCTCAGCTGCTGGAGATGCAGCAACAGAGCCAGGGAATGCAGGAGGGGCTGACGGCCACACTGGACCAACTATGAGGCTGTTGGGAGGTGTCCCAAAGCTTTCAGGTGAACCACCTATTGCCTGTCTTGCGTGCTTCCCAGGCCAACACTGCAAGAGTGGCGTCTGCAGTGCAAAGCCTGGGGCAGGGAATTCTCACCATGAGTGGCAGGCACCAAGCGGGCCATAGCTGAGGGACTCAAAAGGACTCTCGAGGTTCTGCGGCCCATGGCTGAGAGGCTCGAGAGCTTGCAGGAGACCCAGTGGGACAGCGCTGAGACACAGCGGGTTATGGCTGCCGCCCTTGAGAATGTGGCCCATTCACAGGAAGCCATGGCTGAGGGACTGCAAAGCTTGCAGGAGACCCAGCGGGACAGCGGTGAGACACAGTGGATTATGGCTGCAGCCCTTGAGAACGTGGCCCAGTCATAGAGGGTCATGGTTAAGGGGTTGCAGAGCGCGGCCCAGTTTCAGAGGTCACTTTGTGCGGCCATTGACATGTGGCCCCTGACTCAGGTGGCCGCCATGGGTAAGACACAGATGGTCCTCTGGGATTGGCAAGGGCAGGTGACGCCGGAGCTTCTGGAACTTACTGCTGAAGCAGCACCATTCCATGGAGTGACCCAGGGGCCCACAGGAACGCCAAGGGGGGAGGAAGGGCTTGAGCCTATGCTGGGGTCTTCCTGCCAGGAGACTGTGGCTGTGGCTATACCTTCTGACTCTCGCCCTTCCTGACACCGGGGCATCTTAGAGGCAGCGGGATAAAGAGAGTATCATGGAAACGTCCCAGACATCTGGAAGCCGGCCAGGGCCCTCAAGGCCCAGGGCCTCCAGAGGACACCCACCACACACATCACAGACCCCGGCGCATGGTAGGCAGCTGGCCCCCTCCACATCCGATGTACATTCTGGGGAAACACTGAGACGTAGTGGTCGGCCACGTAAGGTTAGGAAGTTGTAGTTGCACTGAGATAGCAGGGGTGAAGGGCTGCACTAGTTAGAAAGATCGTTAAGCGTCTTAACATTTTCGATTCTCACGTTTTTATGTTAGAACTTATTATTTAAACACCTTTATTGTAATCATCAAATGTTTTTATGCCACCCACCTGTGACTAATTTGTCTCAGATTTGTCTTGAATAGGGATCCTCTTCCACTGATGATCGCCGGAGGGATGCTTCATGTTGATGTCAGTTGGGGAGGCCCCTCAATGCTGCGTCATTGAGAAAAGGAAGCCATTGGCTCCCCAGAACACACAAGCGATTCCCTCCCCTCCCCCACCCCACCTGCCCCAGGGCCCTCCATGGGGGTTTCAGATCCCTTACCTATTACACAGATTAGGGTCCAGGTGCCAGTGTGCATGCGGAGCTCGGGTAGGAGTCAGACTATTTTGCACCAGGGCATCATCATAATGATGCTTAGCGAGTCGTCATCACTCTCCTGCCTGCCAAAGACACTCACTCACAAAGCGTAGCCAGGCCCACCACTCTGGTGTGATGATGTTGCAGGAGATAGAAGGTCTTTGGGACTGAGGGGCGGGGGAGGGGGGCAGAAATGGAGCCTACAGACACCGGCCCCTAGCAACTGAACTGTCTGGTTATCAGGGACTCCCTAGCCTCCCTTGCACGCCTCATTCAAGCTGCCAACCCTCCAGCGCCTGGGTGGTGTTCCTTGGCATGCTCTTCCTCCTCCTCCTCTTTCTCCTCCTCCCGCTGGGCAGCACCCTCCCCCGCGACACCCGGCTGGTCGGCCTCCACATCCTCCTCCTCCTCCTCCCTCTCCAATAGGTCAGCTCTCTGCTGTGCCAGGTTGTGCAAGGTACAGCACACCACCACAATGCGGGAAGAGGTCAGAGGGGTGTATTGGAGGGCCCTGTGAGAGCGGTCCAGGCACTGGAGTCACACTTTGAGGAGCCCAATGCATCTCTCCAATATCGAGCAGGTGTCTACATGGGCCTCATTATAGTGGGTCTTCGCCTCAGTCACAGGCCTCCGCACAGGCGTCAACAGCCATGCCTGAAGCGGGTAACCCATATCACCCAGGAGCCACCCCCGCAGCCTGGGCTCCTCCTCAAATGCCTCCGGGATGTCTGAGCTCCTGACAATGAAGCTGTTGTACACGCTGTCAGGGTGCAGATGTGCATAATGTTCATATTGTGGTCACACACTCGTTGGACATTCAGGGAGTGGAACCCCTTTCTGTTGATGAATCTTCGTGGATTTTGCAGCGGGGCCTTGAGGGCGACGTGGGTGCAATTGATGGCCCCCTGTACGTTAGGCATTCCTGCAATGGTCACAAACCCTGCAGCCCAAGCTTCCTGATGGGCCTGGTCCAGGTTAAATTTGATGTACTGCCCAGCCCAGGCATACAGGGCTTCCGTGACCTGCTTGACACGGGTGTACACAGCTGACTGGGAAATGCCACAAACATCTCCACTCGGGATCTGGAAGGAACCAGTTGCGACCATCAATTTGACAGCCACTGACAGTGAGTGCCGCCCCACCCCCCTACGCCTCCCCCCCCACCAAAGGTGCCAGGTCCTGCAACAGGTGGCACAGGTGTGGTACTGTCTCCTTTCAGAGGTGAAGCCATCAGCGGTACACTGGGCCCAAAAACGGGTGCGAAAACGTGGTAAAGTCAGGTGTGAGGCCATTAACGCAATCTGCGCCCGTGTCCACGCAGATTGCCACTTTACCGAAATCCGGGAATGGTGGCGATCCGCTTCACTCCCGAAAGGGGCACAACGGCGACTTAAATGCATTTGTGTGTATTTAAATTGAATTAATGAACTGCCCGCCCAACCTAATCAGCATTTCCCCCTTTACCACCGCGTTCGACGGTCCAGACTCGCGCCAAGATGGACATGCTGAATAAAAGTCTGAATCGGGCGCTCCAGCTGCTGAAGAGGTGAGTTCAGCACTTCCAACAGCTCTCTGACTCAGATCGGTGGTGAGGGGGAGGAGGAAGTGGGGGGGAGGGAGGCGGGTCAGATCATTCTCTGGCTGGTGGGGGGGGAGGGGAATGAGGCCAGATCGTTGTCTAGTTGGTGGGGGGGGGAGGTGGCAATCGTCTGGTGGTGGGGGGGGTGGGGAGGGCTGATTGTTGTCTGGAGGCGGGGGGGAGGGCTGATCATTGTCTAGTGGTGGGGGAGGGAGGGAGGGCTGATCATTGTCTGGTGGGAGGGAGGAGGAGGCGGGTCAGATGTTCCTCTGGGGATGAGGGAGCCAGATCATTTTCTGAGGGAGGGGCAGGAGGGAGGCGAGTAAGATGTATCTCTGGTGGGCGGCGGGGGGGCGGCCTGATTGCTCACTGGTGGGGGGGGCAGATAGATCTCTGTTGGGGGGGGGTCAGATGGATCTCTGGTGGGGGGGGGGTGGGGGGGGCTGGGGGGGCAGGGGGGTCCGCTGCCACTCTGCGGGCGATCGGTGGGGGGGGAAGGGGGCAGGGGGTTGTGATCGGTCTGGGTAGTTGAGAGTGGTTGGGTGGATAAGGGGGACAGTGATGTGTGTGGGGGCCATCGCTCCCGCTTTTCGCTCCCAGGCTGCTTTCTCCGCTTTCTGTGGCTCGGAGCGATCTGACACGGGCGCGCTTTTCAAATTTTTTTCTAACTGTGCATGTGCAGTTCAGAGCTCCGATCATTTTGGGCATGATAAGCCCCGCCCACAGCGCTAATGGGGCTGGCGATTATTTTTCAGGTTGAGTGCGTATGGCGGCGCTTGAAAGCAGATTTCCAAGTCGGATCTGAATTATGCCCTGATTCAGCACTGAGAATGAAAATGGTAAAATCGGGCCCGCTGTGTCTGACATCTGTTCAAATGACACATGTGCACGGAACTGCCGAGGTCTCCACTCCCTCCTTCTTCTGCACCCCGCCTCTGGGCGAATGGTGGCCACTTCCTGCCTCTGGTGGTCATCTCTCTCTAATCATGCCTCCTGTGCCTGCAATTCTTCCTTCTGCTCCTCCTCCTCAGCTCCAGCAACAACCAAAAGAACGGCAAGATCAATTGGTTGCATCGCAAAAGCCATCTCGTCACTCTGAAGGCAGGGGGTGGGTTGGAGATCGAGAGGAACACATGTAGAGGCTAAGGAACACTACTTACCCCTATCCCAGCAACAATCACTGTCCATACTGTCCATTCCCTCACCCACATGCTCCCCAAAATCACAGAGCCCCCAGTCACCCACCTACATGCTCCCCAGAATCACAGAGCCTCCATTCCCCCTCTCATATCCTCCCCAGAATCACAGCTCCTTGAAAAGTTTAGAGTTTCCAACAGTTAAATTTGCAAGGGCTTTGTGTGCGTCCCTGTGAATGTGTGTGTGTGTGCCCCTGTGAATATATGTGTGTGTGTGCCCCTGTGAATATATGTGTGTGTGTCCCTGTGAATGTGTGCAGAGTGCTGAGTGCATTGGGACCCAGCAGCATCCACAAGACCCAAGGTCAGTGCTGAGACCCGGGTCCGTGCTACAAGTCGGACATCGGAGACGCTGCTAAGCAAATGCATTTAAATGTTCCTCACGATCATTTCGGGCGGGGTCCAAATCACAGTCATTTTCATTCCTTGGTAAAGGGGGAACCGACACGGAGGCAGGCGCGGATCATGCTCCTCGCCTCACTACTGACTTTACCAAGTTTTCGTGCCCAAATATGGATGCAACTCGATGGTAAATTCAGGCCCTAAGTATCCAGCTAGTCTGAAAATGGGAGAGTTCCAGATTTGTTTTTACACCCAATCTGAGGCACTCTGTCTCTAAAAAGATGGACTCGTCAGTTTCAAATCAGAGAGGCTGTGGGCGGGGCTTAACTCACCAGACAGCCTGTAGAGGGAGATATTGCGCACGCGCAGACCTCTGATATAGCACACACACATTAAGAGTGGCAGGGGTCTGACAGAGAGCTGTCAGGCCCCTGCTACTGCAGGCAGTCTCAAACAGCAATCCCCCCCCAGCAATTGTGGGGGCCCATGGCCCGAGATGCAGGCCCTGCCGCCCTCCGACGATTGAGCGCCGGACTCACTGAGTATTAACTATTTTAATAAATTTAAATAAATTATTCAGCCTCTTGCCCATTTCCGGTGAGGGGCTGACTGTGCCGGAAATCCAGGTGACATGAAATCACGCCGATCGCGAAAACCATCGCCAATCGCACCAGTCTCTTTACGCCCGATTTTGTGACTTTTTCTCACCGCAAAACGGGCGTAAGGCGGCCGTAAAATTCCTCCGTCTCACTCCAATCAGAATGTGGAAGCAAAACAGATCTAAATCAAAATCTGTTGATGCATAGGGTGGGAACAACCAACAAATATTGGTTGCATTAATCACAGAATTGCTCCGGAACAAGAGGTGGCCATTTGGCCCATTCTGTCTGCACTGCCTCTCCAAACGAGCATCATAACTTAGTACCATTCCCCTGCCTTTTCCCCATGCCTCTGCATGCTGTTTCTCTTCAAGTAATCAGCTAATGTCGTCTTAAATGCCACACTTGAATGTGCCCCCATCGTATTTCCGGGCAGTGCATTCCAGACCTAAATTATTTGTGTGTGCAAATGATTTTCTCATGTCACATTTGCTTCTTTTACAAAACACTTAAATTCTGTGCCCTCTCGTTCATGATCCTTTTACAAGTGGGAACATTTTCTCCCTACCTATTCTGTCCAGCCCCCATATGATTTTGAACTCTATATCACATCTCTTCTTATCCTTCTCTCCAACCTCTGCAATTCATCCTCATAACTGAAGTTTCTCTGAACGTATTATCTCCAAATTTGCAGATGATACAAAGTTGGGTGAGAGGGTGAGCTGTGAGAAGGATGCCAAGATACTTCGGCGTGATTTGGACAGTCTGGGTGTGTGTGTAACTGCATGGCAGATGCAGTATAATGTGGATAAATGTGAGGTTATCCACATTGATAGCAATAATAGGAAGACAAATTATTACTTGAATGGGTGTGAATTAAGAGGGGTGGATACTCAACAAGACCTTGGAATCCTCCTGCATCAGTCACTGAAAGTAAGTGTGCAGGTATAGCAGGCAGTAAAGAAGGCAAATGGTATGTTAGCTTTCATAGCGAGAGGATTTGAGTATAGGGATAGAGATGTTTGGCTGCAATTGTACAGTACATTGGTGAGGCCACACCTGGAGTATTGTGTGTAGTTTTGGTATCCTTATCTGAGGAAGGATATCCTTTTATAGTGGGAGTACAGCGAAGATTTACCAGATTCCTGGGATGACTGGTCTGTCATATGAGGAGAGACCAAGTCAGTTAGGATTATATTCACTGGAATTTAGAAGAGTGAAAGGGATCCTGTAGAACCCTGTAGAATTCTAACAGGGTTAGACAGAGTAAATTCAGAAAGAATGTTCCCAATGGTGGGGTAGTCCAGAACTAGGGGTCATAGTTTGAGGATAAGGGGTAAACCTTTTAGAACTAAGTTGAGGAGAAATCTTTTCAACCCAGAGGGTGGTGAATGTGTGGAATTCATTGCCCCCGAATGTAGTTGAGGCCAAAGCGTCATCTGATTTCAAGAAGAAATTAGATATAGCTTTTGGGGCTAAAGAGATCAAGGGATATGGGAGGAAGGGAGGACCAGGATATTGAATTTGACGATCAGCCATGATCAAGATGAATGGTGGAGGAGGCACGAGGGGCCGAATTGCCTACTCCAGCTTTCAGTTTTTATGTTTTTATGTTTCTCATCCTTTCTTGTAAACCTCTTCTGCACTCTCTCCAAAGTGTACACATCCTACCTATCGTGTGGTACACAGAACTTTGCACAATGTTCCAACTGAGGTCTAACTGGTGCCTTGTATATGTTCAGCATAACCTCCTTTCTCATGTATTTTACACCCCTTTTAATAAAGCTTTAATTTACTGCTTTCTCCACCTTCAATAATCTGTGCACATACACAGCGGAATTCAAATATGGCTAAAAGATAACAAATGGCATCCACCCTTCCAGTTTGTGAGGTAAACTTCAACATTGACTAAGAATTTTAAAAAGTGTATCTTTGGAATTGGAAACCGTGTCACAGACTGAAAGTTAATTGGTAAACAAACTATAATTAGATGCCCAAAGATGTGCAAGTTAGGTGGATTGGCCATGATAAATTGTCCATTAGTATCAGGGGGGTTAGCAGGGTAAATATACAGGGTTACAGGGATTGGACCTGGGTGGGATCATTGTTGGTGCGGGCTTGATGGGCCAAATGGCCTCCTTCAGCACTGCAGGGATTCTATGATTCTGTAAAACAAACTCATCCTTTGAGATGAAGCAACTGGGAGGGGGCTGTCAGAAATAGTTCAATGATACCAAAACACTCAAGAGGAACTCATATAAATAGAATGTTCTGCCATAAATTGTGGTACAACTGCATCAGAATCCTTCAGCAAAGTAGAAAGTAACATTTCAGTTATGGGGCCTGCTAATTCACAACTTATTGTTAAATTTATTTTACAGGTAGGCAAAGATGAGGAAAATAATCTGTATTTGAACTATTGGAGAAGAACTCATAACATTTGTGAACAATTCCAGAGTTCTTCCACTTTCCCCACCCCGCTTTGCAATATATTCTATAAGTTGCTCAAACTTAGTATGAAAAGATTATTGACAATTCTTTTAAGTTCACCCGATGCTAATTGGAATCTTGTGATTGTGTTTCTTAAAAAGGAGATAAAGTAACATCTTCCAAAATAATACCAATTAATTAATTAAACACACTTTTCACAAGATTAGGGAAGAAAGTGTGAATTAATTATTTACTTTGCGTAATTTATGTGATCTCATTAATCCATGAACTATTGCATTATAAGCGACTTGAGTGGGGATTTTTAGATAGAGGATATGCTATGCTATTTTGACAACGATTGAACCAATGACAATTTCCCTCAGAGAAACATTACCCACAAGAAGTTAGCCTAGCAGATCTTGTTACTCAGGTTACTGAATGGCCCAAATTTTGTGACCTGAATGATGGGGTAACAGTCTGTATTTGTCATCATTACTCCCATGAAAGTGACAGCAATTTCTCAAGTCCACACATCTGAAGCTAAAAGTGAAAGAAGTTGCTGATGACAATTCTACTTTTCCCCATAGGACGCACTGCTGAAATCCCTAGACTATAATCAAGTAGAAATCATTGAACTGTTGAAATTTACCCTTTTGTAGAATCATAGAATCCTTACAGTGCAGAAGGAGGCCGTTCAGCTCATCACACCTGCAGTGACAACTCTATCCTTGTAACCCCATGTATTTACACTGTCCCTGACACTAAGGGACAATTTATGATGATCAATCCACCTAACCTGCATATTTTTGAAGAGCATCCGGTGGAAACCCATGCAGACGTGGGGAGAACATGCAAACTCCACATAGAGAGTCACCCGAGGCCGGAAGTGAACCCAGAATAACACCAAAGACTGCTACATAAGATAAAGGTGCGCAGTATTACGGGTAATGTATTAGCATGGATAGAGGATTGGTTAACTAACAGAAAGCAAAGAGTGGGGGTAAATGGGTGTTTTTCTGGTTGGCGATCAGTGACTAGTGGTGTGCCTCAGGGATCAGTGTTGGGACCGCAATTGTTTACGATTTACATAGATGATTTGGAGTTGGGGACCAAGTGTAGTGTGTCAAAATTCGCAGATGACACTAAGATGGGTGGAAGAGCAAAGTGTGCAGAGGACACTGAAAGTCTGCAAAGGGATATAGATAATCTAAGCGAGTGGGCGAGGGTCTGGCAGATGGAGTACAATGTTGGTAAATGTGAGGTCATCCTTTTTGGTAGGAATAACAGCAAAATGAACTATTATTTAAATGGTAAAAAATTGCAGCATGCTGCTGTGCAGCGGAACTTGGGTGTCCTTGTGCAGGAATCTCAAGGAGTTGGTTTGCAGGTGCAGCAGGTAATTAAGAAGGCAAATGGAATTTTGTCCTTCATTGCTGGACGGATGGAATTTAAAAACAGCGAGGTTATGTAGCAGCTGTATAAGGTTCTGGTGAGGACACACCTAGAGTACAGTGTACAGTTTTGGTCTCCTTACTTGAGAAAGGATATACTGGCATTGGAGGGGGTGCAGAGGAGATTCCGGAGTTGGCTTATGAAGAGAGACTGAGTAGACTGGGGCTATACTCTTTGGAATTCAGAAGAATGAGGGGAGATCTTATAGAAACACACAAGATTGTGAAGGGAATAGATAAGATAGAAGCAGGGAAGTTGTTTCCACTGGTGGGTGAAACTAGAACGAGGGGGCATAGCCTCAAAATAAGGGGAAGCCAATTTATGACTGAGTTGAGGAGGAACTTTTTCACACAAAGGGTTGTGAATCTGTGAAATTCAGTGCTAACTACTGTGATGCTGTGCTGTAGACTTGCTGTAAAAACCCTTTAAAAAGTTATACCTTTTTGAATGATGTGTAATTGGGTTTTTAAAGGCACACTAAGTTCATAATTATCACTGAACAACGTCACTGGCCTTAAAAAGCTAATTTTATTTTTGCACTCTGTTGAATGTCTCCATTATAATTTAAAGAAATCACATTTGAAACAATATTCTATTTGAAAAATGTTTATTTATGACATTTTAGCTTGTATCTTATTCCCTTGTGTTTATCCCCAAACAGTTATTTCATTCTCTGTAAATTTTTTAATTAAAAGTGAGAAATATTAGTGCTTTTAACTTCCTTGATTGTGTTCTGTGAGAATACTTCAATGTGATTGGCTGCTTACCCTGCTTGATGACCTCACTGTTGCTGGACAACTGGTGATCCCCTTAACCCAGATTCAAGCTGAGGTAAGGAAAGGAGGGAAACATAGATCTTTGTTGACAATTTCTTTCATGGTCAACCTCTGAACACAAAATCTAGACCAATGTATTTGTATGGCATTATCCTATCTGGTATTCCAATAGAGATATTCACCCATCTGTTTAAATGCTTGAAGAAAGCATTATCAATACAATCGACATATCTACTTCTGTATTGCAAACATTAATTGTAATTGTTTTTCTTGTACACTACAGCAAGTATTACGTTAGCATTGTATTGAAAAATTTAACCTTAAAGCCTTTTTCTGTACTGGACATTCAGCATATCATAGAATAGAACATAGAACATAGAACAGTACAGCACAGAACAGGCCCTTCAGCCCACGATGTTGTGCCGAGCTTTATCTGAAACCAAGATCAAGCTATCCCACTCCCTATCATCCTGGTGTGCTCCATGTGACTATCCAATAACTGCTTAAACGTTCCAAAAGTGTCTGATTCCACTATCACTGCAGGCAGTCCATTCCACACCCCAATCACTCTCTGCGTAAAGAACCTACCTCTGATATCCTTCCTATATCTCCCACCATGAACCCTATAGTTATGCCCCCTTGTAATAGCTCCATCCACCCGAGGAAATAGTCTTTGAACGTTCACTCTATCTTACCCCTTCATCATTTTATAAACCTCTATTAAGTCTCCCCTCAGCCTCCTCCGCTCCAGAGAGAACAGCCCTAGCTCCCTCAACCTTTCCTCATAAGACCTACCCTCCAAACCAGGCAGCATCCTGGTAAATCTCCTCTGCACTCTTTCCAGCACTTCCACATCCTTCTTATAGTGAGGTGACCAGAACTGCACACAATATTCCAAATGTGGTCTCACCAAGGTCCTGTACAGTTGCAGCATAACCCCATGGCTCTTAAACTCCAACCCCCTGTTAATAAAAGCTAACACACTTTAGGCCTTCTTCACAGCTCTATCCACTTGAGTGGCAACCTTTAGAGATCTGTGGATATGGACCCCAAGATCTCTCTGTTCCTCCACAGTCTTCAGAACCCTACCTTTGACCCTGTAATCCACATTTAAATTAGACCTACCAAAATGAGTCACCCCACATTTATCAGGGTTAAACTCCATTTGCCATTTTTCAGCCCAGCTTTGCATCCTATCTATGTCTCTTTGCAGCCTACAACAGCCCTCCACCTCATCCATTACTCCACCAATCTTGGTGTCATCAGCAAATTTACTGATCCACCCTTCAGCCCCCTCCTCTAAGTCATTAATAAAAATCACAAAGAGCAGAGGACCAAGCACTGATCCCTGCGGCACTCCGCTAGCAACCTGCCTCCAGTCTGAAAATTTTCCATCGACCACCACCCTCTGTCTTCGATCAGATAGCCAGTTACCTATCCAATCGGCCAACTTTCCCTCTATCCCACACCTCCTTACTTTCATCATAGGCCGACCATGGGGGACCTTATCAAACGCCTTACTAAAATCCATGTATATGACATCAACTGCCCTACCTTCATCAACACACTTAGTTACCTCCTCAAAAAATTCAATCAAATTTGTGAGGCACGATTTGCCCTTCACGAATCCGTGCTGACTATCCCGGATTAATCCGCATCTTTCTAAATGGTCGTAAATTCCATCCCGAAGGACCTTTTCCATCAATTTACCAACCACCGAAGTATGACTAACCGGTCTATAATTACCAGGGTCATTTCTATTCCCTTTCTTAAACAGAGGAACAACATTCGCCATTCTCCAGTCCTCTGGCACCATCCCCGTGGACAGTGAGGACCCAAAGATCAAAGCCAAAGGCTCTGCAATCTCATCCCTTGCCTCCCAAAGAATCCTAGGATATATTTCATCAGGCCCAGGGGACTTATCGACCTTCAGTTTATTCAAAACTGCCAGGACATCCTCCCTCCAAACATCTATTTCCTCCAGCCTATTAGCCTGTAACACCTTCTCTTCCTCAAAAACATGGCCCCTCTCCTTGGTGAACACTGAAGAAAAGTATTCATTCATCACCTCGCCTATCTCTACTGACTCCATACACAAGTTCCCACCACTGTCCTTGACCGGCCCTAACCTCACCCTGGTCATTCTTTTATTCCTCACATAAGAGTAAAAAGCCTTGGGGTTTTCCTTGATCCGACCCGCCAAGGACTTCTCATGTCCCCTCCTAGCTCTCCTGAGCCCCTTTTTCAGCTCTTTCCTTGCTAACTTGTAACCCTCAATCGAGCCATCTGAACCTTCTTTCCTCATCCCTACATAAGCTTCCCTCTTCCTTTTCACAAGACATTCCACCTCTTTCGTGAACCATGGTTCCCTCACTCGGCCATTTCCTCCCTGCCTGACAGGGGCATACCTATCAAGGACACCCAGTATTTGTTCCTTGAAAACGTTCCACTTTTCATTAGTGCCTTTCCCTGACAATTTCTGTTCCCATCTTATGCCCCCTAATTCTTGCCTAATCGCATCATAATTACCTCTCCCCCAATTGTAAACCTTGCCCTGCCGTACGGCCCTATCCCTCTCCATTGCAATAATGAAAGACACCTAATTGTCGTCACTATCTCCAAAGTGCTCTCCCACAACCAAATCTAACACTTGGCCCGGTTCATTTCCCAGTACCAAATCCAATGTGGCCTCACCTCTTGTCGGCCTATCCACATATTGTGTCAGGAAACCCTCCTGCACACACTGCACAAAAACTGCCCCATCCGAACTATTTGACCTACAAAGGTTCCAATCAATATTTGGAAAGTTAAAGTCCCCCATGACAACTACCCTGTGACCCCCACACATATCCATAATCTGCTTAGCAATTTCTTCCTCCACATTATCATTATACTAAAAATAGTTTTAAATATACAGATTAATTTGTTAACAATTTTATCTTTCCGGCAAGTGGAAAAATGTTCAACCAGCTGCTGAAATATCTGGGAATGAGGCAGCAAATGGGAACAAAAGAAAATAAGCAGGAAAGGCAGCTGGCAATCAAGAAAGAAAGACATTTCAATTGTAATCACTGGTACGATGGAGAAAACACCACAGCCAATTTGCATAGACCAAGTTCCCACCAACAACGAGGTGATAATGATCAGCTAATCCGTTTTTTAGTGATGTTGATTCATTTGTCAGGTCACTAGGTAAAACGTCCCAGCACGTCCTAGACATTGTGCCGTGGGATCTTTTCTGTCCACCTGAGACGGGTCCTTGGGTTTCATGTGAAATCTGAGAGGTGGCTCCTTCAAGCCTGTTAGTAATGCACTGAAGTTCCAGCCTTTGATTCTTGTGCTCAGGTCTCTAGAGTGGGACTTGAACACAACCTCCAGAGGTAATAGTGCTACTTACTCGGTACAAGTAGGATGAACTGGTGTTTAGCAACATAGGAATATAAAAGTTGTTCGAAGAAAAAAAATGAAGGTCCACCTAGTTCACCTTCTGGTAGCTGCATGATACTTCGATAATGGAGTTGTTGATTAATCATAGCAATCAATCTCTATCAACTAATCTCCACCGGATGCAATCATGACATGAGAAACGTGTTAGTGCTGAGAGCTTTAGGAATGAATATGTCAAAGGTCATGTTTTTCTTCTGAAGCTACTTTTACCACATGTCTAATCTCAAATTTCTACTTTCCAATTTATATAAAAAATAGTCTATTGGACCTAATACTTTGTTTAATCCCCATTGTTTATTAATGCCAACTGATTGTAGGTAATGCTTTTAAAGGCAAATTAACACTGTCATTTGGTTCAATCAATCTGCACTGATGCTTATCAGTGCTGATGTCTCGAGTTATGCAAAATGAGTCATGCATATAAACACAAAGCCTTCCTTGTCAGTGAAGCACATCATAATGTTATATTGGTTAAGGAATAGAAAACATCGATACACAAACAATGGACATTGAGGTGTGTGTGATCCTGTGTCATCTGCGTATTAAAAGCTGAAGTCTCAATCAGTTTGAAATTTGCAATGTGCATTGTCTTATACTGTCATTGCAACAAATGGCGTGGGAAACTAAGATCTCATTGAATAGTCACAGCCACTGCACTAATGTTTCCTGGGCCTGGTGCGCAGGTCAAGAAGAAAATCTGTCCACAATGCAAACAGTTCAAAAGCTGAGTACCCAGCAAGGTGCTCTTTGACCTATGCCAACTCCTGAATGACAAGCTACAGTAACCATCTATAATCAGCACTGCCCTTGCTATGGTCGTCAAGTCAAAGGAAGTTTCACTTCCTAAGCCACTGTTATCTTCTGAGTTCACAAAGTCATTGAAGGAATGAATAACTATTTGATTCGCAGTACCATAAATCAGGCGATATATTTAACCAAGCATGCCACTATATAAGACATGTGAAGAAGGACCTGTAACCTTGGCCAGAATTTTCCAACTGCCAGCGAGTTATCGGCATCTCCGTTCACATCAGTGAGATTGGAAGATCCCACTGGTGGAAAAGGCTGGAAAATTCCGACCATTGTATCCATTAATTTGGGTGGTTCCCTTAGGTTATGGAAATAATGAATTGTGCCGACATGGCTTTCAAGGCTCTATGTAGCAATTCTATGATGCATACTTTTGAAAAGGCTTTCATCGTCATAATGTGGACATCAAGTTTTCTAAATGGAGGTCGGTCACCAGTGGTGTGCCCCAGGGATCTGTTCTGGGACCCTTGCTGTTTGTCATTTTCATAAATGACCTGGATGAGGAAGTGGAGGGATGGGTTGGTAAGTTTGCCGATGACACAAAGGTTGGTGGGGTTATGGATAGTCTGGAGGGATGTCAGAAGTTACAGAGGGACATAGATAGGATGCAAGACTGGTCGGAGAAGTGGCAGATGGACTTCAACCCAGATAAATGCGTAGTGGTCCATTTTGGCAGGTCAAATGGGATGAAGGGGTTCAATATTAAGTGAAAGACTCTTAGTACTGTAGAGGATCAGAAGGACCTTGGGGTCCAGGTCCATAGGACTCTAAAATCGGCCCCGCAGGTGGAGGAGGTGGTTAAGAAGGCATATGGTGTGCTGGCCTTTATCAATGGAGGGATTGAGTTTAGGAGTCCAGGGATAATGATGCAGCTATATAAGACCCTTGTCAGACCCCACTTGGAGTACTGTGCTCAGTCCTGGTCGCCTCATTACAGGAAGGATATGGAAAAGATTGAAAGGATGCAGAGGCGATTTACCAAGGATGTTGCCTGGATTGAGTGGCGTGCCTTATAAGGATAGGCTGAGGGAGCTCGGTCTTTTCTCCTTGGAGAGACGTAGGATGAGAGGAGACCTAATAGAGGTATATAAGATGTTGAGAGGCATAGATCGGGTGGACTCTCAGAGGCTTTTTCCCAGGGTGGAAATGGCTGCTACGAGAGGACACAGGTTTAAGGTGCTGGGGGGTAGGTACAGGGGAAATGTTAGGGGGAAGTTTTTCACACAGAGGGTGGTGGGCGAGTGGAATCGGCTGCCATCAGTGCTGGTGGAGGCAAACTCAATGGGGTCTTTTAAAAGACTTCTGGAAGAGTACATGGGACTTAATGGGATGGAAGGTTATAGGTAGGCCTAGAACGTAGGGATATGTTCGGCACAACTTGTGGGGCCGAAGGGCCTGTTTTGTGCTGTAGTTTTTCTATGTTTGTATGTTTCTAAGTTAAAATTATGCATATTAATGACCACTTCTGCACAGTACCAATGTTTCCTGTTTCATAACCAATCAGCACATGAAATGCAGTACAATGATGCAATTGACAAGATCCAAGTGCTGATTCGAAAAGGCACGCTTTGCCGGCTGTCTGAGCCTCGATAATGTATGTATTCTTAAAAAGGTAGCCAAAATAGTAACATGTGTTGCATAGTGCAAAACCTTTCTCGTGATACAAGCATCAGCACTTTACAGATGATCAGCAGGCGCCAGCATAAGGGAACAAGGAAAGACAACAGCATCTGTCGACTGAGAAAGAACTGCAAGTAATATGGAAGCAGTGGCAAATACGGATTGATGCCTTCTTCCTGAGCATCTTCACTGTGGCACTTGAGTCGTGTTAGCTGCAATAATGTTGTCCTATTTGTTTCCTTTTTGCAATCATGCATCAGCTCATCTGCACAACTATTTATGAAGATCCTTTTGTGTTTACAGGATAGGCAGGTAAGACATTTATTTAATATTGAGGTGAGCATGTCCATGTGCCCATGACAGAATGTGCATTAAGAGCTGTGATGTGTGTTGATGTATACTGATGCGCAATGACTTACATATAACCTAATGGATGCTGCCATGTGATTAATTAAGATGTGCTTATGATCCTAGTGTTTTACTCACACTTGTGTTTCCAAACCTATCTCAATGTTGTGTTTCCCAAGACTGATCAATGTGACATTTCTCTGTGTATTCCCATGCAAACTCGAGCAATCATGATGTATTGGCATTCCAGGGAGGTTCCTGAGATGTTCTTGCCCCTGTATCAAAGGAGTCAAAGGTGAATTCCACCAATAATTATGCTAGACTTAATAGTAACTGTTAGCAACTTGAGAAACAACTGGAGGTAGATTGATCTGCTCCAGGACAGAAAGGTGCATCTGTAATAGTTGCTGCTGACCTTACGCTGTGTGATCCACAATCTTGTTCTTAATAATTCTTACCAGCTTTAAGTATTTTGTTGCCCACAATTCCCATGGCTGCAGGTGAAGCATCATATAAGATGTGAATATACATTGTGCTTCTGGTCTACTTACAAGCACTTGCTGCACTTCAACTCAGGCTAATGAAATGTTCTCTGACTGCCTTACCCACGTATTTAGGTTGCTCAGAAATTTGAACACAAATGATTTCAGAGCATCTAGATACTTTTCAGAGCCTAATGAGGCAGAGATATACCATGCAGATACTGAATCTCCTCTGCCATTTGGGATATTCAGGTATACCTTCTACCTAAAGTGTGTCCGGAAAGGATTTAGAGTGGCAGAGCCTCTGCTTGAAACCTTTGAGCCGCTATTAGTGGTGGCCCATATTCACAGTTTTGTCATTTTCAGCAAGTGAACCTAGGTGTGCTGCAATAAAAGCAAAATACTGGTGTTGGACGAAATCTGAAATAAAAACAGAAAATGTTGGAGATACTTTACTCCAAAAATGCTAAATTAGTGTCGGGGGATTGGCAGGGTAAATACATGGTATTATGGGAAAAGGGCCTTGTTGTCAGTGCAGGCTCGATAGGCCGAATGGCCTTCTTCTGCACTGTCGGGATTCTATGATTTCTATGATTTCCTCAGCAGGTCTGGCAACATCTATAGACAGAGAAGCAAAGTAAATGCTTTGAGTCCAAGATGGCACTTCTTTGGAGTCATATTGGACTCAATTTTGGTGTATATTTGATTCTTTTCTGCTGCCAGAATGTCAGGAGAATTCTTCTGCAAATGGCCAGCTTGCTCTTGGGAGGTTTCTGGGACACGTTTTTAGACACTTCACCCAAGAGAATGTCATCTGGAGGCCAAACAGCATACTAATTTTAACACAGACATGGCAGCAATACGAAGAGAAATTTCTACTTGCAGGCGGGTGTGAGTTCAGGAATGGGTGGGCAGTTAAAAGCTCAGAAACTGATAGTGAGTGAGAAAACCAGCTGGAAACCATTAATTGCTACACTTAACTACAGCAGCTTAGGCTGCAACACGGCAGCTCCCTTGGGAGAGGCGGGTTGCCAATTTCAATATTTGAAGTAGCTCATTAAGGATGATATTGACGTGAGTTTTGGAATTTCACTGTGGATGCATGGGTTTCCTGAAACACTTCAGTGGAAAGCAAGGTAAGTCACAGTAGCATTGAAGGGCCAAATAAATGACAGTCAAATATTCCAAAAGGCACTGAAATCTTGCAGCTTCTTTGTTACCTGAATATGTGAAAGGCTTTTCACTTTTCTTGTGCTGAGAGATTACTTTCACTAATTTGGAGATCGGTTCAGTTGGTCATCTCTATGGAACAGTGATCCATCAAACCATCATGGCTACTTGTGCTATTTTACTTCAAAATTCTGATATGGACCAAAATGATCAGCAACATCAACAGCACCAACAGGAACAATCTGCTCCTGAGGACAGAAGGATGAGCAGAGAGGTACAACTCACAGGAGGTGAAATCCCCACCCAGGATGTACAGGCAAAATTTCTTGTTTATGTTTGTAACACAAGAGTCTGAGGAGTCACAGAGTCTCGCATCAGGTTAATGTCAGACAATAGCAGCCTGTTGGTTCTATATCTTTATGTCTATATCTTTAACAAATAGTGTTTATAAAATATAGTGCACAGATGTAGATGATTTGTCTGTAAGTATGAGCGAGAGATGACACTTCAAAATGTTGGGCTTTCACAACCGAATGTGCAAAATTTTGCAGAACACATACCAATTAATTCACACTATCGAACACAGGATTTGAATGTTCTTTTATTCATTCATGGAAAGTGGGCATTAATTGCAAGGCCACCATTAATTGCCAATCCCTAATGAACTCCGACAGTGATTTCCAAAAACTGTGGTTTAACAGCCACAACCCTCTCCCTTTGTGCTAGAAATCATAGAAATCATAGAAACCCTACAGTACAGAAAGAGGCCATTCGGCCCATCAAGTCTGCACCGACCACAGTCCCACCCAGGCCCTACCCCCATATCCCTACATATTTACCCGCTAATCCCTCTAATCTACGCATCTCAGGACTCTTAAGGGGCAATTTTTAGCATGGCCAATCAACCTAACCCGCACATCTTTGGACTGTGGGAGGAAACCGGAGCACCCGGAGGAAACCCACGCAGACACGAGGAAAATGTGTAAACTCCACACAGACAGTGACCCAAGCGGGGAATCGAACCCAGGTCCCTGGAGCTGTGAAGCAGCAGTGCTAACCACTGTGCTACCATGCTAAGTATGAATATGGCCAGTCGAGAGTTTTCCTCTTGATTCCTATTGACTTCAATTTCACTGTGGCGCCTTGATCCGTCTCTGGGTAAAATGCTGCTTTGTTGTCAAGGTCAGTCGCTCTCACCTCATTTTTGAAAATCAACTTTTTTGTCCATGTTTGGATTAAACTGCAAGGAGGTCTGCAGCCAAGTGGTTCCGGCAAAACCCTAACTGAGCAGTGGTGAGCAGATTATTGCTGAGTAAGTGCCACTTGATAGCAATCTCAACAACCACTTACCCACTTTTCTGAGAGTAGGCTGATGGAGTGGTTGTTGGTAAGATTGGATTTACCCAGTTTTATGTGGACAGTGTATGCCTGGACAATCTTCCACATTTCTGGGCAGACATCAGTGTTGTAGTTGTACTGGAACAGCTTGGCTCAGACTGTGGATAGTTCTGGAGTATGAGTCTTCAGCACTGCAGCGTGGGGGCTATTGATGAACCAGCCTCATTTCTATGATGACAACATGACCACAAATGAATCCCACACTAAACTCCTCTCCATGGCACTGCTGCCAGCTTTTGCACAATGAACAAGGCAGAAGAGTGTTGTTACTTACGTGTTCCAGGTAGTCTCTCCTTTTTAAATTGGCAATATGAGGTCCTATGAGTTCCTATAAAAAGAAAGTTTCACTAATGGACAGCAAGCTGCTGGATAGTTCCTTTGAAACACTCAGGGTTAAGGGAGATGACATAGAGCTCAGAGGACAGAGACCCTAATTTCTTTCTTCCTCAAGGCACTGGTGAGACAGGTGGAAGTGATAGTGATGTGAACCATAAAGTAACAGTGAGGTGAGTAGTCATGTTCAAGAGACTCTGGAGAGATGATGGAATAGTCAGCACACAACAGGGGTGTATTTACATAATAACTAAAGTAGTTTCGAAGAAATCTATTGGAGTTGTACTGGAGTCACTCAAGTCTAGAGGGAAACCTTCCCAAGTATAGATAAGGCCAAAAGATAGCAGACAAGACATCTTCTCTTTGTGGACAGTCCAGTTGTAACCTCCCCAATGCATCCGTAAATGACAAATTGCAATGCGTTACTGATGTCGGCTGTATCAATCTGGAAGGTTCCATTGGTGTAGTATATTATGGTGACAGTAACCTTCATGGTCATTGGTCCTACTTAGAGGCTCCAGGTTAGTGTGAAGGAAGTAGTGCAATCTCCCTGTTGAAGCATGGTTTCCTCATGTACTGTTCCTGATTCACGGCAAAGCACGTCATGGCATGATAACACGCTTCGTCAGTTGGGTCTTTCATGGAGAGCCTTTCCTTCTCCTCACATAGCTTTGCCTCTCTACCCCACCATAAGAACATAAGAACATAAGAAATAGGAGCAGGAGTAGGCCATCTAGCCCCTCGAGCCTGCCCCGCCATTCAATAAGATCATGGCTGATCTGACGTGGATCAGTACCACTTACCCGCCTGATCCCCATAACCCTTAATTCCCTTACCGATCAGAATTCCATCCATCCGTGCTTTAAACATATTCAGCGAGGTAGCCTCCACCACCTCAGTGGGCAGAGAATTCCAGAGATTCACCACCCTCTGGGAGAAGAAGTTCCTCCTCAACTCTGTCTTAAACCGACCCCCCTTTATTTTGAGGCTGTGTCCTCTAGTTTTAACTTCCTTACTAAGTGGAAAGAATCTCTCCGCCTCCACCCTATCCAGCCCCCGCATTATCTTATAAGTCTCCATAAGATCCCCCCTCATCCTTCTAAACTCCAACGAGTACAAACCCAATCTCCTCAGCCTCTCCTCATAATCCAAACCCCTCATCTCCGGTATCAACCTGGTGAACCTTCTCTGCACTCCCTCCAATGCCAATATATCCTTCCTCATATAAGGGGACCAATACTGCACACAGTATTCCAGCTGCGGCCTCACCAATGCCCTGTACAGGTGCATCAAGACATCCCTGCTTTTATATTCTATCCCCTTCGCAATATAGGCCAACATCCCATTTGCCTTCTTGATCACCTGTTGTACCTGCAGACTGGGCTTTTGCGTCTCATGCACAAGGACCCCCAGGTCCCTTTGCACGGTAGCATGTTTTAATTTGTTTCCATTGAGATAGTAATCCCATTTGTTATTATTTCCTCCAAAGTGTATAACCTCGCATTTCTCAACGTTATACTCCATTTGCCATATCCTCGCCCACTCACTCAGCCTGTCCAAATCTCTCTGCAGATCTTCTCCGTCCTCCACACGATTCACTTTTCCACTTATCTTTGTGTCGTCTGCAAACTTCGTTACCCTACACTCCGTCCCCTCCTCCAGATCATCTATATAAATAGTAAATAGTTGCGGCCCGAGTACCGATCCCTGCGGCACGCCACTAGTTACCTTCCTCCAACCGGAAAAACACCCATTTATTCCGACTCTTTGCTTCCTGTCGGATAGCCAGTCCCCAATCCACTTTAACACACTACCCCCAACTCCGTGTGCCCTAATCTTCTTCAGTAGCCTTTTATGGGGCACCTTATCAAACGCCTTTTGGAAATCCAAAAACACCGCATCCACCGGTTCTCCTCCATCAACCGCCCTCGTCACATCTTCATAAAAATCCAACATGTTCGTCAAGCACGACTTTCCCCTCATGAATCCATGCTGCGTCTGATTGATCGAACCATTTCTATCCAGATGCCCTGCTATCTCCTCTTTAATAATGGATTCCAGCATTTTCCCTACTACAGACGTTAAGCTGACCGGCCTATAGTTACCCGCCTTTTGTCTCCTTCCTTTTTTAAACAGCGGCGTAACATTAGCCGTTTTCCAATCAACCGGCACTACCCCAGAATGCAACGAGTTTTGATAAATAATCACTAACGCATCCACTATGACCTCTGACATTTCTTTCAATACCCTGGGATGCATTCCATCCGGACCCGGGGACTTGTCCACCTTCAGTCCCATTAGTCTACCCAGCACTGCCTCTCTGGTAACATTAATTGTATTAAGTATTTCTCCTGCTGCCAACCCTCTATCGTTAATATTTGGCAAACTATTTGTGACCTCCACCGTGAAGACCGACACAAAAAACTTATTTAAAGACTCAGCCATATCCTCATTTCCCACTATTAACTCCCCCCTCTCGTCCTCCAAGGGTCCAACATTCACTCTAGCCACTCTATTCCTTTTTATATATTTATAAAAACTTTTACTATCATTTTTTATATTAATTGCTAGCCTAGCTTCATAGTCTATCCTTCCTTTCTTTATCGCTTTCTTAGTCTCTCTTTGTTGTTTCTTAAATTTTTCCCAATCACTTGTTTCTCCACTATTTTTGGCCACTCTGTACGCAGCTGTTTTTATTTTAATACTCTCCTTTATTTCCTTCGTTATCCACGGCTGGTTCTCCCTTTTCTTACAATCCTTGTTTTTTGCTGGAATATATTTTTGCTGAGAACTGAAAAGGATCTCCTTAAAAATCCTCCACTGTTCCTCAGCTATCCTACCTGCCAGCCTGCTCTCCCAGTCTACCTTAGCCAATTCATCCCTCATCCTATCATATTTCCCTCTGTTCAAACAGAGGATACTGGTTTGGGACCAAACTTTCTCCTCTTCCATCTGAATCAGAAATTCGACCATATTGTGGTCACTAGACCCAAGAGGGTCCTTCACAATAAGATCCTTAATTCTACCTACCTCGTTACACAATACCAGATCCAAAATAGCTCGTTCCCTCGTCGGTTCCGTAACATGCTGTTCAAGGAAACTATCCCGACAGCATTCTAAGAACTCTTCCTCCATTCCACCCTTACCGACTTGAGTCTGCCAGTCAATGTGCATGTTGAAGTCCCCCATGATTATTGCCGTTCCGTTTTTACACGCATCCCTTATCTGCTTGTTTATAGCCCTCCCTACCTCAACATTATTATTTGGGGGCCTATATACCACACCTACTAGTGTCTTTCTCCCTCTACTATTCCTCATCTCTACCCATAATGATTCCACGTTTTGTTCCTCAGAGCCTATGTCATCCCTCAGTACTACCCTGATATTATCTCTTATTAATAGCGCGACCCCACCACCTTTTCCTTCCTGTCTATTCTTCCTAAATGCCTGATACCCCTGGATATTCATCTCCCAGTCCTGGTCACCTTTCAGCCACGTTTCTGTAATGGCCACTAGATCGTACCCACTCGTGCTGATTTGCACCATCAACTCATTTACCTTGTTCCGAATGCTTCGTGCATTCAGGCAAAGTGTCCTTATTCCAGCTTTTATCTGGACCCGCTTTGATGAGTCGCGAACACCCTCTCCCTCTACTCCCTTATCTAAATTACCGCCTTCATTCACTTGCACCCTCTCCTCTACCATTAATTTTGTAATTCCCCTTACCCCTGCATCCTCCCCCCCATCAATTAGTTCCTTGATCCTAGTCAACTCTTCTAGCTCCCCTCCCCCCAACCTATCTAGTTTAAATTCTCCCCAGTAGCCTTAGCCAACCTACCGGCCAGGATATTGGTCCCCCTGTGATTCAAGTTCCACCCGTTTTTTGTATACAGATCACCCCTGCCCCTAAAGAGGTCCCAATGGTCCAGGAACCTGAATCCCTGCCCCCTGCACCAGTCCCTCAGCCACACATTCATCTTCCACCTCACTCCATTCCTGCCCTCACCTTCCCGTGGCACAGGCAGTAATCCTGAGATTACCACCTTTGCTTTCCTCTTTCTCAGCTGTCTCCCTAATTCCCTGTACTCCCTTTTCATGACCCCTTCTCCCTTCCTACCCACATCAGCGGTACCAATATGTACCGCTACCTCAGGCTCCTCTCCCTCCCACCTCAGGATTTCCGGGACGCGACTAGCGACATCCTGGATCCCGGCCCCAGGGAGGCAGACCACCATGCGAGAATCCCGCCTACCTCCGCAGAAACGCCTGTCTGTCCCCTTCACCATCGAGTCCCCGATTAATACCGCCTTCCTCCTCTTTTCCTTAGCCCTCTGAGTTACAGGGCTGGACTCCACTGCGGAGACACGGCCACTGCTGCTTCCCCCAGGCGGGCTGTCCCCCCCAGCAGTACTCAAGCAGGAGTACTTGTTGTGCAGGGGCAAATCCACTGGGGTGCTCTCAACCACCCTAGCCTTACCCTTCCTGGCCATCACCCACTTGGCCTCCTCCCGTTGCCCTGGTGTGACCACCTGATGATAGCTCTTGTCTATCACCTCCTCATTCTCCCTCATCAGCCTAAGATCCTCGAGCTGCAGTTCCAGCTCCCTAACACGGTCCCTCAGGAACCGCAGCTCGACACACCCCTCACAGATGTGGATGTCCGGGAGGCCAGATGCCTCCAGGACCTCCCACATCCTACACTGGGAACAACACACTGGTTTCACACTCATACTGGACACTTTATGTCAAGTAAGACAGTGAAAAGTTAATAAGAGTGTAAGGAAACAAAAACTCACCCCTGCTCGTCCAAGCCCTGTGAGCCAAAGCCCTGACAGCTCACTCAACTTCCCACTCACTCTGCTGCCCGCTACGATGCTGCCCGCTGTATACTTTGGTGCGCTTTTAAACCCTCCAAAAACTTCCCCAGGCCTCTCCTGGCCCGACTTCCGGTTTTGAAAAAAACCTCCGATTTTAAACCCAAAGTTAACTGAAAAAATAAATAATTAATTAAAGTCAGAAAACCCACTCTCTTACCCTCAGCCTGCTCCTGGGAACAAATCCCTGATATTAACAACTGATATTAAACCCAAACAACTGAGATTAAACCCAAACAACTGAGATTAAACCCAAACAACTGATATTAAACCCAGAACAAATGAGATTAAACCCAGAACAACTGAGATTAAACCCAGAACAACTGATATTAAACCCAAACAACTGAGATTAAACCCAAACAACTGAGATTAAACCCAAACAACTGAGATTAAACCCAAACAACTGAGATTAAACCCAAACAACTGAGATTAAACCCAAACAACTGAGATTAAACCCAAACAACTGAGATTAAACCCAAACAACTGAGATTAAACCCAAACAACTGAGATTAAACCCAAACAACATCTCCATGTCCTGTCCGGGTTGGTGCCCAAATGGCACTGAAGCAACTGTCTTCACATCTAAGGATGACTGTCAGGAAATTGTGATAACATGCAAAATCAAGGAATTGGGAATGTGTTCCACTGGTTATATGCTTTTTTAAAAAAAGTCCATTTAAAAATGGGAACTATGTAGTGGTAGAGACAGTTTGTCTCGGTTGATAGATCTGGTGCTTTTGATATGGCAAATAGTCTACTTAGTTACTATGTAAATACACCCCTGTTGTGTGCAGACTATTCCATCATCTCTCCAGAATCTCTTGCACATGACTACTCATCTCACTGTTACTTTATGGTTCGCATCACTATAACTTCCATCTGTCGCACCAGTACCATAGAATCCTACAGTGCAGAAGGAGGTCATTCAGCCCATCGAGTCTGCACCAACCACAATCCCACCCAGACCCTATCCCCATAAACTCCATGCATTTACCCTAGCTATCCCCCTGATACTAAGCGGCAATTTAGCATGGCCAATCTACCTAACCCGCACATCTTTGGACTAAGACAAGTTGATAAAAACGGAGAATAGAACAACAAGGGTTTGAGTAAAATGTTAGAGATTCATTTGATTGACTTACATCATGATAATGTCCATTCAAGGTGATGCACCCGCTGACATCATTCCAATTCAGCCAGGGAGCTAACACTGAAGTCATTGGCCAGAATTCTCTGGTTGTTCATGCCAGTGGGGTGTTCTGGACCCACCAATGACGCACCTCCACTGCGGGTTTCCCTGTGGTGTGGGGAAATCCCATTGACAGCAGCAGGGCCAGAAGATCCCGCCGCTGGCGGATGGTGTGCTGCTTCCGCCATGCGAGAGATGGAGCTGGGAGGCCAGGAACCACCTCCTCCTATTGCTTCTGGTTCCAATTCCAAACCCCATTCCCCAAATTCTGACTACATCTGTGTTCTTGGCAACGGTCTGAGATTAAATCAATCTCTTTGCAATCTTGGTGTCATATTTGACCCTAAGATGCGTTTCCATCCTTACATTCATGTCATTACTAAAATCATTCATTTCCATTGTTTAACTTCACCCTGTCTCAATTCATCTGTTGCTGAAACGCTCGTTGCCCCTCCCTTTATTACCTATAGATTTGACTGTTTCAATTGATTCCTAGCTGGTCTCCCCTATTCCATCTTTCGTAAACTTGAGCTATCCAAAATTCTGCTTACCTTGTCGTAACTCACACCAAATCCTGTTCCCACATCATTCTTGTACTCACAGACCTATATTGGCTCCCAGCCAAATAACTTGATTTTAAAATTCTCATCCTCGTTATCAAATCCTTCCATGGCCTCACTCCTCCTGAACTCAGTAATCTCCTCCAGCACCACCTGAGATATCTTCATTCCTCCAATTCTGGGCTCTTGAGCATCTCCAATATTAATTGTTCTACTATTGCTGGCTGTGCCCTCAGTTTTCTAGGCTCTGAACTCTGGAATAGACTTTCTGTCACCACTCCACCACTTGCTCTTCCATTTAAAACACTCCTTAAAATCCACCCTGTTGACCATGCATTTGGCCATCTGGCAAAATATCTCCTTATTTGTCATATTTTGTTGTATAATGCTCCTGTGAAGCATCTCAGAATGTTTTATTATATTAAAGGCACTATTTAAATACAAGTTGCTGTTGTTATTAATATTAGCTGATTTTTATACTTCAATTAACAATTGAACTTCTTTCTGATTCCATCTGCAAACAGTTGGGAACATAACGTTCACTATTCGTAATTTTGTATAAGGCATGCCAACCTTACCTTGGTGATGTTAACTCATGAAGTGGAAAAGAGTTTCTCACCCTTCCAGGACCTTATCGACCTTATTTGATCAGATATCTATGCATGGATCGAGTTCTCCTTGTGCTGAGCAATGGAATTACAGAGTGTGTGGCTGATTTAACATTGCAGAGTTTTATATAAACTTGTTAAATGGCATAAGTGCTGCAATTTTAGTCCCAATGGAAAAGATGGGATTTCACATGGAAAAATGTTAATATTACAAAGTAGATAAAACTGGGTCATTAACGCAATGAGAACTGAAAGTGGAAACATACTCAACGAAGTCCTACCATCTGGCGCAATCTGTTTCTGCTGAAGGAGGTCATTGTGGCCCTATAACTTTCCTTCCTTATGGCTACCTTCTGTTTTCAGCCCAATTCAACTGTTTTTAACTCAACAGATTATTATCCACTATGGGTTGCTATTTTTGTTGTTGCAGTGCTTGGACAATTTGTTTAAGTTTACAGTCCCTTTAATTGTTTGCACGACTCTGCATGTGATCTCATGGTCTTAAAGGGCCCAACATATGCACAGTCTATGTGGGAGCTTTTGGCTTGCTGTATGTCTGCAGACAGAGGGGGCGATTCTCCCATCCTGCTGCGCTGATATTTTAGCGCAGTGGGCCGGGCGAATTGTGTGCCGGCTGATTTGCAGGATTCCCGCGAGCTTTCGCATCGCGCTTGCGTCTCCCAGGCCCGGAATTCCGGCGGCGTCTGCGGTGCAGGAGGGAGGCCAGCAATTGGGGTGGCCTGGGGTGGGTGGTCAGCCATGGGGATCTGTCGGGGGAGATTTGCCAAGAGGTTGGGGGGGATGATCACTGCTGGGGGCGGCTGGAGATCGGGCGGTCTGGGACTGGGGGTTTCGGGGTTGCCCTGGGAATGGTCGGGGGGTCTGCGATTGGTTCATGGAGGTCAGGGGGCTGCACTGCGGGGATCCCGGGCTGGCCAGCAAAAAGCAACACTGAACTGTCAGCCTCCTGGGCGGGAATAGGCCCCACCACCTGAAATCTAACGATAATGACGTGGGTGGCCTCTGCATTTCACAGCGTGTGGGAGATTCTAGTATGAACTCCCACTGAAAAAAACAGTGTGATTTACTCCAGTTTTCCTGCAAATTCAACACTTAGAACTTTTTTGGGAGAATCCCGGTCAGAGTCTTTGTCCGACAGAATCAGTTACCTCTGTCTTTTCTTGTTTCTATGCAGATTCTCAACACTAATATCTGTACAGTTCCCATTGAATGTGGTCTTTACTTCACATATTTGTCAGAACATGCCTTTGTCCACACTTTTGTTGAATGTTTGATTAATTAATGATAATTATACATTCTGATTCTGGCAAAGCTTATGACTTTAACCTTTATAATAGTTAATTGTCATCCTACGAAAGAAGAAACACTGCAAATGAATAAATTGGTGCAAAGTGCAAATAATTGTGTCAGGAAAGAGAGGATGTTTTCTTGCCACACTGACTATTGAAATTAGATAAAGGCCATTGATTCCTTACAAAAGGGATAACCTGAAGAGTGGATGTTTTTTTCATGAAGAATCATGGTGCAAAGTGCTAGAGCAATCACTCAGACCACCTTCGACAGTCAAGAATACAGCTCTGTACACCCAGGTGATGCATACTGAGGTGTTGGCACAGTTTACAGATGTGGAGCAGCAATCGGTGGTTGCAGTATCTCTGTTATAGTGATTCTGAAATAGGGATTCTGATATCACAGGGTCTGTTCATGAAAGGAGATTCTTGCTGAGCAAGATTGTCTGCAAGAGCTACTTGAGTCTGCACAGTGTATTCCAACTCCAGTGCCATATGCAATTAAACATAAATCCAAAATGTGGAGATGCCAGCGTTGGATTGGGGTGGGCACAGTAGAAGTCTCATAACACCAAGTTAAAGTCCGACAGGTTTATTTTGTATCTCGACCTTTCAGAGCGCTGCTCCTTCATCAGGTGAGCGGCTCACCTGATGAAGGAGCAGCACTCCGAAAGTTCGTGATACCAAATAAACCTGATGGACTTTAACCTGGTGTTGTGAGACTTCTTACTATAGATCCAAAACACAAGGGGCTGAATTTTATCACAGGCTTCAGGATCTCGATATCCGGATGAAATGGGGGCCGGTAGTAGGTCCAGCTCAACAACTATACCGGAGACAGCCTTCTAATTGTCTCCCGCCAAGCTCTTGATCCATTTAAGAACAGTGGGTGGGCTCCTTATACTGTTGCCCTAATCAGAGGACTGACAGCTCCAACAGCTCAGCAACCCCAGGGAGAGATGTAGGCACTGCTGAGGTAAGTCAACTACTGAGAGGTAAGTGAAAAAAGTCTAAGGCAGCGAGGCCAAGCATGCAGGTTCCTCTGGGTGGCCCTTTTATGACCCTGGGGGAGGGCCTCCACTGCTTTGGGCCTCTTTGAGCCATAGAGCCTCTGTCTCCGATTGCCCTCCAATGTGCTGTGGAAGGGCACCTCCATGAAGCAAAGTGCCAGCAGGCCTAAAGATTCTAACGCAATTGGGCGGCATGGTGGCACAGTGGTTAGCACTGCTGCCTCACAGTGCCGAGGACCCGGATTCAATTCCGGCCTCGGGTCACTGTCTGTGTGGAGTTTGCACATTCTCTCCGTGTCTGCGCGGGTTTCCTCCAGGTGTTTCAGTTTCCTCCCACAGTCCAAAAATGTGCAGGTTAGTTTGGTTGGCATGATAAATTGACCCTAGTGTCAGGGGATTAGCAATGTAAAAATGTGCGGTTACGGGAATACGGCCTGGATGGGATTGTGGTCGGTGCAGACTCGATGGGCCGAATGGCCTCCTTCTGCACTGTAGGGATTGTATGAAAAATTCTATGAGACGCTAAATGTTTATTTGGCTTCTAGCCTCCATTTGACAGGCAGCCACTATGCTTCCAATCCCACCATTAGTAAACTTCCATCGTGGGACTGAATTAAGGAGGCATTCCGATGCAGCTCCCACTATTCACCCTATTTTGCTGTGCAATCCTCCTCCCCTCCCACACCCCACCTTCCACCTGTCACCCAGGTGCTGGGAAAATCCTGTCCATGTTTTCTCAGAAAGTTTCTGGGAAGGTTTTGAGCTCCAATACATAAGATGCTGTCTTGGATACAGAACATGTTGGGTGGTCACCTTCAGAAAATCTAGCGGCAGTGATTACCCAACTATATGGTTGCCCAAAGCTTCCATGCAGGTCTATGAACTAGCGGAGGGAATGCCTAACACATAAACATGGATGAGTTTGCAGTCTCTATGCTGACACAATGGGAAGGACTTTGTGGCCTCGCTCGGGCGAGACAGGAAATTCCCGCCCATGGTCAACGGGGATTTCCACTGTCGGACCTTCGCCCGCGCTGATTCCGTGTTGGGCAAGATGATAAGAGCTCCAGCCTATGGGCAGGATTTTCTGGCCACGCTCGCCCCAAAACCGGAAAATCCCGCCCGAGGTCAGTGAACCATTCCATGGTCTGTCCCACACCTGCTCTGAATCCTGTGGTGGGCGGGATGATAAAACTTGCCCCTACATGTAACCCATTCAGCATGGCTGCACAATCACCTTGCTGATGAAGGCAGCACCAGCCAGCTATGGCACAAGCTGGTGTGGCTGACTTAGAAATAGCGTGTTCCTACTCTGGAGTTAGCTGACTTATATCAGGAGAACCTTTCAGAAAAGGTCATTGGCTGGAGGCAGACTAGCTAATCTACTCAATCCATCAGCATTAAGAGCAAGCGTCCTGGGAAATAACATGGATATCATTCAGAAAGCAATTAATTAGTTCCACTCTACCACATCAAAAAATGGATATCACAGTTATCAAAGAAGTGTGGAAGACAACTTTGTCAACAGTGTTTGGGCCACTTTATTGTGCGCATTTGGTGATGAATATTGTTTAAAGAGGCAGCTCAGGTGCTTTACTGAAGAAATCTCAGATATCTATCTACTATATAGTTTTCCTGACTGTACTGGTTTTGAAAGACTACACCTTCATACTTAGTGTTTGTTCTCTGCTTTATTTCTGATTCAAGATTGATGTCTTCTTCAGTTAGATATTCTTCCATAGTAAAGAATGCAGTTTGTGGTATGTGATGGTCATTCCAGGAATGGGTTACTTACTTGGCTAGATGGCTGGAGTACAATCCAGACTGATCCTAAAAGTATGGACTCAAGACCTGTGCTTGGGCAGCTTACCCCCACATATACACAGGAAATAAAACTTGTATTATCAGTGCTAACAGATGCTAAAACCATTACACCCAGCATCTGCTGCAAACCATTCTTTTGTGATTTACATTTTCCTCCCATTACAAGATTGTTTGAATGTTAATCTAACCTATAGCTTAATTTACCACAAGCTTATGTTACGCTGCATTTCCAGTCTGACTGCTTGTTTCTATAATGGGTGGAATATGTGGCCATTCATGCCGGTGGGATTTTCTGGTCTCACTGCAGTGAATGGAGATTTGGCTGAGTGCAAAATTCACCATCCTCGCTTGCAGTGGCAACGGGGTGTGAACAGCTGGAAAATCCCAGCCATTGTATTTCCATTTGCGGGGCTGGGGGGCTGTAGCAGCTCTTTTGCAACTGATAGTTATCTTTTGTTAGTTTTCTACATTGTCATGTATTCCCGTGATGTGGTGATGCTGGCGTTGGACTGGGGTGGGCACAGTCAGAAGTCTCACAACACCAGGTTAAAGTCCAACAGGTTTATTTGGAATCACGAGCTTTCGGAGCAGCAAAATTGTGGTATGTGATGGCCATTCCAGGGATGAGTTAACTCGGGTGGCTGGATGGCTGGAGTGCAATCCAGATTGATCCTACTCAAGATCTGTGCAGGGTAGGGGCTTGGGCACCGCAACCCCACATATACACAGGAAATAAAGCTTGTACTATCAGTGCTCACAGATGCTAAAAACATTGCACTCAGCACCAAATAATTCCAAATAAATCTGTTAAACTTTAACCTGGTGCTGTGAGACTTCTTAATGTATTGGGCGGCCCTTTAATCCTGCTGTCACTGATTGGTGGGGAAGGAGATGATGGTGTTGATCCTTCTGAATAAAATCTCAGTAACTTGTATAATGCATTCATGAACAACAAGTTGACTGATAGTCCTGATCTCCTCTTTGCTACCCTAGAAATATGTAGAGACAAATGAATTGAGGGTTGTTGTTTCTTTAGTCATCACTACCAGTTGCATCCCTGTTGAAGGCCATCTACAGATTTTCCTCAAGCATAGAGATAAACTCAGTAATTTCCTCTCCACTGAACCTATTCCTTCAGAGGTCAAGCTTTGAATCTGTTGGTCAGTTGAGTTTAATTGTCCCTGTGACATGCTCCTTTTCATTTCTTCAATACTTGCACATGATTCCAGCAAAAAATACCAGAGGCAGATAAAACTGCAGAGGCAGGAAGAATAAAGACATGTCAAACACAGAGTAGAGGGTATCAACCATTCAAAACTTTTGGTGCATTTAGAACTTAATGTATTCTAGCTTTCAATGAATACCACATAGTCAGCACGTATGATTTTTACTGACTAATAGTTTAGAGGCTAAAATTGTATCTGATCTGCAGATAAACAAGAATATATGGAAGCACAAGCTGATAGTCACTTATAGGCCAGAATTCTCCAGCTGTTCACACCGGTGGGATTCTCTGGTCCCGCTGGTAGCGCATTCCTACCTGCGGGTTTCCCGCCGGCGTGGGGTGATGTCAATGGGAATTCCCAGTGACAGCGGCAGGACCAGAGAATCCTGCTGCTAGCAAACAATGCACTACCTCCTGCTGGCAGGAAACACACGGCTGGGAGGCTGGAGGATCTCACCCATAGTTGCTGATGTGGAAACAATGATTAGCATTAAGAAAGAAAGCACTTGCATTCATATAGTACCTTTCATGACCTCCGAATGTCCCAAAATGCTTTGCGGTCAATGAAATACATCTAAAATGTGGTAGTGCTGTAACGTAGCACATCTCAACAGCTAATTTACACACAGCAAGGTCCAGCAATGAAGTAATGTTCAGATAATTTGCGTTTAATAACTCAGGTTATATGATGAGTATTGATGATCGCATCAGGAGAACTCCACTGCTCTCATGCAGTCTTTGCACCAACCTGTTGGAAAACAAGGCATCTGGTAGAAAAGATAGTCTATACACATTTTTACCATTTTAACAATACGAGGGGGTGAAATAAGGGATGGAAGTTGCACCTATTATCCTATATCTTTTACAGAAATATCAGATGGATGGTAACGCCATACCCATAGCAACTGCCAAATTACAACCAGTCCTTCAAGTGAATTTCTTTTGTCAGGAGCATTGCAAAGGTGGATAGAGGAAAAGTTTTCAAAAGCTGAGGGATTTGGGTCATTTCAAATTTAGCCCGCAAGTTATCTAGCCTTCTCTGTGTATACGCAGAAGTAAGAAGTTTAACAACACCAGGTTAAAGTCCAACAGGTTTATTTGGTAGCAAAAGCCACACAAGCTTTCGAGGCTCTAAGCCCCTTCTTCAGGTGAGTGGGAATTCTGTTCACAAACAGAACTTATAAAGACACAGACTCAATTTACATGAATAATGGTTGGAATGCGAATACTTACAACTAATCCAGTCTTTAAGAAACAAAACAATGGGAGTGGAGAGAGCATCAAGACAGGCTAAAAAGATGTGTATTGTCTCCAGACAAGACAGCCAGTGAAACTCTCCAGGTCCACGCAACTGTGGGAGTTACAAATAGTGTGACATGAACCCAATATCCCGGTTGAGGCCGTCCTTGTGTGTGCGGAACTTGGCTATCAGTTTCTGCTCAGCGACTCTGCGCTGTCGTGTGTCGCGAAGGCCGCCTTGGAGAACGCTTACCCGAATATCAGAGGCCGAATGCCCGTGACTGCTGAAGTGCTCCCCAACAGGAAGAGAACAGTCTTGCCTGGTGATTGTCGAGCGGTGTTCATTCATCCGTTGTCGCAGCATCTGCATAGTTTCCCCAATGTACCATGCCTCGGGACATCCTTTCTTGCAGCGTATCAGGTAGACAACGTTGGCCGAGTTGCAAGAGTATGTACCGTGTACCTGGTGGATGGTGTTCTCACGTGAGATGATGGCATCTGTGTCGATGATCCGGCACGTCTTGCAGAGGTTGCTGTGGCAGGGTTGTGTGGTGTCTTGGTCACTGTTCTCCTGAAGGCTGGGTAGTTTGCTGCGGACAATGGTCTGTTTGAGGTTGTGCGGTTGTTTGAAGGCAAGAAGTGGGGGTGTGGGGATGGCCTTGGCGAGATGTTCGTCTTCATCAATGACATGTTGAAGGCTCCGGAGGAGATGCCGTAGCTTCTCCGCTCCGGGGAAGTACTGGACAACGAAGGGTACTCTGTCCACTGTGTCCCGTGTTTGTCTTCTGAGGAGGTCGGTGCGGTTTTTCGCTGTGGCGCGTTGGAACTGTTGATCAATGAGTCTAGCGCCATATCCTGTTCTTATGAGGGCATCTTTCAGCGTCTGGAGGTGTCTGTTGCGATCCTCCTCATCCGAGCAGATCCTGTGTATTCGGAGGGCTTGTCCGTAGGGGATGGCTTCTTTAACGTGTTTAGGGTGGAAGCTGGAGAAGTGGAGCATCGTGAGGTTATCCGTGGGCTTGCGGTACAGTGAGGTGCTGAGGTGACCGTCCTTAATGGAGATGCGCGTGTCCAAGAATGCAATCGATTCCGGAGATTAGAACATGAAAACATGCAAAGTATAGTGATCGATTATACATAGTCAGTGCTTAACTTGACATGACCCAGGGAAGCCATCGTATAATTTGTTTGGCTTGTAAAAGTGTAAAATGGAAATGAATCTGTCTGTCCTGTTACCTGTGCATTGCTTGGACTCCAGACAAAACATAACAGCCATAAGGTGATATCTTGGACAGTGGAGCTGATAATCTTTATTATCTTAGAAACCCTACAGCACAGAAAGAGGCCATTCGGCCCATTGAGTCTGCACGCAGAAGAGCATTTGAGGATTTTAGAATGCCCAAAGGAACAACAGGAAGTTCGAACATTCCTTCTGATGCCATTCCCAATTAAAAGGTGAATCTTACTCTGCTTTGATTCACCTGCAGAAGTGAAACTTAACCTGCAGGAGCTGACAATTGATTTTGAGCAAAGCAAACATGAGGCCGTGGGATCACTTCTGCCGAGGGCTGGGGTTCTCATTGAGTAATGGTCTCTGAACAACAGAGAAATAGATCCAGAACTAGAAGAAGAATGGCCAGCTTCCTAAAGAAGTAGATTCAAAAATACCAGTGTGCAAAGTAGTCTTCAGTGTCTTGACAGTTGAATTTGTTTCAGTTCAGGATTTCCAGGCTTTTATTTGCAGTATGGCTGACACGTATCTGCTGATCTTAGGTCAGGGTGAGACGGATTTATACGGGAATAAAAAAAGGCTTTTGAAAGAGCAATAAAACGATTAAGGGAAAAGCACAAATATAAAAGAGCAGCTCAGAAAGCTTTACAATTTGAAATGTGTTTAAGACTATTTGCATATTCATGAAGCAACAGGTAGTTGAAGAGACAAAACTAGCATTGTGTTGGACCCTGTGTCTTGACTCTCTATGCGTGACCAGCATAGGGAATTGTTAGAGCAAAGTATAAAGCTATTTTATTTTGACTTTTGACTCGTGGGTGAAGTGTTCAGGTTGGAAATTGGCCACTTTAATTAGTGACTATTTGTGGGGAGCGGTGGCTGAGTGGTATTATCGTAAGACTGTTAATTCCAAAACTCAGCTAATGTTCTAGGGACCTGGGTTCAAATCCCGCCATGGCAGCTGATGGAATTTAAATTCAATAAAAATAAATCTGAAATTAAGAATCTACTGATGACCATGAAACCATTGTCGATTATCGGAAAAAGCCATCTGGTTCACTCATGTTGTTTAGGGAGGAAATTTGTCATCCTTACCTGGTCTGGCCTACATGTGACTCCAGGGCCACAGCAATGTGGTTGACTCTCAACTGCCCTTGGGCAATAAATGCTGGCCAGCCAGCGATGCCCATGTCCCCTAAATGAATTTTTAAAAATCCAATTGTTGAACAGATGAGAATGCTTTTTCATAAAACTATGCTGCTTGTGAAATATTGCATTTAGCAACAAGGTGGTGCGTAACACAAGGGGAATGAGCTTCTTGACTCCCAGAAGAAACAAAACTTTTCAATAGTACAGACATGTTGGGTTGAAATTTTGTAACCAGGTTGAGAAGTTTTCCAGGCAGACACTTTATACAGCAGCAGTATATGAACTTGATTGTGCAAGGGCAACTTAGCAGGAGGGCAGCAATATATAGCTTCAGTTCGTACCTCTCGATCAAAATGCAAGAAAACAAGATCAACATCAAGGCCAGGATTGTGCTCATGCCTGCAAAAGGTCAGGAAAAGATTCTGTGATGTTTAGAAAATACATGAAAATACAGCCTTTAGCTGACAGACATGCAAGACCTAGAGAGCATTTCCTAGGTGCTCTGTTTGTGTTTCAGATTCCAGCATCTGCAGTTTTTTTTTAATGATATATTTAAAATGAACTTTGATATTTTCTGAACATGAAAACATGCAAAGTATAGTGATCGATTATACATAGTTCGTGCTTAACTTGACATGACCCAGGGAAGCCATCGTATAATTTGTTTGGCTTGTAAAAGTGTAAAATGGAAATGAATCTGTCTGTCCTGTTACCTGTGCATTGCTTGGACTCCAGAAAAAACATAACAGCCATAAGGTGATATCTTGGACAGTGGAGCTGATAATCTTTATTATCTTAGAAACCCTACAGCACAGAAAGAGGCCATTCGGCCCATTGAGTCTGCACCGACCACAATCCCACCCAGGCCCTACCCCCATATCCCTACATATTTACCAACTAATCCCTCTAACCTACGCATCCCAGGACACTAAGGGCAATTTTAGCATGGCCAATCAACCTAACCTGCACATCTTTGGACTGTAGGAGGAAACCGGAGCACCCGGAGGAAACCCACGCAGACACGAGGAGAATGTGCAAACTCCACACAGACAGTGACCCAAGCCAGGAATCGAACCCAGGTCCCTGGAGCTGTGAAGCAGCAGTGCTAACCACTGAGCTACCGTGCCGCCCCTTGTGTTCAGGTTGGAAATTGGCCCATCCCATTCCATTATAAATTCCATCCCATTCCATCATCCCATTCTGGCCACACTGTTTGACAGAAAGATGGGACAGAGTGAGAAGAACATTTAAGTATGGAACAAAAACCAGAAAAATGCATGGTAAGCTACGCATCACACTCATGTAATGAATACATACAATTTCGACAAAGGCAGATGCAAGAAATTTCAAATAAAAATAGAAAACGTTTGAAATACTCAGCAGGTCTGGTGGCATTTGGAGAGAGCGAAACAACATTTTTGATATCACTATCTTTGCTGTGATATTCAATTTCTGCTTAGGTAAGGTGAGGCATCCCTCACTGATGGAGAGAGACAAGTGGCTATATAGATTGAGGTGCATCACTTCATATCAACCATGAAGCCAGATAAGGAAGTAGCCCTCCATGAACTACCACAGTTGGCGTGGGGATCGAACTCACGCTGCACTGGGCTCTAGCAAACTCTCACCACCAATTACTGGGCAATTAATCTTCTTGTTAAGGAGCATATGTGGTCAGGAATGCAGTTTTCAAACTTTATTTCAGTGAACCTGAAAACAGTTTGGTACATATTAATGCCAGCCCTTGGGTGAGTTGTGAGGATGGTTGATATGTTATTACTTGCTAAAAACAGAAGTTTGATGGGCCAACTGGAGTTGGGTCCAGTGCCGTACCTTCAATTTGTATGAATGGCCACTTTCTTCTATTTTCCAGCTCCTGGCTTTCTGATCAGCTGCCTACTCAATTCAGCAAATCAGTGGCAGCTTCCATCATAGCTGTCATCTGGCTTTGCCGCTGGCACCAGGCAGCTGCAACCTGTTTGTCGTGCTCAGTTTTCTAACTGGGTGTCGAGCTTGCCTCCTGGTGAATTAGACTTTTAAAATTGAACAGTAGCATAGTGGTAGTGATGGAGCTCAGGAATGGGATCTGGAATTCCTCTGGGTGTTGGGGAACAGACCCAGCACTGAAAATCAGGCCAATTTTGGTAATGAAAACAATAATTGGCATGATAGAAAATGAGGGCAAATACTTTTATGGTATATCATAATGTTAATGTATAGGATTGTGCAATATTTGTTGTGGCTTGTTTCTTTTGATGGGTAACTTCTGCAATGTGGTATGAAACAGAGCATTGTATGATGTTACAAAAACAGAAAATGCTGGAAAATCTCAGCAGGTCTGACAGCATCTGTGGAGAGGGAATAGAGCCAATGTTTTGAGTCAGGATGACCCCTCCTGATCCTGATCAGTCTTTCCTGATTTCTCCCATTTGTTTAATTCCTCGTTCACCGCAATGGCAATTACCACAGGACACACTTTAATCACAAAAGCAGAAAATGGAGGAAGGACCCAGTAGGTTAACGTTTCTGTCTCTTCCACATGGATCTTACCAGATCTGTTGAGCACTTCCGGGATTTTGACTTTTAATTTCAGATTTTCAGCATCTTGATTTTTTTTAATTTGATTTGATTTGCATGGTGTTTTTAAATTTATATCATTGTTGGTACAATGATTTTGCTCCTTTGTTTGTAACTCTTGGCTGGGTTGATGCCAGCTTTTTCTATTTTGACATAGATGTGAGGAAAGGATGCTTTGCTCCAGGAGTAATTTCACTGACAAACTAAGGATCTTGTATCAAAACAAGTTTTATTCCATCACACGTTCCAAGCATAACTCTAACAAAATGAAGCAGTTCAACTCTTAACATTTGAACAGTCTTTAAACGTGAAAATAATCAACTCTAATTTATAAATTATCACTATTTCAGTTCCAAGTAAGCAATATTCTTCCTTAAAAGCCATTTTAAATATAGTTAGCAATCTCAGATATACTTGTTCTACTTGGGCTAATAGCTTTCGAACTTCCAAAGAGATGTTGTGGAGAGGGACAGCGAGAGAGAGCAACCTATAAGAGACACATGAGAGAGCAGTCTATAAACAACTATAGTCAGAAGCTGAACTCTAAACTGAAACAGAAATCTGTTTTTCTGCTACAAACCTAGCCCCTCCCTAATTTTTAATGAAAAAAAAGCTTCCATTCCTTAAAGCAAAAAACCTCAGGGAAAATTTCCATATATAAACAGCAGTTCAATAGTCTTATCATAGTAAAAATGACATGGCTAAAATGAGTAATTACCCTGCTGTCCAGCTGCATGTTTTCCAGACACACCAACTGCCTGTAAAAAAAACCTGAATCTTAAACATTCTTCCTTAAACATAAAGTAGATCAATAGCACTGTAACATCACAATACTCATGAAGGTATGAAGATCTGTAGTCTACATTCAAATGAGAGAGCAAATAATCTGTCATGTATGGAATATCACAATATTCTTTTAACTCCCCCGCTCCGCGAATGAATCCTTCATTATAGGGAACGCATTTCAGAATGAACAGAATGAAACCAGCATAAATATAACTAAATATAAGTGCATTAAAGCGCAAAATCAGTTATGAGTATGCATATGACATGTTTACACTAATATGATGTGCCTTATTGTACAATTCAGTAAAAAAAAGCATTAATAAATTGTGGTGTACACGATACTGCATAATTTGACAATGCAAGAAGAACCGTAATTACAGATCAGCGAGAAATATATTTGGGCGATGGAAGCTGATAAAGGAAATCTGGAACAGCCTGCTCTAGGATCTGAAGTCTGCATAAATTCTGTACCCTGAAGAGCAACTCACAAGGAAAGATTAATCAATTCTGTAAACATAATTATATTTCCCTTTCATTGGGTGGAATTGTGTTTAAATGGCTATTAAAGTACTTGTAACATAACTTATCAATGTGGTTTATGTTTGAATTGTCATAGCATGCTCACCTTGAGGGTTATAATTATGTTATAGCTGTATTATAAAAACAGGCCAAATAACCTGAGAAACAAGAAATAATTTCAACAGCATCAACAATAGCCCACATTTAAGTAATGCTTTTGATCAAGATGCTTCACAGAAATGAAAGAAATAAAATGAATACTCTGTCAAAAAAAGAAAGGCCCAGATTTCACAGTCAGTGGCAAAGTGACAGCTGATCTCAAAGAAAGATGCCATGAGCTTCTCCTTTCCCAAGGCCAGTTTGAATCTGCCACAAAGTCAAGGGGATCCCCAGGCATTAAGGAACAATGATGGCGTCAAAAAAGGTAAGTAGCCAATCAAATTGAAGCAGTCTCACAAGAAGCAAACCAGGATGTAAAGTAAACTCATTTATCATTGATTTCTAATTACAGTTTTACATAAAGCAAAAGTAAATAATTGGGTCATATGCATGGGATCACGTGAAAAGCTGAAAAGTCATAAACAATCATTTAAATATATATGTATAGAACTTTATTTTAGCAGAATGTAGAGATTTGCCTTTCCACAAATATCAAGTTAGTTTTTCAGTGAGAGTGCAGTTTTTCAATAGTAACTATGAAAAAAATGCTGTTAAAAATAAAGTTATACCTCATTCACTCAAGGCAGCATTTTCAAGATTCTTACGGCAAGACTAATCACCAGATTGAGAGTATAAAAGAGCAAGACCTCGTCTATTCAGCGATTTTGAATTGATTGCAGCCTGGGGGTCTTTAACAGCGCACCCTGTAGGGAAGCATAAAAATCACTGAAAGGAAATTCTGGATTTTCACATTTAACTGTGCATGTGTGCAGCCTCTGAAAGTTGCTTCAGTGTCAGAGAAGTAATGACAGTGAATACTGACAGTTCCACCATCATTATTATTGCTAAATTCAGGCCAAAAAACGAACAAAAGTTTAAACAAAGAAAAATATATAATTTGCAAGCAACACTGTAATGAACAGTCAATTCTGAGTTGGGTCACAACACAATACAAAAATGTAATAAAAAATTTGCAACATTTTCAAATAATTGACTGAAGTATTTCAACATTGAAATATGACATTTTGGCACATGAGAAAATTATGAGGTTGCATGTTACTTGGAAAATAAGAAGATCAAGGTGAAGAATAGAAAAGGGATATGGGAGCACAAATCACTAACCTTGCATTACAGGTCACTGTGGCCAGAATAAAAGCAAGCCAAACACATGAGTTGGTTGGCCAGAGTGGTTTATTTATGTGCTATTTATGCTGTGTAGTTCTATGAAGAGAGATGGAGAGATTTGGAGAGAGGATTCCAGATCCAATGGCCTAGATTGCTGAAGGTTCAGCCACCAATGATAAGAAAAAAGGAGTGAGGTATGCGTAAGAGTCCAGCGTTGAAGGGACACAGAATTTGTAGAAAGTTATTCTGTGGATATATTGCAAATTTCCCAGCAAGGAATGATCAATGGTACATTTTACTATTGAGACATTCCCCTTCTCTCATCAAGTTGGAGTAATTTCATCTGCTTGCAGATTGAAGTTATTTTTTAGGCAAAATTGCTGTGTTTAAAATAGTCTTGCATGAAAATATTATCTCTCCCTTTTATTTTTTTAAATATTTGTAACAGCTCGCTCAGTGTACCAGTAAAAGATCAGATATGCCGTTAAAAGGGTGCATTTTCTGCTTTATAGAAGTGACAGGAGGCCCTAATATAATGAGAAATGGAGTTCCTGATGGAAAGAAACCTTTATTGTTCACACTCAGGAGGCTGTGTTGTGTAAAAGTCCATCACATGCATTCTACTTTCCACTTAATGGTAATCTATTATGCTGGAAAATTGGACATTCATGAGTATCAGTTTCTGTTATTGACATGAGGAACTGTAGGGAACTAAAATGGATTGCGTTTATTTTTCTCCAGACAATTACCTGCTGTTCCTTTTCTTCACACTTAACGTGACATTTCAACAGATTCTGGTGCTGCCTCACTGATTTAATTGTGTTCATTTCAGTAAGTTTCATTAGTTTGCAGATTTGAAACCCCTACAATAATAAATGATTTTCTTAGAAACAATATACTTACTCATACTATGAGGGTGCATTGCATCTTTTAAAAGCACGGGATTTACCGCACAACCAGCTGTATGTTTCGCGGTGATGGGAGGCAGCCCGACATTAGCCGGTGGCAGGATCTTCTGGCCCCACCGTTGTCAATGGGGTTTCCCGTTGAATGCACGCATCCCTTGCCGCTGTGAAACACATGGTGGAGTTGCACTGTTGGTTGAACCTGCTGGCGTGAATGGCCAGGGATTCTGGTCTGCATACTATATTGAATTAAAACAAAAGCTATTTGTCCACAGCATTGGTTTCGGATATGTTTTGTTTGTATTCATTATACAAAGTCTGAGTCATCAAGTCCTAGATCTTACTTCCATGCTCAGGAAATTTCAAGGGCACCTAACTTCAGGTGAAGGTAAATACTGATTCATCCACTGTCATTCTGACTCTGCACCCCCACGCCACTATAAACCATTAAGTAGCTTTTGTTCTTCACTTACCTTGAGTTTAGGTTACAACATATTTTACAGGATATCTCCCCTGCATATCTGATCTTTTACTGATATTCCGAGTAAACAGTTATTAGTACTGTACATTTAAAAGTAATAAAAGGGAGAGAAAATATTTTCATGCAAGACTATTTAAAACACATGAATCCTCTCTCCAAATCTCTCTATCTCTCTTCATAGAACTGCATAGCATTCATAGCACAGAAAAACTGACTTAATCTCCAGAAATAGGATTTTTGTAAGGTTTATCATCAAGCTGGGCATTGATCAGTGCTAGTGGAAATGCATATTAGTCATATATATCTGCCTTGTTAGTCATTTCTCAATGATAGTGAGTGATGGTTGCTTCTCAAGTGGGTTTATTAGTTTAGACTGAGCATAACCATTGCATATACGCATCCGACAAGCCATACCAACCACTGCCTTCATGGCCATAATGTCCACAGGACTCTGTGTGACTGCCTCCAAGAATAAAGAAATACATAAATCATTTTTAAAAATTAAATAAAGGGGTTTTTTAATGTATTATTTTCATTCTAGTTTTTACAAAGAACAGTGAAGTATTCCACATTGGCTAAGTACAAAAGCTACACCGAAGCCATTATAAAGTCAATAGCTCAATACCACGCAACAGTGCAATTTATGTTTGAAATGGCATTAAATCTCATCCCCTGGTCAATGATTCAATGTTGCTTTGATTCCTGTATCTCCAGTCTATAAGTGTTCAGAATATAATGTCCTACTTGCCACAAGAGCATTGATGTCAGAGCACATTCTGGATAGATTAGTACCATATTGTTTCATGAATGTGTATACATGTCAGGACATGACAGGGGTAACTTTGATATTATGCAACTGTGTAAAATGTGCAATAGTAAATCAATTGCCCTTTCCATAACTCTCTTAATATTAAATATAAAGACAGATGCTGAGTGGGAAGGTGGTTCAGTATTACCCAGTTTCCACCAGCTCACAAAGTAAAATTTACACCTAAAGGTTGTGAGTTTGATTAATTTGCTCATACACAGAGGGTAGTATTCTCCGATTGGGACTATGTCTCGTGCCGGAGGTGGGAGTGGAGGTGGGGAATGTTTTCCACTGTGGAGGCTGATGTGAAATCACAGCACCTTCCATCACCGGTACAATTAATTACGCATCTGGGTGTTTTATGCTGTCTTCCATGACAGAGTGGGTTTGATAGTGTGTGGCCCATCATCATACCAGGGTGCCATATTGAAAATGCACCCGACATCACTGACCCACCAGTACAATCATAGAAACATAAGAAGTAGGATCAGGAATAGGCCACCTGGTGCCTCAAGCCTGCTCCTCCATTCGAAAAGGTCATGGCTGATCTGATTGTGACTCCAATCCCAGATTCATGCCTACCCCTAATAACCTATCATTCCATTGTTAAGCAAGAATCTATCTAGCTCTGCCTTAAAATTTTTCACAGACTCTGCTTCCACTGCCTTTTGAGGAAGAGTGTTCCAGAGACTCACAACACTGAGAGAAAACATTTTTCCTCATCCCTATCTTAAATGAGGCACCCCTCATTTTTAAACAGTAACCCCTAGTTCTAGATGTTCCGACAGGAGGAAACATCCTCTCCGCATCCACCCTGTCAATACCCCTCAGAATCTTGAAGGTTTTGATCAAGTCACGGCTTATTCTTCTAAAATCTTGTATCCAACCTTCCTTCATAAGACAACCCACCCATTCCTGGTATTAGTCGAGTAAACCTTCTCTGAACTGCCTCCAATGTATTTACAACCTTCCTTAAATAAGGAGACCAATACTGTACACAATGCTCCAGACGTCATCTCACCAATGCCTACTTTTGGAATCAATTCCTTGCACAATAAAGAATAACATTCTATTATCCTGCTTAATTTCTTGCTGTAGATTAGTCTTTTGTGATTCATGCACAAGGACACTCAGAACCCTCTGCACACCAGAGCTCTACAGTCTCTCGCCATTTAGGTCATAAGCATTTAAAAAAAAATCTTCCTGCCAAGATATACAATTTCACATTTGCCCACAACATACTCCATTTGTAAGATTATTTCCTACTCACGTAAACTATTTATGTCCCTTTGTAGCCACCTTATGTACTCTTCATAGTTTACTTTCCTATCTATCCTTGTGTCAGAAGTAAATTTAGTGATTGTGCATTCTATCCCTTCATCTAAGTCGTTTATATAAATAGTAAAGTGTTGAGGGCCCAGCACTGATCCCTGTGGCACACCACTCATCACATCCTGCCAACCAGAAAAAGCTAATTTTTTGCCAACTCTATTTCCTGTTAGCTAGCCAATCTTCAATCCATGCCGATATATTATCCCTACATCATGATTCCACAATAACCTCCGATGTGGCACCTTATCAAATGCCTTCTGTAAATTAAGGTGCAGTACATCTACCAGTTATCCACAGCACAGGTGCCTCCTTCCAAGAACTCCAATAAATTGCTTCAACATAATTTCCCTTTCACAAAACCATGTTGATTCTGCATGTCTGCCTTGAGTTTTTCCAAGTATTCTTTAGTAATGGATTCTAATATTTTCCCTATGACTGATGATAAGCTAATTGGCCTTTAGTTTCCTGCTTTCTGTCTCCCACCCTTTTTGAATAAAAGAGTTACATTTGTTATCTTCAAATCTACTGGAACATTCCCCGAATCTAGTGAATTTTGGAAAATTAAGACCAATGCATCAGTTATCTCATTAGCCACTGCTTTCAAGACCTGAGGGAGATGTCCATCTGGACCAGGGGATTTGTCAGCCCACAGACTCAATAATTTGCTCGATACCACTTCTCTGGTGATTGCAATTTTCCTGACTTCCTCCCGCAACACCGGTGTGCCACAAGGCTGTGTTCTCAGCCCCCTACAATAGTCCTTATAGACCTCTGACTGTGTGGCCAAATTCCCCTCCAATTCGATTTTCAGGTTTGCTGACGACACCAACGTAGTGGGTCGGATCTCAAACAATGACAAGACAGAGTACAGGAATGAGATAGAGAATCTGGCGAACTGGTGCAGCAACAATAATCTCTCCCTCAATGTCAACAAAATGAAGGAGATTGTCATCGACTTCTGGAAGTGTAAAGGAGAACATGCCCCTGTCTATATCAATGGCGACAAAGTAGAAAGGGTCGAGAGCTTCAAGTTTTTAGGTGTCCAGATTACCAATAATCTGTCCTAGTACCCCCCCATGCCGACACTATAGTTAAGAAAGCCCACCAACGCCTCTACTTTCTCAGAAGACTAAGGAAATTTGGTATGTCAGCTACGACTCTCACCAACTTTTACAAATGCACCATAGAACGCATTATTTCTGGTTATATCACAGCTTGGTATGGCTCCTGCTCTGCCCAAGACCGCAAGGAACTACAAAAGGTTGTGAATGTAGCCCAATCCATCACGCAAACCAACCTCCCATCCATTGACTCTTTCTACATTTCCCACTGCCTTGGCAAAGCAGCCAGTATAATTAAGGACGCCACATACCCCGGACATTCTCTCTTCTATCTCTGTCTTCGGAAAAAAGATACAAATGTCTGAGGTCACGGACCAACCGATTCAAGAACAGCTTCTTCTCTGCTGCTTTCAGACTTTTGAATGGACTCACCTTGCATTAAGTTGATCTTTCTCTACACCCTAGCCATGACTGCAACATTACATTCTGCACTGTCTTATTTCCTTCTTTGTGGGCGGTATATTTTGACTGTATGGCGCGCAAGAAACAATACTTTTCACTGTATGTTAATACGTGTGACAATAATAAATCAAATCAAATCAAAGTCTATAAATCAATCCCATTTCCTGATTTACAGATGTTTCTGGGATGTTACTTGAGTCCTCTACAACTGAGATGTTACTTGTATCCTGACAACTGATGCAAAATACTTGTTTAATTAATCTACAGTAGCCCTACTTTCCATTATCAATTCCACAGACGCACTCTCTCGGGCCAATGCTTATTTTGTTAACTCTTACTATATGTCTTTATATTACTGGCTTTCTCTTGAAATTATGTTGAAGCAATTTATTGGAGTTCTTGGAAGGAGGCACCTGTACTGTGGATAACTGGTAGATGTACTGCACCTTAATTTCCAGAAGGCATTTGATAACGTGCCACATCGGAGGTCATTGTGGAATCATGATGTAGGAATAATATATCTGCATATCCTTTAAAGTTAAAAGTTTATTTATTAGTCACAAGTAGGCTTACATTCACACTACAATGAAGTTACTGTGAAAATCCCCAAGTTGCCACACTCCGGCACCTGTTCGGGTACACTGAGGGAGAATTTAGCATGGCCAATGAATCGAACCAGTACATCTTTGGACTGAGGGAGGAAACCAGAGCACCCAGAGGAAACCCACGCAGACACAGGAAGAACATGCAAACTCCACACAGACAATGACCCAAGCCGGGAATCGAACCCAGGCCCCTGGCATTGTGAGGTAGCAGTGCTAACCACTGTGCCACCATGCTGCCCCAATCTTATCAACGTTTTTGTCATTCTTTGCTGTTCTTTATCTTCTTTCCAATCTTCTGACCTGTGGAGATCGAAACATGCGCAGTAGCCCCACACTGCTCACCTCCTGATCGCTGGCCAGCTCAACTCCTGACCAGACCCTGCAATGCTGCCCCTCCGATTCCTCCCCTCCACCCTGATTGCTACCCTCCTGGATGCCTCCAGGCCAGCCCTTAAGATCCTCCAAAACCACCTCAATCTCCTCCCCCCTCCATCCAGGCAGTCCTGAACTCCTGATGCCCCTCCCACCACCCCTCCTCCGCAACTTAACCTCTGCAGCCCTGACACCCCCAACAGGCCAACCCTACCCCTCCACCCCAGTGGCCAGCCCCGACCTCTGTCCTCCTTCCCTCTGTCACTGATCCCAAGTGCAGAGTAGCAGTAGGAACCCCCACCCCCACCAATTTCCCTTCCACAGGCCCCGGCCCAATAGGCCCCACATCTCTAGCCTTGGAACTGTCCGATGCCTTGGTGGTGCCGGGGGCCCAGGCTGGCACTGCCAGCTGGCAATGCCTAGGGGTACACTCCCCTTACCCCTGACCCTTCACTCCAGTGGAGTCGGGCCGCCAGTTCCCCATTAGTAGGAAGCTGTTGTGAACTCTGCTGGACTGAACCACTCCTGGTGGCGGGGAGAGCCTAGTGAGCCCAGAGGCTTCAGTCCCAAGCCCACTAATGAGAATACAATAAAGACTTAAATATTTTAATCAGCTCTGTGCCGATTTCTGGCACAGAGCTGACGCTGCTGGAAATCCAGGGCCCGGAGATGCACAGAGATTGTGGCACCCAGTGAGAAGCCCGCTAAATGGCCTCCACTTATGTCTCCCGGCCCGCAGTGCTGCTGGGAGGATCGCCCCCTATATAATCTCCACAGAGGGAGTGCAATGAAAGTTCACCAGACTTGTTCTGGGGATGGCAGGACTGTTTTTTTGAAGAGAGATTGGGCACACTGGGTCTATATTCACTAGAGTTCATAGAAATCATAGAAACCCTACAGTGCAGAAAGAGGCCATTCGGTCCATCGAGTCTGCACCGACCAAGATCCCACCCAGGCCCTATCCCTACATATTTACCCGCTAATCCCTCTAGCCTATGCATCCCGGGACACTAAGGGGCAATTTAGCATGGCCAATTAACCTAACCCGCACATCTTTGGACTGTGGGAGGAAACCGGAGAGCCCGGAGGAAACCCACGCAGACACGAGGAGAATGTGCAAACTCCACACAGACAGTGACCCAAGCCGGAAATCGAACCCATGTCCCTGGAGCTGTGAAGCAGCAGTGCTAACCACTGTGCTACCGTGCCGCCCCTTGAGGGCGCCTCTTAAGGGCTGGCCTGGAGGCATCCAGGAGGGTAGCGATCAGGGTGGAGGGGGGGAATCGGAGGGGCAGCATTGCAGGGTCTGGTCAGGAGTTGAGCTGGCCAGCGATCAGCAGGTCAGCAGTGTGGGGCTACTGCACATGTTCCGATCTCTGCAGGTCAGAAGATTGGAAAGAAGATAAAGAAGTTGTGAAGAATGAAAGGAAATCTCATTGAAACCAACAATATTCTTAAAGGGATAGACTGGGCAAATGCAGGTAAGATGTTTCCCTTGGTTGGAGAGTCTAGAATCAGGGGGCACAATTTCATAATAAGTGAGAAGCCACTTAGGACCAGGATGAGGAGAAATTCCTGTCCTGCCCAAATGTCGCATACTCTTCAATAATCAGGTCCCAATTTATGTCATCCTGTATCCAAGGCTCTCTAATGGCTATCAGATAATACTTACATATATATTTTGCTCGACCAGCTCATCTAGTTTATTTTTAATACTACTTGCATTAGATACAGAGCCTTTCGTTAGTCCTTTTATTATTTTTGTAGCATCTAACCTTATCTGCTGATTTACTCTTCGATTTGTAATCTTTGTCCCTTCCTGTCAAGGTCTGTTTATCCTTTCCCATATTAGTGCCTTTCTCTCTTGCCTTGTCTCTACTCTTTGGTTTGCTCCAGCTTTCAAAATTTGATTCACTGCCCCTACTGTTCAATTTAAAACTCCACTTCCCTAGATATGTGACTCACTAGAACATCAGCTGCAGCATGGTTCAGGTACAAACCATACCAACAATACAGAACCCAATTTCCCAGTGCTGTTGCTTGTGCCCACGGACCAAAGACCACTTTTCCAATTTCAGTTTGTGAGCCACATATTCATTTCTCTAACCTCATTTGTTCTATGCCAATTTGCATGTGTCTCAGGTAATAATCCAGAAATTATTATCTTTGAGGTTCTGCTTCTTAATTTCATGTGTATCTCCTCATATTAACTATGCAGAACTTCCTTTCTCATCCTGCCTGTGTCATTGGTACCTACATGGACCATGACAACTGGAGGCTGTCCCTTCCACTACACGGTCCTCTCCAGCGCTGAGCTGATATTCTGAATCCAGGCACTGGGCAGGCAATACAGCCACCTGGACTCTCGCTCCTTGCTACAGAGGATAGTTTTAATTCCTCTCACAGTACTGTTGGCTACTACCACTACATTCTTATGTGCTTTTCCAATTTGAGTGGCTGCAATATTGACACATCATCTGTCGTGCCAAATTTATGAGTTTAATTAATTACTTAATTATCTTATTGATTTTTTTTTCTTTTAGATATTTATGAATCTTCTCTCAAATTGTAAACCTTAAGAAAATAAACCTTGACTGGATATTCACCAGATACTCACCAACAGCCTGCTTCTTCCGACAGGATGAAAAAATTAGAAAAAGCGATGGCCCCCCACTCCTCACAGAACTCCCTCAGTTCACCAAATGTCCACACTCCATTGAGGTCGCATTCAGTGCTGATTACACAGAGAATGGCTGAATTGATATATTCTGAAACAAAGGGCCCAGCTGAGATACAGCAAGGTACAGCAAGACCACTTCAAGCCAGTTTCCTCCATTAACTATTTCAGTTTCCATCTCCCTCCTTTGGCCCAAGGATGAACACTTAGAAGTTAAACAGTACTTGCAGTTAAATATCTTTAGAAAAATGTTTAAATTTCCCTCAGCTTACCAAACTTCCCATTCTGCTGAGGTTGCACAGCTGGATTTATAAATCATCATAGAATCATAGAAACCCTACAGTACAGAAAGAGGCCATTCGGCCCATCGAGCTTGCACCGACCACAATCCCACCCAGGCCCTACATATTTTACCCACTAATCCCTCTAACCTACGCATCTCAGGACACTAAGGGGCAATTTTAGCGTGGCCAATCAACCTCATCCGCACATCTTTGGACTGTGAGAGGAAACCGGAGCACCCGGAGGAAACCCACGCAGACACGAGGAGAATGTGCAAACTCCACACAGGCAGCATAAATGGACTTCCTGAAGAAAGATGAACCTCCAGGAACACTCTGGGCTCTATTTTGCCATTTTGATTCTAAGTGTGCTGGGCGGACTTGAAACGGGGGGTGTTTCAGACCTGACTTTTAGACCCGTTCTCAGGCGCCCCCATACACACTCTGCCTGAAAAGATATCAGTCATTCCAAATCACATTGCACAGGCCTGTGGGCGGGGCTTAATACCCAAAGCTCGCAGCTCCAATCGGCGCCTCCAAATGCACATGCGCAGAAAAAGAAATGATGGACTGCTGCTCCCCGCCACATCGCTCCCGGGCCAGATAATGCCTCCCTCTGGCCCCCACAACATTGCTGATCCCCTTATTCCCCCCTCGCGGATCTCAAGCAGAGAGCCTTGGATGCTAGGCACCTACCTTCTCACTATCTGGAGCGCCCGAATTGGGCTTTTGTGGAGCATGTCTCTTTCGTGCCGGATGGGCGAACACGGAGGTAAAGGGGGAAGTGCTGGTCAGGTTGAGAGTGCAATCCATTTAGTCAATTTAAATGTATGCTTGGTAAAGGGGGAACTGGCGCGGAGGCGAGCGCAGATCATGCTACTTGCCTCATGCTTGACTTTACCAAGTTTTCATGTCTGAAAACAGGCGCAATGCAATGGTAAAATCGAGCCCTCTGAGTTTGGAGGATGGACCTCCTCAAAGTCACTGAATCTGGAAGATCCACCTGATAGATGCTTCCTCACCCAGTGCCTTGGTATGCTCAGTTGCTGGCAGCCTCCATCCTGAACTCAAAAATAGTCCCAGGCCTTCACATAAGCATGCCACGTTGGTCCAGATGTGTTCTGGGTTGGGCCTTCATTTGTGTCCATTAGCAGGATGCAAATCATTTTCCTGCCAACCTCAAGAGCGATTCCTGATCTGCCATGGCGGTCACCATCAGAACATCCTGCTTTAATTTCACATCTCCGTGAAACCGATTTTTGTGCTTTCCCCAAATTCTTCCCCCACCCCTCCCACCATTGATCCCCTCAGTATAGAATCCCTACTGTGCAGAAGGAGGCCATTCAAAACATTGAGTCTGCACCAACCACAATCCCACCCAGGCCCTATTCCCGTAACCCTACATATTTACCCCGCTAATCCCCTGACACGAGGATCAATTTAGCATGGCCAATCAACCTAACCGACACATCTTTGGACTGTGGGAGAAAACCGGAGCACCCAGAGGAAACCCACGCAGACACGGGGAGAATGTGTAAACTCCACACAGACAGTGGTCCAAGGCTGGAATTAAACCCAGGTCCCTGGCGCTGTGAGGCATCAGTGCTAACCATTGTGCCACTGTGCCGACTCTTCCGGTAGGGCATGGGAGAATTCCACCCAGTGTTTCCACTCGTTCGAGATTTAGCTCATTCTGCATGTTATGCCATCAGTTACCAGGGAACCTGAACCCAAGAGACCAGCCATAAGGTTAGCTAAGTATCAGCACAGCTAATTATTTCATCTAGGACCCTGAATAGTTCTCAAAAGAGGTGCTTTATCTCTCATGATAAGACCCTCTACCAACTACCATAAGGAAAGTTTTTCATCCCTTGTTACACAATCGGCTCCAGTGGTTGTATGCACGCTCAGGCACCAGATTTAAAGAATAATCTTTTAGCTGCTCTAGCACAGGAGTTAAAAAGTTAACAAACAGAATATTAAAAATCCACTAGTAAACATTAACAGCAGCTCTGTCTAGATTTGCTTAATTTTTCATTCCTCCCAGCTTGAAGATTAATATCAGGATCAATTTCAAAGTGTCAAGGCTCCAAGAGTGTTAAAGATACTAATTCAATAAATTGCAGAAGAATTATTATTAGATTGATGGCACATCTAACCACACTGTACTGCTTCTGCTACAGTAGTACATAACACCTAATGATTAATAACACATTCAACTACACATAAGTCCATTGCAGCCTGCAGGAATGTAAAGGCAGCTAAATTGACAATGCCAGTAATTATACAGATTACCCTAACAGACATCCATTACCTATCGTTGTAGGAGAAACAAGAACTTCCAGATTTGCCATTTGTTCAGAATGCTGGTGCTGACAAAGGTTTAGACGTTTGTCATTTATTTTAAGTTTTGCTGCATGAGAGATTTATTATAGCCTGCATTTAATGATGCATGCTCAGCTCTTTACATGGGAGTCAGACAAATGCCATAAAAATGCTGGAGTGTAGCTGTAAAACTATTGGACTGGAGGTATTTCATAATGAGCTGCTCCACAGCACGGTGGAGGAGCTTTGTTTCTGCGAGCAGCTTAGGATCAAGGCCTTTTAAATAAGTTAAAAGCACAGCGTGTGAAAGAGTGGTGAGTACCTGCACTAATGCAGGAATCCAGCAGTAATTAATATCTATTGCCGCACTGTTATCTATCATCATGCCAGTGTAATTTTATAAGAACTTCACAACATTTTAGAAAGCAATGGGATGCTGTGGTCTAGCGGTTATTTTACTGAACTGGAAATCATGACACATGAACCACTAATCCATAGAACGTGAGCTCAAATACCATCAGGCACTATTTCATTGTTAAAAATCTGGAAATAAAAAGCTGTTTGCAATAAAATTGTCAAATTGTCAGTAAAAAACCTGTCCAGTTCACTGCATCTACCAATTTCAGTTCCATGATTTTAAAATGGGGGCTAGATTATATTTGTCCATTAATTATCCCCTGCCCTGAAACTGCTTCACCTGAAATCTACACTTGGTCTTGACTGCTTGTGAATGGTAATCTTTTAAATGATAAACTTGGAACACGCGATGCATGCTTTATTGAAAATGTATTATAAATGTTGAATGGATGGCCTATCTGGTGCCATCCTAAGGTTTCCTGTATCATTAATGCCAGTGTTTTGCTTAGTTAGTATACTTCACATGGCATTAAGAAGTGCTTTGGACACAGCAAGAACTATGCATTCTGACCAAGGCAGAGGCGAAGGGGCTGGTTTGGTTGTAAGTGGAGAGTTAAAGCCCCAAGAAGTGGCATGGGGTTGAAAATCCAACGTGTTCCACATCACTTCTGGGTTTAAACTGGGTGCAATATCGGGTAAGCGGGAACCCTTCCCACCACCACCCCATGTGGAGCTGACAGATAAGTAAATAGAATATTTAAATCCCTAATAATCATTGAATCCATCATAAAATCCCGACACTGCAAAAGCAGGCCATTCGGCCCATCGAGTCTGCACCAACCACAATCGCACCCAGGCCCTATTCCCGTAACCCCACATATTTACCCTGCTAATCCCTTGACATGAGAGTCAATTTAGCATAGCCAATCAACTTAACCTGCACATTTTATTTGATTTATTATTGTCACATGTATTAACATACAATGAAAAGTATTGTTTCTTGTGCGCTATACAGACAAAATATACCCTTCATAGAGAAGGAAATGAGAGAGTGCAGAGTGTAGTGTTGCAATCATAGTTTGGGTGTAGAGAAAGATCAACTTAATGCAAGGTAAATCCATTCAAAAGTCTGACAGCAGCAGGGAAGAAGCTGGTTCCTCCGGTTTCCTCCCGCTGTCCACATCTTTGGACAGTGGGTGGAAACCAGAGCACCCCCAGGAAACCCACGCAGACACAGGGCGAATGTGCAAACTCTACACAGACAGTGAACTGAGGCTGGAATTGAACCTGAGTCCCTGGCGCTGTGAGGCAGCAGTTCTAACCACTGTGCTACCATGCCACCCAAATCTCAGGAATTAATCTCAGGAATTAACTCAGAAATCTGAGTTAAATAATCAGTGCAAGGGTTTTCTGACCTTTGTAAAGCTCACCATGGTCAATCAGGTGAGAGTATGGTGGAAAATGTTTCTTCAGCAAAACTGACAGGCTTGGAAGTCTTCAAAGTGTGAAGTGGACTAGTCACAAGCATATCTCAATGAGAGGCTGGCACTTACAGTTCCTTCTCTGAGAGTGTGATCGGTAAGTGATCTCCAATGTCTTAGATTTTGATCTGTCTTCGATTTCGGTCACTGTGCTCTACATTTTCCTGTGCAGATTAGATCCAGTAGAAGCAGGTCAAAACTTTGCAGAATTCTTTGGAGAGTTAGGGTACCGTTTTGGATAGATATGGGGCAGGATTTCTGGCCGCACTTAAGACCATAAGACATAGGAGCGGAAGTAAGGCCATTCGGCCCATCGAGTCCACTCCACCATTCAATCATGGTTGATTTCAACTCCATTTACCCGCTCTCTCCCCATAGCCCTTAATTCCTCGAGAAATCAAGAATTTATCAATTTCTGTCTTGAAGACGCTCAACGTCTCGGCCTCCACAGCCCTCTGTGGCAATGAATTCCACAGACCCACCACTCTCTGGCTGAAGAAATTTCTCCTCATCTCTGTTCTAAAGTGACTCCCTTTTATTCTAAGGCTGTGCCCCCGCGTCCTAGTCTCCCCTGTTAATGGAAACAACTTCCCTACGTCCATCCTATCTAAGCCGTTCATTATCTTGTAAGTTTCTATCAGATCTCCCCTCAACCTCCTAAACTCCAATGAATATAATCCCACGATCCTCAGACGTTCATCGTATGTCAGGCCTACCATTCCTGGGATCATCCGTGTGAATCTCCGCTGGACCCGCTCCAGTGCCAGTATGTCCTTCCTGAGGTGTGGGGCCCAAAATTGCTCACAGTACTCCAAATGGGGCCTAACCAGTGCTTTATAAAGCCTCAGAAGTACATCCCTGCTTTTGTATTCCAAGCCTCTTGAGATAAATGACAACATTACATTTGCTTTCTTAATTACGGACTCAACCTGCAAGTTTACCTTTAGAGAATCCTGGACTAGGACTCCCAAGTCCCTTTGCACTTTAGCATTATGAATTTTGTCACCGTTTAGAAAATAGTCCATGCCTCTATTCTTTTTTCCAAAGTGTACGACCTCGCACTTGCCCACGTTGAATTTCATCAGCCACTTCTTGGACCACTCTCCTAAACTGTCTAAATCTTTCTGCAGCCTCCCCACCTCCTCAATACTACCTGCCCCTCCACCTATCTTTGTATCATCGGCAAACTTGGCCAGAATGCTCCCAGTCCCGTCATCTAGATCGTTAATATATAAAGAGAACAGCTGTGGCCCCAACACTGAACCCTGCGGGACACCACTTGTCACCGGTTGCCATTCTGAGAAAGAACCTTTTATCCCAACTCTCTGCCTTCTGTCTGACAGCCAATCGTCAATCCATGTTAGTACCTTGCCTCGAATACCATGGGCCCTTATTTTACTCAGCAGTCTCCCGTGAGGCACCTTGTCAAAGGCCTTTTGGAAGTCAAGATAGATAACATCCATTGGCTCTCCTTGGTCTAACCTATTTGTTATCTCTTCAAAGAACTCTAACTGGAAAATTCTGCCTGAGGTCAATGGACCTTTGCGTGGTCCATGTCCCTCCTGCTCCGATTCCTGTGGTGGGAAAATTCCGTCCATGGTATCCCTTTGGATATGTTCCTGGGACACTTTTAAAGGAACTTGTGTGCCCTTTAGGAGATTTAACTGCCCTATGGGTTTCTGTAAAGAAGACACAAATGTACATAAAAGATGTATAAACTCATTTAACCATCAAAAGGACCTATCAAAAACAACTGTCAAGTTGTCAAGGTATTTAAAACACTTGTTATCTAGATCTTTGAAAAATCTGTGTGGAGTGTCAAATAAAATGCTTGCCATTTAACTTTGTGCTGGCATAAGCCCGAAGGTTATCATTACTGGGATTAGTGCTGTGTGACTGATTTCACAAACTTCCATTATCACAGTGGAGTGCTTGCAATTTCCAAATTTGATTGACATGACAAAGCAGTTGTACATTCTATAAAGTGGGACTATCTATTCCAGGGTGAAAACTTCCATTCTGGAGACCAATTCTGGTGGTGGAGCAAAAGTCAGAGTTACTTCCATTGGACAATGGGGCAGCTGAACACATGAGATCTTGCACTGTTCAGTTTATTAATTACATTCAAGATCAGCATGTCGAATCACATGGTGGGGCAGCCAGGAAGTGGCCCACCCCACTGTTACCTCATAGGCTCCAATGACTGGATGCCATATTTAATTGGCACCTGAACAGCCATTCACTCTTTCACTCTTCCACTCTTGATTTTTGATTTGATTTGATTTATTATTGTCACATGTATTAGCATACAGTGAAAAGTATTGTTTTTTGCGCGCTATACAGACAAAGCATACTGTTCACAGAGAAGGAAACGAGAGAGTGCAGAATGTAGTGTTACAGTCATAGCTAGGGTGTAGAGAAAGATCAACTTGATGCAAGGTAGGTCCATTCAAAAGTCTGACAGCAGCAGGGAAGACGCTGTTCTTGAGTCGGTTGGTACGTGATCTCAGACTTTTGTATCTTTTTCCCGAAGAAAGGAGGTGGAAGAAAGAATGTCAGGGATGCGTGGGGTCCTTAGTTATGCTGGCTGCTTTGCCGAGGCGGCGGGAAGTGTGGACAGAGTCATGGATGGGAGGCTGGTTTGCGTGATGGACTGGGCTACATCCACGACCGTTTGTAGTTCCTTATGGTCTTGGGCAGAGCGGGAGGCATACCAAGCTGTGGTACAACCAGAAAGAATGCTTTCTATAGTGCATCAGTAAGAGTTGGTGAAGTCGTAGCTGACAAGCCAAGTCTTCTGAGAAAGTAGAGACGTTGGTGGGCTTTCTTAACTATAGTGTCGGCATGGGGGGGACCAGGACAGGTTTTTGGTGATCTGGACACCTAAAAACTTGAAGCTCTCAACCCTTTCTACTTCTGTTCCTTTAATCCATACTGTGCAACTTTATCAACTGCCTTAGGAAGTTTAACTGCACAACTTTGTATAGTTTATCATATGGGGCTTGGGGTGTCAGTTCCTCAAATAAATTAAGGAGTTAATCACAGAGAACCTTCCTCATCTAAAGCAATGTTGCTGGTCCTTCAGTTGTAATCAATTTTGGTCTGATCAATTGATTCCATTGCTTTACTTGGAATTGCAGTAAGTCCATGCAGTTGCTGTGTCTATTTTCTCATTTTATTTTAATATGGGCTTCAGTGTAGCTTGTTTCCAACCTATCAATATTTCCTTAGTATCTATTGACTCCCTTGACTGATGATTATCAGTGTTTTGCAAATTGTCTCACTCATCTCCCATAATACTTTGGAATAAATCCCATCTACCTATGTGGACTTCGTTTAAATCATTTCAGCTTATCTCAGACCTCCATCTCACGTATGTTGATGTCTTGAATTATGCCATAGTTCCTTGTCTTTTAAATAGCATGCTATTTGCCTATTCCATTGTGAATTCAGCCACATAAGTGATTAATTGTCTCCAACAAGAACAAAAAAGAGTCACCTGCACCTGATTTTCAATTGCATAACCGTTGTTGAGACCCCTGGCTCTCGTGTCTAAGAATATAATCAACCAGAAGCTTATGTGGGCCAACCATATTAACACCATGGCTGAAGCAGTAAAATGTCAGACACAAATGCTCTCTCAGACACTCTCCACCATCTACTAATTCTTGTCTGTAGCGCAATGAATTATTCACCATTGATTTCAATTGATGCAGCCACAACAGTCAACAAGTCCAACACCATCTAGGACACAAGAATATGCTTGATTTGCACTCCTCTTGCTAGGTTTATTATCAACACCGCCATCACTGACTCACCCGGGCTGCAGCACATATCTTTGAAAGGTTAATTGCCTCGGGGAAAAGTCAACCTCAATGGAGGTATGAACGGATCTGGACCCAATAAGTTGGAGTCAAAGGTTGGCAGGAGAAACAGGAGCTACTTTCAATTGTTTGGACACAGTCAAGGGTAGGGCAAACAAATCTTCCTGGATGACAAAAGAGGGAGAAATGAAGATAAAGATGAATAATTGTGCTTATGATAGATGTCAGGTAGAAAATACAATTGTGAACAAGGCTGAACGTTGAAGGTTCAGAGGGGAGATGAAAGATTAAACAAGAGTAGCAAAGCGGGGGAATGAAACGAGACTAGCAGCCAACATAATGAGGAATCCCAAAGTCTTCTACCGGCATATGAATAGGAAAAGGTGTTAAAAGGAGGAGTGAGACCGATCAGGGACCAAAAGGGAAATTTGCATTTGGAGTCAGAAGGTATAACTGAGGTATTAAATGGGTACTTTGCATCTGACATTACCAAGGGAGAAGGTGCTACATAGACCATGGTGAAAGGGGAGTTAATTCAGACATCTGAAGAGTTTAAAATTAACAAGGAGGACGTATTAGATAGGCTGTCTGTACTTAAAGTTGATAAAGCACCAGGACTGTATGAGATTAATCTGAGGATACTGAAGGGAGTGAGAGTGGAAATTGTAGAGGCACTGGTCATCATTGTCAATCTTCCTTAGATAAGCTGTGGTACCAGGGGATTTGTTCAAAGTCAAATGTAAAGATAAGAGCAGCAATGACATGCCAATCAATTTAACCTCAATGGTGGGAAAACTTGTAGAAACAATAATCCAGGACAAAATTAATAGTTGCATGGACAAATGTGGGTTAATTACAAAATCCAGCATGGATTTCCTAAGGGAAAATCATGTTGAATTATTTGCTGGAGCATTTTGAAGAGGGAACAGAGAGGGTTGATCAAGGAAATTCTGTTGATGTGGTGTACATGGGCTTCTAAAAGGCATTTGATACAGTGCCACACAACAGGCTTGTGAGCAAAGCCATGGAATAAAAGGAACAATAGCAACATGGATACAAAATTGGCTGAGTGACAGGAAACAGACTAATGGTTAATGGATGTTCTTCTGTCTGGATGAGTGTTTCCAGTGGAGTTCCCCAGAGCTTGAGTTGGGACTTTTCCTGGTATATACTATGACCTGACCAGGCTTCTCCAAATTTTCCAGCTGCAGAAACCTTTTGACCTCCCAAGAGTACTGATGGAAATCTCTGAGAAACATACTTATTATATTGAAGAATTGAACACAAAAATGTTTAACATCGCTCAATAGGTAGAAACATGCAAACGCAAACTTAAAAGATGTTTTAATGTCCTATCTGTGTATGGTTATTGTAATAAAAAAAATTCTGTTATTAAACAAACACTTCCAAGTCTTACCTTTTTTCTGTTACTTTTAATGGGAGCATACACTCACACAAACTCCCTCACCCACGCCTACTCTCACCCACCCTCACCCTCACTCTTATCCACTGACCTTTCTCTCAGGCACCCCCGGCCCTGGATCTTTTCAGGTCCCCCTTGGCCTTGACCTTGGTTCTTCTCTGCAACCTCTCCCCCAGACACCACCCCACCCCCCGCCCAGGCACCCGGCCCCGGCCCTCAATTCCTCTCAAGCCCCCTCACCCTTGGCTTTTCCCGGCAACAGTTGGAATATTGTATCAACTTCTAGACATTGGACTTTAGGAAGAATGTGAAGACATTGGAGAGAATGCAGAAAAGATTCACGAGTACAGTTCCGGGGTGAGGAACTTCAGTCATGATGATAGAAGAGAGAAGTTAGAACTGTTTACCTTGGAGAAAAGAAGGTTGAGAGGACGTTTGATAAAGCTATTCAAAATCATGAGGGGGCCTGAACAGAATAGATAGGGAAAACTGTTCCTACTTGTGAAAGGATTGAGAAGGTAGGGCACAGATTGGGCAAACTAGCAAATGCGATATGAGAAAACAACACTTCTTCATGCAGAGAGTGGTTTGGGTCTGGAATACACTGCCTGAGAGTGTAGGGAAGTTAGATTCAATCTAATGATTCGAAAGGGAGTTAGATTGTTATCTAAAAAGAACACATGTGTAGTGTTACAGTGAGAAGAATGGCAGTAAGGGAATTGTTCATTTGGAGAGCCAGTGCAGACACGATAGGCTGAGATCCTTCTATGCTCTAACAATTCTGTGATACTGTAATGCAAGTCAATATAAATTCCAGCTCCACTGACCACTGAGTGGAACTACCAAGGGAACATGGTCATATTGAGCTACCTTCCAAGTCTCAAACAATCCTAAATTGAACAAATTTCACCATTCCTTCATCAGCGATGGATTAGAAGTCTGAAATTTCCAATTAAACAACATAGGAACAGAAGTAGGAAACTCAATCCCTCATATCTGTTCTGCCATTCAATGAAATCATGGCTGATCTGTATCCTAACTCCTTTAATCCACCTTTGCTCTGTATCTCTTAATACCCTTGACTCGCATAAATTGATCTCGGATTTAAAGCTTTTAATTGAGTTAACGTTTGCTGATTTTTGTGGGAGAGAGTTCTATATTTCTACACCTCTTATGTGAAGAAATATTTCCTGACTTTTCTCCTGAATGGTCCAGTTATGATTTTAATGCTATGTCATATTCTGCTATACCCCCAACCTGACACAACGCTACTTGTGGAAAAGATTTCTCTCCAGCTATTCCATCAATTCCTTTCAAAACCCTAAAAACCTCATCAAATAATCCTTAGCCTTTTTCCTGCAGAGAATGCAAGCCCAGTTTATCAAATTTCTCCTCATATTTTAACACTTTGTACCATTCTGGTGAATCTGGGCTGCACAGTTACATAAAGCCAGCATATGTTTTCTAAGATGCAATGCTCAGAACAGCTCACATGGTCTAACCTGAAGTTTGTATAACTATGGAAAACTTCCCATCCTTTTATATTCTAGCCCTCTAAGTCTAAAGGCTGCCTTTCCAAAACTTTTTAAAAGTTTGTTTGTATCCAACAAATTTTATACAAAAATGTTTTTGCATTTAGCGATTTTGTGTCCATGGACCCAGAAATCTCCTTGGACTTCAACTGAATCTAGCCTTTCACCAATGAAGTTTAGATCATTTTTATTTATCTAAAATTGGTGATCTCACTGCATTGAAATACAACTGCCACTGTTTTACTTATCATAAGAGTTCAATCACTACAAGAACTGCAGTGGTTCAAGGAGAAAGGCCATCAGCTTCTTCATATCTTGATGGGCGGCATGGTGGCATAGTGGTTAGCACTGCTACCTCACAGCGCCAGGGACTTGGGTTCAATTCCAGCCTCAGGTGACTGTCTGTGTGGAGTTTGCACATTCTGCCCGTGTCTGTGTGGGTTTCACCCGGGGCTCTGGTTTCCTCTGTTTGTGAACAGAATTCCCACTCACCTGAAGAAGGGGCTTGCAGCTCCGAAAGCTTGTGTGGCTTTTGCTACCAAGTAAACCTGTTGGACTTTAACCTGGTGTTGTTAAACTTCTTACTGTGTTCCTCCCACAGTCCAAAGATGTGTGGGATAGGTTGATTGGCTATGCTAAATTGCCCCTCAGTGTCAGGAAGACTAGCTCGGGTAAATACGTGGAGTTACAGGGATAGGGCATAGGTGGAATTGTGGTCGGTGCAGACTCAATGGGCCAAGTGGCCTCCTTCTGCACTGTAGGATTCTGTGATATGGCAATGAGAGATGGAGAATAAAATAGTTTGCCAGTATAGCTCATGTTTGAAGAAAATGTGAAAACAAAACCCCTGTGTTGACAGGTGCAATGTTACCTGACAGTCAAAGATGGCTGGGAGTATGTTGACTCTCCTTAACCTCATTGCTGCCATACTTAGACAAGTTCAACATTGACAAAACCTGTCATATGCAATGATGTTTGATCCTAGCCGCATCAATATTTTTGCACCTTGAGACAACCTGTCCCCACCCCTCACCCTCCAACATCACCTAAAGCTTTGGGAGCTTTGAGTCAATATCAATACTCAACTTGAGCCCCTGTTACTAGTTTCCCCTTTCCCCACCCCATCCCATTGAGATAGACCCATCCCACCTTTCCCCCAAACCACCACCCTGGCACCCTGCCCTCTAGATGCTACCTTACTCAGGCCTGTTATTGAAAATGCTGTGTTTTTTCAACTTCCTCTCCAAGACCTTACCCATCTCAAAATGGCCCCGGGGTTAACAAGGAGGCCGGGATGAGGGAGCCAGATTTAGAGGCTGGCTGGCTATTGGGTGGGCACGAGGCCACAGATGGGGTGTGAAGAGGAGAGAGGGAGAAATTGAGGGTCAGAGACACTGATGGGAAGCCTGGAGAGATTGGGGTTTGGGGAATGGATATGGAATGAGAGGGCAAGAGAAATTAGAGAATAGTTGTGGGAAATACTGTTGGACACCATAGAGATTTAAAGGATAAATGGTTGAATTTTATGGAATGATAGACTTTACAAGATTAACGTCACTCTCCCACCACTCCCCGTATCCCTATACCCCTTGATTCCCTAAGAGACCAAAAATCTGTGTAACTCAGCCTTAAATGGAGCATCCATAGTCATCTGGGATGGATAACTTGTGCAAACTATTAGATAAAATAAACACACTGAGAGAGGGAGTCCTGGAGGGACTGGCATCCTTGAAGTTAAATCAATCACCAGGGCCAGATGGATTGTATCCCAGGCTGCTTGAGGAAGCCAGGGAGGAAATAATCGATGCTCTGAGGATCATTTTCCAAACCTCACTCGATACAGACAAGGTAATAAAGCATTGGAGGTCTCTGAATGTTGTACCGTTATTTAAAAATGGTGTGAGATTAAGGCCAGAAAACTATAGGCCAATCACTCTGACTTTAGTGGTAGGCAAATTATTGGAAATAATTCTGAGGGAAAGGATAAACTTAGAAAAGGCACAAATTGATCAGGGATAGTCAACATGGTTTTGTTAGTGGAAGATTGTGTCTTACTAATGGGCAGCATGGTGGCGCAGTGGCTAGCACTACTGCCTCAAAGCGCCAGGGACCCAGGTTCAATTCTAGCCTTGGGTGACTGTTTGTGGGGAGTTTGCACATACTCCCCGTGTCTATGTGGGTTGCCTCCGGGTGCTCCAGTTTCTTCCCACACTCCAAAAATGTGCAGGCTGGGTGGATTGGCCATGCTTATTTGCGCCTCAATGTCCCAAGAAGTGTAGGTTAGGGGGATTAGCAAGGTAAATATGTGGGGTTGTGGGGATAGGTAAGATGCACTGTTGGAGAGTGGGTGCCGACTTGATGGACCGAATGGCCTACTTCTGCCCTGTATAGATTCTATTGTAGATAATTTACATAATAATTTTTCTATCGTCATAAAATATAACCCATTAAAACTTAGCTCAAAACAAAATCTTCAAATTTTCTGAGATACTTGCAATGCATTATGTGGTATATTAAATACTAACTAAATCTTTCAGACATTGAACATTTTTGTTAGGACAATTTCCAGGACCCAAACCCATTTTCAATGACAGTGTCTCTCCTGGGATTGATGTTACATGAGGCACACAATTAAGTGGCTGACTCCTGGATGGCTGTTTAATTAGGAATGGTGAGCATGTGGTGGAGATGGCAGGGCGAATCAGAACATGAGACTGCAAGTTTGCCCAATAGCATTCTCTTAGTGCAGAGTGAGGACTGCTGGCAGCTCTGGACAAATGGGGGATTGGGGCAGCTGGAGGACGTTACCTCCACTTCCTCACTGCCAGCATTGTCCCTCACTGCAATCTCCACCAGATTGGGAGGGAATTGTAATCTTCTACCAACTGCAAAGCTCAGGCTTCCTGATCTGTATCTTGGGGGAAGATTTAATTTATTTGCCATGGTTCTCTGACATCCTGCTCTGTGCACTTTCTGTTACCTTACTGGCTGTCACCCTGCTCAGAGCAGGGATCCCGAGTGACGCTAGTAAAATCCATTTTACATTGGGAAATCAGTACTGATTCATTATTGATGAACCATAAATAGGTTAACTGGCCAGTATCACAATGCTGTTTCCAGGAGCTTAAACTGGAAACTGAATTTTCTACCTTAGACCAATGATCATATTTTAAAGTGCATTGAGAAACCTGAGGAGGTGAAAGGTGCTCTAACCTTTTTCTTCCTTTCTTTCTCTGGTAAATGTAGTTAATGAGATGCACACAAGAGTTATGGAGAAGACCATCGGTCGGGATTATCCGGCCCTCTTCATGGCATGTTTTCCAGCAGCGGAGGCAGCTGGCCATTGGCCGCTGGCTGGATCTTCTGGTCCCAGCAAAGCCAATGACAATTTGCGCTGCTTGCCTGCACGGTGCAGGGGGTTGGGGAGCAGGGGGGGGGGGGGAGGGGGGGAGGAGGGGGGGGGAGGAGGGGCGGGCGGGGGGGAGGCTGGTTCGCCATAAGCAGGTCTGGAGGATCCAGCCAGCAGAAAGGGACAGAAAATATCATCCACTAGGTGGAGAAACAAATTGGTTGGAATGACTTTGAGCAAAGCTATGTAGTGAACAGCATATTTTACATTGATACAGCATTGTTTTATCAATTTTCATACTTAGCACTTATAAATAACTATTATTTAAACATTAATAAGCTCTGAACAGACTGAATCTTTAGTCAAGTTTAAAGCGAAGATATTCATCAAAGGGTAGGTTCTGCTGCAGCCTTTAGAATCCTGGCATTGGATAAAATACTTCTGAGCCTGCACTTGCTGGAAGCAAGGTAGAACAATCTGCTAAAGGGTGGCCGCATCCGAGCTTACCATGCTATTAAGGGCAGTGAATGGGTTCTCAATGCTACAGGTTCAATTAGTGGACTGGCAGATCTGGAGCCACTAATTCTCATCATGAAAGGTGGACACTTTTGAGGCAGGTCAGAGACCATGAAAGTTCCTCAACCTGAGAGCACTGGCCTGGACATTGTTCTTCACGGGAGCCGGGGTGAGGTATCTAAATGGATACAAAATTGGCTTCTTGACAGAAGCCAGAGGATGGTTGTAGAGAGTTGTTTTTCAAACTGGAGGCCTGTGACCAGCAGTGTGCCTCAGGGATCAGTGCTGGGTCCACTGTTATTTGTCATTTATATTAATGATTTGGATGAGAATATAGGAGGCATGGTTAGTAAGTTTGCAGGTGACAGCAAGATTGGTGGCATAGTGGATAGTGAAGAAAGTTATCTCCAATTGCAATGGGATCTTGATCAATTGGGCCAGTGGGCTGACGAATGGCAGATGGAGTTTAATTTAGATAAATGCGAGGTGATGCATTTTGGTAGATTAAACCAGGGCAGGAATTACTCAGTTAATGGTAGGGCATTGGGGAGAATTACAGAACAAAGAGATTGCGGGGTACATGTTCATAGCTCCTTGAAAGTGAAGTCACAGGTGGATAGAGTAGTGGAGAAGGCATTGAACATCTTGGTTCCATTGGTCAGAACATTGAGTACAAGAGTTGGGACGTCTTGTTGAAGTTGTACAAGACATTGGTAAGGCCACACTTGGAATACTATGTACAGTTCTGGTCACCCTATTATAGAAAGGATATTATTAAACTGGAAAGAGTGCAGAAACAATTTACTGGGATGCTACCGGGGCTTGATGGTTTGAGTTATAAGGAGAGGCTGGATCGACTGGGATTTTTTTTCTCTGGAGCGTAGAAGGCTGAGGAGTGATCTTACAGAGGTCTATAAAATAATGAGGGGCATAAATCAGCTCGATAGTTAATATCTTTTCCCAAAGGTAGGGGAGTCTAAAACTAGAGGGCATAGGTTTAAGGTGAGAGGGGAGAGATACAAAAGTGTCCAGAGGGGCAATTTTTCACACAGAGGGTGGTGAGTGTTGGAACAAGCTGCCAGAGGTAGTAATAGAGGCAGGTGCAATTTTGTCTTTTAAAAAGCATTTAGACAGTTACATGGGTAGGATGGGTATACAGGGATATGGGCCAAATGCGGGCAATTGGGACTAGCTTAGGGGTTTTAAAAAAAAGGGCAGCATGGACAAGTTGGGCCGAAGGGCCTGTTTCCATGCTGTAAACCTCTATGACTCTAATTAATAGGGACTTAGATCTGTAGTCAATCAGTGTGGAGGGGATTCCCTTCCGCTGTATCAATTTTGTTTATGATTGTCGTCTTTTCTAAATCTAGCCCATTTTTGTGGAATTGAGCCCCAAGTCTTGTGTCATGGACAGGAGAGAGAAGCAAAATTGAGCTTTGTTCTCTTACCATCTTGTTCATAAACAAGAGGTGGTTTTGCTTTTAAAATAGGACACGGCACTTATTGCAGAAACCTTTTGTTTATATAGTCAATTTTTAAAGTGACATATGGCAAATTTTCTTCGGCTTAAATTGGAAGTTCAGTTTCTTCAGACATTCAAACCCAGGGGATGATTGCAACGTCACACAAGTATATAGTCAGGCGATCGAAAAGTAGGGTTTTACAGCTATGAATAACTTAACAGTAAAAAGAAACACATAAATGGATACCTATTCATGTGATTTCCAGAGTCCAGATAGTCCAAATCCAAAGGGTGTTACTTCATGGAGAAATTCCAGCTTAGGCAGGTCGCTGGCTGAAAGCAGAAGTGTAGAATTCCTTTAAAGATGATGATGACAAGCTTGATATTCAGAGATTTGGTCTGCTTGCCTGGCAGTCGCCAGTCGCTTCCAGATAAACAAGTTTTAAGGAGGCCTTTTTACAGGTTGCTTAGTCAGCCTGGAGTCCTGCTGTTGGACGTTTGCAGGTAGGAGATAAATCAGCAGACTGCTCTACTTCTGGGTTCTCAACTTTATATAGAGATTTCAAAATGGTCATTCGAGTCAGGTTGCCTTCTTTCTTCACAGTGGTTTTATAAAGGGATATTTATCTGGTGTCTGAATCTGGCTTTTGTTTTGTGGCTTACGAAACTCAAGTCATTACCTTCTGAAATTGTCATTATCCGTATTGATGATCCTGTTCTGGGTAGCTACTGTCTTGGTGGAACCTTGGACTCTGCTAAAGGGATAAGCTTATAAAGATGAAAATGACATCCATTTCCATTCAAAAGTTCCTCTTTGAAATGCACCTTGAGAGTCCCAGGTGTGAGATTCATTGAACAACATATCCGAGCATTCTCCAGTTCAAGCCTTGTCGCAACCTTATAATTCCGGACATCAGGTAACTTGTGGTGGCCATCTTTTGGTTATGCAAAGTTCATCTTAAATAAACAAAAGAAAGAATAGTGTTTGATTTACATATTTTATGATTTATTTCATAGCTTAGAGAAAAGTCACTTCATTTAAACATGTCCAAGTTGAAACTTGTGGGGATATAATACTAATAGAAGAAAATGAAAATGTTTGAGCTTTGCTTATATTTTAAATATTTCTTGGCCTCTACCATAAAAACGCAAATCTCGGACAAGTAGCAGGTAAAGATGAAAAAGCTTCTGTCCCATTTTGTATGTAAAGATATATTTATTTATTTACTCCTATAGTTTTTACCCCTCCCACCCCCACAAATATATTGGAAATAATGGCTTAGGGATGAGAATTCAACTTCAAAGGGGATACAAACAAGACAATAGTACATTCATTCCCAGTTATACAAGCCTACCCATTGATCTTTCCAATGTCTTAAAATGAAAGAAAAATTGGATATCATATAAAACAGGTGGCTCCATCTGATCTATCAATTACTCACCAAATTTGAATTTCGGTCTGTGGTAACTCAAGTGTTACAGGCATTTGTGAGTTAGAAAAGTCCTGAGCTTGAAGAAAATAATTTTTATTTTGCCACTAAGATATTTTGTACATTTTAGGGGACTGTGGAATTTCTGGAATCTTAAGCACACATGCCATGCAGATCTGCCAACAATAAAGTAAGAATTCACACAGGTTCCCATTTTTCTATTTACACCTGTCAATGATCACTTCTGGGGGCTGTGAAACTGTCATTCACTCCCATCGAATAAATACAGAATAATGATAGCTGCCAGTGAGTTGCAAAACTGTAATTTAATGCTGCATTTATGATGAGTGTCGAATGCCAGACTGTCAGCAGGGTGCCATGATTGCATTATCCTGTTAAACTCACTGTTGGCTATTTATTATATGTAATAGATACTGTATAGTTTATTAAAAAGAAAATAAAATGTTTTGCTTCTTGCAAGGTTACTTGGTATTCATGGCACGATGTGCAAGAGACAGCCGTGACACAATTGAAAAGAGAGTAGAAGCCATTTTTAAAAACCAGTTACTTTCACTGTTCTCCTCCTTGCCATGCATCATTCCATAGCCATGAAGGGGTGTGCAAACCAAACTACTCACATTTTCAACGTTTCTGTTGAACAAACTATTTCAGTTGTGTGTGAAGGTAGCCTGAGATGGTTCACCCATCTATCTTTGCTCTCTCTCTCTCTTCTTATTTGGCACTTGGCCACTGGACTATGCCTTCTCCTGATCCCATACATAGAACATAGAACATAGAACAGTACAGCACAGAACAGGCCCTTCGGCCCACGATGTTGTGCCGACCTTCATCTGAAACCAAGATCAAGCTATCCCACTCCCTACCATCCTGGTGTGCTCCATGTGCCTATCCAATAACCGCTTAAATGTTCCTAAAGTGTCTGACTCCACTATCACTGCAGGCAGTCCATTCCACACCCCAACCACTCTCTGCGTGAAGAACCTACCTCTGATATCCTTCCTATATCTCCCACCATGAACCCTATAGTTATGCCCCCTCGTAATAGCTCCATCCACCCGAGGAAATAGTCTTTGAACGTTCACTCGATCTATCCCCTTCATCATTTTATAAACCTCTATTAAGTCTCCCCTCAATCTCCTCCGCTCCAGAGAGAACAGCCCCAGCTCCCTCAACCTTTCCTCATAAGACCGACACTCCAAACCAGGCAGCATCCTGGTAAATCTCCTCTGCACTCTTTCCAGCGCTTCCACATCCTTCTTATAGTGAGGTGACCAGAACTGCACGCAATATTCCAAATGCGGTCTCACCAAGGTCCTGTACAGTTGCAGCATAACCCCACGGCTCTTAAACTCCAACCCCCTGTTAATAAAAGCTAACACACTATATGCCTTCTTCACAGCTCTATCCACTTGAGTGGCAACCTTTAGAGATCTGTGGATATGGACCCCAAGATCTCTCTGTTCCTCCACAGTCTTCAGAACCCTACCTTTGACCCTGTAATCCACATTTAAATTAGTCCTACCAAAATGAATCACCTCACATTTATCAGGGTTAAACTCCATTTGCCATTTTTCAGCCCAGCTTTGCATCCTATCTATGTCTCTTTGCAGCCTACAACACCCCTCCACCTCATCCACTACTCCACCAATCTTGGTGTCATCAGCAAATTTACTGATCCACCCTTCAGCCCCCTCCTCTAAGTCATTAATAAAAATCACAAAGAGCAGAGGACCAAGCACTGATCCCTGCGGCACTCCGCTAGCAACCTGCCTCCAGTCCGAAAATTTTCCATCCACCACCACCCTCTGTCTTCGATCAGACAGCCAGTTACCTATCCAATCGGCCAACTTTCCCTCTATCCCACACCTCCTTACTTTCATCATAAGCCGACCATGGGGGACCTTATCAAACGCCTTACTAAAATCCATGTATATGACATCAACCGCCCTACCTTCATCAACACACCAAGTTACCTCCTCAAAAAATTCAATCAAATTTGTGAGGCACGATTTGCCCTTCACAAATCCGTGCTGACTATCCCGCATTAATCCGCATCTTTCTAAATGGTCGTAAATCCCATCCCGAAGGACCTTTTCCATCAATTTACCAACCACCGAAGTCAGACTAACCGGTCTATAATTACCAGGGTCATTTCTATTCCCTTTCTTAAACAGAGGAACAACATTTGCCACTCTCCAGTCCTCTGGCACCATCCCCGTGGACAGCGAGGACCCAAAGATCAAAGCCAAAGGCTCTGCAATCTCATCCCTCGCCTCCCAAAGAATCCTAGGATACATTTCATCAGGCCCAGGGGACTTATCGACCTTCAGTTTATTCAAAACTGCCAATACATCCTCCCTCCGAACATCTATTTCCTCCAGCCTATTAGCCTGTAACACCTTCTCTTCCTGAAAAACATGGCCCCTCTCCTTGGTGAACACTGAAGAAAAGTATTCATTCATCACCTCGCCTATCTCTACTGATTCCATACACAAGTTCCCACCACTGTCCTTGACCGGCCCTAACCTCACCCTGGTCATTCTTTTATTCCTCACATAAGAGTAAAAAGCCTTGGGGTTTTCCTTGATCCGACCCGCCAAGGACTTCTCATGTCACCTCCTAGCTCTCCTCAGCCCCTTTTTCAGCTCGTTCCTTGCTAACTTGTAACCCTCAGTCGAGCCATCTGAACCTTGTTTCCTCATCCCTACATAAGCTTCCCTCTTCCTTTTCACAAGACATTCCACCTCTTTTGTGAACCACGGTTCCCTCACTCGGCCATTTCCTCCCTGCCTGACAGGGACATACCTATCAAGGACACCCAGTATTTGTTCCTTGAAAAAATGTTGATTCTCCTTTTGAGAGAGCGCGAAGACCAGTGTTTCACCAAGAACAAATGTTCGATAAAGTCAGTCGCCAGCACTAAATTGAAGGAGCGATTTTAATTTTCTGACTTTATCCTATGGATAAGGAGATTCATATATTGGTAGTATACATCAGATTTTGCTACGCATATTACCTGCAATTTTCCAACCTCTAAATTAATTCACAGCTCCCAGACTGAACAGCTCCGGAGAATCACGGCATCCACCTCATGATGCCTCCATGTCAGAGTCCAGCTGCTCTACATGTTTCTAGAAGCAATACTTGAGGACCAAAGCTTCTGTTTATAAGCCCTTTCCTGTCTTGCAGTCCAATGCATAAGATGGAAAACTACTACAGAACTGCAAAGAAAGTCATGAATGAATTATGCTGAGTTACGAGTTTTGGTACTGTAGGAGGGAAATAAAATGAGTCGAGCCTTGGAGACTGTGTCAAAATTCAAGAAAAGATTTTATTCCACATGCATGAGGGAGAGTTGGACTCCGGCCTGAAATCTCAGGCTGCCTGTGAGCCCTCTCTGACCCTGGTAGATTGGTACAGGTTATTATACGTTTTCGAGTCACAAAGGATTAAATTAGCATATTAATTCCTCGAGTTGGATACAAGATGGCTCTTCTAATCTCGTTATGCAGACTGCATTGTTCAGTACAACTTCGTTAATCAGTTCTCTGGACAGTTCTATTTACCCAATTATAATGTCAAAGTGTTGTATTTGCCCAACCGATTTACAACGATGTGTTCATCGTTCCCCCCTTCTGCTAGGTGTTCATGTTTTACAGAAGACTATGCCTTCCTTAGACTATATGGAGCCTGGCTGTCTTAATGTTGGTTCTCCCATTGTCATGATAATTCAGAACAGTCTCCTGCACTTCACAAATTGATTGCATGCGTTAATCATTATCTGTCGGCAGAGCATGCCTCTAGCTGTCTGCGTTAAGCCTTTCCTTCCCTCTGGTGAGGCCTGGCTCTCTGGGCTTGCTCTATGTAGCCCTTCATGTATTACACTGAAACTAAATAAAATATAAACGGACATATAAATTAAAATATAAAAGACACAATCCCTGATATTGCCCTACAACAGTACCTGAGCTTCTATATAACTGCTCTAAATCTTTATGCCAAAGGTCATTCAGACATGGCAGTATGAATATTAATAGCAGTAGCCCATCAATTCTGCACACATGTAGGAAGGTCTGTTGCTTCTTCCTCAGTCATGTAGAGGAAGATGTGAAGAAACAAGATTTGAGTGGACTGCTAAGGAACAGAGTTCACTGGTTACTCTTAATTGGAGTGGCATGAGAATGCCATGACATTAAAGTTTAAAATTTTAACATTTATTTATTAGTGTCACAAGCAGGGTTACATTAACACTGCAATGAAGTTACTGTAAAAATCCCCTAGTCATCACATTCTAGCGCATGTTCATGTATACTGAGGGGAGGGAGAATTTAGCATGGCCAATGCATCTAACCAGCATGTCTTTCAGACTGTGGGAGGAAACCAGAGCACCTGGAGGAAACCCATGCAGACACAGGGAGAATGTGTAGACTCCACACAGTGACCCAAGCTGGGAATCGAACCCAGGTTCCTGGCATTGTGAGGCAGCATTGCCAACCACTGTGCCACCGTGCCACCCATGTCATATTTCAAAATATTTGGAATACAGAGGGATAAGAATGGAAAAGTGAAGTGGAGCACTCTCAATCTTTCAGTGGGCATCTGCTCTCATACTTCATCTTCTGTGCTAACACCATTGTCTTCATTCATACAGATCCAATGCTTGTTCCTCATTTAGGGTGCAAAAGAAAAGAATTGGGGTGCCACCAACTCTTACTAATCGCTCCCTGATACAAGGACAGCCTCGCCATAAAACAAGGTATGTTGAAACTATGATTTGTACTAAAATACTGATGTCTGCATGCAGCCCATAATGGGGCTACAACAGTTGACTGTGACAGTCATTTATAGTTCAAGTGAGTCTTTAAGATTATGCATAAGGATACCAGTGAAGTTGTGTATGCAAGTGAAGGCTGGGACAGCAAGAGCATTTTTCTAGCCTGCCATCAACTCTTCAAGGGTTTTAACAGTTGTGGGAAGATGGGTGTAAGTGGCAAGCATGTTAAATGCAATGCATTCCATGGAAAGCATTGACTCTTCTCAGGTAACTTGATGTAGTAATCTCTTTACACTTTTTTGCTGCCGTTTTTATCGGAGCTTCGGCTGTCAGTACCAAAAAGGATATTTACCTTCGCATTTTTTTGCAGGATTAGTTTTATTTCAGTGTTTGAGACAAAGCTTCTCATGCTCTGCAGCAAATCTGTCTAACATTTTACAAATTGGAAAATTCTTGGTTTGTGGTAAAAGGTCCTCCAGTAATGTCTGCCCCTTTGGGTCATTGCAGATGTTTCAATCCTACAGTAGCACAGTATTTCCCACCCTGTTATTGTATATCAGCTGTAGTCCAGCTGGTACCATGTTTACCCCTGAGTCAGACCATTCCGTGTTAAAGTCCTACTCCTGCATTGACAGTAAAAGTCAAAGCTTAAGTTCCAGTGTAGTATTGAGGAAGTTCTATACTCTTGAAGGTGATGATCTTTCAACATCAAAATGGGGTCCTGCTTGCTCTCATGTTAAAATAAAACATCCCATGGTAGTAGTTTAAATAAGTGCAAGGGAGTTCTACCTGACCATAAGGAAAATAGACAATATAAACGGGGAAATAAGAATACTCCTCCGAGCTGGTCTTGCATACCAAGGGTGGGGAGAGGAGCCCCTAAGACCTTGTGGTGGGCTGAAGGGCGATTTACTCAGGGTACGATCCGTGTGCCTGTTAAAGATGGCGACCCAATCTCTGTGCAGGCGGGGTTTTTCCGGTATGTTGTGGCCTCACCCTCTTGTATGGTGTGAAACACTCCTCTTTTTTTGGCACTTGTGTACCTTCAAATGGAATACCGGTAAAAACTGAGAAATAAGTATACTCTTCCAAGATGGTCTTTGTATCTTAAAATGGAATAACAGTAAATCTGGGAAATAAGTATACTTGCTCTGAACTGTTTGTTTCTTTCCGGGTGGTGTCCTGGTCAATATTGCAAAAGCACCTCAGTGACTGTAAAACACTTTGGAATATTCTGTAATCGTGAAAGGTGCTATATAAATGCCAGTTTAACTTTTTGTACTCTCATTGATGACCAAGTCAATTGGCTGTAATTCAGAAAAATACAGCAAGGTCAATGCCAGCATGTTATACAATTGGCTCTCACTTTTCTGATGATGATTGCACTACAGAGGAAACCCCAGCTAATAGATTTCATAGTACATTATTGACAGCACTTGCTCAATACTTTTTTCTTAGCACTAGCTGGTTATTTGTTGTACAGTTAAGCATATAAGTGGATACAATGAAGATGCAAGATTTGATGAGTTTATTTATGGTCTGATGCTGCTGGTGTTGAAAGTTTGCTTAAGTGAAATAGTTGATTTGTCTGCAGCGAATGTTTTGATGTCACGATATTTATGGTAAGACTAATGTTGATGTCATCATTTCAGATATATTTGGAAATATGAGGCTTATCGGCTAATGGTAACACATCACTAATATTGTCCCAGTGAATGTTTGTTGAAGATCTAAACCATTGAATGTAAATCTTGAAATGTAAACCCTTACTACACACACTGGGCTAAATCTTAGCAAAAAATGGCAGTGTTGTTTCTGGTGAGACACCTGTTTTCACTCCAGATCTTACAACACTCTGCCAAAAAAAAGGGGAGTGTTTCACACCATAGAGAAGGGTGGGGTCACAACACACCAGCAAAACCCGGCTGCACAGAGATAGGGTCACCATCTTTAATGGGCACATGGATCGTACCATGAGTAAATCTCCCTTCAACCCACCACGAGGTCTCAGGGGCTCCTATCCCCACCCCTGGTCAGAATCGGCACTTTTCTACCCCACCACCAATCATTGGCCCCTTCCCCCCCTCTCCAATTAGTGGTCCCTTCCCACATCGCCCCTTGTCACTGGCGTCTTCTCCCCCACAGTCTGAGCCGGGACCCATCTCTACATCCACACCTCTACATCCACACCTCCCCCCAGCTACCCCCTCCCACCCCCCCACCCCACTCCCCAACAGCCATCACTGGCATCCCCTGCTTCTCCGTCCACTCCCAGCCATCAGCACATCTAAATGAATTCCCCCATGAGGCTCCCACTGAGATGCACCCCCTCCGCAAAGGTTGGCAGTGCCAACCTGTGCCAAGGGGCAGTGCCAGGGTTATTTCCAGGCCACCGTCTGGCCATGTCCCTCTCCCTCAGGGCCTATTCTTACCTTTGCATCCCTGGGGAGACCCCCATGGCAGGTTCACATCTAGTTGAACCTGTTTTAAACCTTGTCGACATGACATCACATCAGCGTGATGTCAATATACGGTGGTGGGGTGTCCATATCTGATATGGGGGGGGGGGGGTGGGTTAATTATATTAAAATCTATTCAGATGCATGTAAAGTAGGTTCGTGTCTGTAATGGGCATGAACCTGATGATGTGGCCAGCAAGGGGTGGGGACAATCCGAAATTGTGAACTTGCCTGCGTGAACTACAGCTTCCGAATCTTGAGCCCTCATCGGCATCTGCACGGACGGCAGGCGTGAGCTCAGGATCGCCTCCACAGTAACCGTGTCAAAAGATCAAACTGATGACTGACATCGCCAGCCTTGGTTCTAATAACGTTCAATCTTTTGACATGCAGTATTCCATTTGTTAAAAGATTATATTATTTGGACTGAGATAGATATTCTTTTAAACACAATAATGTTCAAAAATGATAGCTGCATGATACCACCACTGAACAATGCAATTATCAAATTACATTCCAACTTTCATGCCACAAGGCATCTCTGTATTGCCTACTTAAAGTGGGATTTGATTACCCTATCTAATGCTCTTTTATTATCAAATATAGCACATCCTCCCAAGTCAATGGAATGCTGACCTGGGAAAAACAATTTCTCCGTAGTTTTGTTTTACACTCTGCTGTCAATTTACATGGAATCTGGATTAATTGGATGAGGAACAAAACAGCAGTTCAACTGAATATTCCTAATTGATGTGGTGACCACTGGAATACAGACCCGGAACTTTATAGATGCAATGAATCCGCCTAAATAAATCACAGTTCTCCTTCCAGACACCTGTGTTTTTCCTTCAACAACGAACGTACGTTGAAACATCATTAAAAAAAATCTTGCAGTTATGTTCCTGTGAAAGCTGCATTGGGATAGTTTGGTTTATGAGAAATTGTTATCACTTCACTGCAGCAGAGTAATCATGTGATTCCAATCTGTGATAGAATTAGCAGCCTAATACTTAATGTTCCAAGATTAAAATGTTATTACTGGAGCATTCAATTGTTGATCCCAGAAAAAGGTCTTACAACTAATGAAAAGACTTTCACCACAATGATATAAGTAGCATTTAATACTATCTTTTCCAGATGAATTAATTGTTACTTTAAGCAGAATGATGCATGTGGCAACGTAACTATTTGTAACTTTTCGAATCATTGCTTGATTCATCATCATTTGTTTCCTTTCTTGTCCTGCACCATGGCACGCTGCCACACCGCAATCTTTTACACAACATGCATCATTTATGGCACTGTCATCAATAATGAAACGATATAAAACATCTTTTGCATAGTATGGCCCTTGCTGTGATATATATTTTTGCGATACATCCAAGAACACATTTTGGAGAGTCGCTTTGTGTTTACAGCATTGAACGTTGCCAATGGAAAATTTCATTAATGCAGGTGAAAGTAACCCTGGCTGGGAATATCAATTGCTTATATCTGCAATTTAGTCTTTGAAGCAGTTACAGTAAGTCAATAAAAAGGTAGCTACTAACCCAATAAGCCAGCCACAAATCTTTTCCTCTTCCCGTGGTTTCTCTGTAAGCATCCATTTTAGAAAAAGAATAAAATTAAGCATTTTTGGCATTGGAATAGTAGATTAACCAACAGTAGAGAAATATGTTCTGTGTGCTACTACAGCTGGAGAACAACTGAACATTATACTTGAATGCTCTCTCATCCTGGAATTTGCTGCAGCCATTCCATTCCTCAGTCCTTAGTATCTGAACAGTATACCAAGCTGCTTCTGATAACACCAGCAAGAGAAAATAAACAGTAGAAGTACCACAATGACAGTTACGTAATGTGGCTACTTTTCAAGGAAACATTTCTAGGATTTGTTTTGTGATCATGTTCTAATCATACTTGTGTTATCAACTTTTTTTTAGATTGTTCAGCCGCAATGGAGCACTAATGTTACTGATCGTTCAAGAAAGGATGAACTGGTGGTCTGAGACCTCTCTTGCATTAGTGCTTCTATCATTGCTCTGGTCCTCCTCCTTTTGTTTTTCTAGCTTTTGATCTCTGTGCAATGGTTTTGAATTAGCAATAGCTTGCTGACTGTTAAACAACCCATAGTGAAACGTAAGCAGTTTTTGTCACTATAGATATTATTACTAATGTATATTATTTGCTATGCGTGCAATGTATAAATAAAAAAATCCAATATAATCTGTTATATAAAATATTGACCCTATTTTGGTTCTCTTTATTAGTTTGCACTGGTTATGGTATTAAATATAATATTATTGAGAATAACTTTTGCCAGGTTGCAAAATACACATTTTTGCAAGTGTTGTGCTCGGATATTCTTCCATAATTTCAGTATACAGTTCATTTTTCACACATTAACTCTAGCCTCTGCACATGGGGGAAGTGAGAATTGTTCTAGCACAGGGTGATAGAGATAAAGGAGACAGCCAGGAAGTTTCAAATTGAAGACAAATTAATGAGTGAGCACCATGGTATGAAAAGGAAATGCAGAACATGGAGAAATTATGGATAAGATGCATCATGAAAAGCAAAGGGAAACAACAACACATCGAGCAGCTCATAACTGGATGCGCATGAGGTGCTGTATAGTTGAGGCCTGGAAGCTCAGGAAAACATTTCAAAAGGGCAAGCTATTCTTCGATAGTTCCACCGTAGCCAAAACTATAGGGTGGCATGATGGCACAGTGGTTGGCACTGCCGCCTCACTGCTCCAGGGACCTGGGTTCAATTCCTGGCTTGGGTCACTGTCTGTGTGGAGTTTGCATGTTCTCCCCATGTCTGCGTTGGTTTCCTCCAGGTGCTCCGGTTTCCTCCCACACTCCAAAGATGTGCAGGTTAGGTGCATTAGCCATGTTAAATTTCCCCTTAGTGGGATGTGTAGATTAGCGGGTAAATGTGTGGGGTTATGGGGATAGGGCCTGGCTGGGATTTTTGTCAGTGCAGACTTGATGTGCCAAATGGCCTCCTTCTGCACTGTAGGATTTCTATGCTCTATAAGTGGAGTGGGAGGACGGGGCAGCTGGAGGTTGTAGCTATACCAAACCTCCCCCCACCCTCCCGCCTGCCCAACTTCAGCAGCATGGGAGATTTGATCTCAGGTCGCAGCATGTCTCTAATGAGTTTCTAATCTGAAAGCAGCAAAAAGTATTTTTTTTAATTCATTAATGGGACTTGGGTGTCGCTGACTGGCCAGCATTTATTGCCCATTCCTAATTGCCCTTGTTCAGAGGGCAGTTGAGAGTCAACCACATTGCTGTGGCTCTGGATTCATATGTAGGCCAGACCAAGTAACGACAGCATATTTCCTTCCCTAAAAGACAGTAGTGAACCAGATGGGTTTTTCCAACAATCGACAATGGTTTCATGGTCATCAGTAGATTTTTAATTCCAGATATATTTTGAAATTCAAATTCCACCATCTGCCATGGTGGGATTTGAACCCAGGTCTCCAGAACATGAGGTGAATTTCTGGAACAATAGTCCAGTGGTAATACCACTAGGCCATTGCCTCCCTATAAAGTCACAGCTGACACACTGCAGGTGCTAAATCTCGCATGATAGGAGGTTGATTGGGACTGAAGGAACGCTCATGGTACGCAAGGTAAGTCATAGGGTTTTGCGAGGATTGGAAGCCCAGCACATGAGAGACCGAAACACCTCAGCTTCTCCATAAGGAGAGGAAAAAGTAAATCTTTCTTGGTCTTTTCGGCCCTGGCGCACGGTGGCACAGTGGTTAGCACTGCTGCCTCACTGCGCCAGAGACCTGGGTTCGATTCCCGGCTTAGGTCACTGTCTGTGTGGAGTTTGCACATTCTCCCTGTGTCTGTGTGGGTTTCCTCTGGGTGCTCTGGTTTCCTCCCATAGTCCAAAGACATGCTGATTAGATGCATTGGACATGCTAAATTCTCCCTCCGTGTACCTGAACAGGCCTGGAGTGTAGCGACTTGGGGATTTTCATAGTAACTTCATTGCAGTGTGGATGTAAGGCGACATGTGACTAATAAATAAACTTTACTTTACTTAACTCCTGTTAGCTTCTCTTGGGAATAAAGCCACAAGGACTATCCATTATTGACCAGAAACCTGACAGCCATATAAATATGGCGGTTACAAGAGCAGGCCAGAGGCTGGGAATTCTGTGACCACTGACTCACCTTCTGACTCTGCAAAGTCTGTCCACCCTTTGCAAGGTTCATGTCAGGAGTATGATGGAATATTACAATGCTTACATCTCATGAGCAAATGCAAAAAACAGTTTCAATTTTAATAGGACCCAGGAGCCACCAGGCAAAAGGGAAACCTGGGATGCTGTTTTCAATAAATGCCCAGATTAACTTGCTCAGCTGAGCAGTGAGAAGGACATGCTTAGGAGCAAAGTGGGTTTCTGTTATAAATATGTAAATCCGGTCCGATAAAGTCACTGGAATATAAGTTATAATGTTGACAAGAAACCTGGGGAAGGGGAAGAGATGTCGGCTCCCCAATCAGGCCAAACCTGCCAAGGAGCCGATTTTGGGATAGAAGACACCCCATTTCTAATTTCCTTTTTAGAATCCCTTGTTGCACTCTCAGTGGGCCTGGAAGTGGACACAAAACATGCTTGTAGCTGTGATCAAACCCTGAACATGATTTCACACTGGCTGGCCAATTAAGGGGCAGCCAGCGTGACACGTACACGAGGAAAGGCTCAGCCGGGGGGTGGGGGCTCGTGCTTCCAATGTGCTCCCTCAGAAGTACAGCCATTGCTGTCTGCAGGAAGCTGCAGACCTGAGGAAAATAAATTGAAATGGAAAAACTCTGCAAACAATGTCTGGGCAACACTTTCAGACCTTAGTCCCCAGGCAGCATTTTAAATTTTATTTCAGCCCTGACATTTCGACCTGCCCTGGATCGAGGTTGTAGCTGAAACATAAAGGCCGCCTGGTCATTCGGCCCACCCGCCAACCATGAAAATATACAGACCACATAAAATTGTTTTCAATTGCCTCCTTAATGGGCTAAGTTGCTTCCTTGATTGTCAGCAGGCAGTCTTCTGGCTCACGTGTGTTCGATGACCGAAATATCGTGTGAATGCCGTGGTGACGTTGAGACAATGTCTTCTTGTGTGGTTTTACACATTACTGAGTCGGGCATGCATGTGCACAAACAGTGTAAAATTCTGGCCCATGTCTCCTGCCTCCAGATTCATGCACTTTTATTTTGGGCAGAACTTTGTTGAAGGTTTTCTGGAAGTTTGTATGTACACTTCCCGAGCCAAGCTGCAAGTGAGCTCCTCAAAAGAAAAATGCACCAGATTAGTCATGCATGATCTTCCCTTCAGAAATGCTCCTCACTGATCAGCTCTTACTTGTGCAAGTGTTGAGTCAGTTTGCTGTTAATTTGAAGTGTGTAAACTCACCGATTTCATTGTTGCCTTTTCTCACCTGTTCAAACAGTGCTCTGTGAAATTTCAACGTGTTAGTGAGGATCGCACAGGCAGCTGGACGGGTGCGGGGCCTAAATTCGCCAGCAAAGCTGGATTCAGAGGTCTCAACGTAAAGATAAAGGCCCCCTCCCCCCTTTCCACATCATCCACCCATGGACATTGGGACCACGTCCTTTCTCCCCCGGTAAGAACATCAGGACTCCCCTTGTTCATAGGAAACACTCCCAACCCTTGCACAGAGGGCAGCCCCCCCCCCCACCCCACCACTGAATTCCACACCCCCCTCAAGCCACATGTAAGGGAACCACCCAGCGGGGCAGAGGTGGCAGTGCCAGGGCACAGCCTTGCTATGTTCCTCACCACCCGGGGGCTATACTCACCTCTGCGCCCCAGCGTGGTCATCACGACAGTTTTTGGTTTTTGAAGGGATGGTGGTAGGGGGATGCAGGGCATGGGGAGGGTAGCATTTAATTCTCCTGGAGGCGATGGTGATAAGCCTATTAATGATATTTAAATGAAGTCAACTTCATGGAAATCTGGTTCACGTCCTCTTCATGGCATGAAACTGATGACGTCACCAACGGGGCATGGGGAAGTTCTCAAACTGAAATCTTGCCGCCGCAAATCCCATCATCACCTTCTCATGACAGTTGCCCCTGAGAATCACACCCTGGGAGTCTCAGTGGATCACTAATTTTGCATCCTGTCCAATAATATTTTTCCATTTCAAAGAAGAGTAAAATTGGGCAGGGCGATAAGTCAATATTCAATCCAATCCTGTCAGTTTCCTGCCTAGTAGGCTAGTTTCAAAATGCCCCCATCAGGTGGGATGTAATCCTGCCATTCCACCTGACTCTTTGCGTTTCTCATCCATTGGATTGAATCTTATGGGCCACCTGCGAGCAGGACCCATAAATTTGAGCACTGTATCATCGGTGGAACGCTTCCAACAGGTTCGCCCAGATCCAGCATGAGTTTACATGTGGCAGGGAAGGTGATGGGTGGTGTTTGGGTTTTGAAATGTAACCAGTCAGATTGACACCTCAGGCTTTCCATAGTCAAGTGCCTCTGTTATGTGTCTGCCTCTGGAGGCAGACATCTTCAGATCAGCTCAATAAAAGCCTCTCATAAAAACACACAGAAGTGCAGCTGTTCTTGTAACTGTATCTATCCATGACATAATTGAGGCCCTTAAGTGGGCAATTAATGTCTCATTAAGGGCTTCATCTCACCATTGCCCTGATTCAACAGGCAACAGAAGTGACCAATGTGTAGTCTGGCATGTTTCACCCAGTGGGTTGCTGGTTAGCTAAAAAGGAAGGTGCCATCTTCCTGCCACCTCCAAAGTTTGGCTTCACTATGCCCACCCCTCTCCCCTGCCTCCCTTGTTAGGTCCTGCCAAAAAGGCCCCAACAAAGTTCCAGACTTGGGGGCATCCTCAGTTCTCTAGCTCCCCAGCCTCTTGCAATTGCAGCAGTGGCCACCAATCCTGGAGTGACACATAACTGCTGGCCTCTGATTGTTTGAGAGGTCCATGAGGCGAAACCTCCTCCTGGAGACAAGCAAAAGTCCCACCTCATACGAAGGGAGTCAGGGCGACCTCAGCAAGTGGAGGCAGGCTCACCCCCTGGAATTCACATTGGACTTCAGAAGCCTTGCCTTCAACATATAATCCAACCCATGGAATTAGGTTCAGCTGTCGCCTCTGTGTCTGGGACGATGGGTCCCAGAAACTTAAACTGATGTTAAACTAATAAGTCTGTAGTTCGCTGGTTTCACACTCCCTACTTTTTAAATCAAAGGATTGGCATTTGTAAACTTCCAATTCATAGCCACAATTTCTGAATTCACAGAATTTGGGAATATTATGATGAATACATCTACAAATTCTTCCCTACTTTCTCTTAACAGCTTGCAATGGAAACCATGGCAATTATCTTCAATATTCTAAGCTTGTCCTCCACATATTTTAATTTTTCTTCTTTCCCTACTGTGAAAAGAACTACAAAATATGAATTTTACTCATATGTAATTTTATCATTGTCTTCAATAGTCCTATGTCTTTAATAGGTCGACATCCTACTATACAACTCTCTTTCGAAGATTCATTGAAAGACACTTTTGTAGTTTGTTTTGCCACCACTTGTAAGTTGTTTCATATTTCTTCATATTTTTGCTGCTCCCCATATCTTCTGGATTCCCACTTTGCCTTGTATTTGTGTAAACTGTTCCTTTTAGCCTGATGTTGAGAAAGCCGTAAAACAACTGGGAAAAGGTCCGCATGGATTTACAAGAGCAATTTAATAAAATTCTGTTGAAGTTACAAAAAGGCAGATAAGAATCCGATGCAGTTGGATTTCAATAAGGTTAACTGTCTCACAAAGAATAGTTCATGAAATTGCTCAATATGCTATCCATGGCAATGTACTGAGATGGGTTTCAACTGGGAAATAGAATACTGAACCATTGTGAATGAAAAATGCTCTGACTGGGAAGAGTGTGACCAGGAGAGCTCACTGATGAAGCTGGTACATGTTAATGTTTACAGAAAAAGACCTGGAAGGTGCAATGAAGTGCTATGGGATGGAAAGGTATTGCTGAAAATGAAAGGAAGAACGTACAAGATAATTGTGAGGCCAGTAATTTTATATGGTGCAGAAATGAGGGCATCAAACATCATACGAGAGGAACCACAAATGGATACAAATAAGATGCAGATGCTGAGATGGATGTGTGGAAAATTGAAAAAGGACAGAATCAGGAATCAGCACATCAGGGAGTCAGTGAAGATTGTGGGAACATGGAGGAAAATAGCTAGGAAGGGATTAGAATGTAGGGCGGAATTTTCCCATCCTGCTCGCCATAGGAATTGTAGCAGGTGGGACATGAATCATGCAAAGGTCTGTTGACCTCAGGTGGGATTTTCCAGTTTTGGGGCGAGCGCGGTCAGACAATCCAGCCTCTGATGTCTCGTGTCCTTGTGTTTGAGGGGTTAATGACTATTGTTGGAGTCTTCCGAGCTGGGGTTTAACATGAACTTTATTCAAAATATAACAAAGAATAACTACATCTAGAAAGAGACTTCATCCTTGCCACAGGGTTGCAACAGAGAACCTGATCATGATAATCATGTGATCTGGCCTCACTTCCCTCAGATGAAGTGGACTGTCTCATTTACATATTCACATTAACCTTTTACATGAGACTGTGTTTTCTGTTGCATAGAGAAAGAAAATGCAGTGAGATACGTGATGGAGTTGGGACTACCAGGATAAAGGAGAAGGGGAAAGGACTAAAACCAGATGGAAAGATGTCATGGTGAGAGATTTAAACGCAATGGGATTCCAATGGGAATGGATGACTGACAGGTGCAACCCCAAGTAAAATGGGAGAAGTCAAAAGATAGAGCGAAAAATAAAAGATCTGAAAGGAGGTATTAGTAATGGATGAATAAAATTGAGCATGTTACATACCAAATTAAATTTGACCTTGTTTTGGTGTCTTTGAAATTAACTGTGGGGCCTTTCAGGTAAAAGAGGCTCCCTCTTAAAACAACTCAGATTGAAGAATTTGTAAAAAATGAGGTCTCATTATGGTTAGTTCGACACAGTGGACGTTTTAACCGGGTTGGAGTAGAGAATTCACTGTGAATTTCCAATGAGGTTGAAAAGGTTTAGAAAATAGATGAAGATTAAGGAGCATAATTTCCTTTCTGCAAGGCAAGGCAACAACTTCGCTGGTGGGTGTCACAAGAAAGGTTGTTGGCTCCCTTGTCTCAGACTCCACCGCACATCTTACAACCAATTGCCCCTCCCTCAAAACATTCCCCAAATCTCCTCAGTGACATTTACCTGGAAGCCAGCAAGTGGCAACCTCCCTCTTGCCAGCATAATAACATAGAAAATAGAAGCAGGAGTAGGCAATTCAGCCCTTTGAGCCTGCTGTGCCATTCATTTTGATCATGGCTGATCATCAAATTCAATATCCTGATCCCCCCCTTCCCCCCATATTTCTTGATCCCTTTAGCCCCAAGAGCTATATCTAATTTCTTCTTGAAATCAGACAACGTTTTGACCTCAACTACATTCTATGTTAGTGAGTTCCACACATTAACCACCCTCTGGGTGAAGAAATTTCTCCTCACCTCAGTTCTGAAAGGTTCACCCCTTATCCTCAAACCATGACGCCTAGTTCTGGACTCCCCCACCATTGGGGACATTCTTTCTGAATCTAATCTGTCTAACCCTGTTAGAATTTTACAAGTTTCTATGAGATCCTCTCTCACTCTTCTAAACTCCAGTGAATATAATCCTAACCGACTTAATCTCTCCTCATATGATAGACCTGCCATCCCAGGAATCAGCCTGGTAAGCCTTCGCTGTACTCCCTCTGTGGCAAGGACATCCTTCCTCTGATAAGGATGCCAAAATTGCACACAATGCTCCAGGTATGGCCTCACCAACGCCCTATACAATTATAGCCAAACATCCCTATCCTTACACTCAAATCCTCTCGCTATGAAGGCTAACATACCATTTGCCTTCTTTACTGCCTGCTGTACCTACACACTCATTTTCAGCGACTGATGCACGAGGAACTCCAAGGTCTTGTTGACTATCCACCTCTCTCAATTTACGTCCATTCAAGTAATAATCTGTCTTCCTATTATTGCTATCAAAGTGGATAAATTCACATTGATCCACATTATACTGCATCTGACATGCAGATGTCCACTCACTCAGCCTGTCCAAATCATGCTGAAGCATCTCTGCATCCTCCTCACAGCTTAGCCTCCCACCCAACTTTGTATCATCTGTAAATTTGGAGATAATACATTCAGTTTCCTCTTCCAAATCATTAATATGTAATGTGAACAGTTGGGGTCCTAGCACAGATCCCTGCAGATGCCCACTCGTCACTGACTGCCAATCAGAAAAAGATCCATTTATTCCAACTCTTTGCTTCCTATCTGCTAACCAAGTTTCTATCCATCTCAAGACATTACTTGCAATCTCATGTGCTTTAAATTTACATTTTTTTATTCATTCATGGGACTAGTTTTAAGGAACTATTGATAAGGCTGCAGGATAGGCATGTGCCTGTAAAAAGGAAAGATAGGAAAGGTAGGATTCGAGAGCCGTGGATAACCAGGGAAATTGAGGATCTGATTAAAATAAAAAGGGAGGCGTACGTTAAGTCCAGGCAACTGAAAACAGATGGAGCTCTGGAGGAATACAGAGAGAGTAGGAAAGATCTCAAACGGGGAGTTAGAAGGGCAAAAAGAGGTCACGAGATGTTCTTGGCAGGCAGGATTAAGGAGAATCCTAAGGCATTCTATTCATACGTTAGGAACAAAAGAGTTGTCAGGGAGAAAATCGGACCTCTCAGGGACAAAGGAGGGGAATTATGCTTAGAACCCAAGGGAATAGGGGAGATCCTAAATGAATACTTTGCATCGGTATTCACGAAGGAGAGGGGCGTGTTAACCGGGAGTGTCTCGGAGGGAGGTGTTGACCCGTTAGAGAAAATCTCCATTACAAGAGAGGAAGTGTTAGGTTTTTTAGGGAACATTAAAACTGACAAAGCCCCAGGGCCTGATGGCATCTATCCTCGACTGCTCAGGGAGACGAGAGGTGAAATTGCTGGGCCTCTGACGGAAATCTTTGTCGCTTCTTTGGACACGGGTGAGGTCCCTGAGGATTGGAGGATAGTGAATGTGGTCCCGTTGTTTAAGAAGGGTAGCAGGGATAACCCAGGAAATTATAGGCCGGCGAGCTTGACGTCCGTGGTAGGGAAGTTGTTGGAGAGGATTCTTAGAGATAGGATGTATGTGCATTTAGAACGAAACAATCTCATTAGTGACAGACAGCATGGTTTTGTAAGAGGGAGGTCGTGCCTTACAAATTTGGTGGAGTTTTTTGAGGAAGTGACAAAAACGGTTGATGAAGGAAGGGCCGTGGATGTCATCTATATGGATTTCAGTAAGGCATTTGACAAAGTCCCACATGGCAGGTTGGTTAAGAAGGTTAAGGCTCTTGGGATACAAGTAGAAGTGGCTAGATGGGTGGAGAACTGGCTTGGCCATAGGAGACAGAGGGTAGTGGTCGAAGGGTCTTTTTCCGGCTGGAGGTCTGTGACCAGTGGTGTTCCGCAGGGCTCTGTACTGGGACCTCTGCTATTTGTGATATATATAAATGATTTGGAAGAAGGTGTAACTGGTGTAATCAGCAAGTTTGCGGATGACACGAAGGTGGCTGGAATTGCGGATAGCGAAGAGCATTGTCGGGCAATACAGCAGGATATAGATAGGCTGGAAAATTGGGCGGAGAGGTGGCAGATGGAGTTTAATCCGGATAAATGCGAAGTGATGAATTTTGGAAGAAATAATGTAGGGAAGAGTTATACAATAAATGGCAGAGTCATCAGGAGTATAGAAACACAGAGGGCCTAGGTGTGCAAGTCCACAAATCCTTGAAGGTGGCAACACAGGTGGAGAAGGTGGTGAAGAAGGCATATGGTATGCTTGCCTTTATAGGACGGGGTATAGAGTATAAAAGCTGGAGTCTGATGATGCAGCTGTATAGAACGCTGGTTAGGCCACATTTGGAGTACTGCGTCCAGTTCTGGTCGCCGGACTACCAGAAGGACGTGGAGGCATTGGAGAGAGTGCAGAGAAGGTTTACCAGGATGTTGCCTGGTATGGAGGGTCTTAGCTATGAGGAGAGATTGGGTAGACTGGGGTTGTTCTCCTTGGAAAGACGGAGAATGAGGGGAGATCTAATAGAGGTATACAAGATTATGAAGGGTATAGATAGGGTGAACAGTGGGAAGCTTTTTCCCAGGTTGGAGGTGACGATCACGAGGGGTCACGGGCTCAAGCTGAGAGGGGCGAAGTATAACTCAGACATCAGAGGGACGTTTTTTACACAGAGGGTGGTGAGGGCCTGGAATGCGCTGCCAAGTAGGGTGGTGGAGGCAGGCACGCTGACATCGTTTAAGACTTACCTGGATAGTCACATGAGCAGCCTGGGAATGGAGGGATACAAACGATTGGTCTAGTTGGACCAAGGAGCGGCACAGGCTTGGAGGGCCGAAGGGCCTGTTTCCTGTGCTGTACTGTTCTTTGTTCTTTGTTCTTTGACATGGGCGTCACTGGCTGGCCAGCATTTATTGCCCATCCCTCGTTGCCCTTGGAGGGCAGTTGAGAGTCAACCACATTGCTGTGACTCTGGAGTTACATGTAGGCCAGGCCAGGTAAGGAGGGCAGATTTCCTTCCCTAAAGGACATTAGTGAACCAGATGGGTTTTTCTGAGAATTGACCATGGTTTCATGGTCATCAGTAGATTCTTAATTCCAAATATTTTTTATTAAATTCAAATTCCACCATCTGCTGCGGCTGGATTTGAACCTGGGTCCCCAGAATATGAACTGAGTTTCTGGGTAAATAGTCGAGTGGTAATACCATTAGGTCATCGCCTCCCCTAACTCATAGTAGTCTGTTATGTGAGACCTTGTCAAAAGCCTTCTGAAAGTCTAAATAAACCACATCCACTGGTTCTCCTCAGTCAGCTCTATTAGTTACATCCTCAAAAAATTCCAATAGATTCATCAAGCATGATTCCTCTTCTGTAAATCCATGCTGACTTTGCCTGATTATACCACTGCCTTCCAAATGCTGAGTTATGAAATCCTTGATAATAGTCTCTGGCAATTTCCCTAGTACAGACGTTAGGATCACTGGTCTATAATTCACTGTCCATTTCATATCCTAAATGAAGGTGAGAGGTTAAAATAAGCTCCTTTGCCACTGGCAAAATGGGGGAAAGAAAACACTCATCAGTGCTGTTTCCGGGTGCGTGCTCCAAGGAAAAATCCACCAGTGTATATTCAAACACGGGCCGGAATTCTCTGGTCTCGCATGCCCTGCTACCACTGCGAGCAACAATTGAGAATTTGGTGCTCAGCCAAAACTCTGTTTACTGCAGTGGGACTGGAGAATCCCAACCAAGGGTATGGTTGGAGAATTCCAACCACCATCTTCAGCAAAACCGTAAAAACATTTTTTCATAAGACCATTTACAATTTTCCCCTGCAAAAAAAACAGAGAATGTCTTTCACTTAGGTTGATGTGGACTGCCATGATGGCCACGAAGGCCATGGGAAATTGTTGATAGATCACCCTGTGGGCTTTGTGGAGTACGAGTTCCCTTATTGAGCAGACAGAGGTTTGCCCAATAGGAAGTGTTCAGCGGGGGCTTTTAAACCTGTTACTTCACCTGGACTGTTGTTGTAAGTCCTGAGGTGTTGAGCTACCCAGCTGTGAGCCGTGGGAGCAGTCTCTATCTGGGTATGCATTAAAGGGTGTTTGGTGACGGGAAACTGGTGTTTGGCTGAATTATTACATGGACATCGGAGAAAGTTAGAAGGTAAGATATTGTAATGTTTTTCAGTAGAAACGCAGTCAAACTTCTTGTTTTGCTCTGAATGAAAGTCACTTTTTTTTTCCAAAATAAAATCCCAATATTTCCCAGTGGATTCAGCAAGTGTTATTTCTCCTTTACAGGGGGAAACTTAGGTACCAGATAAGTGGAAGTGTTGTCAGTTGTAAGCACTTAAGGAAAGAAATGTGATCAGATGTAATGGGGGAAGTCACGTCCCTCAAGTCCTTACTGCCAACAACACCAAATGATGGTGAAGAGTATAAAGTAGGAATGGAACATTGAAAGATTATTTTATCTATTTTTCTACACTTTCAAACCAAACATATATGTCCCAAGAAGCAAGAATGATATAAACTACCCATTAATTTGAACTTTAATCAGGGAAAGGAATTGCAAGTTCATACTCTATGTGAATAATTTATCATTATGTATAACCGAATAGTAGGTAAGAACCCTTTTGGTGTACTATAGGGGCGACCTGATAGAAGTCTACAAGATTATGCGGGGCATGGACAGAATGGATAGTCAGAAGCTTTTTCCCAGGGTGGAAGAGTCAATTACTAGGGGGCATAGGTTTAAGGTGTGAGGGGCAAGGTTTAAAGGAGATAGCCACATGAACAGACTGGAAATAGAGGGATACAAAAGAATGGTCTAGTGGGCACATGAGCGGCGCAGGCTTGGAGGGCCGAAGGGCCTGTTCCTGTGCTATATTGTTCTTTGTTCTTTGAGATGTACGAGGCAAGTTTTTCACACAGAGGGTGGTGGGTGTCTGGAACTCGCCGCCGAGGGAGGTACTGGAAGCAGATACAATAGTGAGTTTTAAGGGGCGTCTGGACAAATACATGAATAGGATTGGAATAGAGGGATATGGTCCCTGAAAGGGTAGGGGGTTTTAGTTCAGTCGGGTAGCATGGTCGGTGTAGGTTGGAGGGCCGAAGGGCCTGTTCCTGTGCTGTAATTTTCTTTGTTCTTTATAGACAGACCATATCAGACAATGTATGTGTGATTTTAGTAAACATATCTTGGCTGTGCTCTTTGATTTGAAATAATGCAATGCCTCACCAAGCAGAATAATATATTGCTATTTTTACATTTGAAATTAAATTTTGTTTATTCAGTTTGTACAGTCACAGTAAGATAGTTCAACTAGTTCTATATCACTGCTTTTGCAAAAAACTGAAACAAATGTTTGAAAACTTTCTTCCCAGTGGTATAAAGGTTTCCATAACTTCCTTTTCATACTGTGATAGTTCTGGGTACATAAATTGTACCAAGCTCCCAAACATAAAGGATGACTCAATCCACCTATAAAAAAAAAGATTAGTTGTGTTGAAAGTGTGGAGAAACTCAAAATTCACAGTCTAGAAAAGAAAGAACTAAAAATGTGCAGCTGTCCTGGCAGAGGTCACCAGAAGGGTCTGAAATGAGGCCAAGCCACCACTTTGCTATTTGACGCAGGAGTTTCCTCTGGTCAGTTTTGAGGGAAGAGTCACAGTCTGCCCCCAAAAAAGCCCAGTGATGTAGGAAGAAAGGGAGCCAGTGAAAAAAAGATGGAAATGAATCTCTATAAGGTGGTGGATGGAATGCCAATCAAGTGAGATGCTTTGTCCAGATGGTATTGGGCTTCTTAAATGTTGTTGCAACTGTACTCATCCAGCCAAATGAAGAGTGTTGCATTGCCTTCTTAACCTGTGCTTTTTTGGTGCTTGAAGGGATTTGGGGAGCCAGTGGATGAGTCAATTGCTGCAGAATACTCAACCTCTGATCTGCTCTCATTGCCACAGTATTCACCTGACTCCTCCACTTAAGTTTCTGATCCATGGTATAGAATCATAGAATCCCCACAGTGCAGAATGAGGCCATTTGGCCCATCGAGTCCACACCGACTGCAATCCTTCCCGTGACCCCACATATTTAACCTGCTAATCCCCCTGATACTGGGGTCAATTTAGCTAGCCAATCAACCAAACCCACACATCTTTGGACGGTGGGAGGAAACCGGAGCAACCGGAGGAAACCCACACAGACAAGGGGAGAATGTACAAACTCCACATTGACTCAAGGCCGAATTGAACCCAGGTCCCTGGCACTGTGAGGCAGCAGTGCTAACCACTGTGCCACCGTGCCGCCCTGTATCTCCCAGGATATTGATGGAGGAGATTCAGTGATGGTCATGTCTTTCCTTCTCCTCTTTTACAGGATGTGGACATCGCTGGCTAGGCCAACATTTATTGACCATCCGTAATTGCCCTTGAGAAGGTGGTGGTAAGCCATCTTCTTCAACTGCTGCAGTCCATGTGGTGTAGGTACACCCATGGTGCTGTTTGGGGAGGGAACGCCCATATTTTGACCCAATATCATTGAAGGCACAGCAATATAACTTCAAGTCAGGATGATGTGAGACTTGGAGGGGAACTTGCAGGTGGTGATGGCCCCATGCGTCAACTGTCAAATGCTAAGTAGAGGAGGTCAGATTGCCTCTTGCTCGGGAGAGTTGTTGACTGGTACTTTTGTGGTGTGAATGTTTCGTGCCATTTATTAGCTCAAGTTTGAATGCTGCCCAGGTGTTACTGCATACAGACATGGATTATTTCAGTGTTTGAGATGTTGCAAATGGAACTGAACACTAAGCAATCATCAGCAAACATCCACACATCTGACTTTATGTTGGAGAAAAAATCTTTGATGAAGAAACAGAAGATGCTTGGGCCTCGGCTGTTCTCCTGAAAAACATTTGCAACATCGTCCTGGCACAGATTGGATTGATTCCCAACAATCAAAACCATGTTCCTTTGTGTTAGCTATTACTCTTGTGGCGAGACAAATAATGTTGAAAGTGTTGCCCTCAGTATGTAAATGGAGAAAGGCCCTTTGCAGATGTACTCTATCACTTAGCGTGCAACCCACCACTACCAGATTCTTCGCACTTAAAGGTTTAAGAAAATATTTCAAAAATGTTCATGCCTATGTTTAAAAATGTTCCTCCAAATGCGCCTTTGCATCAAAATACCTTTCAAAGAATCACACCTGAAAGGCCTCAAAGACTTCACACCTCAAAATAGTAATATTGTGACTGCGAGGAATTGTGATTGGCTCCAATTAATTATTGACCTGTGAGAATAAAAGTCTAATTTATTAAATATACAATCAAATGTAGCATAAATACCAATGAGGAATGAGTAACAATCAGAAACTTAGTAATCAAATGCCTCTGACTCTGAGAATGAGCAGCCATTTCCCATATGTCCAGACAGCCTGCCCGAATAAGTTTCAGTCAATATTCCCTCACCGAGCACAGCCATGCAGCAACCACACAGTTGTCACATACTCCAGTCAGCCCTTTAAGCTACTGGCCGTGACTTTTAGGGCCCGTTATGGCCGCTAACTCTCGCGAGAGGCCAAAGACGAGATTTGTGCTAGCAAGAATTCCAAATGCAATGTTCCCAGGCAGCCCCCCGCTGACATAATTAGATTCACGTCCAAAAAGGTCGAGAACCTGATTTGAATGCATTTGACTGTGTTATAATCCCATTAACGAGGTTAAAGTCAGAGGTTAAAACCTCATGGCCCTCCTGAACCATGCCTTGGACTTCATCGGTCATTGCTGTAACGTCTTGCCCCAGGCTTTTCACTGTAGTCACCAGCCTTGCAATATTAGCCTGGTTTGCACCCAATGCCGGTAACATCTTCTGCAACTGAAGGCTTTGGGACCCCTCTAATCGGCCTTGCAGTTGCAGGGATGTTGCTGACACCCCCTCCTGGATTTCCCTGCTCTGCCTTTGCATCTCTTGCAGCTGAGGGATGAATGTGTTCAGAGGCACGGCAGCTGGATGGGGCACAGCTGTGTCCTGGGATCCAACAGACCTCTGGCTGCCTGATATCTGGGATGTTCCTGTCTCCACCTGATGTGCATCAGAGGCTGTGTGGTGATCACCAGATAGTGACCTAGAAGGCTGTCTGCAAAGTTTCCCCACTAAGATGATAGTCTCTGCAATGTGTGGGTGATCACTGTGACGCATCTTCGGTATCCTCCTCGGGGATCTCCTCCGAGGTGATGTCAAGGGTTAAAGAGGAGATTCGATTTGGAGAAGGCCCGGGCTTATCGGCTGATATTCCTGCAAGGCAACGGACGTGGTTTTAGTTCGTGGTAAGGTCAAGAGCACTTATCGACTCACTTGAGACAGGTGAAGGTGCAGTGGCTCCTCATTTGTCTGCCGCAGGCCAACCTCATTGATGGTGTAGGCCCCGCTCCCGGCCCTCTTCTGCAAATTCTATTGTCCTTTCCTCGAAGGGAGTCAAAATGTGCAGCTCGAGATGCCCCACCCATTTTATCCCTCTTGCACCTGTTATGGGCTATCTTCTCCTGCAGGAACAAAAGGGAAACTGTGTGTTAGACACCTGGCGGGTTAGGAGTCGAGGAGCACTGGCATTTGGGCACTGCATCTCAGCAGAAAGGAGTTCTGAAGAGGAGTGCCAAGGGGGCTTGAGGATGGTACTGCGATGTCAGGTGGTGGGAGGCTGCCAGGTGGCAGCATGTGGGTTAACAGTGACATTCCGGGGGTGACAGAGGATCGAATGCCAAGGGGAGACGGGGGCACTCCCACTGCACTAACCAGGGCTGCTACTACCTCCCAGGCAGGATTTGTCACACAGCTTGGGGGCCTTCTGCCAACACATGAGTAGATGGTTACCCGCCTCTCCTTCATTGCATCCAACAGTCTTGACAGGACTTCCTCTGAGAATTTTGGCACACGTCTGCAATCCTCCTGGCTCGAATGAGAATGAGTGCTGTGGAGCTGTTTATACAGTAAAAAGTTTAACAACACCAGGTTAAAGTCCAACAGGTTTATTTGGTAGCAAAAGCCACACAAGCTTTCAGAGCTCCAAGCCCCTTCTTCAGGTGAGTGGGAATTCTGTTCACAAACAGGGCATATAAAGACACAAACTCAATTTACATGAATAATGGTTGGAATGCGAATACTTACAACTAATCAAGTCTTTAAGAAACAAAACAACGTGAGTGGAGAGAGCACCAAGACAGGCTAAAAAGATGTGTATTGTCTCCAGACAAGACAGCCAGTGAAACTCTGCAGGTCCAGGCAACTGTGGGGGTTACAGATAGTGTGACATGAACCCAATATGCAGTGCTCCCTTGATTGCAGATGGACCCCCCTGGAGGAAGGGAAATCCGACACTTTGCACATCAGGTGAGGCATTTTTCACATGGGGATAAATAAATTCAAAGTGCCTATCGATGTGTTCTGGATCACGCCGCCGATTTTCACTTGGGAATCACACGGATTTTCACTCTGGAAAATACCTTTGACATTTTCCAGAAAATTTCACCCAGTGTGTGTACAGGACCACATTACAGAAATCAAAGGACCCATGCAATTAAACTGATTTGCGTAAACTGACATTACGGAAACACAGAGGGAAGATTCCTCAGGATCCAGATATGCTGGGTCCTGACTTTAAGGCAGAAATTTTTACATGGTGTTATGGGGGAGGGAGACCTCTACCCATAAAGTAAACTTGCAGAGTATACAAATTTCACTGTTTGAGTTGAGACTGAAGCTTATCCTTAGTTTTTTTTTCATATTTCTTCTTGGAACATAAACATTACAGGCAAAGTCAACATTCATTGCCCATCTCTTGACTGCCCATCAGCTCCCTGCTAACTTCTCAAGGACAAACAGAGATGGGCAATGAATGCTGGCCTTGTTAGTGACACTTACCTCCCAAGAATAAATGAAATAAAAACTAGGGGAATGAGCTTTAATGAGGTGAAGGACATTTTAGTCCTTGGCTTGATTTTTGAAAGCAAGAAGAAATTATGAGCTCTAATTGATGGAAACTATAACTTTGTGGGTCCTGTTCAGAAATATCCTACACAACTAACCAGGTACATGCTATAGCACAGAAAGCAACTAAAAAGCAGAGTAATTTTATAGTTAAGTGCAAGGTCTTTCCTGTCGTGATTTCAGCCACTGTCTCTTTTATTCTGCTCACCTGCCATGTAGGCTAATTCGACTCAATTTCTATAATGTGGCACGACGACTTTTAAGTAAATCTATTTGGATATTTATTGATTTTACAAGGCAGGGTATAAAGCTTCCAACACCTGATCAGAAATATCAACAGGGGTACTGTGCATACTTTTTACTTGCGATACTCTAATGGTTATCATACCGGGCTGGCAACTTGGGTGTCAAGGGTATAAATACCAACACGACAAATGATAAACTTCAATGAGGTAATTTATGGAATTGTACCAGGGAGAATGATCAATAAAGCTGCCATATTCTTTTAAAAACTCATTTGCTTCATGTTCTTCAGAGAAAGGAACCTTCCATCTTACCCAGTTTGACAAATATGTGACTTCAGATCCGCAGCATGCGGTTGATTTGCAATGTTCTCTGAAGCTTTCCAGTTACAAAGCAATCATATTGCTGAGTCGACTATAAGAATCGGATCAACTGATTGGCATCTGTTGATGTCTCGCACCAGATCAAGACAGAAGCAGTCTTAGCCTAGTCAATCTTTAGGAGTCTATTTTTATAACATATCATGGCTGGTACCCAAGTTGAGAAAGCTATCCTACAGACGAGACAAGCATACTCAGAAAGTTATATCTCTCCGTACTCCTCAACTATTTGACATATTCTGTCCCATTAGCATGTCCCAGGAGTGAAGAAAAATAAGAGGAGAGTTTAAATTCGACCCCTGATACAACATTCTATATGATCATGTCTGAACTTTCCATCAACTTGATTTTTCTACTCTATCTCCACATCTCTTGATTCCCTTACTGCCCCAAAATCTAGCGATCTCAGTCTTGAATATACTCATTGACTGGGGATCTGTAGGCCTCTCATTCAGAGGATTCTAAAGAGTCAGAATCCTTTGAGTGAAGAAATTTCTTCTAATTTCAATCCTAAATGGCTGGCCCTTATCCCAAGACTATGACCTCTACTTGTTATGACAATTAATTATTAGCAGTTTAACTGCTCAGGATCCAGATATGCTGGGTCCTGGTGTTAAGACAGGATTTTTGACATGGCCTTATGGGAGTGTTACCTCTACCTATAAAGTAAACTTGCAGAATGTACAAATTGACATTGAAGCTTATCCTTTTAGTTTTTTTATTCATGTTTGAGCTTGGGATGTAAACATCACAGGCAAAGTCAGCATTTATTGACAGCATTGATCCATTAGAGATAGGGGTACTGTGCTGTACTGGTGGATTTGAGTGACCCTGGGAATCCTCAATACTGATTCTGGATCAAGTTAAGTTTCGTCGTTCATGTCAACCAGTCTAGGAAACGGTTTCCTGATTATCATCTACCACTGCTTTTCACTGATAAATCACACAGCTGCAGGTGGAACACTGCCAAAGAAAGCATGGTGGAAAGCAAGAGTACAGAACTATAGGTGTGAAAATTAAATGCCTATCAGTAGAAGTGGCTTGATGGAACATAGTTGCCAGTCTGTACTTAGAATCATAGAAATCATAGAAACCCTACAGTGCAGAAGGAGGCCATTCGGCCCATCGAGTCTGCACCGACCACAATCCCACCCCACATATTTACCCGCTAATCCCTCTAACCTACGCATCCCAGGACTCTAAGGGGCAATTTTTAACCTGGCCAATCAACCTAACCCGCACATCTTTGGACTGTGGGAGGAAACCGGAGCACCCGGAGGAAACCCACGCAGACACGAGGAGAATGTGGAAACTCCACACAGACAGTGACCCGAGCCGGGAATCGAACCCGGGACCCTGGAGCTGTGAAGCAGCAGTGCTAACCACTGTGCTACCGTGCCGCCCATAAGCTGGTCAGCTGGTCAGGAAACTAACACAAGAGAAAGTCATTGTCATCATTCTATTTGTTACTGACATGATAACATTTGAAGGGATGACCATCACACAAAAGGCCCGATTTTACTATTGCGTCGCGCCCATTTTCGGGCGCGAAAACGTGGTAAAGTCGGGTGTGAGGCCATTAATGCAATCTGCGCCCGCATCCGCGCAGATTGCCACTTTACCGAAACCCGGGAATGGCGGTAATTTGATTCGCGCCCAAAACGGGCGCAACGGAGATTTAAATGCATTTGTATGCATATAAATTGAATTAATGAACTGCCCGCCCACCTTTATCAGCCTCTCCCCCTTTATCACCGCTTTTGCCAATCCGGAACCGCGCCATAATGGACCTGCTAAATAAAAGTCTGAATCGGGCGCTCCAGCTGCTGAAGAGCGTGTTCAGTGCTTCCAACGGCTCTCTGACTCAGATCAGTGGTGGGGGGGGGGGGGAGGAGGGAGGAGGGAGGCGGGTCAGATGTATCTCTGGTGGAGGGGGGGGGTGTGGACGGCTGATCGTGTCTGGTGGGGAGGGAGGAGGAGGCAGGTCAGATGTTCCTCTGGGGGGTGGGGGGGTGAGTGAGTGAGGCCAGACCATTCTCTGGGGGGGTGGGAGGGGGTGATGAGTGAGGCCAGATCATTGTCTGGGGCAGAGGGGGGAAGGAGGGAGGCCCAATCGCTCACTGGTGGGGGGGGGGGGGTCAGATGGATCTCTGGTGGGAGGGGTCAGATGGATCTCTGGTGGGGGGGCAGAGGTAGGGGGGTCCGCTGCCACTCTGCGGGCGATTGGTGGGGGGGGGGCGGGGGCAGGGGTGGCGATCGGTCTGGGTAGTGGGGGGGGTGGATAAGGGGGACAGTGATGTGTGTGGGTAGCGGGGGGGGTGGATAAGGGGGACAGTGATGTGTGTGGGTAGTGGGGGAGGTGGATAAGGGGGACAGCAATGTGTGTGGGCAGTGGGGGGAGTGGATAATGGGGACAGTGATGTGTGTGTGCACCATCGCTCCCGCTTGTCGCTCCCGGGCCGCTTTCTCGGCTTTCTGAGGCCCGGGAGCAATCTGACACGGCGCGCTTTATCATTTTTTTTTCCAAATGCGCATGCGCAGTTCAGAGCTCCGATCGTTCCGGCCACGCTAAGTCCCGCCCACAGCGCGAATGGGACTGGTGATGTTTTTTTCAGGTTGAATGCATATGGGGGCGCCTGAAACCAGATTTCCAAGTCGGATCTGCATTACGCCCAGATTCAGCACTTAGAATGAAAATTGTAAAATCAGGCCCAAAGTCTTGACTCCACAAAACGGTCACCCTCCATTTCATGGTGTGGTGATATCACTGTGCTAAAACAAACCAAGAACAGATTTAATGGTCCGAAGTTAGGAATTTGTGAGGTTCAGTAGCGGCCATCAGTAGCTATAAAACTGTATACCACCATAATTTATAACTTAATACATCCTTTACTCTTTTGTCAGCATTAAGCCAAGATGCAAACCTTGATTAAATAGGAGATTTTAGGAAATGTGCCAAGAGCAACACCAAATGAGCTATCAACATACATAACCTCAAGCTACCTGCACATGAAACATGAAAAACAACTTTATAGACTAGAGTTAAGCAGTCCACAATTAGGGGACAAAAGCAAAGTAGCCTCCCTACCACAAAGCTTAATAATGATGGCAGACATTCAGGCTTCAACTGGGAGGAGGAGAACCCATGAACCTTCCCACCCTCAATTATGACGAACAGTGGGAAACAAGGCTGAATGTTTCGAAGCAACTTCAGTCAGAAGTGCAGAGTGACTAATTTTAGTTGACACTCTCCTAGTGTCCCTACCAGCAGATGTGTATGTATCCAGCCAGTTCACTCTATTCCATGGCACATCTACACAATGGGTGAGTGCAGTGGACACAGCAAAGACTATGAGCCCTGATAATATTCTAGCTGTAGTGCTGAAATTTTGTGCACCAAAGTTAGCTCCTCAACCTCCCCTGCCATCCAAGTGTTCAAGTGTAACTATGGAACCTGCATCAGCATATTCAGAGGGTAAATAGCTCAGCTAAGTCCGACGCATAAAAGAAATTCCAGAGTCAATTATTACCTTGCCAAGCTTCTCTCAATCATAGATATTCAGCTACTCATCAATAAACTATACAGGTTGAGTTCCACCATGATCATTCCTGGCAGGTTATGCTGATCTCCTAGCAGAACACCAGCATGAGATTTCCAAAACCCCATGGAAAATGGTTGTCCCTGAAAAGTCCAGGTAGCGGTTTCCTCACTTAGAAGACTCCCTTTCTCAACCTCTGGTTTGGGAGGCTGCATGTTGAGTGAACGGAGGCTTATTGTCTTCTGCATGAGAAATTATGGACCCCGTCAATGATATCTGGGCCACACAAGTGATGGTGGACCATCATGCATCTACTGACATCCACAAACTTTAGGCAGGTCAATGGTTGAAGAGATCACGGCTGAATTTGAAAATAGAGCATCCCCTCACCTCGGCTCACAGCTGAGTGCCACAATTCCAGTGGCACACATGTGAAGGTGGGTGCCAGAGATAAGCTTAAAGTGGCACTGATGTCCATCTATCCATGAAAATTATCTGCCCATCCTTGAGGGCATTGTCAGGCATTATTTCATTGTCACTGCCATGAAGAACTTTGTAGCTATGTAAAGCATAAAATATTAAAGAAAAAGTATGTGAATTTTTAGAGTGGCTTGGAGTTTAAGCACGAGGGATATATATTTTGAAGCCTCTGTGGAATCCCTGACAAAAATGTATTTTATTAAAAGATACTTTGAAGTGATTCAAAATGGCACTAATGTTCCATCAGAGTGTCTCGCTGTCCACACCGTTTGCATGTGATAAATGGTTATATGGCAAAATCACGATGCAAGTTTAATAATCAAAGGACCAGTAATGTGCAAAACATCTGAAAGCTTTTGGCATTAAAAAATCAATATCATCAGATGTTGTTTGCTTTAACTCTGCATTCTTTTACAAATCCTTGTCACACCTTTTTCATCTGTTACCTAATTGCTGTTTCATAAACATTTCAAAATTGCTGAATAAATATCACCAGATGCTGTGTGATTCCCTCTTAAGACACTTCAGAACTGCTTTACCCGACATGTTCCATGGGAAATTAAAGCAAGGCACTGCCGCTGCATGACAACTACTCTTGCTGCTAGCCCATAGCACTGTCAATCCTGTTTTTCATGGAGGAACAAAGTGTGTTTTAATCAACGCTTCACAATAATATGATTGGGAACGGATAATTGAAAACAATGTAATTAATTAATGACTGATGACTGTCAGAATCAATATACTGTACACACGCGGTATTAGAATTTCCAAACAATAGCTAACCCACAGAGAACAGTCTTTCAGATATGCATTTGACCTTATCAGGGAAGCAGCATTTATCCTGGTTTCTACTTCTTGTATGCAGAGTCAAATGCTGCAACAATGTGACAATGCTACGCACGGTGTCCTGCATCCATCCTATCTTTGTTAAGTTACTTACTTTATCTACCTCAGGAAGATGAATGGTTGTTGTTCCCATTCAAATAAGTAACTTTGTGGTCTGGAATCCAGCGCTCAACTGACTGAATTGTCCTCCTTCACTGTGGTGTTTGGAAGGATTCAGATAATGGGACTATATCCCCAGTGATGTAATTGGTGAGCAGTCCGGCTCTGCTGACGATTTGCACACAGCCAAAAACTCCACAAGACAGGAGGATTTTTTATTTCGATATGCCTTGTGAATAATTTAAATGGATGCAAATTGGGCCCAGGGTAAATTCCCTGAGGTCCTGCACTTTTGTGTGCATTCTGAAATATCCCCTGACCTTAACTGATTTCTTGGAGCAAGATAAAAAGGCTACGGATGACTTCAGTCTATTGAGTAAATGACTGAACAAAAATATTTAACAATAGGTGATCGTAGACAAGCTGCTTTCAATCCTTGCTCCTCAAAGCTGCCAGAGCATAGTTGATGTTGTCTTTTGATGTTTTTGATGTCCACTCTTCTCTGGCTACTTCTCTTGCTCTGCTGTGTGGCCCTGAGGTTGCTAACTTTATAATTTCAGGGGTTGTGTGTAGTTCTGCACTTTTTGATTTTTGATTTGATTTGATTTGATTTATTGTTATCATATGTATTAGTATACAGTGAAAAGTATTGTTTCTTGCACAGTATACAGACAAAGCATACCATTCATAGGGAAGCAAACAAGAGAGTGCAGAATGTAGTGTTACAGTCATAGCTAGCGTGTAGAGAAAGATGAACTTAATGCGAGGTAGGTCCATTCAAAAGTCTGATGGCAGCAGGGAAGAAGCTGTTCTTGTGTTGGTTGGTACATGACCTCAGACTTTTGTATCTTTTCCTGACGGACATGTGACCTGGCTATCTGATCCTTGACTTCCTGATGCCATTTTTGCACTGTTTTCCAACAATGTGACACCAAGGTCTGTTTTTTGCACCAAACCAGCAAGCAGCTGCTCACTTTGGAAAGTCGCATTTTTTTGGTTTTACTTCATCATTTAGCTCCCTTGTAGCTGGTAACAGCACAATTAGCCATCATAAAATTCAGAATTTATGCATAAACAATAAAAATAATATATTAATCCAAAAGAATAAACAGCATGTGCACAAGTTCTCACAAGTCCTCACCTCAAGGATGAAATGCGTCCTTGAGATGCGTCACTGCTTGGTGTATAAGCTTTTCATAAGCGGTAGGGAAATTTCTGTTTGGCCAGGCCAAACTAGTCAAATTCAGGTTTACTCGTATAATCTCATATCGTACATCATTTTAGAGGTCACCCAGATCTGGAGAAACTAACAGGCATTTGCGTGGACCATTCTCTTCTAATGGACAGTCAAGTCTGTCTACCTTTGTTTCCCAACTACCTCAGCGTAGCTCACACTGCATTGTGACTGATGGTTCCTGCCAACATATGGTACAGCCAGGTGGCTACTCATTTGATTCTTCAGATGGTTTTAACAAAACAGTTAAAACCATCTTAATGTTGAGGCTGCACGTCAAATAAAAGATTACCAACCTGCCTTGTCTGAACAAAAATTGAGGAGAAGCAGACATATTGGTAGAAGTTTTTTGGCCGTTCACGTCGGCGGAATCTTCCGGTCCGACTGACGGCGCACCCCTTGATGCAATATCAATCAAGCAAAGACTAGTTTGTATGCAAGAACAAATAGGCTTTTATTAGCAAAAGACTTGGAGCACACCCATGCCGATGAACTGGTCCAGAGACTGAGGCAGGGGGGTGGGGAGCAGTCACCTTTATACCTGGACCAGGGGGGGAGGAGTCCCAGGCAGGGCCGTCAGGGGCATGTCCAGGCATGTCACACACACACAGGCAATAAGCTTAACAGTGGTTTACCAGACCCCTGCTGCAGGTTTCATGACGGCATTCAACAGATAATCCCGTTGACAATGGTGAGACTCGAAGATCTCACCGCAGGTCAATGGCGAGCCGCCTCCCAGGTTGCATGGTAAATCCCAGCCATTCTTTTCCACATGACTGCCATTTAATGTTTAAAAGGAATCCCATTTAAATTGAAGGAAAGAGGTTGCATTTGTACAACCTCAGCGCATCCCAAAATATTTTGGAGCCACTGAAGTACTTTTTTTTAGAGTAATCAGTGTTTTAATGTATGAAATACAGCAGCCAGTATATGCACAGAAATCTCCCACAAGCAGTAATGAGATAATGACCAGATAATGTATTTGTTTTCAGCGATGTTGATTGAGGGGTAAATGTTAGGTTGAACGCAATGACAAATTCCCACAATCTTCTGTGCAATAGTGGCATGCTGTCCTTTATGTTGATTGAGAGGGCAGAAAGGTCTTCATAGAACATCTTCTCCAAAAGACTGTCCAGCAGTCCCTCAGTGCTGGAGTATCAGCTGGGTTCTTTGGTGGTCAAGGCTTTGGGCTGAGACTTAAGTTGACAGTGTTCTGACAGTAAAAGATGGGCGGCATGATAGCACAGTGGTTAGCACTGCTGCTTCACAGCTCCAGGGACCTGGGTTCGATTCCCGGCTTGGGTCACTGTCTGTGTGGAGTTTGCACATTCTCCTCGTGTCTGCGTGGGTTTCCTCCGGGTGCTCCGGTTTCCTCCCACAGTCCAAAGATGTGCGGGTTAGGTTGATTGGCTATGCTAAAAATTGCCCTTAGTGTCCTGGGATGCATAGGTTAGAGGGATTAGTGGGTAAATATATGGGGGTAGGGCCTGGGTGGGATTGTGGTCGGTGCAGACTCGATGGGCCGAATGGCCTCTTTCTGTACTGTAGGGTTTCTATGATTCTATGATACTGTGGCTAACTGAGCCATGGCTGACATGGAATTCCAAGTTGCACCTGAAACTTCAACTTAGCTCAATAGGTTGAAATAGCATCTGTTTGATGATGAAATCGGAAAGCGTGTTGGTGTCACAAAATAACCCAACTTAATTATATTCCTGAAGTCCCACCAGTCATAGAACAGATGGTCCCTGAGGAAAATGCGATGAATTGTAAAAACAATTTTAAAATGCAGTCGGGAGATTGGAATAGGAAAGAAATGAATAAATTCCCCCATTCCATTTTAACAACCCTCTCACTGGGTGGGATTTTATGGCATCTTCCAATCCCACTGATATAAATGGGGTTTTGGTTACCTTCCACTTTCCGCCACTGGGGAACGCGCCATGGGGGTCGCTATCAGTGGGACCCGAAGATCCTGCTGGCAGGAAGGGGGTGGAAAGTTTCAGTCAATGTTTCATTTTCACCAAGTAGGGGGAGTTAAAATTGACATCTTTTCACTTTCTGCCACCCCATTTATGAGTGGAAATGGACCTCAGTATGTCTGTCATGCTTATGGAAGGGAGGTGATGACATGTGTAAATATTGCCTGCTCTCACCTCCATTCCATGTTCGATCCAGGAGTCTCCTCCAATCTTTCCAATGCAACACGAGATTATCTTGTTGAGGCAGTACTTCATCTATTAGTGCGACTGACATGTGTCACCCTATGACCATAGTTGCTTTGGTAACAATAGTAACAATTGATTTGTTGTTCTGTTTTTATTGGAGCTGCTGAATATTTGACCCTCTCTTCAGCTTTATGATGGGGTCTTAAATATTTACTCCTTTATTTTTAATATTTATATTTTTCTGCTATATGCAGTGTGAAAATAACAGGAACTCAGATGGTTTAAACAGCGTACCAGCACAAGTTCTGTTGATAGATTTCAAAAGTTGGAAGCTCTCATGCTGATTTTTCACGCTGTGCAAGTGTCAAAAGCCAAAATATGACACTTGTGTTTCTTTTAATGATTCTGATACTTAAGTTTTTCTTCATAATATCTTTTCTAGGAATTGAGTTGTCAGAACCAGTTTTCCCTGGTTAAAGGCTGATGGATTGCTTAGATTTTTAATTCTGTTGTGACAGGTCCCTGAGTAAGTTTCCCACATTTGCTACCCTCCACCCCCTCTGTGGGAACTATCTCGACATGAGCCCCAATTTGTTGAATTCTGGATAGAATACCCCCAGATTGTTATGCCCTCAGGTGAGGAAAGATGAACTGGCTCCCTTTCTTTCTTCAACCCCCTCACTTGGTCGCAACACGATTACTTCAAAAGGATCTCTTCTCTTGCGGCTACACTTTCCAATCCAAATTTATGTTTCAAAGGGAGCCAATTTAGCCAGGTTTTCTTGAGTTAAAGGAAGAGTGAGTTTATCAGCTAATAAAACTTGAAAAAATACTATAATGCATGGCACGGTGGCACAGTGGTTAGCACTGATGCTTCACAGCACCAGGGACCTGGGTTCAAATCCGCACTGTTTGTGCGGAGTCTGCACGTTCTCCCCGTGTCTGCGTGGGTTTCCTCTGGGTGCTCCAGTTTCCTCCCATAGTCCAAAGATGTGCAGGTTAGGTTGATTGGTCATGGTAAATTGCCCCATAGTATCAAGGGGATTAGCAGGGTAAATACCTGGGGTTAAGGGGATAGGGCCTGAGTGGGATTGTGGTCGCTGTAGACTCGATGGGCTGAATGGCCTCCTTCTGGACTGTAGGTATTCTATGCATGCACGTGCATGCACACAGATTAGAAATGAGAAGTCAGTCCAAGAATAAGGAAAAATATATATCTGAATCAGTCTTTGGCTTGTCCATGAGGGGTAAATGTTGTAGTTGTTTGAGATTTGTGGTTCCAATAGTGCTGAATTCATTGTTGTATACTTGTTTTTTTAAGACAGAAGAGTTCTGCAGTTTAGCTGAGAGGGGTTACCCTACTTCATTTTCAACTGTGCCTTTGTTGGCTTGGCTGCTTCCAGCAACCAGAGAGAGAAAGTGAGGCTTTTATTTTTACCTGCCAGAGTAGGAAGGAGCTCTGCTGTCTTCAACCAAAAGAGAAAATGCTGGAAAATCTCAGCAGGTCTGGTAGCATCTGTAAGGAGAGAAAAGGGCTGACGTTTCGAGTCCAGATGATCCTTTGTCAAAGCTCTGCTGTTTTTCTTTGTTTCTGTGTTACACATTATGACACACCCAGCACTAGCCCACACTGACCAAGTTTGCAGCTGGCTTCCTGTATATTCCTGGAAAAGGGGAGAATCCACAACAGGTCTGGGACATAGCTCATGGGATGTGATTCCGGCTGGAGCTGATAATCAACTTCCATTATATCACCCGGGAGCTTTGTGCCATTGATATGTCCCTATCTGGAAAAAGTATGTGATATTCCATTGTCTCTCAGGACTGGGTATTATCCGCACAGGAAATTCTCAGACAGTCACTGAATTTACATTCTCAGAATTTACATCCTCACCCATCTTTGGCTTGTATGTCCATTTTTTAAACCAAATGTCTTATTTAGAAGTTCGATATGTCCATACGTAATTTGGAGCTTTGATTCATCATCATAGCAATCCAAATTATCATCCATTTTGTGTAGTAAGATGAGTTCTTAGAAGCTATCTGCATGAATCCAATGCCAAAAATCGACACAATCCCTCTTAAGGTCAACTGGGAGCCTGATATCATCATATTAATGGTATTTAGGGATGTAACCCAGCGCTCTGACACATTACCCCAACTTCTACTCCAAAGGTTTCTCGCAAATGTATCACTGAAGTAGCTATAGCATGCTATTAGTAGCTGCTATTTTCTGCTGCTGCTTATGATTGGTATTATTTTCTTTACATATTTGTTTGAACCATAACTTTTGCAATGCGCATCACTCAGCTCGGCTCAAAGTGTAACTTTACATTAAAGATATGAATTTCCTAATAGCATTAACTTATTTTTAATACTATGAAGGACAAGCTATGAGATCATGGAAAAAGCTAGGCTGAAGTATTATGATGAGACTTCTCAGGAGAACCATTTTTCCCGTCACTTACACCTGCTCAACTCTCCACAGAACACCAAGATTCTAATTAACTATCAGTGCCTTTGAAGACTGCACTTCCCTTTGAGATCATTGGTGAAATATACCAAAGCAGTCTGAGGATCTACAGCCTTTCTGACAAGAGAACAACACTCTCTGTAATAGTCAAGGTCACCAATGGCATTTTTCTTTACCATTGGGTCCTTCCAGGCAGCAAATGCTATCTTTTGCCACATTTTTGGCCAGTTTCTCAACATAACATTATGCAAGATATTAATCTTCTAATCAATAGGACTCTGCAATTTTTAGCCTCCCCAAAGGAAGCAGAGTGAGCGATTGAATTCTGCACATTGGTAGGGTACCTAAAGATGCAAGGGGGACAAAATGCATATGTATTCAAAGTTCCAAAAGACAACACCCTCAGTTTTATACATTGGAATTTGTCTCATTCTGTTCCTGTGCAATGCCAATCATTGTATTCTGCAGTTCACACCATATATTGCTGGTATTTCCCAGGGGTGAAGACTGATGAGATGTCTTCATTTTCACCCTGTCCTGGAAGTCCATTTTACTCTGTTCCACCTAGTCCTTCAATGGCTTATGCAATTTCTAATAGCACTCTGACACCTGACATAAGTAAAACTAAGTTATTTTTTGCCACCGCAGTTATACATGTCTTCTTTTCTGTTGACCTTTTAGCTGTTTTAACAAGAAATTATGGTTCTTTGACATGTGCTGGATACTTGTCTTGGTTCCCCTGGGAATTATTTGTTTTATTGTATAAAAATGTTTTTTTTTTTGCCCTTGTACATAGCCATATTGGCTTTGTTACTTTTGACATATGAAACGTTTGGCTTCTGTAATGATTTAAATCAGGTCACCAAGGTTGGCCTATTGGGAGTATGAACTCCCTGATTAAGGATCTAATTGATGGGCCAATCTGGGAGTCTTTGCCTTGTACTTAACTGGGAGTGTCAGTTCCTCTGACACCCCCGGGGATAGACTGCTAACTGATAGCATTCTGTGTACTGCTGTTAGAGTTGTAAATAAAGGGATCTTGGTGAAGGGACATCTGCCTCCGCTGACTTATTGCAACTTCCATATGCATTCAATTCTTACTCAGTGTGATAGAGTTGACCAATTTGCCAAATTCAAGTCTCTGACAATTTTAAGATAAATGGTCACTTCTACTGTTCCTCGTCCTAAGTTCAACCTGTAGAGACCACTAATTATGAAGAGAGATAAGTGTATGTTACTTTGTCAATTGAAGATTGACTTTATTAACAAAGCTGGTAGCGGTTAAGGATGGGAAGAATGACATTAATACAACCTTAACTGAGAGTGACACTCAAAACCTCATATTTCTCACTCTTGGGAACCGATCTGTCACATTATCTTCTATCCTTTGTTTACCAGTGTTTGTGTGTATTTCAGATATCTTCTCTTCTTCACAATTCTTTGATTTTGGATGTACATCTTAGCTGAGGAGCCATGCCTTCTTTATACTGCATTCTGTTTTCACTCCTACATCAAAAAAGCCCCAATCAGCAGAGGGATAGATTAAAGTAATCATTGTTTTGCCCAATCTTCTATTCAAGTTGGTGTCAATTTAAAATCATGACTTCTTGTACACACATGGGTTTATTGACATGTTTTTTTTCCTCATCTTTTGTAGTCATTGCTTGATCCAATCCGTTCGAGTGGTATCAATTAGAACACTCCATCACAGACTTGGGGTCGTTGACAGTCCTTTCTATAAATCATCATGGCCATTGATGTTGTATATGACACCAACATCTCTTCTGCTTTGAAGCCTAAGCTCGCTGATATTAATGATATTGCTTTAAAATCTCAGCATTTTCTCAGAAGCTGCCACACATGGCAGACAAAGCATGCTTTCTGAATTTACTGAAGCAGCAAAATCAATTCAATTTTGATAAAATGAGCCTTTTGTAATCTGCTCTAGAATCCTCCCTGCTGTCACAGTCTCCAAGATGTTCTGCAGGTCACAGAAACTGTACGCACTTTAATTTCCATTTGACTATGGTCTCAACAAATGTCAGATGTGATCCTATGTGGTCAGGTTTACAAACTAGCTGATCATAGATCATAGAATCCCTACAGTGCAGAAGAGGCCATTCGGCCCATTGAGTCTGCACCAACTCTCTGACAGAGCCTCCCAGCCAGACCCTCTCCCCTGCCCTATCCCTGTAATCCCACACATTTTCCATGGCTAATCCATTGAACCCACACACTTGGGACACGAAGGGGCAAGTTAGCATGGCCAATCTACCTAACCTGCACATCTTTGTACTGTGGGAGGAAACTGGAGCACTCGGAGGAAACCTACGCAGACACAGGGAAAACGTGAAAGCTCCAAACAGACAATAACCTGATGCCGACATTGAATCCAGGCCCCTGGCGCTGTGAGTTAGCAGTGCTAATCACTGTGCCACCAAACCGCCTGCTATCAGATCACTCCAGATAGCATGCACTATCCTTAAAAGGGTTTTGCTGCCTTCATCTTTGGGCTTTTACCTTAGCCAACAACATTGCCAGAGATCCATTTGAGAATCTCGGGTCTCTTCCTGCTGCCGATCCAATGTTGCCACTATTCTTTTTCTGGTTACCCAAAAATGACTTTGTCCCTTGAAGTGACTGCAGTAGTTTAAGACGACACCAGTATTTCCTTTGCCTGCAGAAGAGGTAAAGCTGTTGTGAGTAATGCCACAGTGCACAGCAAATAACATTCCAGGAGGAACCGATAGTTCATTAGCTATGGTATAGTGTTCTTGCAATGCTGCTCATCAAGCAATGGGATAAGTGCCAGGATTCACCAGGCCCGCTAGCTCCTGGTGGGAATCCTGTCAGTCCGGTGAACCTGGCATCAAGGCTAAAACGGGAATCACGCCATGTGCCAGATAAATCAAGATTCTCACGGCCTGCTCTGGACTATAAAGTGCTTTATATGCATTGTGGTTAGAAAAGAGGGGGTGAAACCTCATAATTTATCCAACCTGCCAATGAAAGGCAGATGTTTATAAACATTCTGGTTAGGAACACAGGCAGCACTTGAGAAGTATTCAACAATGAAGGCGAAGAAAAACATAGATAGTTCCTGGTTAGTGGGTAAATGATCCAACCTGTCAATCAAAGCACTTCAAAGGAGACAGCCCCACCAGATGCTACTCTTTAAAGTTAAAGGTTGAACTCCCCAGCAAAATGCAATCCCTGCTGTCCATCAAAGCATTCCAAAGAGGTTTCAGAGCAGCTGAGCCTTATGACAGACAGCGAGAGGATCTCCCTCCTAAAACTGACAGGTCCTTTCTATAAAAGCACTTCCAATTGAGGTCATTTAACACCTGCAGCTTATGACATTGACCAGGGCCAATCCCTATTGTGGAATGAAGTGCTGAGATGATTTTAAAGGCTTCCAGCTGTTCAAGGGACATAGATGTCAAAGAGACCAGGACACTTCAAAGGTTTTAAAGGGCAGAGGCAATGATGAATATCTTTACTGGAATGGTGTCTGAGTTCACCATTCTGAAACTGAACAATATCTTCCCCAGGGCAACAAGGACAAGTGCTGCCACTAGCACCCATTCCAGAGGAGAGTTCTGAGGTCAACATATTCCTTCAACCAACCGCCAGGTCCCTGCCAGGGTGTCAGTGCAAGGCTCGCACTGCCAAGGGGTGGGGCATGAAGGGGGGACCAGAGGAGCAGCGTGATGGGAGGTGGTTCCTGAGGGGACCCCGTCTTGAAGTGTCTCTCTTGTGGGGGGTGAGGACTTGGGCTGGGGGAGGGGGAAGGTGGGATCACCCTGATGCCTGTGTGGTGTGGGGGACAGTGACCTGTTCTTTCAGTGGTGGGGGGGGTGGAAATGCCCCTCTGTGCTGAGGGGTTGGTGGTGCTCCCCTAGTCAGTGGGGGCTTCCTTGTCCATTGTGGGGGGAGGAGGGCCTGTCATGAATGCCGGCAGAAACCAGTCCAGTTTGCCTGATGGCAGGAGCAGTTAGAGTGCAGTAGGGGGAAATCACATCCAAGATTCAAGATCTATGGGCTGGATTTAAGTATGTGACATAGTGGAAGCTGGTTCCAGTAGCGCATGGGAAGCCATGCATTACCAAATGACTGTATGTTTGCAGACCAATTAACATCATAGAACATGATGTCGACTCATAACTTCAACTGCAACCTTTAAAGGGATGCTCCTAACACACCATCTTATCTTCTAGAATCCTTTACATTCTAGAACAGTTCCCAAAGATTGGGAAATCTAATCCCATAATTTAAAAAGAAGGAAGAGGGAGAACGGGACACTGAAGGTCAGATAGACAAACATCTGTAGCAGGCAACATCCTAAAATCTATTATTAGGGCAAGTGGTAACAGGGCACCTGTGGAAAAAATAATAATTCAGATTTATGAGGGTGTTTTTGCTAGTTTTATTCTTATTTGACTTTCTGTGGTCTCTTGATAACAAGTGAAGGGCTTGCTAGACTATTTCAGAAGGCAGTTAAGAGTCAACCACATTGTGTGGGTTTGGAGCTGCCAGGCCAGGCAGGGGCAGAAGATTTCCTTCACTGAAGGACATTAGTGAACCAAATGGGTTTTTGCAACAATGCGATATGGTCGCCGTGACTGAGACTAGCTTTGAGCTCCAGGTTTTACTCATTCAATTTAAATTCCAGCAGGTGCCATGGGGCTGATTTGAACTCTGGTCCCCTGGGCCCACTAGTTTAATACCATTAACATTGTGGCACAGTCCCCCATGATTAAGTGATACGGGGATAGCATGGGAAGGTTATGTTGAGGTAGATTAGCCACGAGCTTAAAATTGCCACCCTTCCTCCATTCCCTCACTGACCCATTTTTCTCCATCCCTATGGAATTTCCCCTCATTTGCCTACAGTCAATCCTGACCTCACCACTTTCTGTGCTTAAAAACCTATGTTTTTCACGGTGTCTCCAGCTTTCCTTTTGACTTGTGAATCATTCGTAGGCTCTCACTGCGGAGTTCAGCTTCATAACATTCATTACCATTCGAGGGAAAGTGCTGTAGGGTGAATCTGAATAAATTATTGTTTTTTTTATAGATCTATGGTTACGGAATTTTGAATAGTATCTGAAATACCATTGCGTGCTTTCCCTATTTTCTGATATTTTCCTTCCGTGGATTTTGTATTACCAGGAAACCTCAATTCCTTTCATTTATTTTCGCATAAATGTCGTCTCTTTTTATATAAAAGGCTCTCAAACCAGTGCCAGCAATGTATCATTAATTAAAAAGACATCATTTCTATGGACTGCTGCAGTCACGCTTTGGAAATGCATTTCATTGTCAGTCTTGATGAGCCGATTTTTTTTTAAACAACTGTTTATTTATAGCATACAATGGATAGGATCAAAAGATATAATTTTTGCAACAAATCATAGTTAGGGAATGGATTTTTATGAAGATTGCTCGCTACATTTTGCATAATCTGCAATAAAATGCCTTTTTATTTGTGCGATATTAAACCATCTCAGCTCTCGCAGTCTCTGAATACAATCATCTTCACTCCTATATTTTAGCTGCTATCTACCAGCATGACAACTTCTCTGCTTTTGACTTTTAAACTTCTCAGTTTCCAGAATTTAATAATATCTCCTCACAAGATTGTAATACTGACTCATATTTATTCCACCAGCAGCGTGTACATATTTTAAAAAAGAGCAAACAACTGGTGTCTAAAATTTAGAAAAATACCATAACAGCATCTGAATCTTAAAAAGCCACTGTGAGGGCAGTAGAATATTAAGAGGCAGCATCAAAATATTGAAGCAACTTCTAAGCAGAACTCTTAAAGAGAATCTTATAGGTTAAACTTGAGGCAAAACTTTTACTTTCACTGTGCAGACCAGTAGAGAGAGATGAAGAGAAAGAGACAGCAAGCTCACTAATTGACTGTCTTGTGGAGATTGTTCAATTCTTGCTTTAGTTTATTTTTATCCAAATTCCTTGGTGAGCTAGTTATGCACTCTGGGATGGTTGAACCAGTTTTAATTTGAAGATGGTTTGAGGCGAATGTAAACTGGGCAAAAATCCATCAAACTGTGCTGAACACATTACGAGGACAATTATTTTCTGTTGAAGCCATCAGGTGTCTCAAGAGTTATGATCGATTCACAGGAACGCAGAGGCTCTATGATACAAACTCGGGGAGAGAGGAACACAAATGATTTGTCACTAATGAATCTGGGCTGCTGCTTCGCAAATAAATATAGATTAAGAAATGGTTAATGGGCTTATCAGACTCATTTCTTCCACAATTAGGTTGATCACAAATGCTATTTAGTCCTCAGCAAAAGTTTTGTAAAGTCTCGCCCTACACCCAGCCAAACGTATCCCTCCCTTATGGAGCGTTGCTCCATGATTCCAATGATGCAGAATCCACGAGATTACCAATGGGTGTGTTAAATGCCATTCCAACTAAGCTCCTTCTTTTCAAAAAGATGTCAAAACAATATTACTTGTTTTAGCTAAGAGGAGTGGAGTCTATACCACATATTTATCACCCTGTGAGAAAATAAAATAAATCACATTTCCATTCCTGCTTGAACTTCATTAAATGTAAACAAACAGTTTGAGTTGAGTAACTTGTTTTCATCTATATTGATTACACTTCACGGCAAGTTAAAAGCCTGATTCAGGTGGTGCAGTGGCACAGTGTTTAGCACTGCTGCTTCGCAGTGCCAGGAACATGGGTTTGATTCCAGCCTTGGGTGACTGTGGAGTTTGCACTTTCTTCCTGTGTCCATGTGGGTTTTCTCCTGGTGCTCCGGTTTCCACCCACAGTTCAAAGATGCACAGGTTAGGTAGATGGGCCATGCTAAAATTTTGCCCTGTATAGGTTAGGGAATGAGAGGGGTAAAAGTGTGGAGTTATGCGGATAGGGTGGGGAGTGGGTTTGGGTAGGATGCTCTGTTGGAGGGTCAGTGCAGACTCAATGTGCCAAATGGCCTCTTTCTGCACTATATGGATTCTATGATTTCTATGGTTTTATGTTGCCTTTAATTCCCTATAAAGCAATTTTCATTCCATGAGTCTGTCCTTATAAAATAAATTTTGAAGTTCCATGTTACTTCCATTTGAACTTATCTGAAACATTTTTAGCATCTATCATCAGTGTATTTTTCATGGTAAAATGCACAAGCGTAAACACAATATGGAAAGCATTTCACTAAACTCTATGAATTTGCTTCATTTCATTATCAAATGTCCTTGACATGCATCTCAGTTTATCTTATTTTTTTAAATGAAGAAATCCGGGTAAAGGACCAAATTCTGTAATCTAGGTCACCACAAAGGATGAAAGGAATGGTGGTAAATCTGAAGGTCGTGTGCCTAATCTGGTTGGTCAAAGTCTCACCTTGACTGGACATCTTCAGTAAATAATTAACAATGAGACCCAAATGTTTTTCTATTTCCACCTTTTCCCATGAACATCCCTCTTTGTCATGTGCCCGCATTTCCCCACATTTGAAGTCATCGGCCACAAACTTTGATTGTGTAATCCTGGTATTTTCAGTGCTATGGGTACAGTGCTATTTGGTCCTTTACCCGGATTTCTTCATTTAAAAAAATAAGATAAACTGAGATGCATGTCAAGGACATTTGATAATGAAATGAAGCAAATTCGTAGAGTTTAGTGAAATGCTTTCCATATTGTGTTTACGCTTGTGCATTTTACCTTGAAAAATACACTGATGATAGACGCTAAAAATGTTTCAGATAAGTTCAACTGGAAGTTACATGGAACTTCCGAAATTTAGGCATAGTTCTCTCATCTGTAACTATGTTCTGTGGTGGGTGTGGGGATGGGGAATATTTCCTACTGCAGAAGTTGATGGGAGGCCAAGCATATCTTCCAGCCCCAACTATATGCCACAGCAGGACAGGTATGACCCATTATTTTATTTGGATGCCATTTGAAAAGGCTTCCAACATCGCTGACCCATTGTTGAAGAAAGGAAATAGACCTCCTGAAAAAGAAGATGGCCAGGATTTTACCAAAAAAAAAACTAAGTTCCCAACAGGCGGGAAAACGGGAATATTTCCCACCCGTGTTTTGGGAGTACTTACCATAACAAATCTCCAACACTCTGAGCATTGCTATGCGCCTCAGCATGATTCTCTCTGGTAAGCAGGGGGTGAGGCCTATTCCCACCCAAGACGCTGGCAGCATAGCACTGAGCGGGCCACTGCACATGCGCCAATCTGTAAGTGAGGGGGTCCCCCACTCTCACTGGTCATCCTAATAGACCCCACCCCTAGTAAGCCCCACCCCCTCTGACCCCACCCCCTTGGCACTGCCTGGTGCCTAGTGGGCAGTGCCAAGGTGCCGCTTGGGTGATGCCAGTTTGCCCCTTGGGCAGTGCCAGGGTGCCAGGCTGGTAGTGCTAGGCTGGCACTGACCAAAGGGCACCTCCCCTTGCCCCCAACCTCCCGGGGTGACCTCAAAGGCCTCTGTCCCCACCAGCAGGGTGAGGACACCTGTTCCCTGTTAGTGTGGAGCAGTTGTAAGCAGTTATAAGCCAGAAACACTGTGTGGTGGGTAGATGAATCTCCTTGATGACACTGAAGCTAGAAGATCGACTTGATAGATGCTCCCCCGTCCCAGTGCTGTGGTGTTCCAGAGTCCAGGGCTGCTGGCAGCCTCTATTCAAAACTCCAAAGACAGCACCTGACATTCTTCAGGTAAATCCCAACTCCTGCATGCTACGTTGTTCCTTTGCGCCCACCATTGAGCCCATCAGTATGGGCATGGAAGAATTCCACCTGCAGTGTCCACACTATACACACATGCTTCTGATGTTGACCATGCAGGTCACTATTTGAGGCAAGTCATTAGTGAGGGCACTGGAATGTGCACCAGAAATACGCAGAGTAGGCAGATTGTGATACCAGTCAATGTGCAACAGTGCTTTGACTCTAGCCAATCCATTTATGACCTCAATATTTCAGCTAACAAGTTATCTTAACCTCCCACAGATGACAATGTATTCAACAGCAGGAAGGACCTCCCACTATTGCTCTTTCAAGCGATCATCAACCATTTTCACATTAGTCGCTGCTTGATTGTTGTTGGGTTAGCAGGTGGGTTTATTGGTTTAAACTGTTACTGAAAGTTGCTGATTGCTACAGAGTGGCAAAGGCCTTGGTTCTCATTTCAAGGATTCTGCTCAGACAACTTACTCCTAATCAGGGGTGCTGGACCTTCTATCCATTTTGGCCTGCAGTTTGACAAGGAAAATGGGGAGAGGTGTCACAAAACTAGGATTGAAGAAGGAGGAGGAGAAGGGTTCTCAGTCATAGGCCACACCCACCAAGGGTCATCAGGGAGGATCTTTCCCATCTTGACCTCTGTGAAGAGCAGAGTGTTTGCTGCCTCTGCTTCACAAAAGAATTGTTGACTGAAAGCTGGCCCCTGTTGCACTCAGACCATAGCCTCAGATCAGAGCAAAAATGCCATTTCCAGTGGCTGTCTAAGTAATTGTGGCATTCAACTTCTTCACACTGGGCTCCTTCTAAGCTGGAGTAGGTGATATCCACAACAGCTAGTTTATTATTCACTGCAGTATAATGCAGGTCACTGATCCTCAGTATGTAAAAGGATGGGAACCATTTCATCTTTGCTTTTTTAGAGATGAACAGGCAGAATGACTTTTGCCATGATAAAAGGCCATCTTAAGGGACAGAGTGCTTTGACTGCATGCACACTATTTTACATGATATTCAGAGATCTACAAGAACCACAAATGGTTCACTCCCTCGCCGTCCAACTGCTGTGTCACCATACTTAGCGAATCCTGCAGATCAATGCTAGTATCCCGACAGGGAATGTGATGAGGGGGACTCTCCAGTCCTGTCAGACGGCCCATGGGAATCCCAATGCCTCGCTGAATGGGGAGTCGGCCAAAAATTGGGATTCCCGTCAGATGTGAAGGCAATCAGGATTCACCCGACCTGCCCCGTCAGCCCCAAGCGGGTTCCCACTCAGACCAGGCAGGAATCCAAAAATTATACAAAACCTGCTAATTGTAATATGGCCCATTCAGCACTCTCCCACCATGCACCTGCCTCCCACCATGGGAAATGCACTGGGCAGGCTTTGGCGCTGGTAATGACACATGGAGTTACCTCCATGACTTCCCCCTCGGGGTCCAAGGTGCCAGGCCAGGGTATCAGTGCCAGAGTGCCAGGGAACAATGCACCTTTGACTCTGCCAAGGTGTGGAGCCTGAAGGGGGACTTGAATGGGGGTCTGAGGGAGAGTCTTAGGGGATCTGAAGGGGGTGTGCCAGAGAGGGGACGTTGGTCGGGTCACCCTCATGCCTCAGTGCTGTGGGATGGAGTGACCTGTTATTTGAGCGGTGAGGAGGGAGGATGCCCCTATTTGCTGAGGGGTATTGTGGTGCTACCCTGGTCAGTGTTTCAGGTTTGGAGGGTGGGAGGGAACCTACCTTCGATCATGGAGAGTGGGTCCTTTGAAAACGGTACCCTGATCTCAGTAAAGCTGGGCTGGCCGGTGTGATGTGTGGGATGCATAAATTTGCATCCATCAACTGGGAGAATCCCACCTGACAGCTGCTGCCAGCGGGAAACACTCCAGTTTTCACCAGATACTGGAAGTGCAAGTTAGTGCCAGTTCCTTTACCTGTTCTAGTGCTCCTTACCAATGTCTTCCCACTGGTTGCAATGTGGCTGGTGTAAAATTACTGGCTCTCAGGCCAGAATGTTACCACTATTTACATCTCAATCACTTTCCCGCTGTTTCCAACTGCACCATACTGCTAATGTCGCCCGTTCTCATCTTGGAGGCTCCCATACTGTAGACTGGCAGGGATCTGCACAGCCACTGGGAGGGCCAATCTCACCCTAGCATGAGACTCAGAGTATTAATGAAAGAGATTGCCATCCTCTGCCTCCTCCTCTGCCTGTTCTACTCATGTCACCGAACAAGGAGTGCTGCAACTACAACCCACACACTTATATATGTAAAGTCATGTTGCCTTCTGCCTTTCTGGTCCAAGCTGCTCCAGCAACTCATTACAGTGTTTCTACCAATCATGGCCAAGCAAAAGAAAATACAAAAAATCAGCTGTTTGAGTGAGCAACAGAACAGAGTTCATCCTGTTTCATGACACTTGTTGCTTCATGAGTGAATAATCAAGACATCCCATAAACATTTTGGTATCCTGGCATTGCAAGAGCCCATTGAATTTAATTATAGCATGGAAATGCACTATCAACGTCTTACAGAACATGCAGGAAGTGCGCCTGCAATGCATCAGTGAAAGGGCTAGCAGTTCTTCCACACAATAAATCATCAGGTAGCCTGGGCAATGCCACAAATCAATTAGGCATCCATGAAATTATTTTGATTTTGCACAATTGCGCTCCTTAGTTTAAGACTTTTATTTTACTAATCTTGTTGATTTTTTTTTCTGTTGGATATCAGTGAAGTTGAACTCAACATTAGCCTTCTTAAATAGGATCACTTCTTATTCATAAAATCATTATTTTCTCTCACAGTGCGAGGGTCCTTATATTTATCTAGATTAATTTCCAGTTGCATTTCTTAGCTCGTCCATCAAATTAGTCCAGATGTTTCTGAATGTCACTATTGTGCTTGTTATCTGGCCAGGATCCTTGGTGTCATGAGAAAAGTTTTGATGATAATGAAAGTATTTTCTTTCATACCTTTATGAAGAGCATGAAAATCAGAAGATCTAAAGAATTTTTCGAGTATATGGCACTACTCGTGTCACTTCGGAATTCATTCCAGCTTATTGTAACCACCTGCTTCCTTCTGTCACACCAGTTTTCAATTCAGGTAAGTAAGATCCATTAATTCCATGAAGCTTTTTTAAAATCTCTAAGCCAGATATATTTAATGTCATCAACTGCCTGCCGAAAGTCTAAGTGGATTATATCCATCAGAATGCAATTGCTAACCATTTCAGTTAACCATACAAAACAATTGACTCAATTTGTAAAAATGACTTGATTCCTGACTGAATTGTCTGTTATTTATGCATCTGTAGATGAAGTAGCATCTTGTAACATGGTTTTGATTATTTTCTCCATCAAATTACTGAATATTTTTGAGAATCCTCTCAGGAGACAAAGATAATACTAAAGGATCGACTCAAGCCCCTGTTATTAATTCAAAGATTGACTTGGATATAGTTGTTGACAGTTGCAAGTGGCAATATTGTCTAATTTTCTTTATCAACATTGATTTGAAGAGAGCATTACTGAAGCTCTACAGTTTCTGACACATTTCTGGATTTGCAAATGAATTTCTCAGTATATGGCCTTTTGTAGAAATGTTGTTGGTTAAATTCTTGTCTTGTTCTTGATTTCCTTGTCTTATATGGTCATCTCGACTGCATCTTTTCATGGTCGAAGTATTGATTTTTACCAATTCCACAATGTCATCTTTTTTAGGCCACTGTTGCACATTGTAACTGGGGAAATCTGTTCTAACACAAACACAAGACAAGCCGCTCAGTCCCAAATTTAAGTGCAAGTTTATTAAGCGATGATTCATTGCTGCTTTTTAGCTCACTTATAAATTCATAGTAAATTCAGTTTTGCTCTTCAACATTAACCCCAATCTGAGAAAGGCAACCTATTTTTCACTAGGTGACATTTCCATTCCCTGCACTTCCAAACCACTTCCTTTGGAACTAAAAATAATGGACAGTTTTTGCTAAGAACTAGACAGAGATGAATTAGATAATTTTCCACTAATGAGCCACCAGTGTTGGTGCCCAACGGACCATATTTCAACAAATATTTCTTTTGTCTGTGGAACAAACTAGTTCAAGCTCAACTTAGTGCTTGGAGACTTCACAAGATGTACATATTATCCAGTACAAATATAAATATTATTTTAGCCTTGTTCACAGACTGGTGGACAATGTGGTAAACCAATGCCGTATTTTCAGAACAAATGCTATATCTTATCAGTGCTTAAGTGGAGATTGCCTGCATTCATATTCATACTTGTATTGCCAAACAGTCATTAACAAAAGATTAGTTCTTATCAGATATTTTCCATCTGTGATGATTGTTACTCCTGAAAATGAACAGTAATGGAAATACACTCTGAATTCTAGATTAATATAGCAAAGGTGATGATTTTCTCTCACTATGGACTGGAATTTATGCTGTCCTGTGTTCCACTCAGCTCAGCAAAAAAATTAATGGTGAACCTATCCTCACTCTGGTGGGTGATCCCGCAACCGTTTAATGCTCAGAGGGCTGTTGATTGGTTTAAGGTGAGATTTTAACCCCCATCTGATTGTCTCAATCAAATAGCTTTCTGGTTCCAGCAGTGGCACAGGAAGCAGTGGGCACTGCTGGGAATAGCTCAATGATGAGGAGCCCTGGAGCTAGGGTTAAGGGTGCGAGGTGTTGGGTTGGGGATGGAGGGGAGCACGGTGGGGAGGTTTCAGTAGGGCCAGGCTAGAATACCCTGGCAAGTGGAGTGAAGGTGGGATACAAAGGGGACAGGGCCACCAGTTGGGCGGAGGGGGATGTGGCATAGAAGGAGCACGGGACGACCTAGTGAGCGAACCCTCCAATGGACTTAAGAAGCCCATTAAGGAGGTCAACCTCTTATCCATCGTAAGCCTGTGCAGTGCAAACCAGATTGGATTGTACGTGTGGGATTCTCCCATCATTAATTGGCAATGTAAGGGTCTCAATGGGCCCAAGGGATGGCAGGCTGTCTGAAGCCTCTCTCTCTGCTGATAAAATTGCAGCAGGGGACAGGGACAGCGCGTGAGCATTGGGCATGGTGCCCATGACATTTTATGGGTCCTGCTGCTTACCTGCCACAGGAGGCTGTAAAATCCAGTTTTCCTACCTTGTAAATATGCTCCTAAAATTGCATTCTTAATGTTTTTCTTATCTTGTAAATGTGCTCTTATAAAACACATTTGCAAAACTAATACATTCTGAAGTCTCTTTATAGAACAATAAATGCTTTTATAACATTTACATTGCATTAATGACTATACTTTCAAATATTACATGATCATGTGTAGATTATTACAATTGCGTGGATTGTTGGGGCAAATATTTTGACTGATCTCACAAATTCAAAACTCGGCAGTAACCCGCCAGTAACCTATTGTTTTAAAATTTAATTTCAAGCCCTCTGAGAATTTTTCATACAAACAAATAGTCTTCTGCAAAACAAAATCGCGTATCTTCCAGTACAAACGAATCATGCAAGCTTTAAGGATTTTTGTTAACCAAATCAAAAGTGCAGGTTTTTTAAAAAGATATAGGAATTTCAAATTCAATTTGCTCATCCATATTTATTTAATTTGCATCTGTTACATCATTCCAATAAATTAATTTGTGTTCTAATCATTTCCTACTGATTATTTTATCCGTGATGCATCCCAAATATCAATTCCAATATTAATTTGAAAAGAAAATTAAGTATATGTTTACTCCTGCTTATTAATTCTGCTGTCTAGAAAGTACAACAAGATGAAAGTAAGCAGAAAAAACATTAAACTTTCCCACAGTTTTGTTGGATTACTTTGCTCTTGCATGAGAACTGAACACTCTTTATATTGCAAGCTGTATGGGAATGTTGATGGGAATCAGATAAGATAAAATACCAAGTTCTATAACCAGCTTTAACCTTTGAAGTCATTCCAGAAAGAAGGACTGGAAAAATCCCCTTTTTGTTCTCAGTTAAAATGAGATCTAATTATTTCTATTTTGTCCCCAGTGGCTATAAATCCATAATAAAAATGTTACCAAGAACGCAATAATGTCATCACTGAAAATCCAGAGCTGCCAATGTACTGGAATATTATCTGACGTAGCGGTTCAAATATAAGGAGATCTAAAGCAAGTCAAGGGACACGGTTGAAAAACCCTCAATCTGTTCTATCTCCCCAACTTCATGTAAACACATTATTTAATCAGTTGGATGGATGTTAGGACCAGCTTCAGTTTTTGGAAATGTGATTTGGGTCCAGCTATCTTTATCAGCAAGTTTTTTCTTCAGGTTGCAAGTTTCTGGTAAAATGACAATACTCTATTTGACATTACTGGAGCCATCACATCCACGGTGCGATGTGTGATAGATGTCAGGTTTGAGGGCATCAGCTTTGCTTCCAATTTCCTCCTTTCTCTTGTCTTCAAGTTATCAATTGCTCATTCTGACTTCTCAGCGCCCATTTCTGAGGAAGAGCTATCAAAAAATATTCACTATAAGTCCACTGACTTCTACAACTACCTCAATTACCCTTCCTCTGATTCCTGTAAGGATTCCACTCAGTTCTCTTAGTTTCTTCATCTCTGTCTAATGTGTTCCGCTGATGCCAATTTCCAGATCAGCACTTCTGATATGTCTTCCTTTTTCTTCAACCAAGGATTCTCCCCCATAATAGCTGTCTCTGGGCCCTTGGCCATATCCATCTCATTTCCCACACTTCTGCTTTTTCAGCTTGCCCTCCTTCCCATAAACCATGACAGGATTCTCGTTGTCCTCACATTCTACACCAACAGCCTCCTTATTTAATGGATCATCCTTCACCATTTTGTCACATCCAATGTGACACCACGATCAAACATACCTTTGCCTCCCATTTCAAAGATACTGTTCCATTCACAATACCTTGATTCACTCCTCAGCCAACCTAAGAGCCATTCCCAAGACATTTTTTCCATGCAAGCTCAAGAACTGAAGCACTTGCCCTTTCACCTCATCTCTCCTCATTGTTCATGGCCTCATATAGTCCTTCCAAGGTATATTTACATGAACATCTTTCAATTTAACATACTGCATTCATCGTTCTGCTGTGAGCAACCAAATGCATTTTGGGCGATTGCTTTGTGGGATCACCTCCAGTCTGCAAGCGAGGTTCAGTTGTACAAATGTTCAAGACTACTCATCCACAGGCATAGAAACATAGAAACTAGAAGTGGGAGTAGGCCATTTGGCCCTTCGAGCCTTCTCTGCCAGTCATCTTGATCATGGCTGATCATCGAATTCCATATCCTGATCCCCCTTTCCCCCATATCTCTTGATCCCTTTAGCCCCAAGAGCTATATCTAATTTCTTCTTGAAATCAGACAACGTTTTGGCCTCAACTACTTCTGTGCAAGTGAATTCCACACATTCACCACCCTCTGGGTGAAGAAATTTCTCCTCACCTCAGTTCTTATCCTCAAACTATGACTCCGAGTTCTGGACTCTCCCACCAGTGGGAACATTCTTTCTGAATCTACCCTGTCTAACCCTGTTAGAATTTTATACGTTTCTATGAGATCGCCTCTCACTCTTCTCAACGCCAGTGAATATAATCCTAACCGATTTAATCTGTGTTCATATGACTGACCTGCCATCCCAGGAATCAGCCTGGTAAACCTTTACCCTGTCAAATTAATTAAGTTAATCTATGTGTTATCTTATTCAACTCAACAATCAAATTAAATACAATGTAGTTGCATAAATTGTTCAATTTTTTGACAATTCCACTGCAGATTGTATCTTATTTCTGCTGTTGCTTGTTGCCCAGAAGAGGGGGAAAGATCCTGGTGGGCTGCACTCCACTGCAAGTTCTGCAACGGAGGAGAAATTGTTAATATCGGTGCTGCTATACATTCTTGTTTATGCCAAGTAAAAGTTTGCTTTGTGCCAGCAAGAAAATCACATGCAAGATGTTGAATAATATTATGAATAGCAAATGTTATAATGGAAAATAATTCTACATACAAAATTGTAGAGCTATTGGCTTGACTACATGTTCCCTTCGCAGAGATTTCATGCACGCTAATTCTGAAATACTTTAATGCATGCAGTGACCTCTAAGGCATCCTGTGAATGTCACATTCCAACACCTGCTCTGAGTATTAAGCTTAGTGATACAGATCCCAATTTGAATAGATGTTTTCTGTAGGAATATCAACGAGGCAGAAGTTTATTTTGTGCAGACAGCAGCTTGCTCTTGTCATGTAGCTCAGAAAGCTGATGATTTTGTACGAGTCCACAGTTGTCAGATTGTTATCTGGACCTCAGATATCAAGTCTACCCAGGTCAGTTTTGCTTGACATCAGCTCAATAAGAATATTTACATGCACTGCTGCCATTGTATCAGCCCTGGAAATGGGCTTGATTATCCCAAGTCTATTCGATGTAGTACAGGCAGCATGCCGCCTTCCTGCTGCATGTTTATTACCCTGGGTTCTGTGTGCGGCCAGTTCTAATCTTGCTATTCACTGGCTGCACGCATTTGCAGGAATCTTACATGGAGTATAAAGTCGAGTATGGACTGTGTCATGAAGATGTGCTTTATGCTAAATAATACTTTTTAATCCACTGACTGGAATCCTGAATTGAACTTTTAAAAACAAAGCTTTTAAAAATGCAGAGACTAAAAGTCACAGTCCAAAATGGCTAACACTAATTTGCGTTACCATACATTCCACATTACAATTAATCAAAATGGAGTTAGCAACCGGAATTTTACCGCACCGGAATCAGGGCAGGCGAGGCTCACAAAACGGAATTCGCTGTTGGTCTCGGGCGGGATGTTACGAGCCTCGCCAAAGCGAGGTCGTAAAATACTGGCCAGCCAGTCTGCAAAACCTATCAAAGACAATGGTGGAGGTCGGTGGGGAGGTTTCAGAGCCTGTTTGATGTGGGCGCAAATTCTGTTATAGCCACAAACTCTCACAAGAGGGCCAAAGGGAATTTGCACCAGGGAGGCATTCAACCCCTCCTCACATGGTCATCTCAGCTATATGGGTTGTATTTGCCTGTTTCTGTGCTGTATATACTATGTCGTTCTTTGTTTCCTGCTAGCACCATTTAAAGCCAGCCTGCACCTCTCAGTGGGAATGTGAATTATGACAGTTGTATGGTGCTGAGATCATTTGAAACAGTGGTATGCAACAAAAAAATGATATGGGAGAGTATGCGCACCAACATTTTCTGATGCTACATTGAAGGGCTCAATGGAGAATCTGGAAAGCAGGAGAGATGTCCTAAATCTGTAAGGGAGCAGATCCAGAACATGGGGTGGAATTTTGTGCCCTCCGATGTGGTGAGCTTGGTGGTGGTGGATTATTTAATCAGGCGGGATGGGTCCCTGTCACCTTCCTGCCTTCCGCCCGATAAAGTCTGTGTTGGGAAGACCTATTGATGGCCTTCCCACCTCGTCAGCAATTGGGACCCTTAAGTAACCAACTAATAGTCACTTAAAGAACCTCATTCTGTCACCTCTGGTATTGACTCAGTGGATGGCAGGGTCAAATAATTAACAGTGCAGGAGGAGAAAAGCCTGACATGGTTGGTTGCCAGCTCCAAGGGGTAGAGGTCCTTTGTTCAAAAACACTCAGTTACTAATCAAGGAACCTGGCAACAGAAAGGAGGAGCCTGTTGAGAGCCATCTCCCACCCTTTCTGCCAACTTACATCGCCCCAAACGCCTTGCCCCACAATGCCCAACCTTCAAAAGCCCTCCCTCCATCACGCAGCTATGGCCTGGTTCTTGGCCCTTGTGTTGATGTGGTACTGAATAGCAGCCACAGTCCCCCTGGCGGCAGTGCGCTTCAAGAGAGCTGCTGGCGCTTGAAAGCTCGGCAACTCCCAGCAGGCAGGATTCCTGCCCTAATTCTCCTGATCCCGGGAACAAGGGCCATGATTTTCCCAAAAGCGCTGAATTGGCGGGAAAACTGTTGTAAGTCCCGACTGTTTTGTCAGTGCAGCTTCTCACCCAAATCTCTGCATTCTGTGCACTGCAGAGGTCCCAATCGTGAATATCATTAAAAATCAGGGGGGCAGGGCCTATTCACACTGGAGTTTGACAATTCTGGAACTCTGCGCATGTGCAATGGCCCCAAACTGTCGAACTCCCGTTTGCTGGCCAGCCCGATCGCTGGCCAGCCCCTGACCCCCACAGTGCTGTCCCTCCAGCCACCCCCCCTCCCCCCATGGCCCGTTTGCGGCCACACAGCAATTCCCAGGCCAGCGTTGCCCTCACCCCCCCTGTCCCAGAGCACAGTCCACCCCCCAGCAGTAGCGATCCCCCACCCCCCTCACCCCGGCAGACCCCCATCCCCCCAGGTCAGATCCCTCCCCCCCCGGAGGCAGGCATCCCCCCAGCAGACCACGCCCCCTAGTCCACCCCAATCGCTGCCCTCCCTCCATCCCAGACCGATCCTGTCTGCAGGATGGCAACGGGACTCTCCACCCCCACCAATCACCCCTCGCTCCACCCAAAATAGGCCCCACACCCTTCACACTGCCTAATGTCCGGTGGGCAGTGCCAAGGTTCTCCCTGGGCATGTACACTTTGCCCCTTGGGCAGTGCCAGGGGGTGCAGGCTGGCACTGCCAGGATGCCCATGAGGCACCACCCCCCCCACAGCCTGACCCCCTGGAGGGCCCCGATTACCCCCCTTCATTCCAGCAGTGTCTCCCGCTAGTTCCCCGAATGTGGGGAGCTAGTGTAAACACCACTGGAATGAAGTACTTCTGGCGGAGTGGGAGATTCAATCGGGACCTGAAATCTTTGGATAATCACATTGAAAACATATTTAACATACATTTAAAAAAGATTCCAATTACTTACCTGCCTTCCCGCTAGTTTCCAGCGTGGTCTGACTGGCGACTGTTCACCGACTCTGAGAGATGCGCATGCGTTCCCGGAACAAGGCCGACAACGCGTATCTCCCACTGTGACCCGCCAGAAAAGTTGCGGGTCGGGATGGAGAATCATGGCCAAGCTTTTAATTGCCCAAATGTCACACGCTACTCGCAGAGCTTCCCAGAAAGGTGTGGGGTGATGCCAGCTCTTGAGCTAGGAGCCAAGACCCCCATCACCAACGCAAGGTTCTGCCCATGGTGGGAACAGCAAATTCATGAAGGTTAATGCCAGGATTTTGGCACAAGAACCTGGATGCAGTGTCATAAGAATTTTAATGAACTCAAACGTTTCATAAAGGTTAGTGAATGCATCTTCAAATGCCAGATCCTAATAATTGGACCAGCATTTTCACATATTGCTCAATATACCACACCCCCTTCATTCATCTACCAACAACTCCTTTTCGATCCAGACTCATAACTAACATTAATAGTTTCACCTCAAACTCATGCACTTAGCATTGCTGCATGCCCTCACACTCACTTTTCCAGTTTGCACACACTGTCAGCTATTCAGTCATGACAAGCCCTAACATCCAAACCGATCGATATGATACTTACTGACACAATTCCATTTCTCTTGCGGAGGTAGCAGCAGGATCCACTCAGATGTGCCACGCATTCTAACGCCCGTGAAATAGATGGCGGTGGACATTACCAGAATGACCGTTGGAGATACCGTGGCCAGTGTCAGGGCTGAATCCATTGAAGATGATGATACCTTCATAACTCACCCCCCTTCCCACATCCCACTCATAATTAAACATGGACTTCGAAAAGGATTCAATGGATGATAAAAGGAATGTAAAATATAGACTTGTCTTGAGTTCATCATGTCAGAATGAATCATGCAAGAATCATTACATTACAGGAGGAGTATAACCATTTAAAGTGCCTCCATTTTCATCATAAATGCAATCCTTTAAGTGACAGTTACAACAGCAACTTGCATTTATATAGCACAAAGTACAGTGTCCCAAGGCACTTCACAGGAACATGAAAATTTGACACTAAGCCCATAAGGAGGTCTTAAGACAAGTGAAAATATCTTGGTCAATGCAACAGACTTGGAAAAACATTTTAAGGAAGAGACACGAGTACAGAAGCAGAGAGGTTTAGGAAGGAAATTCCAAATCTTAGGGCCCAAGCAGCTGAAGTCATAGCAGCCAATGGTGAAGTAATTAAATCTGAGGATTTACAGGATGCCATAGTTAGTGGATCACAGGTAGGGTTGGAGGCAGTTACAGAGATCTTGGTAGGGTTGGGGGAATTTATAGAGATCTCAGTGGGGCTGGAGGAGGTTACAGGGATCTTGGTAGGGCTGGAGGAGTTACAAAGATCTTGGAAGGGCTGGAGGAGCTTACAGAGATCTTGGTAGGGTTGGAGGAGCTTACAGAGATCTTGGTAGGGCTCGAGGAGATTGCAGAGATCGGGAACATGAGGGTATAGAGGAATTTGAAAACAAGATGAGAACTTTGAAATTGAGATGCTGGACAAGGAGTCTATGTAGGTGACTGAGTACAGGGACAACGGGTGAATAGAACTTCACCCAAGTTATGAAAAATACTTTATTAAATTGTCTTTGCAATCAATTAGATTTTTATCGAAGGAAGTTAAACGTATTAGATTCATTAAACTATTTCTAAAAAACGTTTCAGTGCATTTCTTTTCTTATAACCAGGATTTTTCTTTTGTCCAAAATACAATTACTTAGTTTAGTAGCATTTCTAAGTGATATTTTTGTACAAATTTTAATATCAAATGAGGCATGTTTAAAAGATGGCCTGGTTGGTCAAAGCATTTATGTCATCATGTTGTACATTGTATGTCAGGCATAAGCTGCAAATTAAATCCAGGTTGGCAGGAAAATGCCCTATCTGATCTTAGGAAGAAAACACAATCAGTATTCAACTCAATGCTGCCATTTGGGTTGACTGTTGTTAGATTATATGGCAATGCTTGTCCTACCAGTCTTTAGGAAAGGTATGAAGGAAAATAAGAACATGCACATAAAGAATAAAAAACAATGCACATTTAGACAGCACTTTACCACCAAACATCCCAAAGGCATTGCAAACAGTGAAGTACTGTTGAATTGTAATCATTATTATAATGTAGAAAACTTGACAGCCAATTTTCACACAAACAATTTGGGATAAAGACCAGATAATCGGTCTTATTTTTAATGTCTATTGAGGAATAAATATTGTTCAGGACAAAGGGGGTCACACCTCTGCTCTTCAAAGTTTTGTCATGGGATCATTTATGCCCACCTGTAATGGCAGACGATGGGGGCGGGGGGGGGGGGGGGTCTTCATTTAATGATTCATTTGAAAGGCAATGCCTCTGACAATGCAATACTCCCTCAGCAATGCACCTGGAGTTGATTTTAAACATACATTTAAGGCAATATAAGTTGATTTGTAATCATCAAAAATAGCTACATAATATGGTAAAAGTTAAATGATTGTAGGTAGAGACTGATATGCTTTGATAAACAAGGTTAAAGTTTATTATATATGGTATTGTTTATTAAAAGAGGCATTGTTTCTTGGACCATTAAATAATAGAGTGGTGGAGCAAATGAGACAACTTCGTGTTGCTCTGAGGATACATTTTGATCTATTTTGTACATTCACGTTTGAGAGGTTATGCCATATCTAAAACTACAGGCTTATGTATCTGCAAGGATTTATAGTAAGGAAACTGCTGCCAATAGCCCTTGACTGAACTGTAAGCTTTTAAATCCTCTGATGAATGAAAGCGTTGATCAGGTAAATAATCCTTTCTGGTATGCTGGTTGTATTTTAAAAAAAATTAATAATAGCATATTAAGTGCTGATTTTCAATGCAATGCAGAAGTGGAGAGTTTTCTGCAGATAAATATAATTGACAGGTGTGTTTGTAAAGCTTTAGTGCAAACTGTAGTGTTTGAACAGAGAGACTGATGGGTCAGATTGCCTGCAGATATCGACAAACGAAGGGTTTTGTGCTTTATGTAGGATGTTGAGAGGCTTGTGCACATTGGAACAGTTAAAAGCCGCAAAGGCATCGCCCTGGCTTTCTGCAGCAAATAGGCAGAGAAGAACGATGTTATGGAGTTAGAAGTTGGAGGTTATTGCAATGGAGAGAATGTGGGGGTCAGAAACTCACCTCTGGGCCAAATAGATGCTAAGTTTATAAGCAGTCAGGTTGTAGTTGCTTCAGTGGCTAGAGAGAGAGATAGAATCAGTGAAAATAACTCAATTTACTTCAATCTTCCCAGAGTTTAATCAGAAGAATTTCCTTGAAGCTGTCTGACAAGACAGAGGCAATGGTTTAGAGGTTGGTCATCGAGAGAGATGGTGGAAACCTGGGTGTGGTCAGTGAAACTGACACCATACCCTAGATTTTTGACTGAAGTCATGGTCCAGATTGGAGGCAAGCAGCAGACTGGCTGCTTACATTAATTAGATTTAATTAAGGGGCTTATTAAAATTCTGTTCCCGTGCCGACTGGGATTTCCAAGTCCAGGCCAACACAGTGGGCTCAGGGTGCGAAGGAGGGTGGGGGAGAATGGATCAAGTAAGGGATCTCCAGCTTCCTTGAACACATAATAGCAGCTGGGTCACAAGGGAGGCCTTTTGCCATCCATGGAGACATTGCCATTCCAGGATCATGGCAGGCAGCTGTGGCATTTTGAAAAATGAAATAAACTTATCTGTCCTTGACCCTCTGTCTGCAACCTCATGTCGGCAGCTCTCTCTTCATGCATTGGAGCTGCAGATTTCTGAGGGCTTCATATTGACCATCCAGTGTTGGAAACCCACCTCAGTGGTGGTGAGATCATCCCCAGGCCTTCAACTGACTAGAGGTTTGAAAGTCACACTGTGCCATGCCTAATACACATCGGCCGGGTCTCTACCACCTCACCCACCATGGAATCGCAGGGACGAGGGTCCGACAACAGAAATCTCCGTTGACCTCAGGAGGGAATTTCTGGTCTTGTCCGAGCGAGACCATAAAATCCCACTCATAGTATGGGGCTGGGACCTGGAAGTAGCCCTAATTTCTGGTTCTGATCCCTGATTAAAGATTTAGCCCCTGAGGGACATATGATGAGGATGGAATCAAGGATAGATCAGGTAGGACAAGGGCAGGAGAAGAAGCCCTTGCTGTAGATGGTTTATCAATAATTGGATAGGCAAGCATGGACCCAAACGAGGGGATTTCCACTGAGCTTGATAATAAAGGAGAATTATTGAAGGAGATAGATGTGGTCAGACTCATATCAATGACTCAAATCAATCATAGAGAGTGATTTTGTTTGGTTTTTAGTGAAAATAGTATCCCAAAAAATGTATGTTGTGCTCTTCTCAAGAAGAGGTGCAACATTAAACTTTCATCCGCAAGATTCTTGATTCACTAATGGAAACATAAAATAATAAAACAGTACAGCATAGAAGGAGACCACTTGGCCTATCGAGTTTGCATTGACTCTTTCAAAATAGCAATCTAGTAAATCCTAATCCCTGATTTGTTTATTCTTTTCCCATATCCCTACCGTTTTCTCTCCTTCAAGTATTTATCCAATTCCCTTTTGTGGGCGACTATGGAATTTGTTTCCACCAGCCAAATGCCTTTCTCGGGAAGATAAACCAAATTGGTTTGCTTTTGTTTTCCTCAGGACTTTTATCTTTATGATGGGAGGGAGGGGAACCCATAGCATTGAACCCAATTAGCTTTTTTGAATGTCAAGCAAGTATTTAAAACTAAAGCTGCTGTCTTCACACTGAGCGTGCCTTGAACCCAAGCTCACAAATGAAAATGCAGTCATTGAGCCGGTTGTCACTCCACCTGAGTTTAAGTACCCGGTGGATTTATATGAGCCTCCACTCGTGGTTGCCTGGAGTGTGGCATTTACGGCTTTGCCTATTGACTCATAGTGGGAATGTTATGATTAAACCAAAGGTTCACTTCTTCCGAGAGTATGTAGAGGTAATTATATGTAATAGTTGACAACAGTTTATATTCTATGCATTGTTCAGTATCTTAGGATGATCCAAGGGTTAAGTAGAATAATCTCTTGTTATGCTTTGTTTTCCTTGTGGTGAATTAATGGTGAGTGGATTGTTTTAATTGGGTCAGTTTATGAAAGATGACAAAAAAATGATGAAACAAACTTAAATCTTAACCAATTATTTCTACATGAGAAAGGGGCTGACAAACTAGAATCAAAAAGTTTTATTAGGGAGACAACACTGCATATCTAATGAATTCTCATGATAGTTACATTCATACAAAGCACCTCACAGATGTTTCATGGTAAAGTAGGCATGCTGTTGAGTCATACACTGATTCATATGTCGTCAAGCTATTATTTTTTAATGCTCAGCTTATGTTTATATTTATCATTTATTTGTTCTCTGGTGCTATTCAGTGCTTTTAGTCTCGAGATAGCCCATTGTACTAATCTCTGTAAAATAAATAAATTGTAATATTGAAGCTATGCTCTTTGTGGATCCACTTTTCTTTGTTTCTTTGTTGTTTTCTTTTGTTTCTTTTGTCTGTAATGACATTTTCCTACTTAGAGATGTAAATGATTTCAGACAGAAGTTCCAATTTCTAATTTAAAGGCTGCAAATTGTGGCATCAGTGAGAAGCTATTGAGTGGAGTCTTCCTGGAACGAAGGACCAACCAATACATTGGGAAAGTGAATGCCTCTGATGAGCGACTGTTCAGGACCACCATGAATCTGAATTGGAATTTCCAACCCTGATCAGACAAAAACACACCCACTTGCCTCCCTCGTATTTTTCCGGACAACCTTCCAATGGAGAATCCTCAGCTGAAGGCTCAGAGATATCAGCAATTTAAGGAAATCCACGCGGATGCCCCATCACCTTTGCACAGAAACATTTAAACATAGAAGATAGGAACGGGGGAGGCCATTTGGCCCTTCGAGCCCTCTCTGCTATTCATTACGATCATGACTGATCATCCAACTCAACAGCCTAATCCTGTTTTTTCCCCATAACCTTTGATCCCATTCGCCCCAAGTGCTATAAGCAGCCGCCTCTTGAATACATTCAATGTTTTGGCATCAACTACTTCCTGTGGTAATGAATTCCACAGGCTCCCCACTCTTTGGGTGAAGAAATGTCTCCTCACCTCCATCCTAAATAGTCTACCCTGAATCCTCAGACTGTGACCCCTGGTTCTGTACTCCCCCACCATCAGGAATATCGTCCCTGCATCTACCCTGGCTAAGACCTGTTGGAATTTTATAAGTCTCTATGAGACCCCCCTTCATTCGTCTGAAATCCAGCGAAAACAATCCTAACCTAGTCAATCACTCCTCATATATCAGTCCCGCCATCCCCAGAATCAGCCTTTGCTGCACTCCCTCGAGAGCAAGAACATCCTTTCTCAGAAAAGGAGACCAAAACTGCACACAATACTCTAAGGGCCCGATTTTACCATTTTCATTCTAAGTGCCGTATCTGGGTGTAGTACAGATCCGACTTAGAAATCTGCTTTCAGGCGCCCGCATACGGTCTCAGCCATCTCCAGTCCCATTCGCGCTGTGGGCAGGGCTTAGCGTGGTCAGAACGATTGGAGCTCTGAACTGCGCATGTGCAGTGAGAAAAAAATTGGGAAAAGCACGCCCGTGTCAGATCGCTCCCGAGCCGCAGAAAGCGGAGAAAGCGGCTCGGGAGCGAAAAGCGGGAGCAAGGGTGTATCTCTGGGGGGGGGGGGAGCGGGAGGAGGGAGGCGGGTAAGATGTATCTCGTGGGGGGGCAGATGGATCTCTGGGGGGGGGGGCAGATGGATCTCTGGTGGGGGGAGCAGGGGGGTCCGCTGCCACTCTGCGGGCGATCGGTGGGGGGGAGGGGGCAGGGGTGGTGATCAGTTTGGGTAGTGGGGGGGTTGGATAAGGGGGGCAGTGATGTGTGTGGGTAGTGGGGGGGGGTGGATAAGGGGGGCAGTGATGTGTGTGGGTATTGGCGGGGTGGATAAGGGAGGCAGTGATGTGTGTGGGTAGTGGGGAGGTGGATAAGGGGAAAAAACAGACATCACTGCCCCCCTTATCCATCCCCCCACTACCCAGACCGATTGCCACCCCTGCCCCCTTCCCCCCTACCGATCACCTGCAGAGTGGCAGGGAACCCCCCTGCCCCACTCCATCAGAGACCCATCCGCCCCCCCCACCCCGAGATGCATCTTACCCGTCCCCCAACCTCTCCAATACAACGATCTGGCCTCACCTCCCCCTCCCAACAATGAATTTGCCTCACTCCCACCCCCCCCCCAGAGAATGGTCTGGCTTCACTCCCCCTCCCCTCCAGAAGAACATCTGATCCGCCTCCTCCCCCTCACCACCAGACAACAATCGGCCCTCCACCACCCCCACCAGAGATACATCTGACCCGCCTCCTCCTCCTTCCCCCCGCAACCAGACAACGATCTGGCCTCACTCCCCTTCTCCCCCCTCCAACCAGAGAATGATCTGACCCGCCTCCACCCCCACCACTGATCTGAGTCAGAGAGCCGTTGGAAACACTGAACGCGCTCTTCAGAGGCTGGAGCACCCGACTCAGACTTTTATTCAGCAGGTCCCGAAAAGCGCGGTTCCGGATTGGTAAACGCGGTGGTAAAGGGGGAAATGCTGATAAAGTTGGGCGGGCAGTTCATTAATTCAATTTAAATGCATGCAAATACATTTAAATCGCCGTTGCGCCCGATTTGGGCGCAGAACGGATCCCCGCCATTCGCGGGTCTCGGTAAAGTGGCGATCTGCGCGGACGCGGGTGCAGATCGCGATAAAGGCCTCACACCTGACTTTGCCACGATTTCGCGCCCGAAAACGGGTGCAAATTGTTGGTAAAACCGGGCCCTAAGTGTGGCCTCACCAAGGCCCTGTATAATCGCAACAACACATCCCTGCTCCTGTACTTGGAACCTCACACAATGAAGGCCAAAATGCCATTTGCCTTCTTTATCGTCCACTGCACCTGCATGCTTACCTTCAGTGACTGGTGCACAAGGACACCCAGGTCACGGTGCACACTCCCCTCTCCCAATTTACAGTCATTCAAGTAGTAATCTGCCTTCTTGTTTTTGCATCCAAAGTGAATAACCTCACATTTATCCAACCTATACTGCATCTGCCATTGATTAGCCTATTCACCCAACCTGTCCAGATCATTCTGAAGGATCTCTGCATCCTTGACACAGTTCACCCTCCCACCCAACTTGGTATCATCTGCAAACTTTTAGATGTTACATTTTGTTCCCTCATCCAAATCATTAATATATATTGCGAATAGCTGGGGTCCCAGCACAAATCCCTGTGGCACCTCACTAGTTACTGCCTGCCAATTTGAAAAGCACCCATTAATTCCTACTCCTTGTTTCCTCTCTGCCAACCAGTTTTCTAACTATCTCAGTACACTTCCCCCAATCCCATGTGTTTTAATCTTGCATGGTAATCTCCTATGCGAGACTTTGTCAAACACTTTCTGGAAGTCCAAATATATCACATCGACTGGCTCCCCCTTGTCAACTCTACTAGTTACATCTTCAAAGAATTCCAACAGATTTGTCAAGCATGATTTCACCGTCATAAATCCATGCTGACTCTGTCTGATCCTGCCACTGCTTTCTAAATGCTCTGCTCTAAAGTCGTTAATAATGGATTCAAGAATTTTCCCCACTACCGATGTTAAACTTACCGGACTATAATTCCCTGTTTTCTCTCTACCTCCCTTTTTGAATATTGGAATGACATTAGCTACCCTCCAATCTGCAGGGACTATTCCAGAATCTATAGAATCCTGAAAGATGATCACCAATGCATCCACTATTTCTAGAACCACTTCCTTAAGTACTCTGGGATTTTCATAGCATTAGCTGTTGTATTCTGGTAAGTAATGAGTATAACTGTCTCAAAGCATCTGTGAAAAGATACAGAGAGAAGGTAGTGTGTAAGGGGATAGGGTGGGTGAAGTAATTGGGCAATGGGATCGGATGGCATTGTGGTAGATGGGCAGGTGGCAAATGCATAGGCTGGCAGTGTGGCAGCTGGGTGGAGTCATTGGTGGATAGAATGGCGGGTGCTTGCGGTGGTAGGATAACAGTTGGGTGAGGTGGGTAGGTTGTTTTGGTCGGTGAGGTGGAATAGGTTGGCAGATGGTTGAGTGGCTAGGTGGGATAAGGGTAGTTGGGTCTTGTTGGAAGGGGTTATAAAGTTGAAGTTAGTTAGGTTGGGTTCTGGGAAGGACTCAGGGGGTCAGCGGAGTTGGGGGCGCATCAGTTTGAGTGATTCGGGGATCATTTCTTTAGTTACCTAAGAGTTTAGGATTTCTTTTGTCTAACATTTCCTGTGTAACTATTCAGGTATGTCAGAACAGTTCAAAGTTTTTGACTCCAACTCAGAGCTTGAGACATTTTCAGGGAGGAGGGGAATTGCTCAATGGAATTTCAATCTTCTTGGCCGATTCCCATGGAGTCTTTGTATTGGGACTTCTGAGGTGTCTCTTAGCACAACTTCTGGGATCAGAAGATGCATGAATATCTTCAGCTGGGCACATTAAGAGAAAGACTGCACAGTTATAAAGCCATGTAGAATTCAGACAGATTAGCACAAGCTTTTCATCAATTAATGATGAGTGGCAATCACCATAGGGTTCCACGTCACTTTGGTTTCTTTAGATAGTGCGTTTCTCATTCATATCCCTGAACTGGACTTCTTCAGAAATGAGGAGCAAACCTGTTCTTAAAATCCTTCTTCATTGGGCAGGATTGTCGGGTAAGCCAAAGCATGCCACCTAATACAGCACGAGCCGCCAAATTTTGTTGAGTCTTAATTCACAGGGGGTAGAGTGGTAGGGTTAGAGGCTGGTCGGGTAGATAAAATTGCAGGTTGGATAGGATGGGTAGGGTGCCAGCTTTGTAGGGTGGCAGAGTGGTAGTTTGAAAGGTTTGATGGGAGATGGCAGCCTGGGTAGGCTGATAGAGTCAATAGAGTGCCAGCTGGGTAGAGTGACAGGGTGGTAGTGAGAATGTGTATAAGATAGATTGAGAAGAGGAAAGGGTTAAAATTGGGATGCGTAACTAGAAATCAGTTGAGGGATAAACTGGTTTTGGAAAGGGCCTGAGGCGAGGGCGACAAGCGAAACTAATGATCATGTTAAAGAAACTGCTAATAGGTAATTGTGGTTCTGGCTTCGGAGGACAGGGCCTTATCAATTGGCCTATTGTCCTTGAAAGTAATCTAATCAGAAACTTTAATAGCCATGTCTTTATGTGGCTATTGTCTTTTTTGTTCTTGAAAGTAATCTAATCAAAATGTAACAATACAGCTATGCCCTTATTGGCTAACAGAAGTATGTGGATGTATCTCCGTCGGGTATAACTGAAAACTGTTTTGTAAGTCAGACAGAGACTCACGAACCCATGTTGGATGTGCATGGTCTTGCGATCTCTCCTCCGATGCAATAAAAAAGGCTTTCGGAGAAACCTGTGTCTCTTCAGTTTTTGATTCGACTTCCAAAAAACGAATTCTACAGTAGGGTAGTGAAATCAGCTCAAGTCGGGTCAGAGGGTGGGACTTGGTGAGTCAGGGGTAGTTGGAAAGTTGGAGGCATCAGAGGGTTGGGTAGGGGAGTCAAAGGTTGGGGTGAGATTTGGAAAGTTGGAGGGAGACGGAGTTGGAGGGAGAGCCAGAGAAACAAAGGGGGTGAATTGGAGGGTCAGAGGGGTAGATTCGGGGCTGAGTATGGAGTGTTGGGTGGAGTTGGAGACTTGGAAGGGGAGTTGGTGGGTTGAAGGGAGTTAGGGGATAAGGGCAGTTGGATGATCGGGGAGTAGTCAGAGGATTGGTGGGTGTCAGAGGATCAGTGATTTGGAGGGCCGGGGGAACTTAAGGGTTGGAGGGTCGGAGAATCATGGGGATTGGAGGGTCAAGGGACTGGAGGGTCAGGGGGCCCAAAGCACAGTGAGAGGAATGGGGGGAATCGGAGCGGGTCGGTAGGGAGTTGGCGATGTCTGTATTATAGACACCCAGGTGCTAGGCTGTTTTTTCTTTCCCTGTTTAACATCTCCAGGGTAAAAATGCAAATAAGTGAGTTAGGACAATCCATAGTCTCTGATTCGAATTCAGAGTGGAAGACATTTTTAGTGGCATTTAGACACAGTAGAGTTGCCCATCGGAATTTGAAACTTTCCCAGCAATTCCCCCAGATTCCTTAGTTTTGGGAATTTCAAAGGGTCTTCGGGTCAACCGCTGGAGAATGACCATGAAGAAACTTGAAAATCTGTGGCTTTTATTTTCTGCTTTTGATCATTTCATGCCAATATCCAATATTCTAGCCAATCGAGTTTCAGTGCTATCAATGTGGAAAAGAAGCAGGCTTTGATTTTTGATGATCGTATTGAGAAATCTCCCTAGTGAAAGATGTGTGGTGACTGTCACGAAGGTGGTCAGTTGAATACATTGCTAACAATGGATTATCAGTGCAAACAAGCTTTTATCTATATTTACATTTCACTTTAAATTTTCCCTGAGTTTTTCTGTTGTATATGAATAAAAACACTCCCGAGACATGAATGAAAATATGTTGATTCATGTTGTGTAGGTGAAATCAGAGATCTTCCTTTCGGCTGAAAGAAATTTGTCTTGTCTTGATTGCATGTTTGTCGGAATATTTTTAATTTGTAATGTTTTTGATTCTAACATTTCAATATTTTAATAAAAACGAATTTAACTAAAGAATTTCATTGAACTGAATAAACTTTTTTTGCCTTTGTGAAATTAAATGTTTAATGAAAAGATTTAGTCTTTAAATTAATCAGGCCACCTAGCAGAATTTCCCACTACACTGCCTCATGGTCAATGTCTGATATTTGTCCATATTATTATTCATTTCATGCTGTTACACTTAGATTTTATCTAACCTTTTAACTTGTTGGCATGCCCCCAGATTGTCATAACAATTTCTCTACCAGTTTGCCACTGTATTTAATCAATTTAGAATCCAAGAAATATGTGAACAGTAGGAGACCTGCTCTGGCTCTTTGGTTGAGTTGTCTGTCAAGAAAACAAAGAAATTATAATATTCTTCTGTTGGTAATACACTGTCAAATTTCTTATGTACCGGAAGGCACGCTGTTTGGGGTTTGTGAGTATTGCAACAGGAGTAAGATACGGGGTGACTGAGAATGTAAGCTAGCAATAAGAAGTGGCTTTGATATGGTAATAAGCCAAGAGGCACCTCAGACAGATGTTTACATGAGGCAATAACAGGAGTAGATTTGAATAGGTTGTTTTGTTTCAAAGGAGAATATACGCAAGTTATAAAAAGGTGTAAGGAAGTAAAGTTTGCTTTTCTTTTAAATCCTAAGAGCTGAAGTAAAGAAATAAATGTAGTCAATTCCTGGAGAATGTTTTTCTGAGGAGACTGGGTTTATTATTTATGTATTAAAGTCCCAAGTAGGCTTACATTAACATGGCATGAAGTTACTGTGAAAATCCCCCTAGTCGCCATACTCCGACACCTGTTCAGGTACACTGAAGGAGAATTTAGCATGGCCATTGAACCTAACCAGCACATCTTTCGGACTGTGGGAAGAAACCGGAGCACCTGGAGGAAACTCATGCAGACACGGGGAAAATGTGTCGACTCCACACAGATAGTGACCAGCGGCCAGGAATTGAACCCGGGTCCAGGTGAAACAATGGAGACATCAAAGGTAAAGAACATATTTAATGAAATGCTCAAACCTAAATGAGGGGACAACTATTTGGATCTCCCAACAGACAGCAGGAATAGCTGGTCAGACCTCCCTGAAAGCAATGTGAACAAAACCAGACCTGAAGAACAAGCTGCTCAGAGGACACCCCAAGAGAAAACAAAGTAATTGTGTTGTAAAAAAAAATTATTGGGATTCTAAAGCCTATAATGAGTTGCTGAACAGAAAAGGAAAAGGTTAGCTCTGAAGGTATTTAAATTAAGATATGTTGGAACTATTTTAAGGTATTGCTTACTGTGTGAAGCCATTTATGTGTAAAAGTGTATTCTTTTTGTTTTCTTATTACTTAATAAAGATTTATTTTACTGTAAAATTATCACCAATATTTGTGGACATTTTCAGGTTTCAGAACCTCTCCCCTGACTATACAAATTGAAACAAAAACTGGGATGGGGCAGCTCGGCATTCACTATCAATCATGCCATAACATATGCAATTCATTTAGGAATACCACAATTGAATCTGCTTCCACCAGCCTTTCAGGCAGTACATTCCAGATCACAACAACTCACTGCAATTCTTTTCTTCCATGTCAATTTTGGTTCTTTTACCAACCATCATCAACCTGTTGTCAATATTTCTGATGTGGAGATGCCGGCGTTGGAATGGGGTAAGCACAGTAAGAAGTCTCACAACACCAGGTTAAAGTCCAACAGGTTTATTTGGCAGCACAAGCTTTCGGAGTCACGCTCCTTCATCAGGTGAGTGAGGAGTTGTGCTCACAAACAGGGCATATACAGACACAAACTCAATTGACAAGATAATGGTTGGAATGTGAGTCTTTACAGGTAATCAAGTCTTAAAGGTACAGACAATGTGAGTGGAGAGAGGGCCAAGCACAGGTTAAAGAGGTGTATCTTGTCTCCAGCCAGGACAGTTAGTGAGATTTTACAAGTCCAGGCAAGTTGTGGGGGTTACAGATAGTGTGACATGAACTCAAGATCCCGCTTTAGGCTGTCCTCATGTGTATGGAACTTGGCTATCAGTTTCTGCTCAGCGATTCTGCATTGTCATGTGTCGTGAAGGCCGCCTTGGAGAATGCTTACCCAAAGATCAGAGGCTGAATGCTCGTGACTGCTGAAGTGTTCCCCGGCTGGAAGGGAACACTCCTGCCTGGTGATTGTCAAGCAATGTTCATTCATTTGTTGTCATAGCGTCTGCATGGTCTCCCCAATGTACCATGCCTCGGGACATCCTTTCCTGCAGCGTATCAGGTAGACAATGTTGGCCGAGTTGCAAGAGTATGTACCATGTACCTGGTGGATGGTGTTCTCACGTGAGATGATGGCATCCGTGTCGATGATCCGGCATGTCTTGCAGAGGCTGTGTGGCAGTGTTGTGTGGTTTCGTGGTCACTGTTCTCCTGAAGGCTGGGTACTTTGCTACGGACAATGGTCTGTTTGAGGTTGTGCGATTGTTTGAAGGCAAGAAGTGGGGATGTGGGGATGGCCATGGCAAGATCGTCTTCATCAGTGACATGTTGAAGGCTCTGGAAAAGATGTCGTAGCTTCTCCGCTACGGGGAAGCACTGGATGACGAAGGGTACTCTGTCCGCCATGTCCCGTGTTTGTCTGCTGAGGAGGTCGGTTTTTCGCGATGCCACGTCGGAACTGTCGATCGATGAGTCGAGCGCCATATCCTATTCTTATGAGGGCATCTTTCAACATCTGTAGGTGTCTGATATGATCCTCCTCATCTGAGCAGATCCTGTGTATAAGGAGGGCTTGTCCATAGGGGATGGCTTCTTTAATGTGTTTAGGGTGGAAGCTGGAGAAGTGGAACATCATGAGGTTATCCGTGGGCTTGCGGTACAGTGAAGTGCTGAGGTGATCGTCCTTGATGGAGATGCGTGTGTCCAAGAATGCAACCGATTCCGGAGAGTAGTCCATGGTGAGTTTGATGGTGGGATAGAAATTGTTGATGTCTTCATGTGGTTGTTTCAGTGATTGCTCGCCATGAGTCCAAAGGAAGAAAATGTCATTGATGTACCTAGTGTATAGCATCGGTTGAATGTCCTGTGCTGTGAAGAGGTCTTGCTCAAACCTGTGCATAAAGATGTTGGCATGCTGAGGTGCGAATTTGGTCCCCATTGTTGTTCCGTGCGTTTGGGTGAAGAACTGCTTGTTGAAGGTGAAGACGTTATGGTCCAGAATGAAGCAGATGAGCTGTAGAATTGCATCTGGAGATTGGCAGTTGTCAGCATTGAGTACTGAGGCAGTTGCAGCAATGCCGCCGTCGCTGGTGTAAAGTGTCGAGACATCCATTGTGATGAGGAGAACAGTGACCACGACACCACACAACCCTGCCATAGCAATCTCTGCAAGACATGCCGGATCATCGACATGGATGCCATCATCTCACATGAGAACACCATCCACCAGGTACACGACACATACTCTTGCAACTCGGCCAATATTGTCTACCTGATACGCTGCAGGAAAGGATGTCCCGAGGCATGGTACATTGGGGAGACCATGCAGACGCTACGACAATGGATGAATGAACACCGCTCAACAATCACCAGGCAGAAGCGTTTCCTTCCAGTCGGGGAACACTTCAGCAGTCATGGGCATTCAGCCTCTGATCTTCGGGTACGTGTTCTCCAAGGCGGCCTTCACAACACACAACAACGCAGAATCGCTGAGCAGAAACTAATAGCCAAGTTCCGCACACATGAGGACGGCCTCAACCGGAATCTTGGGTTCATGTCACACTATCTGTAACCCCCACGACCTGCCTGGGCTTGCAAAATCTCACTAACTGTCCTGGCTGGAGATAGTACACACCTCTTTAACCTGTGCTTGGCCCTCTCTCCACTCACATTGTCTGTACCTTTAAGACTTGATTACCTGTAAAGACTCACATTCCAACAATTATCTTGTAAGTTGAGTTTGTGGCTGTATTTGGCCTGTTTGTGAACACAACTCCTCACTCACCTGATGAAGAAGCGAGACTCCGAAAGCTTGTGCTGCCAATTAAACCTGTTGGACTTTAACCTGGTGTTGTGAGACTTCTTACTGTCAATATTTCTGCCAGTCGAAATAATTTCTCCATATACACTCTATCAAAACCATTCATAATTTTTGAACTCCTCTACCAAATATTCTTTAAGCTTCTCTGCTTCAAGGAAAACAACCCAAATTTCTGTAGCTTCTTCACTTAACTGTAGTTCTCCCTGACTGGTGCTTTCTAGTAAATCTGTTCCATACCATCTCTTGGACCTTGATATCAATACCAAAGTCTGGGTCCTACAGCTCAACACTCCAACCTAACCATCAGATCATAAAGGTTAGGGTCTGGGAATGTATGGACTTTATAAAAGGTTTGTCCTGAATTTCAGCAGAGTAGCCACTCCATTAATAAACTTATGAAAATAAAAGTGAAATATGATTGTACAGATTCTTGTCAGACTGTCTTTGAGAGAGAGAGAGGCAAAGGCAGTGACAGTGACAAGATGTATTTTAGATGCAAAACTGCAGAGAACCAGAGAATTTGACAAAGGGTCATCTGGACTCGAAATGTCAGCTCTGGATCCACGACAGTTTGCCTACTGCCACAAAAGATCCACAGCAGATGCCATCTCCCTGGCCCTGCATTCAACCCTGGAACACGTAGATAACAACGACACCTATATCTGACTCCTATTTATTGACTACAGCTCAACCTTCAACATTATTATTCCCACGAAACTCATCTCCAAACTCCGTGGCCTGGGCCTTGGCACCTCCCTCTGTGACTGGATCCTGAACTTCCTAACTCACAGACCACAATCAGTAAAGATAGGCAACAACACTTCCTCCAAGATAATCCTCAACACCGGTGTCCCACAAGGCTGTGTTCTCAGCCCCCTACTATACTCCTTATACACCTATGACTGTGCGGTCAAATTCCCCTCCAATTCGATTTTCAAGTTTGCTGACGACACCACCGTAGTGGGACAGATCTCAAACAATGACAAGACAGAGTACAGGAATGAGATAAAGAATCTGATGAACTGATGCAGCAGCAATAACCTCGCCCTCAATGTTAACAAAACGAAGGAGATTGTCATCGACTTCAGGAAGCATAAAGGGGAACATGCCCCTGTCTACATCAATGGGGATGAAGTAGAAAGGGTCGAGATCTTCACATTTTTAGGTGTCCAGATCACCAACAACCTGTCCTGGTCCCCCACATGCCGACACTATTGTTAAGAAAACCCACCAATGCCTCTACTTTCTCAGAAGACTAAGGAAATTTGGCATGTCAGCTATGACTCTCATCAACTTTTACAGATGCATCATAGGAAGCATTCTTTCTGGTTATATCACAGCTTGGTATGGCTCCTGCTCTGCCCAAGACTGCAAGAAACTAAAAAAGGTCATGAATGTAGCCCAATCCATCACTCAAACCAGCCTCCCATCCATTGACTCTGTCTACACTTCCTGCTGCCTCGGCAAAGCAGCCAGCATAATTAAGGACCCCACGCACCCCGGGCATTCTCTCTTCCACCTTATTCCTTTGGGAAAAAGTTACAAAAGTCTGAGGTCACGTACCAACTGACTCAAAAACAGCTTCTTCCCTGCTGCTGTCAGACTTTTAATGGACTTACCTCGCATTAAGTTGATCTGTCTCTACACCCTAGCTATAACTGTAACACTACATTCTGCACTGTCTGGTTTCCTTCACTATGAACGGTATGTTTTGTATGTGTTCACGCAAGAAACAATACTTTTCACTGTATGTTAATACATGTGACATTAATAAATCAAATTTTTAAAAAATCAAATCAAATCAATGGGCCTGATTTTACCAATCGGAGCCCAAGGGCAGGATCCAGGCGTAATACGGATCCGAGCCCGGAATCCTCTTTGCAGCGCGCCCATACGCGTTTTGCAGGCTCCGGCCCGATGCGCGCTGTCTGCGGTGCTTAGCGCTGGCAGACCGATCTGAGTTGTGAACTGCGCAAGCGCAGTTTGAAAAAAATCCGAAGCAGTGCGCCCGGGCACGAAATACAAAACAGCAGAGAGAGCAGAGAGGGGGGGGGCGGACGGACTTGGGGGAATCTTGCAAACTGCCAATAATGTAGCATCCTTTTTGTGCTGCCTAATTATCTATGAGAAAGGTAATTAAACTACAGTGTCCTCGTGAGCAAGTAGTGACCTGTATAATACATTTGTGATCTGTAACTGGAATGTTGATGCTCAAATGTTCAGAGTCATGTGGTGAACTTGGCAGAATTGTCCCCGTGGTGGAACTTGGTTGGAAATAAGATTCAAGGAGATTACTACATCTGGGAAACCAACCATAGTGAAAAGAAGCTTGTATTGGCAACTCTTCTCTCACATGCCATGGCAGATGTGCCCCCACTTATGAATGTGACTTGCATGGGCAATGTTGGGTGCAGCTAATCTGCCTTTGGAGCAGCCTTGGATCCTTTGTCATCTTGTTTTCATCTGAACATTGCACAGAATTAGAGGAATCCCCTTTGGAAGATAATGTCAAAGTTATAATCGCAGGGACTAAAAATCTGACAGTCAAAAATCTGGGATAATATTTCAAAATGTATATCCCCCCATCCATGTTCTGGAATATTATCCCAGATTTTTGACTGTCAGGTTTTTAGTCCCTGCGATTATAACTTTGACATTATCTTCCAAAGAGGATTCCTCTAATTCTGTGCAATGTTCAGATGAAAACAAGATGACAAAGGATCCAAGGCTGCTCCAGAGGCAGATTAGCTGCACCCAACGTTGCCCATGCAAATCACATTCATAAGTAGGGGCACATCTGCCGTGGCATGTGAGCAAAGAGTTGCCAATACAAGCTTCTTTTCACTATGGTTGGTTTCCCAGATGTAGTAATCTCCTTGAATCTTATTTCCAACCAAGTTCCACCACGGGGACAATTCAGCCAAATTCACCAGATGACTCTGAACATTTGAGCATCAACATTCCAGTTACAGATCACAAATGTATTATACAGGTCACTACTTGCTCACTAGGACACTGTAGTTTAATTACCTTTCTCATAGATAATTAGGCAGCACAAAGAGGATGCTACATTATTGGCAGTTTGCAAGATTCTCCCAAGTCCATCCGCGCCCCCCCCCATGCCTCCCAGTCCCCCCAGCCCCCCCAGCCACATGGAGCATACAGTCACAGCCTCTGGTAACATTGGAAGGCTGCAGCAGTGCTATCTGCACTGTGTGCACATCTTCAGCCTTCAGCCTGAAGTGAGCTGCAGTGCGAGGACCCAGCTGCACTGCAGGACCCGAGGTCCATGCTGCCACACGGACATTGGAGTTCGTGAACAGCAACAGCCTCCCCCCACACACACTCGCAGAGAGACCACGGACCCGGGACAGCGGAATGGCCACGGCTCAAGACACATGTAAGTACCGGGGAACCTCCGAACGCAATGCCAACCTCTTCGCCAACCCTCACTGAGGAAGCGCCGGCTTCCGATTTTTATTTACCAGGTCGTTAAAAACGTGGACGCGGATTGGGCTGCACGGTGGTAAAGTGGGATTTGGTGGTAGAGTTGGACGTGGGCTTCATTAAGTCGATTTAAATGCATGCAAATGCATTTAAATCGGCGGGCCGCCTGATCCGGGCAAGGGCCTGGCCCGCACCCGAATCGGGTGTTGGTAAAGCTAGGAATCGGGTGTGCACCGTGTTAAAGGCCCGACGCCCAACTTTATCGCAATTTCGTGCCCGAAAACGGGCGCAAAGTTTTGGTGAAATCGGGCCCAATATCTTTTCTCTCCTTACAGATGCTGCCAGACCTGCTGAGATTTTCCAGCATTTTCTCTTTTGGTTTCAGATTCCAGCATCCATAGTAATTTGCTTTTATCCAGAGGATGCTAACCTAAGTTAGCAATGCCTAAGACACGAGAGACAATTCTGTTCAATGGGGAGTCCACAGCCATAGGATGATTGAAGGGACAAACTTGGTGGAAGTAAGCATAAGGCCCAAGAAATTTCAGCCCATATACAAATCTTCAAAACAGTACACAGTTCAAGCAATTAATTATCCAAATTTTTGATAAGTATCTGACTTAATGGAGTTTTGGGTGTAAATCTAATAGGTGTAGTCAAGTTAAGATGTTCAATTTAGAGTGTATTCATTATCTTTAATGTAACTATTTGTTTAAGATAGAGCGTTGTTGTTAAGATTTAAAATGTATTAAAATCCTTTGATTTTGGTGTAGTAAAATTATTTACATTTAAATCATGTACATTTACATTTAAACCACCCAATGACACCTGGCTTCATTCATTTGGTAAATTCCAGGAATTTCAATTTCTAAAAATAAATTTACTGGCCACAGATATCATATTCTCTTCTCCCTTTGAGCTAGTTTCTTATCCATCCTTGCATTTAACTTTGATGCCCTGCCACTTTAAGCTAACATTAAATATTTTGTTCAGACATTGGTCAAAACTTTCTATCTGCAACCGAGAGACAGCACAGGGTCAGCTTCCTGATGTGACCTCCTCAAAAATAACTAAAGAGCTGGATCACCAAAGATCTTTTCGAAATTATAGTGGCTACTATTCCCTCGGCTATTGACATGGCAGCAACGATCAAATTTACTTTTAAAAACCAAAATTACACCTTACTTTATTTTGATGTGGGATTGATTTGTCTGCAGTTCCTTGGCATGATTTGTCACAAAATATGGGCAACCAACCAACATGCTCCCTCCAAACCGTGATCATCTATCTTCTCCATAATAATGACCATAAATTTTGTTTGTTGCTTGTTCCCATATCCTAGAATCCATCGGAATGGTTATAGAGTCAACGTATAATTAAGTTTTAAAGATTATTGTGGAAGCTTACACTGCAACATGCACCAAGATGGAAGGAGCAAGCAAATAGGATTTATTAGATAGTTCGACTATTTTAAATATATCTCACATGAAGGATGATCAGTAAAATACCATACTGTTACCTTAGTACTTCAGTACTCAAGTGCTGATAGACTGCTCAATTAATGAATGGGGACAGTGTTGAAAATCACATCGACTGAGCTTCCTAAGCCTACTTCATTCTAAAACAGGGCTTTATTTAGTTGCCTGAGTGGCTTAGTTACCTTTAATCTGAAGCTTTTCACCAATTGACTTATCCTTCACTGCAAAAGTGTACTTAAATTGGAGTTAAAAACATGTATTATTCATAAAGTCAAAGTACTTTTGAAACGACTTGACAAATTTAAAGCTGATTTGCCCACCTTCCCATTAACTCAAAGGTCACTAATCATAAATCATATCCCACTATCAAACATTTTATTGCTCACAAAATTGTTTGGCTGTGTCAGATACATAGAGAAATAAGTGGTATTTCGTAAAGCGAACAAGAGCAAGTCTTGAAAAAAGGAAATTAAACCTACAACAATGAAAACAGGGCTCTTGAGCCAACAGGAGGATGTAGCAATATGAAAGTATGTCATCCAACAGATGCAATGCTGGCCCCAATATTTATGTGGAGGTAGAAAGGGACATGTGTTTGTGCTGGAGAGCGCCAAGAGGTCGTAACTTATCTTAATTCCATCTCCAGCCCAGCAGCTTTTCAGATTGAGAGGGTTTAGGTTTCACACATTTGCTGGTGGTTATGTTTAAAATTAACCCATTTAATGAATTAATGGTCCTGACAACAATGATATTGGGAAAATGAACTGAACGTGGTTGTTTGAGGTCATTCTTATTGTTGCCGAATGTTGCACAGTTGCTGTCTTAAATCTGTTTTAAAATTACTTCAGTGATATGATTTGAATAGGTTGACTTATTTTTCATATGGGATGAAGAAAGAATAGGTTCCTAAATGGCTCAGGATATTTATGCAGTGACCAGGTATATCCCAGATTGGAATCCCATCCTGAGATGAATTAATCAATTCCAAAGTCAATGGGACTATGTGTTTTTTTGTTGTGACATCCTTGGATTAGGAAGGGGCAATCGCAATTACCCACTGAATTGGGCATCGGGGCCAAAACTGAGACTCCCCCCAGGCGTGAGAGCTATTGGGATTCACCTAAATAGACGGTCTACATTATCAGTAATACAATTACATGAGAGCAGCATATGCTGGGAGATAGTTCTATGTGAAGCCTTTTGCTAGCCTTGTACTGTACACAGTTAGCGGAATGTTTAATATAAGGTAAAGTTTGCCTCCATCAGCCTCAATTAATCCTGACCGAGGATGAAGGGATTTGACTAGATAGGTACTTGTTGGCTGGCGCAGACACTATGGGCCAAAGGGCCTTTATCTCTGCTGTAAAACTTTATGGGTGGAATTTTCCCATCCCGCCCACCACAGGAATCATAGTGGCTGCGGGGTCAGACCATACAAAGGTCTGTTGATCTTGGGTGGGATTTTCCAGTCTTGGGGTGAGTGCGGCCGGAAAATCCCACCCAATGACACTATGACAACCTCATCAAGGACATCCTGCAATGATAATTACAGAGAAGTTTTCATAAAGAAGAAGAAAAATTAAAGGTGTTTGAGAGAAAAGAGAAGAGAAGAGAACAAAGAGAATAGAAAAATAACCATTCATTCAGGAAAAAGATGAGAGAATTCATGTTTTTCTCTAATAAATTAATGTTACTTAGGTCTTTCCATTTTTTAACACGATTTTAGTTTGTTTACCATGTCCCTTCATTAAAAGTGAGTCTTTTAAAAACCTTTGGATATATTAAACTTCTGGCTTCAATGTGGAATTTCAGTTGTTTAATGTTTGGCTCTGTAAAAGGATCATAACTCACACAATAAGGAGGAGATTCCTGAGCTGGCATTCACCTCAGGCATATGTTGCCTAGCTATAGGTAGTTGTTAAAGGTATAGTCAAGATCGTTCCAGGGTTTTTGATCTATTTTATGCTGAGATTAAAGTTAAAATGTGCTTCAGTTCTAATGTGAACAGCAGAAATAAATGAGGAAACTTATCTACATAATATCACTCAATAAATTGTTTCTGTTCAGAATGAGAGTGGCCTCAGTGAACGTGTTTCTAAATCCTACAATTGTTAGCAGTCCATGAGTTAATGTTACCCTTCATTTTCACTGAGGCTGTTCTGTTCTTTGAATGGCTTATTGTCCTTTACAGCGAAGTGTTATTTCTTTGTTGTTCCCTTTCAGAGCAATAACTTTCATGGCGTAAATGAATTATTACAACAGCAATCGTGGACCCAAAAATACATGCGTCATCCTTTGGAACATGACAACAGGAGTCGGCCATCTTGTCCCTCAAACCGACTATGCCTTTCAGCTAGATGCTGGATGATCTTTCCATGAACTCAATTTGCCCAACTTTGCTCCATATTCCTTAATACCTGAATCCAACAAAAATCCATTAGCTCAGTCATGAACAACAACAACTAGTACTTATTTGGTACAGTGTCCCACCCAGAAGACAGGAAGGGAAATATCTATTAGTTAGGATACTTTCAGATTCAATGCTGGATGTTAATAACATTTGGGTCAGATTCTCTGTCCTCGTCCATGGCAGGGATTCTCCTGTCCCGCTGCTGTGAATGAAGAGTTGGCTGAACGTCAAATTCTCCATTCTCACTGGCAGCAGTAGTGGGAGGTGAATGGCCAGAGAATTCTGGCCTTTATCTTTCTATTCCACAAGACTGGTTTCATAACAAACTGATAAGTTTGCTGTTTATTGAAAGGAGCCTGGTTAAATTTTCTTTTAAAGTTTATTTATTAGTCACAAGTAGGCTTAAATTCACACTGCAATGAAGTTACTATGAAAATCCCCTAGTCGCCACACTCTGGCGCCTGTTCAGGTACACTGAGGGAAAATTTAACATAGCCAGTTCACCTAACCTGCACATCTTTGGACTGTGGGAGGAAACCGGAGCACCCAGAGGAAACCCACGCAAACACAGGGAGAAAGTGCAAACTCCACACAGACAGTGACCTAAGCCAGGAATCGAACCCGCGTCCCTGGCACTATGAGGCAACAGTGTTCACCATTGTGCCATTGTGCCGCCCCTACTTTACCTTGAATTATATCTAATTGTATGTAGAAACTCATCATAATTTATATAACTTGTGGACAATTAAAATAAAACTTTCCTGATGATTATAATTCAATGACTGTACAGTTTTGTCTTCCTGATTTTCTCTACTTCTCCTCTTGTGAAGGTGATGATTAGTTGTGGAATATAGCTCTATAGGCACCTGAACCTCACAGTATCTTTCCTAAAAGTCTATCCTTTACCTGTGAGCTTAGACTGTGGAATTTAATGGGGCTATTGGCAATGGGATCTGTGGTGGGCAGAGTAACTTATTGAGATGGGAGGTGATATTTTGCCTTCCTGACTGCCGGTTGAGTTTAGAATCATAGAGTTCCTACAGTGCAGAAGGAGTTTATTCGGCTCACCAAGTCTGCACTGATCACAATCCCACCCAGGCCCGATTCCCGCAACCCCTCACATTTACCCTGCTAATCCCCTTGACACTAGGGTTAATTTAGCATGGTCAATCAACCTAACCTGCACATCTTTGGACTGTGGGAGGAAACCCACGCAGACACAGGGAGATCGTTGCAAACACTGATTAAATCAGTGGCACTTCAGCTGGGAATCAGGATTCACTGCATCCAGGAGCAGGAATCTCTTTTCCCTACATTTGCATGTCATGAAAACTCATTAAAAGACAACTTCTCCAATTTAAGTCAAACCTTCAGAGCTAAATCAGTGATGAATGGGAAACTTATGCCACCTGATTTATGACTGGTTAAAGGTGGCGTGCACCAAATAATGGAGCCCATTAGGTTGATAACTGAGCATTTGTCTTTGTTAAACACAGGAAAAGGGGAGGGGAACAGGGGTATGTTTAGGAAGCTGGACTGTCGAGAACAGTAAGGACAAAGCGGGAGGGCTGGGGATAATGATGGAGGGGGGTAGATGGAGCGGGGCATCCCAGGAAATGATATAGAATTATGAGCGGGTGAATGATGGGGATAAACAATTTATTAATGTTTTAAGTTTATTTATTAGTGTCACAAGTAAGGCTTACATTAACACTGCAATGAAGTTACTGTGAAATTCCCAGAGTCACCACATGCCAGCGCCTGTTCAAGTCAATGCACCTAACCAGCACATCTTTCAGAATGTGGGAGGAAACCGGAGGAAACCCATGCAGACACGGGGAGAACGTGTAAACTTCACACAGACAGTGACCCAAGCCGGGAATCGAACCCAGGTCCCTGACGCTGTGAAGCAGCAGTGCTAACCACTGTGTTACCGATTTAGAGCTGCAACCACAGTTGAAGCCCTATCCTCCAGATTGTATCCTTCCAAATCTGCAAATCCTCTCCCCCAGCAGACCTGTTCCTTGCCTGTGGAGACTGTTTACTTGTCCTGGGGCTAGTTCACTGGAGTGCATTGCAGTCACCTGATGATGGGTTTGGCCCAATGTTGTCCACCCTACCATGTGATTGTTCACATCCCACAAGGCTTCACTGTGGCCTTTAAGATTAACAGTAAATTTAATGCCTGCCAGCATCCACAAGCAGAAGTGGCGCACACTTTAGCTCTACTGTCAGGATCCACATGTCACGGATTAAATTCTGCCCTGTGTGCCTGCAGGCTATTTGCCTATTACAACATGGTCAAAGCCTGCCCTCACCAAATGGTGACAATTCCAAATAGATTGTGTAGATAATGACTATAAGAGAAACACAGAAATCATCCCAGTTGTTTTCCAGCTTAAAAGGCACCCCCACTGCAGTTTTGTTGGTTCATTCTGCTCCCTTGCTGATCTGGTTGATGGTCATCATCTTGGAATGGATGGTGAGGGCAGCACTCAAGAAGGTGCTTCTTTGGATGAGTAGGTTCGAGATTTTATTTTATCCCTGAAGGAAGTTGGGGGCTCGGGGGTCAGAGGTTGGCGGGGGGCGGGGGGGGGGGGGGGGGGGGGGGTGGGGGGGGGATTGGAGGTTGTAGGTGAGGCAGTCAGATGGAGATGGTGGGGAGGTCAGGGATGGGGCTCAGTGGTTGGGAGTGGGGAAGGGTCAGGCATGGGCCTGGAAGTTGAGTGAGGTGGGGTGTCAGAGCTTGGGGGTAGGGAGTTGGAGGTTGGGGATTGGGGCAGTTGGAGGTCAGATGGAATAGGGAGTCAGAGGGACCATATGGATTGTCTGGTTGGGTCTGTGATTCAGGGGCTGGGTGTCAGGTCAGGGGACCCATGGGGCAAGGGGAAGACTTGGGGGGTGAAGATGGTGGAAAGTACCATCAGCGAGGAGTAGTTGGTTGTGTGTGTGTCCCATGGGTGCTGATCTGGATGTTTAAAATAGTTACCCAGACATTAGAAGAGGTTTTGGTGTAACCCTGGCAGAATCATCTGAAGTTTGTGATTTAAATGGCATTTTCGGATTGGACCCAGTGCAGGGCAATTGTCCAGAGGAAGTTAGAGCTTCTGGGCAACTGTTGTGCAAATGCTCACCAAGGAACATCCAAGATAAATTCTCCAGCTCATCTTTGGGGTACCCCCTTCCGCCTCCCACCAACCTGATGCTGGAGAGTTTGGAAGTTATGGCCCATTATATTTCTCAGCCTTTCAGCAAGTAGTCTCACTTTTTTCTTTAAGGATAGCCAGTAAGACCACGCATCACCAGATACAAATTAATGGAATGTGTTCCACAGATGCCTTCCCAATTTGTACCTTGAAACAGCAATAGAGGTTCTGTGTGTTTTACCTGGATTAGATTCACAAGACCCCCAGCTGATTTAGATAGGTAGCTAGGACACCCTTGAAAAAGCCTTCTACAAAATAGAGATTAGATTTTGAATTAAGTGGGAAGTGCTCCAATTTAGGACTACATCTAGTTAAAACCAGCCCTTTGATTTTCCCGATCTATATAGTTCAAAATTACACCATGTGATACAGCAAACCAATAAGGCATTGAAAAGCATGAATTCTTGTTTGTTTTCATGTTAAATTCTCCTGTGTCTCTCTGAATGTGATCGAGAGCTTCTGAATACTAGATCGGTGCTGTCAATAGTTCACAGCTGACTTGCATCTCATTTCTACAGTTCCTTTTCCAAAGCAAGAGCATTTATTTAAAATTGATTCGCAAATGTAATAAAAACAAATAATTTCACAGTAACTCACTGGGTAATTTCTGATCACAAAACCTCAGCTCCCTTTTTCTTAGTCCCAGCACGAAGGGATGACAGATCTCAGAAAATCGGCTTCACTTTATCCGAACAATAACAGTCTTCTCATATTCTCATCATGAAACATATCCTCGCATGTCTATTGGCACATCACTTCAACCTTTCAGCTTCTGAACTATTTGTTCTGTCACCTCTCCCATTCTGCAGAATGATTTGTTTTTGTTTCGAATGAAAGGCATCCAGGTTTCAAACCCTGCACCACAGGCCGAGGCTATCAAACGATAGGAACAGCCTTGGGGTTTGTAAAAAGGTGTGTGTGCATGTAAATTATGATTTACTCTTTTTTGCAACAATAAAGACATCTACCCGGAGCAACGGTGACCAACATCACAGCTGCCTTGGCTGTCTAGTTCTGTCAGTAGTTGTGGAGTTGCAGCAGTATCTTTGCATGATACAGGGGTGCTGTGTGTGTGTGTGTGTCTATGCGTGTGTGTACGTGTGTGTGTGTGTAAGTGTATGTGTGTGTGTGTACGTGTGTGTGTATACGTGTGTGTGTGTGGTGGGGGGAGGCTGTTTTTAGGCAAAAACAGTGGACATAAAAATGACAGTTGGTGAAAGACGTAAAGGAGGTACTTGTCACAGGATATTTCATGTTCGTCTTGATTAATATGGGTTTATTTCCAGGGACTATATTCTGGAAGAAGATAGATATATTTCTGATAAACAACAAGTTAAAGGGATTTAGGGAACAGATAGGGATGTGGATTTGATTTGATTTGATTTATTATTGTCACATGTATTAACATGCAGTGAAAAGTATTGTTTCTTGCGCGCTATACAGACAAAACATACCGTTCATAGTGAAGGAAACGAGAGAGTGCAGAATGTAGTGTTACAGTCATAGCTAGGGTGTAGAGAAATTTCAGACCAGGAAGAGATCAGCCATGATCTGATTGAATGGCGAAGCAGGCTCGAAGGGCTGAATTGCCTACTTCTGCTCCTAATTCCTATGTTCCTACGGAGGTTGCTAATGCTTTTGAATAGTTTTGAAACTGTTCCATTGATCATTTTCACCTCCTCAAACAAGTTGATTTCTCCACAAAGTTACCAAGAAGAAATTTTAACCACCCTTCCCATGTGCCCAACTCACCTTGAATTGCAAACCTAATATGAAAAGCGACCCACATTGTTCATTGTAATGGAAAATGAATTTTTCAATATCTTAACATTGCACATGCTGTCTTAGATAATGATAGCTAACAGATGCATATAAAGGAAATTACTCATCTGAACTGCTACAGAATCAGAAACGTTACAAAGAAAGCTTGAGTGAGCATATTTATTACTACTACATTTTACCTTTATTTTAAATGAGTTAAACATGCCCAAACGTGTTGAGTGTCACTTTTACTAAACACCACTGCCTGGGGAGGGAGGGATGGTGAGGCTGGGGGATTAATAACTTTTCACTGCGTGCAAGCTCCATTCTTTTACATTTGCCAGGTGCATCATTTGTCACTGTTATTCAGAAATGAAGATAGTACACAAAAGCTGAGCGCATTTGCTTCTTTATTATGACAGTGGTACCAGCCATCTCAATGGCTGAACATCTGTTTTGAAGTAGTAGAGAAAGATTTCACATGGCAAGATTGTGTTTTCTTTCTACTGTGTACCACCAAGGCCATTGCTTTAAGTGGTATGACCTTGACAGACCCATTACCCAGACCCACAAGAAAGGGTCATTGTGTAGAAAACGCATGGTAGTGCCACTCCTGAGTTACAGTCCTGCGCTACCAAGTAGTGTGGGCTGCTTTTTTGTCCTCAGCATCAGCTGGCCTAAGCTACACGATGGGACAAATACTACACACGCTGTCTGTTCATTTGTAACCCATTGCCGCCAGAAACTGAAAACAATGTTTCAAGAATGACTCCAATAATTACTATTAGTGCAAAGAATAGTTCTGGCAACTCTAGATGGTCATCATTTTGGTGCCATATTCACTCTGTTGACAGATATGTATGATGTGGAGATGCCGGCATTGGACTGGGGTAAGCACAATAAGAAGTTTCACAACACCAGGTTAAAGTCCAACAGGTTTATTTGGTAGCAAATACCATAAGCTTTCGGAGCTTGCTGCTCCTTCGTCAGATGGAGTGGTCTCTGTTCTCCAACAGTGCACAGACACAGAAATCAAGTTACAGAATACTAATTAGAATGCAAATCTCTACAGCCAGCCAGGTCTTAAAAGGTACAGATAATGTGGTTGGAGGGAACATTAAACATTAAAGAGATGTGTATTGTCTCCAGAAAGAACAGCTGGTGAGATTATGCAAGACCAGGGGCAAGCTGTGGGGGTTACTGATAATGTGACATAAATCCAACATCCCGGTTTAGGCCGTCCTCATGTGTGCGGAACTTGGCTATCAGTTTCTGCTCAGCGACTCTGCGCTGTCGTGTGTCGTGAAGGCCGCCTTGGAGAACGCTTACCTGAAGATCCAAGGCTGAATGCGCGTGACTGCTGAAGTGCTCCCCCACAGGAAGAGAACAGTCTTGCCTGGTGATTGTCGAGCGGTGTTCATTCATCCGTTGTCGTAGCGTCTGCATGGTTTCCCCAATGTACCATGCCTCGGGACATCCTTTCCTGCAGCATATCAGGTAGACAACGTTGGCCGAGTTGCAAGAGTATGTACCGTGTACCTGGTAGATGGTCTTCTCATGTGAGATGATGGCATCCGTGTCGATGATCCGGCACGTCTTGCAGAGGTTGCTGTGGCAGGGTTGTGTGGTGTCATGGTCACTGTTCTCCTGAAGGCTGGGTAGTTTGCTGCGGACAATGGTCTGTTTGAGGTTGCGTGGTTGTTTGAAGGCAAGAAGTGGGGGTGTGGGGATGGCCTTGGCGAGATGTTCGTCTTCATCAATGACATGTTGAAGGCTCCGGAGGAGATGCCGTAGCTTCTCCGCTCCGGGGAAGTACTGGACGACGAAGGGTACTCTGTCCACCGTGTCCCGTGTTTGTCTTCTGAGGAGGTCGGTGCGGTTTTTCGCTGTGGCGCGTCGGAACTGTCGATCGATGAGTCGAGTGCCATATCCTGTTCTTATGACGGCATCTTTCAGCGTCTGGAGGTGTCTGTTGTGATCCTCCTCATCTGAGCAGATCCTGTGTATTCGGAGGGCTTGTCCGCAGGGGATGGATTCTTTTACGTGTTTAGGGTGGAAGCTGGAGAAGTGGAGCATCATGAGGTTTTCCGTGGGCTTGCGGTATAGTGAGGTGCTGAGTCGACCGTCCTCAATGGAGATGCGTGTGTCCAAGAATGCAACCGATTCCGGAGAGTAGTCCATGGTGAGTCTGATGGTGGGATGGAACTTGTTGATGTCATCATATAGTTGTTTCAGTGATTGCTCACCATGACTCCAAAGGAAGAAAATGCCATCGATGTATCTAGTGTATAGCATCGGTTGAAGGTCCTGTGCGGTGAAGAAGTCTTGTTCGAACCTGTGCATGAAGATGTTGGCATATTGAGGTGTGAATTTTGTCCCCATGGCTGTTCCGTGTGTCTGGATGAAGAACTGGTTGTTGAAGGTGAAGATATTGTGGTCCAGGATGAAGTGGAGGAGTTGTAAAATTGCATCTGGAAACTGGCAGTTGACGGCATAGAGTACTGAGGCCGTTGCAGCAATGCCATCATCGTGGGGTGCTGGTGTAGAGTGCCGAGACATCCATTGTGACGAGGAGTACTCCTGGTTCAACTGCTCCATGTGTGTTGAGTTTCTGTAGGAAGTCCGTAGTGTCGCGACAAAAGCTGGGGGTTCTTTGTACAATGGGTTTCAAGATGCCCTCGACATAGCCGGAGAGGTTCTCGTACAGGGTTCTATTTCCTGAAACGATGGGATGGCCAGGTGTATTCGCCTTGTGTATTTTTGGGAGGCAGTAGAGATCTCCAACGCGTGGAGTACGTGGGATGAGAGCACGTAGGGTGGACACACGCATCTCCATTAAGGACGGTCGCCTCAGCACCTCACTATACCGCAAGCCCACGGATAACCTCATGATGCTCCACTTCTCCAGCTTCCACCCTAAATACGTAAAAGAAGCCATCCCCTACGGACAAGCCCTCCGAATACACAGGATCTGCTCGGATGAGGAGGATCGCAACAGACACCTCCAGACGCTGAAAGCTGCCCTCATAGTAACAGGATATGGCGCTAGACTCATTGATCAACAGTTCCGACGCGCCACAACAAAAAACCGCACTGACCTCCTCAGAAGACAAACACGGGACACAGTGGACAGAGTACCCTTCGTCATCCAGTACTTCCCCGGAGCGGAGAAGCTACGGCATCTCCTCCGGAGCCTTCAACATGTCATTGATGAAGACGAACATCTCGCCAAGGCCATCCCCACACCCCCACTTCTTGCCTTCAAACAACCACGCAACCTCAAACAGACCATTGTCCGCAGCAAACTACCCAGCCTTCAGGAGAACAGTGACCATGACACCACACAACCCTGCCACAGCAACCTCTGCAAGATGTGCCGGATCATCGACATGGATGCCATCATCTCACATGAGAAGACCATCTACCAGGTACACGGTACATACTCTTGCAACTCGGCCAACGTTGTCTACCTGGTACGCTGCAGGAAAGGATGTCCCGAGGCATGGTACATTGGGGAAACCATGCAGACGCTACGACAACGGATGAATGAACACCGCTCGACAATCACCAGGCAAGACTGTTCTCTTCCTGTGGGGGAGCACTTCAGCAGTCACGCGCATTCAGCCTTGGATCTTCAGGTAAGCGTTCTCCAAGGCGGCCTTCACGACACACGACAGCGCAGAGTCGCTGAGCAGAAACTGATAGCCAAGTTCCGCACACATGAGGACGGCCTAAACCGGGATGTTGGATTTATGTCACATTATCAGTAACCCCCACAGCTTGCCCCTGGATTGCATAATCTCGCCAGCTGTTCTGTCTGGAGACAATACACATCTCTTTAATGTTTAATGTTCCCTCCAACCACATTATCTGTACCCTTTAAGACCTGGCTGGCTGTAGAGATTTGCATTCTAATTAGGATTCTGTAACTTGATTTCTGTGTCTGTGCACTGTTGGAGAACAGAGACCACTCCATCTGATGAAGGAGCAGCAAGCTCCGAAAGCTTATGGTATTTGCTACCAAATAAACCTGTTGGACTTTAACCTGGTGTTGTGAGACTTCTTACTGGACAGATATGTGTACATAAGTCAAGTTTAAATTCAAATGTTTGAATCCAGCAATTTAACTGACAATGGAAATTCCCTGATTTAAAGTAATTTTGAAATCTAAAGTTACACACCAGCATTTGTATTCATCATATTTACGTTGTAACTGTGTACAGCCAGGTCCGGGAGAAAATTGCCTTTCCACCAGTCTACTGAATCCAAACTGCCTCCCTGGGTAGCCCTCAGATACCAAAACCCACCATTTTCCATCTACCTCAAACCTTCCCCATGAAGCTCCTAATTGACCACTATCACCCCTGATTCCACCTTTCCCCTACCCACCCACATGGCCTCAATTCCCGCCACTTCCAGTCTTACTAAAACCCCCAATTTGACTTTCCCCAACAGGTCTGGATGTAACTGGTTGTGTGGGCACTTCCGGACTGCTGCCTCATCTGACTGGAAGCCAAACCATAGACCATAGGAAAGTTACGGCACAGAAGGAGGTATTTTAGCCCATCATGTCTGTGCTAGCCTAAAAAAAAGAAACAAAATAAACCAGCTGCTCATTTTAATCCCAATTTTCAGCACCTGTTCCGCAGACTTACAGGTTACAGCACTTCAGGTGCAGACCCTGGTAAAAGGCACCTTTTAAATGAGTTCAGTGTGTGGTGGACCTCAGTTGTGCCTTTGTCCTGTATGGACCACCGTTGTGTGTGCTTGTCATACCTGGACACATCCCCTTCCAGTTTGGTTTCTCCCCTCGGCACCTAGTATAAAGGTGGCTGTCTCCTCCCCCTTGTTCAGTCCAGGTCGGTTATTTGTTGGGATCTGCTCCTGATTCTGTTGTGAATAAAAGCCTACACTTGTATTGGCACACCGGTAGTCTTTCGCCTTATTTATAGCGCATCACTGTGTTTCAGCCTCAACTTTCAGTTCAGGCAGTGAATTTCAGATGCCCACCATGCTTTAGGTGAGAAAGATTTTCCTTATGTCCCCTCCAAGCCTTCTACCAATCACCTTAAATCTATGCCCCCTAATAATTGACCCTTCACCTAGGGGAAACAGCTCTTTCCTGTCAACCCTATTAAGGCCCTTCACAATTTTATACACCTCAGCTAGGTCACCCCTCAGCCTCATCTGTTCTAAGGAAATAATCCTAGTTTATCTAATCTCTCCTCATAGCTGCAATTTTAAAGTCATAGTTATATTTGTGTATATTTCTTCTGCACTCTCTCCAGGGCTTTGAAGATGGAGATGAATGTGCTGTTGAACAGGAAAATGGCTGCAGTAATGTTGAGGCGAACAGAGTCCCAGAGGTTAGATAATTGGCGTTGATAAGTATGGATATAAATACAGAGGGGGAGAGTTTTCTCTAGCGCAAATACATAAGGAAGTAGGCCGGAATTCTCCCCCAAAAAAATCAAAGTGTCGAATTTGCGTGAAAACTGGAGTAAATCATGCTGTTTGTTTCTGTGGGAGTTCAGAGAAGAATTTCCCACCCTCTGTGCACTCAGAGAGTGCACATATATCAGAGGGACGTTTTTTACACAGAGGGTGGTGGGGGCCTGGAATGCGCTGCCAAATAGGGTGGTGGAGGCAGACACGCTGGCATCGTTTAAGACTTACCTGGATAGTCACATGAGCAGTCTGGGAATGGAGGGATACAAACGAATGGTCTAGTTGGACCACTGAGCGGCACAGGCTTGGAGGGCCGAAGGGCCTGTTTCCTGTGCTGTACTGTTCTTTGTTCTTTGTTCAAAGTCAGTCATGATCTGGGTGTACATTTTGGAACAATGGCCCAACTCTCATTTCATAAGCACAAGAGGAAAATCTGACCCCAGTGAGTGGCTTCTGGGTTAAGTACATTTTCACCACTTCCCAATAACTATTCACCTGAGCTCATTTAAATGAGACTTTTGGATTAAAATACCTTTTTGTTTCAGTGGATGAGTTTTAACTGACACCACGACTTGCCCACCGAAAACTGGGCCACATTTACAACCGACTCCTACGATTTCACATTCAACCTGAGAGTTAATACGTTATTTTCTCTGCTATTTCATTCACTAGTGAATGTTAATTCAGTTCCCAGAGAATTACTTGAACACATCATTACCATTTTGAAAAACACTTCCTCGCAATCTTCATATTAACCATTTTTGAACTTCAACATTCGCAGCATGACTGTTGCTTTTCACACCATGATGGAGAAACTTCCCTTCAAATCACATTGTGGAGCAAATTAAATTCTGATAAGACATGAAACTCAAATTAATATACTGCATGAAGAAAAGCTTTCAACATTGAAAATATTTTTAATGCTACTGACGTCTGTTAAAAATCATTTCAAATGTTTTTGCAGTTAAAATTGTTGATTTTTCTATAACCAGTTTGACCTCATATCAAATTAAAAAGAGATAAGCAGCTAGAATGTGAGGGAGGGAAATACTAAAGCAAGTCACTGGGATCAAAGACAGCAATAAATCCGAGGAAACAGCAGGAAGGATTACATGTAAACAGGGCAAAATACCAAAGTTATCTCTAAGTGAGTGAGTTACTTTTTCTTTAATTAGTAAAAATAACATTTTTCACATTGCTGAACAGGTTTCTTAAGTCTGAACATACTGGTGACCCTTCTGGAAAATAATCTTTAAACAAATTATGTCCCTTCTGGCAGTAACAAACTTTCATAAACAAGCGTTTGTTAGTTCATAGATTCATAGAATCCCTACAGTGCAGGAGGAGGCCATTCAGCTCATCGAGTCTGCAATGAGCACAATCCTACCCAGGCCCTATTCCCATAACCTCACATATTTTCCCTGCTAATCCCCCGATACCAGGGTCAATTCAGCATGGCCATTCAACCTAAATGCACATCTTTGGACTGTGGGAGGAAACCCATGCAGACATGGGGAGAGTGTGCAAACTCCACACAGTCAGTGACCTGAGGCTGGAATTGAACCTCGGCCCCTGGCACTGTGAGGCAGCAATGCTAACCACTGTGCCACCGTTGGATGGCCAAATTGCTGAAAGGGAAATGAAAGCTCTGCTCTCCTTTACTTGCCTGGACCATTGACAACTTACAGGCACTGTGGGTTCAATTGGCAACTTTGATGAAAGGAGAGAATTCTCCAGAGGACTGAGTTATGAAGTAAGACTTTTTCACAAATGGCTTTTGGAGTGGTAAGTGTTTGATTTAAATCATCGATCTGGACTTGGGTATGTTGTTTGTAAGTTCAAAGCTTGCAGATGACTCAAAACTTGGAAAAACATTAAACAGTGAGGAGGATATCAGCAAAAACAAGGACATAGACTTATAAAAGAGATGTGTGAAGTGGTTAGTTTTGTCAGAAGAGTAAGGAGAGGCAACAATCCAGATTTTCCGGTAGTAATAACATCAAAATCATTAGTGTTAATTCTCATTACTCCACTGAAACTGATATCAAATTATGGAATCCATACATGTGCAGTTAAATACAGAAATACAGAAGCTGTTGTCAGTGATTTTACACCTTCCCATAGGGTGCCTGGTCAAAGACCCTTAGACAGTAATCAAGGCAAAATCATCAAACTGATGAAAAACAGGGCCTGGGAGAGTGGGGGGTGGGGGGGGGCTACGGATGGTGCCAAGTATTGGGGCCTGAGAATAACGGGCTTGAAACAGAGTTTCTTGATGTCCTCCTGCTTGAGCAACCTGAAGCAGAGTTTCAGACCTGAATAACTGACTTAATATAGAAAGACCAGAACTTTTAGTTTGAGCTCTCATTTGTTTATAAAGTTGGTGTGTCAGGTTAGTTTTACTAGCTGCTGTGCTGCTGATTCCAACCTTCGGGCAGCTTCGTGGTTCCAATCACTTTTGAAAGGCCCTTCAGACAACCACAAAGCTGTCCCAACATCAGCAGCAGCAACAATTGAGAGGGTTCTTGCTTGAAAAATGATGAGTCAAATCTCAATTTTAAAACCAATGAGATGCAGTGTGGAGGGGAGTGCTGTTGTAGGGAGATGGTCAGGGGAGGTTTGGAGGTGTGCGTGATAGTTTGGGGGGTGGTGGATGGGTGGAGGGTATGTTGGTAGGTTGTTGGAGGGGTGCAGAATACGGTAGAGGTGTGGAAGTGTTGAGGGTATTTTGAGGGCTGTTGGAAGGGAGGGGTTTTAGGTTGGGGGGACTTGCTGGAGTGGGAGAAGTTTGGAGCTGTTGGACCAATGGGGAGCTTGGAGGCTATTGGTGGGATAGGGTGGGGTGATGCTTTGGGGGTGGATGGATGGGATGGCATGGGGTGGAGATTAGGGAGTGGGTGGCAAGGGTGGCATGCAGTGTGGTGTCGCTCTTTATTGCTGCTGAAGTTTTTATTTATTAATTGCATTTTTCCATTTTAGGCAAGTGGCGGCAAGGTGGCACAGTGGTTAGCACAGCTGCCTCAAAGCGCCAGGGACCCAAGTTCAATTCCTGGCTCGGGTCACCGTCAGTGTGGAGTTTGCACATTCTCCCTGTCTGCGTGGGTTTCCTCTGGGTGCTCCAGTTTCCTCCTATAGTCTGAAAGACGTGCTGGTTAGGTGCATTGACCTGAACAGGTGCCAGAGTGTGGTGACTAGGGGTATTTCACAGTAACTTCATTGCAGTGTTAATGTAAGCCTTACTTGTGACTAATAAATAAACTTTTACTTTAAGTTCACAGTGTACAACTCAATTTGTAGGACAGTTTTTGGGGAAGGGGAAACAATCCAATTCTTGGGTTAAGATCATAATGAATTAATGAGTCATTCATCCCTGGAAATTTCAGATCAGCAATTAAATTTCCTGTGCATTTTCCCAAGCTACTAGTAGATGTCTGAAAGTTAGACACTGGGGATAGTGCATCAGCACAAAAGCAGATGCCATTTATAGTATCTTGTGGAATGATGCCAGAGATGTCAGAATGGTCAGGTTGTATTAGCTGAATGTAGTGATTTCTTTGCAGCCACTGTGATTAATTTTCATTTGAGAATCTGCACTGGGCCTCCAATTTCACCATTGCAACTGCCATTCTGCCAACTGCAGGCAGTTACAATGAAAGACAATGGGCAGGATTCACTAGCTTCTCTATGATGTCTTTCTCACGACAGGAGGCAGAGTACCTTTGACTGTCACAGGATTTCCTGGTCCCACAGCTGTCAATGGGATTTCCCATTGACCCCACCCCACACTACCAGGAAACCCAGAGCATCTCGCTGGCACGAACAGCTGGAAAATTCCAGCCAAAATCTACATTTATCCAGAAACTTTCACAATGTCTCAAATCACTTTACAGCTAATTATACACTCTTGAGCTGTAGTCACTGGTATAATATAGGCAATGTTATCAAATGACAGAGCAGGTTCAAGGGCTTGAATGGCTTACTCCTGCTCCTAATATGCATGTTATTCTGGATGGAGGAGATAAACTGGGTTCGATTACCTTTTCCAACCATAATTATCTTGCAAATAGAGGGTATAGTCAGGGCTGGAATTCTGTTTATTTTGTTGTTAATGGAATTTTACTGTGAACAGGCTTTGTGAAGTGAGATTGCCAGGACAGGAGTGCATAATGGGCTGAAAGTGCCTCAGTAATCTGTTTTATCCTGCACATGATTCTCAAGAGCCTTTTCCAGTGACTTCAATCTTGTCTTTTTGTCTAGTTACTTATCATCCTGCTGCATTTTGCACTTTTATGAGATTTATTGAAATATTGTGGTAAAATTGGGTTGTATAGTTGAAATTGTAAATATATTGGGAGCCATCTTACCAGAATTTGGCAGTGTCAGTTCCAGTGAGAAAAATGGAGTGAATTGCGCCGACTGCCTCGGTGGAATTTCTGATCAAATCTTGAACTTCGTTGACAAAAGTTTCTATGACCACGAGAATAATGCCTCGCCTGCTGTGGCCTCCCTTTAATTCGCCTTCCATGAACCATTTAATCGCGGCAGTCATTGGGGAATTGCATATAAATTGCTCCCCAGCACTTGTTCCACAGTGACTGCAGGGGATGGCAGCCAGGAAGCCCATACTGTGATTCTCAGAGGGAGCACTGAGCACACTGCTGGATGGAGTGAAGCAGAAGTGGGGTGCCCTCTACCCCATCTCCAAGAGAAGACCTTCCACCAAGATCACCAGCCCTGCATTGGATGCAATGGCAATCCTGGGCAGTGCAAGATCACAGCAGAATAAGATGGGGTAGCAGTGCCACAAGAAGATGAAGAATTTTCTGCATTTAGGATTTCCCAAGAAATAATGGCCGCCTGAGTGCTCACCTCCAATATCCCCCTTGGATGTGATGGTGCCAGATTCATGCTTATGTAGAGCTGTTGTAAATGGCGCCAATGTGACGTCACACCAGTGCTAGCTGAATACTTGGTGTGAGCTCAGTATCCGGAGTGACTACTCGGTACTGATATGCTGATGCATTTAAATTAGGTTTGCACCCTTCTCCAGTGTGTTCCACATTACTCTGCTGGCGAGGTTAGCTCAAAATCAGAAAATGCAATGTTGCTGGTGAGAATCGCGCTTTTCCGACCTTTCCGCATTTTGAGCCCACACTGCCATTCCCATGGACTCAAGATCCCTCCTGTAGACTTCAGACAAGTCTTCAGACTTACTGATCAATACATAGATATAATTGTGAACTATTCAGTCTTTGTCCTCTCGTCTCTTAAAAATTGTGTCAACCAGAGACACCTGAGGACTTCAATACCTCTCGCTGACAGTGAAGGCCGACATTATTCAATCATTGTACTTTGTTGCTTAGGACTCATTTGATCGTTCCACACTGTGAGATTGCTGATAAAATAGAATCCAATTACACCCATTTTATGAAATACTTACATTGAATAATATCATGCAACCAAGCAATAGATAAATATCCTAATCCTTGTACAGAATGGTAAAGATCTTTTTCGGTTTATCTGGGCTGCAGTAATGAATCAGACTCCCAAATATGAACTTACTGTCAAAGTGTTCATGTGGTGAAATATGAAGAACATGCTAATGAGGGCTGAGAGGGTAGCCAAAATCAGTGTTAATGGTTGCACCATTATAAATAACCAGCAGGATAGTTTCCTGTCAAATTAATTATTCAATGATGCTGATAGAGTAAATCTGTACTCTCTGGTTTGTTCAGTAGTAAGAAGTCTCACAACACCAGGTTAAAGTCCAACAGGTTTATTTGGTAGCAAATACCATAAGCTTTCGGAGAAGAGCTCCTTCGTCAGATGGAGTGGATATCCGTTCTCAAACAGTACACAGACACAGAAATCAAATTACAGAATACTGATTAGAATGCAAATCTCTACAGCCAGCCAGGTCTTAAATGTACAGACAATGTGGGTGGAGGGAGCATTCAACACAGGTTAAAGAGATGTGTATTGTCTCCAGACAGAACAGCTTGTGGAATTCTGCAAGTCCAGGAGTTAAGCTGTGCTCCACTTCTCCAGCTTCCACCCTAAACACGTAAAAGAAGCCATCCCCTACGGACAAGCCCTCCGAATACACAGGATCTGCTCGGATGAGGAGGATCGCAACAGACACCTCCAGACGCTGAAAGATGCCCACATAAGAACAGGATATGGCGCTCGACTCATCGATCAACAGTTCCGACGCACCACAGCGAAAAACCGCACCGACCTCCTCAGAAGACAAACACAGGACACGGTGGACAGAGTACCCTTCGTCGTCCAGTACTTCCCCGGAGCGGAGAAGCTACGGCATCTCCTCCGGAGCCTTCAACATGTCATTGATGAAGACGAACATCTCACCAAGGCCATCCCCACACCCCCACTTCTTGCCTTCAAACAACCACGCAACCTCAAACAGACCATTGTCCGCAGCAAACTACCCAGCCTTCAGGAGAACAGTGACCACGACACCACACAACCCTGCCACAGCAACCTCTGCAAGACATGCCGAATCATCGACACGGATGCCATCATCTCACGTGAGAACACCATCTACCAGGTACACGGTACCTACTCTTGCAACTCGGCCAACGTTGTCTACCTGATACGCTGCAAGAAAGGATGTCCCGAGGCATGGTACATTGGGGAAACCATGCAGACGCTACGACAACGGATGAATGAACACCGCTCGACAATCACCAGGCAAGACTATTCTCTTCCTGTGGGGGAGCACTTCAGCAGTCACGGGCACTCAGCCTTGGATCTTCAGGTAAGCGTTCTCCAAGGCGGCCTTCACGACACACGACAGCGCAGAGTCGCTGAGCAGAAACTGATAGCCAAGTTCCGCACACATGAGGACGGCCTAAACCGGGATGTTGGATTTATGTCACATTATCAGTAACCCCCACAGCTTAACTCCTGGACTTGCAGAATTCCACAAGCTGTTCTGTCTGGAGACAATACACATCTCTTTAACCTGTGTTGAATGCTCCCTCCACCCACATTGTCTGTACATTTAAGACCTGGCTCGCTGTAGAGATTTGCATTCTAATCAGTATTCTGTAATTTGATTTCTGTGTCTGTGTACTGCTTGAGAACGGATATCCACTCCATCTGACGAAGGAGCTCTGCTCCGAAAGCTTATGGTATTTGCTACCAAATAAACCTGTTGGACTTTAACCTGGTGTTGTGAGACTTCTTACTGTGCTTACCCCAGTCCAACGCCGGCATCTCCACATCTTGTTCAGTAGTCACAGTGTGATTACTTCTGGGGTGCACACAAACTACCAATGCATCATATTGTTACTGCTCTTAAAATTAATGACCCGTGTTGCATATACATCAGATGATATCCGTAACCAGATGCCAACAATGGGCATCATCATTTTACCAGTACCTTTTTGCGATTGGTGAATTGATTGGTGAATCTTGAAAGGTGGGAAAATATCATGCCTGATTGAGGGGGAGGGTTTAAAGGAAGGAGGTGTTGGGAATAAAGGGACCAGAAAGAGGAAAAGCACCAGAGTCCAGGATATCTTTCTCCTGCCCAAATGAGAATTTGTTCATTCACACAACCTGTTGCGACTAAGTTTTTAACAACGTACTAAGTTTGTAATTATTAATGATAGAGTCATAGAATCATACAGGTTTACAGCATGGAAATAGGCCCTTCAGCCTAACTTGGGAATGGAGGGATACAAAAGAATGGTCTAGTTTGGACCAGGGAGCGGCACGGGCCTGGAGGGCCGAAGGGCCTGTTCCTGTGCTGTATTGTTCTTTGTGCTGTATTGTTCTTTGTCCATGCCGCCCTTTTCCTTTAAACCCCTAAGCTAGTCCCAATTGCCCGCATTTGGCCCATATCCCTCTATACCCATCGTACCCATGTAACTGTCTAAATGCTTTTTAAAAGACAAAATTGTACCCGCCTCTACTACTACCTCTGGCAGTTTGTTCCAATATGAGTGATGAGCCTCACTGTCCCTGAAAACTAATTTCGTATTTGTGGAATATCAAATTTACCCATTCTGATAATAAAATTTACATCTTTTACAGTAATTATTTTTGAAAGTTTTGCTTTTCTTCAACTTCTGCTTTAATCACATGTGCACGCTCCAATCATTTCTGTCTGTAAAATTGAAATTTATGTCAAATACTTACTTCATTGTTTGCTATCTGTAACAATGCTTGATGATGCAACTGTGTGCCTGGAGATCACTTTGACCAGTTGCCCAGATTCAAACTGACATTGAGAAAGTTCATGTCAAAGAGATTGTCTGATCTTGTGGTTAGCTTTATTTGATGCAAATAGTAAACACCATCACGTCACCACTGACCAAAATATCTCGGCCAAAATATCTAGGCCTACCTGCAAGTCCAATTTGCAGTTGTAGCTGGGAAGGTGGGCTGAAATAGGAGATGGGGTGGGTAACCCCAGAATGAGTGCAGAAGCTGCCGAGTGAGGAGGTGGGCTGGGCATGAGGCCTGCCTCAATGCAATGGCACTATATTTAAATACATAAATGTTGAAACAAAGAGCATCCCTCTCGTACTCACCCCTCATTCACCTTACCTTACACGTTCCAATGTCCCATCCATGCCAGCAAATGCCAGCCCATGCCCCCACCTACCAGCCTTTGCCCTTACCCATCTCACCTCATATCCTTGGACATTTCTTTGACAGTTCTTTGACAGCTGGACAGTTCCAATGAGTATGTACATAAAAAAATCATAATCATGAGTAATTTTAAAAACACCAAAGGGTACCTTACCTCTCTGAATGGTGTCCCTGGACTCTATCCAAAGGGATATGTTACTTCTCCAAAGGGGAATCTTGAAAATGCAAATAAATCCATCAATTTCAGACCTTGTCTTATCTATTCTAAGCTGTACACTCCAGGTTTCACACTCCTGGCCTTCCAAGATCCCACTTTAGTGAAGGCAACTGTTGATTTAAATGTCCAACTGCCCTCTCAAATCATGCGTGTGTGAATCCGGGTGAGATCTTCTGGTGTCCCGGTGGTGAGGGGTGCATCTAATGGGAAATCTCATTGTCAATGACAGGACCAAAAGATCCTGCCACTGGCCAATGGTGGGTTGCCTTAGCCACTGCAAAGCATGGGGTGGGTTGCACTGAAACTCCCACCCTACATATGTGAATGCTGCTGAAAAAGCTTCACTGACTTTATATACAGAAGTATAAGTACAAAAGCATGGAAACTATGTGATACCTTTGTAAAATATTGATTCAACTCAGCTGGAGTATTTTGGTCAATTGTGGGTAACATCTTTTAGAAGGATGTCAAGGCCTGAGAAAGGATACAGATTTACTCCAACGGTGCCAAGTGTATAGATTTCAGTTTCAAGAAGGAATGAGTAAAACTGGCATTGGTCTCCTTAGAGCAGAGAAGGTGAATGATTTAATGGTGGTATTTAAATTCATGCGCTGTTCCTTTAGAACAAAAGAAAGGTCAGTGCTCAGATTCAGGATCTGTATACCTGGCACTATTGGAGTAAATCTGTACCCTTTCTCAGGCCTTGACATCCTTCCAAAAGATGTTACCCACAATTGACCAAAATACTCCAGCTGAGTCGAATCAGTATTTTACAAAGGTTTCACAAATTTTCCTTGCTTTTGGACTTATACTTCTACATATAAAGAACTGCAGGATGACATGAGGAAAATAGAAAATAGAACCAAGCAACTTCAAAGCAGCTAAATGCTCTCAGTTTGTCATTTGTGTAAGCATTGCAGTGAGGAACAACGGGGGCGCCACAGGACGGGGGACAGGTGGGGGTGGGGGGGGGGGTGCAGGATGGTGAGGTAATTCAGATGCATTCAACCATGAAGCGAAAGATAAACATTGCATGATGTGCAAAAATATCAGGTTGTCAATCAAAGCCTTGTTACACTGCACTATAAAATTGAATAAAAGCAAACATTTTCAAAGGAAGACAAAGGATTTTAAAGGATTTCCAAGGATTTGTCCTTTCTAGGAAGGCTCAGAGACTCGGCATAAATGCAGTGTTTAAAATGGGAATGAGTGAGCAGCTCTGGGGAAGGGAATTTCCACCCCCCTCCCCAGTGAAAGTGACTTCTCCTGCAGCTTAAGAGAGAGAAGAATGGGAATCTCTTCTGCAGAATGAAATGCTGCTGCGATTTGGAAGCTTGCCAGGTATCCAGGGAGCATGGAGATTAAAGTGCAATGGCATTATATTTAAATAAATATTAAACACCTGACAAGTTGAAGAAAGCATGCTTAAAGCTGTGTAAGGGTCTGGCCAGGCCACAACTTTTCCACCCAGTTCTGATTGCTAAAACACACAAATGTTTAAGTCCTTGGAACATCGTGATGAAATGCCATACGTCTCATCTTTAGCCTCTGAAAACTATGCTGAGGACCTCAAGGTACAGAGGTGAAATCATTGCAGCAGCTAATCTTTAATCTCACTGATCGAAACAAGTCCATTTCTAAATATATACATTGTAATTCATTTCAGTCAACTACCAGCATCTTTTGTTAATTTGTTCTCGCAAAAATTTTGAACACTACATAATTTTGAGTAAAATCATGAAGTACTTGTATTTTTCATAAAATGATGGAAATTACCCATGTTTCTAATTTTATTCTGTGTAAATGAGAAATGCTTTCAGTTTCTCTTCTGATCATAAAAATATGCATTATGATATTAAATGATCAACCGTCTGACTAGATTTTATGTTGGTATCTGATGCTTTGAGTTGGTTTTAAGATTAGGACTGGGTGGACAGGCTCGGTGTCCAACAACACTCAAGAAACCCAGGAGTCCAGGTCAATGTGTCAGCCAGTGGCTCTTTAACTGTGCCAATTCATAATCAAATTGTTTCCAACTTTTCTGATCAATTATCACCAGTGGGTGTGATGGCAACTCATGTTACATAATTTACATATTTTCATATTTAAAGGGACAACCTGCAGCTCATACAGCCACAGTTCCATAGGAGAGAGAAGGTCCTGTGACTGCTCCTGTTGCTGATCTGCTGCTGCTGTGCCTGCTGTGGTTTGCACTCCTGCTGCTGCTGGTTGTGTATTGCACTGATTAAAGTTAAAACATGCTCAGCTGTAAGCAGCCATTATTGAACTAACTGTATTTACTCCTCCCCAACAGAGAGAGCAATGTAATATTCTACATTTCTTCCCCACTTGAAAAAGCGTATACAATAAAATATAAAATGCTGCACATACAGAATTTCCCAGAATGAAATATGGCTGAAGAAAAACATCATCACTGCTTGAAATTTTTGGGTTGTGTTACAATCCCAGTTGATGTTATAACTGGACGAGAAGATCCCAGAATGAAACTGTGGCTCAAAAGACCGTAACTCTTACATTTTTTCAGAAAACATGGAGGAACAGAATCACAGGACCGCTAATTAATTTTAACAAGGAAAAAAAATTAAACATAAAAAGATTACTTATGACATAATACTCTTTTAGTTTCACGGTTTTACTTTTTATTTTATTATTGGCCCAAGTAGGCTTTCATGAACACTGCAATGAAGTTACTGTGGAAAAACCCCTAGTTGCCACACTCCGGTGCCTGTTCAGGTACACTGAGGGAGAAGTTAGCGTGGCCAATGCACCTAACCAGCTCATCTTTCAGACTGTGGGAGGAAACCCACACAGACACGGGGAGAACGTGCAGACTCCGCACAGACAGTGACCCAAGCCAGGAATCGAACCCCGGGCCCCTGGCGCTGTGAGGCAGCGGTGCTAACCACTGTGCCACCATGCTGCCCTTTCCCTCTGAGCTTTGCAAATACACACAGATTTTAAGGTTAACACGGATTACAACGTTTATCTTAAGCTACAATGGCCTCAGTAATATGTGCCGTTAAATGCTCAGGTGCGCTGTGGCTAAATGCACATTCTGCTCTGAACCTATGTGAATGTTAGAATCATGGAATCCCTACAGTGCAAAAGGAGGCCATTTGGCCCATTGGGTCTGCACTGACAACAATTCCATCTATCCTTGTAACCCCACATATTTATCCTGACACTAAGAGGCAATTTAGCACAGCCAATCAACCTAACCCATACATATTTTGGACTGTAGGAGGAAACCGGAGCACCTGGAGGAAACCCATGCAGACATGGGGAGAATGTGCAAACTCCACTCTCGATTTCTCCTCAAAATTCTCCCAATCCCGCTAGTCACCTTGTCTCACTGAATTCCAGCTTCCACATGAGTAATTTCAAATTCCACTTTCAAAATGATACACTTAAAATTTTTATTTTAAACCACACCTTCTCCCAACTGCATCCATCAGGGATTCACTTACAAGTTTTATACCTTTTCCTGTCAGGATTTATTGGTTTTCACAGTTACTTTAACTATCAAGTCCCAAATTATATAAAATGGCATCAAACTTTTGACTTACCTCTGAGGTCTGGCTTCCCACTTTAAATCTGGTTACTGCAGCTGACTCTTTGACTCAGCCTTCTTCTCAGCTTTGCCTGTCTTTGCTGAATAGTTTTTTATTCTACTACCGTTAACCACAGAGTTCCTTTCAATAAAGTTTTCATCCTTTCTCTACTTCGTTATATATATTGCCAATTATAATTGTCGTATCATTTTTATTGTTATCATCACTATTCACTATTCAACAAAAAATTATTTTAACACGCTACTTGTCCCAGGCACTCATTACTATTATGTCCTGAGTATGGCTTTGAACCTAATTGAGACTCTTAAAGGAGCTCTCATGACTCCTTACAACTTGACTCTGTTCTCTCAATGTCTCTGACTGTGTCAACCCTGAACTTTGACTTGGACTACCAACTCCATTTACTGGTTGAGACTGTTGGGACTGTGACATTAACTGATTTAATCAAATAAACACTTTGCTCCGCTAGTGGTTTCTATGACACCAGCAAACTTTCAGCTTCTTTCTGGCTTCACTTGGGACCATAGGAAAAAATCTGGACAATAGGAGGTTTGCCATGCTCTCCTTTTGTCAGATTTCTTCTTTCAAGCAAATAACCTACAAGATGCTGATAGAAGCTCTATCTAATCTTCACAAGATATGTGAATGCATCTAGACTCTTTACAACAACTCCAATCATATACTTCACCTCACCACCTCAGTGGTCTTTCACCTGTTCTGACCAGTGCTGAACTCTCTAACTTTTATGCCTGGCATGTCTTGAGTCATCTTCACCTTGTCTTTCTTTTCTCATGCTTTGCTATTAACATCAGGTTTAAGCAAACTGTAGTTTGTCCTGGGAGCATGTTTAAATTCTAAGGTGTAAGGTTGTTGTCAACCTGTTGTAGACTACAGGGCCATTCTGAAAAAAAGAACAGAAAATTGTCTAGCTAGGTTGAAGAGAAGCTTGGAAATTGCTGTTTAGTTTCTCAGCTCGAAAATACTTCTGCAAAGAACTTGGTACATTTTGTACACTTCTCCCTGCAGCAGCATTCACTGTTGGGTGATTATATCTTTTTATTCATTTGTGGAACATGGGTCTCACTGGCTGGCCAGCATTTATTGCCTATCCTTGGTTGCTGTGGCTCTGGAATCACATGTAGGCCAGACCAGGTTAGGATGGTAGACTTCTTTCCCTAAAGGGCATTAGCGAATCAGATGGGTTTTTTTTCCCAACAATCAACAATGGTATCATGGTCATCAGTAGATTCTTAATTCCAGGTATTTTTTAATTGCACTCAAATTCCACCATCGACCGTGATGAGAATCCGGGTCCCCAACACATTAACTGAGTTTCTTGATTAATAGTTCAGCGATAATACCATTAGGCCATCGCCTCCCTGCAAGGTTATGGTGGTATTAGAGTGTATTTGACACCATTCTTACTCAGAAGTATTTCAAACACTTCAGATGTAAACTGTGGACCATTATCTGATACCAATACCTTACCATATAGAAATATAGAAATTGCAAATGCACCTCCCTAAACCTCAGTAGTTTTAACACTTGTGTTATTGGCATTGACTCAACATTTATCCATTTGCTGTAGCTATTGACCAAAACAAAATACTATTTCCCAACCACTTCAAAGAAATCCACATTTACTTGTTCATGAGGTTTTCTTTTGTTTGAGCATGAAATGGAGGAACCTTGGTTTGATTATTTCTCATTCTGAGACACATCTTACAAATTTTCATCAGTTGTTCTTTAATATGCCCATCTGCCTTTCAATACCAAAAATAGCTTCTGGCTAAAGCTTTCATCTGTGCTTTTGATGAAGTTCCTCGAACAAACTCTCTCTCTAAGCCATTACAGAATAATGACTCTTAAATCCCATAGGAGACAACTTTGATCTACACTTGGTTCATTTCTACCTGTGAAATATTCCTGTGCTTTCCCATCATCACACTCTTTAGGTCAACTATTCATGACAGAATTGAACATTTTACTTAATACCACATCCCTATGAGTTTTTTTCATGAATTTCTCAGCTAGAATTGAATCAGTATTGAAGGGAAATCATGAAGGAATGTTTACATTTGCATCTTCACCTGACATACAATATTTCATTTTGTATTGATGGTCACCAAAATCAACACCCATTTCTGAAGACATGATACCGCAAGGGATTGTACCTCCTTCTTTGAACCAAATATTATTGTAAGAGTTTGGTTGCCTGTTAGCAAAGTAAACTGCCAACAATACAATCATTTGTGGGACTTAGTAACATCATACATTGAACCCTACAGTGGAGAAGGAGGCCACTTGGCCCATTGAGTCTGCACCGAACACAATCTCACCCAGGCCCTATCCCCATAACCTCATGTATTTACCCTAATCCCCCTGACACTAAGGGGCAATTTAGCATGGCCAATCAACCTAACTTGCTCATCTTTGGACTGTGGGAGGAAGCCAGGGCACCCAGAGGAAACCCACCCAGACATGAGGAGAACATGCAAATTCGACACAGTCACCCGAGGCTGGAATTGAACTCGGGTCTCTGGTGCTGTGCTGCAGCAGTGCTAACCACTGTGTCACCAAGCCGCTCACATACATGATCATTAATGCCACTTTCTCAATTTGTGAGTAATTTTGCTTTGACTTCATTTATTTGTGTAAAGCATATGCTGCAGGCTTCTCCACATTGTCTTCCACATGTGAGAAAACACCATACTAAATCCCTGTGTTGAGGCTTGCACAGTAAAGCCAATTATTTCTTGATACTATAATGGGGCAAAACAGCATCTCTACTCAGTACTTTCTTCACTTCGTTAAATATTTTCTGACACACCAAAGACCACTCCCAATCTATCCCATCTTTCAGCAGTTGATAAAATTGGGGCAAATATGTTAGCTAAATCTGGGATGAACTTTGAATAATACATAATTCCTATGGATGTATTAAGTTCTTCTTTGTTCACTGGTCTCTTTGCTTTCAAATTCCCCTCAGCCTTCTCCTGTGTTGGATGGGTATCTTCACTAATCGGTGACCAGGAATATGACACTTGACGCCATGAAGCAACATTTGTGCTTTTGAGCTTTGAAGCCATGGGTGGGATTCTTCAGCCGTGCTTGTCCCAAAACCAGAGAATCCTGCCCGAGGTCAATGGACCTTTGCATGGTCTGCCCCCTGCCCGTTACAATTCATGTGGCAGGCGTGAGATGGAAGAATTCCCCCCATATTTTTGAAATTGATGTCAGGATCCATGAAACCTTTATATGTGCTCTGTTTCTGTCTTAATGATTAGAATGTCATCCATTGAGCAGCACACATCCTTCATTCCACTTACAACCTATTCCATGACATTTTGGAATACCGCAAGAGCACTAGATATGCCAAATGGTAAACTTTCATACTGGTACAACCCTTTGTGTTAATGAACGATAAGCGGTTCCTTGATCTTGTCAATTAATTGTAATTGCAAATATGCATTTGACAATTCTATCTTATTGAACAACTTTCCATTGGCTAAATTAGAAAACATACTTTCCAAGGTAGGCAGTGGTTAAATATCATTCTTGATCACCTTTTTACTGGTTGTTTATAATGTCCACAAATCCATACAAACTTACCTGCTTTTGAACTATCACAATGTGTAAAGCCCATTCACACCTCTTCACCTTATTAATTGCCGCTGTTCTTTCTAATGTGTACAGCTCCTTGCTTATTGCATCTACATGTGCATAAGGCACTGGCCTAAACTTGCAAAATATTGACTGTACATTGTGCTTTATCTTGAGTTCAGCCTTCCAATGCCTAATTTATCATTTGGTCCTCCTGGTTCAAATATACATTTTGGTCTCGTAACATTTCCTTAAAGGCAGTGATTTTCTTACCGATTCCTACTATAAATAACTCAGCCCAGTTTAACCATAACCTCTTGAGCCAATTCATTCCCAGTTGGGAGACTTTTTCCCTCCTACAACTACCAGTGGCTAGTGATAGGAGGTATCATTGTATGCCATCCTAACACTAACTTCACCTAATCCTGCAATACTGTTATTGAAATAATTGTCAGTTTCACATCAGTTTTGCATAAGGGAATATGACTTGGAGACTCCTTGTATTATCCTTCAGGGATAACAGACCTGGCTGCAGCTGTATCAATGATTAAAAGAAATCGCGCATCTCTGGCTTTCATTTCTATTGTGGGTGCTGAAATTTTACCTTCAGTTCTATGAGTTTAATCGTCCATGTGCTGTTTCCCTTGCTCTTTGACTGACTACAACGCTTGATCTTTCTACTCAATAACATGAACATCTGTTTTCTTATTTATCACTTTTACATTCAAAGATTTCCAGATTCCTGAACTAGCATTATATCGACCATGACCTTGACCTGGAACATGGATATGGCCTGGAGCATCACTGTTTCCTCTACTACTGATATCTGGATATGACTGACTTTTCCACTGCATAGCACTTTGACTGGAAAATGGAGCATTTAAATGATTGGTGACTACCATGGCAATGGTAGCATCTAAATTTCCGACTCGGACACTGTGAACTTAGCTGCATTGAACTGAATCTCACTGAAATCCAGTGAATCTTCCCTGTCAGTTCATGAAAAGAACTCCCTTTGTACCTATCATTTTTCTGCCATCTCCATGGCTGTGACTGAATCATAGACCTTCTTCCACATTGGCCTCTTGCCTTTGCTCAAAAGCCTGGCCTAGATTTGATTGTCGTTTAGACCTTCCACAAACTTGCCTCTAAGGTTGATTTTTAAATTTGCGCTCTATCCATTGTGACGAGAGAGTTTCTTTAATTCGAGCATGTAATCTGCAACAATGTCACTTGGCAACTGCTTTCTTTCATGCAATGCAACTCTCAGTCCAATTTAATTCTTAGTTATGCATCCTTAACATGAGGCCAGAATTTCATTAATTTCAGAATCGTCATTTATTCTCATTTCCTATTTTATTCACTTTAGACAAATGTTTGACTTTTTTTGCAATTTCACCAGTCCTCTTTGTTAGTGTTGAATTGCCCCGTTGTCCTAAAACATGTCTTCCACTTTTTAAAAATTACGTACCATGTTGTCTCACTGGGCCTGATTTTACCATCGCATTGTGCCCGTTTTCAGGTGCAAAATCTTGGTAAAGTCGGGCTTGAGGTGAGTAGTGCGATCTGCGCCCACCTCCACACCCGGTTCCCCCTTCACCAAGGCCCGAAAATGGCCGCGATCAGGACCGTGCCTGAAACAGGCGCGATAGCCATTTAAATGCATTTGCATGCATTTAAATTGACTTCATGGGCTGCACGCCCATTTGGTCCTCGTGGTTCAAATATACATTTTGGTATAACCTGACCTGATCGGCACTTCCCCATTTACCACTGCGCTCACCCATCTAGATTCGGTGTGAAACAGACATGCTCTACAAAAGTCCAATTCGAGTGCTCCAGCTACTGAGGAGGTAAGTGCCGGGTGTCCGACAGCTCTCTGTTTCAGATTGGTGTGGGGGGCGGGGGAGGTGGGTCAGATGGCTCTCTGCTTCAGATCGGTGGAGGGGAGGGGGGGGTCCGCTGCCACTCTGCCTGAGATCAGTGAGGGGGAAGGGGGAGTCTGCTGCCAGTCTGCCTGTGATCGGTGGGGGGAGGGGGCCGTGATCAGTCTGGGTGGCGGGTGGGTGGGGGGATAAGGGGATTAGTAATGTTGTGGGGGTGGGGCAATGTCTGTTGGTGCCAGGGGAAGGCATTATCCAGCCTGGGAGCAATGTGGCAGGGGAGCAGCATTCTGTCATCTTTTTTCTGCGCATGCGTAGTTGGAGGCCCAATCGGAGCTGTCGGATTTCGGGTGTGTTAAGGCCCGCCCACAGCCTTCTGCAGCGTGATTCAGAATCGCTGCTATTTTTTCAGGCAGAGTGCATATGGGGACGCCTGAGAACAGGTCTAAAAGTCAGATCTGAAACACTCCCAGTTTCAAGTCCCCCCAGCACTTAGAATCAAAATAGTAAAATAGGGCCCACTGTGTATTTGAACAAGATACGCACACAGAGTAACCTTTCAAATTGCTCAAACATCCTCAAAATCGACTTTATGGCCAGAAATCTACCACCTCGCCCGCCATGGAATCGGCGCGAGCAACGGTCCGATAACGGAAATCCCCGTTGACCTCGGGTGGGAATTTCCGGTGGAAAAATCTCACCCTCTAAGTTCCAGACGTTCTTCAATCCTTGACTTCTCAAATGAAATGTAAAAAGAAAATTCCATTCCAGCCTCATTGTTAACTTTCTGAAGTGTATTATACTTAGTAAGACTAATGCATACTCAACTGCAGGCTGTCGTTATTGAATTAACTTTACCTACGCCTCAGCAAAAGAAAAAGCGATATTATAAAATGCTCAGATCTTGCAGTATTCTACACTGCTCCCGGTGCTACTCTTTCTGCTACTGCTGCTCCTGCTGCTCTTTCTTCTGCTCCTGCTGAACAATCTGATCATCATCGGAGGTTAAGTAACACAACATATGCAGCTCGCGTGCTCCAAAGAGCACATCAGACCTTGATACCTCCAACGTGTGGAAAGTAACCTCTCACAACAGGCTTTGTGAACTTTTTCTTTCACACCAGCAGGCATGAGAGCAGCGGTGCACAGTGAATACTAATCTGCGTATGTCCCTGTCATACCTTCAGCCCTTTGAATTGCCACTGTCTTCTTCTTTCAGTGGTGAGTTCCTGGAATTTTGTGAAACCCAAGCTAGACTGCAATACCGTATCAATATTACTCTAATTGAGAAATTAACATATTAAAATGGGCACCTCTCTTGAGTGGGTTTCACACAAACAAACTGCATGGACTGCAATGAAATGCAGAAGACTGGAGCTGGATTTCCAACCATTTGTACTCAAACAGCTTATACTTCAGTCAAGAATCCTGATTAATTGCTTTTCCTTTGTGGTTACTTGTGTAAGGTCCCCGAATGCGTTATGAAACATCCCTTCTCTCTAAGAAAGATGGTAAATAAAGATGCATATTTGATAGTTTGTGATGGTTGGCAGGGCATGGGGAAGTGATTACCTGAACGCCTTCTTGAGCAATGCATCAGGAACTTGAAAAATAAAATCACAATTTTCTGAATTCAGTCATTCGTTTGCGTTGGGTATCTGTAGCTTAGAAAGCTATCCTCACTGATAGCGTGTAACTCATGGGTACACGGCAATCCGAATCTTTTGATTTAATTCACGATATAAGCTGCACACAATTGTTTATTGAATCTAAATCTGAAGCTTTTGCCTATGAAACCAATTAATATAATTTGCCTGTTACTTGCAGACAATTGAAAAATAATTATTTTGCATTGGAGCTACTGTCATATAACCATTATCTATTTTCTGGCTCACATCCCCATTGTATAGTCCATCTTTGATAAGAGGCCAGGACCTTCTGAAAATTATCATAATAAACCACGGGCTCTTTGATGAAATTACCAGTACTTTTCGTCAAGTCCTTGGGAATGAAGTTATGGGAGCTAGTGGATTAGTCAAACAGTATTTGTCAGCAACATTTGAAATCAGTCGACTCACAATCTCAGTAGATCTTCAGTTCATGCGGAATACGGATGTAATGCAGTATCTCAAGCTTTGTAACAACCTCTGCAATTTTTTTGTTCATAATGGCTATGGAATGTGTCCTTCTGCAAATAAGCAATATGCACCAACAGGCAGCAGAATTTCTAATAGCAATTTGCTTCTGTGGCCTGACTGGATTGTAGTTCAAGTTGCCTGAGAAGCCCACATCACCAAAAGTACTGTCGTAGGGTCAAACAATTCATGTTGGAAGAAGTTTGAATGCTGTGTAGATATCAGGAAGGACAACCAGAGATCAGGTCCAGCAGCTGGATATAAAGCACACATAAGTCTAAAAGGGCAATGCTGGAGGATGATGCCAACCTGGCCAACAAGGGTGGCACCCAAATCAAAGAAAATGAGCAGCAAAATGTTCCGAGTCAGTTACATGATTTTGTAACGGATATACTCAGAGAGAGGGATGGTTTATTTTCAATCAAGAGCTGGAGAACTGGCAGTCATGCACTCCGCACATTGTGGTGAGTTTCTGTAGCAGTGCAAGTCACCCTCTCATCCACAGGTGTCCTTTCGAATACAAAAGAAAGTTTAATGATCTACAGACATCCCTGGTTCTTCTTCCAGTCTCTGCATATGTGTGACCCCCACAAAGCGCCCCAGATAGTTAGAGATGAATGTTTACTCTGATAGCGAATTGTGAAGTTCCTTGTACGTCATCACCTGGCTCTCAAACCTGCAAACTCAGACATCTGAAGATATTCTAAAAAGGATTTTAGCTGAACATCACTGGATCCTTGAGGAGGACACTGTGATGGCGCAATGCCGAAGGGGTAATGCCATTTTCCATGCCAAAATCTATCACTCAGTAAAGCACTACCTGGGGAGGAAAACAATTATGGCCAAGATTCTCCCACAAAAAATCTAAGTTCTCAATGTGCGGGAAAATGGGAGTAAATCCCGTTGGTTTTTTAGTGTATTTCTAGAATGAATCTCTGACACTCTGTGCATCACAGAGTGCCCCAGCGTGATTCATTCTGGAAATCTGGGGGTGGTGCCTATTCTCACCCGAAAGGCCGGCAGCTTAGTGCTGAGCAGGCCACTGCACATGCGCCGCTCTGTCAGCGCAGAAATCAGTGTATGCACAGTGCCCCCCCCCCCCCCCCCACCTCCACCACCCCCATTGCCGGCTTCCAGTTTGCTGGCCAGCCTGATCGCTGGCCAGCACCGCAATCCCCTATTTCTGGCCTTCCAAAACCCCCCATCCTCTGACCGCTGGTCTCCCGGACTTCCCTGGGCCAGCCCCAATGTTGCCCCCATGCCCTGACATCCCCAACTTACCCCCAACTGGATGGCCAGTCCCGATTGCCCTCTTCCCTCCCTCTCCCAATGCTACAAGTGCAGAGTGGCAACGGGCCATCCCCCCCACAACGAATCGCCCCCCCCCGTCCCCCAGTAGGCCCCAATTCCATTGGCCCCACCCCCATTGGCCCCACCCCCTTGGCACTGCCCGATGCCCGGTGGGCAATGCCAGTTTGCCCCTTGGTCAGTGCCAGGGTGCCAGGCTGGCACTGCCCAAAGGACAACCCCCTTGCCCCAGACCTCCCGTGGGGCCTCAATGGTCTCTCTTCCCTCCAGCAGGTTTGAAGGAGGAATAAATCCTGCTGGAGTCAATCACTGCAGGCGGAGTGGGGGGTGTGGATGGAGAATTCAGTCCTGCGTCCACTAATCTTATTGAAATAGCAATTTCAATATGCTGATTACATGAAAACAATTGGTCCCAGAGGCGTGTGCAGACCGTGACGCCCAACAGGAAGTCTGCGAAACGGCTGCCACTGGTGTCTCCCAGCCGGCTGCGCTACCCAAGCAATGCAGCGGGCTGGGAGAATTGCCCCTTATATTTTCAAAGCTGCTTACTTCCAAAAAATTAGACTGCAGTACAATCTTGTTGATTGATCTCCCACGGTGTTCTTTGACAACTGTGATGAAAGTAAAAGACAAACATTCGGAGAGTTAGTGTCGAGAATTGTCACATCTGAGATTGTCACGGAAATGAGGCTACATTGTTATCATGCAGTGATTTCCCATTATTGATTCATATGCCTGCCTGCATTTGTTCAAGTGCATTCAATAAGATGAAACGCATTTGTTCCATGTCCTTTATTTTGTTAAGTGAACCTAAGTTGTCCCGATTGAACTCTGTTTATAGCTCTTTCTGTGTGTACAATTCATCTTACTGTGGAATAAAGCAAAAAGAAAAACTTGCATTTATATAGTGCTTTTCATGACAACGAGATGTGTCAAAGCACTTTACAGCCAATTAAGTACTTTCAGTAGTGTCACTTTTGTGATGTTGGAAATGCGGCTGGTACTTTGCTCTCAGTGAACCTCCATAAACAGCAATGTCCCAATGACCAGATCATCTGTTTTTTTAATGGTATTGACTGGGGGATAAATATTGACCAGGATAAATACCTTGCTCTTATTCCAAGAAGTATCATGGGATCTTTTACGTCCACCTGAAGAGGCAGATGGGGCCTTGGTTTAAGATCTCACCTGAAAGTCCATGGTTCACAATATAATGCTCCCTTAGTATTGGACTGTCAGCCCTGATCTTTGTGCTCGAGCCCTGGAGTATGACTTGAACCCAAGATGTTGTGATTCAAAGGCAGGTATGGTGCTAACTGAGACACAACTGCTACACATAAGCAACCACTGGCTTAAATGAAACGTTGTCCCATCTAACTTTATGTTGGTTCACCTTTGAAGGGCATTTTCTTGGGAGGCACGGTGGAACAATGGTTAGCACTGCTGCCTCACAGCGCCAGGCACCTGGGTTCGATTCCGGCCTTGGGTGACTCCCTATGCAGAGTTTGCATACTCTCCCCATGTCTGCATGTGTTTTCTCCTGGTGCTCTGGTTTCCTCTCACAGTCTGAAGATGAGCAGGTTAGGTGAATTGGCCATGCTAAATTGCCACTTAGTGTCCCAAGCTGTAAAGGTTAGGGGGATTAGCGGCGTAAGTACATGGCATTACGCTCTATTGGAGAGCTGATGCAAACTAAATGGGTCAAAAGTTAACACTGTAAGGATTCTATTCTTCTTCTATTTATTTAAGGTAGGGAGACCTGGCCCAGATCTTGAAGGTATTTCATTGCTATGCTGCACAATCTCTTACAATATAATTGACAAAAAGCAATAACGTCAACCTTGACATATTCGGATATTCGGACTGCTTACAGGAAGCTCTGAACCGGAGGGGGTATTTATAACAGACCTAAATTTGAAACAATGTGAAAATGGGCTGCAGAGATGGCTGAATCATAAATTAAATTCTAACCAAGTCCCAAATGTATATTGTAAAATTTTAGACCATCTTGGTTGTCCAGCCTTGCTGATGTTCTTCTGGCAGGTGGGGCTCATGAACCAGCTTTTTGGATTATCATCAAAGTCCAAGGACAGCTTTATAATTGATCGTGACATTCAAAATCCCTACACAGACATGATTGGTTGGAATCAGGTATTGATCTTGTTTATATGTGAAAGTTTTGCAGATCACAGATCTTACACACCTTTGTGAACCAAAACTATTGCGTCACAGTGAGGGAGGAAAGGAGCCTGGTGGAAGAAAACAAACTGTGGAAAAGTGCTGTTTAAACAAAGTGACAGATTTAAACATTTCTGCAGGTGTTAAAATGTGTTGACATGCTAAAAATGTGAACTTTATTTTCCAGTAGGGTCTGCGATTTTGCATGCTACAGAAAAAGCTTACATTTTGACTGATCTTTAGGTCCATTTTCTCACAACTGGCACCTTTGTCAAAAACTGGGAAAATAATGAACTTACATTTTTTAAAGTGTTATCATGTCAACCAGAAATATCTCAAAGCTGTCCCTGTGCAATGAATTAATTTGAGTGAACTAATTTATCTCAGCTCACCAAGGTTGCTGAGATCAGTACACAGTAAGGAGTCTAACAATACCAGGTTAAAGTCCAACAGGTTTATTTGGTAGCAAATGCCACTAAATAAACCTACCAAATAAAAAACCCACTAAATAAATGCTACCAAATAAACCTGTTGGACTTTAACCTGGTGTTGTTAGACTCCTTACTGTGTTTACCCCAATCCAACGCCAGCATTTCCACATCATGAGATCAGTACACAACAGGGATGGCCACTTTGGTGAAACTGACAATCTGGGAAGCCTTTGATCATTGAAACTGAAGAGCTCCAGCCATGGCCTGGTGAGAGGCTGTTGCCCTTCTCAGTGCTCCTTTTTAGAGAATGCTGTCACTGCTTAGCAGGTGATTGCCAACTTCTTGGAATTTACTTCACCTGTCTCATATTTTACTTACTTACAGCTGTAATTCCCTCCTACCAGCCTTCAACAAGACAGTAGAGCAACTTATGCAACTCTACCATGCACATCTGATGATGATCAAGAGGAGCAGTACCAGTCTCACCAGTACCAGTTGCCTTTTCCTCAGCTACATGCTACACCAGGAAGCAGAGAGGATGAATACTAGAGGCCCAGCTCCATCAAGGCGTGACTTCCAACACAAGGTTTACAGGGAGAGGGTGAGATCTCTCAAAATCTGTGAGCACCAATGCTACAGGAAGCTCAGTTTTCATATTGTGTTGCTAACACCCAACTTCCTGGAACAAGACTTCTCTCCCATTGGATCAGTTGGGCAGCATTACGCTTGAAGGGGCTACCCTTCCCATGCAACACACCTCAGTTCCCCCCTCCCCCCACTCCCTCCTCCCCAATCAATGTGAAAGATGAGGTTGGCTATTCAGATGGAGATGCGAGGTGCCTTGAGAGGGTGGATTGAGTGGAGCTGCAGGGTGTGTTGTGCAAGTGCATACTGGGAAAGCCAGAATGTGGACTTGACATCTGAAAGCATTATCTATTCACTTTTCCCACTAGCCTGATTCCTGGGTGATCCCTGTTTGTGCAGTGTTTCCATGTTGAAGGGACAATAATTCTGCTGCTGACTTCCTCGGTCACTTCCATTCATGCCTGCAAATGTGTCCTTCATCCTTTCATGAAATCATTTCAGTGCAATCCGATTGTAATATGCCTTTAAGAGATTGTGGCATAACATCATTAGGTGGGATTCACACCGGTGGGATTCTCTGGTCCCATCAGCAGTGTAACCCCTCCTGTAGGTTTCCCAGCGGCATGGGGTGACATTGATGGGAAATGTCATTGAGAGCAGTGGGACCAGAGAATCCTGCAACCAGCGAATGGCATGCCACCTCCCGCCATCAAGAAACAGCAGCTGGGAGGCTGGAGAATCCCATCCTAGAGATAAAATATGTTTTAGTTTCACTTTTTATTTTTAGCAGAGCACACATTCACAGCTGTGCAGCTCTGATGTCTTCAAGCTCTATGCCTCTATATAAATGTTCCCATGTGCTTAGCTTCAATAAATGAATCCACAATGTGTTTGCACAATTCCTTATGAGCAATTGGTGCCTTTATATCATTTTACAACATGACAAGTTCTTACTTCCTGTCGAAGGAAAGAATGAGAGACCCAGAGTGTCAACTCTCTTGAAGTCTGTGAGCACAAACACAGTAGGTAAGTTCAGTTTTTCATGGTGTGTTGCTAACACCCAACTTCTTGGAACAAGACTTCTTTCCCTTTGGATCAGTTAGGCCACATTACTCTTGACTAACAAGATGCCTGTCACTGGGGGACTACCTTAGCCAGGGTACAGCCTTCCCAGGTCTCCTCACATTCCTGTGGTGGCTGTAACCCCAAAAATCTATATCCCTTTAAGTCATTGTAACCCATGTCATGCTTCCTTTAATTAAAAATCCTGCCATTGACTGACACAGCACATCATCCAGCCCACCCACTATGACTGATCGGAGAACTGGGATATGGAAGGCTAATGCTGTGGCTATGCAAACAACTCTCAGCGAAGCTCGCTTATTAAACAAATGAGTTCCAGACTCAGGAACGACATCTTTTCAAGCTGGGTGGCACGGTGGCACAGTGGTTAACACTGCTGCCTCACAGTGCCAAGGACCTTGGTTCGATTCCCAGCTTGGGTCACTGTCTGTATGAAGTTTGCATGTTCTCCCCGTGTCTGCATGGGTTTCCTCCAGGTGCTCTGGTTTCCTCCCACAATCTGAAAAATGTGCTAGTTAGGTGCATTGACCTGAACAGGTGCCAGAGTGTGGCAACAGGGGAATTTCACAGTAACTTCATTGCAGCGTTAATGTGAGCTTTACTTGTGACTAGTAAATAAGCTTTAAACTTTATCACACGTGACTAAGTTCAGAAAATTCCATCCGCTGTCTTCCTTCCACTGATAAGTTGTTCACAAGGCAGGAGGACAAAGTTACATTTAATATAGGTAGAAAGTCCTTCCCTCATATTTTATGATGGGCACACACAGACATGAGTAATAACATGGACATTGTGTTGTCTATTCAAGCAGAACAGATTTAACTGATGACAAGTTCTTAAATATTGTAACTGGAAGAGCAGTTATAATTACGACATAATGCATTATCTTTTTTTAGACTAACATTCTTTTTTAAATAAAATTGTAATCATTGCTTCAGCGGTCTTCAGATGACAAAGTGCTGATAGAATTGCTTGTTATGGAGGAATATTTTTAGTCTAAAAAGGAATCAGTTGTCATTTTGTGACACCCAGACTCACATATCTTGTTTCAGTAATAATTATTTACACGACACAGTTTCCTTTTTATTGTAATTGTTACTGTTAAAATATTCATCCAACGCACTTGATGTAATTAAATATCCAGTGTTTGTTTTAAACTTTCTTCTGTCATTCAACTGCCATATTTATCAGACTGCACTTCAAATTAATTGGTCAATCAAAGTAGGAGAATTTATTAAGACAGCCAGTATTACTGACTTGATTTGCTTTGGAAAGAAATGACAAAAATAGATTACAAGCATTTTTTGCTGGTCTTTCCAAGCTTATGTTTCTCAAACTTTAGTAGGAGTTTATCTGACAGTATCCTTAACGTCCTTCACAAAAGGGCAGCACGGTGCCACAGTGGTTAGCACTGCTGCCTCATAGCGCCAGGAATTAGGTTCAATTCTGCCCTCGGGTCACTGTCTGTGTGGAGCTTGCACATTCTCCCTGTGTCTGCGTGGGTTTCCTCTCACAGTCCAAATATGTGTGGGTTAGGTTGATTGGCCATGCTAAATTGAAGTTTGTGTCAGGGGATTAGCAGGGTAAATATGTGGGGTTATGGGGATAGGGCCTGGGTGGGATTGTGGTCAGTGCAGACTTGATGGGCTGAATGGCCTCCTTCTACACTGCAGGGATTCTATGATTTTATCTCTGCTGTCTTGTTTAGTTGATTGTATCAAACATTGATCACTCACTACCTCTTTGAAAGTCTGATTTGATTTTAGAAAATTGATTCTATGTTATGGGTTTACTTTGAAGGTTTATTCCAATAGAGCCAAAACTGGCACTGTAAGCATCCTTATATATGTTGATGCTCCTAACCAAATAACTGGAGGTGGTGTTTGTTGCTAGTTCTTCATTAAGAATGCATTCAACTTAAAAAAAAAGCCAATATTTAACAGCAAAAAAAAAAGCTGCTTGTGATGGGCAATTTTCAAAAACTGACCAAATTCTGTCTCCCAGCATTCATGGGACATGGACAGCCTGAGTAGACATGCGGCAAAACCTCCGACTTAATCTGCGGCTGGAATTCTGCAGTGCACTGGCAGTGAATGAGATTTTGGCTGAGCGACAGATTCTCCATTCCTGCTGGCAGCAGGGCAGGAAAGAACAAGAGAGTCGAGAGAAGATGTGTAATTGGCTTTATTCAACATGCATGAGGGAGAACAAGAACGGAGAATCCCACCCACTAACTTTTTCAATGTATTTGTCAAGAGCCAACTAACAAAGGCGTCAGACCATCGACAAACTGTGGAACTCAAGTTAATACTGACAGATTTGGAGTGGAATTTTCCTGTCCTTTCCACCACTGGATTTATAGCAGGCAAGACACGGATCATACAAAGATCAGTTGACCTCGGGCAGGATTTTCCGGTCTTGGGGAAAGCGCGGCCAGAAAATCCCGCCACTGTGTCTGAATGTGCCCCCACATTTCTTGCAAATGCTCGTCCCAGAATTACTTTTTTGATTAGAGAGATACCTACTGGATATCAGAACCAGGATCTTCCCCATCGAAACACCTTCATATGGTTACAAACTGTTCATAAACCAGAGACCATTTTGATTAGAGTGAAACGGGTCTGATACAACTAGGAGCTTCCCAATCCAAACTGCCTTCATATGTTCATAACTATTCATGAAATTGTTGCAATATGTAAGACACATCTTTGGGGAAGAGTTTTCGTTGTAGCAATCTTTGTCACAGCTGTACTTTTTTAGACTTTTGAAGAAACTTGTGTTTTCGTAGTGTTGGAGGAATTGAACAAACAGTCCATAGACCTTCAACAAAAATGGCTTTATTCAACATGCATGAGGGAGGGCAGCACTCGGAGCTACAATTCCAGCTTGTTTTCGAACTACTCTGCTAATCATAGGTTCTTACAATTCTTATACTTTTTCGCGTTACAATGTGTTACATGTGAGGTATCGATTAGGTTATCATCTTGTTACCTTACACTTGTTAAAGTTCCGTTTTCATCACATTCTGCCACTCCATTGTCCTGTGTGCTTTTATCTTTAATCGTTATTTTCCACATATCGTGACTACCTTGTTATGAAATCAAAGCCCTGCAGTTTCCTTCTGGAATGCAAATTTCTACTGTGTATGTCAGTTGTCCCCATCTCCCCGATACTTGATTAGTTTTCAGGAGGCACAATGGAACTTACACATCTTCTCTCGACATTGTGGGGTCATGACAACTAGTATTGATTATTATTGCTGTAATCTCCGAAGAGTATCACCTGGGGTGTGACTGTCTAGTGCAGGAGGAAGTTATTTGTAATTTGTCATGTGTCTACCTGCAGTGAGTTTTGACACTACAGCCAGGCTGCTTGCTTAACCCTTTCTGCTCTTTCCTATCTTGCTGCAGCCCAAGCTCCCTGGGAGCCCTACTACAAGTAGCACGAATAGCAGATTGCAGTAGCAATTAAGGCAAACAAGAGAAAAAGCAGCAGCTGACGGCTGTGGCAGGATTACACAGCAAAGCGTTCTCAGAAAATAAGCTTAATAAGGAAATTGGTTGGACAAAAGGGGTAACTAAGCTGAAGGAACCAAACCAGCAACCTTCTAGAAATCCAAGAGTTAAGGGTGCACATGCAGCTCAGAAGTTATGGGAATGGTGTTTATGAGTAAGATACTGATACATCTGAAAAAGGGTGCAGAGTATTGACGTTTGCACGTTCATTTGTAAGTGCTGATTCAACTTAAAAGGGGTGCAGGCCACCGACATTTGTAAGTTAAATGCTTTTACAATAAACTATTCAAAAGAAGAATTGTGCACATGGGCCATTTTTCCCACCCAGACAGGTTAAGGTCAAACCTTAGGGATAGGGGAAATGTGGATTCACCTACCTACAGGTTGGGGCATATTTGTGGAGCAGGAAGAAGCTCAGCCCTGTCCCAAAATATCCCTCAGCAGTCTGTTGCTCAAATTTCAAGGCTTGGGTACATAGAAACATTCAGACGGCAGGTACTCAATAAAATGTAGCAGCATAGAGATTGAAGAAGGGTTGGAAGTAGCAGGTGAATGGTTCAGTTCTGGGTTCCCTTTTATTCTTGCTATAGCTGATTAGGATTTGACATAAGAAAAACATAGGGGGTGATTCTCCCATCCAGTTGCAGGCCAGAAGAATCATGCGTCGGCTGATTCGCGGGATTCCTGCAAGCGTTCATGCTGGGCTTGCATCTCCCAGGCCCAGATTTACGGTGACATCGGCGCAGCGCTGGAAGTTGGCTGGGAGGTGGGACGAGCATTTAAATAGTATTTTACATACTATTTAAATGAGATAAGGACTGAGTTCTCTGGGCCCGCTAGCATCTCACCCCCTGCCAGGAGTGTTTCACTCCAGCGCGGATTACACTAGCTCCCCACTTTCGGGGAGCTAGCAGCCTGACCCCACTGGAGTGAAGAAGGGGGCAATCAGGGCCCCCCAGCAGATCAGGCAGTGATGGGGGGGCGGGGGGGGGGGGAGGGGGCTGTTTGCTCGCTGGGCATGAGCACCCTGGCAATGTCAGCCTTTTTCTCCTGGCACTGCCCCAGGGGCAAAGTGCTCATGCCCAGGGGAATACAGATACAAATACATCTACAGTGCACCTTGGCACTGGAGATCGTGGAGATCTCCAGTGGGGCTGGAGATCGTGCCGGGCCGGGCCGAGGAAGGGGACGGGGGGTGGGGGGCTGTTCAGGGCTGTCCCACGAATGGGTGGCGGGCCAGGCTCAGGCCATGGGGGTGTTGAGGAACAGCACAGTGGAGATCCCGGGCTGGCCAGTAAACAGTGGCTGACACTTCGGGGCCACTGCACATGCGGAGAGGTCCGCTGGTTTCAGCCTCTCCAGCGTGAATAGGCCCCGCTCCCTGAAATTTATTGATAATCATGCTAGTGACCTCTGCATTGCACAGTGGGTGGGAGATTCTGAACTCTCCCTGAAAAAAACAATGTGAATTACTCCAGTTTTCCCACAAATTCAACACTTAGAATTTTTTTGGGAGAGTCGCTCCCATAGATTTAAATTTCCTGTGACATGATAGTTTTAGGGTTAACAAGTTAAGGGAATGACTAGATGTGGCCGAGTGGCTTTGAATCTTACCACAGCTTCACTTATCCTTTACCTCAACTAAGAAATGCTGTGAGGATTCCTTAAGCAATGAACCTCCCACTCATCTTAAAGTACATTCGACACAATAGCCACAAAACTCCAGAATAAATAATGTATACTCTGTTTCCACTGCTTTTCCTCAAATTTTTGTGATCTGTCCATCAAATATCGAGTGGATGAGTGGGTGTGCCTTACAAATTTTCATTCCCATCACATTTAAGTTCCTTTAAATATAAAAAAATCTGAAAAAATTATCACTATTCATAAAGATTTCAGAGACACGATCGAGAAAATATCTGTAATAAAAGTGTTGAAAGGGCAGAGTAAGCATTGCAAAAATACAACATACAAAGCTGGCAGCAAGTTAAGAACTGCTGCACTGTGGAACTTATCTTCCTGCCATGTGAAACGGATGACCAAGCAAGATGGTCAAGCCCAGGGAAAATGATGTTGATGTTTGATTAAACATTTTTGAAGCACACCTGGGACCTTTAGTGAGGCTAAATAAACAAAATGGGCCCCAACACTTCAAATCATTAAATGTAGAAGATGGCTGAAATGCAGCTAGCAGGAAATTCTGTTCCAGTTGTGCATTTGGTCTCCCACCATGTAGGTATTGGAGTCGAGTTTAACTGTGAGCATCTTTACAATGGGGACCATTGCAATGCCCACCTGACAAAACCAGAAAGAGCTCATGCTGTTTTTAACCACCAGCATCTACAAACAATACTGCCAGACCACTTCCTGCCCAGAATGAGTGCAAAGAAGCTATATCTAGGCAGCCTGTAACTTCTGGGTGAATCCGGAGGACATGGCTTTACTAGTGTCGTACAGAAAGAAAGGTGCTGATGCTCCTTGTTTCTGGGAGGAGACCTTTGGCCTTTTCTGGCCCTATGAAGTAAAGTTGTAGACAAGAACAGCCTATTCTGTCCAAACTCTGATCACCAGCTGCAGATCTGTGTCTGCCTATTAGAAAAGCCATAGTGTGGGGTAGCATGGTGGCTCACAGTGCCAGGGACACGGGTTCAATTCCAGACTTAGGTCACTATCCGTGTGGAGTCTGCATGTTCTCCCCGTGTCCGTGTGGGTTTCCTCCAGGTATTTCAGTTTCCTCCCACTCTCCAAAGATGAGCAGGTTATGTGGATTGACCATGCTAAATCACCCATTAGTATTGGGGGGACCAGCAGGATAAATACGTGGGGTGACGGGGATTGGGCTTAGGTGGGATTGTTGTCAGTGCAGGCCTCCTTCTGCATTGTAGGGATTCTGAGACAATGTGACTTCCCCACTAAAGCCCCTGTTAAAATTTAATCAAGGACTAGTTGGGACTCCGGCTCTAGGTAGGTTTACCCTTATCCACCTGTGCAACCTATGTATTTATCTGACTAATCCCCCTGATGCTGAGGGGCAATATAGCATGGTCAATCAACCTAACCTGCACATCTTTGGACTGTGAGAGGAAACTGGAACACCCAGAGGAAACCCACACAGACATGAGGAGAACATGCAACAGAAGTTGTTGAGACATGAGTAGGCAGGGAACCTACTGGTTTTAAACGCCTTCCTGCCCACTTTATGCTGAGTGGGTAGGGTTAAAATCTATTCATTTATCTTTGTATTGATTATTTTCTGTCCTTGTATTCTTGCTTCGTGTTATTGTCACCCAATTTCTGTTTTCCCTGCTAGCCTCTTTCTCCATTATCACTTCTTTAAAAAACTATCACTTGAAATTCTCTTCAAAGTTGTTCTAACTAGCCATTGCAGCTTTACAGAAACCTTTAATGCACCTGCAAATGGGATTTCTGCCAAAGATACAGTGCCCAATCAGGAGGATCGATGAGGAAATTCCCAGTATCTGTGTGGTTATATCAAATGGTTGTTATTTCTGCAAATTGTACTTTAGGATCAACTGTTATTTTGTTCTGAGTTTCCTCGGAGAGTGCTCATTCAGCTGTCTCTCCCACTGAATCCAATATCAGCCATGTTTCATCTACAAACTCACTGATCCTCAAGAGCACCTGAACCCCACTCTCCTCCTCCACTCTCCACTCTTTGAGCTCCTTCATTAAAACCAATGTTCACAACCACAGCCTCTTCCAGAAATTCTCAACTCCAGTGTAAAGACATTGCAGCACATTGCTCTCGTTTCATCCTCCAGTCCCTTGAGCCGCTGAGGATCTGATCCTAACATTTACAAACACCTCACACACTTTCCCTGAATATTAGTGAACTGGTTGGGTTTGTAATACTACAGTAGTTTTTTCTGTTCATTTTTTTCTTTTGGCTTCAATGGTGCCCTTTCATTGCTAGAACTTAAAGATTCCAGATGGGTGCAAAGCCGTAATTGCAGATTGGCCAACCGTTCTAGAACCTTCTGATTTCCATTCAGCCAAATTTTACTATTCACCGCAGTGGGATTTGAATTCAGATGGTTGGATTTTCAGGGTCGCTCTGAGGTTGGAAAAGGAAGTTAGTGGAGTGGCCCAAAATTTCCAGCACCAATCATAGAATCATAGGATCCCTCCAGTGCAGAAGGAGGCTATTCGGCCCATTGAGCTCTCGCACCGACAGTAATCCAACCCAGGCCTATACCTGTAACCCCATGTATTTACCGTTAATCCCCCTGACACTAAGGGGCAATTTAGCATGGCCAATCAACCTGACCCGCACATCTTTGGGAGGAAGCCGGACACCCAACAGAAACCCATGCAGACATGAGGAGAACATGCAAACTCCACACAGACAGTGAGCCGAGGCCGGAATTGAACCTGGGTCCCGAGTGCTGTGGGGCAGCAGTGCTAACCACTGTGCCACCGTGCCACCCTATGCCAGTCATCATGTTATCAAGATGCTGTTCTGAGTGCCAGCTATGGTGAGAGGTTGAGGCAGCAGTCTCATCCGCCCCTTGGTTAAAACATATAAACACCTCATTAAGAGTTTGCTGGAGGTGTAAGTTGACATTTTAACGTGGGTGCATAGTTTGCACCATGCTTTCAGTTGCTCACCAGCTAAAGGGAGGTGGGTATAGATTGGAGAGCTAGTCATGGCTGCTCAGCAAATTATCCCAGCCCCTTCTGTGGAGCAGAGAGGATTTTGCCACTGCACAGGAGGTGAGAGAGTTGGCACTCGGTGCTCAGGCATTAAATGGGTACAGCAAACCTTGGCACTGAGGGGGCTGGCAGACACGGAAAGTCTGCTAATCACAAGAGGGTGTGTTATGATGGCCAGGGAGGATGATCAATGGATCTCCCTATGGGCCTCATTGAATATGAGCTCCCCGGATCTTGCTTTGGGCCTTGTTTCTGATGGCTAATGAATGCCTCCTAGAACACCTCACTGGGACCCAGATAGCTAACACCAATGCATTGAGTCATTTGCTGTTGCCTGGAAGTCCAGCTCCACCACCAGCTGTGGAAGAGGTCATGATGACCCTCAATTTTAAGGACACCTTGCCGGTATCTGTGAGGCAAATCAAGGACAGGACACAAAAGTACCCAGACCTGTCTAAAGTAAAAAAAAACAATAATGTATTTTGGAATTCAGAGGACAGCCCTCAGATGAAATGAAACACTATTGGACAAAGTAAGACGAGCTCAGTATTAAGGATGGCATCATTCTCTCGGGTTCCCATGTAGTTGTCCGTCGCCCAGGGCGATGTTCGATACTTATGGAATTCCGCCATAGCTACCCTCAGATTTCAAAGATATAAATGCTAATCAGAAGCTATGTATGGTGGCCCAGCCTTGATGCAGACATTACTGACTTGGTTAGACAGTGCGAGTCGTGCCAAGGGAATTAAAATCTTCCCCACTCAACTTCCCTGCAGCCGTGGGAGTGGCCCGGTAGACTCTGGGCGCAAGTGCATGTAGACTTCGTCAGGCCTATTTTGGGCTCAATGCTTCTGGTAATGGTCAACACGCACTGCAAATGGTTGGAGGTACATCGTATAGACTCCACCACTTCCCATGTTACCATTGAGAAACTACGACAAAGTTTCTGCATGCATGGAATACCTGAGTTTATGGTCTCTGACAATGGCAGTGCCTTTCATAAAATCATAGAATCCTTGCAGTGCAGAAGGAGGCCACTCAGCCCATTGAGACTGCACCAACAACAATCCCATCCGTAACCCACGTATTTACCCTGCTAATCCCCCTGATACAAAGGGGCAATTTAGCATGACTAATCCGTCTAATCTGCACATCTTTGGACCATGGGAAGAAACCGGAGCGCCCGGAGGAAACCCACGCAGGCATGAGGAGAACGTGCAAACTTCACACAGTCACCCAAGGCTGGAATTGAACCCAGGTCTCTGGAGCTGTGAGGCAACAGTGCTAACCACTGTGCCACCATGTTGCCTCAAGCACCGAGTTTCAGACCTTTGTGCTTTACAATGGAATTAAACACATCAGGACAGCACCCTATCACTCATCATCAAATGGGTTGGCTAAATGAGCAATGCAAATTTTTAAGCTCGGCTTGAAAAAGCAATCTGCAGCATTTTAGAGAGACCAAACTGGCACAATTTTTATTCGACTACATGACTACCCCTCACACAATGACAAGAATCGCCTCAGCAGAATTATTAATGGGATGGAGGCTTCAGACATGATTAAACTTACTTTTGCCAAACCTAGCAGGGAGTCCCAACAAGAGACCCAGAAGAAGAGCCATGATCTTGTAAGACAGAAAAACCCCGATCCAGTCCATGTGAGGAACTTCGGGAATGGCCTCAGTTGGGACCCCAGGATCATAACAGAGAAAACAGGGCTCGTACCTTATAAGGTCCAAGTGCAGGGCAAAGTTGTCAAGAAACACCTGGGATGGGATTTTCTGACTGCGCTTGCCCCAAGACCGGAAAATCCTGCCCGAGGTCAACGGATCTTTGCATGGTCCAAGATCCACCCATTATGATTCCCGTGGCGAGCAGGATGAGAAAATTCCGCTCCTGGACCAGCTCAGGAGTAAGGTGCCCGATTCAGTTCAGGCCTCACTACCAGGCATGGGGATGACCACTGTCAGAGTCGAGTCTTGAATGGAAGTTGACCCACGCCTGGTGCTGAGGACATGGATCCTGTAATGGAAATGGAAGAGACCAGTGCCCCTTACTGAAGTGAGACCTCAAGAAGAGCCAGAATTGGTGGCTTTATGGTACTTCCTTTGAAAGCGGAGGTCTCTAATCCACTTCACACTCTCGATCCGGTCCTGCCTTCCAACGAACTCAAGCCAATCACCAAGCAGCAGTGAAGGCGCCCCCCCAACCCCTTCGCCACCCCCCCCCCCCCCCCCCCCCCCCCCACCATGCTTGGGGAAGAAATAGGGGAGGGATGTTATGATGGCCACAGGAGATCAGAAATTGAGCTCACCATGGGCCTTGTTGAATATAAGCTCCCCTATTTGGCGAGTGGAGGCTTGCCCAATAGGGAAGAAGCTGCGGGAGGTTTAAAACCAGCTGGCTCCACTCAGGTCGGTAGTCGATATGTGAAACCGGATCAAAGGCTTTGCTGAAATCCATATGGGCTCCTCTTGCTCAATGTGGGAGGTTGGGCACATTTCCAATGCCAATGGCTAGCATGCGTGCAGGAAGTGTGTCCAATGGCAACTCCAGGAAGCTCGCGTTTCAGAGCTGGATCAGCAGCTGGGGTCACTGTGGAGCATCCACAAGTCTGAGAGCATCATGCATAGCATGTTTAGATAAGTGGGCACAGACAGAGTACTGTTTAACTTCCAGGCCTCATCAGTCTCCCTCTGGAAATCAATGGGAAGTGGTAGCTGAGAGAAGGTAAGGGTAGATCTTTGGACGGTCCCTGAGGTTGGTTGATAATGGCACATGTAAGTAGCTCAGACGTAGTTTAAGATGTCCTTATGATTGGGGTGGGATTAGGGGGAAGGGCTGAGGTGAAAGGTGGGCTAAACTTTATCTATGATACCTGGAACAACATTCCTGTTCCTTCTGGTTCCACAGGGTAAGTTAAAAGAAAAATACTTATCTGTAATGTGCCACCTTTTGTGTAGGCCCCTCATCCTGCCAAGCTTTCCTGGTGAGAATGCCATAGCGACTTCCCAGTGCAGGCCTCCAGTTACTATAGCAACTGGGCCCAAATGATGAAATCAGCATGTTTAAAGCACCCTGTCAATTTCTGACAGATGTCTCTCCAGTTTGTCCAAAAGGGCAGGTTAAAATCAGAACCTGTGGAAACAAGGTGGGCCCTGGATGGATAAGTCTAATGGATGGGCAAGGCTCAAGCCTTTTTTTCATTCGTCTCCACCAAAAGCACAGCAGAATGAATCACTCACATATAAGTGTCTGTAAAAGTGACCAATTTTGTTCTCCCAGGTTTAATAAGCTGAATAAAGACACTTTCACATGCCTGCCCTCTGTTAGCATTTGAGATTGAAAATCCTTCAATTGCAGCTTAATGGAACACATTCTCCTGCTTCATTACACTCACACATCGAAACATCACACATCCTGTGATTCATTGCTCTGCAAAACAGAAACATCAGTCTCCCAGTTTCAAAACACAATAACTGCCTCTTGCAAATGCTTTGCAGAAATGGAGAGACAAAGGGGGCAATTATCCGAACTCACTGTGCATGGTGCAGATCATGCTGATCTCGGAAAATAACGTGCGGGCCAAAAAATCAGTTTTGTATCCGGCATCTGTGACGTTAGTGAACCTTCAAGAAATGCTTTTTCTAATCATGCTCTCTGGAGATGTAAGCAAGCCTTTTAGTTTCATTGCTGCCAGGTTGTCTGCCAGAAGTTCTGCTGTTTCAATGGTTTAAATGGAGTTTTGGTCATTTTTACTCTGGGCCTCAGGTATTTTCTGAGATTTGCTTTATGACCTTGCATTGTTAGGAGGAAGATTGGTTGGCAGGTCATGTGTTTTGGAAAAGTTTTTCTTCCCGAGTGAATTCAAGGTTTCACTTTCAGCTTGGCTGCTGGCTGCAGTTTTAGTTCAGAAAGGGGTGGACATTGGACTAAAAAGCAATGTTTCACTCTCTCTCCCTGGTATTGGAAATTCTGCTGACTAGCTGGAAGCAAGGTTTCTTGCCTTCCTGGAGTGAAAATTCTGCTGTTGATGTTTTTGCTAGCCAGTATCTAGAGTCTCACTCTCTCTCCCTGATGAATTGGGAGCAGTTCTGACTCCACGCTTGCATGTTTGTGCATTAAGAGAACTGTAGCATCCAACCAAAGGATCAAGTTTCAGCATTATGTGAGCATTTGTATTTTTTGTGCTAAACTTGTGGCAAGGGTTTCATATAGGGAAGTTTATTTGATTGGAACATTTCATAAACTTGTTAAGGGCTCAATGTTCCAGAGGAACAGCGAGAGTGGTGGATCAAGTGAGGAGAGCTAGTAGGTAAGACTTAGCCTACTCTTTCTTTCAGAGTTTTTTTCTCTAAGGCAGCCAGGAGTGTAAAACTGGAAGTAGGCCCCAGTGAATTTTTTGAGTCAGAGCAAGGGAGGCAGCGAGTGGAACGCGAGACTGCGCAGGCACCCGATGTCAGCCAGTAGCGCGCAGAAGGTTTAAAAAGCAGGCCACTCTATCCAGCAGGCAGTGTTGTGAGAGGGAGCAGAGTGGGACGGCTTTGGCTCAAACAGGCTTCGGCGTGAACAGGCAGAGGCGAGGATAGGTTCCGGTAAGTTGTTTTTGTTTCTTCAGAGTAGAAAGAATGCCAGGCAGGATGTTGGAATGCTTCTCTTGCAGGATGTGGGAAGTCAGGGAGACCTCCAGTGTCTCTGACAATGACACCTGCAGGAGATGCATCCAGCTGCAGCTCCTAACAAATCACGTTAGGGAACTGGAGCAGGAGCTGGATGACCTCCGAATCATTCGGGAGAATGAGGAGTTCATAGATAGTAGCTTCAGGGAGGCAGTTACACCAAAGGCACAGAGCACAGGTAATTGGGTTACCGTCAAGCGAGGGAAAGGGAAAGGGCAAGCAGAGGGCGGCACGGTAGCACAGTGGTTAGCACTGCTGCTTCACAGCTCCAGGGTCCTGGGTTCGATTCCCGGCTCGGGTCACTGTCTGTGTGGAGTTTGCACATTCTCCTCGTGTCTGCGTGGGTTTCCTCCGGGTGCTCCGGTTTCCTCCCACAGTCCAAAGATGTGCGGGTTAGGTTGATTGGCTGTGCTAAAATTGCCCCTTAGTGTCCTGAGATGCATAGGTTAGAGGGATTAGTGAGTACAATATATGGGGGTAGGGCCTGGGTGGGATTGTGGTCGGTGCAGACTCGATGGGCCGAATGGCCTCTTTCTGTACTGTAGGGTTTCTATTCTATTCTAAAGCAGGCCCTGCGGCCATTCCCCTCCACAACAGATATGCCGATTTGGATACTGTTGTGGGGGATGCCTTACCTGGGGCAAGCTGCGGCAGCCAGATCTCTGGCACTGAGTCTGGATCTGCAGCGCAGAAGGGAGGGTGGAAGAGGAGGAGAGCGGTAGTGATAGGGGATTCGAGAGTCAGAGGTACAGACAGGAGGTTCTGTGGTCATGACAGAGACTCCCGGATGGTTTGTTGCCTCCCGGGTGTCAGGATCAGGGATGTCTCTGATCACGTGCACAGCATTCTGAGGTGGGAGGGTGATCAGCCAGATGTCATGGTACACATCGGTACGAATGACGTAAGGAAGGAAGAGTGAGGAGGTCCTGAAGAGTGAGTATAGAGAGCTTGGTAGGAAGTTAAAAAGCAGGACCCCGAGGGCAGTAATCTCAGGATTGCTACCTGTGCCACATGCCAGTGAGGGCAAGAGTAGGATGCTCGGGCGGATGAACACATGGCTGAGGAACTTGTGTAGAGGGCAGGGTTTCAGATTTCTAGATCATTGGGACCTCTTCTGGGGCAGGTGGGACCTGTACAAGAGAGACAGGTTACACCTGAACTACAAGGGGACCAATATACTTGCAGGGAGGTTTGCTAGTGTTATAGGGGAGCGTTTAAACTAGATTTGGAGGGGGATGGGAACCAGAGTGCCAGAGCAGATAGTGGAGTGGGGGTGAAAATAAATGATGTTAATAGTTCATGCTAAATCACAAATAGAAGGGTTGTGTGTGGTGGTAATAATCTTCTGAGGTGTGTCTATTTCAATGCCAGGAGTATTGTGGGGAAGGCAGACGAGCTGAGGGCGTGAATTGACACATGGAATTATGACAATATAGCCATTAGTGAAACTTGGCTACAGGAGGGGCAGGACTGGCAGCTCAATGTTCCAGGGTTCCGATGTTTCAGACGTGATAGAGGCAGAGGGATGAAGGGTGGGGAGGGGGGTGGCATTGGTAGTCAGGGAAAATGTTACAGCAGTGCTCAGGCAGGACAGATTAGGGTTTGTCTACCGAGGCCATATGGGTGGAGCTGAGAAACAGGAAAGGTATGACCACATTAATGGGGTTGTATTATAGACCACCCAATAGTCAGCGAGAATTGGAGGAACAAATCTGCAGAGAGATAGCAGACAACTGCAGGAAACATAAAGTTGTGATAGTAAGGGATTTTAATTTTCCACATATAGATTGGGACTCCCATACTGTTAAAGGTCTGGACGGGTTAGAGTTTGTAAAATGTGTTCAGGAAAATTTTCTAAATCAATATATAGAGGTACCAACTAGAGAGGATGCAATAATAGATCTCCTATTAGGAAACGAGTTAGGACAAGTGACGGAAATGTGTGTAGGGGAACACTTTGGTTCCAGTGATCATAACACCATTAGTTTCAACTTGATCATGGATAAAGATAGATCTGGTCCTCGGGTTGAGGTTCTAAACTGGAAAAAGGCCAAATTTGAAGAAATGAGAAAGGGTCTAAAAAGCGTGGATTGGGACAGGCTATTCTCTGGCAAGGATGTGATTGATAAGTGGAAGGCCTTCAATGGAGAAATTTTGAGAGTGCAGAGTTTGTATGTTCCTGTCAGGATTAAAGGCAAAGTGAATAAGAATAAGAAACCTTGGTTCTCGAGGGATATTGGAACTCTGATAAAGAAGAAGAGAGAGATGTATGACATGTATAGGCAACAGGGAGCAAATAAGATGCTCGAGGATTGTAGAAAGTGCAAGAAAGAAAGAAATCAAGAGGGCTAAAAGAAGACATGAGGTTGCTTTGGCAGGCAAGGTGAAGGATAACCCGAAGAGCTTCTACAGGTATATTAAGAGCAAAAGGATAGTAAGGGATAAAATTGGTCCTCTTGAAGATCAGAGTAGTCGGCTATGTATGGAACCAAAAGAAATGGGGGAGATATTAAATGGGTTTTTTGCATCCGTATTTACTCAGGAAACTGGCATGGAGTCAATGGAAATAAGGCAAACAAGTAGGGAGGTCATGGAACCTATACAGATTAAAGGGGAGGAGGTGCTTGCTGTCTTGAGGCAAATCAGAGTAGATAAATCCCCAGGACCAGACAGCGTATCCCCTCGGACCTTGAAGGAGACTAGTGTTGAAATTGCAGGGGCCCTGGCAGATATATTTAAAATGTCGGTATCCACGGGTGAGGTGCCGGATGATTGGAGGATAGCTCATGTTGTTACGTTGTTTAAAAAAGGCTCAAAACGTAATGCGGGAAATTATAGGCCGGTAAGTTTGACGTCAGTAGAAGGTAAATTATTGGAAAGAGTACTAAGAGATAGGATCTACAAATATTTGGATAGACAGGGACTTATTAGGGAGAGTCAACATGGCTTTGTGCGTGGTAGGTCATGTTTAACCAATCTATTAGAGTTTTTCGAGGAGGTTACCAGGAAAGTGGATGAAGGGGAGGCAGTGGATGTTGTCTACATGGACTTCAGTAAGGCCTTTGACAAGGTCCCGCATGGGAGGTTAGTTAGGAAGGCTCAGTCGCTAGGTATACATGGAGAGGTAGTAAATTGGATTAGATATTGGCTCAATGGAAGAAGCCAGAGAGTGGTAGTGGAGGATTGCTTCTCTGAGTGGAGGCCTGTGACTAGTGGTGTGCCACAGGGATCAGTGCTGGGTCCATTGTTGTTTGTCATCTATATCAATGATCTGGATGATAATGTGGAAAATTGGATCAGCAAATTTGCTGATGATACAAAGATTGGAGGTGTAGTAGACAGTGAGGAAGGTTTTCAAAGCTTGCAGAGGGATTTGGACCAGCTAGAAAAATGGGCTGAAAAATGGCAGATGGAGTTTAATGCAGACAAGTGTGAAGTATTTCACTTTGGAAGGACAAACCAAGGTGGAACATACAAGGTAAATGGTAGGACACTGAAGAGTGCAGTAGAACATAAGGATCTGGGAATACAGATACATAATTCCCTAAAAGTGGCGCCACAGGTAGATGGGTTGTAAAGAGTGCTTTTGGTACATTGGCCTTTATAAATCAAAGTATTGAGTATAAGAGTTGGAATGTTATGGTGAGGTTGTATAAGACATTGGTGAGGCCGAATTTAGAGTATTGTGCGCTGTTTTGGTCATCTAATTCCAGGAAGGATATTAATAAGGTTGAAAAAGTTTAGAGAAGGTTTACAAGGATGTTGCCGGGACTTGAGAAACTGAGTTACAGAGAAAGGTTGAATAGGTTAGAACTTTATTCCCTGGAGCGTAGAAGAATGAGGGGAGATTTGATAGAAGTGTATAAAATTATGATGGGTATAGATTGTAAGTTTTTTGGGCAACACCAACGCATATAAGGACTGTAAAATGCACATTGGCCATTTAAATGGTAGAAGTGGCCACGTTTGGCTGCAGAAACTGGCTGTTTTCTCCCAGCAGGCTCAGCCCTGCCTGTGTGCAAAAAGGGTGCCTCCAGTCGAGCTCACAAACGGTCAGGGTCCAGACAGGCTGCTGATTAGATTAGCTGAATCACAAAGGGAGCAGATGACGTCACCAGACCAGACCCGCATCGAGATTGGAAGATCGATACCAACCACAATGTACCTGGATAAGATACAATAGATACGATAATGGGGCTATCCAGCAGTAAGGAGAAACCCATCTCCATGATGGGAAAGCAATCTGTAAGCCCCGGTAAAGTGATTAGGAACATCGATGGGCCATTCATACTGGACAAGGCAGTCTCAGCCATTTGTGATTTCAATAGGCTGTGCTATCACTGTGGCTGATAGCGATCCAGGACCATTGTTCTTGCAATTGCCGGTGGGGGCGGAGCTCACGGGACTTTTGAAATCTGAACTTTAAAAAGTGTGGCTAGGCAGCCATTTCTCTCTCTTTTCTCTTCGGACCCACATGGCAACTCTCTCACCCTCCTGAACCGCGTTGCAGACAGCAGTTTTCCAGCACACAGACAGCCCAGAAGGTCAAGGTCGGCTCAACTGAATATTTCCTAGTAATTCGTGAAGTCCCCGAGGGTAACATAGCAGTGGAGGCTTTTGTGGGAATGGTGGGTGCATGAACCTTTTCATAGTATAAGATATTGCTAACACTGTTTAAAGTTAGAATTTACATTGTGCCCGTTTAGTTTTGTCCCCATAGTCATAGTTATAGAGTATAAGATACCTATATGTTGTTTTCTGGTGTTGATTAGGTTTAATTTTGGTGTTTAATAAAAGATATATGATTTGAACTCGATTGGAGCCCATCTTGCTCTTTCATTTTCTCATCAGCTATCTCTGGTCAGGTCACATTTTAATATCCCTTCCCATAATTCCGGAGTCGAGAACCGAGGGTACTCTGGGCGATTCGAACCCACCCACTCAGGAAAGGCTGCCAGGTAGTGGATCGGCAGCAATTTCCTTTTCTCTCTCTTGGGAGCACTACTCTAGTGAAGTAGGCGCAAGGTGGCCGTTGTTCCATCGGCGAGAGAGAGAATCACTCGGGCAGTGGTGGGGTTTGGGTAACGGAGAACCAAACCTAAAATAAGCCCACGAGTGGAGTTAAAAAGAGGGAGCCCGCTACAAGATACAGTGAATGCAAGCAGGCTTTTCCCACTGAGGCTGGGGGAGAAAAAAAACTGGAGGACATGGGTTAAGGATGAAGGGGGAAAAGTTTAAAGGGAATATTAAGGGGGGCTTCTTCACACAGAGAGTGGTGGGAGTGTGGAATGAGCTGCCAGATGAAGTGATGAATGCGGGCTCACTTTTAACATTTAAGAAAAACTTGGACAGATACATGGATGAGATGGGTGTGGAGGGATATGGTCCAGGTGCAGGTCAGTGAGACTAGGCAGAAAAATGGTTCAGCACAGCCAAGAAGGGCCAAAAGGCCTGTTTCTGTGCTGTAATGTTCTATGGTTCTGTGGTTAGACAATATCATGATTGTTTTTCTTTCTTGTTTGTAATTGGTAAAAGCGATTGCTAATTTTCTTTCTTTTCGTACTTTATTCCTAATCAACAAAGTCAATTAAGTCCAGTCAGAGTCCCCACATGAGGGACAAACCAGATCTAAGCTGACAAGACAAGTATATACATCCCACCTTGGGCTTGATCGAACAAGCTCCAAACTGACAGGATGAGGCAATACACCCCCTCCTGGGCTTGATCTGAACTTTTAGCCAAAAGGCCGAGAAGACTTTGAAAAAATTGAATCAGGTTAAGCCTCGGTTTAACCTCATTGGCTAGCCTGATCATTTGTTCTACCCTAGTACAGGCAAACCATGATCGCAGGCATCAGCACCCTCCAAGTGCAATGGGTTAGCCTCATCCTCTGCCTGATCGTGGTTTCACCCCTGCCAGGTTAACAGTTAACTGTATTCTTAAATAAACTTTGTTTGATAAAAGCTCCCCAGTGGGCCAGTGGAACATAGAAACATAGAAAATAGGTGCATGAATAGGCCATTCAGCCCTTCAAGCCTGCACCACCACTCAATATGATCATGGCTGATCACGTACTTTCAGTGTCCTACTCCTGCTTTCTCTCCATACCCCTTGATCCCTTTAACCACAAGGGCTATGTTCAGCTCCCTCTTGAACCTATTTAACAAACTGGCCCCAACAGCTTTCTGTGGTAGAGAATTCCACAGGTTCACAACTCTCTAAGTGAAGAAGTTCTTCATCATCTCAGGCTTGAATGGTTTACCCCTTATTCTTAGACTGTGACCCCTAGTTCTGGACTTCCCCGACATTGGGAACATTCTTCCCGCATCCAGCCTGTCCAGTCCCATCAGGATTTTATATGTTTATATGAGATCCTCTCTCGTTCTTCTAAATTCCAGTGAGTACTAGCCCAGTCAATCCAGTCTCTACTCATATGTCAGTCCTGCCATTCCAGAAATCAGTCCGGTGCACCTTTGCTGGGCTCCCTTAATAGCAAGAATGTCCTTCCTCAGACTAGGAGACCAAAACTGCACACAATACTCAAGGTCTGGCCTCACCAAGCCCTCCAGCAAGACATCTTTACGCATATACTAAAATCCTCTTGCTATGAAGGCCAGCATGTCATTAGCTTTCCTCACCGCCTGCTGTATCTGCATGCCAACCTTCAGCGACTGTTCCACCATGACACCCAAGTCACGTTGCACTTCCCCTTTTCCTAAACTGCCACCATTCAGATAATAATCTTCCTTCCTGTTTTTGCCACCAAAGTGGACAACCTCACATTTACCACAACATATTACAATTGCCAAGTATTTGCCCACTCAGCCAGCCTGTCCAGGTCACCCTGCAACCTCTTTGCACCCTCCTCACAGCACACACTGCCACCCAGCTTAGTGTCATCTGCAAATTTGGAGATATTGCATTCAATTCTTTCGATCAAATCATTAATGTATATTGTGAATAGCTGGGGTCCCAGCACTGAAACCTGCATCACCCACTGGTCACTGCCTGCCACCCTGAAAAGGACCCATTTATTGCCACTCTTTGCTTCCTGTCTGCCAATCAGTTCTCTATTCATATCAATACATTACCCCCAACACATGAGCTTTAATTTTGCTCACTAATCTCTTGCGTGGGAACTTGCCAAAAGCCTTCTGAAAGTCCAGATACACAACATCCACTGGTTCACCCTTGTCCACTCTCCTGGTCACATCCTCAAAAAATTTTTAATCTCATGCTCACCCTAGCCAAATTCAAAGTGCAAAATTTATGATCCAGGCGGACTTCATAAAATACTTCGGAGTTTCTGACCTGAATTATAACACACCAAATAGTTTGCAATTGTCCCGGTTCCTTCCTAATGGTGCAAACTAGATTGTACCCCGAAAGGGCATAAGGTGGATTAACATATTTAAAGTAGCATTTGAATATGCACAGCGTATTCGACATTGGATTCTCTCAGCTCCTGGGATTTTCCGATCTTTGGGCACGGCACAAGACTGGTGAGAATCACTGTTAGTCTTCACTCGTGAAGACAAGGTGCACTGGCAATGCTGAGGGGCTCAGAGGCCTTTGAAGGCCCCAGATGGTCAGGGACATGGCTATTTAGTGCCCATCTGGCATTGCCCACCTTGCAGTGTTCACCTGGGCACAATGTGGGGGTGCACAATGTGGCGTGGGGAGGTCGTTAAATGGGTCATGAAAGGGTTCATTCAGGGAGTGTCATGTGGGAAGGGTCAAGCGGGGGGTGGGGGGGGGTCATGCACAAGGATCTTGCTGGAGTGGGACATGAAGGGGGCACGTTGAGGGTCATGAAAGGGGACCCATTGGGAGGGCCCCAATGTCCTAATGCCGGTGATATGTGTTGGGGACGGGGTGAGGAAACATGCTGTCAATGGGGGTAGGGGGGTCCTGATGTCCGTAGGGTGATGAAGGGGGTCTCCTAGTGCACTATGAGATCGCAGCCCCCTTCCAAAATGGCGCCTGATCACTTTGTGGCCAGGCTCACTGACGTGTTTAGGCCACACCCCCCAGAACGGATGTGCAACTCACCACTCCTCAAAAAAATGACAGTGTGGGACAGTTGCTGTACGGACCACATCGGACAACCAGCAAAGGTCAATCCGATGTTCTCACCATCATGACACTTACGTTCAAATTCCCCCCTCTCGCCCACCACAGGAATTGTGGAAAACGGGACAGAAAATTCGGCAGATCCATGGTCCACTGAGCTCGGCCGGGCAGGAATTTCCGATCTTGGGACATGTGCAGTTGGAGAATCAGCCCCTAAGTTCTTTTTTTCGGAAAATCGTGGCTAATTTGTAAATCATTTGTTTTTATATCATAGTTTTTAAAAAATGTATTTGTTAGTCACAAGTAGGCTTACATTAACACTGCAACGAAGTTACTGTGGAAAGCCCCTCGTCACCACACTCTGGCACCTGTTTGGGTACACTGAGGGAGAATTTAGCGTGGCCAATGTACCTAACCAGCACAGCTTTGGACTATGAGAGGAAACTGGAGTACGCGGAGGAAACCCACGCAGACACAGGGAGAACACACAAATTCCACACAGTGACCCAAGCCAGGAATTGAACCAGGGTATGTGGTGCTGAGGCAGCAGTTCTGATCACTGTGCCACAATCCCGGCCGTGAACCAATATTTTACTGGTTACCTATTTACCATTAGGTAAGAAATTGCCAAAGAATATTCACCATAAACGATGAATCCCTGCCTAAATGGTTTGATGATTGTCACAACGTCAGCTAGCCTAAGACTCTGTGGAAGTGCCGGCTGATTGGAAAACAGCTAATGTGATGCCACTGTTTAAAAAAGGAGGTAGACAAAAGGCAGGTAACTACAGGCCGGTTAGCTTAACGTCCGTAGTTGGGAAATTGCTGCAATCCATCATTAAAGAAGAAATAGCAGGACACCTGGAAAAAAATGGTTCGATCAAGCAGACGCAGCATGGATTCATGAAGGGAAAGTCGTGTTTGACGAATGTAATGGATTTTTACGAAGATGTAACGAGTGTGGTTGACAGAGGGGAACCGGTGGATGAGGTGTTTTTGGATTTCCAGAAGGCGTTCGATAAGGTGCCTCACAAAAGGTTGCTGCAGAAGATTAGGGTACACGGAGTTGGGGGTAAAGTGTTAGTGTGGATTGAGGATTGGCTATCTAACAGGAAGCAGAGAGTTGGAATAAATGGGTGCTTTTCTGGTTGGCAGTTGGTGATGAGTGGTGTGCCGCAGGGATCGGTGCTGGGGCCTCAACTGTTTACCATTTACATAGATGATCTGGAGGAGGGGACCGAGTGTAGGGTAACAAAGTTTGCGGATGATACAAAGATGAGTGGGAAAGCGAATTGCATGGAGGATGCGGAAAGTCTGCAGAGACATTTGGATAGGCTAAGTGAGTGGGCGAGGATCTGGCAGATGGAGTATAACATTGACAAGTGTGAGGTTATCCACTTTGTAAAATGGACTATTATTTAAATGGTGAAAAATTATAACATGCTACTGTGCAGAGGGACCTGGGGGTCCTTGTGCATGAATCGCAAAAACTCAGTTTGCAGGTGTAGCAGGTGATCAAGAAGGCAAATGGAATGTTGGCCTTTATCACGAAGGGGATGGAGTATAAAAGCAGGGAGGTCTTGCTGCAATTGTACAAGGTACTGGTGAGGCCGCAACTGGAGTACTGTGTGCAATTTTGGTCCCCTTATTTGCGGAAGGATGTATTGGCCTTGGAGGGAGTACGGAGAAGGTTCACCAGGTTGACACCAGAGATGAGGGGGTTAACTTATGAGAAGAGATTGAGTAGATTGGGCCTGTACTTGTTGGAGTTTAGAAGGCTGAGGGGAGATCTTATAGAGACATACGAGGGGCTAGACAGGGTAGAGGCAGAGAGATTCTTTCCACTTAGAAAGGAAACAAGAATGAGAGGACACAGCCTCAACATAAGGGGGAGTCAGTTTAGGACAGAGTTGAGGAGGAACTTCTTCTCTCAGAGGGTAGTGAATCTCTGGAATTCTCTGCCCATTGAAGCAGTGGAGGCTACCTCATTAAATAAGTTTAAGTCACAGGTAGATAGATTTCTGATCAATAAGGGAATTAAGGGTTATGGGGAGTGGGCGGGTAAGTGGAACTAAACCACGATCAGATCAGCCATGATCTTATTGAATGGCGGGGCAGGCTCGGGGGGTTAGATGGCCTACTCCTGCTCCTATTTTTTATGTTCTTATGTTCTTACCACAGAACTGTGGATCTCTTTAAGAGTTGTTTCAATACCATTATTGATATCAAATAATTAGGAAATATACATTTAACTCAATACATGTTAATGTTCTTTTTAGATATCATCATTTCTCATTTTGGCACAAGAAATGAAAGTTGTCTGTTTTGGACATCAGTGATAGGAAACCCTTAGGCTGCAATAAAAACAAGTCTTGCTGAAATTTAGTCAACTGACATGTAATAGTTTTCAAGCAACTGTGTGAATTCAATCTCTAGAGGATGTCAGCGTTACTTACACAATGTCAAATTATGTTAAGCATGACTCAGTGATCTCTCAGTTGCATATTGCTTTATCCTCCTGTAAGCATACTAGGCTTTACCAAGAGTCAGGAAGAGGGCAAATTTCCTCATTCTTCTTCATTTTTTGCCATAGTGGGAGGGCAGTGGACATCCTGAAAAAACTATAAATTCACCCCCAAAATGGCTCACAAATTTAATGTTCATTCATCATGGCTCATATAAATGCTTTGACTCGATTGGCGGGAAAATCACGCAAGTGCCAAGGAATCAGGATTGAACCCAATTTCTTGGCTCTTGCCAATGGGTGAGAGGCTGAATAAATTATTCAAATTTATTGAAATCTTCTGTTGAGTGAGTCCGGCGCTCAATTGTCCGGGCTCACTAAAGCCAGAAGAGCCAGAAGATCGTGCCCATAACCTGAAGACTAGAAGAGACAAAGTCAAGTAATTTTCTCAAAGGATGTAATTCTGCTGTTGCAGGAGCTTCCCTAGGGTTTTCTGTCTGCTTGTTTATGGGGATAACAGCAATAATGTGCATTCAATGTCCAAACTTCCGGCTTTTGTGAAATGGAGGCAAACAGCTGAGCTTCGTGCAAATTCTGTATTTAAGTGGGGCGGCATAATGACACAGTGTTTAGCACTGCTGCCTCACAGCGCCAGGGACCCGGGTTTAACTGTGGCCTCAGGTTACTGTCTGCGTGGCGTGGAGTTTGCACATTCTCCCCGTGTCTGCATGGGTTTCCTCTGGGTGCTCCAGTTTCCTCCTACGGTCCAAAGATGTGCGGGTTAGGTTGAGTGGCCATGCTAAATTATCCCACAGTGTCAGGGGAATAAGCAGGGTAAATATGTGGTTTTTACGGGAATTGGGCCAGGGTGGGATTATGGTCGGTGCAGACTCGATGGACCGAATGTCCTCCTTCTGCACTATAGGGATTCTACGATTCTGTGGTAAGTTGCCCAGGACAGGAAATCAGTGCTATGTTGGAGCCAGATGGATGCAGCACAGCTTTGTGATGTGAGGGAGACGATGGAAATCTGCCTGAGTGCACGCCCTAAAACAATTCTGTTGTTCACTTTTCACAAAAGCCTTTTAAGAAATGCTTTATCAATCTCTCTATCACAAAGCATGAATCAACAGAAAACTTATGTTTGTTGTAATGAGACAATCTTTTTGAATCATGGAATCATAGGTAACACCCTGATGGGCAAGGGTGCGTTTTTCTCTCTCCTCCATGAGAAAATGATTATTTCTCTCTTCCTTTTCTAGATTTTCATCTTTGTCAGTGCACCTGTCCAATTCTTCACTTTTTTCCTTGTGCAGGTGAAATGTAAGGATGGAAGTGGCAGCAATTCTGGGCCAGACACTGCCCAGAGAAGCTGGTTGCATTCTCCAAGGCAGCCCGACAATGTGGAACAGAGAGGAGCTTTCTTAGTTGTACATGCAGTGACATTTTCCTTGAAGAAACAGCACATATATGCAAAAGCCCATTGCAAGAGTATAAGAAAGCATATGAAGCTGAAATAAGTCTTGCCCAACCATCCCTTACCAGCTTTCGATTACCAGCTTGACTCCAACCTTCACCTCACATACAGTCGGTCTGCTCATCTGCCTCATAAATCAAACGCCTCATTATCTTACAGATATAAGGTCCTCAGTAATGATGAATTTTCCGGTTGTTCTCTGAAGCTAGCTATATGCTTTTTTTGCCAAGTGAAAGGAGGAAAGAAATCAATTCTGCTGGTCTATGACTGTCATGGAGACTTCCTCTAATGAAGGCATGCATGCCTCAATGACAAAAGTTAAAGAGCCTTACTCGTCGAACAAAGTATCCTTGAATACCAACAAAAGCTTCAAGAGCCAAGGTAATGAACTGAGAGATAGGACTGGATTATACACTGAGGGTGCAGTCCCTGCATCCCAGCATAAATTTCAGGATAAGCTAACCTTGGTTTGGCCAGTTTGCCCCTCAATTAATGTTTTGGATGACGGCCCTTTAATTTGTATGATGCCGGATTTCCGTCCGTCTCCAGGAGGAAGACCCACCACATCGAGCTGCTGACCAGCTGGAGGACAGCAGTTCTGTGTCACATCAGGATGAGCAGCCACTGTTGGTATTGCAGGAGGCACAAGATAAAGAGCCATGGATGCCCTCAAACCCAATTAGGTTTGGAATCCCACTAATGTCAAGTTTGCAGGCCCTACTGGGTCGGGGGGTTGTTGGTGTGGGATGGGGGGGGGCACACCAGGCCAATATGGCTGCCTCATGAATCTTCCTGAGGCAGATGACAACAGCAGACTTCATTGAGGTAAATTGAAAAAATATTTCCTTCCAGGTTGCGAATTTGACTTTATTATTCCTTAATTTCTCTCCTATTTCTCGTCTACCTGCTGCTTCTCAGCGACATCATATGAAATTGGTTTTCACATGTATGCTAATGACACTCAGATCTACCTCACCACCACCTCTCTTGATTCCTACACTCTTGCTAAATTATCAGATATTTTCATCGAACATCTGATACTGGATGAGTAGAAATTTCCTCCTGTTGTAAAGACTAATCCCATTGTTTTTTATCCCCATTACAGACTCCATTCCCCTGAGTCGCTGACAGGAGGTTCGCATCCGCAGAGGGAACAGCAACCCACTGTTGCTGGGAAAGGACAGAGAAGATGACTCCATCTTGAGGCATCCTTTCAGCCATTCCAAAACCTTTGGAGTAAAAAACGGCAATAGCTGCCAGGAGACCATTGTGGGGCAAAGGGAGAAATCCTTCACAGGGCGGCCTGCAGCCACTAACATGGTCAGGCAGGTGGGGAAGGTTCCAAAAACTTTCTAGAATATTGGCTGCAATCTTCCATCAGGTGGCTGTTGCCAGGCAACTGGCATGCTCTCGATGTCGTGAGAAGCCCACAGGCTGACCGTGAAACTCTAACTTACTCTTATGTGAGGAATAATAGAATGACCAGGGTGAGGTTAGGGCCGGTCAAGGACAGTAGTGGGAACTTGTGTATGGAGTCAGTAGAGATAGGCAAGGTGATGAATGAATACTTTTCTTCAGTGTTCACCAAGGAGAGGGGCCATGTTTTTGAGGAAGAGAAGGTGTTACAGGCTAATAGGCTGGAGGAAATAGATGTTCGGAGGGAGGATGTCCTGGCAGTTTTGAATAAACTGAAGGTCGATAAGTCCCCTGGGCCTGATGAAATATATCCGAGGATTCTTTGGGAGGCAAGGGATGAGATTGCAGAGCCTTTGGCTTTGATCTTTGGGTCCTCACTGTCCACGGGGATGGTGCCAGAGGACTGGAGAATGGCGAATGTTGTTCCTCTGTTTAAGAAAGGGAATAGAAATGACCCTGGTAATTATAGACCGGTTAGTCTTACTTCGGTGGTTGGTAAATTGATGGAAAAGGTCCTTAGAGATGGGATTACGACCATTTAGAAAGATGCGGATTAATCCGGGATAGTCAGCACGGATTCGTGAAGGGCAAGTCGTGCCTCACAAATTTGATTGAATTGTTTGAGGAGGTAACTAAGTGTGTTGATGAAGGTAGGGCAGTTGATGTCATATACATGGATTTTAGTAAGGCGTTTGATAAGGTCCCCCATGGTCGGCTTATGATGAAAGTGAGGAGGTGTGGGATAGAGGGAAAGTTGGCCGATTGGATAGGTAACTGGCTATCTGATCGAAAACAGAGGGTGGTGGTAGATGGAAAATTTTTGGATTGGAGGCAGGTTGCTAGCGGAGTGCCACAGGGATCAGTGCTTGGTCCTCTGCTCTTTGTGATTTTTATTAATGACTTAGAGGAGGGGGCTGAAGGGTGGATCAGTAAATTTGCTGATGACACCAAGATTGGTGGAGTAGTGGATGAGGTGGAGGGCTGCTGTAGGCTGCAAAGAGACATAGATAGGATGCAAAGCTGGGCTGAAAAATGGCAAATGGAGTTTAACCCTGATAAATGTGAGGTGATTCATTTTGGTAGGACTAATTTAAATGTGGATTACAGGGTCAAAGGTAGGGTTCTGAAGACTGTGGAGGAACAGAGAGATCTTGGGGTCCATATCCACAGATGTCTAAAGGCTGCCACTCAAGTGGATAGAGCTGTGAAGAAGGCCTATAGTGTGTTAGTTTTTATTAACAGGGGGTTGGAGTTTAAGAGCCGTGGGGTTATGCTGCAACTGTACAGGACTTTGGTGAGACCACATTTGGAATATTGTGTGCAGTTCTGGTCACCTCACTATAAGAAGGATGTGGAAGCGCTGGAAAGAGTGCAGAGGAGATTTACCAGGACGCTGCCTGGTTTGGAGGGTAGGTCTTATGAGGAAAGGTTGAGGGAGCTAGGGCTGTTCTCTCTGGAGCAGAGGAGGCTGAGGGGGATCTTAATAGAGGTTTATAAAATGATGAAGGGGATAGATAGAGTGAACGTTCAAAGACTATTTCCCCGGGTGGATGGAGCTATTACAAGGGGGCATGACTATAGGGTTCATGGTGGGAGATATAGGAAGGATATCAGAGGTAGGTTCTTTACGCAGAGAGTGGTTGGGGTGTGGAATGGACTGCCTGCAGTGATAGTGGAGTCAGACACTTCAGGAACATTTAAGCGGTTATTGGATAGGCACATGGAGCACACCAGGATGATAGGGAGTGGGATAGCTTGATCTTGGTTTCAGGTAAAGCTCGGCACAACATCGTGGGCCGAAAGGCCTGTTCTGTGCTGTACTGTTCTATGTTCTATGTTCTAACTAGCCGAATGAACAATGGCCCTAGTTGGTCAAATTCTGTTCATGCTGTTCACACATCACCTTTGTGTTCATGAGTCTACACTGGTTCATAATTAAACAATGTTTTAATCTTAAAATTCTCATTGTTGTTTTCAAATACTTCCACGGTCTCTTCTCTCCTTATCTCTGTAATTGACTCCACTCCCCAATCCTGTAAGATATCTGTTGTCCTCTCATTCTAACCTCCCCACTTTTAATTGCCATTGGTGGTGGTGCCTTCAGCTGCCAAGGTCATAAGCTCTGGAATGCCCTCTCTAAAACTCTCCACCACTTTGCATAACTTTTCTTTTTGAGACACTCCTTAAAACCTATTCCTTGACTCAGGTTTTGATCATCCGACCTAATATCTCCTTATGTGGCTTGGTGTCAAATTGTGCATCAGCCGTGTCTCAGTTTGTAGCACTTTCACCTCTGAGTCAGAAGGTTCAAGTCCCATTTCAGGACTTAAGCACAAAGTTCAAGGCTGACTCTCCAGTGTAGTATTTGGAGATGTTGCCTTTCAGATGAGACATCAATCCAAGCCCCACCTGCTCTCTAAGCCAGACTCAAAAGATTCCATGGCACTATTTCAAAGAAGACCAGGCAAGATAACATTGTTGTTTTGCTCAACATTTATCACTGAATCAACGTCACAAAAATAGACGATCTGGACATTATCCCACTGCTGTATGGGTAAGCTTGCTGTCTTGTTTCCTGGATTACAATAGTGACTACACTTCAGAAGTGCTTCATTGGTTGTAACGCATATTAAGATTTCTTTTGCTACCTGTTAAAACCACTATAGAAATGCAAGTGTTTCTTTTTTCATATAACACTCCTGTGAAGTACCTCAGGGCATATTAAAGGTGCTTTATAAATGGAAATTGTTATAGTTTCTCCTGTGCATATTCAAGGAACTGCCTTTAGCAGCAAATTTTTTACTTTTATTGATTCATGGGACATGAGCATCACTGGCTGGCCAACATTTATTGATGTGGAGATGACACACGACAGCGCAGAGTCGCTGAGCAGAAACTGATAGCCAAGTTCCGCACACATGAGGATGGCCTAAACCGGGATGTTGGATTTATGTCACATTATCAGTAACCCCCACAGCTCGCCACAGCTTTCCCTCTGATCTTGCATAATATCACTAGCTGTTCTGTCTGGAGACAATACACATCTCTTTAACCTGTGTTTAATGTTCCCTCCACCCACATTATCTGTACCTTTTAAGACCTGGCTGGCTGTAGAGATTTGCATTCTAATTAGTATTCTGTAACTTGATTTCTGTGTCTGTGTACTGTTGGAGAACAGATAACTACTCTATCTGACGAAGGGGCATCGCTCCGAAAGCTTATGGTATTTGCTACCAATGAATCAATAAAAGTAAAAAATTTGCTGGACTTTAACCTGGTGTTGTGAGACTTCTTACTACAACATTTATTGCCCATCCCTAGCCCTTGAAACAAGTGGCTTTCTAGGCCATTTCAGAGAGCAGTTGAGAGTCAACTACATTGCTGTGGCTCTGGAGTCACATGTAGGCCCCAACCAGGTATGAACAGCAGATTTGTTTCTTAAAGTGAACCAGCTGGGTTTTTTTCTGACAGTTGACAATGATTTCATGGTCATCAGTAGATCCTTAACTCCAGATATTTTTATTGAATTCAAATTCCACCATCTACCGTGGTGGGATTCAAATCCAGGTCCCCAGAACATTAGCTGAGTTTCTAGATTAATATTCTAACGATAATATCACTAGGCCATTGCCTCCCCTTTGAGAGTTGTCATTGTGCCACTTTGCTCAGCTGTAAGTTGGTTTCTGTTTCATTTTGATGTGTTCTCAAAGCAGCTGAACTGTTCTCAAAGGAATATTTACCCTCTTTCAGCTGTCCTTTCACCAACCATAAATATCAGGCATCAACATGGTCACCATGCTAATAATGGCAGTTCTACTCTTAACAGTTTTGACTGGAAATCAGTTTGCTTCATGTTTTCTCCTTGCTTATTCAGCCCAGTGCAAAACACAAATTGCTGTGCTCTAGTATAGGAAAAACGAATTATATCTGATGGAAGGGACATGCATGAACAATGTAAAAAGAAAGGATAAAATGAGAAGAAGGGAGTGTTAAATTGAATGTCCTGATTAGGAAGTCAAGGTAATAGTAATCACAATAAAATCAGGTTTAAGGTTAAGATTAAGAAGGACATAAGCAAGACAAAAGTGGAGGTAATAAATAAGGAAATGGATGATGATAATGCAATTAGGGAAAGTACACTGGAAATATTTACTGACAAAGAAATTGAGCAGCAGCAGGAAACATTTTAACATGGTGAAAATTGCCTCCAGGAGGAACATCTGCCCTTTAAAAAGCAAGAACAAACTACCCAGTAATGTCACAGCATGTACGGGTAAGGAAATAAGAGCAAAACTGACATTAAAGAACAGCGCATACGGCAAGTATACAGACAGTAAAGAACTTGGATGATAAAAGAGAGTGCAAATGGTTAGGAAAGAAGACAAAATAAAGGAAGGCAAAGGGAAATTTCATAATTAAGTTATCAAGAAACATAAAAATAAATAAGGCATTCAACAGACACAATTTTTTTAAAAAAATCAGGATAGGCATGGGATTGCAAGGAGCACATGACAAACTCACAGGGAAACTAATCTGGTGGACGTAGAAATAAGAAAAATTTAGGATAGAAAGGGTGAGATAATTGATGCAATAAACTTAGAAAAGGTAACATCTCTGGTATAATATACACATAGATATCAATAGAAATGAGAATAATGCCAGAGGAGTGGTAGACAGCCAAACAAGCATATTGGGGAGAAAGGAGTAGAAGGATATGTTGGGGGTAGTTGAAGAAGGCTGGGTGGAGGTCTGTGCACAGGGATCCATCTGTTAGGCTGAATGGTAAGTTTCTATGCTGGCAATAGTATTTAATGTTATGTCCCATGACGTATGAGGCTATAAGCTAATAACTGAGATGCTTTTGGTAAAACTGAAAAGTCGGGGGCAGGAAGATCATGACTGTGATGAAGTGGGGCAGGTAACATCAACTTGTTTGGAAAGAAGAAATTAAGAGATCAGGAGGGTCTGAAAGAGATTGCTGGGGTTTTGAGAGTAAAACTGCTTGTGCATTAAATGAAGTACACATCTGCAATAAAATACCGACAACAACTGAGGCTTGTAAGTCATCCAAGTATAAAATGTATATGTAAATGAGACTAGCATAGCTCTTGCATAACACAGTGGTCTGTCATTCTATGATTCTAATCTCGAGCTCCAATTTTAATCCTTGCACCCAGGAAGTGTGAGGAGTGCGGGAATTAAAATTGAGGCAGTATGGTATCCGTCCTGTTGATGGCACCCTCTCACTTTTTGCTATGATGTACATTTTGGCCAGCGTGCAAAGACATCTCCCGAGGCAGGCAAGGGATTAGTTAAAATGCAAGAAGTTTAAAGTTTAAAACCAGACACACAGGAAAGGATTTAAGGCCAGAAGAGGCCCAGGTAAGTGAACCTCTCATGAGCCCTTGAAGTCAGCATCTGAACCTTCTGCAGCAGAGTGATTACGTGATGAAGTTCTTGGATGAGCTTCCCCTGTGACTTCCTAACCCCAGCTTAGCTCCTGCACATTTGCAGTCAGTGATTCATTTCATGAAGAGTCCTTCTCCTGGATATCATTTGGAGTAACTGTAGTACCATTCTCTGAGTTGCTAGGATCAGATTGAGTGATGCTACATTTTCACCAAAGTTGGTCTCTTTCTCCTGTGGAAGGAGGGCATCATATTTTCAGCACCTGAAATGAAAGAGCGAGTGACAAGTGTCAGCTTTTAGTTTGAAAGGAGAATACAGAGATAAGTACCTTCTGAAATAAGCTGCACTTGGTCACGCAGGGTCATCTTGGTCAAGATGAGATGAAAGAAGATAAATAAAAGGGGATAAGTTGCTAAAAAAAGACCTGAACAACATCTCCACTAGCATTGACATTGACACCAACCAAGATTCTCACTCTATCCACGTTGGCTAGCAAGTTTTCCTCCACAGGGAGAGAAGGTACAGGCTGGTTTGTCCCCCTCGGCTTGTTGCCTCCTGCAGTAAGTTGTGCATGTAGTCTTTTCCTGAAAGAAAGTGTGTTAATTAATCTATTTTGTGAGATATTTAGAGAATATGCTTGACATGGCCAAATAGTTTGCACACTGTGTACAAGTGAGCTGTATGGAAGAAAGAGTGGAAATACTGGTGAGAATAGGATGTGCAGAGTTTGTGAGTGTGAGTGAGTGATGAAAGTGGAGTGAGGTGTGGCACAATTATCATAGGAGAGAAAGAGAAAAGGGGATGGAGAGTGTTGTAAGTTGTGAATCTGTGGGTACCAGATATATGAGGAAAGTAGTTGAGGTAGAACTAATGTTCTTACCTTAAGATCTCTGGTGAGTTCTTTGAACATTTTGAAAATGCAGCCATGTACTTGGAGTTAAGTTCCTCAAATATGAATAAGTACAGCAATGAGAATTGAACTGACTCTGTGTAGAAGGAGACAAGATTGCTTAGTTTGTTTTCACTGGTTGATTTCTTTTGTTAGTTGCTGTCATTTGGACACTTTTGATACTTTCTATAGTATCTTCTTAAAATTTTAAAAGTCCACAAAATGTTGTCTTTTAAGTTCTGAAGTACTTTTCCTCTGACATCAAGGCTTCTGCACGAATCACCCATGGATGGAGGAGTATGTCTTCCTCTTGGCATTGGAAATGACAGAGAATGAGAAGAGTCTGCAAGCTGTTAGAAGAGGAGGAGGAACGGGAAAAGGAGACTCAGCACGAGTCCAGAGGGGCCACAATATCCACTGAGCGTGTTTCGGGAACAATTCGTATACCTGAACGTTTGGGACTAAAATAATGCTTTAGATGTTTTTGTTTCATCCTCAAAGAAATTGCAACTGAAATATGTCCACTGATGCTATCACAACTCCATCTCCGAGCAGGGCAAGGGTCACTTTGTTAATGAGTGATAAGATGACCATATGTGTGAACGTTTAAGTGTCTGGCTTCTTCCACATTACTGCTGGAGATATAAGCAACACCCCACAGTACTCTGCTCCGTAAGGGAGGTCACTGAGGATCTCCATATACAGAGACACATTTACATCTTATTCCCTCTCGAATAAGAAGTGGGTAGAATGAGCGTGAGATTTATCTTGGATTGCAGTCTTCCCCATGGTGCCACTGATTGCACTTGCACTATTTGTTTTGGGTATGCCTTATTTCAACTCTGCCATGCACCTGAACCAAAAGTAATTCCACTCTTCAATGTGCAATTGGTGTGGCTCCAATACCAGCACATGATACAGGTCAATGACTGGCAACAGTAACAATATTTTTGTTCTGTGACATGACAAGATGCCAACTCTATTTTAACCATCATCACAAACCAGAGGACAATTACTGAGTGACAAAAACTATCCAGTGATGACATAGCTATGTTTCTCATGATTACAACCCATGCACCGGTATTCAGCAGACGTAGAATGAAAGCTATTCTGCACAAGTATAAAGTATAAAGTATTCTGAAGCACCATTCTTCTCCCTGCACCACTCTGAGAGGCTGTTAATATTTGTCATTGCATGCTGCATGGTGTACGGCCATGCTAGCATGGGAGAAAGGCCTTTGATAACACTATCAGACAAGAATTTCAAGAACAAGGATGAAGAGGTGGAGAAAATGAAGAGGAAGGGAGGCTGCAACATTATCTTTCAGCCTAAGTTATGCATAAATAAAACCTTAAAGTGATACCATTAACCTTATGTCCAATTCCCCCTTTATCAACAATCCCACACTCCTCACTTTTCCTTAGGCACTGACCAGAAATATAAAAATATATAAAGGCAATAAAAATACAGATTCAAGTCCAAAATTATAAATTAAGCTATACCATATTGCATGAAAAATTAAAGTAAACTCCCTTGTGTATTCTTTAGTACCACGTTTGTGTGCCTTTACATCTTACTCTTGTAAGGTGAAGCTCAGTAACTACAGTATGGCTAGCGAAAGCCTTTAATTTTCATTAGTGAAGACATACTGCAGATAACCTTGGGGGCGGGGCTTCAAACAGCTATGGCTTTAGAAAATCTGGCCTTAGACTGCAGCAAGGGGCAGCAGGTGGGTGGCTGACAGACAGCACCAAAAGCACCAGCGGAGTGGCAGTGATGGAATGCTGTCACCCTGAAAGGATGTTCAGTGGAGACAATGTCACTTTCCTTACCAGTGTTATCAGGTGCCTTAATAGTCCTAGTAAACTGTTCAATTACTGACCTGTTGTAAGGCCCTGGCAGTCTCTCTGTACACTGATTTCTTATGCAATGATGGCAGGAGTCTGAGCTTTTACTTCAGTTACCTTGTCATTATGTGGCTTCTGCTTGTTTTTCAATGGAAGCTGAGCCATCATATGCTGCTCGATGGTGGGCTCCCCAAGTGTATTAATGGGGGTGGCCACCCGTTCCATACTACAAAGAATGGACTCCAAGTTCTGCACAAAGTCCAATGCTAATATGATTCTATGCCCCTTGACCTTGATCATAGGCTTTCTAATAGACAGAGCATTTGGAGCTGTACTGGCTTTACACATCTTTTATGGCTCATCAAAGTGTTCATCTGAGTCCTCTGCAGTGGTAAGCTGGCACCTATACCACCCTTTCCCCTTATCTGGCTGTAAAGCACATATGTGCAGTGTGCTGATTCTTCCATGGTATCTTCTAAATTAATGCAGTGTTAATGGGCAAAATTTTCCGATATTTTTTCAAGTGTTGGTTTCAGTGAGAAAAATGGAGAGAATCCCACAGGGATTCAGTGCCGGCTACCACACACACAGCACAACCCTGGTGTACTGGCTCGCTTGATCCCGATCAAAGTTGATGCACTGGTGAGCCCTCACAAATAGCACATCTGTCCACCTCCCACATCCAGTTATGTGCGGCAGACTGGGAGATGCCACGCAGGTCATCTGTGCAATCCTGAAATGAGCCACTGGCATAAAGGTTCAGCGCGATTATAACTTTCAGGACCACAGTGCAGTGGGTGACCTTCCAGTCCATGTGGTGCCAACTCCTGCATTACCTGGCACAGGTAGTCCACTGTCCCTCAGGACAGATGCAGCCTTTTCCAGTACTGGATCTCTGACATCTGGAGGTTTGAGGTTTTCCTCTGGAGACCGGTGGCCAGTGGTGTCTCCTCTCAGACGCATGGCTAGTTTCCCACATTTGTCTCTCCCAACTCCACTTGACAGATACTCTTCCAACTTGGTGAGCCTCAGCAGCCAGTGTGACCCCACAACGGTGGGGACTGAGGGCACATGAGTGTATTCACTTGACCTGTGTGCTGATTACCTGGGGGTATGAAGCACTGCCAGCTGTCATGTCCTGTTATGGCTGACTAATGAGATCAGTTACCCTAGCAACTTGAATTTGGAGGCAACATCTGGGTTATGAGAAGATAGGTGTAAGCCATGGAGTTCAATGCTTGGGGGCTCAGCTCCCAAAGGTTAACTATTTGGTGTTAATCAATGGCACAGTCATGCATTGCAATACTGACTAAATTGGCATAATTGATTGTGAAGGATGATGGGTCTGGAATTTGATTAGGTGAAATGGCTTCCCCCTTGGGCAGGTGAGGCTCACTGGAATCATGTCAAGATTGCAATTTTCAATCAGCTTTATGCATAGACTTGAGTCTCATTCCTCCAGCATTCATGGATTATGGATCAAACAAACCTCCCAACTTAAATAGCCAGCCATCCCTGATAGCATGGACTCCATGACCAGTGGCATTTCATATTCACACAGTTCATGTCCTGAAACTGTACTTTGCAACCTGAGGTGTGTGTTCATTTTGATTGCATTTGATGTCCCCTTGTTTGAGGGTCATTTTGCTCTCATGGAGCTATTTATCACCCCATGTCAGAGATCTCCACACTGCCTGTAATGACTTTAACAAGGCCCACAATATGGACCTCTTAGGATATGAGCTTCCAGATTAAGGCAATAATGGCTTGTCCAATCAGGGAGCCCTGAATGTATACAGAATGTGGGATGTCAGATTTACTGGCACTCTCGGTGTATACTCTGTTCATGGAAGTACCTGGCTGAGTGTTGCTTACTGTGTAAATAAATCTAAATTTGTTGAGGGGACACTGGCCTTGGAGGGCTTATTTCACGGCCCATGCAGCTTGGCTTCTCATGGGACCCCCATGCAAGGGCTTCTGAGTGTTACATAAGAACATAAGAACTAGGAGCAGGAGCAGGAGTAGGCCTCTGGTCCCTCGAGCCTGCTCCACCATTCAATAAGATCATGGCTGACCTTTTGGTGGACTCAGCTCCACTTATCCGCCCATTCACCATAACCCTTAATTCCTTTACTGTTCAAAAATGTATCTATCCTTGCCTTAAAAGCATTCAATAAGATAGCCTCAACTGCTTCACGAGGAAGTGAATTCCACAGATTCACAACCCTTTGTGTGAAGAAGTTCCTCCTCAACTCAGTCCTAAATCTGCTTCCCCTTATTTTGAGGCTATGCCACCTAGTTCTAGTTTCACCCACCAGTGGAAACAACTTCCCTGCTTCTATCTTATCTATTCCCTTCATAATCTTATATGTTTCCATAAGATCACCCCTCATTCTTCTGAATTCCAATGAGTATAGCCCCAGTCTATTCAAGTCTCTCCTCAAAAGCCAACTCTCTCAACTCCAGAATCAACCTCGTGAATCTCCTCTGCAGAGGAGATCCTTTCTCAAGTAAGGAGACCAAAACTTACACAGTATTCCAGGTTTGTGGCCTCACCAGCACCTTATACAACTGCAACATAGTCTTGCTGTTTTTAAACTTCATCCCTCTAGCAATGAAGGACAAAATTCCAGTTGGCTACTTAATTACCTGCTGCACCTGCAAACCAATTCCTTGAGATTCCTGCACAAGGACACCCAGGTCCCTCTGCACAGCAGCATGCTGCAAATTTTTACCATTTATAATTACAACGCTGTGATTTTAATTGCTCCCCTTCCCTCACTTACAGTGGCCACTGCAGAAGGGCAATTTCTCTGAGGAAAGTTTATTTAAACCCCAGTTCGGGAAATTTGAAACGTGTTAATTCCACACCAGGTGTCAGACTCCTTGAAGGCTTAGAGGCCCACAACAATGAAGTTCATTCTCTCTGGTGCCCCTTATCCATGAGGCACCCTGGAGGGTAATGGTGACTTGAGCTCCGATAACCCCTCAGAGGTGAAGTTCCCAGGTTCACATTATTATACAGTTGTTGTAAATGATGTTGACATGTTGCTAGCCTTCTGCTCAGCAGCCATGGGTTCATTATGGAACATGCTTGCCACGCCATTTTTAAAGGACTTAAAAATTTGACACCTGAAATTTTTATTAGGAAAAGATCTATTTTTCTGTATTAAAATTATGAATTCCATACAGTCCAAAGATGTGCGGGTTAGGTTGATTGGCCATGCTAAAATTGCCCCTTAGTGTCCTGAGATGTGTAGGTTAGAGGGATTAGCGGGTAAAAATATGTAGGGGTAGGGCCTGGATGGGATTGTGGTCGGTGCAGACTCGATGGGCCGAATGGCCTCTTCCTGCACTGTAGGGTTTTTGTGATTCTGTGATATTGTTACCATTGTTTATGGAGATGGTGAGGCAGAACTAGCTTTGTATCGGTCTAAATTAACACATTACGACCTGTATAAATGTAAAGCTAAAGCTAGAAATATGAGTCTCAAACGGTTACCTGACTCCAGTACATTAAGAATCCCAAGAGATAGTTTTTGTCTTTTGTTTCAAATCATATTAATCTGTTGATTACACCAAGAGCATATTGGAAAATCGTGAATAACTTCCTCCTGACAATCATTCAGCCTAAGAATGCAAATACATTTTTGTATGTTTGATCTTAAGTCTGCTGGAATTTGCAAAGTTGAATTATGAGGCAAATATTCTGGTCCCGTTATCTGTGGGAATCACCCCTGGCAGGACTGAAAATGTAACAGTCCATTTAAATGTCCATTGGTTTGAATTTCCAGTTTTGGAGCAGGCACGACCAGAAAATCCCACTCAGCAAAACTGCAAAACTGCATTTATTGCCGGGATTCTTCCAAACAAAAACAAAGTGCCCAAGGTCCTTTTCAGTGTACTTAGTTGAGTGAAGCTCTGGCACTCTGTGCATCACAGCATGCCTCAGGGGGATCCACGCCGGTAAGTGGAAAGGCGGGGCTTAATCCCACCCGAGAGGCCGCAGCAAAGTGCTGAGCGGGCCATTGTGCATGCGCTGATCTGTCACTGGGGAATCGGTGCATGTGCACTGCTCCTCCCCACATTGCCAGTCTCCCAATCGTTGGCCTCCCAGGGTTATCTCCATGGCCAGCCCCAATCACCCCCTTCCTCTCAACCCCACTGATCCCATTGCAGAGTGGTAGCGGGTGCCCCCCCCCACCACGATCATCCCCATAGCTCCCCTCCCCCCCCCTCAGTAGGCTCTGCCCCTTCTAGCCCCACCTCCTTTGCACTGCCTGGTGTTCCCTTGTCATTGCTCAGTGCCCGATGGGCAGTGCCAGGGTGCTAGTGGGCGGTACTAGGATACCAGGCTGGCACTGCCAGGCTGGCACTGCCCAAGAGGCACTATCCCTGCCCCCAACCTCCTTGGGGGGGCCTCAATGGCCTTTCTCACCACCACCAAGGTGTACACACCTGTTCCCGTTGGTGGGGAGCGGTTCTAAGCCCTGCTGGTGGGAACCTCTCGCAGCACGGGGGAGATGCTTGCGGGCCTGGAGACTACCATCCCAGGTCCACTAATCATATGGAAATTGAGATTATCATATGGTAATCAACCCCATGCCAATTTTCTGCACAGTGTTGATTACACTTTCAAAATGATCATCGGAGACTCGCAATCGGCCAGTGATGACTTGTGCCTTCAGGGCACCAACATTATTTGCCTTATCCTGTGCCTTTATGAATATGCACTCCAAGCATAATTTAGATTACCTTGCGTTTTCCCCATGTCTGAACCCTTCTATTCTTTGCTCTCATGATTTTTGTCTCTCTCTGTCTCTGTGCAATTCATTTCTTCTCTCTACACCTCAGAATGGCATAATGGGCTTGATGGGCTGAATGGCCTCCCCAATCTGAAATTCTTGGACTTTGAAGTAGCATTATCCTTACAGAGACAGTGTTGAGCAATTGGAATGCTGCCATGGATAAAGCAAGTTTGGAATATGCTAGCAAACAAAACTGCAAGTAACAGTAAATTGTGTCTTTTTTAGTTAGATGCTAATGGGCAACTTTTACGAGAAAAAAGACATTTCCTGCAACTAAATTCATTCGAATGAGTTTTTCTTCAATTCACATCAGTGTGGTTACTATAGGTTATAACCTTACAACATTTCCAATAAATGCTTTTAAAGAAATTAAGATGGTTAAATTAACAAGGTTATTTAAAATCTGATTACGGCAAATTTGGTTTGTAATGTTGTGGAGAAAAACGCACAAAACAATTGACATGCTATCACCTTGTGGCAGGAACCAACCAGGCACAATTAAACTATTTTTTGAGAAGTTTATTCAGTTCTAAAGTAATTAATCTAATCCAATCAGGAATATCTGGTTTTATCACCATAGTGGTGTGTGTGATGGAAATTAAACCTGGGTTAAAATAATTAAATGTTCGCACATAGGTTCACAAGGTGGAAAGCGACTACAAGCTATATATAATGTTAATTGTAAACATACAGGACATAAGCGTTTTAGGAAGTGGGATCTATCTCAATTAAGCAAAGCTAATGAGTTATATTCACATTCAAACCATTGTAATTCAATCAGTGTTGTATGATCTGATTACAAAACATGAGGGTATTATCACATTGGCACAGTGATTAGCACTGCTGCCTCACAGCACCAGGGATCCAGGTTCAATTCCTGGCTTGGGTCACTGTCTGTGTGGAGTTCGCCATTCTCCCCGTGTCTGAGTGGGTTTCCTCCAGGTGCTCCAGTTTCCTCCCATCGTCCAAAAGATGTGCAGGTTAGGTTAATTGGCCATGGTAAATTCTCCCACAGTGTACCCGAACAGGCGCTGGAGTGTGGCGACTGGGGGATTTTCAAAGTAGCTTCATTAGTGTGAATGTAAGCCCACTTGTGACTAATAAATAAACTTTAACTTTTATTTTGGTACAAATGTTTGAGTAATATTTTCTTAATTTTTCCCTTAATTAAGAGATCTATCAATAAAATGCATTTGAACATGATTGTAAAATAGTTTGGATTTACCAAATAGGTGAATGCACACTTGCCGAAATAGACGTTACATTCCTACGAACCAGAACATACAAGCTTGCGTTAGGAGCAACAGTAGGCATTTAGCCCCTCGAGCCTGTTCTGCCATTCAATAGGATCTGATCAATGCTCCTATCCTTCCGAGCCTTAATAATCTTTGATTCCCATGTTAGTTAAGAATTTATCTGCATTCGTCTCAAAAATATTCAATGATCCTGTCCCTACCAATCTCTGGAGAAGAGTTCCACACACTTTACAACTGTCTGAGAGGAAAATTTCTCCTCATCTTTGTCTTCAATGGGAGACCCTTATTTTTTAATCTCTCTTCCCTAGTTCTGGTCACTCCCAACAATGGGAAACATCCTTTCAGCGTTAATTTTGTCAAGGTGCTTAGGATATTGTATGTTTCAATAAGAACACCTATCGCTCTTCTAAATTTCAATGCAAGGCAGCATGATGGCACAGTGGATAGCACCGCTGTCTCACAGCGCCAGGGACACAGGTTCGATTCCCGGCTTGGGTCACTGTCTGTGTGGAGTTTGCACATTCTCCCTGTGTTTGTGTGGGTTTCCTCCAGGTGCTCTGGTTTCCTCCACAGCCTAAAAGCTTTGCAGGCTAGGTGAATTGGCTATGCTAAATTCTCCCTCAGTGTACCCGAATAAACGCCAGAATGTGGCGACTAGGGGATTTTCACAGTAACTTAATTGCAGTGTTAATGTAAGCCTACTTGTGACCAATAAATAACTCAACTAAATATAGGCCCAACCTTTCCTCTTAAGGTAACCCCTCATTCCAACAATAAATTGAGTAATCCTTCTCTGAACGGCTTCCAATGCAATTATGCCCTTCCTTAAATAAAGAGACCAAAACAATTTGCAATACTTCAGATGTAGTTTCACTAATCACCAAGTTATGACTGTAGCAAAGCATTCTTACTTTTACATTCAGTTTCTTTTGCAGCAAACAACAACATTCCATTTGCCTTCTTAATCACTTACTGTTCCTGCAGACTGACTTTTTTGTGATTCATGTGCCAGGAACAACAGATTTCTTCAAACCACTGAGTTCTGCAATCTCTCTCCATTTGTATTCTTTTCTACTCTTTCTGCCAATGTGGACAAGTTCACCTTTTCCCACATTCTGCTCCATCTTCCAAATTTTTGCCCATTCACTTGACGGATCCATATTCCTTTCCAGACCCCTTATGTCCCCTTCACAACTCACTTCCCTACCAATCTTTGTCACTGGCAAATTAACAACTTTACATTCTGTCCCTTCATCTGAATCATTGACACAGATTGTGAATAATTGAGGTCCCAGCACTGATCCCTGTAGCACTCATTACCTCTTGCCAATACATAATCAACCCATTATGGTCTACTCTTTGTGTCCTGTTAGCTAACCAATCCTATAACGATGTTAATATGCTACCTCTTACACCACAAGTTCTTATTTTGTGAAATAGCCTTTGAAATGGCACCTTGTCAAATGCCTTCTGGAAAGCTAAGTATACTACATCCACAGGTTCTCCTTTATCCATACTATTAGTTACTTCCTCAAAGAACTCAGTACATTAACCAAATACGATTTCCCTTGCACAAAACCATTTGAAACTGTTTGATTGCATTGAGGTTTCCTCAGCGATATACTCCTTCATATTCAGTTTGAGTATTTTCCCATGACATATGTTGAGTTAACTGCCAGTACTTTCTGTTTTCTATCTCTTTCCTTTCTTAACTAGAAGAGTTACATCTGCTGTATTCAAATCTGATCAGATCTTTCCAGAATCTAGGAAATTTGTGAAAATTAAAACAATGCATCTGCTATCTCAGTAGCTATTTCTTTTAAGTTCAGTTCATCCGTCATTTCCTTGTCTTCCATTATTAATTTTCCCAATTCACTCTCGAGAGGAAAAATGCTCATTTTATTTATTTTTTGCTCTTTTCAGTAGCTATAGAAACTCTTATTATCCTTTTATTATATGTCTAGCTAGCTTTCTTGAGTACTCTAATTTCTTCCACATTATTCATAGAATCATAGAATCCCTACAGTACAGAAGGAGGCCATATGGCCCATCGAGCCTGCACCAACAACAATCCCACCCAGGCCCTATTCACATAACCCCACACTTTTACCCTGCTAATCCCTCTGACACTAGGGGAGAATTTAGCAGGGCCAAACCACCTAGCCTGCACATCTTTGGACTGTGGGGGATGGGGGGGTGTGGGGGTGGGAAACCAGCGCACCTGAAGGAAACCCATGCACATATGGGGATAACATGTAAACTCCACAGTCAGCCGAAGCCTGAATTGAACCCAGGTCCCTGGCATTGTGTGGCAGCAGTGCCACCATGATACCCATGTGGTAGTTCGTTAGTGCTGTTGGGAAGTGACTTCGGTGGGAGTGGAAAAACCTACCAGCAGAAAATTTCACCCGATGTCTCAGTGTGTCTGCCAAGTTCAATGCCTACGTTGCTGTTTGCCCGCTCCTTCTTCAACCTGTGCTGTGCCAAGTGTATCCCCTTGCTAAATTCCAAGACCCACTTTGCCAGTGTCCTGAAATAGACATGCCACCCAGTCCTAGTATTTGCAGAACTGCACCCCTACCCACCTCCACATCTTCATTCCCATCTTCACTGGAAGGCACAATACCCACACCAAGCTCAGACCACTTAACTTCCAGTTTTGGATGCTGTGCTGACTATCTCCCTTTATCTGCAGCACAACTGGAAGATTGAATAGAGGCAAGTTAGAGGAAGACTAGCTGCTTGCTGCAAGAGGAAGAGAAAGGAGAGACTGGAGACCTTATCCACTTAGGATGTCCAGGGAACTATTCCCTTTCCTCAGTCTTATTAAGGAATGCTGCATGCGACATCTCCATTTTATCTTGGAGGTGCTCATTGAAGTTTCCCAGCTTTTCCAGGCAGATTTGCAACTTCATAGCATGGTAAGGAGAGATCTGCCATTGGCAGTGAAGGCGACCATTGCAATAAATTGATTTGTGTCGGAATCCTTTCAGGCTGGAGCAAGCATCGTTTATAAGATCTGTAAAAGTCTGTTGCTCACTAGTTTGAAGAGAGTTGACTGACACTCTGTATTCCAGGAGAGGGACATGCATTGAATTCTCTCAGACCAGAGAAAATCAGACCACTGGGGTTTTTAAGCAATGTTTTCAGTCCTGGAACACTTTGCAGTGTTCCCCTTCCATCTTCTCAAGAAAACAAATCATGATGGGTCATGGTCCACTGTACCCTGTACATATTCACCTTCATGAAGGCACAGCCCTTGCCACTAGATATATGGCAAGCAGCTGAGGAACAGGAAGAAGAAGATGGAGAGGAGGAAAATGGGAAGAGGCAATCAACACATCTACTTACCAGCCTGACTGTCTGTGATCAACTCATCTGACTGAGATATCAAGGTATACAATCCCAATTCCCCAGTTCACAACAGAGCAGCTCCATTCCTTCCCTCTGTTACTGACTATCACAGTATGCTCTTGACCACAGTGCTAAAATAGAAATTCCACAGAACAACTATTCCAAACTAACTGCATCAAACTATTGAATACTCCATTCAAAAGTCAACTAAAGGTCAATGTACATTTTTGCAGTGCCTTTCTTCCATGTGCCTTTGATCTAGTGCTATACACTGCCTGAGTGGCTGCTGTATGTCCAACAGGCCACTGACTTTATGTACATAATAATCTTGAGCAGTTCTGGACCTGGAAGGTCTGATTTTTGGGCTGTACTCTCTCATTATGAATTGCAGCAGTCTGGGCTGGCTGAACGAGAACAGCAGATTTGTATTCCATGGGCCACTTCAATTAACCAGGATAGCCCCTTAGCAATCCTACTAATCAATGGGAGCACAAATTGCTGGGTTGCTGTGAGACTCAGCAAGTTCATTTGAATACTGCTATTCGCAGCCATGATAGCAGCAGTCTGAACCTGCGTGGCAACAAGCAGAGATTACATGACTGGTTGAGTTGTTATTGCAGTACTTAGGCATTATCTTGAACAATATATTAATTGAGTGTTTAATTGTATTCTGAGGGTGGCATGGTGGCACAGTGGTTAGCACTGATGCCTCAAAGTGCCAGGGACCCAGGTTCGATCCCTGGCTTGGGTCACTGTCTGTGTGGAGTTTGCACATTCTCCCTGTGTCTGCGTAGGTTTCCTCTGGGTGCTCCAGTTTCCTCTCACAGTCCAAAGACATGTAGGTTAGGTGCATTGGCCATGCTAAATTCTCCCTCAGTGTACCCGAACAGGCGCCGGAGTGTGGCGACTAGGGAACTTTCACAATAACTTCACTGCAGTGTTAATGCAAGCCTACTTGTGACTAATAAATAAACATTAAAAGATGGTAAGTATTAACATGCGCAGACTGAAACTTTGATTGCTGGGCTCATAATGTGAATATTTGTAAATGAAAATGTATAAATGTGCAAAACATATGTTCTATCTTTCACCACCTTGTTATCTGAAATCAAACAATTGGGTGCTTTCTGTTTGTGCTGCAATGAAAGCTGAGAAATGACAGACACTAAGGTAAAAGAAACAAGAGAATGGGAAACTTAATATTCCTGGATACAAGATAGTCAGGAAAAAGAAGAAAGGAAGACAAGAAATGTAGGCCAACAGTATCGATTAAAGAAATTATTATAGCACTGGAGAGAGATGATATGGTGAAAGGGGAAAGGACAGTCTATTTAGTTAGAATGAAGAAACAACAGAAGAGCTATTAAATAATTGAGGATAATACTTGACACCAATTAGTTGGAAAGAGATAGAGGAACAATTTTCAAGCAAATTACAGAAATACACAAGAACCAGAAAATAGTGATAATGGGAAACTTGAATTCTCATAACATAGGCTGATAGTAGCATTGTAAAGGGCAATGAGGCAAAAAATCCCTGAAATAAGTAAAAAATAAACATTCTAGATCAATTTGTTTCTAGCTCAATGGACAAGGAACCAGTGCTGGTTCAAGCTTTGTGGAATAAAGTGGGGCAAGTGGAACATGATTCAGTGGGAGTATTTGGGAAACAGTGATCATATTATTATCAGATTTATCTGTTCAGTTATCAAAATGAAAAAGGTACAATCAAGTATAAAAATGCTTAACTGGGGGAAGAACTAACTTCAGTGAGATGAAAAGGGATCCAAACAATTTGGTAGACAAGACTGTAATTAAACATGTGGACATTAAGAAAGAGGATGTGTTGGAAATTTTGAATAGCATCAAGATAGATAAGTCACCGGGACCGGATGGGATGTACCCCGGGGTACTGTGGGAGGCGAGGGAAGAGATTGCAGAGCCTCTGGCGATGATCTTTGCGTCGTTGATGGAGACGGGAGAGGTTCCGGAGGATTCGAGGATTGCGGATGTGGTTCCTATATTCAAGAAAGAGAATAGGGATAGCCCAGGAAATTACCGACCGGTGAGTCTAACCTCAGTGGTTGGTAAGTTGATGGAGAAGATCCTGAGGGACAGGATTTATGAACATTTAGAGAAGTTTAGTATGCTCAAAAGTAGTCAGCACGGCTTTGTCAAAGGCAAATCGTGCCTTACAAGCCTGGTGGAGTTCTTTGAAAATGTGACTAAACACATTGACGAAGGAAAAGCGGTAGATGTGGTTTACATGGACTTCAGCAAGGCGTTCGATAAGGTCCCCCATGCAAGACTTCTCGAGAAAGTGAGAGGGCATGGGATCCAAGGGGCTGTTGCCTTGTGGATCCAGAACTGGCTTGCCTGCAGAAGGCAGAGAGTGGTTATAGATGGGTCTTTTTCTGAATGGAGGTCAGTCACCAGTGGAGTGCCCTAGGGATCTGTTCTGGGACCCTTGATGTTTGTCATTTTCATAAATGACCTGGATGAGGAAGTGGAGGGATGGGTTGGTAAGTTTACCGACGACACGAAGGTTGGTGGTGTTGTGGATAGTTTGGAGGGATGTCAGAAGCTGCAGCGTGACATAGATAGGATGCAAGACTGGGGGGAGAAGTGGTAGATGGACTTCAACCCGGATAAATGTGTAGTGGTCCATTTTGGCAGGGCGGCACGGTAGCACAGTGGTTAGCACTGCTGCTTCACAGCTCCAGGTTCCTGGGTTCGATTCCCGGCTTGGGTCACTGTCTGTGTGGAGTTTGCACATTCTCCTCGTGTCTGCGTGGGTTTCCTCCGGGTGCTCCGGTTTCTTCCCACAGTCCAAAGATGTGCAGGTTAGGTTGATTGGCCATGCTAAAAATTGCCCTTAGTGTCGTGGGATGTGTAGGTTAGAGGGATTAGTGGGTAAATATGTAGGGATATGGGGGTAGGGCCTGGGTGGGTTTGTGGTCGGTGCAGACTCGATGGGCCGAATGGCCTCTTTCTGTACTGTAGGGTTTCTATGATTTCTATGAAATGGGATGAAGGAGTATAATATCAAGGGTAAGACTCTTAGCAGTGTAGAGGATCAGAAGGACATTGGGGTCCGGGTCCATAGGACTTTTAAATCGGCCTCACAGGTAGAGGAGGTGGTTAAGAGGACGTATGGTGTGCTGGCCTTCATCAATCGAGGGATTGAGTTTAGGAGTCGGGAGATAATGATGCAGCTTTATAAGACCCTCGTCAGACCCCACTTAGAGTACTGTGCTCAGTTCTGGTCGCCTCATTACAGGAGGGATGTGGAAATTATTGAAAGAGTGCAGAGAAGATTTACAAGGATGTTGCCTGGATTGGTTGGCATGCCAGGGAGCTCGGTCTTTTCTCCTTGGAGAGATGAAGGATGAGAGGTGACCTGATAGAGGTGTACAAGATGTTGAGAGGTATAGATCGGGTGGATTCTCGGAGGCTTTTTCCCAGGGCTGAAATGGCTGCTATGAGAGGACACAGGTTTAAGGTGCTGGGGAGTAGGTACAGAGGAGATGTCAGGGGTAAGTTTTTCATGCAGAGGGTGGTGGGTGAGTGGAATCGGCTGCCGTGAGTGGTGGTGGAGGCAAACTCGATAAGGTCTTTTAAGAGACTTCTGGATGAGTACATGGAACTTAATAGGATTGAGGGTTATAGGTAAGCCTATATATAAGCCTAGATAGGTAGGGACATGACCGGCGCAACTTGTGGGCCGAAGGGCCTGTTTGTGCAGTATTTTTTCTATGTTCTATGTTCTAAACAATTGTGTCCTTCAAGGTGGAGACCTATTTCCACAAAGCAGAATGGAAAGGCATCCAAAACGTAAGCTCTCTGGTTGAGATAGTGGGTGTCATTTGTCCCATACCCCATGGCATGTTAGAAGTCTCACAACACCAGGTTAAAGTCCAACAGGTTTATTTGATAGCAAATACCATAAGCTTTCGGAGCACTGCTCCTTCGTCAGATGGAGTGGATATCTGCTCTCAAACAGTGCACAGACACAGAAATCAAGTTACAGAATACTAATTAGAATGCGAATCTCTACAGCCAGCCAGGTCTTAAAGGTACAGACAATGTGGGTGGAGGGAGCATTCAACACAGGTTAAAGAGATGTGTATTGTCTCCAGACAGAACAGCTAGTGAGATTCTACAAGCCCAGGAGGTAAGCTGTGGGGTTTACTGATAATGTGACATAAATCCAACATCCCGGTTTAGGCCGTCCTCATGTGTGCGGAACTTGGCTATCAGTTTCTGCTCAGCGACTCTGCGCTGTCGTGTGTCGTGAAGGCCGCCTTGGAGAACGCTTACCTGAAGATCCAAGGCTGAATGCCCGTGACTGCTGAAGTGCTCCCCCACAGGAAGAGGACAGTCTTGCCTGGTGATTGTCGAGCGGTGTTCATTCATCCGTTGTCGTAGCGTCTGCATGGTTTCCCCAATGTTTTACGGTAGCAGAGCTGACTTGCCATTAGCCATGGTTGGATCTTTCAATCCTGCTGTTGTCAACTGGTTTTCCCATTGTTCACACCCTCCATCACCAGGAAACCTGCAGTAGATGGTCACTGTTGGAGGGGCCAGAAGTTCCTGCCAATGGGAATGGCCAGAAAAGTTTGGCTATAGAGGTTAAAATGAAACAGAAAAAGGAGATGTATCCTATTGCAAGGTTCATAATATAATAGAGAGCCGAGCTGATTTAATAAATTGCAGAGGAGATCTAAGAAAGGAATAAGAGCAGCCAGGAGACAATATACAATACAGTGGTTAACAAAAAGGAACTAAAGATCTTTTACAAAGATATGAATTGTAAAAGGGTAACCAAAGGAAAGGTGGTGTCAGTTAGTGACAAAAATAAAGATCTTCCTGTGGAGGCAGATGTCATAGCTCAGATACTAAATTAATATTTGGCATCCGTCTTCATTAGAAACGAGGATGCAGCTAATGCACTAGAACCACAGATCTTTTTAATGTATATTCACAATCTGTACTTGAGCGTAAAGGGCACAATTTTAAAAGTGTAAATGGTAGAAAAATGGAAATGTAGTGAACAACAACAGGCTTGGGAAGGTCGAGATGGATTGGTGAATTGTGAAAACACATCACAGGTAAAATTTAAATCAGAGAAGTGTGAAATTATATATATTTTAGTTGGAAGAGGAGAGGCAATATGAATCAAATGGGAACATTTTAAATTGAATGTGGGAACAGAGAGACCTGGGAGTGTAGGTATACAAATCTTGAAAGATAGGAGGAAAACTTAAGAAGGTTCTTAAAAAACCAAATGGGATCATTGGCTTCATTAACAGGGAAATAGACTGCAAAGACAATGAAGTTATGTTAAATCTTCGTAAAACACTGGTTAGATTTTAGCTGGAATATTGTGTTCAAATCTGAGCATTGTACATCAGCAAGGATTTCGAGGCGTTTGAGACAAAATTCATAAGAATAACATTGTAACATCCTCTTTCTGTTCAATGTAAACATACCGATCAAACACAAGGATTGGTGAAGCAGTAATGTGGATTCATTATTTGAAGGTAAGACTGTATATCAATTAAATTAATGGGGAGACTATTGCGTACACATCTAACCTTAACCACTGGGGTTTGTACACTGACGACAAGTCTTGGGGTTAATTCATCACATCATGTCAATGTGGTATTGATTAACAGTAGTTTAAGACATGCTACCTTAAAGGTATATGCAAATCATGTCACTATAAACATAAGGCTGAATGATGAAACAGTTTTTACACAGTGAGTTGCTTTGCTCTGAATTGCCCTACCTGACAAGTTGGTGGAAGCAAATTCAATAGCAACATTCAAAAAGGAATTAGTCAAATACTGGAAGGGAAACAAAAACATGGTTAAGTGGAAAGAGCAGGTAAATGAGATTAATTAGTTAGTTCTGACAGTAGAGCCAGTAGAGGCATGATGAGTCAAAAGATTTCCTTTTGCACTGTATCATTCCATGGTTCTATCACTATATATTTCAGCATTATACCATGTTTTTAGCACTGCAGGTGCTGTTTTGCATTGGCATCACAAGCTTACACTTCCCATGCGACCTGTATTGGATGCCACTTTAGCAAGGGCTTTAGCACTGGTATTAGAGTTATGTCGAACTATGCAGTGTAGGCAGGTGGTGTAATCATTGAGCGTGTAATGCTGACTTAATACCAGGAGGTCAATTTTGACCTCCACCATCTAGTACACCCATTCTTAATCTCAAACAATAAACATAAGTACAAAAGCAGGAACAAAACCCCTACCTGCCCCCACCAGCTCTATTTAAAGGGATCTCCTTCAGCTTAGTTGCAAATTGATTTCCACTGGTTCTGTCTGAATTTGTTGAAATGTTATGAGCTTTCTACTCCTGTTTAATTTAATTTGACTTGATTTGATTTATTATTGTCACATATATTAGCATACAGTGAAAAATATTGTTTCTTGCATGCCAGACAGAACGTACCGTTCATAGACAAGGAAAGGAGAGAGTGCAGAATGTAGTGTTACAGTCATAGCTAGGGTGTAGAGAAAGATCAACTTAATGCAAGGTGGGTCCATTCAAAAGTCTGACAGCAGCAGGGAAGAAGCTGTTCCTGAGTCAGTTGGTACGTGACCTCAGATTTTGTATCTTTTTCCTGACGGAAGAAGGCGGAAGAGAGAATGTGCGGGGTGCGTAGGGTCCTTAATTATGCTGGCTGCTTTGCCGAGGCAGCGGGAAGTGTAGGCAGAGTCAATGAATGGGAGTTTGCATGATGGATTGGGCTACATTCACGACCTTTTATAGTTTCTTGCGGTCTATACAGAATGGTGCTGTACGTGATGAACTCTTCGGTTCTGACTTCAAGGGTTCTGCTCATGTCACTTGCTCCCAGTTGTGTGTTCTGTAGTTATCATCCCCATTGGCCTGTGGCACATCAGAAAGGTAGAGAAGAGAGAACACAGAGGAGGATAAGCTGCGAGCGACTGAAGGACGAGGAAGAGGTGAAGGGATATCAGCAGGAGGCTTTATCGGACAAGGACCTTCAGGGACAAATTCTCTGTACCTCAGCCTCACTGAGGAGCAGTGAGCGCAATGTCTTTGTCGTATAAGGAGGAGTTCACTGAAATCTGCAACCTCTTAATGAGCTGCCAGTGGCCGTGAAGATGACCATTAAATTATTTGCATTGGGACCCTTCCAAACTGGGACAGGTGACATTTTCAACACCTTGTACTTTGTTGTGTACTACTATATAAGGGAGTAGCTAGATATTCTGTATTGTAGGAGAGGAGAAGACACTATACACTCTCTGACCAGAGAGAAGCAGATGAAGTGCGCACATAACTTTGTCAGAGTAACAGCTTTCAGGCTTCCTCATGGTGCACAGTGTAATTGATGGCTTTGCAGGTACCTTATTTAAACACTGCAATGCATGGCCATCACAGAGTTCAACTCCCTCGGTGTGCAATTTGGGTGTGTGAGACTATGCTCAGTGTATTATATAGGTGGCTATCTGGTATCATGGTAACAGTCAGGATATCTTTGTCCATTTCTAGTCTACTTTTAAGTTACTATTGTTGCTACTGGGTGACAAAGGCCATCTGTTGACTACACAATTCATGACTCTGGTGCTCAAGGTGACCACATGTAACAAGAGAATTGTTGCCACATCACATGCCATTGAGCACACTTTTGGGATGTTTAAGCAACATTCCCCTGCATGCACTGCTCTGGAGCAGTCCTACTCCCGAGCACAATTTATCATGGTCATCTGCATCCTGTACAACCTCACCTTTATCACAAGATCTACAATGAGAAGCTGAGGCAGACAAGGATGAAGAAAGAGAGAAAGAGGAACAGAGAAGGTAATTAACACATCCCTTTTCTGATTAAGCTGTCCATGATTTGCTCATTGTGTTACTATGTTAGCATTTTTCTGAATGGATGAGCAAATGGCCAAATTGCCCTGAATATACAGAATTATCTTGTAATCTTGTGAACAAAAATCAGCTCCCGGTTACTGTTGACAAAGAAAGCCAATTTCTGCTGGGAGTGGCAGTTGTCATTGTTATCTCAATCCTCAACGGGTGAAATTAGTCCAAGCGTGCTTGCCTTGCCAAGACACAATAGAATTTAATATAATCAACTGAAAGCTTTAATAAGTTCTGCTCAGATATAGCTTTCTCAGTAATTTAAATTTGATACAAAATGAATAATTGTCCTAAACAGCAGTAATGCGCGAACACTGCAGATCAAAGGGATACAATAAAGCCACGTTTAAAAGTAATGAATGGAATTTCAGCACTATTGTTATGAAGAAATGAAATATTTTCTGAAACATTGTTCAGGTTTGGAATCTATTAGTTTATTCAGCTTGCTGTTGACAGGATGATGACTGGGAAAATCATCCACCATACTCTAAGTATATTAACTCAAATACTTTAATTGGCTTAGAGGGTAGCAGCATCAGCTCATTCGGGAACAATTTAATCTCCCATTGATGGGGGATCACCTTCTGTGGCTGAGGATTTTTCCATGGAGAGATCTCATAAAATATAAGACAATAAAGATAGCAAATGAGCCGACACATAATTAAAGTTCCAAATTAAGACATTGCCCTGTGACTTCATTTTCAAATACTCCATTTAGAATTTCCACAATTTGTCAGCAATTTTAAATGACTAAAATAAAGTGGGAAATTATATTTCTATAGATCTGCAATGTTTGTGAATAGGGAGGTTTGACAACTAAGTAAAGAAGCAACATTTTTTTTATTTGGGAGTTTAATATTGTGTTGGTTCTTTGGGCTAGCAGAACCCATTTATAAAATTGCATTTCTGACTTTGCAGTTCTGATGCAAAAGTAATGTTCTTAAAAATAGACCTTGAAAATGATGATGGGAAGGTTATTTGTGTCAGCAATTGAACATCTATGGAAGCCTGAGTGGAACAAATGCCACACAAAACAATCAACGCTAAAATCAGAGCTAAAGTTTAACATTTGTGATTTAATGTCATCTACTTTTGCTGTTCAAAAAGTATTTTCTTCTACAATTTCCTTCTAATAGATGATCTGTTTATTCTCATTAGCCTTTGGATTTTCCCCAAATTTATTGCACCTGGTACCAATTTGATTTCCTCTTGTTACGAGTGGTTTTGTTTAGCCTCTTTTTTTCAAACCACAGTAATAACTCCACGGAGGCAAAGTCCCGTCACCAAGCTACTTTATTTACACAATAACATCTGTACATAGCCAGCTCTCTAGGTAGCTCCCTGCTGAAATGCAGGCTAAGACATTGACACACCTGCTTTAAACAGGGAGCATGAGGCTCCCTGACTAGACCAGCAATTAGGAATTCATACTCGAGCAAGCCAACCTTATTTGCCTGGCTGAAGTCATCACAACCACTGCTGTCTCCTCTTAATGGAGAGATCAAGTATGGTTCAAAATATATGTCAACCACCTCTCACTTTTGGCTTAAACACCCATCCCTTTCTAATTGTTCCCCTCCCTATTTCCCAGGCTATCGAAGTTCATCTTACCCATGAGTTCTGGTTCTGCTCCAGCAAGTTCCAAACTGCCCTCCTGGCCTTCATGATGTTTGATTTGTAATTATTTCATTCTTCTAAGGCTTTGGGCAGAATTCTCCCCAAAAGAATTCTACGTGTTGAACTGGTAGGAAAACTGGAGTAATTCATGCTGTTTTATTCAGAGGGAGTTCACACTAGAATCTCCCAAACTCTGTGCATTGCAGAGGTCACCAGCATGAATATCATTATATTTCAGGCGGGGGGACCTATTCCTACCCAGGAGGCTGAATGTGCAATGGCCTCAAAGTGTCATCCTCCTGGTTGCTGGCCAGCAATCGAGCTGGCCAGCTTATGATGACTGCAGCGCTGCCCCCATTCCCCCCATGGCCCGATCGTGGCACCTCCAACCATTCCCGGGCCAGCCTTGACCGCCCCCTCCCAACCCCCTGCCAGTCCCAGAACACCCCGATCTCCAGCCCCAATTCCACCCTCCCCCCACAGTGCCAATCCCCCCCCCATCTTTTCATAGTCCTCTTCTCCTTTAAGACACTCATTAAAGCCTACCTACTTACCTCAAATCCATTCCATTGAACAAGCTTTTGAGCACTCCTCAGCATTCATTTTGCATATTTCTCAGTAAATCTTCTTGGGATGTTTTTCTACGTGAAACATATGAGATAATTGGAAGTTCATTTTGCATTATTGTCATGTCACAATCTTTCTTAGGGTTTCCAAAAGTATAGCCCTAATGTTCAGTGGCAGGAGATGCTAGCTCTGTCTAGCCATTTCCAAAGATATTTCCTCTCTGAATCAAATTATCTCTGATACAAGGCATTCAAGGCATTCCAGCTAGTGCTTGGGCAGCCTTTAAAAATGGCACCTCCATTTCTGAAAGACAAAGTTACTGGCAGCACAGATGAATCAGAGGCCTCCCCCACCACTGTTACATTATGGGCCACCCCCTTTAAGTTTTTTACTTTAGGTTCCTGCAGGAGATGGCGGAGATTGCTGTTAATTTCTTCAATGTTGACTTTCCCACTTGCCATCAGCACCATGCCTCAATTTATAAAACCCAAGATCCTATCTGGCTGTCAACCTGCCCTGCCGCCTTCAATGATTTATGCAGTATGCCCCCTGGACCCCTTTGCAAATGTGTCTTTTATTTTATATTGCTTTTCCTCATTCTTCCTACCCAAATGTATCACATTCAATTTATCTGCTTTAATGTCATCCTCCTTGTGTCCACCAGTAAACTACCTTATGTCATCTTGAAGTTTATCCAAGTCTTCCAAGTTTTGTGTCATCTACAAATTTTGAAATTGTGTCCTTCACACAAAATTCTCTGTGGGTAATTACAATCGAGAAAAAGAGTTGTCTTGATACCCACCCTGAGGACTCCCATTGTGCACCTTCTCCCAGTTCAAGAAACAACTTTTCATCACCACCCTCTATTTCCTGAACCTCAGCCAACAATCACCCATATTTTGGAAAAAATGTAGTCGGAGTCTTGGATGGTAAAATAAGTTATTATTAATAATGCTGGTTTATTGTAAGTCCAATTAAAGGTAAGTATCCTACAATGTCTGTAATATGACAGTTCTTAGTTTAAGACAAGCATTAAGTCTTATTTAAGTTGTTGACGTTATCATTCCATGCTTGTTTGTGTTTGTTTTGTCACTAATTGATTTAGACAAACTTGTATTTCTGATATGGGCCCTGGTTAAGGAAAAATCACATCCATCTCAATTAGCAATACCAAAATAATCATTGTCAAACCTACTCAATAGTGCCAGAAAGGGGTGCACAGCGTTAGGATTTAACAGCAGAAATGAAACGCTACCTTCAGGAGATTCATAATGAGCAAACATTTCCTTTCAAAGCTACACCACGGTGTGCAAATGTTGCTTGACTGTTTACTGGAATTTAATATTTTCAAATATGGCACTAAAAATATGGAGGTTGTGATCTGGCTGCTCACACTATAGAAAGTGAAATCTTTGGTTAGATATCCAGTCTCAATCCATGTTTGAAGTTGAGTCCTTTCATCTGGGCAAGATCAGTGCCTTTTCTTTTAGGCAGATCCTGAAGAAATGAGCAGGGGGTTGTTGGCGGGGAGTGGGGGTGGGGGGTGCCTCTGGTCAGCTGTATCCTGGGGAAATGTCATTCTGATTATTTGATCGACAGAAGAAATTAAGAAGTCTGTAGTAAAGTTTAAAGTTTGTTCATTAGTGTCACAAGTAGGCTTACATTAACACTGTAATGAAGTAATTGTGAAAATCCCCGAGTCACCACACTCCAGTGCCTATTCGGGTACACTGAGGGAGAATTTAGCATGGCCAATGCACCTAACCAGCATGTCCTTAGGATTCTGGGAGGAAATCAGAGCATCCAGAGGAAAATCACACAGACACAGGGAGAACTTGTAGACTCTGCACAGACGGAAATTGAACCAGGTCCCTGGTGCTGTGAGGCAGCAGTGCTAACTACTGTGCCACCGTAAAGATCTATCTTTACTAATAAAGACCTTGTAAATGGGGTTTCCTTTTAGCGAAATCCATAGAACATAGAACACAGAACAGTACAGCACAGAACAGACCCTTCGGCCCACGATGTTGTGCCGAGCTTTATCTGAAACCAAGATCAAGCTATCCCACTCCCTATCATCCTGGTGTGTTCCATGTGCCTATCCAATAACCACTTAAATGTTCCTAAAGTGTCTGACTCCACTATCACTGCAGGCAGTCCATTCCACACCCCAACCACTCTCTGCGTAAAGAACCTACCTCTGATATCCTTCCGATATCTCCCACCATGAACACTATAGCCATGCCCCCTTGTAATAGCTCCATCCACCCAAGGAAATAGTCTTTGAACGTTCACTCTATCTATCCCCTTCATCATTTGATAAACCTCTATTAAGATCCCCCTCAGCCTCCTCTGCTCCAGAGAGAACAGCCCTAGCTCCCTCAACCTTTCCTCATAAGATCTACCCTCCAAACCAGGCAGCATCCTGGTAGATCTCCTCTGCACTCCTTCCAGCGCTTCCACATCCTTCTTATAGTGAGGTGACCAGAACTGCACACAATATTCCAAATGTGGTCTCACCAAGGTCCTGTACAGTTGCAGCATAACCCCACGGCTCTTAAACTCCAACACCCTGTTAATAAAAGCTAACACACTATAGGCCTTCTTCACAGCTCTATCCACTTGAGTGGCAACCTTTAGAGATCTTGGATATGGACCCCAAAATCTCTCTGTTCCTCCACAGTCTTCAGAACCCTACCTTTGACCCTGTAATCCACATTTAAATTAGTCCTACCAAAATGAATCACCTCACATTTATCAGGGTTAAACTCCATTTGCCATTTTTTAGCCCAGCTTTGCATCCTATCTCTGTCTCTTTGCAGCCTACAACAGCCCTCCACCTCATCCACTACTCCACCAATCTTGGTGTCATCAGCAAATTTACTGATCCACCCTTCAGCCCCCTCCTCTGAGTCATTTATAAAAATCACAAAGAGCAGAGGACCAAACACTGATCCCTATGGCACTCCGCTAGCAACCTGCCTCCAGTCCGAAAATTTTCCATCCACCACCACCCTCTGTCTTCGATCAGATAGCCAGTTACCTATCCAATCGGCCAACTTTCCCTCTATCCCACACCTCCTTACTTTCATCATAAGCCGACCATGGGAGACCTTATCAAATGCCTTACTAAAATCCATGTATATGACATCAACTGCCCTACCTTCATCAACACACTTAGTTACCTCCTCAAAAAATTCAATCAAATTTGTGAGGCACGACTTGCCCTCCAGAACCAGATAGACTAGGAACAGAGACATAGAAATGACAAACAGAAAAGAGAGCCATTGGTTCTTCTAGCCAGTCCCATATAGTTCTGGTATCCAGGGAAACATGGTACAAATATTCATCACTCATCCTGTGGTATGAAATCTTCTAACAAATATATCAAACCAGATCAAAGCCAATTAAGAAATTAATCGAAGTCAAAAGTGTTCCAGAAGATCACATTGAATTTGAAACGTGTTATAGGATACAACGAAACACTAGACTAGGTCATCTCCAACCTTGCCAGAATAGGTCCAGCTCTTGGAATAAGGTTAATATTTCGGGTCAATGACCTCTTCAGCTGTGACTGGGCCAGATGCTGACCGAATTCCAGAAAACAAATCTGATCTTGGAAAGAGCGAAGAATGGCACAACAGGGGAGATAGTGGGCTCCAATGGTCAGGACGCTGCACTGGGGGTCTTAGTGGAGGAGGTGGAAAGGAGGAGAGGACATTACCCTTAATCCTTGGCGGCGGGGGGCAGAAAGTCCTTCAGAAACATGTTTAAAAAGAAGTGGGGACATAGAACCACAAAGGTCAATGTCAGTAGAAAGGCTCTGAGGAGCTGGAGTAGTGTTGCAGCAGTTCAATGACTTTACATAAATGGTCAAGGACAACAAATGCATTTTCAGCTGCCATATCCAATCAACTGCACACAGCTTGATTCATCACCTATCTCTTACTCACCTATTCAGTCTTTATTAATCAGAACTCATATCTGGTATACATGTGTTTGACATCACCCTCACAATCAGTATTGTTGTAAGCCAACCACCCATATTTCAGCTTGCATTCAACCATGACAGCAATGTCACCAAAGAGATTGCACAGCATTCACTTACAAGACAACATTTAGAGGCAAACTGGTGAGATTTCGAGACCTAATCCCCATGTAGAAGACAGTGTTCACCATGATTGGAGTGATCATTGCTGGGCCATAGACACCAGCAGGCTGAAACCTTTAAAGATAATGTTATCCTAATGCCTAATCCTCCTTATCACACCCTACCTCACCCTTGGGATGGGATTCTCCCAAACAAATTCTAAGTTCCCGACAGGCGGGGAAATGGTCATAAATCACGTTAGTCTTTTTAAGTGTGATTTCCAGAATGAATCTCCGATATTCTGTGCATCACGGAGTGCCCTAGTGGGATTCACTCTGGAAATCTGGGGGCGGGGCCTATTCCCACCCGAGAGGCTGGCAGCATAGTGCTGAGTGGGCCCGCTACGCATGCCCTGATCTGTCAGCGCCAAGATCCCTGAATGCGCAGTGGCCTCGCACTGCTGGCCTCCCCATTGTTGGCCTCCGATCACTGACCAGCCATGTAAACTCCCATCACTGGCCTCCCTGGCCATGATGGGCCAGCACCGATGTCCATCTCCCTCCAGCCAACTGCGATCTCTCTGACCACCCCCCCCCACGCCCCCCCCCCCCCCCCCACCCACCTGACCAGCTCCGATCTCCCAATCCCCCCACGGGCAGTCTCGACCCCCCGCCCCAGCCAGCCGCATTCCCCCGATAGCCCAATGCCCCCTCGAGCCAGCCCTGACACCCCCCTGGCCATATCCGACCCCCCCCCAACAGTCCCAAACCCCCCCCCGACAGTACTGAACCCCCCATCACCCCCCCCCCCCCCCCCCCCCGCCCTGCTGATGTCCAGCCCCGATCAAATCCTTCCTCCATCTCCCAGTTAGCCCAATTGCAGAGTGGCAGTGGATCCCCCCACATGATCACTCCTCCAATAGGCCCTCCCTCAATAGGCCCCTTCCCCCTCTGGTCCCACCCTCTTGGCACTGCCTGATGCCTGGTGAGCAGCGCCAAGCTCCCAGGCAATGGCCTCTGTTCCCTCCAGCGAAGTCAGGCCACCTGCTCCCCGCTAATGGGGAGCAGGAGTAAATCCCGCTGGGGGGAACCACTCCTGGCGGAGATGGGGGGTGGTGCTATCGAAGTCCTGGGCCTGCCAATGAAATATAAGTACAAATTTCCATATTGTAATCAGCACCGCACCAATTTCCAGAGGCCGTGATGCCCAGCAGGAAGCCTGTGAAATGGCCCCCACTGATGTCTCCCGGCCCACTGCACCACTCAAGCAATGCAGCGGGCTGGGAGAATCACCCCCCTTTCACCCAGGCCTACTGTATTTAAATAGACCAGCCTAGTTAGTTCCTGCAAGTCCCTATTCACTCCTGGAGTACTGATTAGATGCCCACTGCTAATGACATCATTCTGATGTGTTGGCCAATGATGGGTTATACAGCAGAGGGCAAAGGAAAGGTTGGCCTTTCTAATACCCCTCTCTGCATATATTCAGAAAATGTGACGATCAGGAACTGGTCACTCCCTACGCGGTCAGCTGTGTGAATGATCAAAGGTGATGTCACCCTTCATGGACAGCATCACTTATAACAGGTTCTTCATGCTCTTTTTGATTGCTGCAAGCCCCCAAAGAGTATTACACTTGCTTGTTAAGCATCATTCAGGTGTATCTTCACACTGTTTCATACTCCCCTGATCACAGAGCTAACCCCACAAAACCACAAGACAATTTCAAGATGCCTTAATGATGTTTCTCCTGTCAGTATCTTGATAATCATAGGTATTCAGACCACTAGCCTGCTTGCAATAAAGACCACACCAGACTTCCTATAATTATGGCCTTTAGTCATTTTATTCTCTATATTAAGAATGCATTTCCATTTAAGTGCCTGTTTGCGCAGATGACACGGCTTTATTTTCCTATCTTTTGACTTTCTTAACCCTTGTGTTTCCACCAAAGATCAAGCTCGTGGCCAATCCAACTTAATATATCCTGCCTTTTGTACAATCCTAGTACATAACAGTCTAGTGAAAATAATCAGTTCGATCATCATTTCATGTTATTCAGTCCACATTACAGCACCTTGCAGGTCACTCGCAGGATGCTCGCTCGAAGATACTGAACACGCAAGAAAAAAGGTGTTATGTATTGAAGTATACAGGTCATACATAAGTGAAGAAAATTTAGATGGATTATTGTATCAGGGCATCAATTTCAGGTAATTGTCAGTTCCATCCCAATAAAGGATTCAAATAATTTCAGAGTTCAGCAAAATTAAAGCTTTCTGAAACATGGCAGCATGAAATGTGTCAAGATCAACTGAGATTATATTTTGCCTGTTGAAATAAAATATTACTCAAATTTGGACGAACTTTAAAATGCCTGCCATTCTCATTTATTATCATTTGCATTGAGTGATAGTCGATTTGGATTACTTTCCTCACACACAATACAAAATGTGGCATCCTGATGGTTTCCAAATGCCGAAAGCAATATGTTCCCTCCTCCGAATTGATTTTAAACTTCTCTGTTCACTTGTCTCAATCCATCTCGGCCTGTAATTCAGTCCCATGGTGCTGAACACTGCCTGTTAAAAAACACAACTAATTTCTCCTCGCCATTGAATCCTTTGCTGCAATGCAGGATGAAAGGCTTTGAGAGCAGCCGTTCCTTGCTCGCCTTGCTGCGAATCCTATCACAGTGGCTGTGCTCTGTGTACGGCGAACACTGAATGCTGCAGCCAGTGTGTCTCAGGCAGACATTTGCAGCGATTGGGTCACCATGGATGTAACAGAAGGAGCCATCGATCTTCATGATTTCTGATGCACGCGATTGCATCTCTGCCTCCTCAAGTAGAGCGTGTGAGGTGATTGAATAATCAGTGTGATTACCCTGGAGGAATATAAATCCCCTGATCCAGTCTGCAGAGAGGTTGACTGCTTAAAAAAAAACTAGTGAAACGGGGTCTGCAATGCAATGCATCGGGCAGGAGATAACTGCAGGGGTAAAGAAAGAAGTTTGCGGTTTTAAAAAAAAGAAATATCTAGTTCAAACCTATAAATACAAATTTAAAAAAGCAGCCAGGCATTAGCGAGAAGTTGGTATTTTACATTCGTGACTGATACAAGAAGAATACATTTTGGAAACCTATAACTGGAAGAAGTTAAAATTAAGGATACCAGAATGTATATTGCAGAATTTATTTGCTATCTCATTTTTAAACATGCAATGATCCTTCATCAATAAAGTAGAAAAACAATGAATGAAAACAAAATTATCTATTATTTTTTATAGAGAAGCTGATTTCAAGCCACAATTATATTGTCATTAGCATTAGTCATGTCCGACATGTCAGCTCACGGGCCACCCTGATCAGATTTTTTTTCTGAATGCAGTCTTATGGTCTGAGGCTTATTGTCACAGTTCGAATCCTGTGAGGGTTCATTGCTAACCAGACCATCAGCTTTCGCATTATCGTCGCATAGCTTGAAACAGACAGCCAAAACTAAAGGCAGGAACATGTACAAGAAATGCGCAGTTATCTTTCTGTGTTTTTTTTAAGAGAAAGATCATTATCCATCAATATGCTGACATCTGCATTGGATCTCTCTGGGTGATAGCTACTGCTTCACAAGGCAGTTACTCTATTTTGAGCCTTAAAGGCACACTCTTATTTCCAAACATAACTATTGTCAGTTTAATGAAACTCAGTATATTAACAATATTAAGTTTTATGGGTTCATGATTGCAGGTATTCTTAACATCACCAACGAGGAATAAACATTTTGAAATGTATTCAACTCATTGAGAGTCCAAATGGCTCCAATATTATTGGGGACGTGGGGAGGGAGCGGATATGAGAGCTGGGGCGGTGTGAGGGGAAGGGTGGCAGGGGACGTAGGGTGTCAGAAAACCTTGAAGAAGAACTAGTCTCCCTCCGATCTGGATGAATTTAACAACAGGACCTGATTACCATTTTGGGATTCGGTTCCCTTCCGCAGCCAGCCAGATAGAAAGGTTGTCTGTCTGCCAGACACATAGGCATTCAACAGCAACAGGCCATGAACAGGGGGCAGACAAGAGGGAGAGAGGAATCAAAAAGGCCAGAGATGGGAAGTTGGAGCCATTGATGGGAGGGTTGGAGAGGTGTGGGAAAGGGCGCAACATCGATGGGGCTGCTAAAGTAACTGGGGGAGTGGGTGGACATCTATGAAAATCAGAGATATCAGAGGAGAAGGGGAGTAGCTTTTGGGGCCTGTGAAGTATCTGGAGGTGGGCAGGGGGAGACAGTTGATAAGTGAGAATCTCTGGGTCTGAGGTGTCAGAAAATCAACAAATTTCTGAATTGGGCCAAGAGGAAGCACTCTTGTTTCTCTTGCTCCCATTAGCTGCCGGGATTCCTGATGCCTGGGAAATCCGGATGGCCAGTGTTACAACTACATCAGAGAAAAAGATCTGTAGCATACCGTCCCTTTAATGAACTACTTGCCTCCTCAGAGTGAGTGATCACACAGCCTCAATCCTGCCTCTATTACAATTGGATGTGGGCAGGTTTGAGGTAGATTGGACTTTGTTTGAAATTTCTCAGCAGCTTTACTCCCAATCTGACCCAAATACACCTACCTACAAGTTTTACCTATTTACTTATTAGTGTCACAGGTAGGCTTACATTAAGACTGCAATGAAGTTACTGTGAAAATTCCCTAGGCGCAACACTCTGGCACCTATTCAGGTACAATGAGGGAAAATTTAGCATGGCCAACGCACCAAACCAGTACGTCTCATTAGTGACAGACAGCATGGTTTTGTAAGAGGGAGGTCATGCCTTACAAATTTGGTGGAGTTTTTTGAGGAAGTGACAAAAACGGTTGACGAAGGAAGGGCCGTGGATGTCGTCTATATGGATTTCAGTAAGGCATTTGACAAAGTCCCTCATGGCAGGTTGGTTAAGAAGGTTAAGGCTCATGGGATACAAGGAGAGGTTTTTTTCCGGCTGGAGGTCTGTGACCAGTGGTGTTCCGCAGGGCTCTGTACTGGGACCTCTGCTATTTGTGATATATATAAATGATTTGGAAGAAGGTGTAACTGGTGTTATCAGCAAGTTTGCGGATGAGACGAAAATGGCTGGACTTGCGGATAGTGATGAACATTGTCGGACAATACAGCAGGATATAGATAGGCTGGAAAATTGGGTGGAGAAATGGCAGATGGAATTTAATCCAGATAAATGCGAAGTGATGCATTTTGGAAGAACTAATGTAGGGGGGAGTTATACAATAAATGGCAGAGCCATCAAGAGTATAGAAACACAGAGGGACCTAGGTGTGCAAGTCCACAAATCCTTGAAGGTGGCAGCATAGGTGGAGAAGGTGGTGAAGAAGGCATATGGTATGCTTGCCCTAATAGGACGGGGTATAGAGTATAAAAGCTGGAGTCTGATGTTGCAGCTGTATAGAACGCTGGTTAGGCCACATTTGGAGTACTGCGTCCAGTTCTGGTCGCCGCACTACCAGAAGGACGTGGAGGCTTTAGAGAAAGTGCAGAGAAAGTTTACCAGGATGTTGCCTGGTATGGAGGGTCTTAGCTAAGAGGAGAGATTGGGTAAACTGGGGTTGTTCTCCCTGGAAAGACGGAGAATGAGGGGAGATCTAATAGAGGTGTACAAGATTATGAAGGGTATAGGTAGGGTGAACAGTGGGAAGCTTTTCCCAGCTCGGAGGTGACGATCACGAGGGGTGACGGGCTTAAGGTGAGAGGGGCGATGTATAACTCAGATATCAGAGGGATGTTTTTTACACAGAGAGTGGTGGGGGCCTGGAATGCGCTGCCAAGTAGGGTGGTGGAGGCAGACATGCTGGCATCGTTCAAGACTTACCTGGATAGTCACATGAGCAGCCTGGGAATGGAGGGATACAAATGAATGGTCTAGTTGGACCAATGAGCGGCACAGGCTTGGAGGGCCGAAGGGCCTGTTTCCTGTGCTGTATTGTTCTTTGTTCTTTGTCTTTCAGACTGTGGAAGGAAACCAGAGCACTCGGAGGAAACCCACACAGACATGGGGAGAATGTGCAAACTCCACACAAACAGTGACCCAAGCCAAGAATCGAACCCGGCTTCCTGGTGCTGTGAGGCAGCAGAGCTAACCACTATGCCACCATACCATCCGTCAGAGAGAGTCAGAAAGATGGAGAAACTGAACAAGAGTGGAAGAAATTTCTAACCCAGCGACCAGTGGAGAAGGGGAAATAGTGCCATGTAACTGCAGGGAATTAATTATATTCTCATTCTTGCTCTCACTGTGATAGTAGCAATGCTCCCTGGGATCAAATGCTGTGTAGATGAAACAGCCTCTTTACTCAGGCAGTAGGCAAGTTGAAAATGCCATTTTTATCACACACGTTTCCGCCAGCAGCAGCTGATGGCCTATTGCACTGTAGTCCAAAGTTTGCCTCTTAATTTTTATAATAAGGGCCACGTAATCAGCCTGTCCTGCAAGCACTCCAAGCCCACACCCTCCAGGCCTCTGCCTTTTGTTGCCTTATATGCGGTGGCTCAAAGATAAGGGCTACGCAAGGCATTTACTATTTAGCTACAGTCCATCACCCTGACATTAGTGAGACGCATCCCTCAAAGCATTGGTTGAGAAATTAACAGCAGCTAAGATGCTGGGGTGAACTCCCCTGCTCTTCTTCAAATAGTTCAGTTCAATTCAGACAAAAAATTGATTTAATGCCTCAACCCAATAATGATGCTGCCATGCTGCCAAAAGTACAGCATTTTATAACATATATAACACTCTGTACTGAAGTGGCAACCTAGGGTTTGTGTTTCAGTCTCTGATGTGGGACTTGAGAGAAAAAAAGAGATCTAGGCACTCCGGGTTCCAGTACTTTCCCTGGTATGGTCAATTCTGAGCACTGCCACAACCTGCTAAAGTTGTTCAGTGCCCTTAGTATATGACATAGGAACAGGGCCAGGCCATTCAGCCCAGTAAACCTGTGCTACTCCTGAATAAGATCATGCCCCCTTATTCTGGATTTCCTTATTGGAGGAAATGCTTTCTCTTTATCTACTATATTGAATTTGTTTATCATTTAGTGGTAGGGAGCATACCATGACTCTAGCCTCAATCTTGGCCCCAAATTGCAACTGCAGTGCTGCCAAGTCCAAGGTATCTCTCTATAGGGCTTTCAGAAAATCTCCTGCTATCCACCAAATCCCCTCCTCTAGTTTAGTTTAGCTTATTTATTAGTGTCACGAGTAGGCTTGCATGAACACTGCAATGAAGTAACTGTGAAAATCCCCTAGTTGCCACACTTTGGCGCCTGTTTGGTTACACTGAGGGGGAATTTAGCATGGCCAATGCACCTAACCAGCATGTTTTTCGGACTATGGGAGGAAATCGGAGCACCTGGAGGAAACCGATGCAAACATGGGGGGAACGTGCAGACTCTGCACAGACAGTGACCCAAGCTAGGAATCAAACCTGGGTCCCTGGCCCTGTGCGGCAACAGTGCTAACCACCGTGCCTCTTTCAGTATTGCTAAACTCCCACATTCCCCAAAAATTAGCACATCCGCTCCTATTGTCCTGAGTAGAAGGGCATTGGAAAAGGTAAAAGATTAAAATAGAAAACACAGGTGAGGTAACGAATAATAATTGTCTTAATATATAAAAACCAGACCACATTGCAAGATCAAATCTCCAACATAATGATAGAAATGCCAGAATATTGAGTAATAAAAAAGAAACATATTCAGTCATCATAAATTACTGCCATAAAACAGCACATCCTTTGACACAATGGTAGTAATGTTGCATTTAGTTCACTGGTATTTAAATTTTAAAAAATATATACAGTTTCTCATTAAATTAATAAGGTCTTCCCAATAATCTGAAACAATCAAATTCAGAAGAGTCATAATAAATTGAACTGTTGATTTATCAAAACAGGAGCACTATTTGTGGAAAAACTGGAAAGATTATTTAGTTTGAGGTTGTGGTGGAGTTTGAAAGTTGGTGAGGGAGAAATTTGTACACGTCAGACATACATTGATTCACAGGTATTGGCAGCACCATAGACAGGGCAGGGTAGCAGGCCAAAGCATTGTCTGTGCTGGTAAATGAATGTAAATCTGTGAAAAGTGGTGATGTATGAGTGAATTTCTTCCCAAACTTCTTGGTAATCCTTCAAGGAGCATCTCTGTAAATGCAGAAATTATTTTATAATCTGAGGAAACATTGTTGTCTAAATAAGTAAGGACAGTGGTTGGAATTTTACTGCCCTGCCAACCATGAGAATCGGAGCGGGTGAGGGGCAGACCATGGGAAGGTTCATTGGCCTTGACTGGGATTTTATAGCTTCAGAACGAGCGAGGCTGTAATATCCCGCCCAGTCAGTCAATAGCACCACAATTCTTGGGCCTAATCTGGCTAAAACAGATTACCTGGCCATTATTTTGCTGTCTGTAGGATCTTGCTGTGTACAGGTTGTCAACTGATGTTCCTACATTATAACGATGACCACATTTCCAAGATTGTCTGGAAAACATTTTGGGACATCTGTAGGTTGTGGAAGGTGCTATGTAAATATAAATGTTCTTTCTTCTACATTTGTGGATACATAGCTCAAACACATGCAACAATAAATTACTCTGAGCTTGATCAGCCCATAATGTAAGATTGCCAACAAATATAGACTCACGTAGCATGCCACGATCCCATTTATAATGGGGAATTGATCACTAGTATTCACATTGCAACTGTGAGGAATTGGAGATCACTGAGAATAACATTATATACAAGAATTTATTGTTTTTTGCATTTGTTGTGGCTGCAAAAAGCGGCTTCTAATTAAGCAGCTACCATGACTGCAGGAAATAAGTAAGAGTGCCGTTCAAATGTTGGAGCACATGCACAGTGGCTTTGCATTCCAACAGTAACAATGAGACAGGAAATGTGGTGATGTATTTCTGCAGAAGAGAATTTCTAGTGGAGTTGAGGAAATATTTTCAATACTATTATTTGAAATTTGATGGCGGTAAAAGAAGGAAAAAAGAAGAAAATGTTACATCTTATATTGTTCATCCTATATGAGCTGGAAGTATTTCATAATCAAATTTTTAAGAGTAACCGTAGTCGTTTCATACAAACAAACAGACAATCTGTGGGCAAACAGATCTTACAAACAGCTTTCCGATGAATGAATCTGTATTTGATTGCAATGGATGGGGGAACAAATGTTGACCACATCACTGGGAAAACTCTTTGCTCTTTGCGATCTTTACATCCACCTGAACAAGCAGATACGATTTTGATTTAATGCTTCATATGTAGGAAGGCACCTTTAGCAGTGTGGCAATCCTTCACTGCTGCACTTCAATGCTAGCCTAGATTATATGCTCAAGACCTGATGTGGAATTGAGAACACATAAATTCTGACTCAGAGGGGTGAGAGGGCAATCATCTGACCCAAGCTAGCAGCAGTTGCAATAAATCTTTATATATGTGGATGCCAAAAGAAAGAGAGAGATCCTAGATGATGAAGGAGCTCGAGAGTAATATGAAGCAGAAAAATGGTAGAAGTGAGAACCAGGCTGACTAGTGAAAATTCAGAGGGGCAGCAACAAAAGAGATAAGAAAGACAAAGAGGGAGTATGAGAAAAGGCTGGCAACTAACTTAAAGGGGAATCCAAAACTCTATCACAGCCATATACATAGTAAGAGGATAGTAAGAGGGGGGCAGGGGTCAATTAGAGATCAAAAGAGACAGAGGTCATGATTGTGCTATTAAATGAATCCTTTGCATCAGACTTTTAATATGCTTTCAAATTCGTAGTGAAAGAACAGATAATTGTGATAATGAATGGGTATGATAAAAAAGAGTGAGTAGGAAGGCTGGGTGTACTTGTTAAGTTAGTTGTTAAGTCACCAAGACTGTGGGGGATGAATCCAAGGGTGCTGAGAGAAGTAAGGGTGAAAATTGCGGAGCCTCTGACCAATTCTCCTGAGATAAAGGGATGGTGTCAGACCACTGAGGAAGTGCAAATGTTACATCTTGTTCAAAAAATAGTTAAGGACGAATCCAGCAACTAAAGGCCAGCCAACTTAACCTTGATGATGGGAATGGTGACAGTTTAACCTCAGAGATGGGAAAACATTTAGAAACAATAGTCTGGGATCAAATTAAAAGCCACTTGGACAAGGGTGACATAATTAAGGAAAGCCAACATGGATTTGTTAAAGGAAAATCATGTTTTACTACTGATTGAGTTTTTTGATGAAGTAACAGAGATCATAGAACCTTACAGTGCAGAAGGAGGCCATTCAGCCCATTGAGTCTGCACTGACCACAATCCCACTGAGGCCCTATCCCATAACCCCATGCATTTTCCCTAGCTAGTCCCCCTGACACTAAGGGGCAATTTAGCATGGCCAATCCACCTGGTTGATGATGATTGATGATAGTGGGGGTAATGCAACTTTATGGTGCATATGGACTTCCACATGGCGTTTGATAAAATGCTACATAAAAGGTTTGCTTCCAAGTTTGAGGCCCTTGAACTGAAAGGGTCAGTGGTGGTTTGGATACAAAGTTGGCTGAGTGGTCGGAGACAAAGAGCAGTGGTAAATAATTGTTTTTTGGGGCTGGAGGAAGGTATTCAATGGTGTACTACACGGGTTAGTACTAGAATGTCAGTTTTTCTTGATATATGTATTAATGGCTTAGACTTGGACATATAGGGCACAATTTTAAAATTTATAGATTACAGAAAATTTGGAAGCATTATGAACTGTGAGGACGCTGGTAATTGACTTCAGGAGGACATAGTGATGGAACAGATGAGTATTTGGCAGAAGAAATTTAATGCAAAGAAATTATACAAAAGAAGTGACACATTTTGGTAGAAAGAAAGAGGAGAGGCAATGTAAGCTGTAGGATACAATTCTAATGGGGGTTCAAGAAAAGAAAGACCGATTAGGAGGTGTGCACAAATCGTTTAAGGTAGCAGCACAGCTTGAAAAAGTGGTTAAAAAGGATCCTGGGCTTTACAAATTGAGGCATAAGGCCTGATTTTGGGCGCAAAAACTTGGTAAAGTCGGGCATGAGGTGAGTAGTGCGATCCGTGCCCACCTCCATGCCGCTTCCCCCTTTACCAAGGGCCGAAAATGGCCGCGATCGGGACTGCGCCCGAAATGGACGCAACATCAATTTAAATGGGTTGCACGCCCAAACTTATCGGCACTTCCCCCTTTACCACAGCATTCGCCTATCCAGATTCGGCGCGAAGCAGACATGGTCCGCAAAGGTCTGATTCGGGCGCACCAGCTTCTGGGGAGGTAAGTTCTGAGCTTCCGACGATTCTCTGACTCAGATCAGTGGTGGGGGGTTGGGGGATGGAGGTGGGTCAGATGGCTCTCTGGTGGGGGAGAAGGAGGAGGGGCCCGCGATCGGTCTGGGTGGCGTGGGGGGGGGGGGGGGGGTGGGGGGGTCAGTTATGTTGTGGGGGGTGGGGCAATGTTTGTGGGGGCCGGGGGGGAGGCATTATCCGACCTGGGAGTGATTTGGCAGGGGAGCATTTCTCTTTTTTTTACTGCGCATGTGCATTTGGAGGCGCCGATCGGAGCTGCAGGGCTGCGGGTGCATTAAGCCCCGCCCACAGGCTTCTGCAGCACGATTCAGAATCACTGCTCTTTTTTCGGGCAGAGTGCGTATGTGGGCGCCTGAGAACGGGTTGAAAAGTTAGATCTGAAACACTCCAAGTTTCAAGTCCGCCCAGCACTTAGAATCAAAATGGTAAAATAAGGCCCATTGAGTGCAAAAGCAAGGGAAGTATGATGAAGCTTTATAAAACACTGGCCTCAGCTGGAGTGTTTTGTCCAATTCTGCACACTTAATACTTTAAGGAGAATCTGAAAGCTTCCGAGAGGGTGCAGAAAAGATTCATGAGGATGGTTCCAAGGCTGAAGGACTTCAGGATGGATTTGAAAAGCTGAATTTGCTTTCCTTAGAAAAGAGATGGTTGAGAGGAGATTTGCTGGTTGTGTTCCACATTGTGGCGGGTCTAGCCAGTAGATAGAGAGAAACTGTTCCCATTGGCACAGAGGTCAAGAACCAAAGGACACAGATTTAAGCTGATTGGCAAAAGAATTAGAGGTGACGTGTAAAAATATATTTGTTGTAGAGTTCGTGATCAAGAATTCATTGCTTGAGAGGGTGATGGAGGCAGATTCAATTGTGGCTTTCAAAAGGGAATTGAATAAGCACCTGAAGAATTAAATAAATTGCAGGGTTGTGACAAAGAGTGGTGATGTGGAATGAGCTGAATTGTTCTGATGTGGAGATACTGAATTGTTCTTGCAGAGACCCAGTACAGACTCAACAATTAGCATGGCTTCCTTCTATGCTGCAATAATTCTATGATTTTATCCTATATTTATTTCATCATATAATATTTTACTTAAATAAACATTATGCCCAGAACAGGCATGAAGATATGATAATTTTTAAAACTGCATTTAAACATGGCCACAACAGCTTTTAAGATGGCTGGCAACATATTTTATACAACTTTGTCAATATTGGCTCCTTGCAGACCTGAAACTCAAGCAAGTACCGAATTAAAATATGGACAATAACAGCCACTCGTGAGATTCACAAGTCTTTTGTTTTGGATGCTTTGTCAACAGAGCAAGTTGATAAGATATCAGCTGACTTGTCTTTCTATTCACCCTAGACTTTGGAGACATTGGTCTATAACTTCCTGGCTCCCCAGGGTTTATGATGTGGAGATGCCGGTGCTGGACTGGGGTAAACACGGTAAGAAGTTTAACGACACCAGCTTAAAGTCCAACAGGTTTATTTGGTAGCAAAAGCCACACAAGCTTTCGGAGCCCCAAGCCCCTTCTTCAGGTGAGTGGGAATTCTGTTCACAAACAGGACATATAAAGACGCAAACTCAATTTACATGAAATCTTGGGTGGCTGGTGCAACTTCTGCACCAGCCACCCCCTCCCCCCCCCCCCCCCCCCCCCCACCCCCATGCCAACCAATGCGGCATGTTTTCCAGCAGTGAATGAGGTTTGCCATTGGCCACCGACAGGATCTTCCGAGGTCTATGGCATTTTTGTATGGCTCATCCACCCCGTTAATTGGGAACCAACCAATTGGGATTGGCTGTGGTGGGACTGGGAGATCCCGCTGGCAAGCAGAGCCAGAAAATCCTGCTCATCACTTTAAACCACCAGGGCATAGAACATAGAACATAGAATATTACAGCGCAGTACAGGCCCTTCGGCCCTCGATGTTGCGCCGACCTGTGAAACCAATCTAAAGCCCATCTAACCTACACTATTCCAATATCATCCATATGTTTATCCAATGACCCTATAAATGCCCTTAATGTTGACGAGTCCACTACTGTTGCAGGCAGGGCATTCCACGCCCTTAGTACACTCTGAGTAAAGAACCTACCTCTGACATCTGTCCTATATCTATCACCCCTCAATTTAAAGCTATGTCCCCTCGTGCTAGCCATCACCATCTGAGGATTAATTAATTCACAAAATCTTGTTGCTGGATTTGTTTTTAAAATTGGAAGCAACCATTCTGAGGGTAAGAAAAACATCTGGCCTGACACATTGAAGCACTTGACCATGGACAATAAAAGAACACATAACTCTATCCTGTGATGTATACCTATTACAATGTAGCTGCAAGAAAGCCTCCCCCCTACTTTTGTTGAGTTGGTTCTTCCGGTATATTCTTAGTCAGTTTCTCATATGGAACTCTCCATCAATTTGAGCTTATTCAAAACACTTTGGCTTGTATCCTAACTCTACTAGATTTTACTCACTCAACACCAGTTTTGGCTCCTAGTCTAGCATCATCTCGATTTAAAAAGTCTTATTCTTTTTAGTTCAGATTGTTCCATGACCTTTCTTCCTTCAACTCTCTGGCATTCCCCAGCTCTTGAACCCTCACCATCTCTGCGCTCACCCAATTCTGACATCTTGCACACCTCCTATTTCAATCACTCTACCATTGACATTAATACCTCCAACTGATCTAAGCCTCAAGCTTTGGAATTCCGTCAGCAACCCTATTGTCTCTCTACCTCTCTCTTCTCCTTGGCCAAACATTTCACCATTTGTCCTAATATCTCTTTATGTGGCTTCGAAAACACTCCAGTGAAATTGCTTGGCATGTTTTCCCACATTCACAGGCAATACATGAATGCAGTAAATATTGGTTGTTGGGTATCATAAGGAGCAATATGATGCAGGTAAGACCTTGCTGCAAGCTTTCTTCTTTTTCATAGCTAACAGTGAATGTAAGAATTTAGTCAAATATGTAGTGAGTTAAGGTACAATGCTGAATTCATCACAGAATGAACAAAATAGCAGTAACCTTGTCGTATTTTGGACTTTTGTATAGAAACATGATTGCATTACTCAAGGGCCCCATGGTATTTGGCTGAATAATGTGAAGTATGTGAATTCTCTATTGGATATTATCCAGTGTTGGTGATGGATAGTCAGTTAAGCTGCAGTACTGCTTTCTGTACTTCAAGACCATGAAAAAGGAATACACCGATTGTATTCTTGGGCTCTTCATTTTTGCAAATGATAAATTTTGCTCAGACATAACTCATGATTTTATTTTTTGTACATGTTTGTAAAGAATACACTAATCTTAATTAATCACAGAATTGTTACCATGCAGAAGGGGGATACTTAGCCCATCGTGTCTGCCTGTACGAGAACTTCAATTATTATCATCCTCCCGTCTTCTCCCTACACATTCTTCCTTTTCAGATAACAGTCTAATTCCCTGTTGAAAGGTTCGATTGATCCTGCCTCCACCACATTCTCAGACAGTGCATTCCGCATCATTTGGAACACTTTTATATAATCTCTCAGCCTTCTCGTCTCCAAGGAAAACAGTCTGAACTTTTCCAATCTATCTTCACAACTGAAATTCCTCAAGCCCTGGAGTCATTCTTAAACTTTACTCCAGTCTCTCCAATGTTTTCACCTTCTTTCTAAATTGCAGCACCCAGAAGTGGAAGCAATACTCCAGCAGAGTTCAAAGACCATAAGACCATAAGACATAGGAGCAGAATTAGGCCACTCGGCCCATTGAGTGTGCTCCGCCATTCAATCATGGCTAGTATGATTCTCATCCCCACCCTCCTGTCTTTTCTCCATAATCCCTGATCCCCTTATTAATCAAGAACCTATCTATCCCTGTCTTAAAAACATTCAATGACCTGGCCTCCACAGCCTTCTCCAAAGAGTTCCACAGATTCACCACCCTCTGGCTGAAGAAATTCCTCCTCATCTCTGTTTTAAAGGATTGTCCCTTCAGCCTGAGGTCATGCCTCAGTATCTTATACAAGTTCAACATAATGTCACTCCTCTTGTACTCTCTGCCTGTGTTAGTAAAGACTAGCACAGCAAACATGTAATTATGATATTACAGGTTTTAAGGTATATTTCTGTTTTCAAAACTTGAAACTGAAAAGCCTTTTTCAAAATGGAATTATGGACAGACAACATGGTACCCTTCTGTGTTTGTTCAAACTGTGTTATAATCTTAATCTTTCAAACTGAACACAAAATGCAAAGACCTCTCCTGGGATGTCCATTGAAGTTTGTCAATTGCAAAGCGCAAAAAACCCTTTTACTTCAGCTGAAACAAGAGACAGGTAAGGACCACAAAGGACAGCAACATAATTAACTTGCTTGTCTGGTGAAACAATGGTTCCTGAAAATTAACATTGCAGCTATTTTCATGTTTTTGAGCTGTAATAAGGAGACTGTAAGAAGCCATCGTGAGCGGCATTGCTGAACCCCTGGAAGAACTCTGAAAGACAACATCAGAGAGGGTTCTTGGCAAAAGGAGGACAAAGAGGGAGGCATTAAGAAAGCAACTCCTGATCTGCTGCAAGAATCCAGACAATGTGCAAGTATAAACTGCAGAATTAGTGAGAAATAGGAAACCTTCCCTCTCTCTCCCAAAACCCTGCTGACCGGTTGAAGCTGCCTGAAAAGGCAAAGATCCAACCATTCAAATATAGACTCTGTCCAGTTGCTAAACAAAACCTCAATTTTCACCCCCTTCGCTTTGGAAAGAAGGAATTCAAGCAACAGGTCCATAGCAATAGCTCACAGAGGCTGATTTAAAATCTCATCTTGAAGTATCTTCTTTTCCGCATCTGCATTTTAATCTTTGCATTTGTATTTTAGTTAATAACTTTATCAATTTTACTTAATTGAATTTTCAGCAGCAGTCTTATAAAAAAAACTAACCTTTATCTTGTTTAAAAATAAAGCTTGATCGCTGGGTTATATTTAAATTGAACCACACAAATTAAAATGGGATGCCACGCACACAAAATTTTAGCTCACAGTCACTTTGATGGCTTCTTATGTGATTGTTACACAAGGGTGCAGTATGCAGGTGGGAATCTACGGTTGAGGAAAAAGAAGCTTCTAACCTGTGCTCCTTTTTTCCTCAACTGTGGATTCCCACCTGCAATTGTCGACAGAGCCCTCAACAACGTGCAGTCCATCTCCCGCGCCATGACCCTCATCCACTCCCTTCTCGCCCAAAACAAGGATAGAGTCCCCCTTGTTCTCACATTTCACCCCGCCAGCCTCCGCATGCAAAGCATAGTCCTCTGCCATATTCGCCAACTCCAGCATGATGCCACCACCAAACACATCTTCCTTTCACTCGCTCTGTCAGCATTCCCCAGAGACCGTTCCCTCCGGGATAACCTAGTCCACTCCTCCACTATACCCAACACCTCTCCCGTCACTCATGGCACCTTCCCATGCAATCACAGAAGGTGTAACACTTGTCTCTTTACCTCTTCTATGCTCACCATCCATGGTCCAAAACATTCATTCCAGGTTAAGCAGCATTTCACTTGCACCTCTTTCAATTTGGTCTATTGCATTCGCTGCTCCCAATGTGGTCTCCTCTATATCGGAGAGACCAAGCGCAGACTGGGTGATCACTTTGCTGAGCACCTTTGGTCTGTGCGCAATCAGAACCCTGACCTTCCGGTTGCTTGCCATTTTAATGCACAATCCTACTCCCATGCCCACATGTCTGCCCTTGGCTTGCTGCAATGTTCCAGTGAAGCTCAATGCAAACTGGAGGAACAGCATCTCATCTTCCAGCTGGGCACTTTACAGCCTTCCGGTCTCAACATCGAATTCAACAACTTCAGATGATTTGCTCTACCCCAAATTGGTCCCCTTTGTTTTCATTCTATTTTCTTTTCTTTTACAGTTTTCTACCTTTAATTTCTTTATTGTCTTTCTTCATTTTTCTTCACCCCCCCCCACTCTTTCTCCCTACTTCATCCCCCTTCCCTTACCTTTTCTCCCCCCCCCCCCGCTTCCCCTTTTCTACATTTTGCTCTGTCCCATTTTCCCCCCTCCCTCAACATCTTCATCTGTCACAGCTTACAGCTTCTCTGCCGTTTGGCCATTCACATCCTTTATTCTCTCTGTGGACAGCTATTAGCAGTCTTTTCCCCTGGTGTCTATGGCTATGACTCATCTTTCATTCCCTCCCTCTGCAGTATAAATATTTCCCACTTTCTATGCCTTTTAGCTTTGACAAAGGGTCATCTGGATTCAAAACGTCAGCTCTTTCCTCTCCTTACAGATGCTACCAGACCTGCTGAGATTTTCCAGCATTTTCTCTTGGTTTTGAATCACTTCACAATTCTCCACATAAAGGTGCATCAGCCAACTTTTCACCCATCCTACCAACTTGTCTCTGTCCTTTTGAAGTTCTACATTATCCTCCTTACAGTTCAAAATACTTCCAGTTTCATGTCATTAGCAAATGTTAAAAATTGTGCTCTGTACACCAAAGTTTAATGTATGTCACAAAAACAAGGGTCCCAACACTGACTCTGGGGAATAGCACTAAAAACCTTACTCTAGCCCAAAAAAGGTCCATTAACCACTACTCTGTTTTCTGTCATTCAGCCAATTTCATAGCCTTGTTGATAGCGACTCTTGTATTCCATAAGCTACAAATGTTCACAAGTCTGTTGTGTGGCACTGCGTCAAATGCCTTTTGGAAATCGATGTATACCACATCAACAGTATTGGGCTCATCAACTTTCTCTGCTAACTCTTCAAAATACTCCAGCTAAAAGGTAAAACATGACTTTCCCTTAAGAAATCCATGTTAGCTCTCTTTAATTAATCCACGCTTGTCCATGAAACTATAAATTCTGTCCTGAATTATTGTTTCTACAAGTTTCTCTACCACTGTAGTTAAGCTGACTGGCCTATAAGTTGCTAAGCTCATCTTTACACCCCTTTTTGAACAAATGTGTAATGTTTGCAATTCTCCATCCTCTGACTCTAAGGAAGACTAAATAATTATGGCCTGTGTCTCCACAGTTTTGACTCCCTCAGTATTGTTGGATGCATTTGATCTGGTGCTGGCCTTATCAACTCTAAGTACAGACAGCCAACCTAATACTTCCTCCTTATCAATTTGAAAATATTCTAGTGTCTGAACTATCTCCACTTTCACCATAGCCTGTGTAACATCTTATTCCCAGGGAAGGACAGACAAAGTATTAATTTAATACCTCAGCTATGCCCTCTGCCTCCGAGCATTCCAATTCTTTAAGGCCGACTTTCATCTGTTTCCATAGCTAGTTATTCCTGGATCAAGTCGCTAAGCTGAGGCCAATGGCTTATAGCTTGGGAAGTGCCACTCCACATCAAGCATGGCTGACCAGGAGTCTCTTCCAATCTTACCGCCATTGGCATGTTGGAAGGATTTACAGGTTGGAACCTGTAAATCCCAGGTTTACAGGTTCCAATCCCATGCAGCCCCCCATCCTGCCCAACTAAACTTCCTCACCTCCATGCATATATCACTAATTAGCCTTATTCCTCCTTTTACCGCCCTTTTGCTTTTTATATGCTTATAGTAGGCTTTGAAATTCTCTTTTATATTGTCATTCTCTTTTCATATTTATTCTTTGCCTCTGTTATTTGCTTTTTCACTTCCTCCCTGAACCATCTACATTCAGCCTGGTTCTCAATTGTATTTTTTACCTGCTATCTGACACATTTTCTTCTTTATCTTAATTTTTATGTCTTCTGTCACCCCAGGAGCTCTGGATTTTGTTTGCCCAACCTTTCTCTTCCAAGGGAATATGCCTTGACCTTACCAAACTATCTGTTCTTTGGAGGTAGCTCATTGTTTAGCTACCATCTTTCCTGCCAATATTTGACTCAAATATATTCGGCCCTGATCCATTCTTACCCCACTGAAGTTGGCTTTCCTCAAGTTAATTATTCTTACTCTGGATTGTTCTTGGCCTTTTTTATTGCCAGCCTAAACTTTATGATAGAATAATCATTGTCCCCAAAGTGTTGGATTACTGACACTTAATCTACTTGGCAATTGCATTCCCAAGAATCAGGTCTAGCAATGCCTCATTTCCCATTGGAGTGGAAACATACTGCAGTAGAAACATGGATGCACCATAGGAACTCTTAATTGCCCATCTCTTCCCTTTACTACTATACAGTCTATATTCGGATAGTTAAAGTCTCCCATTATGACTACACTATAATTTTGCATCTCTCTTTAATTTTCTTGCAAATTTGTTTCTCCACATCCTTCCCCCTAGTCGGTGGACCATAGGCTACACAAGCAATATCATTGCACCCTTTTTGTTCCTTAGTCTAGCCAAATAGGTTCTGTCCTTGACCTTTCTGGGACATCGGGGCAAATTTTCCTGTTCCTCCCACTACAGGAATTGGAGTGGGCGAGGGGCAGACCATGGAAAGGTCTGTTGACCTTGGGTGGGATTTTCCGGTTTCGGGGTGAGAGCGGCCAGAAAATCCCACCCATCATCTTTCTCCAGGACCGTGATGCTCTCATTAAACAATAACACCACCTCATCCCTTTTCTTCCTTTCCTATCTTTCCTGAACACCTTGTATCAAGAAATATTAAACATCCAGTCATGCCCTTCGTTGAGCCATGTCTTTGTGACATTTTATTCCAATTCACATCACACATTCTCCATGCTGTGAAATCTTTGAGATTGAGGTTGGTTATTAAATGCATTTTATCTTACAAAAATGCAGAACTATTGAGGGCATCAATGTCTTCCGACTGATTAATCTGTAGCATTTCATCTTGTGCTCATCTTCTCGTGACTCTTCACAGAATTCAGCAGCGCATGCTCTAGCAATAGCTTTGACATCAATCTTGTAAGATAATACATTTATCTTCCATGCTTTTTCACTTCTTGAAAGGACATATCTGATTCTGAAAGCTTGTGAAAAAAATTGTCATCTGATAGTCAGCTAAGCAGAAGTTGTGACATTCACTGAAACAAACCCATGTCATATTTTCATCAGACCAAAAAAAACAGCTAATCTTAGTTCGATCAAATTCTAATATCTTCACACCCAACCTGCTCAAACTGACTCCTGTCCTATACTTTACATATCATTCAGATGAAGAGCGCTATTATGTCATGACGAAGCATGCACCCCTTCTCCATCACCTTGCTGCAGAAGACAACTAACTTTAATTCAAAGAGACCTGTCAGTTTTAGAAAGCCATAAAACATCAAAAACCCCTGGATGTTTGATGGTTTTTGAACCATGTACCTACCACTATTACTATGATATCTTACCTGCACTCCCAGACACACAATAAATCCAGAAAGTTGCTTGTCCTTCCTTGAAACCTTGTTTCTTAAAAATGTGCCAGATGGTGTTGGCTATGTGCTGAAATTAAGTTGTATAGAACCAATTAGCACAATTCCTGAATTTACCTCAATGTTTACTTTTACATTAAAATGTCATCACTACCGTTTAGCCTCATTTGGCACATGCTGCTTGGTATTTGCTTGTGTTATATCAAGGTGAACTCTGACTTCCGCTCTGGTAATGTATTCAGATTTTCTTCTAATTTAAACTAAGGCTCCTGCTCCTCACTGCTCAAGCAATGGCTCTACTCCCTGAGCCACTCTGGAGGAACCATTTAGTACACACTGGAATATGTGGCTCAATTCACCAATTCAGATCTGGTGTATGTTGTCATTTATGTTGTATATTTTAAGTGCATGCCAGAAACATTTTGGTTGCAATATTTGGCATCACATTGCTTCATCGTTATGGGTGCTGACCTGGTTCCAGAATGGATTGAGTCTACACCACACATATATTCTTCAATAAGGCCGGTGCCAGATATAATTTTGAAGAGGGTTTTAGCACAGGGACAGGGAGTATGTGACAGAAGTATGCAAAGTAGGACATTCATGGTGTTTGTCAGCGTTTAACACTGATCTGATGTAAAAATGTTATTTATAATCTCACCACTCCAGTTAACACCCTGATCTGCCACCCCTTTTCCTCATTGGCACTATTTAAAGGGATCATCAGCCACTCTGAGATTAATTGCTGATTAATTTCTACTGGCCTCATTTGAGTTTGTACAAGTGTTCACAAGAGCTATTTAAAGGTAACAAAATCGACAGGTGGTGGTTCTGTGTACAAAATAGGTTTTGGCTCTGACTTGAATTCTAGTCAGCCCCCTTGTTACTGGTCATGTGTCACCTTAACCTGCAGCGTAACAAGGAGAAGAAGCACGAGCAACGCAAAGGGAGCAGAAGCAGGAGGCTGTATCCAGCCAGACTTCAAAGTAAGCAACAATGTGTGTGTGTGTGTGTGTTCGTGTCCCCTCCAGCAATCATACCTGCAGCCTCAGAGCAGAATGGGGACAGAGTTGCCATTAGTTGTTAAAGTGACTCTGGCTATGAGTTTCTTTACATTGACATCCTTCCAGATTGGAGCAGGTGACATATGTCTCATCTTCAAGTTTCCCATGAAGTTCTGGATAAGGGAGGTGAGTAACACTCCCCTGGCAAAGGGAATAGATTATTTTCACTCTGATCAGAGGGGAGCTGGTGAAATGTGCACCGTCAACTGTACTCATGTTTTTGTGGGCACTGCATCTAAGTGCTGAGATGCACTCGGTTGTATGGGTTTTAATTTCCTGAATGTTTGACCATGCTCAGTGCATTATGCAAGTCAATTTTCCTTTTATTTATTGATTCATGGGATGTGGGTGTCGCTGGCTAGACCAGCAGTTTGCTTTGAGAAGGTGATGGTGAGCCTCCTTTGTGAACTGCTGCTGTCCATGTGTCGTAACGACACCCACAGCCCTGTTAGGAAGGAAGTTATGGATTTTGACCGAGTGACAGTGAAGGAATGGAAATGTAGTTCCAAGTCAGGATGGTCTGTGACTTGGAGGGGAACTTGAATGTGGTGGTGTTCTCTGTTGCCCATCTCCTTTTAGATGGTAGAGATTGCGGGTTTGGAAGGTCCTGTTGAAGGGCCCTTGGTGAATTGCTACAGTGCATCTTGAAGATGGTATCCACTGCTAACACTGTGCATCAGTGGTAGAGCAAGTGAATCTTGAAGGTGCCAATCAACTGGGCTGCTTTGTTCTGGATGGTGTCAATCGTCTTTAGAGTTTTTGGAGTTGCACTTATCCAGGCAAATAAGAGTGGAGAATAGCCATCACACTCCAGACTTGTGCCTTGTCGATGGTGGATAGGCTTGGGGAGTCAGGAGGTGAGTTACTCTCCGCCAGATTCCTAGCCTCCGACCTGATCTTGTAGCCACATTATTTGTATGGCTAGTTCAGTTCAGTTTCTGGTTAATGATATCCCACAGGATGTTGTTTGAACGGGATTCAGTCATGTTGCTGCAAATGAATATGAAGGGGTGATGGTTAGATTGTCTCGTATAGGAGATAGTTATTGTCTGGTATTTGTGTAGTGTAAATGTTACTTGTCACTTATCAGCGCAAGGCTGAATCTTGTCCAGGTCTTGCTGCATTTGGACACAAGCTGCTTCAGTATCTGAGGACTCACGAATGTTGCTGAACATTGTGTAATCATCCATAAACGTCCCTACATCTGACCTTTTAATGGAAAGAAGGTCATTGATGAAGCAGTTGAAGATGATTGGACCATCACTCCCCTGAGTAACTTCTGCAGTGAAGTTTCATGACTGAGATGCTTCGCTGACTTCAACCTAAGCAACAGATCTAAAATAGCCATGACAATCTTCCTTTGTGCCAGATAGGACTCCAACCAGTGAATTCCCATTGACTCCAGTTTTGCCAAGGCTCCTTAATGCCACATTCAGTCAACTGTGGCCGTGGTATTGAATTGATGGCTATGAGTGGCTATGGCACTATTTCATCACCATAAATGTCCTGTTCCTCTTAGACATCACGCTCTTGCACCACTGCCTAACCATGTAGCAGTTCCTGGCTATCTGAAAGGAGAAAGGCACAAATGTAGAGGTGAGGTGTGGGAAGAGGGGATATGAAAGAGGTGTATGATTTTATTTGAGTTGATTTATTATTGTCACATGTTTAAGCAGACAGTGAAAAATATTGTTTCTTGCGCACTATGCAGACAAAGCATACCATTCATTGAGTACATAGGGGAAAATGAAAGGAGAGGGTGCATAATACAATGTTACAGCCATAGCTCGGGTGTAAAGAAAGGTTACTTAATATAAGGTAGGCCCATTCAAAAGTCTGATGACATCAGGGAAGAAGCTGTTTTTGAGTCTGTTGGTAGGTGACCTTAGACTTTTGTATCTTTTTCCCAATGGAAGAAGGTGGAAGAGAGTATGTCTGGGATATGTGGGGTCCTTGATTATGCTGGCTTATTTTCCGAGGCAGTGGGAAGTGTAGACAGAGCCAGTGGATGGCAACGTTGGTTTTGTGATGGACTGGGCTTCGTTCATGACCCTTTGTAGTTTCTTGCGGTCTTTTCAGAGCTGGAGCCATACCAGCTGTGATACATCTGGGAAGAATGCTTTCTATGATGCATCTGTAAAAGTTGGTGAGAGTTGTAGTGTACATGCTGAATTTCATTAGCCTGCTGAGAAAGTAGAGGTGTTGGTGGGCTTTCTTAACTATAACGGCAGTGTGAAGGGACCAGGACAAGTGCTCACACCATCTGAAATTTGTAATTCAGAAGAAGGGCAAATGAGAGGGCAGTAGGATATGAGAAGTTGGATGAGAGGAACATACCATAATTTTATTATTGCCACAGTCCTGATACTGGCCATGCTTTCAGTCATAGCTGCTCCAATGTTGGTGAACACTGTCCCTTCAATGGGGTTGAAGGCATTCATCTGTGTCTGTCTCCTGTTGTTTAGTTATTGTACATCTGGTTATGTGGCATCTTGTACTGCAAGAGTGAGAGAAGTGGGTCATTGAATGTGGTGTAAGGTGATGTACCTGTCAGAGTTAAATAGTTGGAAATGTGTGCAAATAGAGTGTGTAAGGCTTGATGTGGTGTTAAGTGTGTAGGCGAGAATGTGTAAAGGTGTGAGGGTCTGTAAGTGTATGATGGACTATGCATATGAGGCAACTTGGTCGAGAAATTGGTAGGCAAATGATGGCGAGTGATGAATGGAGTAGTGAGTAAGGCTAGTGGTTCAGTTATAAAGATATGGGCTGGAATTTTCTGGCAGTTTACGTCAGTGGGATTTTCTGGTCCCGCTGCAGTGAACGGAGAAATGGCTGAGTATCAAAGTCTTCATCCTCGCTTCAGCCATGGTATTTGATAATACATTGATTGACCTTGAACACTTGTGTGAAGTTATTTAACTTCTTCCTGCACTGCCTTCAGGTGCTTGGGGTTAGGCTGTCTGCTCTCACTTTGTATACCTGGAAGGTCTCCATGCTCTTGTCCACTTCTACACCAACACTTCCAATTTGCATGCTGCCTGCATTAGTGAATGGATGGATTAATCCTACTTTGTGATTCCTGCATCCAGTTTCCGCTTTATCCAATTTTCCCCACTCTATGTCCATGCTTTTATCTTCACATTACATTGCATTTCTTCATATTTTACCTGTATATAACTTCTCAAAGAAGCACATGCCAACAGATGGATTTATTTATTTTTTATTCATTTGTGGGAAGTCAGCATCACTGACTAGGCTAACATTCATTGTCCATCCCTAATTGCCCTGGAGAAGATGGAAGTGAGCTACGCCCTTGAACCACTGCAGTCCATGTGGTGTAGGTACATCCACAGTATTGTTAGTGAGGGGAGTTGCAGGATTTTGACCCAGCGACAGTGAAGGAATGGCAAAATGTTTCAAGTCAGGATGGTGAGTGGCTTGGAGGAGAACTTCCAGGTGGTGGTGTTCCCTGGTATCTGCTGCCCATGTCATTCTCGATGATAGTGGTCATGGGTTTAAAAGGTGCTGGTTAAGGAGCCTTGATGAGCTCCTGCAGTGCAAATAGATGTGCAATGGTTGAGGTATAGGGGAGGTACAGCACATATTTCAAACTATCAGAAGCATTAAGCTGACCTGATTGCACAAGACAAAAACAATAAGGAAGAAATGATCATTCTTGATTTGGTACACAACTGCCAGCTGGTTCAGTGATTCATGCTGGTGCATATCAATCATTGTAAAATCTCTTACCTAAGCACTCTGTCTTATATCTCTTGCTTAGGAGGAACAATACACAGAGAAATGATATGTAGAGGGACAGGTAGTATTGAGGAAGCAAATGGGGTTGCAGAAGGACTTGGACAGGCTAGGAGAGTGGGCAAAAAAGCGGCAGATGGAATACAATGTGGAAAAGTATGAGGTTATGCACTTTGGAAAAAAGAATGGAGGCATTGGCTATTTTCTAAATGGGGAACTGCTTAGGAAATCAGGAGCACAAAGGGATTTGGGAGCCCTTGTTCAAGATTCTCTTAAGGTTAATGTGCAGGTTCAGTCGGCAGTTAGGAAGGCAAATGCAATGTTAGCATTCATGTCGTGAGGGCTAGAATACAAGAGCAGGGATGTACTTCTGAGGCTGTATAAGGCTCTGGTCAGACCCCATTTGGAGTATTGTGAGCAGTTTTGGGCCCCATTTTTAAGGAAAGATGTGCTGGCCTTGGAAAGGAGGTTCACAAGAATGATCCCTGGAATGAAGAGCCTGTCGTATGAGGAACGGTTGAGGACTCTGGGTCTGTACTCGTTGGAGTTTAGAAGGAAGAGGGGGGATTTTATTGAAACTTACAGGATACTGTGAGGCCTGGATAGAGTGGACATGGAGAGGATGTTTCCACTAATAGGAAAAACTAGAACCAGAGGGCACAACCTCAGGCGAAAGGGACAATCCTTTAAAACAGAGATGATGAGGAATTTCTTCAGCCAGAGAGTGGTGAATCTGTGGAACTCTTTACTGCAGAAGGCTGTGGAGGCAGCAGCCTTTGGGAACGTAGACAATTCACAGAGAATCATGGCTGAAGGGCTGCAGAGCATGGCCCGGTCTCAGAGGGCACATGCTGCTGCCATTGACAGCTGGCCCCTGACTCAGGTGGCCATCGCAGAAGGCTTGTCACCATGGCAAGAACACAGGACTGACAGGATCAGATGATGCCGGAGCTTCTGGAGCTCACTACAGAAGCACCGCCGTCTCATTGAGTGATCCAGGGGCCCAAAGGAACCCCAAAGGAGGTGGAAGGGCTCAAGCCCATGCCAGGGCCTTCCAGCCAGGAGACTGTGGCTGTGGCTACACCTTCTGATTCCCCCCTTTCTGATACTAGAGCATCCCAGGAGCAGCAGGATGAACAGAGTGGCATGGTACGTCCGTGACACCTGAAAGCTGGCCAGGGCCCTCAAGGTCCAGGCCCTCCAGTGGATGATCGCTAAGGGTATCATAGGCCATGGAGCACGGTAGGCAGCTGGTCACCTCCTCCTCTGATATACATCATGGGGAAACACCGAGACGCAGTGGTAGGCCACGTAGTTAAGACGTTGTAGCGGCACTAAGATGACACGGTCGAAGGAGAACATCAGTTAGATAGAATATTTAGGCATTTTAGTTTCACTTTTACTTGTTGTTATATCAGCACTTATTTTGATGGCACTTTTATTGGCACCAATAAATGTTATTGCATCCCACAGCTGTGGATAATCTGTGTCTGATTAGCCTCCAATAGGAATGTACTTACCGCAGCCTTCGCTAGAGGGATCCTGCACATTGATGTCAATGGGAGAGCACCCTCAGCACACCACTACTGTGAAAATCAAGGCACTCATATCATTCACTGGCTACAGCGGGTGGCGACTTACAACATCTGCCATGTCATCTCCAGAACCAGAGAGACATTCCCTCCCTCACCTACCCCACCTGCCTGAACGCCCTGCATGGGTGTTCAGTGCTCCCTTACCCACCACTCAGATGTAGACCCAGGTGCCAGCGTGCATGCAGCTCAGGTAGGAGTCAGACTAGTTTGCACCAGAGCATCAACACAATGGCGCACAGAGTTGTCATCACCCTCCTGCCTGCCACAGAAACACACTAACACAGCGTACCCAGGCCCACCACTCTGGTGTGACAATGTTACAGGAGATTGTAGGAGTGCATGGGGGGAGGGCAAGGTGGGGTGGGGGGGGGGGGGGGAGTTAGGATCCATGTGTGGCAACACAGGCCCTTAGTTTCCAAAAGGTGGGTGATCAGGGCTTCCCGCATTGCTCTCACATGCCTGACCCTTGCTGCTGCCAGTGCCTGGGTGGTGTTGGTTGACATCATCATTGTCATCCTCCTCCTCTTCCTCTTCCTCCTCATGTGTGGCCTCCTCCCCAGCGACGCCCGGCCTCCACCTCCTTCTCCTCTCGAAGGACTTCCAGCTCCTGCGCCAGGTTGTGTAGGGCACAGCACACAATCACAGTGCGGGTTGATATCAGGGGGCTATATTTGGAGGGCCCCACCAGAGCAGTCCAGGCACCTTAACCGTATTTTGAGGAGCCCTATGCACCGCTCTACGATTGACTGGGTGGCAACGTGGGCCTCATTATATGGGATCTCCGCCTCAGTCTCAAGTCTCCGCACAGGCGTCATCAGCCATGTCCCCCACGAGCCATCCCTGGACCCTGGACTCCTCCTCCAAACCATTGGGACATCAGAACTCCTGAATACAAAGCTGTCATGCACGCTGCTGGGTTGTTTGGCGCAGACGTGCATGACGTTCCTCTTGTGGTCACAAACCAATTCCACATTTAGAGAATGGAACCCCTTTCTATTCATGAATCTTCCAGGACTTTTCTCCAGGGCGCTGAGGGTTTCCTGCTGGGCCTGGTCCACGTCAAATTTAATATGCTGGCCAGCCTCGGCATCCATGGCATTCGTGGCATCCTTCGCACACTTGTGCATGGAAGATGGTGAGATGCCACAAAGGTCTCCATTGGCTGGGAGGAACTGGTGGCGTAGAGGTTTAAGGCAGCTGTCACTTTCATAGCCACTGAGAGTGGGTGCTCCCCTGTGCCCTGAAGTGCCAGATCCAGTAAAAAATGGCACAGGTGGTGCACTGTCTCCTTTTGGAGCCGGAGCCGTCAGTGGCATTTGATGCCTGACAGTTGCTCAAATGACACGTGCGGAACTGCCGGAGTCTCTGCTTCCTCCTTTTCCTGCCCACCCCTCAGTGCAAATGGCGGTCATATCCTGCCTCTGGCGGCCGTCTCCCTCTACTCGTGCAAGTGGTAAGGCCTGGGCCTTCTCTGCCTGCAATTCCTCCTCCTATTCCTCCTCCTCAGCTCTAGCAGCAACCAAAGAGCAGCAAGATCAATGGGTTGCACTACAAAAGCAATGTCATCAACCTGGAGGCGGGGGAGGCAGGTGGGGGTGCGGGGGGAGGGGGGTTTGTGGGGGGTGGGGAGAGACAGATGGAAAACTTAGAGAACTCTGCTCACCTCCAGCACAGCAATACACATTCCCCAAATTCCCCCGCACAGACCCCAGCAACACACACGCTCCACATTCCCGCTCCCCAGCTCCCCCCAGAAACACACACTGGCCAATTCCCCCTGCCCTCCCAGCAATACATACTGCCCAATTGCAACCCCCAGCCACCCCAGCAACAAACATTCCCCAATTCCCCCCAAGCCCCCCATAATGGCTACACAGCACTGCCCCACATCTCTCTCCCCAGCCCCCAGAATGACAGCACAGCACCCCCCAATCTTCCTCCCCCCACACACACATCCAGAACGATCATTTCAGAGAGTTTCCAGCCCGTTCCCCAACACTGACATTGCTTGCTGCTGCTAGCACTAGGACCCAGAGTCAGCGCTAAGACCCGAGGTCAGCGCTCAAACCCGGGCCTGTGCTGAGAGGCTGATGTTGGACCCCATGAGCAGCCACAGCCCCTCCATCCCCCCCACGCAGTCGCAGGCCCCCCTGACCCAAAATGCAACATGGCCGCCACAAAACAACCCCCCCCCACCCCGCCCCACCACCCTGCAGCACGGAGCCATTTGAAACCAGAGACCTACCTCCTCGTTCACACTCACTGCTCCAGCGCCTGAAGCTGACTTTTGTGCATGAGGTGTTTTGCTCGCCGGCTGCAGCTGCAGCGAACGAGGTCATTCAGGCAGGTGAGCTGGGACGATTGGGAGTGAAGCTCATGAATGACATTGTGACGAATGCAAAAAAATGCAAATTGATGTTTCATCCATTTTGGGTGAATTCACGCCAATTTGTTTTTCCTTGTTAAAATGCGGATGGGCACAAAAACGGGCGCCATTCCCGCTCGTCAGCTCACTCCAGATTTTACGCCATTTTCGCGCTGAAAAACTGAAGCGATGAGGTCATAACATTCCGTTCATTGTCCTTTATGCTGGGAAGACAAAACACAGATGGGCTAATTGCTTTGTGGATCCCTTAATTGAGACGACAGCATAATCCTGAGTTCCAACGGCTTCCCATTTTAAATCTTTACTTTGCCCTCACACTGACCTCTTTGAATTGGCTTGCTGCACTGTCCCAGGAGGCGCACTGGGAGCTTCAGGAACAGCCCCTCATCTTTCAATTAGCCACTCTACAGCCTTATGAGAAGGATGTGGAGGCTTTGGAGAAGGTGCAGAAGAGGCTTACCAGGATGCTGCCTGGATTTGAGGATATGGGCTATAAGGAGAGGTTGCACAAACTAGGGTTGTTTTCTCTGGAGCGGCAGAGGCTGTGGAGAGACCTGATAGAAGTCTGTACAATTATGAGAGGCATAAATAAAGATGATAGTCAGAATCTTCTTCCCAGAGTTGAAATGTCTCATACTAGGGGAGCATGCACTTAAAGTGAGAGGGGGGAAAGTTCAAAGGAAATGTGAGGGGCAAGTTTTTTACACAGAGTAGTAGGTGTCTGGAACTTGCTTCCAGATGTGGTGGTGAAAGCAGATATGATAGAGATGTTTAAGGGGCTTTTAGATAAGCACATGAATATACCATAACACCATAAGATATTGGAGCAGAATTAGGCCATTTGGCCCATCAAGACTGCTCTGCCATTCAATCGTGGCTGATATGATTCTCATCTCCATTCTCCTGCCTTCTTCCCATAACCCTTGATCCCCTTATTGATCAAGAATCTATCAATCTCGTCTTAAAGACACTCAATGACCTGGCCTCCACAGCCCTCTGTGGCAATGATTTCCACAGATTCACCAACCTCGAATCATAGTTTCATAGAGTGATAGAGGTTTACAGCATGCGGCCCAACTTGTCCATGCTGCCCTTTTTTTTTTAAACCCCTAAGCTAGTCCCAATTGCCCACATTTGGCCCATACCCCTTTATACCCATCTTACCCATGTAACTGTCTAAATGCTTTTTAAAAGATAAAATTGTATCCGCCTCTACTACTGCCTCTGGCAGCTGGTTCCAGACACTCACCACCCTTTGTATGAAAAAATTGCCCCTTTAGACCCTGTTGTATTTCTCCCCTCTCACCTTAAACCTATGCCCTCTAGTTTTAGACTCCCCTACCTTTGGGAAAAGATACTGACTATCTAGTTGATCTATGCCCCTCACTATTTTATAGACCTCTATAAGATCACCCCTCAGCCTTCTATGCTCCAGAGAAAAAAGTCCCAGTCTATCCAGCCTCTCCTTATAACTCAAACTATCAAATCCCGGTAGCATCCTAGTAAACTTTTTCTGCACTCTTTCTCATTTAATAATGTCCTTTCTGTAATAGGGTGACCAGAACTGAACACAATATTCCAAATGTGGCCTTACCAATGTCTTGTACAACCTTTGGCTGAAGAAATTCCTCCTCATCTCAGTTTTAAAGGAGCGTCCCTTCACTCTGAGGCTGTGCCCTCAAGTTCTAGTCTCTCCCACTATTGGAAACATCCTCTCCATGTTCACTCTATCTATGCCTCTCAGTATTCTGTAAGCAGTAGAGGGATATTAGCGAAGGGTAGGCAGAAGGGATTAATTAAATTTGGTGTCAGGTTCGGCACATGTTCGTGGGCTGAAGAGCCTGTTCCTGTGATGCACTGTTCTATGTTCAACAATTGCAGCCTCTAAACTCTGCCCCCTATTTTCTTTCCTTTTCTCTGCTTGTTTCATTTTTATTTTACTTTCAGCCAGCTTTAAACCTTCACTAAGCTTCATCTTTTCTTGTCCCATCACTGGTCCTTTAGACGCTGGAGGGCGATCCTCCTATCATTCAATCTCTCCTGTCTTCCACCCTATCACTGACCTTCCTTTTGTCCTTGTCCCACTCACTCCTTGCTCAAAGCCTATTACATCTTGAACTTTTTCCAAGTTCTGAAGAAAGATCACATAGACCTGAAACATTAACTCTGTTTTTCTCTCCACACAGATGCTGCCTAACCTGCTGAGTTCTTTTTTCCCTCAGCATTTTCTGTTTTTATTGCTTAATTAGGACTCTGCTGGAAGGCAAAGTTAATTAGTGTGTGAAAGTAGAACAGAAGTTACCTTAGTGAACAACATCATAGTTTGACAGCCTGATATGATATTCTTGATAGCCATTATATACAGTTCATCAACAAGTTTTATGAATAGCTTTGGCCATAAGTTAAAAGTGATGGGGCAGATATGAATTAAGTTAACTTTGAACCATCGAATCTACAGTGCAGAAGGAGGTCATTTGGCCCATCGAGGCTGCACCAACAACAATCCCACCCAGGTCCCATCCCCAAAACCCCACATATTTACAGTCCTAATCCCCCTGACATTATGGCCAATCAACCTAACCCGTTCATCTTTGGACTGTGGGAGGAAACCGGAGGAAAGCCACCCAGACACAGGGAGAATCGGTAGACCCCACACAGACAGTAACCTGAGGCTGGAATTGGACCCGTGTCCCTGGTGCCGTGAGGCAGCAGTGCCAACCACTGTGCCACCGTGCCACTGTGCCGCCCCATGAAGATAGAATGTTTCTTACAAGGATGAAACTGATCAGGAAATACAGCCGAGGGTGAGATAAGGAAATGATGATATGAGGCCTGGGCTGATTGATCAAGCACAGAAGGTATTTATAAAGACTGAAGAAGCGAATGGAAGGTAAATGGCATTAAAAATGGCTAAAAATAAAATACTGCGGATGCTGGAATCTGAAACAAAATGTATCTACAAGGGTCATCTAGACTCAAAATGTTAGTTTGTAAACAATGAACTTGAGCAGTGGAGGCAGGATCATTGAATATTTTCAAAGCTGAGTTAGATAGACTCCTGACTGAGCAAGGGAGGTCAAAGGGTGTAGGGCAGGCTCATCCAATCTGCGCCCACGAAATCCATCTATGTGGCCCGCAGATCGATTGTTAAAATGCCGCGAAGGTGGGTCAGTAAGTTTGAAGATTTCTGTAGTCGACTGAACCATAGAAAGGTTACAGTTGCAGAAAGAGGCCATTCAGCCCACCATGTCTTTGCCAACCAAAAGGGGTTAAAACTAGTTGCTCATTTTACCCCCACTTTCCAGCACCTGGCCTGTAGCCTTGCAGATTGCAGCACTACAGCTGCACATCCAGGTAGAATTTGAAGAAATTGAATGTTCCACCCTCAAACATCAACTTAGGCAGGGACTTCCTGATGCCCCCCGCATGAAAATGGTTTTCCTCATGTCCCCTCTACTCCTCCTACCAGTCACCTTAAATCAATGCCCGCTGGTAATTGTCCCCTCCACGAAGGGAAACACGTCTTTTCTCTCCACTCTAACTCGGCCCCTCATAATCTTTGTTCACCTCAACTTTTCTTAGCTTTCTTTAGAAAGGAAAAAAAACCCTAGCCTATCCAATCTCTCCCCATAGCTGCAATTTTCAAGCCCTGACAACATTCTTGTAAATCTCTTTTGCGCTCTCTCCGGAGCAATTGTGTCCTTCTGCAATGTGCTGACCGGAGCTGGAAACAAAATTCCAGGTGTGGGCTAACCAGAGTCTTATAAAATTCCATCATCAGATTCCTGATTTCGCAATCAATACCTCGCCCAATAGAAGAAATGATGCACTATCAATCATGATACGAGGACTCCAGTGAGTGAGTGAAATAACAGGCTTTTACTCGCAAAGAACAGGAGCACACCCGTGTAGCTGACCTGGCCCAGACTGAGGCGAGGAGGAGGAACCATCACCTTTATATCTCGCTCTGGTGGAAAGGGAGGAGTCTCAGGTGGAAAGGGAGGAGTCTCGGGCCAGGTGCAGCATGGGTGTGTCCAGGCATACACATGTAGTTACAGTGGGTCACCACATTCACCCCCTCTTTAAAAAAAGAGTCCGGCGGGGGTGGGTGGAACAATATGTACAGAGATATGAAGATATATATATATACACAAGAGTCACGAACTGAAGTAAGGCGTCGTCCCCTCACAGGTTCTGCCTGTCGGGCGGCTTGATCAGTCGTTGTGACCGCCGCAGTACCGGTTGAGGTGTTGCTTCCGATGGCAGGGTGGAACCGCTCGAGTCCGCCGTCGTTCCTCCTGGTCGGGTCCTGCGTCGTGACTCCGGGGGCTCAGGCGAGCTGAACACAAGGGGCAAAGATGTAAGCGGACCTGGTGCTACCTGAACAGAGGAGTCCAGGGATGTGGGGTGGGGGGGGTCATAGTGGGCTCCGGGGCACCCGCAGGCGCCAGGTCCCGGATAGAGACCGTGTCCTCCCGCCCATCGTGGTATGCCACATAGGCATAGTGGGGGTTGACGTGGAGGAGTTGGATCTTTTCAACCAGGGGGTCCAACTTATGGGGTCGTACATGCCTCCGGAGCAGAACGGGGCCTGGGTACGCCAGCAACGACGGTAGTGCGATTCCCGAGGAGGACTTCCTAGGGAAAGCAAACATCCGCTCAGGGGGATGGCATTGGTGGCCGTACACAGGAGAGACCGAATTGAATGCAGTGCATCGGGGAGGACTTCTTGCCAGCGGGAGACTGGAAGGCCTTTAGACCGTAGCGCGAGTAAAACGGCCTTCCAGACTGTCGCGTTCTCCCTCTCTACCTGCCCGTTACCCCTGGGGTTGTAGCTGGTAGTCCTACTCGAGGCTATGCCCTTGGAGAGCAGGTACTGACGCAGCTCATCACTCATGAATGAGGATCCCCGGTCGCTGTGGATGTAGTTAGGGTAACCGAACAGGGTGAAGAGGCCGTGCAGGGCCTTGACGACCGTGGTTGAGGTCATGTCCGAGCAGGGAATGGCAAAAGGGAATCAGGAGTACTCATCTATAATGTTGAGGAAATAGATGTTGCGGTCAGAAGAAGGAAGGGGCCCTTTGAAATCGACGCTGAGGCGTTCAAAGGGGCGGGTGGCTTTGATGAGGTTTGCCCTGTCCGGCCGATAGAAGTGCGGCTTACACTCTGCGCAGACCGGGCAGTGTCTGGTTATAGACTGGACGTCCTCAACAGAATAGGGCAGGTTACGGGCCTTAATAAAATGGTAGAGCCTGGTGACCACCGGGTGACAGAGGTCATTGTGAAGAGTCTGTAGTTGGTTCACCTGCGCGCTGGCACATGTTCCGCGAGACAGAGCGTCCGGAGGCTCATTGAGCTTCCCGGGCCGATATAAGATATCATAATTGTAGGTGGAGAGCTCAATCCTCCATCTCAGTATCTTATCATTCTTAATCTTGCCCCTCAGCGCATTGTTGAACATGAAAGCCACCGAACGTTGGTCCGTGAGCAAGGTGAACCGTCGGCCAGCTAGGTAGTGGCGCCAGTGTCGCACTGCTTCGACGATGGCCTGAGCCTCCTTCTCAACAGAGGAGTGTCGAATTTCGAAGCCTTGAAGGGTTCGTGAGAAGAAGGCTACGCGTCTGCCCGCCTGGTTAAGGGTGGCGGCCAGGGTGAAGTCAGACACATCACTCTCCACCTGGAAGGGGATTGACTCGTCCACAGCATACATCGTGGCCTTCGCGATGTCCGCTTTGATGCGGTTGAAGGCCGAGCGGGCCTCTCCCAACAGGGGAAAAAGGGTGGATTTGATAAGCGGACGGGCCTTATCCGCGTACTTAGGGACCCACTGGGCGTAGTGTGAGAAGAAGCCCAGGCATCTCCTCAGTGCTTTAAGATTGATGGGAAGGGGAAGTTCCATGAGGAGGCACATGCGGTCAGGATCGGGGCCGATGACCCCGTTCTCCACTACATACCCCAGGATGGTGAGGCGGTGAGTGCGGAAGACACACTTCTCCTTATGGTAGGTCAGATTTAGGAGAGCGGCCGTACGAAGGAATTTATTAAGGTTGGCGTCGTGGTCCTGCTGATCATGGCCGCAGATGGTGACGTTATCCAGGTATGGGAAGGTGGCCCGCAGCCCGTTCTGGTCCACCATTCGGTCCATTTCACGCTGGAAGACCGAGACCCCATTGATGACTCTGAAGGGAACCCTAAGAAAGTGGTAGAGGCGGCCATCCGCCTCGAAAGCCGTATATTTGCGGTCCTCCGGGCGGATGGGGAGCTGGTGGTAGGCCGATTTGAGGTCAATCGTGGAGAACACCCGGTATTGCGCAATCCGATTGACCATGTTGGATATGCGCGGAAGGGGATACGCATCCAGCTGCGTGTACCGGTTGATGGTCTGACTGTAATCGATGACCATCCGGTGTTTCTCCCCAGTTTTGACCACTACCACCTGCGCTCTCCAGGGGCTGGTGCTAGCCTCAATGATCCCTTCCTTCAGGAGTCGCTGGACCTTGGACCTAGTGAAGGTCCTGTCCCCCGCACTGTACCGTCTGCTCTTAGTGGCAATGGGCTTACACTCGGGGGTGAGGTGTTCGAATAGCGGTGGAGGTGTGACTTGGAGGGTTGAAAGGCCGCAAGTGGTGCGCGGTGGGCAGTCTAGGAACTGTGGGTTGCAGACAGAGATCGGAGGAAGAGGCCCGTTGTACTGCAACGTGACACTCCTAAGATGGGTCATGAAATCGAGCCCTAGGAGTACTGGAGCGCAGAGGTGTGGCAGCACCAGGAGCTTAAAATTTGCGTACTCGGTCTCCCGAACCGTAAGGGTCACCACACAATACCCGAGGACATCCACCGAGCGGGACTTTGAGGCCAAGGAAATGGTTTGCTTGACTGGCCGCACCGAAAGGGTGTAGCGGCGCACAGTATTGGGGTGGATGAAGCTCTCCGTACTCCCGCAGTCAAACAAACAATTTCCCACGTGGCCGTTTACTTGGATGTCCATCATGGACCTGGCGAGCTGATGCGGACGAGACTGGTCTAGCTGGACCGCTGCCACCGTGGATCCCGGAGAATCATCGATCGACGTCCAAAATGGCGGCTCCCTTGTCTCGCATGCGACCGACGGCGTCCAACATGGCGGCTCCCTTGACTCACACGCGGCTGATGGCGTTTGGATTTTCGGTTCCCTCGGGTCGCACGCTGCGCTGTTTGGCTTCGAGGCCGACTTTGCCCTGCAGACTTTAGCGTAGTGGCCTTTCTTTCCGCACCCTGAGCAGAACACCTCCCTTGCCGGGCAGCATTGTCGGGGGTGCTTCCCTAGACCGCAAAAATAGCACTTTGGGCCTGCAACAGCCGCAGCAGTTGAGTCGTTGGTAGGGCGCTGTGTGGCGTAGGTCTGTGGCCCTCCTGGGTACTGGGATGGTAGTGACCGTGAGGCCCACGATGTCGCGTGATCGGGTGCGTACGCCTCGAGATTACGGGATGCCACTTCTAGGGATTCAGCGAGTGTCACAGTTTTTGGTAGATCTAGCCCACCTTGCTCTAGCAGGCGCTGTTGAATATAGTTGGATGCGATGCCCGTAACGTAGGCATCGCGGATTAAGTCCTCCATATACGGCGCAGCGGATACAGCCTTGCAGTTACACGCCCTGCCGAGCGCACGTAGTTTGCGGAGAAACTGTGCGTTTGATTCTCCCGGCCGCTGTTTTCGGGTAGCCAGAAGGTGCCTGACATAGACTTCGTTTGTCTGTTGGCTGTATTGGCTCTTTAGGAGCGCTAGCGCATGCACGTACGTCTTTGCATCACAGATGGTAGCATAAACTGCGTCGCTTACCCAGGCGTGGAGCACATGCAGCTTGTCTGAATCAGACCGGACGGCAGTGGAGGCTCCGAGGAAGGCTTTGAAGCACTTCAGCCAGTGATTGAAGCTGTTGGCAGCTCCCACAGCTTGTGGATCCAGGTTTAAAGTATCGGGCTTTAGAAGTTGCTCCATTCTTTTTTTTTCTCTTTGCGAATAAAATTGATGCACTATCAATTACGATACGAGGACTCCAGTGAGTGAGTGAAATAACAGGCTTTTATTCGCAAAGAACAGGAGCACACCCTTGTAGCTGACCTGGCCCAGACTGAGGCGAGGAGGAGGAACCATCACCTTTATACCTCGCTCTGGTGGAAAGGGAGGAGTCTCAGGTGGAAAGGGCGGAGTCTCGGGCCAGGTGCAGCATGGGTGTGTCCAGGCATACACATGTAGTTACAGTGGGTCACCACAGGAAAGAATTCCATATGCTTGCTCACCTTCTCCACTTGTCCTTTCACCTTCAAGATCTCTCATTTCGCCTCTGATAGGCCCACCATTAAAGCTGTCAGAGCAGCAAACAGAATAGTGAAAAAGGGGAGATTGGAAGAGCAGTGAACGCCAGCAACTGTGAGTTTTTGGAGATAGAGAGAGAGAGATTGTGCAAAGCATGGGCTCACCACATGTTTCTCTGGCTCCGGTCACTCCGCCCGCCCCTCCCCCGCCCCCCCACCCCCGCCTTGGGTTCCTAGTGCTTTGACCCAACTCCAGCCCCTTTGAGCTGGCTGCGGCCTCTTTCCCCCAGCTCTTCACGCATCCCTCCCAATTCTTCTCATGTCCTCTGAGCTTTCCGCTACCCCAGCTTTGGCACTCCTCCTGATGGGCACCCACATTCAGGTGCTGCTAGGCCTCAGACCTTGCTCCAGATCTCTCCTCGGCACTCATCTCACCTGTCCCTCACACCCACCCACCCTCGCAGATTTAGTGAGTGAGTGTGTGTGAGGATGGGTGGATGAGAGGGTGGGGGAGAGGTGAGGATGACAGGATGTGGGCGAAAGGGTGAGGGCGAGAGTAGCTGAGATTGGGTGAAAGGGTGAGAATAGGTAAGAGGGGCTAAGAAGGATGAGAGAAGGTGAAGAATTGAAATGTGATCCCCCTCCCTCCCCACACAAGAATGCTGGACAAGCCTGGTATAAGAGATGGGCAAGGCAACGACATCAAAATCAGATCAGCCATGACCTTATCAAATGGAAGAGCAGGCTTAAGGAGACAAATAGCCTTCTCCTGTTCCTAATTTCTATGTTTAATTATAGTACGTCTGTTTCCACCGTCCTTTCAGATTGTTCATTCCTGGTCATAAAAATTCACTGCATAATAAAAATTTGCTCATCTCGCTCAGGTTCTTTTGCTAATCACCTTAATTTGGCATCCTCAGGCGACAGATGTTCTTGACCTCACCCACAACTGCGATTCTCCATACCTACTACAATGAACAGAGATTTGGCTGAGTGCCAAATTCTCAATTTTCGCTATCAGCGGTGGTGGGGCAGGAACAATCGGAAAATTCAGGCCATGATTTGGCAATTTTAATGAGACAGAGCAAACTACCTAAAAATGCATGGTCACTTTCCAAGGGGAAGGTGAAAAACAAATAATTCACCTCAGAGGGAGAGCAAGAGAGAGACATTTCCTATAATTCAGAGACCTATCAAAATTCCTCACTGTCTAAAGAAGAGATGTTGAAATACAAAGTGCTGGATATTGAACCAACCCACCCAAAATCCCTTGGAAATACGCAATGATTGAAGTAAACAGGGCAGGTCACTGCAGAGAAATTGAAAAAATGCCTTCAGTGGAGGAAATGGGTTGAAAGCTGGCCTCTCTTCTGTTATCCCCTTTGGAATTATCCAGTTCAAAAGCCAACTTTACCAGCAAACCCTGATCTCGTAATAATTACCAAATCTTCCACGTTTGACTGCATCCACGAAACCAGCTAATTTAATTCGGCCACAACATTTAACATCTGTGCCTCAAGGACAATCAAAGGATGCTTGACCATGTATTCCTTTAACATTTGTTATTGGACTCTAACGTGCGTGTGTATTTGTGTGTGTGCATGTGCGTGTATCCAAATGATGGCATGAGGGCCAAATGTTTGCCGTTGTGTTTTTGTTCTCTTCTAAGATTTAGAGGCTATTATATTTTCTCTTTCTTTAACCCAATCTTGTTTGATAGCCCCATATTGCCCAAAGTTCAAATAGTTGAATACATATCGATTTGAAAAAAGCATCTCCTCATGAAAAAGAATCTTAAACCTTTGTCGTAACCAACTGTAGAGAAGTCGGTTCAACCCTTCTCACCTGGTCGTAACACACTGTAACCAGTTTCTGTGTATTTACTCTATCAAAACCCCCTATCAAGGAGAATTTCACAAATGACATCTGTTTTTCTTCAAAATGAAATGTTAATGCAATGATAATTTTCTTAATGACTTTGCAGCAATGCATGGAAACTGGTCATTAATCTCAATACATACATCTGCTGAATAATAACGTTATTTTTTTTCAGTTTCCAAGGGTTAAATGCATTTGATTGACTAATAGGAAATGCAAGATAAGATTTGATTTCAAAATGAAGGGACTGTGCTGTGAGCTGTGCCTTTCACATTCTGGAGTCTTCTGACAAATAGCCAGCAGGCAATTCATCATGAGTGCAATTACAATCCATATAATATTTGTCCTTGTCTGCTTATGCATATAGCATCATAGTCTAGAAACCAAACTGTGTGAAATTAGTGCAGGAATACTCCTGCATTTATGCCAAATGGCTTTGTCCACTGTTTTAATGGTGGTCATTAGCCTGTCACCATTGAGATTGTGGACAAAGTGACCTTCGATAAACAAAATAATATTCGTGCAGTAATATCATCATCGAGGGATGAGCAAAAATGTTGGCCTAGCCAACAGCACTCACGTCTGTGAATAATTTTTAAGAAATAAAATATAACTCATACATAATCAAAGCAGAAGGAGGCCATTTGGCCCATCAAGCCTGCACTGGCAACTCCTACCAAGGGCCTATTCCCCATAACCCCATATATTTACCCTGCTAATCCCCTGATACTGAGGGACAACTTAGCACAGTGAATCAACCTAACCCGCACAACTTTGGTGTGTGGGAGGAAACCAGAGCACTCGGAGGAAATCCACACAGACACGGGGAGAACGTGCAGACTCCGCACAGTCACCTGAGGCCGGAATTGATCCCGGGTCCCGTGAGGCAGCAGTGCTAACCACTGTGCCATCATGCCACAGAGTCAGGCAAAGAAGCAGATAATTTTGGCAATATTTCTGGCTAATGTTATTAAACATTGTAGCTAAATTATAGATTGCTTGCCAACTTCAAAACTACTTAATGATTGCACCTAGTTAGTCTTCAGAAGAAATTTCCGTAACTTAAAAAATTACAATTGTTTAATATGTAGCTTTCTATGATCAGTGAGAAGGTACACTTAATGAAGGTACGCATTAAACTTTAATTTAAATATGCCTTTTCAATCTCTTGATTACTGCATAGAAGATAACAATTGTGATTAGTTTAGTCTATCCTTTTCCCTAATTATTAGATTAATTGGTGATTTTCTACGTTTGTCGTAAAGGTTTGCTTTGAAATTAATTCAGAGAACAAGAAGCAAGACGCAGCACTGACACCTCAAGTAGTTTTAATAACACTAATTTTTTCTATGGAGCAATGATATCACACAAATATTATCACCAGCAGGATGATTCCACATTTATATTCATTTTTCTGGTAATTATAATAATATTCATCTATTCATTTGCCCACCTCATTGTTGAATTTTCATTAATTTCTATTCGATTTGCCATTTAAAAAAAAAATCCAGATATCCTTTATATAATTAGACATCCTGGACATTAAATTCCTGCAGTTCAAACTCTTTGCCAACACTTCTGGCTTGTGTTCATAGCAAAATGGTGCACAGTAACAGGCCGACACATTAAAGAGGTTACTTCATATGATTCCCCTCCTCTCCCTTCCACCATTTTAAAGGGATCATTCCCTCCATGACGCCTTAGTCCACCCTATCATCATACATAAAACCCCTTCCCTTCTTGCTGCATTGTTCCATGAAAAAGCAGGAAATGCAAGCCCAGCACTTTCATAACCTCCCGTCCCATCACCCAGAAATCTGAACACTTCTTTCTGGTGAACCAGCAGTTTACTAGTACTTCTTTTAATTTAGCGTTCTGTTTTACAAGCCTGACCCTGATCACCTAGTCACCTGCCATTTTAATTCTCTGACCATTACCATTCTAACCTCTCTGTCCTTGGCCTTACACAATTCTGATGAGGCTCAATGGAAGCTGGAGGAACAGCACCTCATTTTGTGAAGAGGACAGAGCCGGTTTTAGCAGCTGGCAGGATTTTACGGCAGCCGGATTTCCAGCCTCTCCGGGAGAGGTTCTCTCTGGTGAGGAAAACACCTGCTCCCCATGAACGGGGAACAGTCATGTTGGCCTCACCAGTGAGACTGGAGAGGCCGAGGGCAAGGCAGGGGTGCCCCTAGGGCAATGCCAGTCTAGCACCTGGGCAATGCCCACTGAGCACCTGGGCAATGCCCACTGGGCAGTGCCAGGGGTGGGGCCAATGGGGCAGAAGCCAGTGGATGGGTATGGCCTGTGGGGGCAGTGGCAGGGGCAGGGCCTGTAGATGGGCAGGGCCTGTGTGGGTGGGGCTAATGCAGGTGGTGTCTTTATAGGAGGGCCAGGTCTTTTGGGGGAGAGGCCAATGGGGTGGTGTTTTTGGGGGAGGGGCTGATGGGACGGGGCCTGTGGGGTGAGTAAGGCCGGTGTCACACTTGCTTGTGATTAGTGGGGGTGAGCAGTGGGGCTATGATCAGTGAGGGAGGGCAGTGGGGCTGAGATTGGTTGAGGCGGCAGGGTGGATGGCATGGGCGGCATCTCGGGCCGTGGACCCCTGTGATTGCGGGGGGGTTTGAGGCTGGCTGCAGTAGCTCTCTTTGTCTGTCAGACCCCTGCTACTGGTAATGCGCATGTGCAGCATCAGAAGTCTGCACATACACAATGCCTCCCTCTCCGAGCTGTCTGGTGTGTTAAGCGCAACCCACAGCCTCGCTGGCCAGTAACAGACTCATCCAAAATTTTAAAGACAGAGTGCATAAGATTGAGCCTGAAAATCTAAAAAGCGATCTGGAACTCTCCCAGTTTGACGCCCGCCCGATAATTAGAAAAAATCTCATAAAACTCTGCCCTTTGTCTCTCAGGCTCGAGCTAAAGGTGATCATTCAGAACTGTGATTTATATTATAATTTGTATTTCTCATTTAATGTACTTCCTTGACGTAAATAAGTGGGCAAAGTTTAATAATTTCACACCTAGTGGGTTGAGGTGTGGATGCCAAGATGCTTACTGCTTCCTCAATATATTTTTGTTCATGGTTTAGCAATCAGAGAGATTGCAATCATCACTCCACAGTCTATCCAGCCACAAATATTAATATTTCAAATAAACTGTTCCAATCACCAAGCAACCATTTGACATAAATTAGATTCCGAGCAAAACATTGAAACAGACAAGAAAAATGCAGATCAGATGATTATTGTCAATTGAATACAGTGCCATGGCCCATTTGCGTGTTGCCGGTTATGTGAATTGACCACCATTGCTACAAAACCAGGGGAGAAATAAAGAGTCATAGAGGCTTACATCACAGAAAAAGGCCAATTAGCTCATCTTATTTCCATTCGCCCAGTGACCCTGGGGGCGGCACGGTGGCACGGTGGCACAGTGGTTAACACTGCTGCCTCACAGCGCCAGGGACCCGAGTTCGATTCCCCAGCTTGGTTCACTGTCTGTGTGAAGTTTGCACATTCTCTGCATGGGTTTCCTCCGGGTGTTCCGGTTTCCTCCCACAGTCCAAAGATATGCAGGTTAGGTTGACTGACCATGGTAAATTCTCCCTCAGTGTACCCAAACCAGGCACCATATTGTGATAATGAGGGGATTTTCACAGTAACTTCATTGCAGTGTGAATGTAAGCCTACTTGCGACGAATAAATGAACCTTAACTTTAATGCTATACTGGAAGAGTACCATTCTCCCAAAGCCTCATCTGCTTAAAATTAATGTGAAAATCAGATATTTCCTCATTATCAGACATTGCATTAAATAACCATTCAGAAAATGATGGCACAGTGGTTAGCATTGCTGCCTCACAGCACCAGGGCCCCGGTAATAATTTCGGCCTTGGGTCATTGTCTGTGTGGAGTTTGCATGTTCTCCCCGTATCTGCATGTGTTTGCTCCAGGTGCTCCGGCTTCCTCCCACAGTCCAAAGATGTACGGGTGAGGTTGGTTCACCATGTTAAGTTGCCCCTTAGTGTCAGGGAGATTAGCAGAGGAAATATGTGGGGTTACGGGGATAGGGCCTGTGTAGGACTGTTATCCAGTGCAGGCCTGATGGGCCGAATGGCCTCCTTCTGCACTACATTAAAAAAAACGAAAGAAAGACTTGCATTTATTTAGCACAATCTTAGTGCTTCCCAGCCAATAAAGCATTTAAGGAGCCGAGTCATTGAGCTGACATTGGAAATTGAGCAGCCAATTTGTACACACCAATTTCCCAGCAATAACAGCGCAATAATGTTCAGGTGTTGCTTGAAAGATAAATATTAGCTAGGCATAGTGCCAAGGAATCTTTTATGTCTACTTGAGAGAGTGGACAGGGCCTCAGTTCCATATCTCATCTGAGAGGTAGCATCCTCTCAGTACCTCACTGGAGTGTCTGCATTCTGTGCTCAAGTTTCCAGATTGGGGTTTGAACCCACTGCTTTTCCGATTTTGAGAGAAGAGAGCTTGCCTTTACAATAAGTCCATTTTTAGCTTAAAATGTGCAATATTAACTTTCCGTGAAAGGAATTTTATTTCTGAAATGTTGAAAAACAGTTATTCCTGTAATAAGAATGGCATCACATTTCTCCAATTTGAGGGACATCCAAACCATAAAAATATAATACTGATCATTCTCCAGACTCGCAAGCAACCGCTGCCAGCGAAGATGAAGAATCTGACGCTCAGCCAAATCTCCGTTCATAGAAGCAGGACTGGAGAATCCCAGAGTGGGTGAGGTTGGAGAATCCGGCCTTGTGTGTCTGGCCAAACAGAGTGCTATTTGTCCATACAAATTGATGCTGTGAAAGCCAGTCATTCTCAATACTATGGTCCTTAAATCCTTTTTTAGGTAATTCTTTGCATTCACTAACAAGCAAACCTCCTGATGATTGTAAATGCGATGGCTTCCTTTCCTATTTTAAGGAAAAGGCAGAAAGTTCTACCTTGGGATATTCCATTTTTCTTTGCTGATCTCTGATGCATCATTCACACCTCTTTTCCCATATGCTTGCAAATGACTAGCTGTAGGGAAGACACAAAAGAACAAGGGAAAATATAAAATAAAAAATCCGAACATCTCAATAGTAATGGCTTTACAGTGAAAAGTGGCAGTATTTGAAGAATGGGCTGGTTATTTTTAGTAACAAATTGACAACGTTCAAACGAGAATATAAAATTCCAGCGCTCTTTGCTTGTTCTTTGCCAATTGAACCGTTTCGTCAAAAGGTTGGTAAAATAAAGTAAGCGATAATTGTATTGAGCAATAATATTTTCCTCCTATCGGGCTGGAGACACTTAAAACTAGCTGGAAACACTGACATTTATCACCAAGAAAAGCACTGGAAATAAATAATCCAGTCTGTATCTTGACATTTAATTCAAATTGATCCAGTGAAAATGCATCAAAATTATAGCCGAACTTATGTAGTCAACTTATGTAAAAACCCTCATGTCCATGCAATTTTCCTCCAATTAGGTCAATGGTGGTCATGTACTCAGTGCTCCAGGATGTACCCATACCGGCAGAGTGACAGTTCAACCTTGATAGATTACTCAGCAATAGTCTCGATGGTTCACATTCTTTATCCAATTCTGCCTATTTTCTTGAACAAACATAACTGCATTAATTACAGGAGAATGTCCGTAGTTTCCTGTCCACCCCATCCTGTTCATCTTCTTCAGTGGTTTCACAAAGCACCAAGAGGAGAAGCGATGGCCTAGTGGTATTAATCCAGACACTCAGCTCATGTTCTGGGGAACCGGGTTCAAATCCCGCCATGGCAGATGATGGAATTTGAATTCAATAAAAATTGACAGGAATTAAGAATCGACTGATGACCATGAAACCATTGTCGACTGTTGTAAAAACCCAACTGATTCACTAATGTCCTTTTGGGAAGGAAATCTGCCATCCTTACCTGGTCTGACATAAATATTGCTCCAGAACCACAACAATGTGGATGACTCTCAACTGCCCAATGAAATGGCCTGGCAAGCCACTCAGTTGTCACCACAACCACAAGGGCAACTAGGGATGGGCGATGAATGCTGGCCAGCCAGCAACGCCCATGAATGAATAAATAAAAAAAACCAAGAATGGTAAAAGTTAATACTGATTGCACCCATTGTTTGGCTTTACAGCAATCCAGAAAATATGAGATCAGTTTGATCTCCTCCATTTGTTAGCAGGAACAGGACAAAGACAAAACTCCAAACAAATACTTTCTGCAATTTCCCACCCAAGGTCTCCCCCTGTCAGTTTCATGTAAAGCTTGAAATAGAGAGCCAGTGGCTCCACCAGAAACAAATAGAGGAGACTCATCGTACTTCCAAAACCATGTTCCTCCATGATCATCCTCATCACTGGTGCCCCACAAGGCTGTGTTCTCACCCCCTTATTATACTTCTTATACACCTATGACTGTGTGGCCAAACTCCCCAATGTGTAATCCTCCAATGTCATTTCAGCCCTCCAGTACACCATGGCTCGTATCATTTCTGCACACTGACACCAAACAACAAACCACTTGAAGGGATCAAGGAAGGCTGCAAGGAGAAAATTGATTTGGGAAAGATTTTTTGATAGTAGCAATGATTCTGTTGGGCAGAACATTAAGCAATAAATAACTGGAGCTTGTAGCAATTTTCACCAGATTCCCTATCTCTTTCCTACACTGTGTCTCATCGTTGTTTGAGATCCGACCCACTACAGTACTGTCATCAGCAAACTTGAAAATCGAGTTGGAGGGGAGTTTGGCCACACAGTCATAGGTGTATAAGAAGTATAATAAGGGGGTGAGAACACAGCCTTGTGGGGCACCAGTGATGAGGATGATCATGGAGGAGGCATTGTTGCCTATCCTTACTGACTGCAGTCTGTGAGTTAGGGAGTTCAGGATCCAATCGCAGAGGGAGGAGCTGAGGGCCATGGGGTTTGGAGATAAGTTTCGTAGGAATAATGGTGTTGAAAGCTGAGCTGTAGTCGATAAACGGGAGTCTAACATTATAGCCTTGTTATCTTGGTGTTCCGTGGTTGAGTGCAGGGCCCAGGTGATAGAGTCGGCTGTGGACCTGTAGTGGATCCAGGCAATCTGGGAGGCTGGAATTGATTCTTGTCATGATTAATCTTTCAAAACACTTCATTATGATGTATGACAGACCCACCGGGCGATAGATATTAAGGCACACTGCCTGGCTTTTCTTTGGTACCGAGATGATGGTTGTCTTCTTGAAGCAGAAAGGGAGCTCAGATTGTTGTAAAGAGAGGATGAAGATGTCTGCGAATACTCCCGCCAACTGGTCCGCACAGGATCTGAGTGCTCATCCATGTATCCCATCTGGGCCAGTCACTTTCCTTGGGTTGACCTTTGAGAAGACTGCTCTGACGTCTGCATTGGTGACCTCAGACACAGATTCATCCAAGGCTCCCGTGTGGAGGGCATGCTCTTGCTGACCCCTTGCCCAAGACGGGCATAGAATGCTTTGAACTCATTGAGGAGGGGTGCACTGGTGCCGGCGATTTTGCATGCCTTGGGACTCTGGCTTGGTCTGGGGCTGTCTTTTGGTCTTTTTTATGGATCACCTTTGATTGTATATGGCTTTCTTGCATAGGTCAGGGTTACCTGACTTGAATGCCTCAAACCTGGAATTCAGCAAGCAGTGGATATCCTTATTCATCCATATCAAACTGGCAAAGTTAATCCAGAAGCTGAGCTTGTCGAATGCTTTTGCTTCAATATCCTAGAACAATACATTGTGGAACCAATTAGGAATAATGCTTTTTTTTATCTGTGTAATGAGCCAAGGTCAATTAGTAACCATGTGGTAAAAGATCCGCTGGGGGAAAAAGTGATCAAAATACAGATTAATTTAAGAGTGACGTATTCAAACATTGCCAATTACATAGATATGAAGGGAAAGTTGGGTAATGTTAATGATGTAACTAGACTAAAAGATACGACATCAATTAAACAGTGAAACACATTTAATGGAATTATTCAGACTGTTCCATAAAATACATTCTATCAAAAAACAAAAACATAATGATGAAGTTTTGTCCATCTTGTACGAAGGAAGTTAAGGATATCATTAATTTAACAAAAGAGGTGTATGATGTTGCAAAGGACAGTAGTAAGCCTGAGGATTGGGAGAATTTTAGAAACTTGCAATAGGCAAACAAAACAAAACAAAGAAGAATAGGATCTGGAAGTAAATAAGTCAGGAATATAAAAATACATTTTGCAAGTACATTAAAAAAGGGGAGAATAGTTAAAGTAAATATTGGTTGGTCATTTAAAATTTATTTATTAGTGTCACAAGTAGGCTTATATTAACAAGTTACTGTGAAACCCCCCTAGTCGCCACACTCTGGCACCTGTTTGGGTACACGGAGGGAGAATTTAGCACAGCCAATGCACCTGACCAACACATCTTTCGGACTGTGGGAAGAAACTGGAGCACCCAGAGGAAACCCATGCAGACACGGGGAGAATATTGTGATGTTAACGTGCCTTTAAGGTATTTTCTTTAAAATCATGCTCTCTGCAGCTCACAGCTGATGTCATTGTTGCTGGGCTGTCTATGAGGTGTCCTTTTATTGCTCCTCAAGCGACTTAAATGGAGGCCTCAGGTACTTTCTGAGATTATTTTTATGACCCTGCATTGTTAAGAGGAAAACTGGCTGGCAGGTCATGTGACAGGAGCGCTTTCATTTTCAATTCTGAGCTCCAGGATTTTTAGAAGGGACAGAAGGAACACAAATGAAAAACCAAAAATAGAGACTAATCAAGGGCTAATATATGTGAGGAACTTTAATTACTTTTGGCATGAAAATATATTAGAGAAATTTAAGACACTGAAGGCCAAGACATCCCCAGGGTGCCCTACATCCTAGAGTTCTAAAAGAGGAACTGCAGAGAAAGTGGTTGCACTAGTCATTCCCCTAGATTCTAGGACAGCTTCAGCAAATTGGAAGTTAGCAAATTTAACGCCATTATCCAAGAAAGGAGGGAATGCCAAAACGGGGAACTACAGTCCAGTAGCTCTGACATCAATCATTGGGAAAAGGTTGGAATCTATTATTAAGGAAGCCTAAACAATGAAATTACAACATTGTAGTATGATCAGGTAAAGTCAACTTGGTTTTACGCAATGGAAATCATGTTTGACAAATATTTATCAGATTTATTTTGAGAATGTAACAAGCATGATAGATAAAAGGAAGCCATTGATTTTCAAAAGGCATCCAAGATGCCACACACAAGCTTACATTGTAACGAGACCCATGGTGTTGTGGGCAATATATTAGCATGAAAGGTGGATTGATTAATGGACAGAAAACAGAGACTAAAAGATAAATGGAGCATTTTCAGGTTGACAGGCTATGAGTATTGGAAAGTAGCAATCTATATTAATGATTTAGACAAAGAGACTGAGTGTAATGTCTCCAAGTTTGCTGATCATACAAAACTAAGTTGGAATGTAAGCTGTGAAGAGGACACAAATGGACAACAAGGTGGCACATTGAGTATAACGTGGGGAAGTGTGAGGTTATTCAATTTGGTATTAAGACTGGAAACGCAGATTCTTTTTAAAAAAGCATGAAACTTTTAAAAATTGGTGTCCAAAGAGACTTGGGTACACTCATCCAAAAGCACAGGAAGTTAGTAATGAAATAGAGCAAGCTGTTTTGGTAAATGACATGTTGACCTTTATTGCAAGTGGATTGGAGTACAAAAATAAGGAAGTCTTGCTACAGTCATATTGGGCTTTGTTGAGACTGCACCTGGAGTACTGTACGCTGTTTTGGTCACCTTATTTATTGAAACACGTACTTGTCTTGGGGCGGTACAATGGAAGTTCACTAGGTTGGTGCTTGGGATGAGAGAGAGCATTCCTATGATGAGGGATTGAGTTCATTGAGCTTATAATTTCGAGAGATCAGATGAATGGGAGGCAATCTCCCTGGAACATATGTGATTATCAATTATTTTGACAGACACTGAGAAGTTATTTCCCCTGGCTGGGGAGTTTAGATGTGGAGATGCCGGCGTTGGACTGGGGTAAACACAGTAAGAGTTTTAACAACACCAGGTTAAAGTCCAACAGGTTTATTTGGTAGCAAATGCCATAAGCTTTCGGAGCGCTGCTCCTTCATCAGATGGAGCAGATTTCCACTCCATCTGATGAAGGAGCAGCGCTCCGAAAGCTAATGGCATTTGCTACCAAATAAACCTGTTGGACTTTAACTTGGTGTTGTTAAAACTCTTACTGGGGAGTTTAGACCATAGGACCACAGTATTAGTGTATTATTTTGTATCATTTAGGACTCAGATGAGAAGAATGTCTTCACTCAGAAGGTTGTGAATCTTGAGAATTCTCTACCCCAGAGGTTATGCATTTTCCATCATTGAATATATTCAAAGCTGATGTAAGTAGATTGAATTTGGTCTTTCAGGCATAAGGGAAGCTGGCAAGTGAATAGAGTTGATCCAGAAGATCAACCATCATTGTGTTGAATGATAGAGCAGGCTTGAAGGCATGTTTACTTCGACTTTTATTTTTTATGCTCTTATGTTCGACCTTTCGTGCTCCTTCCCAATATCCCCACAAAATTCCCTCCTACTACAAATCTCCTCTGCTATGGTATTCTGCAAGCTCAGCTCTGTGGGATTTTTTTTTTCAATCATTGGACCTGGGTATCCCTGACTGGCCAGAATTTATTGCCAATCTGTAGTTGCCATTGAGAAGGTGGTGGTGACCTGCCTTCTTGAAACACTGCAGTCCACGTGCCAGTAAGGAGGGAATTCCAGGATTTTGACCCAGCGACTGCAAAGGAACAGCAATACATTTCCAAGTCAGGATGATGAGTGGCTTAGAGGGGAACTCCCAGGTGGTGGTGTTCCCATGTGCCTGCTGCCCTTGTCCTTCTAGATAGAAGTGGTCATGGGTTTGGAAGGTGTTCTCTAAGGATCTTTGGTGAACTGCTGCAGTGCATCTTGTAGATAGTACATACTGCTCCTACTGAGTGTCAGTGGTGGAGTGAGTGGATGTTTGTGGATGTGGTGCCAATCAAGCAGACTGCGTTGTCCTGGATGGTGAGTGTTGTGGGAGGTGCACCCATCCAGGCAAGTGGAGAGTATTCCATCACACTCCTGACTTGAACCTTGTAGATAGTGAGGAGTCAGGAGGTGAGTTACTTGCCACAGTATTCCAAGCCTCTGAGCTTCTCTTGTAGCCATTGTGTTTATGTGGTGAGTCCAATTGAGTTTCTGTCAATGATAACCACAGGGATGTTGACAGTGCGGGATTCAGTGATGGTAACACTATTGAATGACAAGGGGCAGTGGTTAGATTGTGTCTTATTGGTGATGGTCATTGCCTGGCATTTGTGTGGCGTGAACGTTACTTGCCACTTGTTAACCCAAGCCTGGATATTGCCCAGATCATGTTGCATTTGAACATGAACTGTTTCAGTGTCTGAGGAGTCGCAAATGGTGCTGAACATTATGCAATCATCGGTGAACATCCCCACTTCTGACCTAATGATGGAGGAAAGGTCATTGATGAAGCAGCTGAAGATGGTTGGACCTGGGACACTACCCTGAGGGTCTCATGCAGAGATGTCCTGGAGCTCAGATGACTGACGCCCCCCCCCACCCGCCCCCCTCCTCCAACAACCAGTTTCCTCTGTGCCAGGCATGACTCCAACCAACAGAGAGTTGGCAAAGAGATGTCCTCCCACCAGCAGCGAACAGCCCATCAGTGCTTGAGTAGACTGGTAACTTGCAGCTCCATGACAATGAGACCTCACCATGAAACCCACTTAGACGCTTTTACAAGCAGTGGTGGCTTCACCTCACCATTCACCCTATGGATGCGGCACACCAAATTCATCCCTGATACTTCAATCTTGGACCCCCGGTGCTTCCCATACATACAAAATTAATGTTTATTTGACCCTTTGGTCCAGACTTTTGTTTTTGTATTCTGACGTGTCAAGTAATGTGTAATTCAAAGATCTTCAGAGAAAAACATGACCTTGCAAGAAGAAAAGTATCTCGGCTTCGTGGAAAAATATGAGCAGGATTTACTGCGCAACCCGCAGTGGAGACTGCCTGCCATTGGCCGGCAGTGGGATCTTCCGCTCCCACCATTATCAATGGGGTTTCCTGTTGAATGCGCCTCTCACCACTGGGAAACCTGCGAAGAGGGTGCGCTGTCGGCGGGACCAGAAGACCCCGCCAGGAAGAATGGCCGGAAAGTTCTTCAGAGTTTCATCGTACTGGTAGCTACCACTCCTGTCTTGATGAATGATTATACAGCTGTCAGAAGATCAATGCTTTGGTGATTTAACAGCTGAACATCTGGGAGCTTCCCCAGCAAAAAGGTGCTGGGATGTCTGAAACTCCATGTAATATTCTGTGTCGTAATTCTAAACTCCTCAATGAAATGAAATTATCTTGTGTCAGATGAGAGACTGAGTAGAAACCGTTATTTGCATTGTTCCATCAAAAACTGCTTCCCATTGCAAAATTTTAATAAGCGTGATGATAATGTCCCTTCAAATTGCTCATCGAGAAAAATAATACACCATATTGATAGGAGGATCTGAGTATACATGATAAATATTTATTTGAAATAAATCTTACAAGGCCTGACTGTGGTCAGCATTACACAACACTTTTACGCACATTTCTCTGCTAATAGAATATTTTATCTTCCTAAGAAGAATGGTTCAGCCTAATTAAAGTCACGTATCAGCCAACAAGTGCTGAAGATAAACTACTGTCATTGCTTGTTGTTAAGCTGTTAAACAAACTGAAAACCGCCATCCTTGTCTTATTCAGTGTTATATTTAGCACGGATATACTACATCAGTTTGAATGGTGAATGTTACAGATGGGAAAAATATCATAGCTATGTGTCAAAGGTCAAAGACTTTCACTTTTTTACTGCATTAATTATTAACTTCATTCATTGGACAAGGTGTAATACTTTTGACTTGACTTGATTTATTATTGTCACATGTATTAACATACAGTGAAAAGTATTGTTTCTTGCGTGCTATACAGACAGAGCATACCATTCATAGAGAAGGAAACCAGAGAATGCAGAATGTAGAAAAGAGTTAGAATGAAGTTTGAGAGGCATCGAACGAGAGTAAAAGATAGAATTAGAAGGTATGTTGGGCACAGCTTGCAAGAAGTTGCCTTGCTCCAGTGCCATCTTGGGATAAAAGACCGTGCAACTTCTTGACTGTTACAGGATTTCAAGTTTCCCTGCGTGTTTTGTGGTGGCAGAGGCGGCCCGACATTGGCTGGTGGCAGGATCTTCCAATCCCACTTTTGTCTACAGGATCTCTTATTGTTCACACCCACCGACACTGGAGAAGCCATGCTGGGTGTTGGGGAGAGTCGCCGCTGTTGGAACTGAAAGATCCCACTGTCGGGAAGGCCAGAAATGTCTTAGACCCATAATGTTGATGTTATTTTCCTCCACAGACACTGTTTGAGCTGTTGGATATTCCCAGTTTGTTTTTCTCTTTCTATGTTCATAACTGCAGCATCTTTAGCTTTGTGCTTTTTACTTACAGAAAAGAAGCCACAAATGAGCACAAAATCTGGAATTAAATTGCCCCAGATATGGGGGAACGGTGTCAAAGTCTTGTTACAGATGGGGAGAGACTGTCACAGCTAGACATGTGAAGTAAATTTTATTTATTAGTCACAAGTAAGGCTTACATTAACACTGCAATGAAGTTACTATGAAATTCCCCTAGTTGCCACATTCCGGCACCTGTTCAGGTCAATGTACCTAACCAGCATGTCTTTCAGAATGTGGGAGGAAACCGGAGCACCCGGAGGAAACTCACACAGACACAGACACTGGGAGAACATGCAAACTCCACACAGACAGTGACCCAAGCCGGGAATTGAACCTGGGTCCCTGGCGCTGTGAGGCAGCAGTGCTAACCACTGTGCCACCGCGTTTTGGAGGAAGTGCTTTAAACATTTTTTAAAGGATTGGGAGCAACTTTGAATCCAGAAGGGTATGACGAAGAGACTGATGATGAAAGGGGAAAGGGGATATGAATGCAAGCAAATGAGAAACATAAAGGTGGATTGTAAAAGCTTCTTCTGGTCTGTGAAAAGGAAAAGATTAGAAAGGACAAATGTGGGTCAATTATAGGCGGACTCAGGAGAATTTATAATGGGGAATAGGGAAGTGGCGGAGCAACTAACCAATCACTTAGAGTCTGTCTTCATGGAGGAAGATGGAGAAAATCTTCCAGAGATATGAGGGGATCAAGGGACTTGTGAAGATGAGAAACTGGAAGAAATTAGTATTAATAGAGGAGTATTACTCATAAACAATTCAATTGAAAGTTCATAAACCCGCTGGACCAGGGGAGCTACATTCCAGAGTTACTATTGAGATCATGGATGCATTAGTGGTTATCTTTCAAAATTCCATAATTATGGAAAGAAAGGAAACAGCAAATAGTTGGGAAATGGCATTGAGGTAAATAATCAGCCATGAGCTGTTCATAGAAATCATAGAAACCCTACAGTACAGAAAGAGGCCATTTGGCCCATCGAGTCTGCACCAACCACAATCCCACCCAGGCCCTACCCCCATATCCCTACATATTTTACCCACTAATCCCTCTAACCTACGCATCTCAGGACACTAAGGGGCAATTTTTTAACATGGCCAATCAACCTAACCCGCACATCTTTGGACTGTGGGAGGAACCGGAGCAAACCCACGCAGACATGAGGAGAATGTGCAAACTCCACACAGACAGTGACCCAAGCCGGGAATCAAACCCAGGTCCCTGGAGCTGTGAAGCAGCAGTGCTAACCACTGTGCTACCGTGCCGCCACCTACAGCATGCTCCTACTCCTATTTCCTATGTTCTTAATCACAACCAGATGTATGATGGTCAAATTTACTGTCACAATTTTTGAATATTTCTTTTAAAAGCTGTACTTACTGGAGTATCTAGACTTTGTAGAAAAGAAAATTGGTAGGATGTACAATGGGCTGCTGATTCCCTAGCACCCATTTTTTTCTACCATGGATGACCAATTTCAGCCTTTTAGTTACGATTTGCATCACAAATAGAATTTACTTTGCTGATATTTTCTCCAACCTGAAGTACGCATGAAGATTAAAACTGTTATCAGAATAGTATTCTCAGTTTTTACACACTGCAACACAACTGATAACTAAACTCTTGGGATCCATCCCACGGGATCCTGTTTCCACTTTTACACTACCAATTCTAGCTACATTTGCGGTGGATTGCTATATTTTACAGAGAAAATTACCTCTATGCAGCTACAGAAAGGAAAGTAAGGAGAACTGGTAATCTATAGGGAACTAGTTGAGAAGGATAATGAGAGGAATGTGTCCTGGTGTTCCACTAATAACCTGCAAACAGGTGGCAGTGATTTAAAAACTGGAACAGTATAAGGTTTGTAAAGTAAACTTGAGAGGATCTGAGTATTCTCTGGTAGTCAAAGGGCATAAACAACATAGCAATCTACAATACATGGCACTGACTGTCGGAGTGGCACTTATGAGTCACTAACATATCAGAAGGTGTACCGGATGCACCTACTCAGCTTCTGTGAAAAATAATAACCAATTTTCTTCCATAGTTTCCTTACTTCAGTTTCAATGGGTACACCGGAAAGAATAGAGGCGGACTGACATGCTACACAGAAGTATTTCCACAGGGACATTCTGAACTTTGTTCTGGGAAAGCTGGGAGAGAACGAGACCCTTGTCTCTTGCCTTTTTTGTTGTAAAATAAGTGGTGCAAAACCTTCTCCATTGCTTTAGTGAACAATTTTGAAATTGTTGACTGACATGTTAGACAGCTGAATTGTATGGCTGAGATCGCAGGAAATGCGTTTGCTACAATGGGAGGCAACATGCGGTGTTTTGACTACTTAGGAAGTAAAATGTACGACTGCCTCCGGCAACTCACATGGTGACACAGAAGCAAAGAGAAAGAAAAACTTGCATGTACATAGCGCCTTTCAAATTGTGCTGAAGATAAAAGGATTTTTCTCTTTTAAGGATTATTTTCTCCCTCTGAAGAGGAAATCAAATTACGTTGGTACGCATTTATAACATCGGAGACTATGAATTGGTTTGCACACATTTTAGGATGCGGAAGTTTGGACTCAATCTACCAGCATCCTGTCCCATTGAGGCAGGCTGCGGGCGAATGTTATGCTGCCACCACCTTTGAGCTGGAAAACAAATAAGAGCTGGGTTGACTGAACCCTGAATAGCGGCTCAACAGTGCTGCGGTTAAAAGATGGAGCCACCTGAGTGTGAGAGTTCCTGTGGCTAATGATCTTCATTCAACTTTTGTTCGGAGATCAGTCCTCTGCTGTCCTTCCGAGGACTTCTCACCCAGTACAAGGGTTTGTAGCACAATTTATATCTCCAACAGTTAAAGCAGTCTGACAAATGCAATTAAAAAGTTAACTAAATCAGTTAAAGCTGAAATACAATGAAACAAGACAGATGGCCCCTTATCACAATAGTGTGATGTTCCTCTGGCTTACAGCAGGATACTGTTCGTTATCTCTTTATTACTTTGTTTGTACAAGGCTGTGAGAACAATTAGTCTTTTACAAGCTGTGATTGATCAGGAGGGTTCCCACAGTGTGCTACAGTTTACCCATCACGCCTGTGTGTTGACCAACTTTCTTATCAAGCCTGTAAGGTTCTGATAGCTCAATTTGAACGATTACTATTCAAATTACATTTGTTTATTTCCAAAGTCGTAAAATACACATCTCAATCAAGTGAATTCTTTCCTCTCACTCCAGCTGGCCTCCAGCTCTTGAAGCCAGTCTGTCCCTCTTAAAGGCAAATTGCATTCATGGAAAGGAAGCTTCTGCTGACTGTTAGTGCTGCAATTGGAAACAAATGGAAAAAACAGAGCAGAGAGCGAGACTCAGATTCACAGACACAGCGTGGAGATCTTAGCATGGTAATCATCCAAAGAGGAAAGATCATATTTCCACAGGTGGCCAGAAAACCATCAAGTAATGCCCTCTGAAGGAAATGGGAAATGGTGAGCCACATAGGCTAATGCAATTCTAGCAACAATAACAAGACAGCTGTGTCAGAGAAAGGTTTAATAATGATAAGAAGAATGCATGTTCACTAAACATCTCATACTCACTTCAATATGATGTGCATGCAGCTTCAAGGATGTGTATCTTAAACTACAGCCAATCTTTATGCACCTCAACAGGATGTAATGTGTTAGTCCCATGAGTTATAGTCAGAGTCTGTTGCATCAGACGTCACTGGGACTATTCACCTTAGTGCATTATGCTCCTCTCAATTCCCATCTCTCCTTCATCTAATATGATGCTCAAGCTGCAGATGGTGACAACATGAATCTCTTGCTTTTCACCCCTCCACCTTGCTTCATCCCAACTCTTAATTTCTGATGTTCTGCTGTTCTAACAACCCTCATTCATTGTGCAATTCAATGGGGCTGACTTCACTTAGTTCCACACTTGACTGTCGGATCATTGACACAGCATCTCCAGCACTGGCTCCTCTAACCTGTTTCATGCCTCGACCACTAAAATACACCAAGGAAGTATTCTCGTTCTTTCACTTCTTCATGTACATTTTGTCAAAGACAAGAGTCACCTTCTAAGTGCACACTGATAATACCTAGCTCTACTTCCCATCCCTTTCAATCTTTCCACTATCCCTATGCTTGTCAGACTGCTTGTCTGAAGGACCATAATCTCCATCATTGTCTGATTGAAACAATTGCCTTTGGCCCCTGTCAAAAAAACTCCACACAATTGTCATTAAGTCTATCCCCTCCAGCAATTGTCACAGGCTGATTCAGACAAATCAAAACTTGACTCTCCTATTAACATCATTATAAGGACATTCATATCTTTGATATCAGACGCCACACTGTAAAGTGCATGAGATACCATGGCCGGGATTTTACTAGCTTGCTCTGCCCATTGATTTTTGACAAGGCCAGGCTCTCGTCAGAAATGGGTGAGATGCTGAATAAATTATGTTAATTTATTATAATCTTCATTCGCATGTCTTTAGTGAGCCCGGAGCTGAATCGTCCCGGCTCACTTGCCTTTATGACCTCGCCGGTAGGACCGGAGGCCATTGAAGGACCCCCCCCCCCCGCGGAGGCCGAGGGCAAGGGGGTGGTTGCTGCTTGGGCAGTGTCAGCCTGGCAGTACCAGATTGACACATTGGCACTGACAGCCTGGCACCTGGGTAATGCCCACCAGGCCTCTTGGCACTGCCCACTGGGCATTGCCAAGGGGCGGGACCTATGGAGGCAGAGCCTATGCTCTGGGCTATGGGAGGCAATGCCCATGGGGGACTATGGGGCGGGGCCTGAAAGGGGCAGGGCCTGAAGGCCAAGCCCCGTCGGGAGGGAGGGGGACCCACTGCTACTCTGCATCAAAATCAGATCGGTGGGGAGGGGGCCAGCTGCCGCTCTGCATTGTGATCAGATCGCGGAGAAGTGGGGGGGACAATCGGTCTGGGTGGTGGGTGAGGCAGTGGAGGTGATATTTCCAAGTAGTGTGGAGCTCACAATCGGCCGCAGGCCCACGCGATTGCGGGGGGATGGGGAGTTTCTGAGGCCTGCAATAGTAGGGGTCAGACATCTCTCTCTCTGCCTGTTAAACCTCTGCTGTTGGAATTGCACATGTGCAGAATCAAAGGCCTGCACATGCGCAATAGCTCCCTCTGCAGTTGCTATTGTGCATGTCCAGACACAGAGGTCCGCGCTTATGCAATAGCTCCCAATGCAGGTTGGCTGGGTAATTAAGCCCAGCACAGTATCTGTAGCAGCGAGAAATGGTCTAGCCCATATTTTCAATGTCTAATTCCATAAGATTGGGCGTGAAAACTTCAGGAACTCCCCCATTTTCATGCCAGCTGGACACTTAAGGCCCTATTTTACCATTTTAAATTCTAAGTGCTGGGCGGACTTGAACCTGGGAATGTATCAAATCCGACTTTTAGACTTGTTTTCCAGTGCCCCCATACGCAGTCTGCCTGCAAAAATATCAGCGAGTCCGAATCGCGCTGCACAAGCCTGTGGGTGGAGGTTAACGTGCCCGAAACCCTGCAGTTCCAATCAGCACCCCCAAATGCGCATGTGCAGAAAAAAACATGATAGAATAATGTTCCCCTGCCACATCCCTCCTGGGCTGTATAATGCCTCCCACTGGCCCCCACAGACATTGCTCCACCCCTACAACATTACTGAATCCTTCATCCACACCCCCCACCACCCAGACCAATCGTGCCCCCCCCCCCCCCCCCCGCCACTGATCTCAGGCAGAGAGATACACGCTTCCCCTTCCACCCGACAGATATCGGGCAGAGTGATCCCCTCACCCCCACCCCAGACTCTCCCACACAAGTCCCCCATCTCCTCTGGACTCTGATGGCTGTGTGACACCTCCCTCTCTCTCCCCTCTCCCCAATCATTGAGGCACTGATCCACTGCCCCCCAACGCTCCCCCCCTCCATCCCCCTCACCTCCCCAACCGCTCCCCATCAGCACGCCTGCAAGGGCTCACTTGCCTTCTCCATAATGCTAACAAGCAAACTACATGGAACTTGAGGGAATGCTCTGCCAAACTGCCTGCAGCTGATCTGCCCTAACGAGGGGCAGCTCCGTTAAAAACTCAAGAATGGGCAGAAAGGCATTCCTGCACAAAATGTGCGCATGATCAGCCCCCCTGATTTTCTGAGGGTGACCTGGGGAGGCTACTGGATGCAGCTGAGGTGAGGCGGGACACCCTCTTCACCCCAGGAGGAGGCAGACCCAGGGGGGCTGATGGAAATGCGGCCTGGGAAACAGTTGCTGCCTCGGTCAGGGCACCGGCCCCCAGAACAGGGAAGCAGTACCAGAAAAAAGTCAATGACCTCATCCATACAGCAAGGGTGAATGCTGAACCCCACTAGCACCTTCCCCCAAAACTCCCCCAGATCCTCCCATCCCCAGCACCCTGCATGCTTCCAGCTCCTGACCCTTAAGCACCTCCTTCATATCCCCCCCCCAAGAGCCTCACTGCGCTTGCCCTCGAAGGACCACTACCTGTTACTCTGCAGGAGTCACGCCACCATTTCGTTCATGGCTCCTTCGGTCTCCACAGGAGAAGACCGACCATAACACCCGTGAGAGGGCGAAGACAGGGGGTGGTGAGCCAGACTTCTGGGTCCTCACCTCCTTTGAGGAGCGGGTGCTGGAGCTCTCAAGAGAAGGGGAGATGCGGGCTGTCAGCGACAGCATGGTCGGGCTGCCGTCAAGATGTAAGCACCTGTCATTCCTCCACTCACTTTGAGGCAACTTCTCGGGGGCAAGAGTTTTGAGTGTGAGGTGCAAGGTTTAAAGGAGATGTATGAGGCATGTTTATTTGCACAGAGAAGGTAGTGGGTGCCTGGAACTCGCTGCTGGGGGAGGTCATGGATGCAGATACGACCTTTAAGGGGCGTCTTTACAGCCATGTGAACGGGATGGGAACAGAGGTATATGGTTCCCGGAAGGAAAGAGGTTACAAATCAGATGGACAGCCTGGTCGCTACAGGCTTGGAGGGCCGAAGGGTCTGTTCCTGTGATGTAATCTTCTTTGTGCTTTGTTCTATGCTCAATGGAGAAATGCGGATCATGTGTTTGGCATCCTGGATTCTTCTCCCTCCCTTGCACTTAACCTTGTGTTCTGTGTTGCAGGGACAGATCTGGATGCCCCGGGGCCTTCTGGATTCCAGGCCCCTGCTGCAGTTCCCGCGCATTGTGGTCCAGACAGCTCGGATGAGTCCTCGGAGGATATGAGTGAAGGGACCTCTGAGGGTGGCACAGTTTTGGTGTCAGCTTCCACCTCACAACTCACCATCCCAGAAACTGACATGTCGGTGGGCCCAGTTAGTGGTGAGTCTTTTGGGTCACTTTCTGGTGAGCACGAAACATCTGATAATGTACATCGTGTGGAGGAGGGAACATCCCAGGCCTCTGGCATGCGGGCGCCTGCTGGAGGCGAGGACTCAGCTGGCCTCAGACGACATACTGGTCCTCTGAGATCACTTCCCCCTCAGCTGCTGGAGATGCAGCAACAGAGCCAGGGAATGCAGGAGGGGCTGATGGCCACATTGGACCAACTACAAGGCTGTTGGGAGGAGTCCCAAAGCTTCCCGCAAGGGAAGTCTTGCATGCTTCCCAGGCCAACACTGCAAGCGTGGCGTCTGCAGTGGAAAGCCTGGGGCAGGGGATTCTCACCATGAGTAGCAGGCTCCAAGAGATGGCTGAGTCACAGCAGGCCACAGCAGAGTCCCAGAGAGCTGTGGCTGAGTCACAGCAGGCCACAGCTGAGGGACTGAACAGGATTCTTGAGGTTCTGCAGCCCATAGCTGAGAGGCTTGAGAGCTTGCAGGAGACCCAGCGGGACAGCGCTGAGACACAGCGGGCTACAGAAGCAGCCCTTGGGAACGTGGCCATGGCAGAGGGGTTGCAGAGTGTGGCCCAGTCTCAGAGGGCACATGCTGCGGCCATTGAGAGATGGCCCCCGACTCAAGTGGCCATCGCAGAGGGCTCGACCACCATGGATAGGACGCAGGTGATCCTCCAGGACTGGCAGGACCAGGTGACACCGGAGCTTCTGGAGCTCACTGCAGAAGCACCACTGTCCCATGGCATGACCCAGGGGCCCACAAGAACCCCAAGGGAGGTGGTAGGGCTCGATCCCATGCCGAGGCCTTCCAGCTAGGAGACTATGGCCGTGGCTACATCTTCTGACTTCCTCCTTCCTGACACCAGGGCATTGCAGGGGCAGCGGGATGAAGAGACTGTCATGGAAACATCCCAGACAACTGGAAGCAGGCCAGGGCCCTAAAGGTCCAGGGCCCCCAAAGGACAGCTGCCACGTGCATTACAGACCACCGGGCAAGGTAGGCAGCTGGCCCCTCCACCTTCGATGTACATTCTGGGGAGTCACTGAGATGTGGTAGGCCACATAAGGTTAGGAAGTTGTAGTTGCACTGAGATGGCACGGGTGAAGGGCTGCGCCAGTGAGAAAGATATTTAAGCACCTCAACATTTTCTGTTCACAAGTTTTTATGTTAGAATGTCTTATTTAAACACCTTTATTGCAGTTTTATTCAATGTTTTTTCACCACCTACCTGTGACTAATTTGTCTCGAATAGGAATCCTCTTCCATTGATGATTGCAGGAGGGATGCTTCATGTTGATGTCAGTTGGGGAGGCCCCTCAATGCTGTGTCACTGAGAAAATTAAGCCATTGGTTCCCCAGACCCATAAGCGATTCCCTCCCATCCCGCACCCCACCCACCCCAGGGATCTGTTTCAGATCTCTTACCCACTACACAGATATGGGCCCAGATGCCAGCGTGCATGCGGAGCTCAGGTAGGAGTCAGACTAGTTTGCACCAGGGCATCATCCTCATGGTGCTTAGTGAGTTGTCATCACCCTCCTGCCTGCCAAAGAAACTCACTAACACAGAGTACCCAGGCCCACCACTCTGGTGTGACAATGTTTCAGGAGAAGGAATTTGGGCGGGGAGAAGGGGCGGGTTGGAACCCACAGACACAAGCCCCTAGCAACTAAACCGCCTGGTGATCAGGGCCTCCCTGGCCGCCCTTGCATGCCTCATTTGAGCTGCCAGCCCTCCTGCACCTGGGTGGTGTTCCTCGGCATGCTCTTCCTCTTCTTCCCCCTCCTCCTCTTCCTGTTGGTCATCCTCCCCAGCGATGCCCGACTGGTCGGCCTCCACGTCCTCCTCCTCCTCCTCCAATATGTCACCTCTCTGTAGAGCAAGATTGTGCAAGGCACAGCACTCGACCACAATGTGGCAACAGATCACTGGGTTTTATTGAAGGGCTGCACCAGATCGGTCCAGGCACCAGAATCATATCTTGAGGAGCCCAATGCACCTCTCCACTATCCCACAGTTGTCTACATGGGCTTCATTATAGCGGGTTTCCGCCTCAGTCACAGGCCTCCGCACAGGCGTCATCAGCCATGTCCGATGCAGGTAACCCATATCACCCACAAGCCACCCCCACAGCCTGGGCACCTCCTCAAATGTCTCCGGGATGTCCGAGCTCCTGACAATGAAGCTGTCGTGCACACTACCTGGGTGTCTTGAGCAGATATACATCATGTTCATGTTAGGGTCGCGCACTCAGGGAGTGGAACAGGGAACATTCAGGGAGTGGAACCCCTTTCCGTTGATGAATCTCCACGGATTTTGTAGGGGGGCCTTGAGGGTGACATGTGTGCAATCGATGATTCCCTGTACGTTAGGCATCCCCACAATGGCTGCAAACACTGCAAACCGGGCTTCCTGATGGGCCGGGTCCAGGTTAAATTTAATGTACTGCCCAGCCCAGTCATACAGGGCTTCTGTGACCTGCTTGACACAGGTGTCCACAGCTGACTGGGAAATGCTACACACATCTCCCTTCGGGCTCTGGAAGGAGCCAGTCACATAAAAGTTCAGAGCGGCCATCAATTTGACAGCCACCGAGAGTGGATGCCCCCCTCAACTCCCCCCCCGCCCCCGTCTCTAGCTGCCAGGTCCTGCAACAGGTTGCAAAGGTGTTGCGCTGTCTCCTTTCAGAAGCAGAGACGTCGGTGGCACATGGCATCCAACATCTGTTCAAATGACACTCGTGCACGGAACTGCCGGGTCTCTGCTCCCTCCTTCTCCTGCGTCCCCCACCCCCCCACCCCCACCCCCCCACCCCCACCCCCTGGGTGAATGGTGGCCACCTCCTGCCTCTGGTGGTCACCTCCCTCTACTCCTGCTAATGGTGAGGCCCGGGCCTCCTGTGCTCGCAATTCTTCCTCCTGCTCCTCCTCCTCAGCTCCATCAGCAACATCGATTATTTGCATGGCAAAAGCCATCTCATCACTCTGAAGTGGGGGGGAGATGGAGAGGAACACATGCAGAAGTTAAGTAACACTGTTTGCCCCTAGCACATCAACAGTCACTGTCCATACCTCCCAATTCCCCAGCCACATGCTCCCCACAATCATAGCCCCCCCAATTCCCTCAGCCACCTGCTCTCCACAATCACAGCACCTCCCTAATTCCTCCAGCCACCTGCTCTCCACAATTACAATGCCTTGAAAAGTTGAGAGGTTGTAGCAGTGCAATTTGAAAGGGCTTTGTGCACATCCTTCAGCTGGCAGAGTGCTGAGTGCACTAGGACCCAGCAGCATCGCAAGACTCAAGGTCGGTGCTGAGACCTGGGTCCGTGCTGCAAGTCGGATATCAGAGACCCTGCTGAGCAACAGCCCCCCACCCCCAACGCACTCGCAGAGCCACCACCGACCCGAGATAGAAAATGGCTGCAACGAAACGACACCCGTGAGTAGCAGAGAGCTGTCAGACACTACACACTTACCTCCTCACTCACCCTCACTGATGGAGCACCTGAATTGGACTTTTATGGAGTGCTGATTCTGGATTGGCAAATGTGGTGGTAAAGGAGGAAGTGCTGGTAAAGTTGGGCATGCAGCCCATTAATTCAATTTAAATGCAAACTTCACCAAGTTTTCGTGCCCAAAAATGGGCGCAACATGATGGTAAAATTGGGCCCTTAGAGCCATTCTCGTAAAATTCCACCCCATGACTCATGGTGTACCCAGAAATGGCAAGAAGGGAAGTAGAGTGTTGGACCGTTGGTGAATGGGGAATTGGAGTATGTCCCCTGTTGCCATACTAGGGACAGCCATGCTCGAACAGCCAAACCTAAAAGGGGGTGTGTTCATTGCCTACTTCTTTTCTTCCTCCTCCTCCTTTCTCTCAGCTGGCCCCACTTCGTTGATGGTATGGCGTTTGCCTTCATGATAGCAAGATTATTCAGCATGCAGCAAACTATCAAGAATTTTGACATGAAGACAAAATACTGATCGCTGGAGCTCTGAAACAAAGGCAGAAACTTCTCAAAAACACAGCACGTATCGCAGTCTCAATGGAGACAGAACATTGTTTTAAGTTCAATATGACTTCCTGAAACTGAAGGTAGGTTGGAAGTTAATGGGTTTTATGTGTTAAAAATGGGGGGAGGGACAGGTGGAGCAAAGAAAAAGGTCAGGGTTAGATTAGAGGATGGGGAGATAAAATTACAAGTACATCATTGAACACAAAGCAAAAGGTGTGATAATGGCACTATTAAAGACACAAAGTGTTGGTCCAGATTTAGCGTTAAAAACAAAGTAAAATTCCACGTTGTCAGAAAGCAAAATAGTAGAATGTGTTCATGGCAGAAAAAAGGTCAGCCCTCTCTGAAAGTAAAAACATAAGAACAAGATACAGACTGGTACTTGTAGGGAAGAATATGCAAAATGGAGGACAGAGTTCATGGTCTGAAGTTGTTAACCTCAATATTCAATGTTGCATCCGGAAGGCTGCAAAGTGCCGACTGGAAGATGAGTAGCTGTTCCTCCAGCTTGCGTTGGGCTTCACTGGACCATTGTAACAGCTCAAGGGCAGAATTGTGAACATGAGGACAAGATGGTGAATTGAAAAGACAATTAAGTGACAGAAATCTCGGGTCCATGCTTGCGGGCTGAGTAAAGTTGTTCCACAAGGCGGTCACCTAGCCTGTGTTTTGTCTCCCAACGTAGAGGAGATGGCATTGTGAACATCATTGTGAACATCAATGCGCTCTTCAAAGCACTGCAGGATTCCTTTGTATCAGTCCAGGCAGCAGAAGTCTTTTTTAAGCATCTCAATTGTCTGCTTGAACATATTTTGTGAGGCAGCCTAATGTTTGTTATTGCATGCTGCTGATCTGTGTGTGGGTTTGCACGCCAGAGTCATGCCACACCATCAGTGGGTAGCCCTGGTCACTCAAGCTCAAATACCGCTGGCACAGTTATATTGAAATTGGTTGATACGTTTAGTAACACTGTAAGAGGAGGCAATCCTTCATCCTGTTGAAGTTGGGTTCTGTCATGTAGATTTAAGAGGTAGACTTCAAAAGTGGCAGTTCTGGCGTGAAATCAGCACTACACACTGATCTTCATGATCTTTCTTCTCTGTTCACTTCTGGCAGACTCTCCCTGTGCACGTGCTGATGACCTTAACAAAATATCTTTGGGCGCTGTGAATACCAGAAATGTAAGTGATTTGATTTTGATTTGATTTATTCTTGTCACATGTATTAGTACATAGTGAAATGTGTTGTTTCTTGCATGCTATACAGACAAAGCATACCGCTCATAGAGAAGGAAACAAGAGAGTGCAGAATGTAGTGTTACAGTCATAAGTAGCATGTAGAGAAAGATCAACTTAATGAGAGGTAGGTCCATTCAAAAGTCTGATGGCAGCAGGGAAGAAGCTGTTCTTGAGTCGGTTGGTACGTGACCTCAGACTTTCGTATCCTTTTCCCGACGGAAGAAGGTGGAAGAGAGAATGTCCGGGGTGCGTGGTGTCCTTAATTATGCTGGCTGCTTTGCCAAGGCAGCGGGAAGTGTAGACAGAGTCAATGGATGGGAGGCTGGTTTGCATGATGGATTGGGCTACATTCACGACTTTTTGTAGTTTCTTGCAGTCTTAGGCAGAGCAGGAGCCATACCAAGCTGTGATACAACCAGAAAGAATGTTTTCTATGGTGCATCTATAAAAGTTAGTGCGAATCACAGCTGACATGCCAAATTTCCTTAGTCTTCTGAGAAAGTAGAAGCGTTGGTGGGCTTTCTTAATTATAGTGTCGGCATGGGGAGACCAGGACAGGTTGTTGGTGACCTGGACAACTAAAAACCTGAAGCTCTCGACCCTTTCTACTTCATCCCCGTTGATGTAGGCAGGGGCATGTTCTCCACTATGCTTCCTGAAGATCATTTTAGAGCTAAAATGACACTTAGTGCATCAAAAAAGTTGCTAAAGAACCAATTTCTATGTATTTAATCTTTATGTAGCACTTTAACTTTAGCAGTTAATGACTGCACCTGGAAAATTGAAACAACTCACTTTTTAATTTGCATTTTCTGTGTGCATGAAATTAAAATATATATTCATAACTGCTAAATATTTATAATGGCCACTAAGGGCATGGGAATCATCAATAGATCTCCCTGTGGGCTTTGTGGAGCACAAATTCCCTTCTCTCCGAATGGGAAGTGAGAAGCGAGGAGTTAAAACCCGTTGCTTCAACCCGGACCAGGATTCTTTAGGTCCCCTGGTATTGACTTGCATGCTGTATGGCACAGTTGCAGCTCTTTCTTGTGTTATCATTCAAGGGTTTTTGGTGATGGAAGACTGGCCTTGACAAAATTATTACAATTTATTTAGTTTCTTTGCAATGAAAGCTATAGGAAATTGATTTACAGCAGTTATTGAATCTGTGACTTTCGGCGAAAGAATCACTGGACTCAATAGTGGAGGATGAAACATTTAATCCGATTTGCTCCACTGGTTTTTACTTGCCAACTTAGTCGCTATAAAGAGGACAAAGTAAAGCAAAACAAAACTGACACAGGGGAGACATACACCAGCCGCTGATGGAAGCTAATGTTGAGATCTTAAGGATGAATCACTTGTTTGTCATTATGCTGTCAGATACTCTCCAAGGATCCAAACAAATGGAATCCGTATTAGGAAAGAATTAGAGACAATCTATGTACCACAACTGATTGGTCACTAAAGCATTGGAGATTTAACACAGACCAGGGATCAGAGCCTTGACCCAATAAACCATCAGGGATTAAGCTTAGACCAAAGATCAATGTCTTTTCCTCACAAACCATCAGGGAATTAAGGCAGACCAAAAATCAACACCTTTATTCAATAAATCCACAAGACAGAGACTCAGCAAAAATAAAGGACAACAGTTTAATTTGCGAGACCTGTGAAGTTTACGTTGAGGACTGGATGGTCTTGTGAAATTTAGTGCCTGTGCATTTTTCAATAGATATTGTTACATTCTGTTCAGTTATTTGCATTAAAGAAGGGTTTCTGTCAACAAGCAGGATATTCTCAACTAAAAACCACTTAAAATTTTGATTCTGTTTAACTCCACAGATGCCCACCATGCTAAGAATCGCCAGCATGTTTTCATACTTACCCTTAAATCTGTCGTGCAAATGTAGTTCAAATTCTCCCGTGTCTATCTGCACATACATTTTTGCTGTTCCAACTCACTTTTTAATTTTTTGACCTCTTAGACCCTCCTCTCACGTGTCCACTGTGCACTCTCTCTTGTCCTGCCATCTTTCATCACTGTTCTCATGAGTGTTTTTGTAAATATAGTTGTAAAAAGCACTGAAGTGTTTATTGTGCAGCTTTTTAAAAATTCATTTTTACTCATTTATTTGTAGACATTTCTTCTGAAAAAAAAGCAATGATAATCTCTGTACCTAATTAATATCGTTATTCTAGACTCCTATGATATCCTTTGAAATGTACCTTTTTTGATTTGTTCATGGGATGTTGGTGTTGCATGCTGGGCCAGCATTTATTGCGTATCTCTGAGGAGACATTGCTGTGAGTCTGGAGTCACATGGAAGCCAGATCAGATAGAATCCTGCTGCCGTTCATGCCAGTGGGATATTATGGTCCTGCCGACGGTTCACCCCAGCTACGGGTTTCCCAACGGCGAGGGGTGCATTCAATGGGAAACCCCATTGGCAACACCGGGACAATAAGACCCTGCCGCCAGTGAACGGCACACCACAGGAATACATAATGGAGAGGGAGAAAAATCTCACCCGATGTTGCAGAAATACAATTCCTTTGATATTGAATCAGTCCACATGCAGCAAGACCCGGACAATAGTCAGGCTTAGGCTGATAAGTGACAAGTAACATTTGCATCACACCATTACCAGGCAATGACCACCTCCAAGTAAAGAGAATCCCCCTTGACCTTCAATGGCATTACCATCACTGTGCCCCCACTATCAACATCCTAGGGGTTATCGTTAACTAGAAACTCAGTTGATTATCAGTATGATATCCTAATAAAATTCCCGCAATCCAGATAGGGGAGGTAGTGGCATCGTGGCATTGTCACTGGACTAGTAATCCAGAGACGCAGGGTCATACTCTGGGGATCAGAGTTCAAATGCCACCATGGCAGATGGTGAAATTTGAATCCAATAAAAATCTGAAATTAAAAGTCTAATGATGACCGTGAAACCATTGTTGATAGTTGTTAAAAAGCCATCTGGTTCAGTAATGTCCTTTAGGGGAGGAAATCTTTCATCCTTATCTGATCTGACCTACATGTGACTCCAAACTCACAGCAATGTCCCCTCAGAGATGGGCAATAAATGTTGGCCCAGCATGCAACACCAACATCCCATGAACAAATAAAAAAAGGTACATTTCAAAGGATACCATAGGAGTCTAGAATAAAGATATTAATTAGGTACAGAGATTAAAATGGCTTTTTTTTTAGAAAAAATGTCTACAAATTAATGAATAAAAATATGTTTTTAAAAACTGCACAATAAACACTTCAGTGCAGTTCTACAAAAATTAATTTTCAATTCCACATTCTTCTCTATGTGTAGAATAATTTTTCAACCATGGATATTCATTCTTTGATTTCTAAGTATGAGTAGTGTGTTTGTTTCACGCTATCCAGGATGACCTTCACAGCCGAGGAAATATATTTGAGGCTTTCAAACAATTCAATTTTGCACACTGGTGGGTACGTTTTTCCAGTCATTCCCGCTGGTGGGATTTTCCAGTCCGACCGACGATGACTCCCCATAATGGGTTCCCTGGCATAATGTAGCCAGTGAGCAGTGCAAATAGCCATTGACTTAGGCAGGACCAGAAGATCAAGCCAGCATTCAATGGCAAACTGCCTACACTGCTGGATGGGGTGGCGGGGGGGGGGGGGGGGGGAGGTGGTGGGGGTGGAAAATGTTGGCCATGGTTTTCTAAGTTAGATTAACAACATTTTCAGGATATCTAACAGTTAATCAGCTCATTAGCTACTTAGATATGTTAAGTCAGCAGAATAGCAGATGTCTAATAATTGAATTAGTTTTTGGACAGTCACGCTATTGAATTGTTTTGTGAGATCAGCGTGACACCATTTTGCTTGGCAAAATCTTGAAAATTTAGCAGTGAGAAGCCTCTACTGGGAGAAGAAATACAACTTCTATTTCTATGACACTTTTACATTGGTAAAACATCACAGGCTGCTTCACAGTAGCATTATCAAACAAAATGTGACACCAAGGGCAGAACTTTACGAGAATGATTCTGTGGGCAGGATTTTATGGCCTCACTCATCCTGAAACCATAAAATCCCACCCGAGATCAACAGACCTTTCCATTGACTGCCCCTTGCCCGCCCGATTCCCAGAGCAGGCGGAGTGATAAAATTCCGGCCTAAGTTCAGCTAGCGTGAAAATGGGAGAGTTCCTGATCCATTTTTTGGGCAAGTTTTCAAACCCAATCTTATGCACTTAGTCATTGAAAAAATGGTCTGAACTGTTTCTAGCTGCTGCAGGCAGTGGGCTGGGCTTAATTTGTCAGCCAACCTGTCGAGGGAGCTATTGCGCAAGTGCAGACCTCTGATGCTGCACATGCACATTTTCAGCAGCAGGGGTCTGACAGACAGAGAGACAACTGTCAGGCCATTGCTGCTGCAGGCAGCCTCAGCCAGCTACCCAACTCCACAATCGTGGGGGCCTACAGCTGATTGCAAACCCCTTAACGCATGGGCATCTAGCACCCGCCCCCTTCCCCCTGCCACTTAGACCGATCATGACCCCCCCTATCTCCCGATCCAATCCCATTGCAGAGTGGCAGCACGCCCTCCCCCTCCCGATCGAGCCGCCCACTTTAAGAACTGCCCCTTCATGAACCACCCTCTTCATGCCATGCCGCATTCAGGCCCCACTCCCAAATGGCCCCATACCCATTCAAGCCCTGCTTCCATAGGTTCTGCCTCTGGTGCTGCCCTAGATGCCCGCTGAGCATTACCAAGGTGCCAGGCTTGCCATGGTGACACTGCCAGGTTGGCACTGCCCGAGGGGCAGCCTGCTTGCCCTCAACCTCCCTGGGGTGAAGGGGAGGCCCTAATGGCCTTCAGTTCCACTGGCGAGACCAACATGACTGTTCCTTATTCATGGGGAGCAGCTGTTTTCCACACCGGACAGAACCTCTCCTGGCGAGATAATAAAGGCAATTGAGCCCGGACGATTGAGTACTGGGCTTACTAGACACATGTCAATTAGAATTCAAATTTATTTAAATACGTTTTTCAGCCTCTCGGCCATTTCCAGCGAGAGGCTGACTGGGCCGGAAATCCAGCTCCTGTAAAATTGCGAGAGCGATGGGCAGGACATGTCAGTAAAATTCAACCCCAAGTCTCACCAAAAGATATTCGTGCAGAAAGGTAGTTTTTAAAGTCGTGTCAGAAAGAAGGTAGTGAGAGATTTAAGGATGAAATTCCGCAGCTTAGGGACTTGGCAGTCAGTGAAGCCATCAATGATGAAGCAATTAAAATCATGGCTGCTCCAGAGACTTGGAGAAACGCAAATATCTTCGAAGAAAACTTAAGCCAAGTTTAAATATAATTTCTATATAGTCAATGAAATATGTGCCTCAATTGAGTATTGTATTGCATTGTAATTATTACAATTTATCAGCAAGCGGTGAAAAATGTTGGAGTTGTGGGACAATAGCTGATACTAAAGAAAACATTTCTCAGTAAATCATCATGCCATCATTATTCTTTTTCAGTCATGCCTTTTGGGCATCTGTCAATTTGTCTCATTTCATCACAAGCAACTAATACATTTCCAAATTCTGCTTTCTTCTAAATGTCCATCCTTCAGTGACATTTTGGTTAAACTAAACACAAGGGCAAAGGCAAATATTTGACTCCATTGTAACTGTTTTCCGGAAGATGAGATTAAGTGTTCAGAGTTTCATAGTACTTAGCAAAAACCTTGGCACTGTCACATCCCATTTCTATGGATGTGTCTGCAGTCTTTTGAATTGTATTGCCACCAAGATTTGGAAAACATGTTTTGTTATACGTGTCTTCATCTTTAAACCTAATAGTTAAATTTAATAGTTAAAATTGAAACACAGTGTGGCGTTTCATTTGCATTGTATTGCTGTTATTTGTGCTTGGGACCAATAATTGTTTATTGAAGGCTGTGGTGAACCGCAATTGGATTGTTGTCCAATGAAAACGAGGCTTGGAGGTGGTTAAAATAGAGGCCAAATCCATTCTTCCTTGCCTGTGCTGCATTCTTGCCTCCCACCAATTTCATGACAGGATTTTCCGAAACATATGAAGTCCTCGCCACAGGCAAATTAGGACCCTATAAACAGGAACACAAGGGAGGTGATTTTACTACTTTTTTTTCTAAGCCCTGGGCGGACTTGAAACTGGGAGAGTTTCAGATCTGTCTTTTGGGTGTGTTTTCAGGGCCCCCCCATACGCACTCTGCCTGCAAAATTTTGAGCAAGTTTGTTGCTCGCTGCAGAAGCCTGTTGATGGGGCTTAACGCACCTGGAAGCCTTCAGAGGGAGGTAGTGCGCATGTGGTGGCCTCTGATGCTGCACATGCACATTAGCAATAGCAGGGGTCTGACAGAAAAGAGAGAGAGCAGTCATGCCCCTCCTACTGTAGGCTGCCTGAAGCAGCTATCCCCCCCTGTAATTGCAGCCCAAGATAGAGCCCCCGCTGACCTTCCGCCGCCCAGACTGATCGCGGGTCCCCTCTCCCCCACCGATTGCGGACCTGCCGCTCTCCCCCCACTGATCGTGGACCTGCCGCCCTCTCCCCACCGATCGCGGAACTGCCATCCTCCCCCCCCAACGATCTCTGTAGAGTGGCAGCAGGCCCCCTAACCACCCTCCCCCTAACTGATCCCTGCAGAATGGCAGCAGGCCCCCTCCCTCCATTAGCCCACCCCCCACATTAGTCCCTCCCCCACAGGTCCTACCTCCACTAGCCATGCCCCACTGACCCCTCCCCCACTGGTTCCACCCCCCAATAGCTCCACCCCTGGAACTGCTCGGTGGGCATTGGCCAGGTGCCAATCTGGCATTGCCCAAGGGGCACCACCCCTTTCCCTTGGCCTCCCCGGGGGGCCTCAAAGGCCCCTGGTTCCACCGGTGAGGCCAAGTCGACTGCTTGCCGTTCATGGGAAGCTTGTCTATTCCTCGCCAGTGAGAACATTTCCTGGCAAAGTCATAAAGGAGGGCAGACCCAGACGATTGAGCGCCAGGATCGGTAATCAAATATACAACAGCATTGTAATAAATTTCCATATATTAACCTGCCACTCGCCCATTTCCGGTGAGAGGCAGACCGTGCCGGAAATCTGGCACTCGTAAAATGGCGCCAGTTGTGAAACCGGTGCCAATTATATTAAGCGCTTTACGCCTAACTTTACCACAACATCGAGCCCGAAAACGGCACAACGCAATGGTAAAATTTCCCCCAAGTGGTGGGATTCTCCAGTGGCATTTACTCCAAAACTGGAGAACCCTGCCCGAGGCCAATTGACCTTTGCGTGTCTGCCCCCTGCCCCTACAATTCCTGTGGCGGGTGGGATGGAGAATTCCGTCTATCTCAACCTTCCACCATCCTGGTAGTCTTATGTCACAATCATAATTAAGTTATTGACGAATTGTAGCAATGATTCTCTGACTGCTAGTCTCTAACAGACCTGGAAATTATGCAAGAAAAACTGCAGTAGTGGATAACTTTAGGAGCTATAGATCCAAATTCACCATTTCTTCACAAGCATGCAACACCAATCACACCATGTCTCAAATTATTCATAAACTGTATTCCAAAATGTTATTTTCTAAAATAAATCTATCTCATTAGCATTTGAATGAATCAGAACTAATATCCATACTCACCTCTTGTGCATCACTCTTTCCTTTATCCCATCAATGCTGGCTGTGATTACAGTCATTTAAGCTTTATGCTCTGAAATTCCCTCCTTAAACCTTTCCTCCTTTCCAACTCCTTCGCCTCCTTTAAGTTTCACCTCAAAGCCCGTGTCTATGACTGTGCTTTCATGTCACCCTCCCTAAAATAGTCTTCTTTAGCTTGGCATTGATTTTGTTTGATTACCTTTCTGTGAAGTGCTTTCTCTGATTTTTACTTTAACTGTACTTAGCTCGATGGGAACACTCTCATCCTTGACTCAAGGGTTGTGCATTCAAGTTCACCACAGTAGTTAAGCTCTTAGCTGATATGTCAATCTAGTGTTAAAGGAGTGTTGGATTGTCAGTGATGCTGACTTTGGGAGTAAATCCATAAGGTCCGTCGATAAATGCGGGAAATCTGAATTTTAAAACTGAGAATGCTAGAAATGCTCAGTGGGCCAGGGGGCATCTGTAGGAGAGAAAAACAGAATTAATAGTTCTGATTAATGACCTTTTATTTGAAGTAGGGATCCATTTATCAGTTGAGATGGATGTAAAATAATCCACAGCATTATTTATAGAGCAGCCTTGGAGCTATCCCATTGTCTTGGCCAGTATCATCCCTCAACCAACACCAAAAAACAGCTTCATTGGGCATTACTTCATGTTGATTTTGGGAGCATGTTGTAGCCAAATTGGTTGCCACCATTTGCCAATATTACACGGTGCCAGTGACTGAACTTCCAAAGTAATTTACTGGCTGCACAATAGCTTGCAACATCCCGAGGGCTCGAAGCAGATTGTATAAATTCAATATAACATAAAAGCAAATTACTGCGGATGCTGGAACTGAAACAAAAACAGAAAATGCTGGAAAGTCTCAGCAAGTCTGACAGCATCTGTGCAGAGAGAACGGAGTTAACGGCCGGAATTTTACTGGCCCGCCAGCCACAGGAATCGGAGCGGGCGAGGGGCAGACCATGAAAAGGTCCATTGACATTGGGTGGGATTTTACGGTTTCAGGATGAGCGAGGCTATAAGATCCTGCCCAATGTTTCAAGTCTGGATGACCCTTCATGAGAGCTGGTTCGTCAGAGCTATATAACTTCAAGTTCTTTGGCGGTATTGAGAAAAAGATCCATTCTTCACTTTTAAGTAAGATTTCAGCAAATTAAAAAAATGAAAATGTATTTCTATGATTGCTTGATGACCGGGGCGAAGGTATACATTTTTATATTTCAGGAATTATGTTGAATATGGAGATACTGTGTGAAATGGAGGTGTTCTTTCTCCCTGCATTGTCTGTAATACGATACTGAAGAAAGGTGATCTGTACAAGGAGGTCAGGTGTTTAATCCGGTCATTAAAAACACAATTGATAAGGGAAAAACAACTGACTATTCACTCATCCCCTGCGCAGGACAATGCAATTGATAAAGTAACTTTTATTGACTTATTGAAGGAAGATCTAGGAGTTCTTCAAAGAATCTTGCCCAGCACTTGAACCCACATCTTGTTTAATTGAAACTCATTACACTTAGATAGAAAAGGATGAGGAACATTAACACAATTAAATAATTTCAGTTCAGTGTATCAGTGCATCAATGTGGCACAGTGGTTAGCACTGCTGCCTCACAGTGCCAGGGACCCGGGTTCAAATCCAGCCTTGGGCGACTATGTGTGTGTGGAGTTTCCTCCAGATGCTCCGGTTTCTTCACATATTTTAATGATGTGAGAGTTAGGTTGATTGGCCAAGTTAAATTGCCCCTTGGTGCCAGGGGGATTAGTCGGGTAAATTCATGGGTTTACAGGAATAGGGTCTGGGTGGGATGGTTGCAGACTCAATGGGCCATATGGCCTCCTTCTGCACTAGAGAGATTCTATTTACTAATTTTTAATCTGTCAATTTGTTTCTGCTTCTGCATTGCCTTCTAATCAATCTGAAATAGCCTAAATTATTTTGTGATTGATAAATTGCAAAATTAAATCCGGATCCAAAGACAGATCACAGAAGTTAGAACCTTTCCACATGAAAAAGAGACAGATCTGTTTAAACACAGCCTTTAGATGAAAACCTGGTCTAACTTGGGCCATGCAGCACTCATTTCTCAGGTATTATTATGCCAAATAAAACTTTAAAAAGATGTCTGAGGTTCATGCACACACTTCTGTCGAGAGGTCCATGAGACACTCTCTTGGTTAAGAAACTTGAACATGTATCTAATGGCACAAGAAACTAACCAGATCTTAAGCCATCAGTTACATAAAAACTGAGTGCAAGGAGTATTTTACAATTTAGTACAAGAACATGGATTTCCAACAGGCCCACTGATACTCTGATGGCTTTTGGCCCAGGATAAATAACAGGGAAAAATAAATGTGATTGCTTTAAAATGTTTCGAGAATTCTTAATTGTTTCTAAACAAAATTGTTTGTAAAGAACTTTTAAGAGTTTATATCAATTGTAAATATATCAATTATAATTTTTAGATAATTAATAGTACTCCATAAGACCATAAGAAATAGGAACAGAATTAGGCCCCTCAGCCCATCGAGTCTGCTCCACCATTCAACCATGGCTGATATTTTTCTCATCCCTATTCTCCTGCCTTTTCCCCATAACCCCGATCCCCTTATTAATCAAGAACCTATCTATCTCTGTCTTAAAGACATTCAATGACCTGGTCTCCACAGCCTTTTGCGGCAAAGAGTTCCACAGATTCACCACTCTCTGGCTGAAGAAATTCCTCCTCATCTCTGTTTTAAAGGATCATCCCTTTAGCCTGAGGTTGTGTCCTCTGGTTCTAGTTTTTCCTACTAGTGGAAACATCCTCTCCATGTCCACTCTATCCAGGCCTTGCAGTATCCTGTAAGTTTCAATAAGATTCCCCCCTCAAGTTTCTGAACTCCAACAAGTACAGACCCAGAGTCCTCAACCATTCCTCATATGACAAGCTCTTCATTCCAGGGATCATTCGTGTGAATCTCCTCTGGACCCTTTCTAAGGAGAGCACATCCATCCTTAGATACGGGGCCCAAAATTGCTCACAATACTTCAAATAGCGTCTGACCACAGCCTCAGAAGTACATTCATTCATTTTGAATTCGTTATTCATTCTATGTGACTTGGTGGCCCTTCAGCTCAAAGCAGTAGCAAAAGTAAGGATGTTTAATTATGGAGACCATGTGACAAACAGACAAGAAATGAGAGACCAAGAGAAGAGTGGAGTTGAGAGGTGAGAAAGTTCCAGAAAGAATTGCACCACGTAGGGAAGTATGCACAGGTGGAATTCTATTTATGCAGGAGCTGCTGCCAGTACTTGAAGGAAAGAGAGTGGAATTCTGCTTGGAGGAACTGTTTGGTTGAAACTGAGACAATATAGATGGATTGGTTTGCATATTACTTTCGTGAGTTAGTTTTGTGGTATCATCTATTCCATGTATAGTTTATAATTCAGACCAGTTTGATTTGCCTGTTAATTCATGTTTCATTTGCATTGATTCTGATTCAAGTTAAAGTAAAGTTCCAAAGTGAAATTCTGTCTGGCAATTTCTTCTTCCATAAGACTTTCTATAAATTTGATTTTTTTGGTTTGATTCCCACGGGGACTGTAACAATGCAAAATTACAAAAATAGCATGATATGCATTATAAACCATCTCTCGTGTGAGGAAGAGGAAAGCATATCAGTGAAATGCTTGGGTGTTTGGATCATGGTTGAAAAGCTGGCAATGTGAGTGAGCTGTGAGTTATCATTGCAAGACTGGCTACATTGCTAACTGTGTAATGGGCTGGGTATTTACTTACAAGTCCTGCTGGCTGCAGAGGGGCAGTTGTGTGGAAAACCAGACTTCGGAATTTCCTCATATGCTGACTTCATAAAGTGCACGTGAGATCAATGGTCTATTCTTCTCCTGCACACTAGCCTGATGGACAGACTGGCTTCCTGTCAGGTACGGAACCAGTTGGTGTGGGACACAGCACCTCGTAAGTCTGTGCCGGTTTGGGAAGGAATGCTGATGGGGGTTGAAGATGGGGCTTGGAGAGTCTTGTTGGTCTTTAGGGATTGTCAATTGTGGCAATTCAATTTCAGGTGGTGGTTGAGATGGTGGGTGGAATTTGATCTGGTGGCTCGACAGTTGTCAATGATATGGGAGGAGATTTGAACTGGAAATGGGTGAGACGGAGGAGGGTTTATGTCAGGAAAGATATTTTTCAAATTTCAACAACTTTAACGATCTTCCCAAGATCTGCCCCAACCTGCCCATTTTTTAACAGTTAAAATTCAGCCCAATGTATATGAATTAAAGAGTTGGATACTGTTTGATACTGGTTGTTGTTAGATGGGTGATGGGGAGAATGAATAGAACAGTAGCTGAGGCTAGCCGTGTATCCAGTAGAATGTCCCATTTGAAGATTAAACTCACTCACCTTGATACCTTGTGTCAATTCTTAAACTTTTTCCTTCACTGCATCCACATTCTTCCAACAGCCCCCGATTGTCCCCAATGTTATTTCTTCCCCTTGCTGCCTGACCCTATGTCTTAAGGCCCACCACATTAATCATAGAATCCCTACAATGCAGAAGGAGGTCTTTTGGCCAATTGAGTCTGCACCGACAACAATCCCACCCAGGCCCTATCGCCGTAACCCCACGTATTTAGCCTGCTAATTCCCCTAACACTAAGGGGCAAGTTTACGTGACCAATCAACCTAAACCGCACATCTTTGGACTGTAGGAGGAAACTGGAGCCCCCGAAGGAAATCCACGCAGACACGGGAAGAACGTGCAAACTCCACTCAGACAGTCACCCAAGGGAGGTATTGAACCCAGGTCCCTGGTACTGTGAGGCAGCAGTGCTAGCCACTGTGCCACCATGCTGCCACATTCCCTGACATCCCTCTCTCTCTCCATGTCTTGTACCAAACCTCCAGCGCATTATCAGAAAACTAATGCACGCTGTCAGTTTGAGGCATCTTGGGGGGAGAAAAAAAACCTTCAAATCCAATTAATTTCCTGACACCAGTTTGAGCAGCCACAATGGACCTCCACTTGAAGAGATGCAATCCACCTTTAAGTCAGGATAGTTAGCCATTCACATTATCAGGACTCCTGTTGATGAGTGCAGCCAGTGAACAGTCTGAGTAGTACTGGCTTCCGACAGCAATAATGGAAATAAGAAGACAGCATGAATTTAATGTGCTGCCTGCAGCACAATGAAAGGACACGGGTTAATCGCAAACTGCGATTCCCATGCTTATTTTTGTGTCTTATCCAATTTTGCCCTTTAGGTATTTATATTAACACATAGAGGTTTAAACTGGAAGAAGACAATTGCCAACTACTACTTCACAAAATTAAATGAATACAAGAAACTTTGAAAATGTCTTGCTTTCATGACCAAAATTAAATATTCTTATCTACAATGCCACGTTGTATGCAGGTAATGCTATGACGCTGCTTCTAGACTTGAGTTATTCTGTATTAAATCAAGCAAAGTTAATACAGTGATTATAATTCCAAAACCCAAAATACTCTTGTGATGATTAAGTTGACAATCACCTTATGCTTAATGCAGAAATAACGTTTCAGTGTAGATACAAGTTGTATATCAAATTGTGCCCTGCTCATTCTCCGATAGCTTTGAGGAAATGAAAAGTTGAACATGATTTACTAATGCTTGCTGCTAGTTATCTGTCAGTGACTAGATTTTTTCATTGCACAGCAGCTTGGCATTCATTAGGCATCACAGTTAAATAATTCCGACCTCAAACAAATTCCATTTATTTCAGCAGACTGATGGCACATCACTCCTGCTGTACCACAGCAAATCATCCTACCCCTCCTCCCATTTCCTGCTTTTGTCTTTTTAAAAATTCCTTGCACTTGTTCATCAAATCCACCTCTTTTCCCCTGATGGGAGAGGCCCGCCTGGCCTTCGACCGCATCAACGCAGACATCGCGAAGGCCACGATGCACGCTGTAGACGAATCCATCCTGTTCCAGGTGGAGAGTGATGCATCTGACTTTGCCATAGCCGCCACCCTTAACCAGGCGGGCAGACCCATGGCCTTCTTCTCACGAACACTCCAAGGCCCTGAAATTCGACACTCCTCTGTCGAGAAGGAGGCCCAAACCATAGTGGAAGTTGCACGGCACTGGCACCACTACTTAGCTGGTAAACGATTCACCCTACTCACAGACCAACGGTCATGTTTAATAACACGCAGCGGAGCAAGATCAAAAATGATAAAATGTTGAGGTGGAGAATCGAGCTTTCCACCTACAATTATGACATCTTATACTGGCCCGGGAAGCTCAATGAGCCCCCAGACGCCCTGTCCCGGGGAATATGTGCCAGCGCACAAATAGACCAATTGCAGACTCTCCACAACGACCTCTGCCTCCCGGGGGTCACCAGGTTTTTTCACTTCATTAAAGCCCGTAACCTGCCCTACTCCATTGAGGAAGTCAGGTCTATAACCAGACACTGCCAGGTCTGCGCAGAGTGCAAGCCGCAGTTCTATCGGCCAGACAGAGCACACCTCATAAAGACCACCCGCCCTTTTGAACGCCTAAGCGTTGACTTCAAAGGCCCCCTCCCCTCTTCTGACCGCAACGTATACTTCCTCAACATCATTGACGAATATTCACGTTTCCCCTTCGCTATTCCCTACCCAGATATGACCACGGCCACGGTCGTCAGGGCCCTGCACAGCCTCTTCATCCAGTTTGGTTTCCCTAGCTATATCCATAGGAACCGGGGATCCTCCTTTATGAGTGATGAGCTGTGACAGTACCTGCTTTCCAAAGGCATAGCCTCGAGTAGGACCACCAGCTACAACCCCAGGGGGAACAGACAGGTAGAGAGGGAGAACGTGACAGTCTGGAAGGCCGTTTTACTAGCTCTGAGATCTAAAGGTCTCCCAGTCACCCGCTGGCAAGAGGTTCTCCCTGATGCACTACACTCGATTAGATCACTCCTTTGCACAGCTACCAATACTACCCCTCACGAAAGAATGTTTGTTTTCCCCAGGAAGTCCTCCTCGGGGACCTCACTACCATCGTGGCTGACGTCCCCAGGCCCTGTCCTGCTCCGGAAGCACGTGAGGACCCATAAGTCGGACCCCCTGGTCGAAAGGGTCCAGCTCCTCCACGCCAACCCCCAATACACCTATGTGGCGTACCCCGAGGAGGACTTCCTGGGGAAAACAAACATTCTTTCGAGACCTGGCACCCGCAGGTGCCCCAGGGACCACGACGACCCACAACCCCACACCCCCAATCCCCGTATACAGCACACCTGAGCCCCAGGAGCCGCCACCACGCACCCGACAATCAGAAGGGACTCCAGACGACTCAAGCGACTACGGCCTGGCGCCTGAACCAACACCGCGGCCACCGGAACCAACACCACAACTGGCACTACGGTGGTCGCAGCGGCAGATCAAGCCCCCAGAGAGACTGAATTTGTAAATTTGTAATTCTGTAAATATTGTTCCACCCACCTCACCCCCGCCGGACTCTTTTTTTAAAAGCAGGGGGTGAATGTGGTAAACCACTGTTAAGCTTATTGCCTGTGTGTGTGTGACATGCCTGGACATGCCCCTGCCGGCCCTGCCTGAGACTCCTCCCCCCCTGGTCCAGGTATAAAGATGACTGCTCCCCACCCCCCTGCCTCAGTCTCTGGACCAGTTCATCAGCATGGGTGTGCTCCAAGTCTTTTGCGAATAAAAGCCTATTTGTTCTTGCATACAAACTAGTCTTTGCTTGATTGATAGTGCATCATTTGCAAACCTTAAAGTTCTGGGTAATATTTTGTTACAGCTAGGCTAGCCAACATAAATTTAAAAATGACGTTTGAACTAAAGAGTTAATGAAGACACCAGTGATTGTCATTTGCTTCTGCTAACAAATTTGGGAACTGTTGAAGTTTTTCATCTTGCACTTATCAGGAGAGACACAAGGACCAGAATTTTCCCATCCTTCCTGCCACGGGAATCATAATGGGTTGGGGGAGGCGGGGGGGAACGGACCATGGAAAAATCCATTGACCTCGGGCAGGATTTTTCGGTTTTGGGCCAAACAAGGCAAAAACATCCCATATAAGAATGCCAAATTTCAAAGAGAACAACAGTTTATACTGCATGAAAAAGGGGTTGATGATTGGTTGATAAGTCAGCACTTATTGGTTGAGACATTCCCATGATAAATGCACCAAGAAACTATTTTGCCCCTTTTGTTTATTCAGAAAAGGCACACGGGGTGATTCTCCTAGGCCGCTGCACTGCTCGAGCGGCACAGTGGGCCGGGAGACATCAGCGGAGGCCATTTTGTGGGCTTCCCGCTGGGTGCCTGGGCCTCCGTGCGTCACCCAGCTGAAGATTTGTAACTGAAATTGGCACAGGGCTGATTGTAATATGGAAATACAATTTGGGGGTTGAGACTGTCGGTGTGTGATGGGGGGTGGGGGGGTCAGGACTGTTGGTGGAGGGGGTTGGGGCTGCCCGGGGGCGAGGGGGGGGATCAGGAGATCAGGGCTGATGGATGGGGGCGGCATTGGAGCTGGCCAAGGATGTCCAGGAGGCCAGCAATTGGGGGGGGGGGGGGGGGGGGGGGTGGGGGGGTGGGGGTCTCACAAGGCCAGCGATGGGCAGCTGTGGGGCTGGCCAGTAGTTGAGGTCAGTGATTGGGAGGCCGGCGCTGCGAAGCTACTGCGCATGTGCTGATCACGGCTCTGACAGCTCAGCGCATGCGCAGTGGCCCACTCAGCATTATGCTGCCAGTCTCTCGGGCAGGAATAGGCCCTGCCCACTGATTTTAAAGGGAATTCCGCTCGGGCACTCTGTGATGCACAGAGTCTCTGAGATTCATTCTGAAAATGACGCAAAAAAAATCAGTGGGGTTTATTCCCATTTTCACACGAATTGGGGACTCCGAATTTTTTTGGGATAATCCTGGCCACAATGCCTGGACATATTCCTTTTCCCTGCAGAGGACAGATCCCTGCATATGAATATATCTAGCTTCTAGCAAGTGCAGGTGGTTGACATTGTGAGCTGAGCAAAGCTTCCCAATTGTGCAATAATTTTAGACATTATGTTTAAGTTTAGCAAGCACTGCTTGCTTATGTATAGCCAGCACTCTGTCTACTGCAAACCATCAAAGTGACATGTTGCTTGACATGATCTGCCAGTCATTAGGGCATATGGCCTGTGTAGTTGACAGCACTGAAACTCATGTACCATATTACTCAATTGTGTGATTGATAGAACATCTTTTTAGTTTGATGGTAGCATCCTGTTGGTGGGAAACACCACTCCTGTTGCCACTCTATAGCAGCAGCATGAAAGCAGCGTGAATTTCATACACACACATTAATGCGTTCCATCCTGCGCTCAAATTAACCTTCGCAACATAGCAATCTAACAAGCTTCATCCCTTGACATGCTAATTAAGAAATCCAGTGATAGGTTTGCTACCACTGTTTACTGCAAGAATACACTCATTGGTCAATATATGGGTTGGGATTCCTGTAGCTTCATGCCTTACAAGATAAGCCTTATCGGAAACTGAGTCATTTCCTTAAGCTTATGGAGGATTGATGCCAAAATAGAGCATATCAAAGCCTGCAGGATAACAGCTACCCCAATCAAGTCATTGCGCACCGTGTATCATGCATGCTCATGAATAGGCTAAAGCCACCACCTGAGAAATGCACAGTCTGTCTCATACTTTTCAGCAACAATAAATTTTAAACGGCTACTGAGATCAGTAATTTTTAAAATGCAAGTAAGATTTTTAAATAATCTGGAGGTCCTTCTGCAAAGGACATCTAGGATTGCCACAATGGCCAAATGTTCTGGCTTCTCAGCTGTCACCTGCACATCAACCTTTGTCCTCAGCTGTGATTAATATATCTCCCAGTGCTATCTCCTGGCCAGTGTGCTTATCTCTGATGCCTGATGCACGCGGCACGGAGCTTTAAAGTCATATTGTCACTTTGTTTGCTGATTTGCTTCTACAACATTGGGTTGGGATTTATTTCTGGTGTTTGTTCTCTCAACATACATTGATGGAATGTTCACTGCGAGCACTGTTCCCTTTGCATTCATCAAGAGGCTGACATTCCTTTGTTGTTTATCTTCTGTGATGCGTCATGGATGTAACAAATCTCGAAATACTCAGAAGGGTGCAAAGGAGGATGCTTTTGATCTAAAATAAAATCATGACACACTTTCTAAAAGTGCCACCTGTCAAATATGTCCAGTTTTTTTTAAGTAGGGAAGTACTGCACAAATTTCCCTATCCTCGTTCCCAGCCTCTGCTGGATTTCAGAAGGTAATTTTTAAAAAGGGAAAAGAATCATAATTACATTCTTTCACTCAAATGCAGATATCCTGCTCCTGCCCCCACTAAATTAAATAGTTGTGCTATCGAAAGCCATGTAGTCTCGGTGGCATTAAACAAACGATCCTGTTGTCTCAATCATTTTCTCCCATGACTTTAGCTGTTTGATGGATGGAAATATGAAAGAATCATCGTTTCACAGACTGGTTGTAGCGCAGAAGGACGTCATTTGAGCCATTGTGCCCAAGTTAATTGTCTACAAGCCCACACTCCTGTATTTTCCATAGCCCTTCCATTTTTTTCCCCTCTCTTGGAACACTTATCCAATTCTCTTTTGAAAACCATGATTAAATCCGCCTCCACCATCCTCTCAGGCAGTGCATTCCAAGTCCGAATGATTTGCTGTGTAAAAAGTTTCCTAGAGCCACTGAGAAAAAAATAATACAATTGAACTCTATATCAAATTGAAAGCAGCATTGTCAAGTTCCAAATGAGAATCTTAAACTTAAGCAAAGCCAATGATAAAAGTATGAGGGGAGAACTGGCTCGGGTTAATTGCATAAGTAGCCTGAACGGTACCGTGATAAATAAACACTGGGGGCGTGATCTTACTGGCCATTCATGCCACTCTCCCGCTGCAGCACACTCGGAGAAGTTGGCACCCAGCCAAATCTCCATTCACTGCTGCAGGATGGGAGAATCCTGCCAGCGTGAACAGCCGTAACATTCTGGCCTGTGAAACAAAGGAACAGTTCAAACAAAAATATTTTCCATTAAAAAACACAAGACAGGTCCATCTCGAGTTAGTAAGAAGAAGCTTATAATGTTGCAAAAAATAGTAGTAAGCCTGAGGAGAAATTATCATGGAGGATGAGGAAATGGTAGCAGTCTTGAATAAATATTTTATGTGTAGAATGTAATTACATTCTATTGCAATGGCTCCTGAATTCAATATCAGAACTAAAGGATAACAAAGGTGTTAATAAGTGAAGATCATTAATATCAGCAGAAAAGCTGGACTGGAGAAACTTTACAGAACTTAAATCCCCAGGATATGATCCCGAGCTGCATAGATAATAGCTGGCTATGATTCTCCAAAATTCCCTCCATTATAGAACAGTGCCAGTGGATTGGAATTAAGCAATTGTAACACCGCAGTTCAAGAAAGGAGGGAGTGAGGAAACAAAGGCAGGAGTTCTCCGATCGTTCACACTGCACCACGGCTGTTGGCGAGGACGGAGAATTCATTGCTCAACCAAATCTCTGTTCACTGCAGTGAGACCGGAGAATTCTAGCTGTGGGTGAGGTTGGAGAACCAGGTCCAAGGAGCCACAAACCAGTTGACCTGATATCAGTGGTCAGAAAAATGCTGGAATTCATTGTAAGGAAATCTTGAAGATGCACTTCGAAAACCTTAGTATGATCAGACACAGTCAACATGGTTTTATGAAAGCAAAATCAGCCTTTTCTTTTGTGGATGGAACTAGTATTGTAGATGGTGAATAAGATGTAGATGCAGTATGCTTGGATTTCCAAAAAACGCTTCATAAGGTACCGTTCACAAGTTCAATACAGAAGATAAGGGCATGGGGTTAGTGGTAACATATTAACATGGATAGAGAATTAAGTAACAGACAGGAAGCAGAGAGTAGAGATAAATGGGGCATTTTTAAGTTTGAAGGCTGTGATGAGTGGAGTGACACCAGGATCCTTCCCAGGGCCTCAGCTAGTTACAATCCATATTAGTGACTTAAACTAAGAGACTAAGAGTAGTGATTCTAAATTTTCTGACGATGCAAAGCTAGGTGGAAATCTAAGCCAGGACGACAACACAAAGAAGCTGTAAAGAGATGTAGACATCTTAAGTGAGTGAGCAGCAAGGTGAGTAAAATTTGGGGAAGTGTGGTGTTTGTTATTAACTAGTGAAAATGGAAAATAAAACTGATTTTCTTTCATAACGTGCATAACCTGTAAATATTGATGTCCAGAAGACTTGGGTACAATCATACAAGGAACACAAAAAGTTAGCATATATGTACATCAAACAATTAGGAAGGCAAATGGTATGTTGGCCTTTGTTGTAATGCAATTGGAGCAGAAGAATAAGGAAATAAAAACAATAAACTGCAGATTCTGGAGGTCTGAAATTTTAAAAAAGTGTCGGCAAAATTAAACAGAAAGAAACAGAGCTAATTGCGGTGATTCTCCCATTCCAACTGGCTAATGTTTTGGCGGGTCAGTTCGGGAGATGCACGCGTGTGCCAATTCGCGGGATTCGCGCATGCGTTCCCGACGCACACACGTCTCCTTCCCCTGGAATCCGACGGGAACACCGGGTAAGTCATTTTAATCTATTTTTTAATTATTTAAAAGTGATTATCGGGCCCAGGGTTGAAGTCTCAGGCCTGATAGCATCTCCCATCCTGCCAGTACAAATTCACTCCGGCGGGTTCAGAGTAGCTCCCCACTTTCGGAGAAATAGTGGGAGACTTCGCCTGAGTGAAGTGGAGGCAATTAGGGCCCTCCAAAGGGTTGTGTGGTGGGAGTTTGTTGCCCCCTGGGCATGGGTACTCTGGCAGTGCCAGTCTGTGCCCCTGGGGGGCAGGGGGGGTGGGCCCGAGGAGTCGAGCCAGCTGGGGCGGGGCCTAGAGGGCAATTAATGGCAGTGAGGGTTCTGCATTGTGATCCTGTAGGGGCTGGAGGGAGGCCAGCGATCGGGGCATGCTGTGGTGGGGGGGTGGAGGGTGGGGGGAGGGGGGTGTGGAAGCCTGCCGCGGGCCCTGCCTCCCATCTAGAGGGTCTGCTGGGGTAGAGGGGCCGGGATCTGCTTCCGTTGGGGGCGTCTGTCGGGGTGGGAGGGCAGGGGCTCTGCCTCCTGTGGGGGGGGGGTCTGTTGGGGTGAGGGGGTGGGGGGGGATCATCACTGCTAGGGGGGTGCTGGAGATCAGAGCGCTCTGGGATGGGGGATGTCGAGACTGGCCCGGGAATGGTCATGAGGGTCGTGAACGGGCCACAGAGGTGGCAGCAAGTGCAGCACTGCGGGGTCCCAGGCTGGAAGGCTGACAGTTCGGGGCCACTGTGCATGCGCAGAGTTCCAGAACTGTCAGACTCTGGTGTGAATAGGCCCCACTCACGAACTTTTAATGATATTCACGATTGTGACTTCTGCAGCGCACAGAGTGTGGGAGATTTGAACCTGAAGTTGCACTGAAAAAACAATCGTGAATTACACCATTTTTCTCATGAATTCGGCACTTAGAATATTTTGGGGAGGATCGCCCCCAATGTTTCAAGTCCGATATGGCTTTTCTTTGAAACATGTTGACTTCTTTCGAGGAAGTCATATTGGACTCTAAAGATAACTCTGTTTCTCTCTCCATGGATGCTGCCAGACCTGTTGAATTTTTCCAGCACTTTTTCTTTTTACTTAAAGAGTAGGGAAATCTTTCTCTTCACCCTATCTGTAACTGCAACATTATATTCTGTACCCTCTCCTTTTCTTCTGCCCTCTGTAGTCTATGAACAGTATGTTTTGACTGCATAGCACTCAAGAAACAATACTTTTTACTGAATCCTGATACATGTGACAATAATAAATCAAGACAATTAAATTGACTAGGCCTTAGATATGCTGGAGTACCGTATACCACTTTGGGTTTCCATATTTAGGGAATTTTATACCTTATTGGACGCAGTACACTGATGGTTTATTGGATTATTTTCTAGGAAGAGAAAGTTGTTCCCTTATGAGGGGCTAAATAAATTGTCCCGAGAAGAATAAGAATTGATCTTATTGATACATATTAGGTTCTGAAGGGACTTGACAGGATAGGCACTGTTATTCACACTTGCTGGGAAACCTAGAAGCACTGTCTCAGGATAAGGGGTCATTTAGAATTGAGATGTGGAGAAATTTGTTCACTTAAAGTATCGTTAGAGGTTTGTGGATGTTCCATTGTTAAATATATTTAAGACTGAAATAGATAGATGTTTGGTCTCATGGAATCTAATGATATGGGGGATGGGCCAGAAAAGTAGATGATTGTACTGAATAGCAGAGCAATCTCGAAAGACTGTACTTCTGTTTCTATTGCTTATTTTGATTTGATTTGAATAATTATTGTCACATGTATTAACATACAGTGAAAAGTATTGTTTCTTGTGTGCTATGCAGACAAAGCATACCGATCGTAGAGAAGGAAACGAGAGAGTGCAGAATGTAGTTTTACAGTCATAGCGAGGGTGTAGGGAAAGATCAACTTAATGCTAGATAAGTCCATTCGAAAGTCTGATAGCAGCAGGGAAGAAGCTGTTCTTGAGTCGGTTGGTGTGTGACCTCAGACTTTTGTATCTTTCTCTTTCTCCCGACGGAAGAAGGTGGAAGAGAGAATGTCCAGGCTGCGTGGAGTCCTCACTGCTTTGTCAAGGCAGCGGGAAGTGTGGACAGAGTCAATGGATGGGAGGCTGGTTTGCATGATGGATTGGGCTACATTCACGACCTTTTGTAGTTCCTTGTGGTCTTGGGCAGAGCAGGAACCATACCAAGCTGTGTTCTTACATTCCTCATGTCTTTGGTTCTTTTATGACTCACCTTAAGTCAGTGTGCTATTCTTCTCAAGCCTTCCTCTGATGGGACCCTGTCTTTCTATCTCATCTTCCTGGAATCCTCATGATTTTGAGCACCTCTCTTAAATCTCCTCTCAACCTTTCCTTTTCTAAGGGGAACAATCACTCCAATGATTCTCCAAACTATCCATGTAACTGGAGTCCTTCATCTCTGAGAGATGGTCACATTCTTGTAAATTACTTTTTCACCCTCTCTAAAGTCTTCTCTGTCTTCCAAAATTGGGCACATTACTCCAATTGAATCTACATAATGTTTCATGAAGAACTTTCACCTTGCTTTCATACCCTATGCCTTGACTTATAAAGCCTACGATCCTGTGTTTCTTCACAAGATCTTCCGCAACCTCCCCTGCCACTGTCAATGACCTGTGCACAGATACCCCCTGGTCCCTGTTTCTGCATCCTATTTAGTATTGTATCCTTTAGTTTATATTGCCTCTTTTCATTCTTTGTACTGACACATATCACTTCATACTGCTCTGCATTAAATTTAATCTGCCACATGACTGCCCATTTCACCAACTTTCCTACATCCTCTTCCAGTCTGTCACTATCCTATTCACAATTAATGATACTTCCAATTTTTGTACCATCTGAAAATTTTGAAATTGTGCACACATGTATTGCACTAATCTCATGGCTTGGAGTTATCAGATAGTGACAGGTTTACCACTGACAACAGTAAATGTTTTTATATCATTTTCTTTTACCCTTGGAGTTTTCTTTCATACGTATTTTTCACTGAACATCTGTGTTTACCAATTTGCTATGGTGTTGTAGACTGAAGTGTGAATGTACTCATATGCACTGATGTAAGCAGGCAGGTGTGTGCTAACTGAGTTGTGGCTATAAAAGGTACCTGTTGCTAAAATGTTTATCAAAGCCATAACTTTAGAAACTGCTTGGAACAGAAGGCATATACGAACCCATCTTTTGTTTATTTATTTGGCATCTGTTGTGCTTAAAAGGCAACTGCTTTAGACATTGCAGCAAAGGCAAATCATATTTTATATAAGGCAAACACATTTGGCAAGTCAAACAAGATGTTTAATTAAACAGGCATCGTAAGTATAAAGTACTCCAAATTCTTGGTTGGTTCCATTGGGGTTCCTGGGTGAATTCTACGCCAGATGACATTGTCTGTGTGGAGTTTGCACATTCTCCTCGTGTCTGCGTGGGTTTCCTCCGGGTGCTCCGGTTTCCTCCCACATTCCAAAGATGTGCGGGTTAGGTTGATTGGCCATGCTTAAATTGCCCCTTAGTGTCCTGAGATGTGTAGGTTAGAGAGATTAGTGGGTAAAATATGTAGGGATATGGGGGTAGGGCCTGGGTGGGATTGTGGTCGGTGCAGACTCGATGGGCCGAATGGCCTCTTTCTGTCCTGTCGGGTTTCTATGATTGAAACTCAACAATCATGTGTGTGCTTCCGATTTGGGCCATTAGCTTTGTTATTTTATGGAGGCCAATAAACTTGTCCTTGTAAAAAGAAATCACTTATTCTGCAGTAAACAGGCCTACTTTTAACTATGCTGTGCAAGTTATGAAACTGTAGAAGGAAGTCATAATTAATTTAATTGCGTTCCTACTTTGAAAGATGCTTAAATACTTTTTTCAGGTTTCAGGAATAACAATCTGCTGTTAGATTTGAACTCAATAAGATAAAATTATTTCCAGACTCAAAGAAATAAAGGTATAGTGATGTGAGCCAACTTTAGCTTGACAATTTGTACTCATTTTTATATTTGGTGACCGGCCTTTGCGCACTCAGACATGGCAGGTTTGGCCAACTCTCACAGCAGCATGAGGTGGGCAATGCTCTGGATCTCTTAGACCGAGAAGCTGTTGCACATCTCACAGTGAATGAGATGCGAGGGCTCAGATGTAATTGCCCAAACTCTACCACCTCGCCCACCCCAGAGTCAGTGCAGGTGAGGTTCCCAGAACAGAAATCTCTGTTGGCCTCGGGCAGGATTTTATGATCTAGCCCAAGCAAGGCCGTAAAATCCCACCAAATGTTAAAGTTTATTTATTAGTCACAAGTAAGGCTTACATTCACACTGTAATGAAGTTACTGTGAAATTCCCCTAGTCGCCACACTCTGGCACCTGTTCGGGTACACTAAGGGAGAATTTAGCATGGCCAGTTCACCTAACCTGCACACCTTTGGACTGTGGAAGGAAACCGGAGCACCTGGAGGAAACCCACACAGACACAGGGAGAATGTGCAAACTCCACACAGACAGTGACTCAAGCCGGGAATCGAACCCGGGTCCCTCGCACTGTGAGGCAGCAATGCTAGCTACTGTGCCACCATGCCACCATAGATGTGGAAGGGATATTTTTTGCTGATATTTACCCATTTGAAAGAGTAATAATAGGTGGATGCAGCAGAAGACGTTTTTTTCCCTGCCTGTCCAGATTTATGATCACTTGTCTGGGGGTTGGATTTTCATGTTGGAGGCAGGAGGTGGGACTAATTCTATATCTTGTTCCCACCTCTGTCTTGAGACACCTGGGAGGTGTCATTTTCCGGGGGTGCTACAGGGGGAACCTCAGATCACCAGGTGGGACAAAGAGGAGTGAAACAGCCCAGGTCAGGAATGGAGCAGGTCAAAGCCCCGATGCTGATCTGTAGTGGAATCATGCCTGTGAATAGATGCTACAGCACAGCCTGGCTAACACCGTGGGAAACAGTCTTTTTGGGGCGGCACGGTGGCACAGTGGTTAGCACTGCTGCCTCACAGCACCAGGGACCTGGGTTCAATTCCGGCCTCGAGCCTCTGTCTCTGTGGAGTTTACACATGGCTTGGAGACAACCCTACTGCCTCCAGTGGTAGACCCGAGGTAGAAATGGAGGTGGACTGAATCCACAATGAGAAGATTAAAAGGCCCATCTCTGGTCTCAAAAATCTTCATTCTAGTTCCTATTAAGCAGTCAGAGGATCTTCCATGTACAGTGACACCTTCTGACCACTTTAAACCCCTCCCTCTCCCAATATCCACTTCATGAACAGAATTTAGATAGCCCATAAAACTCCTCAAATAATCAAACTGATTTCAGAACTGCACTCATAATAATGTTTGGACTGAATACATAAACACAATGGAAAAAACTTAAACAATTCGACATTGTTATCATACAAGACTATACTTTCACCACTGGAGAATGTGCTCTACCATTATATCTATTTCATAATTTTTTAAGTTAATCTGAAGATGCTTCCACATTTACAATGACAATGCTTTCCTTTCTCGTTTGCAGAATTATCAATCTTGTACACGCAGTGTTTAATGGAAAGCTCCATCGTCCAATCACAGCACTATCAAGGCTTATCAATGAATCCAGATACAACTTGTGTTAAAGCATTGCATAATGCCAGGCATAGTGGCGTGCGTCTGTTATCCAGCTGCTCAGAGGCTGAGGTTACCGGATTGCTTGAGGTTAGGGGTTCTGGGCTGCCAGCGGACTGTGCCGATCAGGCACTTGCATTAAGTTCAGCATCTATTTGATGTTCCAGGGGGAACCTTGGATCACCAGGTGGGACAAAGAGGGGTGAACCGCCCAGATCAGAAACGGAGCAGGTCAAAGTCCCCATGCTGATCTGTAGTGGAACCGTGCCTGTGAATAGATGCTATAGCACAGCCTGGCTAACACAGTGGGACACAGTCTTTTGGGCTGGCATGGTAGTACAGTGGTTAGCACTGCTGCCTCACAGTGCCAGGGACCTGGGTTCAATTCCAGCCTCGGGTCTCTTGGAGTTTGCACATTCTCCCCGTGTCTGCATGGGTTGCCTCCGGGTGCTCCAGTTCCCTCCCATAGTTTAAAAATGTGTCGGTTAGGTTGATTGGCCTTGCTAAATTGACCCTACTGTCAAGGGATTAGCATGGTAAATATGTGGGGTTATGGGAATAGGGTCTGGGTGGGATTGTGGTTGGTGCAGATTTGATAGGCCAAATGGCCTCCTTCTGCACTGTAGGGATTCTATAATTCTATGAGCTATAAAGAAGGCAATCCCATTTTACATTCCTTTTGAACTCTTCCTTCCTCCAATCTATGGTTTATACACTGTGGGTGTCCTAACAGCAGTGTGAGGATATTTTCACCATAGGGACTATAATGCTTCAAGAAGGCAATTCACCACCACATTCTCAAGGGCAGTTAAAAACAATAAATAAATACTGGCCTTGCCAGTGATGCCTCCATCCTGCAAATGAATAGCAAAAAATGTAGCTGGGGTAAAACACAACAGCTGATAAAGTGTGGCCACCTCTATGAAAATTTTTAAAAACTTACCGAAGATGGGTTCTCAATTAGCATACAGTGCTGTCAATTGTCTCCTTAAGAGCGGGTGGGTTCCTTTGCCTGTCCCCTCCCCCTGTCCTCATGAAAATTGCAGAGGGTGGAAATGGAGACAGGATCTCTGGGTCCACTACTTGGCAGCCATTTTCTCAGGTTCTGATCCCATTTGGTCCTGACTGAAATTATAAAAATTGTGCTCTCATCTTCAGATGCTTACTTTCTGTAGACTTGAAGGTGTTCAATTTTATCAAGGTCTTGTCTCCATTATGTCCAGACACTTTCATGATCTTCACCTGCCTTTGTTCTCCTGGTTGATTCAAAATGGAACTGGTGACCTCAGTTGTACTTGTTGCTGGTCAGTGTTTTTTTTCTATTAAAACTATATTGATCAGTTCTTCTGATTCCATAGCAACCAAGATTTTGTCCTTGGTTAGCAGCTGCCATTGTTTGATAGATAATGTCTGTAAATGTTCCTTTATATTCCTGTTTCTCAGCTTGCAGTTAATATGGTTTGGGGTCATTACAGTTCTTCTTGTTAGAGATTTCAAAGCATCTCAATTTAAGAGCAATATTTTGCTGTGGATGCTGCTTTGGTGAAGGGGACAAATGCATTATAATCATCGAATCATCGAATCCTACAATGCAGAATGAGGCCATTCAGCCCATCGAGTCTGCACTGACCACAATCCCACCCAAGCCCTATCCCCACAACCCCATGCCCTTACCTTAGCTAGTCCCCCTGATATCAAGGGGCAATTTAGCATAGCCAATCCACCTAACCCGCACATCTTTGGACTGACATGACATGGAGATTTACAACAAGTAACTATGTCCCGGAATCTCTGATCTCCAGATGGTCATACTCCAGAGAATGTGCCGGGGGACATACATCCCTTGCACTGAGCACGTAGGAATTGCCCAGGAAATTGGGATTCTGGTGGGCAACTCCCCTGCATCTCAGACCTTCTCAAAACTCAGTTAAAGTTCAAAAACCTGGATGGTTCCATCACTTACCTGACTAGTTATCCAGGAAAGGTCAGAAGGATTAAAACCAGTTCTAACTCCTGGATAAGTATAACACTAACACCCAGCACCTCGGCTCTCCTCCTGGCATCCCAACTACCCTTGGGCCGATTACTCTCTACCCCCTCACCTACTTACCTGCCACCTTACCCCTTCGGCTACTTACCTTCCAAACTTAACTTCTCCCCGTGGACTCACAAAGTGGCTTTGGGACATTTCAACTCATCAGAATAGGGCAGCTAATGCCGTAAAAAGGAGTTGTGGCTTAGCTTCGCCTGAGGATCCTGCACAATGAGGAAGGGTTCCCAGACCAGGTCTGCCCCACATTTCTGAGGAGGCCTTGTTCAGAAGTCTGGGTGAGAAATATGGAGCTCCAACGTAAGGTAAATAAATCGGAGCAGAGTGGCAGTCGGATGGTGATTGCCACTCCTCGGGAGATTCAGCCCCATATTTCAGAGCCTGCTTTATTTAATACAAACTCCACTGTTCAATGAACAACTCATTTATATTGATTATTTGCTTAGCCTAATACATTCTGTGTCCTTTGAGGTCCAGCAACAATCAATATCATTGCAGGTCTATTCCCAATAAGAATAGCTCAAACTCACTTTTTCTAGCGAGGCAACTTTCAGCTCATCAATTTGATTAAGGTATTATATCTGACGAGGTTAAAGGTGTTCTTGCTCCATAAAGCAAATTGCTTTCTTATTTTCTGGCATCTTTGACTGTTCAACATTCTCCTCACATCATACTCAATCACGAGGACAAAATATTCCACAGGTTTTTAACTAATGCGAAACCAGCCACAGAAAGAATAGGCAGACTGAAATGTCTGATTTCCGCTTGCCACCATTTTAGAGCAGTGTGACTAAACCCATGATCTGTACAAATACATTTAAATCCAACCAGTCAATGGCAATAGCAAAGTGTTGATTCAACATAAGAACATAAGAAATAGGAGCAGGAGTAGGCCATCTAGCCCCTCAAGCCTGCTCCGCCATTCAATAAGATCATGGCTGATCTGATAGTGGGTTCAGTTCCACTTACCCGCCCGCTCCCCATAACCCTTAATTCCCTTAATGGTTAAAAATCTATCTATCTGTGACTTAAACACATTTAACGAGGTAACCTCTACTGCTTCATTGGGCAGAGAATTCCAAAGATTCACTACCCTCTGGGAGAAGAAGTTCCTCCTCAACTCGTGTTCTAAATTGACTTCCCCGTATTTTGAAGTTATGCCCCCTAGTTCTTGTTTCCATTGTAAGTGCAAATAACCTCGCTGCTTCTACCCTGTCTAGCCCCTTCATTATCTTATATGTCTCTATAAGATCTCCCCTCAACCTTCTAAACTCCAATGAGTACAGGCCCAGTCTACTCAATCTCTTCTCATAAGCTAACCCCCTCATCTCCGGAATCAACCTGGTGAACTTTCTCTGTACCCCCTCCAAAGCTAATATATCCTTTCTTAAATAAGGGGACCAAAATTGTACACAGTACTCCAACGCACAGTGCAGATCTTTCTCCAAATGTATTAACAGCGGCATGGTGGCACAGTGGTTAGCACTGGTGCCTCACAACGTCAGGGACCCGGGTTCAATTCCAGCCTCAGGTGACTGTCTGTATGAAGCCTGCATGTTCTTGAGTCTGTGGGTTTCCTCCGGGTGTTCTGGTTTCCTCCCACGCTCCAAAGATGTGTGGGTTAGGTGGATTGGCCATGCTAAATTGACCCTTAATGTCAGGGGATTAGCAGGATAAATATGTGGGGTTACAGGATAGGGCTTGGGTGGGATTGTTGTCGGTGCAGGCTCAATGGACCAAATGGCCTCCTTCTGCACTGTAGGGTTTCTATGATATCTATGAAGTGCTAAATTCATGAATTGTCAACAAAATTGCCACAATATTGACAACATAATAATGACTTCACTTAACTGCTTACTCTAATTCAGGGTCACTGGGGGAGTTGGAATCTACCCCGATAGACACTGGGTGCTAGGCAGGATGCAGCCAGGTTGGGATGCCAGTCCATAAAGGGCACACACTCACATTCACACACAACAAACTGAAGGACAATTTACCATGGCCGACCTACCAAAACCAGTATGTCCTTGGACTTAATCACCAGGGTTGTCTGGTGTATTGCTTGGTGGCAGATGCAACTGTAGCTGGATGATGGAATCTTCTGGTCCCGCCACTGTCAATGGGATTTCCTATTGATTCCGACCCATGCCACTGGGAAGCTCACAACAGGGGTGCGCTGTCAACCGGACCAGAAGATCCAACCAGTGTGAAGAGCCAGAAGATCATGCCCAATAATTGATTTTTCAAATGAAAACTTGTGCACCCATTTCCAAGAACTGGCTGCCATTTTTTTCCTCTTTCGATGCAGAATTCAAATCAGGTTTGTTGCACAAAACTGTTAAGTCATTGGTGTGTAAAATGTTATTTATCATAAGACCATAAGACCAGCAGAATTAGACCACTCAGCCCATCGAATCTGCTCCGCCATTCAATCATGGCTGATATTTTTCTCATCTCCATTCTCCTGCCTTTTCCCCCATAACCCCCGACCCCCTTATTCATCAAGAACCTATCTATCTCTGTCTTAAAGACACTCAAAGACCTGGCCTCCATAGCCTTCTGCGGCAAAGAGTTCCACAGATTCACCACTCTCTGGCTGAAGAAATTTCTCCTCATTTCTGTTTTAAAGGATCATCTCTTTAGTCTGAGGTTGTGCCCTCTGGTTCTAGTTTTTCCTACTAGTGGAAACATCCTCTCCAGGTCCACTCTATCCAGGCCTCACAGTATTCTGTAAGTTTCAATAAGATCCCCCCTCTTCCTTCTAAACTCCAATGAGTACAGACCCAGAGTCCTCAATCGTTCCTCATATGTCAAGCTCTTCATTCCAGGGATCATTCTTGTGAACTTCCTCTGGACCCTTTCCAAGGCCAGCATATCCTTCCTTTGATATGGGGCCAAAACTGCTCACAATACTCCAATGGGAGCTGACCAGACCCTTATACAGCCTGAGAAGTACATCCTGCTCTTGTATTCAAGTCTTCTCGACATGAATGCTAACATTGCCTTCCTAACTGCCGATTGAACCTGTACGTTAATCTTAAGAGAGTCTTAAGGTCCCTTTGTGCTTCTTTGCTAAGCATTTCCCCATTTAGAAAATAGTCCATGCCTCCATTCCACCTTCCAAAGTGCATAACCTCACACTTTTCCACATTGCATTCCATTTCTTTGCCCACTCTCCTCGTTTGTCCAAGTCCTTCTGCAGCCCCGCTGCTTCCTCAATACTACCTGTCCCTCTACATCTCTTTGTGTCATCTGCAAACTTAGCAACAGTGCCTTCAGTTCCGTCTTCCAGATTGTTAGTGTATATTGTGAAAAGTTGTGGTCCCAGCACTGACCCCTGAGGCACACCACTGGTATCAGTCTAGGTTGTCATGCTGGGACAACATTAACATTGGCAATGAAAAATCTACAGTCAGTTTAATGATATTTCACCTTCCCATATTTTCTCACCTTTGTTTTTCTGCTGGTTCCTTCTTCAATTTCCCCTCTTTAAACCATCACTCTAGAAAATACATGAGGCACTGGAAATTGGATAAACTAATTTTTCTGAAAGAAAATTATTTTTAAAACTGGAGGCCAGTTAAGAGTTTCAGATAATGAAGTCTTGAGGTGATGTAAAATAAATTGTGGAGGACTGGTTAATAAGGCTGAGTGTGATACATATCAAAATAATTAATTCAACTTTCGATGAGTGAAATTTTGAGTTCGTTTTAGGTGGAAATCTATAATTGAAAGGAATCTGATATGTGGGAATTGCTAGAATGCACTGGAAGTCACTGTGGGATTATTTAATCAAATAAAGTGTCCATCAGGAAAATAGGACATGAAAATGATTGTTCTCCCTAATTACCTCGAATTAAAGGGAATCTTCAGTGTTAGTGCTCATGTAAGGCCTTGGATTAATATATGGTATGGCAGAAAGCGTAACTAATTTTCATACATCTTTTTCCAATGAATGGAAAGGTGGAAAAGGGAGAAAATCATGGCTACAAGAAAATAGTATGCCTGTGACCAAAGATAATGGGCGGAATTTTACCGGTATGCCCCGCCCATTGACGGGCAGAGCGAGCCGGTAAGACCGCGCCAGAGCCGAGAAAGATCGCGCCAGATTTCATGGTACTCGTGAACTTACGAGAACTGGATTTCTGATGAGATCAGCCTCACGCCCATTTCCGAGCGATAGGCTGAATAGTTTATTTGAATGTTCATTTACACCTGTTTAGTGAGCCTGGCGCTCAATCATCCTTTATCACTTGCCTTTATGGCCTCTCCGGGAGAGGTTCTCTCTGGCGAGAAAACACCTGTTCCCTATGAATGGGGAACAGTTGTGTTGGCCTCGCCGGTAGAACAAGATTAGGCGTAAAAACTTGCGCGAAAATCGGATCTGCAACTCTTCCATTTTGCTGGACATTTTTTCTTTGTCATAACATTCCACCCTATGCATGCAAGGATACTTCGAGAAACAAAGGTAACAGCCTGGCATTGTTGTAGCAGAAATATTACGTTGCTTATTTAGACACTGGCATAATACCAGAAAAAATATGTTTGAATATTTTTTTCAAGAAGATCAGAATCATGATAATGGAAATTTCTAAGCATGATACTTTGAGAACTACAATATGAGATATTGGAGTCTAATATGAATGAAAACTTTTAAGCACGGTCAACAATAAAACAAAACAATTCCCAGCAAGCATGGGTTTAGCAACACAGGTTGTAAAGATTGGATAATATGATGAGTTAGCAACTGGACTGGATTTTTACAGTCGAGTTGACTCCAGAGTCTTTTAACAATGGCAGGCTGGATTGAATTCCGGGAATTCCTCACCCATTCCAGCTATTTTTGCTGGTGCAGGTTAAAGATTTGAGTAGCATCCTCACGCCCGGCATTCCCAAACTGGCCGGCTCCATTGCGGGAGCATTCATCTTGTAGAATCCCCAGCCCTCTGCAATTCCATGGAGCCAGGCCACCTTCTTCATGACTCCTGGTTCATGAACCTTCACAGGAGTCATGTCCATAGTCTGCATTCAGGAAACATCTAAAAGGTAAGTTCAAAAGATTGTCCCTTCCATCCCCTCTCTGCCACTTTCATGTCCCCAGCCAAACATTCATGATGAGCATTTGAACACAAGTAGAGAACCCAGATGTCTAGCCATATGTTTTTATTGAAACAGTTCCCAGGTGGCCTCAGTATGAGTGCTTGGCTGAACTCCAAAGCTCTCAAATGAATTGTCTCTGTCAGGGGTACTGTTGTGCCAACTGAATGGAAGCATTTACTTGGATTTCGAATCTTGTCCACTCTTTTAAAAAGTTATTGGTCTTTACCAAGATTGTAACAGCATGAAAGGGGAATGAGTTGGCATGGATGGAGCATGGAAAGTGATGGAGTGTGAAGGTTGAGTACTATAGAACCTAAACACTGTTAATACAACATGGAAGAAATCCCAGAGAACTAAGGCGGGCTTTCTACCTTGGCACTCATCTACTCTTGTAGTCTCCTGCGATTTGTTTCTGGGCCCGGTGGGCTTGATTTGATCCTGCCTCCCGCCCCCTCCCCCAACCCCCAACCCCCGCCGCCCCAACCCACCCCCCATCCCCCCAAACCCCCTCCCCCCCCAGTCCTCCCAGCCCCCCCAACCCTCCCAACCCCCGCCCCCCATTTCCCTGAAGCAAACATTGACTGTAATGGGGCACCTTTAGCTGAGGCCCGTCCCTGGAGTTGGAAATTTCCCAGTGTTTTGCAAAGTCATGAATTCTTTAAAATGGCGGGCAGGACTGGCTGCCCAAGTTCTGATAGATTCAATTTTTGCCAGTAGGGGAAGAGGGCTGGATATTAATCAGACAAGAGGGAAATCCTAACACAGGAGGGCCAGTTAAACTTATGCTGATTCTTCTAGACTTGTAGCAAGGGGAATTTCACAGTAACATCATTGCAGTGTTAATGTAAGCCTTACTTATGACTTATAAATAAACTTTACTTTTTTTTTAAGGTTCAAGCTTATGTTTGGAATGGGCAAATCCACAATGTAGAGTTCACCTGATCTTTGTCGGTATATATTTATATATTCAAATAGTCGCATGATTGCTTTAACAGCCAGTCACATGATTTGATGATGAGGTCATTGGGGTATTTCATACGCATTCATCTGAGTTTCAGTTTGTGTTCTGGGCAGTGAACATCTCTTTCAATCTGTTGTGTATTATTTTGAATCTACATGTGAAAATCGTGTCTTTTTCTTTTTGTTTAAAACCCAGAACCCCTAACACAGTTGGGATATTACAGCTCTCTTCAAGGTCAGAGGTGAGTGCTGTTGTTTTACTGCTAACTATAAAATCCAGCCCTGAATGTCTAGATTCTTGTTTGTAAAGATGTGAGGGTAAGTTCTCTGTCTTGCGCTCTGCATCAATCCCTTGTGCAGATGCCAGTGATGAACACCAGTGGAAAATCAGATTGGAAGACTGGGAATGTGTCTTATTTTAGTACCAACACTGAACCTCCTTTGAATGCACATGCAATATTGACTCTTTTTAGACAATCCTGAGCTAGCCTCATGGGGACAGATATGTAATTGAATTGTTTCATGTTTCCCTCTTCACTGCCCCTGGGAAGTGATGTTTCCAAGGTGCACAAATGAGAAAAACTTATTGAAAATAGGAGCAGGATTAGGCCATTGGCCATTCCAGCTAGCTCCGCCATTCAGTATGATCATGGCTGATCCTTTATCTCAACACCACACTCCCAAACTCTCCCAAATGCCTTGACACCTTTAGAATGTAGAAAGAAACCTATTTCTTTCTTAAATGTGTTCACTGATTTGGCATCAACAGTCTTCTGTGGTAGGGAATTTCACAGGTTCACCACTCTCTGAGTGAAGGGGTTTTTCCTCATCTACCCCCTAAAATGGCCCATCCTGTATCCTGAGACTGTGGCCCCTTATTCGAGACTCCCCAGCCAGAGGAAACAACATCCAAGCATCCAGTCTGTTCAGCCCTGTCAGAATTTTATAAGTTTCAATCAGATCTCCCCTCATTCTTCTAAATTATCGTGAATACAGGAGCAATTTCTCCTCAGATGACAGCAGCTGTATAGGGGATTGATGCAAAATGCAAGGCAGAGAAACTCTACTCTTATTGTTATAAACAAGAATCTAGACATTAAAGGCTGGATTTTATAGTTACCAGTGAGGCAACAACACTCACCTCTGCCTTTGAATCCCAGGAATCAGTCTGGTGAACTTGTGCTGCACTCCCTCCATTGCAAGTTTATCCTTTCGTAAATAAACAGACCAAACTTGCACACAATACTTCAGGTGTGGCTGATGCGCGATTGATTCACACGGGAGGCTAGAACGTACCCGGGAATAAAGGCTTTTATTCACTACAAATAGGAGCACACTACTCAACAATATTATCCCAGACTAAAGACTACTAGGAAGTAGCAGTGACCTTTATACTCCTGTAAGAAGGCGGAGTCCTGGGCGGAGCCGAACGGAGTGTACCACATAAACAGTAATAACAGGTGGAACACCCGACAACCCTAACCCCAACAGCAACGAGAGTAACATATACACAAGTACCCATAGTGGTAACCATCGATGGTTCACCACATTCACCCCTCCTTTAAAAAACAAAGACAGGTGGGGTAAAAAAAACAATAAGAACTGTCCACATGTTCACAAGTTCAGCCGCACCGTCTCTGCGACCTCCGCAGTACCGGCTCCAGTGCCGGTTCTGGTGACCGTGGTGACGACCCTCTCTCCGAGGTGGTGTCCACAGACTCCTCCAGTTCCTCTCCTGACCACCGACCTCGAGATGGCGACAATCCCCTGGACTCAAGCAAGCTGCACACGGGAGTAAGAGGATCAAGTTGAGGTCCCGATGCTGCCCGCGCCGTGTCAGGAGGGGAGAGAATGGGCAAAGGAATCCTAACTAGGGGTGCGGGAGTGACGGGGGTTTCCAGATCCCCTGCAGGCGCCAGATCTCTGATAGAGACCATGTCCTCTCACCCGTCAGGATATGCCACATAGGCATATTGAGGGTTGGCGAGAAGGAGATGGACCTGTTCAACCAAAGGGTCGGACTTGCGGGCCCTAACATGCCGCAGCAGGAGAACAGGTCCTGAGTACGTCAATCAAGTCGGCAGTGAGGTCCCAGAGGAAGACTTCCGAGGGAAGACAAATATCCGCTTATGTGGGGTAGTGTTGGCTGCCGTACACAGGAGGGACCTGATTGAATGGAGCGCATCAGGAAGTACCTCTTGCCAATGGGTGACTGGAAGACCCCTAGACCGTAGCGCTAGCAAAACAGCCTTCCAGACTGTAGCGTTTTCTCTTTCGACCTGTCCGTTACCCCTGGGGTTGTAACTTGTAGTCCTACTTGAGGCAATTCCCTTAGAGAGCAGGTATTGCCTCAAGTCGTCGCTCATAAACAACGCACCCCTATCACTGTGGATATAACTGGGGTAGCCAAACAGGGTGAAAAGACTCCACAGGGCCTTGATGACCGTGGCAGAGGACATGTCAGAACAGGGGATGGCAAAGGGGAATCGGGAGTATTCGTCAACAACGTTGAGGAAATACACATTCCGATCCGTCGAAGGGAGGGGCTCCTTGAAGTCGACACTCAGTCATTCAAAAGGGCGAGTGGCCTTAATGAGGTGTGCCCTGTCAGGCCGGTAGAAGTGCGGCTTGCACTCCGCACAGACCTGGCAGCGTCGAGTTATCGACCTGGCATCCTCTATGGAATAGGGCAGATTCCGAGCCTTTACAAAATGCAAGAGCCGAGTGATCCCCGGATGGCAGAGATCATTGTGGAGGGCCTGTAACCGGTTCTCCTGCACACTGGCACATGTTCCACGCGACAGGGCATCTGAGGGCTCATTGAGCTTCCCCGGACGGTACATGATATCATAGTTGTAGATGGAGAGTTCGATTCTCCACCTCAAGATTTTATCATTCTTAATTTTGCCCTTTAACGTGTTGTTGAACATAAAGGCCACGGACCTTTGGTCCGTGGGCAGGGTAAACCGTTTGCCAGCCAAATAATGGCACCAATGCCGTACGGCCTCCACAATGGCCTGAGCCTCTTTCTCCACAGATGAGTGCCGAATTTCAGGGCCTTGGAGGGTGCGAGAGAAAAAGGCGACGGGCCTGCCCGCCTGTTTAAGTGTGGCGGCCAGGGCGAAATCAGATGCATCACTCTCCACCTGAAAGGGGATGGACTCATCGACAGCATGCATCGTGGCTTTCGCGATGTCGGCTTTTATCCTTTCAAAGGCTAGGCGAGCCTCTGCTGTCAGGGGAAAAGAGGTAGATTTTATGAGCGGACGGGCTTTGTCCGCGTAATTGGGGACCCACTGTGCATAGTACGAGAAGAAGCCTAAGCATCTTCTCAGTGCTTTGATGCTAGTGGGTAGGGGAAGTTCAAGGAGAGGACGCATACGGTCTGGATCGGGGCTGATGACCCCGTTTTCCACCACGTATCCGAGGATTGCTAGGCGGTGCTTGCTGAATACGCACTTCTCCTTGTGATAGGTCAGGTTCAGGAGAACCGCAGTGCGTAAAAACTTCTGGAGGTTGGCGTCATGGTCCTGCTGGTCATGGCCGCAGATAGTGACGTTGTTGAGGTACGGGAAGGTAGCCCGTAGCCCGTTTTGGTCCACCATTCGGTCCATCTCATGCTGGAAGACCGAGACCCCATTAGTGACACCGAAAGGGACTCTTAAAAAGTGGTAGAGACGGCCATCCGCCTCAAAGGCCGTGTATTTGCGGTCCTCTGGGCGAATGGGGAGCTGGTGGTAGGCTGACTTCAAGTTCATGGTGGAGAACACCCAGTACTGCGCAATCTGGTTGACCATGTCAGATATGCACGGGAGAGGATACGCGTCCAGCTGCATGTACCTATTAATGGTCTGACTATAGTCTATGACCATCCGGGGCTTATCTCCTGTCTTGACCACCACGACTTGTGCTCTCCATGGGCTAGTGCTAGGTTGAATGACCCCTTTTCTGAGGAGCCGCTGAACCTCAGATTGAATAAAGATCCGATCCTCAGCACTGTAACACCTGCTTTTAGTCGCGATGGGCTTGCAGCCTGGCACGAGATTTTCGAATAGGGAAGGCGGAGTAATTTTGAGTGTTGAGAGGCTGCATGTGGAGTGCACTGGACAATTTGGAGGCTGCTGTTTTCCCACTGAAAGTGGAGGGAGTGGCCCATCGTACTGCAGGGTCACACTCCTCAGGTGGACCATCAAGTCTAGCCCCAGGAGTACCGGAGCGCAAAGGTGCAGAAGCACAAGGAGCCTGAAGTTCTCGTGGACTGTGCCCTGCACCGTTAGAGTTACCACACAGCTCCCGAGAACGTGGACAGATCAGGACCTCGACGCCATGGAGATTGCCTGCCTGACAGCTTGCACACGGAGAGCGCAATGTTTTACTGTATCTGGATGGATGAAGCTCTCCATGCTCCCGCTGTCAAACAGGCAATGCTCCAGGCGCCCGTTTACCTCTATGTCCATCATGGACTTGTCAAGTCTGTGAGGCTTGGCCTGGTCCAGGATGATTGACGCCACTGTTGGATCCCGAGCGTAACTGCAGGCAGTTGAGAAATCCGATGACGACGACCCCTGCTGGTCTCCTGCGGCCAATGTCAACCAAAATGGCTGCGCCCATGAATCGCACGCAGTCGAGGATGTTGAAAATGGCGGCGCCCGCAGGTCGCACGTGGCTGGCGTCGTCATCATAGGAAATGGCGGCGCCCGTGGATCGCACGTGGCTGAAGACATCGACGAGGCCAGAGACGAGGAGGTGGATCCTGGAGAGTCGCACGCAGCACTGCTGGGCCTGGAAGGGGTCTTCGCTCGGCACACCTTAGCATAGTGCCCTTTCTTTCCACAGGCAGAGCAAAACACCGCCCTGGTTGGACATCTTTGGCGAGGATGCTTCGCCAAACCGCAGAAGTAGCACCGTGGGCCTCCAGGAGCTGCCGCAGCTGTCAGGTCCGAAGTTGGGAGCATCATCGCGCAGTTCCGAGGAGCCGCCGAGTACAGCTGAGGCAGCGGCTGTGCTTGCCACGCTGTTCCCACGTGGTCGGTGGGGTAGGCTTCGAGATTTCTGGAGGCTGTCTCCAGTGCGTCGGCCAATTCTACCGTCTTAGCCAGTTCCAGGTTACCCTGCTCTAGCAGCCGCAGTGGATATAGGACGAGCTGATTCCAGTCACAAACGCGTCCCGAATGAGGTCGTTGGTGCATTGAATAGCCGACACCGCCTTACAGTTGCAGGCTCTGGCTAGCTGTTGAAGTTCGCGCAGGTACTGTCCCGTAGTTTCGCCGGGCTGCCGCTGTCAAGTGGCTAATAGGTGACGAGCATGAATTTTGTTCAGCTGTTTGTTATACAGCCCCTTGAGCAAGTCGATAGCGTCTTTATAATTTTGGGAATCGCGAATTGTTGCATACACAGTGTCGCTCACCCTGGCGTGGAGGACCCACAATCTGTTGGCGTCGGACTGGACTGCTGCCAAGGCCTCAACGTAATCCTCGAAGCACTTTAACCAATGGTCGAAAGTGTTCGATGCCCCAGCGGCACGCGGATCCAAGGTTAGCCGATCAGGCTTTAGCATCTGCTCCATTTTCTTCGAACAAAATTTTCAGCAATTGTAGTGAATAAAATTGATGCGCGATTGATTCACACGGGAGACTAGAACATACCCGGGAATAAAGGCTTTTATTCACTACAAATAGGAGCACACTATTCAACAATATTATCCCAGACTAAAGACTACTAGGAAGTAGCAGTGACCTTTATACTCCTGTAAGAAGGCGGAGTCCTGGGCGGAGCCGAACAGAGTGTACCACATAAACAGTAATAACAGGTGGAACACCCAACAACCCTAACCCCAACAGCAACGAGAGTAACATATATACAAGTACCCATAGTGGTAACCATCTTTGGTTCACCACAATGGTCTCACGAAGACCCTGTACTGCTGCAGTGAGACATCCTTACTCCTGCACACAAGTCCGCTTGCAATGAAAGCCAACATATCATTTGCTTTCCTAACTATTTGCTGGACCTATATGATTGGTTTCAGTGACTAGTGTACTATACCCAGGTTCCCTTATATGTCAATATTTCCCAATCTATCACCATTTAATTAATGCTGCCTTTCTGTTTCTCCGTCCAAATTGGATAACTTCACAATTATCCACATTATACTTTATCTGCATTTATTTGCAAACTCAATCAACTTGTCTCAGTCACATGGAAGCCTCTTAACATCCTCCTCACCACTCACATTCTCACTAAGTTTTGTGTTGTCAACAAATCTGGAACATTACATTTGATTCCTCATCTAAATCATTGATATATATCCTGAAAAGCTGGGACCCCAGGATTTATCCCTGCAGGACACCTCTAGTCATTGTCTGCTAGTTCAAAAAAGACAAATTTATTCTTACTCTGCGTTTTCCTGTCTGTTAACCAATTCTCAATCCATGCTAATATGTTACTCCCAATCCCATGTGCTCTAATTTTCCACACTCACCTCTGAAGTGGGACTTTATCCAGAGCTTTCTGAAAATCCAAATACATCACATCCACTGGTCCACCCTTATCCATTCTATTAGTTACACCCTCAACAAATTCCAGTTGGTTTATCAAACATGGTTTCCCTTTCAGAAATCCATGTTGACTTTGTTTAAACCTGGTGATATTTTCTAGGTGTCTTGTTATTACATCCTTTATAATAGACTTTGGCACTTTCCCTACTACTGATGTTAGGCTAATTGGTTTGTAATTCCCTGATTTCTCCCTCACTCCTTTTTTTTTTAATAGCGGGATTACATTTTCCACCCCCCAATCTGCTGAGACTGTTCCAGAATTTATTGAAATTTGGAAGATGACAATCAACACATCTACTATTTCCATTTTAGTATCCTGTGGCGTAAATTATCAGGCCCTGGGGATTTATTGACTTTCAGACCCACAGTCCAAAGATGTGCAGGTTAGGTGGATTGGCCATGTTAAATTGCCCCTTAGTGTCCATAAGTGTATATAAGGGGATTAGCAATGCAAATGCATGGGGTAATGGGAATAGAGCAGGGTGTGGCCTTGAGAGACTGTTAAGACAGCGAATAGTTAACAGCATGGGGTTTATAAGATTGTTATGTTTTTGACTGTGTATTTATTTGTAGGTGAATGTGAAGGGGTCATGTGACTATCCCAAATCCTGCCTGGCAACAAGCCTGGCTAAGCCGAGGAACATGATGAGCAAGGTGCAAATTTCTCACACCTGGAAACAAAAGGCAAGGTCAGCTATGCTTACAGTAAATAGACCTGCCGGTTCCAAACTGTTGGACAGGAGGATCTAGTGAGGGAGGAAAAGAATAGCAGTCGGTGTGGTCAGCAGAGAGAAGAGACTACTTGTTCTTTGTCGAGAACAGATGCAGGAGTGAGAGGCAGTCTCTAGTTGAATAGATGATTTCCACAGCCACGTAAGGAATCCAGGAGGTGTGCCCTGGTGTGGCCATGGAAGAAAAAGAATAATTGGAGCAGGCTTTACTGCTGTTAGTGAATTTGGAAATGTCACTGAAAACTACAGGAAACACTGGGAATCTGTCACTCAAAGTTACTGTGTGGTGAAATTGGAAAGCATTGGAAGCTGGAGGCAGATATGGACAGTTTGTAAAAGGACTGTAAATCTGTGGAGAGTGCAATTTGTGAGATAAGTATTAAAGGGGAATGTTCATTTCTGTAGTTTACAGTATATGTTACCTACAAAGTGTTTTTAGTCATTTAGTCGTGGGCAGCACAGTGATACAGTGGTTAGCACTGCTGCCTCACAGCTCCAGGGACATGGGTTTGATTCCTGGCTTGAGTCACTGTCTGTGTGGAGTCTACATGTTCTCCCTGTGTCTGTGTGAGTTTCCTCCGGTGCTCCGGTTTCCTCCCACAGTCTGAAAGACGTGCTGGTTAGGTACATTGACCCGAACAGGTGCCGGAGTGTGGCGACTAGGGGATTTTCACAGTAACTTAATTGCAGTGTTAATGTAAATCAACTCGTGACTAATAAATGAACTTTAAAACTTTACTTTATTACAGTAAAAATCAAAGTGAAATCTTGCTGTGTCATCCTTTTCAGCTGTACAGTGGAAATTCAGACTTCCGTTTAAATGTATCAGTCTGAACAGGGATCTTAACAATGAACAACAAATAATTGGGAGAATAGTAACAACTGTGCAACACAGCTGGATGCTGAGGAGATTCTAATATATGCTCTTGATACAGCTGAGCTGGGATAATGGAACATTATCTGCTATGAGTATATGCAGTCCATGGCAGCCTGACAGTATAAAGGTGGAGCTTGTTACCTCAGAGTTGGAGCTCTGACAGTCAGAAGTCTTGTCACCTCAATAGTGAACCCCATGGATGTTGTAAGTCTGATCATCTCGGATTTCATGGAGCAAACAGGTTGAATTGTCTTTTTTCGTTTAATGCCACAGAGAAGTTATATGAGAGCGATAATGTTATTGGTCAATATACATTAAAGCTTCTTGAAAATCACTTAGGCCTGGCTCAAGGAGCAATATTTGTTGCAGCTGTAACTACAGGAAATCTACTCGCAAGCTCCATCTGCCCTCCCTCTTCCCATTGAGTTCACATCTGGATCCAGTTTTCTGTCATTTGCAAGCTTGTTTTCTAAGTAATTATTTTTTTAAAACAACAGGCCAACCCTGAACCCTGTGGAACACAATCAACAGCTGATTTCCCTCTACCGCCACCCGGCCGCCCTCCGCCCAGCACACGCACACACATACACACATTATTCTGAGCTGGCTATATATCAGCTACCTATCAACTCAGCTTTGCTATTCTTCTGATCACTTTCCCCAGAACTGAAGTAAGGATCATTGTTCAGTCCAGTTAATGCCATTAAAAGATGGGGAGCACACTTTCTGTTCTCCAATCCATTGGGACATGATTTAATTTCAATGAAGTTTGAAAGACGATGGATTGGAGTATTGCAACTTCTTCAACTAATTTAACAGCACATTTGGGTAAAAGTCATCAGAGCTTGGATTGATGTTTATCTTTAGTTTCCTAAATTTAAATATAAATGAATATAAATCTCCCCTCAAGGATTAATGAAAGCCACTTTGTGAATTAATTGAGCCACACTGGAATGACTCAGAAAGCCTGACTGGAAAGCAACTTTGGGGGAAGTCTTACCAAAAAGAATCAAACTGCCAAACAATTGTGAAAACAGGAGAGAATCATGCCCATTTTTTTGGGTTGGCTCCTAGTCGTAATTGTATGGCATTTAGTTGAAAAAAAGAGCCAGGATGTGATTCTCGCCAGCAGGTGAGAGGAGGAGCCTATTTTTGCCAGGAAGCTGGCTGCTGGGCTCTAGGGGCGCCATTGCACTGGCACCCCAATCTCCCAGTACACAGTGTATACAGTGTATTGTGGGATCTCCTGTCACATTCCCACAACCCCACAGACATTGGGACCCGCCGCTGATCGCTCCTTGTGCTGGGCTCTCCCGCCTCTTCGGGCATCGCTCCACCCCCCCCCCCCCCTCCACCCCCCACAACCTCCCCGGACATTGCCTTTCTGGGTGCAAAGCCAATTTTGCTGGCAGAACAATGCTAGTAACATTGCAAGAGGCAAAAAAAAGGCGTAAAACCAATTTTTGCTTCTCACCCGATCCTACTGGCTCCACACACCATTCGACTGGTGTGATGCGCCAGTAAGAACACCCCTATAGGTTATTACAGAATGCAATGTCAAACCACTACCACGGTGTACAGACCTTGGTCCCCTGCCGGGGACTACTGTTCAGCAGGCCCAGTCCTGAGCCTGCCTTATAAAAGGCTCAGGTAATGAATTCCAACTAGGCAGGCCACTGCCTGTTACCAGGGGAACTCATACTCAATGAACCCCAAAGGGAAATCAATCAATGATTCTCCTTGGAGCTTGATAATCCCTATGAGGACAAGGGCAGCAGGTACATGGGAACACAATAACCTGTAAGTTCACCTCCAAGCTACTCACATTGACTTTGAAATATATTGCTGTTTCTCCATTGTTGAGGGATCAAACTAGAATGATAGAATCATAGAATCCCTACAGTGCATAAGGAGGCCATTTGGCCCATTGAGTCTGCACAAACAACAATTCCACCCGGGCCCTATACCCGTAATCCCACATATTTACCATACTATTACCCCGGACACTAAAGGGCAATTTAGCATGACCAATCAACCTAACCCGCACATCTTTGGAGTATGGGAGGAAACCGGACCACCCGGAGGAAACCCACACAGACACAGAAAAAATGTGCAAACTCCACACTGATACTCACCCAAGGCTGGAATTGAATCTTGGTCTTTGGTAGTGTGAGGCAGCAGTTCTAACCACTGTGCCGAGTTAGCGAACTCTCTTCCTCACAGCATTATGGATGCTACTAAAACACATGGGCTGCATTGGTTAAAGAAGGCAGCTCACCAGCACATGCTTGAGGATAAGTAGAGATTGTCGGGTCTTGTCCATGGTGGCGGGGGCGGGGGGGGGGGGGGGGGGGGGGGAGTCATGTGGGTGTGGACCTGCAGCAGGGGAGAATCCTTCGGTTGGGGGGGTGGGTGTTGGTGGTTGGTCAGGTTGGTGCGGAATTTTGTTGAAGGAGGTAATCAGAGGTGAGAGAGGGAGTCTTCTGCATGTTTACTTGGCTGTTTGCAATAGTTACCGAGAAGCTAGAAGAGGTTTTAATTCTTCTACCTTTTCTGGGTAACTTCAGTGTAACCCTGACGGAACCATCATACTTTCAGATGGTTCCCAGCACAGGACAATTGCCCAGAGGAAGATAGCACTTCTGGGCAATATTTGTTTTATTCATTTGCAGGATATGGACATTGCTGGCTGGGCCAGTATTTATTGTCATCCCTCATTGCCTTTAAGAAGGTGGTGGGCAGCTGCTGCACCCCATGAGGTGTAAGTGCACCCACAGCGCTGTTAGGGAGTTCCAAGATTTTTCCCCAGCAACCGTGCAGGAATGACAATATATTTCCAAGTCTGGATGTTGAGTGGCTTGGAGCTGAACTTCCAGGTAGGTGATGGTATTCCCATGTATCTGTTTCCCTTGTTGTTGTGGTGATGTGTTTGGAATGTGCTACCTAAGGAGCCTTACTGAGTTTTTGGAGTGCATCTTGTAGATGGTACACACGGCCACCACTGTGCATCGGTGGTGGAGGAAGTGAATGTTTATGGATGGGGTGCCAATCAAGCTGGCGACCTTGTCCTGGATGTTGTGAAGCTCCTTGAGTGTTTTTGGAGCTGTCCTCATCCAGGCATATGGAGATTATTTGCCATGTAAATACTGACCAGAACCAAAGGACACAAAGTCAGGCTAAAGGGACGATCCTTTAAAACAGAGATGAGGAGGAATTTTTTCAGCCAGAGAGTGATGAATCTGTGGAACTCTTTGCCACCGAAGGCTATGGAGGCCAGGTCATTGAGTGTCTTTAAGACAGAGACGGATAGGTTCTTGATTAATAAGGGGATCAGGGGTTATGGGGAAAAGACAGGAGGGTGGGGATGAGAATCATACTAGCCATGATTGAATGGTGGAGCAGGCTTGATGGGCCGAATGGCCTAATTCTGCTCCTATGTCTTATGGTCTTATGACCCAGCAACTTCCAAGAGGGATTCTTCAAAACCAAATGACATGGCGAGAAATCTGCTTTTGGGGCTGGTGACTCCCTTGCTGTTTTTCTTGAAGCTGCGTCACTGTCTATTTTTGGGAAAATTCCACCATGGTGTCATTGATAAGGACTCCAAGGTGTGTTGCAACTTCATGCTGCTTGAATAGTGTACCTCCATCTCAACCTCATAAGTACCTCCTACCACAGCAACATTATATTGATTGCCCATGAGTCAAACTTCAAGCTCTCTGAATAAAATCATCAGCTTAGTTTTAGTTAAACTGAATTTAGGGCTGTTTTGTCCAGGCCTTCTACAAGCTGAGCTGAAACTACCCAAACCTATGACATGAAGTTAACTTTCACTGCCAGAGGGAAATGAGAGTTCCATTCTCACAGTCTGGACTGAATTTGAATCAAAGTCCCAAAGGTGAGAATTCAATTTGTAACCCATTGCACTGCCCAGTCCTCCCAATTATGCAGCACTTTCCTCCTAATCTTCTCTTTGGCAAATCCAAGTTCTGTTCGATTTCAGAGCTTACATTTTGAAATTCACCCTCTTGTTTCCTAAATCCTCCCTCAATGCATCAGTGCCGGTTTGAAAGAAAGACACACACAAATTCTATTCCATATATTACAATAAGCCTTTATTCACATTGATTTGCATATATTTGGAATGCATCCGAGTGCATTTGTTTTTGGAGGGGGAGATGCCAAGGAGGAGGAATAATGGAACGAGGATAAACATATCAATTGCAGGTGTTGATGACGCTAAAATTGTTGTATAGTGGTATAGAAATGAAGGTAAAACATTGCAAATGAGCGCTGAAATTGGCAGAGGTAATCAAATCTGTAACAGCTACTAAGGGATTGCAAGATTACCAGCAGAAGCTAAATCATGTTCTGTGTGCAAGACATATTATTGGATTTTCCTCTTTGTACATTAAACATTACCGGACCAATCTTTGGTCCTTTTTCCCTGGAACCAGATTAGATTTCTACTATTACATTTCTTAATGTTTATAAAATGTCCAGTTTTTATTGCTTTTTATATAATACATTAATGTTGATGATGTGGATATGCAGTACCAACTAGGACTCAATCATTCAACTTGGTCAAAATATCAAAGGGGAAGTCAGGTACAGAGTGTTACAAGCATAATAAAATCTAATACTTTAGACTGTTTCAATTTGGCTGTGCATGGCCTAATAGTGGAACCCAAATTGCCCTTTTAAATTGTTTGAATTTGACAATGATCTAGCCACCAGGCAAAGACTCAGACACCAAGTTAGTGAGTGGTATCAAAATGCATTGATTATAAGCAAATATTCAAAACTGATCAACTGAATCATAGAGGCAGAATATAGGAAAAGTATACTTATCAATGCAACTCTACTAACTCCGCGCTTTCAAATGGATTGTCAATCCAAGAGAGGTGGACAGCAGCTTGAATCCTTCACATCGACAAAGAGACAGTCAATGTCTCTGAGCAGAACTACACCTTCCTAAGATTTCTAATGGCAAGGAATCCATTGCTGAAACTGCCCCAATGATAACTACACTCCATACTCATCTGCTCCTGAGGTTTATTGGAAACTATCTTCATGCCGATCGGAGGACTGTCGTAAGTCTGCCAAACGACAGTTTGCCGTCACCATTATCCTTTATTTTGCACCAAGGAGAAAGGCCGCTCCCGCAGCTTACAGTCAGGTAGTCTTCACCTCAGGGCCTACACCTATGGTTTGGGTAAAGTTACAAGCTTAAAACCCCCTGTTGGCTGCTTCCTATTGGGCAAACCTCTGCTTACTCAATAAGGCAGCTTGTACTCCACAAAGCTCATGGATAGGTCAGTTGATGCACATTTGAGGCCTTCATGAATGCTCAACCATTTTAAGTTAATTTCATGTAACATTCATTGTAATAAGCTAACCAGGTCAAAATCTTGACACCATTTCGTGTCAAAACTCAGATAAGAATTTTGATGTTGTTAACCGTAGAATCATAGAATCCCTACAGTACAGAAGGAGGCCATTTTGCCCATTGAGTCTGCGCTGATCACAAATCCCACCCAAGCCCTATCCCCATAACACCACGTATTTACCCTGCTAATTCCCCCAGCACTAAGGGTCAATTTAGGATGGCCAATCAACCTAACCCGCACATCTTTGGACTGTGGGAGGAAACAGGAGCACCCGGAGGAAACTTCACAGTGACCCAAGCTGGAAATCGACCCTGGGTCCCTGGCGCTGTGAGGCAGGAGTGCTAACCACTGTGTCACTGCGCCCCCAACTTTATACAAAAAAGAGATGCATTCCAATAAGCTGCATTTGCATCGACATTAATAGAACTAATACAATCACATGGTTAAGAGCTGAAGATCATAATAGGCACTTAAATGTTGTTAAGTTCTAGTCAGATGTAATTTATATAGACTTCAGTATGTCTTATTTCCAATTTAGCAGTCACCTTTAATGTCAACGATTAACATATGCCTTTCAAGGTCAAGTCCACAGTTTGTACTCAACATGTCACTTGTGAATTATCAGCTTTCAATATTCAACTTATACCGACTGTAAGATCATACGGTTGTTTTTGTCCTCCATAATCTTTCTCATTTTTCAGTACTTTATTCTCCTCTGGTTTACATAATCATGTACCTGCAAATTTCCCCATACTGTCAATATACTTACATTGTTCAAAGCATGAACTGTTAAATGTAGTTCCAATGCACTTTACAAGTTCGCTCCTGTCTTCTGCATTTCACTTTTAATATTAAAGTTCTTTCCCTGCAAAATCTCCATAATTTTGCCTTTGTTGGAAAGTTGCCTGGCAATCTCTTGATTCCTTATCTTTTTAGGTTCTGTTCTTGTGTTCTCGCTCAATTTTTTCACATTCATTTTATCCTCTGTTTATCATTTTATATGTTTTAGGGTATGGGGAAAAGGCGGGTCTTCATGACTGAAATTTGATAACAAAACCCACTTCTGTAATTAAATTTCAGTGGTAAAAAATCAGAATGGATTAATTTTGCCACGTGATCCTCAAAGATGTCAAATATTAAGCATTATGATAATGATCAGGGGTCGAGTGTTCATCTGGACTCAGGAAACCCAGACCGGTCTACTTTAATGGCCATGTGTGATTTTACAAGGTATTTTCATATTTTCAGACAGGGGTTGGGTTCACAGAAGAATTGCCTCGGTTCTCCAACATAGCATCTTAGCACGCAATGTATTTTAATGACCCCTCACCCACTCACCCTCCCCACCCATCCCCAGACCACAGCAAGCCAGCTCATATTTCCTACTGTCATCCCATGTCTCCTCACGGACCCTCATGCCAGCCAATCCCACCTCTATACCATCACCTTCCGTTCCCCATTGTCACCTCTATACCCACCCCCATTTATCCTTCATAGCCACTCATCCAGTACCCATGATGTACAGTTCCATACAATAGAAATAGGAATTATTTTAAAATGATTGAAAAAAAACATTGAACCTCTAATAATCCAAAGGGACCCTGAATTTAAAATCATTATCATTGATAGTGAACCATGAAACTCGTGGAAAAAATACATTGTAATCCTTTAAGTGTCAAATAGGTTTGTAAACAAGCAAGAACCACATCAAAGACATATTAAGTTATTACAGGCTCAAAAATATTTCAATAGTTCTTGGATCAATAAGATTAGCTGCTGAACTTAAGCATTGAAACCCAGCCAAGCATTCATAATGGAACAGCTGTCGTAACAAAAGCTTCCAACTTCACTAACAGGATAGATGTTTGTTTCCATTTAAAAGTAAAATGCCTGCAAATTAATGGAGAGGAACAGGTGCAAACCATTGAAAGTGGGAAGCCAGAACTCATTCAAACCTGTTTACTTTTCACACATCTCATATTGTGTGGTGTAAAGAAAAGTTTTAGAACTTGAAATTTATTAACAGGAACAAGGGAATGAAGTCAAACACAAAGGCCAATGAGAGTTGTGAAAGACTTGCTGAACATAATGGCAGGATTTCAGTAACATTTTCTCGCTACGTTTCCCATTCAACAGCAAGCCAATTGGACAGCCTGGCCAGCAGATGAAAGGTAGCTCCAGGAGGTTGTAACTGAGACCTTTGGCAGCATTTGGAAGATTGAAGAGAGGCATAATTGGGAGGGGAGGCAGCAGCAGTGAATTTTAAGTTGGGTTCCCCTTAAGGATTCTAATTAAAATGCCTTGCCTTTATATAGTAGGATACTTGGATGTGCACATATTCACCTATTTTTTAAAAATAGGGGTGATTTTGTGCTTGTGTTTGCAGTGGGCGCAAAATCTTGTGAGATTCAGTAAACGAGAATCTCGCCAGTGAGATTTCATTTTCCTATTTTCCCTGCCTCTTGTCAGTGATGTATTGAGCTTCCCACCCTGAAAGTACGGGAATCTTATTTCTATAAATTATAATACAATTAAAGGACTTCCCTGCTATATGTTGTCCCCCACATTAGAAGTGCCATGTCACACTGGTGAGGTTTTTAACAGCTTTTGAAAAATGTGAGCCAAGAGAAGGAATACACTAGGGGCATAAAGATAAGAAGAGCTCTGGGGGGGGAGGGAAATGCCCGGGTTATACCCTGGCATTGCCCCAGCACTACCCCCTCGCTTAAATCATTCCCTTAATGGTTTAACGGTTCAAAACTAAATTCATCTGTTCCAGAGCTTGTCAGGCTTCACATGCTAACATTTTAAACAATCAACGTTTTTTGCTTAATTTATTACGAAAGGCCAGACAGCTCACTGTGAATATGCTGATAGGTCTGGCCAAATATATGCATTGATTATCACTGTCACAAAAGCAAGCTATTACCAAAGTTACACAGCAAGCTGAAGCTATTCGGCAATCCGCTTTGAATTAAGCCAATAAATTTACATTATCTATTGAAATCTATTGATTGGGGCGGCACGGTGGCAAAGTGGTTAGCACTGCTGCCTCAAAACACCAGGGATCCAGGTTCAATTTCAGCCTTGGGTGACTGTCTGTGTGAAGTTTGCACATTCTCCCCGTGTCTGCGTGGGGTTTCCTCCGGATGCTCCGGTTTCCTCCCACAGTCCAAAGATGTGCAGGTGAGTTGGATTGGCCATGCTAAGTTAGTGTCCCAAGATATATAGGTTAGGGGCCTTAACCATGGTAAATGTGTGAGATTACAGGGATAGGGCAGAGGAGCGGGCCTGGGTAAGATATTCACCAGAAGTCTACTGCCTTGCCCACCACCGAAGCTGAGCGGGCAAGGAGCAAACAACAGAAATGTCCGTTGACCTCGAGTGAAGCCACAAAATCCCACCCACTGTCAGATAGTCGGTGCAGACCTGATGGGCCGAATGGCCCCATTCCGCACTGTCGGGATTCTATTCTATGAAAATTACAAAATATAAAATGCTGTAATCTTCCAATTTTGGCACTGTGTATGGGTGTGGCAGGTTGTAATTGCTGAACGTAAAAGAGGTATGGTATTCTTGACATGAGGACATTTGACCAACAGGACAGCATGTGGGCAGTTCAGAGGACCGGGTGTATGTTAAAAAGACACATGTTGCAAAAGCAGATGGTGTTTGAATTTGGTTCATAGGAAGATGAATTAGAAAATAAATCTGAGAGGAGCTCAAGGAAATGAGTCTGAGACTAGAAATGAGAGTAGACAGGTTAAGGAATGAAATGGTGAAAGGATTTGCCTAATTAATTTAGACATTTTAATAAGCTGTGACTTACATTTTCGGAATAGTTTATCAATGACTAATTAATTAAATGCTTATAGATCAATCCTCAAAATCAATTTATTAAGTTGTTAACTGGTTTTAATGGATTATTCAAAATTAAAGTAGGAAGTGCTCCAGAGACCGGAAAGTTAGTAGTTCCTTTGACTCCAATGTACCTCCCAGAGAATTGATTCCGAAGGCAGACTGTATTCATAGACAGTCTAATAACATATTGCAGTACCATAGTGATTGGATGAGCAAATCTGAGGTGACCTAATTGATGGGAAAGGAAGATGAGGCATGGCCAATCTGATTAACTCATTAAATGACAGTCTATCATGTGATTCCAATTAATTATGAAAAATAACACTCTTGCAATTGGGACCAGATAGAAGGTGTGCTGTATAGGTTGATTTATCATTGATTGCATTAAAATATGGTGACACAAATGACTTGTTTGAGCAATTATGATGAGGAACTAGAAAATAAGCCAAAAGCAGACAAACCCTGAAGAAAGTGGCCACAAGGTATGGCCAGATAAGTTGTCCGAAGCAGGAAAAAGAATCAAAAGAATAAAAGAGCAATGTTTGGTTAGTAATACATTGGAGTTTATCTGATATCCAAATGGAATAAAGAGCTGAATGAGTATCTGTGCATAGTTTTAGTTCTGTTTCTTTGCACCTTTGAGTTTTAATATGAAGGTCAAACTATAGATGCACTGACTGGGGGCCCCTGCTTTGCTGGCATTAGCTTGCCGCAAATGGGTGAAGGTCTGATTTCACATGTGAAAGTTATTTCTGCTCAATGTAAAAGCAAAAGACAAACCAATCCAAGGAACTTCTTAGCCACTGTGTTATGCACCTTGCTGCACTAACAATCTGCTCTGGCCCGCAGTTTGGGAACCTCTCCTAAAACACGTGCTTTGGGGAAACCATAATTGATCTACTGAGCTCCAAGTAGAACAGATAATGAACAGTAGCAATGCCTGTTTGTGTCCAGTGGTATAGTTGAAGATCACAATAAATCTGCTGAATTTTAAGTTAAAAACGTTTGTATTGCCATTAGCATGTACACCCCAGACTCCAGCTGGCAATCAAAATGCATTGTCGCAGGATTACATTAATGCCCGTTTGGACATTTTAAGTGAAAAAGGTGAACCTCATCAGAAGCAGTGTAGTGGCATTACTGCAGAACTTGCCTTCAATACAGCATCGAATACCACAGGCAATTGGAAGAGTTTGCATGTTGCACAATAAAACAAAACTGCTGCTGACAAAATCAAGCCTGACCATTGGAATGAGGATTGGATTGAGGAAAGTAACCAACAGTGCTTCAGGAATAATCATCTATTCTCTGAGTTCAGCTTTGTCACAAACAGAGCAAGTCACTGTTATAGTCAGGGCAGGAATAGTCTTTGGCAGGCCAAATGATCTGACAAAATTAATTCCTGTACAAACCAGAATAACGTAAAGGGGACATTGACAACTGAGGTGATGTTTATGAGCGTTCAAATGTGCTAATTGGAATATGTATTTTCTTCTGGAAGATTTGAGAATGTGTGTTAAAAATTCTAGAACATGGCAAGCAAAAGTGGAATAGACAGCAAAAGAGTTATAAAGAAATTCACACACGCACGACTTCAAATCACATAATAACAATGGACTCAAGAAAATATAATTGCTCAAGCTGGTGACTTGTGATATCAGTTAATACAAGTATCACATGTTGATCTATTGAAGAAAAAGCATTAACATCCAAACTATAAAACAACAGCAACTAGTTTACAGAGAAGAGCTGTTTGGTTTTGTGAAATTTGAAAGAAAGCTTGTCAGTCTCATATTGGCCTTTGTCGCTATTAGTTTAAGACTGATTCTCCTTCACAGCAGAATATGTCATTTTGAGAACAAAAGGGCTACAATAACATTAGCCACATACACATTGTTTACCATGAGAAAATAAAATTGATGTTGTACTGCATCTGAGGTTTCTCAGTAGTCTGAGGTTATCTTCGCAATGCAGCCGGTATTTATTCCATTGTAAGGAACATGAGGTGAAGGGCAGCTGAACTAAATGTTCCAGTAATGGGTAGAAATCTGGCTGGCAAGGTCAAGGTGAAGGCTTTGATTTCAAAGAATAAAGCTTTGTTGTTGACCATTGAATTACTGATTTTGGAAAATAGCAAGCAAGCACGATGTGTTGCATTATAACATACCAAGAAATTATTATTTCCTTTTAGACATGAATTCAGCAAAAGATGAATGTGCCTGAAGAGTGATTCACTTGATAATGGAATTTTAGCAATGGTGTTGTGCACCACAATGCATCAGTTTGTCCAGAAATATATATATTTAAAAGAACTTAAGCATATTTCATTCCAGAATAGTTGGAGCAAATTGGAATTTGTCTTTTTAATCTGTTTTGACTTTATTAGATTATATACTCAATTAGTTTGGCAGTTTCAATGCCATATGTACAACCGCATCATCTCCCACTGTATTTAATTTTCCTTAGCGGCTCCAGAAACCCCTGTTCTGCTTCTGTGGAATCTGTTTAAAAATTCAAATTGGTAAATAAGTTCTGTTGTTTATTTCTTCATTCATTTTATGGGACGTGAGTGTCGCTGGCTGGACCAGCCTGTCCCTAGCTGCCCTCCATTCCAGAGGGCATTTGAGAATCAACCACATTGCTCTGGATCAGGAGTCACATGTAGGCCAGACCAAGTAAGGACGGCAGATTTCTTTCCCTAAAGAATATTAGTGAACCAGATGGATTCTTACAACAATCGACAATAGTTTCATTGTTATCATTAGATTTTTAATTCCAGATTTTTATTGAACTCAAATTTCACCATCTGCCATGGTGGGATTTGAACCTCAGTTCCGGGATCTTGCCCTGGGTCTCTGGAATATGAGTCCAGTGACAGTACACTATATCACAGCCTCACCTAAAGGATTCTGCTGTTAACAGCCAGAGGAGCTATTTTCCAGCAACTCACCGAGTTGAGTGCACAGTGACAGATGCTTCTTTAGTGAATCTAAAAAGCTGGGAAGCCTTTAATCAGTGAAACTGAAGAGCTTCAGCCATGGCCAGGTGAGAGGTTGCTGTTCACAGCACTCCTGAGTGTGAACCACTCCAGAGAGAGCTTTCACTACTTGACTGGTGGTTGCCTTGGAACTCACTTCACCTCTCTTGGACTTCACTTACATTCAGATGCATTTCCTATCTATCAGTCTTCTCGCTAGTGTGGAAACAGCTCTACCTTGCACCACTGGGAAAGGAGAGAAGCAGCGACATCAAGACCAGGAGTAGGAAAAGCACCAGTACCAGCTGCATTCTTCTCCACTGGGCTGAGGGGATGACACAGGAAGAAGTTTAACAACACCAGGTTAAAGTCCAACAGATTTATTTGGTAGCAAAAGCCACAAGCTTTCGGAGCCTTAAGCTCCTTCTTCAGGTGAGTGGGAATTCTGTTCACAAACAGGGCATCTAAAGACACAAACTCAATTTACAGAATAATGGTTGGAATGCGAATACTTACAGCTAATCAAGTCTTAAAGGTACAAACAATGTGAGTGGAGAGAGCATTAAGACAGGTTAAAGAGATATGTATTGTCTCCAGACAGGACAGCCAGTGAGACTCTGCAAGTCCAGGCAAGCTGTGGGGATTACAGATAGTGTGACATGAACCCAATATCCCGGTTGCGGCCGTCCTCATGTGTGCGGAACTTGGCTATCAGTTTCTGCTCAGCGACTCTGCGCCGTCGTGTGTCGTGAAGGCCGCAGAGGGGATGAGACAGAGAACCAGCTTGACAGAGGCAAACCTATGAACATAGTGTCTACTAGCTCTTGCATCAGCTCTCTCTATGTCTGAGCACCAGTGTATCTGAAGGCGTAGGTTTTTGTGACCAGTGGTTGCTGACATCTGCAGCCTCCTGGAACATGACCACCTTCCCATTGAACCAGGTCATTGCTAGTGGCTGTCAAGTAGCCTGTCACTGGAGGTTCCCTTCCTTCAGGGCTCTGCCTCCTCCTCAGGTTGTGCACTTTCTTATGCAGGGAGAGGAAGCACATTATGAGTGTTCTTAATGACTTTTGTGTGGGAGGAAAAAAAAATATTTGTGGAGAGTGACTTTGAGGCATGTGTGTGAGAGCACTATAGTATTAGACTGTATATGAATGTTGGCTGTTTAGATGAGATTTGAGGAAGTGCCTGAGGAATGAGTGAAGCTGTGAGGTGCATTTTTCTGAGGGCTGTTTTGATGGTGAATTCTCGGAATGTCCGTGGACCCTATTGCCTTCATGAGATCCTGGATCCTCTTTGTGCATTTTTGCCCAGTTGAAGGGACCGCACATTTTCTGCTAACTTACTCGGCCATTTCGATCCATGCCTGATTTATTGGACAGGTTGTCCTTTTCCTCATATCCTTATTGGGAAAAATCACATCGCTGCACCCCTCTGATCCGACAGCAAGACCTCCAGGTGAGAATGAAGGACCAAGGGAACAACCAATCCAGGTCTCTCCTACAGGCGCTGCAATGTCTAAATTCATTCTAACCAATGTCGGGGTACCTTTAGAAATCCTTCCTTTAACAGATATGTCATATAATCCCACTTACTATGTCTGGCTGGGGAACCCGGAACCAAGATGCTAATGCAGTGGTTGAGTTAAACAGCCTCAAAAGAGCCCATTGTAGAGTTCAAAGGCTTCCCAACCCGTGAATGACCTACTATTTGGTCAGGGACTATGTTTTGAAAATTCCGCTTAGCTATCTGGTCAAAAATCTCAAATCATGACAATTTTGTACAGAAGGAATCTCCAATGAGTTACATTTAAGTGATATATTTCAGATTAAGTGATCTCACACAGTTTAAAATTCTGCTTCTGCTGTTAATGCTAAGAAAATTGAAGAGTTAATTTATTGAGACCAGTTTTGAAGGTGTGTTTTAAAACTAAACTGAGCAGTTTGAAGAAGGTCTCTGCTCAAGCACAACTTCAAACTCTGACAGCAAGTCCCAAATAACTTCACCCTGCACACATTAAACCAGATAGTCTTGGTCATTTTGTGAATAGCAGGACTGGCTTTCTAGTGATCTATATCCAATTTTATGGACAGCCTACTGGAGGATCACTGGTAATGAGTGTTAGGGGAGCAGCCCACCTACTTCCTGTGATCAGAACTAGCAAGAAGTTAAAACAATAATACACAAGAAGGTTAATCCATCCAGTTAAGGCTGAAAAGGCAAGAGCTGCATGATCGTGGGTTCACATACACGTCCAAGTTTCTCTCCCAAGTCATACTACTCTGAACTGAAGATACATTGCGATTCCTTCATTGTTGCAGGGAAAATATCCTGAAATTCCCTACCTAAGTCTATCATGGGAATACTATCAACACAGGGTTACTTCACTGTGTTAAAGTAGAAAGGTCACTACCATCTTTTCAGAGCAACAAAAGATGGGCAATAAATGTGGCCTTGTGAAATATCAAAAAAATCCTCCATAAAGACAATAGACAAAGGAATGCCATGAAGAGATTACTAATGTCCATGGCAATTTCCGTGCATGAGTCTCAGACTTAATCCTTGATTATATAGCATTACAAAAAAAAGGTTCTTCATTGTATTAACTGCCTCAAAGTCTTACAATCTGCATCAGCTGTGTTAACTTGTGTTATTTTTTTCCTTCTTATTCTTTTTGAAGTCAATTCTTTTTCCTTCATAAATGAAAATGGGCATATCCTATATCCCCAATTGCATTCTATCCAATTATTATATGGACGATACTCTGCTATATTATTCACTGCGCTCACAATAACTACAATTTTGCTGTTTTTGAGTAAATTTTAAAAGATAAATTTTAAATACATGAATTCTGTCCTATTTTTCAGTTTTGTGATTGAAACGACATTAAATGTACAAGGAGAAAGTGAACATTAACAAACCATGCAATAATGTTACCTTGAATTGAAAGGCTGCTTTGAATCTGAATCTAGTTGAGCACTGAAGAGGCTTTTTCAAAACTAGACGTGGTTGATTTGGTTGCTGGATTATATTATTTAGAAGTTTTTTTTTCCATTCCAAACAGTCTTTTTGAAGTTTCACATTCTACAATGTTGAGGTATGTTTACTGCTTAACTTCACCTAGCAACAACTCTATGTCATGAACGTTTGTACGTTATTAGACTTAGAGGTAATTAGGATCTCTTCAGTGCTCTGGATCTCAACTGGGAAGAAGTCAGAGGCTCTAGTGATATGAATTAACACCACAGAGTGTAATTCTTAATGGAACTACATGAAATGTAAAGGCATAAACCTGTGAAGTAGACCACTGTGCCCGTCTGTGGGAGGAGCGAATGTGATGAGTTGAATGACTTTCTACATTCTGCACTTTCACTTATTCTTTGACGTCCTCTCCATGAAACAATTTCCTTTTTTAATGGAAAACATTGGAACTGAGAACAGATGGCAATGTGAGAAAGAAAATCAGTGTTGATACTGGAACAAAGCCACAATCCAGACATCACTTTGGTTCCAAACTAATTTAAAGTTTACATCTAAGTTTGTCTTCTTTAAAATAATTTTTGATGCAATTTACTGGCTTAATATGGTGCATCAACTGAATGCACCGTGATGAATCTGGGAAATGCAATATACAATCTGGTATTGCTTAAAACTAACATATAACTATCACATGTATGTTCTAAATTCAGTACCCTTGGTGGCAAGGAGTGTGGAATGATGCATGTCTTATGGATTCTATATTCATGTATTTTTCAATAATCTGACACAAGTTCATGTTGTCCGGTTTTCTTGGAGCTTTAGATAGAAATGGATGTATCCCACCTGTCAAGGGTGATGGGCAGAGAAACCTAATTGTCTTTCTTGCTGCACTATAACATCGAACACAAAAAGCACTGATGGTAATCCTAAAGGTTTCTTCCAATTAAAATGGAAATATAGTAATTAACAATTTGAACAAGCCCACAGGCAAAGATAAAAGATAGGAAATTTCAGGAAGTCTACTGGGAAATGCTAAAATGCCAACAATTGCATTTAGGGTGTAACGAAGGAACGAGAAGTACGCGTAGTAAGTAAGGTGAAGACAGCATTTAAAGCATTTTTCAGTACAGTACCAGTCAGAAGAAGGTAAGAATGGTAAATGGTAAAAGTGATTATGCAAAATAGAAAGATCTTGCATTTATATATTACCTTCGCACACAAGGCTTCCCAATTAAGAAACTTCACAGCAATTAATTTTAAATGCATTTTTTTTGCCAATGTCCAGGTAATAGAGAACACCCTACTGTTGGAGAAATGCCATAGGACATTTATGCCATCTCTTGAGAATGACTAGATGGGGTCTTATCTAAAAAAAAATGAATGACATTGATAATCCGGCGGTCCCTCAGGTACCGCACCAAAATATCAGATGAGAGTTTAAGTAGGTCTAAAACTCACAACTTTACTGATTCAAAATGAAGATGATATGAGTAATATGTTACAGAATATTTCATGAATTTTGGAGCAATATTTATCCTGAAAGATGTCAATCTTTGTGGAGAAAATCAGTTAAAGGGTCCGAGGAATTACAAAGGCTGTTGCACAGGTCAGGAGGCTGAAATAGCATAACTAGGAAATTGGAGTTTTTAGAGTTTTTGAAAAGTAATTGCAAGGTTACACAGGTTTGGGAGAAAGGATTACATAATAACCATACACAAAATGCTGGATAAATTGGACAGCAACAAATATAGGGATTAATACTAGGGAAACTAATGGTCATTTTAACAAATAGGTTGTAGGAATATTTGATTTGATTTATTATTGTCACATGTATTAGCATACAGTGAAAAGTATTGTTTCTTGCACTAAACGGACAAAGCATACCGTTCATAGAGAAGGAAATGAGAGAGTGCAGAATGTAGTGTTACAGCTATAGCTAGGGTGTAGAGAAAGATCAACTTAATGCAAGGTAGGTCCATTCAAAAGTCTGATGGCAGCAAGGAAGAAGCTGTTCTTGAGTCGGTTGGTATGTGACCTCAGACTTTTGTATCATCTTCCCGATAGAAGAAGGTGAAAGAGAGAATGTCCAGGGTGCGTGGCGCCCTTAATTATGCAGGCTGCTTTTCCGAGGCAGCGGGAAGTGTAGACAGAGTCAATGGATGTGAGGCTGGTTTGCGTGATGGATTGGGCTACATTCAGGACCTTTTGTAATTTCTTGCGGTTGTGGGCAGAGCAGGAGCCATACCAAGCTGTGATACAACCAGAAAGAATGCTTTCTATGGTGCATCTGTAAAAGTTGGTGAGAGTCGTAGCTAACAACATAATTTCTTTAATCTTCTGGCAAAGTAGAGGCCAATAATTTAACGAGAAACTACCAATTGTATGCCTCACCATCTCCACCTCCTCCTTTTGAAATCCTTCGCGAAACTCAGCCACTGGCATTGGTTGCTCACCCATAAGATGATCTCTGGCCCAATTATGTGGCAGCATGATGTCATGGTGTTCCTTGAAGGGCAGAATCTCTTGTGGATTTGGTCCTCGAACATGTTGAGGTAGCTAGATCACTGCCTGTACACTCTGGCAGCAGGATAGTGGCATCTTCTGCGGTGCCATCTGCCTTTCTCTCTCTGTTGGCCCCGCACCTCTTGGGCTTTCACTTTCCCTCTCACGGTCTCTGCGTGCAAACACATGGCCTCTTCTCACTTCTGCCCCTCTATTCCTCCTCAGAGGCAGTGCCCCCAGTGGAGTACACAATCCCCATCTGCTGAAATATACATAGTACTGTCCCATGTTCTGAAAGCTGCAATGGGCAGAAATGTTCCAACAGAATTGACAAAGAAAAAGATTCCTCAGAACAAGGCTAACAAAGCAAATACTTCAAGAAAGCTCAGGGAAAAGTCTGAAATCTCAAGGTTAAAGCAACAACAAACTCTCACCTGTGCTCCTAATAGCCAATGCTCCAGCTCCCTTTTATCCTACCCTTTGATGAGAAAAGTGAAAAAACAGGATGGTTGCCTGCCTGTGTTGCATGCGTGCTGACCTAGAAATCACATGGGGAATGTAAAATTCCAATTGATTGCCCTTTTAATTCCCTTAACTAGCTGACTAATGGCAGAGGAGCTTCCGAATCCCGACCATACCTTCCAACCGAAATCTCACAAGAGTGTGTGATCACGTCGTGATGCGCTCCTGACATCTTCTTGCATGGTTTCATGTTTTTCTGGGTTAGAAGCATGACTGAAAATAGCGTGTAAAATTTTGGCCTGCGTTCCTGCTTGCATCCAAACTTTACTGTATGCTATAGTTTCCTGGCTCACTTCCCATCATTCATTTTTATGAAATCAAAAACTTCGGCTAATGTTTCCCAAATCTTCCTTTTCCCCAACGATGTTGCCTAGCTTTTAGAATGTTTATGATATAGGGTGGCACGGTGGCACAGTGATTAGCGCTGCTGCCTCACAGTGCCTTGGGCCCAGGTTCGATCCCAAGCTTGGGTGGCTGTCAGTACGGAGACTGCACGTTCTCCCCGTGTTTGCGTGGGTTTCCTCCGGGTGCTCCAGTTTCCTCCCACAGTCTGAAAGATGTGCTGGCTAGGTGCATTGGCCACGCTAAATTCTCCCTCACTGTACCCGAACAGATGCCGGAGTGTGGCCACTCGAGGATTTCTCAGAGTATAGAATCATAGGATCATAGAATCCTACAGTGCAGAAAGAGGCCATTCGGCCCATCGAGTCTGCACCAACCACAATCCCACCCAGGCCCTATCCGCATATCCCTACATATTTACCCACTAACCCCTCTAACCTATGCATCCCGGGACACGAAGGGGCAATTTAGAATGGCCAATCAACCTAGCCCGCACATCTTTGGACTGTGGGAGGAAACCGGAGCACCCGGAGGAAACCCACGCAGACACAGGAAGAATGTGCAAACTCCACCCAGACAGCGACCCGAGCCACAGTAACTTCATTACTGTGTGAATATAAGCCTACTTGTGACACGAATAAAAATAAACTTAAACTTAATATGTAATTGGTTAGGCTTTTACAGTTATAGAAGTTATTTTCAAGCACCATATCCAGAACACCAACAACAAATGATTTCAGCTTTAGTACCTTATTAATTATGCATACTATCTGAATGAGGAAAAATGTTTAAAAATGAAAAATACTTTCAAAAGTTATTTGCTTACTTAGTCCTTTTGATGTTCGAGTACTTACATCACGGAGTCAAAGTTTTGCACCTTCAAATGGTGAAGGGTTATTGTTAAAAAGTAATTATCCGATAACAAAGACATTAATCAAACACAGATATGACTGTTAATCAAATATCCAGATGCCTTTGAGTTACTAATTTAATTTTTGTTCTGCTAAGGGGAAGTTTCTGACAGGATTACTTACAATGTGTGAAAGAATTGTATGAAATTTTGCACTCGAGTGACTAGCCAGGCATTCAACTAAATCAACTAAAGGATCGAGGAAGGATCCCACTTCTCGAAGCAACTCATTGTTTCTCTGCTGGAAATTGTTTGCATGTACGCTCTGTAAAGGCAGGATCGGGTTTGCCTGTGATGAGCTCACAACTCATTCATGGCTCACACTTATAAATGGTCTCTTAGAATCCAGGGAGGCAGCTTATGCCCATGGATAGTACCCCAGAATAAGTCACTCTCAGTGAAAAGGGCTAAATTTGAAGAAAAATAGGTTTGTTGCAGTTTTAGAATTGGATGTAGTTTTCCAACTTCATTATGTTTTTTGTTATTCAAGCAATTATAATATCCAAACCTCCAGTTCCTTCATTCATGGAGATTGGATCTGCAAAGTTTTCTGGTTCTTTTTTCCCACAGAAGAGTTTATTTGTTGATTTAAAATAAATTTCTCACCAAGGTGCTGAAAGATGCATTTATTGGTAATCATATAGTAATTTCCATGAATTTTAAATGATAAAAGGTGAGCACTCAGCCAAGAAAACAAAATTGCTTGGTTGATTTGTCACTTTTTGTATACTCCCTTTTGAATAAGTATATCTACATATTTCATGCCATTGCAGGAACACTTATTTCTGCCTCATCCTCCATTGCTGTTATTTTCTTTATTAATTCATGGGATGTGAGCATTGTTGGTTGGGCCGACATTTATTGTCCATCCCTAATTGCCCTTCAGAAGGTAGAAGAGAGATGCCCTCTTGAACTGCTGCATTCCATGAGGTGCTGCTAGAGAGGGAGTTCCAGGATTTTGACCCAGTGACAGTGAAGGAATGCTAATATTTCCAAAATCAGGATGATGATTGGCGTGGAGGGGAATTTGCATGTGGTGGTGTTCCCATGCATCTTGTCCTTCTAGGTAGTAGTGGTTGTGGGTTTGGAAGCAGTCTCAGGAACCTTGGTGAGTTGCTGCATTGTATTGTGTACTTGGTTCACACTGCTGCCACCGTGCGTCTGTGATGGAGCAAGTGGATGTTTGTGGGTGGGGTGCCAATCAAGCGGGACTTTCTTTGATTTTGGGAACAATATAAATATTCTACACATCAGTGCTGAAACAGGATATTTTAAAAACATTTTACAGATTGCGCTTGGACTCACTAAATTCTTTCAAGATCTATGAAATCTAAGAATCTGATTGATTTAGCAGCAATGTTGTCAAAAGATTGATTGAGATCTTTTAAAAGTTGTCATTCTCTAATAACATGCCCTGAAGCCTTTAAGCCTTTACACTGTTCTGCTGTAAGTGCCTTCTGATAATATCAGCACTATTGCAAATATTTTGCCACATTATTTGCAAGCTTCAAGCTCTTTGGGAATTAATTTCCTTTGGTATTAAATAAAGAAATTATAGACAAGTACATTAACTGATACAGGATGATGTTGGCAGTTAATTGTACAAGTTAAGATTAAATATCTATAAGTGGCGGGGTGGCAGTAATTGGATAACTTGCAGCTAAGGGCGGTGTGCCCCACAAGGCGTCAAAGCAATTGCTGAGTAAAGTCACCGAGTAGCCACTCGAGAAGCAGAGGAAATCTTGCAAACAGAGCTACTCCTCTTATGTGTACCAGGTGCTGACCCAGGTCCACCCTTCCAACCCGATCTTGTCCAAGGCTGCCAAGAACTCTTTAGTTGTATCATCTCTGAGGCCTCACACTTCATTCATGACAAAAAGTGCCACAGCATCTTGCCCAGGGAGTTGCAGAGTAGCGTTCGCCCCATGCTGCCAGGGAGTCTTTTTTTTAAATCAATGACGGGGATGCGGGCATCACTGGTTGGACCACCATTTATTGCCCATCCCTGATTGCCCTGGAACAAACCATTGCAAAGGGCATTTAAGAGTCAAGCACATTGCTGTGGATCTGGAGTCACATTTAAGGATGGCAGATTTCCTTCTTTAAAGGACATTAGTGAACCAGATGGATTTTTATGACAATCAATAACAGATTCATGGTTATCATTCTACTTGCTTATTAAATTCCAGACTTTTATTGAAGTCAAATTTCACTATCTGCAATGGAAGGATTAGACCTGTCTCCTCCAGGACTCCAAAGCATTACCATGGGCTTCTGGATTACATATCCGGTGCCCGCTCTGCCATCACCTCCCCAGTTGTCAAACATATCTTCTCCAAAGGTACGAAAGCAGTCCCCAAATACAGCAATTCCGTTTAGGTCAACCATACTAAAGATTTAAAAAAAAAGAGACACATTGGGCTGGACTTTTGTGGAGTCGGGGAGACTCCTCAGACCTTGGGAGGTAGGATTCCCAGCCCTATTCCCAATGCCCCCAATTATTGTCAGCATGGGATAAGGATATGGACTGGTGCAGGTTACGAGCCTGCACACGGCTTTCTCAACCTGGCTAGCATCATACTATTGTATGCATCTCATAACCCCTTATATTTTTTGTGGAGTTGGACCAGCTTCTTCCTGGTCCCCCCAGAGGTATCATAACCATAGTCTGGATAAGGGAAACTTTTGAAAGATCCGTTCAAAAGATCTTACTCATGCCCCCCATGCCAAACTCGATCTATCTCCAGTGGCCCATCATACTCTTCATACTCCACCCATCCCAACTGCCCCACACACTCTTCACGCCAACCTAGGCATTGGCTATGAGGAGAGTTCAATAAACTAGGACTGTCTTCACTGGGAAGACAGAGGCTGAGAGGAGACCTGATAGAGGCCTACAGAATTATGGCATAGACAGGGTGGATAGTCAGAGGCTTTTTCCCAGGGTGGAAGTGTCAATTACAAAGGGGCCCATGTTCAAGGTGAGAGAAGGAAAGTTTAAAGGAGATGTGCTGGGTAAGTCTTTCACACAGAGAGCGCTGGCTGCCTGGAATGCACTGCCAGAGAAGGTGGTGGAAGCAGGCACTTTAGCAACATTTAAGAGGCATCTGGATGAGTACATGAATAGGGAAGGAATAGAGGGATTTGGACCGAGTAAGGGCAGAAGGTTTTATTTTGTTTTTCTTAGAGTATCATGATCGGCACGGGCTTGGAGGGCTGAAGAGCCTGTTCCTGTGCTGTACCTTTCTTTGTTCTATGCCCATCCACACGTCCCCAGTGGCCCCTCATAACCTTCATGCAAAACAATGACACTTTTACTCCCATTCACCCATTATACACTCTGTACAAGTCCAATGAACTCTATATTAACAATGTAGACAAGCTGTAAAAAAAAATGCCTTTGATCAAGTTTCTTGAATATATCAATAGCAGAAATGACAAGTACTTGGCACCTCTTTATTTTGTGGAAATAAATATTGTGCAATTGACAAAATAAATCTAGAGAAAGAGCTGTCAATCAAACAATATTTTGCCTTGGGCACAGCTGTTTTAACAGGCTAATGAATGTCTGGACTCTCAGCTAAGAGTGCATAATTCAGACACATTTTCTCCTGCAGTAGGAGCACCGTGTTGGGAAATTGCCCAACTCCTGCTACCTGCCTCGAGGATGGAAATCAAGCCTATTGACACTCGTGGTGGGTTGTCATGTTCGGAATAATATATTTGTAATGTTTCACTCTGTGAATAAATCTAAAACTGAGTAAGGCTGACTTCTGGTCTCCTTGACCAACGGGTAAGAAATTTAACATGGCTTAGAGAAGAACTTACAAGTGGTGGTCTTCCTTCACATCCACTGCTAGGTCCTTTGAGGTGGGAGAAGTCATACTTTTGGAAGGTGCTATTGAAGGATCCTTGGCAAGTTTCTGCAATGCAACATGTAGATGGTACACACTGTGTGGTGTGATGGAGGGAGTGAATGTTTAAGATGGTGGATGGGGTGCCATTCAAGCGGGCTGTTTTGTTCTGGATTGTGTCAAATGTTATTGAAGTATATTCCATCCCACTCCTGACTTGTGCCTTGTGGATGATGACTTTGGGGCGGCAGGAGAGGAGTTACTTGCTGCAGCATTCCCACTCCAGAGATTTGTGTGCACAGATTTAGGGTGAGGTCAATGTAGTCTTGAGGGCAAGCTGCAGTATCGGAGGTGCTGTCATTTTGATGGAAGGTTAAACCAAAGCCCTGCCCCACCACCTCAGGTTGACATAAAAGATCCATGCCACTATTTCAAAGAAAAAAAGATAAGTCCTCCCCAGTGTCATGTCCCTCAGTCAACATTACTAAAAACAAAGTATCTAATTATTGCCTCACTAATGTTTGTGGGAGATTGCTGTTTGCAAAGTGACTGCTGTATTTCAATGTACTTTGGCTGTGAAGTAATTTGGGTTGTCTATAGGTTGTGAAAGGCATAATGTGCTTTCTTTTAATTCCTCAAGCTTTTGTTCGAAGCACAGACTGTTTCTAACTAATGCAACTCCTTGGCAGGAAGCACACAGAACGCGTTTGACTCCAGAGTTTGCTGCAGTTATGGGGAACAGTTTTACTGAGAGCTTGTGTAGCTTCCTATCCAAGGAAATGAATTAAGTATAGGATACACTAGCACAAAAGCAATTGATGTATAGATAAAAGAAGAGTGGTAGATTTATTGATCCACTTGGTGGAACAAAAATCATTCCATTTAGACTAGGATGCTCTCCTTGACTTGGATGAACTCTGTGGGAAAAAAAACAAACAACTGAATCATAAACATTAATTTTATTCATATTATTACAGTGTCTGTTTGGATGTCATGTGGAACCAGGGAAAAGAAACTTCCCAAGACTTTGCTTGTACAGAGGTAAAAGATGTTGGCTCTCCTGCTGCTGAGAGTATTAGGTTTAGGACCTGAATGATTTGAAGAGCTGAACTCCTGTTTGACAAATTTACTGTAGTAGTTTTGAGGATGTAACCAGGAGGGTAGATAAAGAGGTACCATTGGATGTAGTATATCTAGGACTTCCAAAAGGCTCTCAATAAGATGTCACATAAAAGATTAATAGGAAAAATAATTGTTAATGGAGTTTTAGGATAATGTGTTAGCTTGGCTAGAGGATAGCTTAATGGATAGGAGGCAAAGTTGGATATAAATGGGCCATCTTCAAGTTGACAGGGTATATGTTGTGTGTATTGCCTCAAGGATCAGTGCTGGGTCTCAACTATTTACAATCCTTACTAATGACTTAGATGTAGAGACAGATTCTGTTTGATGTTGATTCAAAGCTGGATGGACAGGTAAGGTGAGGGGAGGACACAGAGAAGCTGCAAAGAGATATAGAGAGGCTAACTGAGTGAGTAACAAGGTGGCAGATGGAGTATAATGTGGTGAAATGTGTAGTTATTCACTTTTGGTTGTTAGAGTAGTAAAGCAGAAGTTTTTTTGAAGGTGTGAAACCGGTAAATCTTAATGGTTAGGAAGAGTTTGCTGCACTCATCTAAGGAACGTAGAAAGTTGAAGATACTGTATGCAAAATGGCTTGTTGGCGGTTATTGCAAGGGGATTGAAGTACAGGGATAACTAACTCTTGCGATAGTTGTACAGGGCTTTAGTGAGGTCACATTTGGAATACTGTGTGCAGATTTGGTTTCCATATTTAAGTAAGAAAATACTTGCGTTGAAGACAGTACAGCAAAGCAGCGCAGCACAGTGGCACAGTGGTTAGCACTGCTGCCTCACAGCGCCAGGGGCCTGGTTTTGATTCCCGGCTCAGATCACTGTCTGTATGGAGTTTGCACGTTCTCCCCGTGACCGCATGGGTTTCATTCGGGTGCTCCGGTTTCCTCCCACAGTCTGAAAGATGTGCTGTTTAGGTGCATTGACCCGAACAGGCGCCGGAGTGTGGCGACTCGGGGATTTTCACAGTAACTTCATTGCAGTGTTAATGTAAGCCTTACTTGTGACTAATAAATAAACTTTACTTTAGGTTCACGAAATTGGTCCCTGTGATGAGGGGTTTGTCCTAAATGGGAATATGAGTAAATTGGGCTGTAGTCACTGGAACCAAAAGAGAAAATGCTGGAAAATTCCAGCAGGTCTGGCAGCATCTGAAAAAAAAAGAGCTGACATTTCGAGTCCAGATGACAAAGGGTCATCTCTCCTTACAGATGCTGCCAGACCTGCTGAGATTTTCCAGCACTTTCTCTTTTGGTTTCAGATTCCAGCACCCGCAGTAATTTGCTTTAATCCAGTGTAATCACCGCAGTTTGATGAATGAATGGTGATCTCATTGAAACATACAAGATTCTGAAGGGGCTTGATAAGATAGATGTTGACAGATTGGTTCTGTTCACTGGGGAATCTAAAACACGGGGGCACTGTCCCAGGATAGGGCGCCAATCATTTAGACCATAAAACATAGGAACAGAAGTCGGACATTCGGCCCATCGAGTCTGTTCCACCATTCAAGGGGATCATGATTGATCTGATAATCCTCAACTTCACTTTCCTGTTTTATCCCCATAGCCTTTGATTGCCTTACTGTTTAAAAATCTGTCCATCTCAGCCTTGAACACACTTAATGACGCAACCTCTGCAGCTCTCTGTGGTAAAGAATTCCACAGATTAACCTACCCTCCAAAAAAAAAATCCTCTTCATCCCTGTCTTAAGTAAGTGACCCTTTACTCTGAGATTATGCCCTCTGGTCCTATACTCTCCCAGAAGGGGAAACAAACTCTCAGCACCTGCACTTTCAAGCCTTCTGAGAAACCTATATGCTTCAATGGACTCATTTAGGAGTGAAATGAGGAGAAATTATTTCACTCAAAGGGTTATGAATCCTTTGGAATTCTCTACCCCAGAGAGCTGTGAGTACTCCATCATTCAAGACATTTAAAGCTGAGACAGGTAAATTGTTTCATCTCTTAAGGAATCGAAGGATATGGGGATGAGGCAGGAAAGAGGAGCTAAAGTCCATGATCAATCATGGTTGATTGCATGATGGAGCAGGATGGGCCATCTGGCCTCCTCCGACTCCTATTTCTTTTGTTCTTGTGAATTACAAATATCCAGAGCAAAATGACTTCAAAATAATCAGAGGTATTACACAGTTATTATATGGATTCCCCAGAAAAAATGATAGGGATGATGCAGTAAAGTGAGTGCTTATATAGTGTCATGCATTTAATATTAAGCTCACATTTTCAATCAGTACCACTGAAAAGGTCTCTGAATTCATTTCTTGTAACTGGGGTTCCAGCATAAATGTAAAAATGCAATCCAATTATCACTGCCTGGTAGGAAAATTTTAAACCACAAAATTAATTAGTACGGACTTATCCAGTTCCTCTCTCTATAACATGACAGTTGTAATTTGTGATTTTCTTCTAAAGATGCTGTGTGTGTGATTTAATTAACTTGTTATCCAACTCAACCATATGAGTTGCTTTGTTATACACAGTCTGACTAATCACAATACAGTTCTAATTAAATTCCAGATTGAGATGGTTAACTGTAATATGTTTTACCTCAATTACACCATGTTACATCGATTGTAGCGGCCTGCAGCAAACTCCTTGAATTTGTTACACTTTCCTGTGAAGGGTACTTTTTTTTTGACGTACTAGCTAAATTTAAGGTTCCCTAACTTGCTTCAACTTTCTGACTATAATTGCAGGCAGTAATGTTTGAGGTTTCTTCGATTTCAGTGTTTCAGATGATGCTTTTACTGCCTCTGGGAAGATGTTTAAAACTCAAGCTTCCCTGCCCCAGGTTTCTCTCCATTCTTTGCAATTTATATGTATCTGTTCATGATGTATGGTTAGTTTAAGATGAGCAAAAGGAGAGAGAGAGAAATTGTCACATTTTGAATTTCTCCAGCAGCTCATTCAAATCTTGTTCGTTGCCTCGATTTCTACATTCAATTTTGCAATTTTTTTCCAGAAATCCTTCATATAAGGTTAGTTAGCATTTGAGTTTACAGTAATTACACTCATGACGTGAGGTTTCATTGAGCACGACAAGATGAAGGGAACGATAAGCCATTAACCATCTTTTAGAGGCCATTTTCAATGGTTAGCACTGCTGTTTCACAGCGCTAGAGACCTGGGTTCGGTTCCTGGTTTGGGTCACTGTCTGTGCGGAGTCTGCACATTCTCCCCATGTCTGCATGGGTTTCCTCCTACAGTCCAAAAGATGTGCTGGTTAGGTGCATTGGCCATGCTAAATTCTCCCTCAGGTGCCGACATGTGTCGACTGGGGGTGTTTTCACAGTAACTTAATTGCAGTGATAATGTAAGCCTACTTGTGACACTAATAAAAAACTTTAAACTTATAACTTTTAACTTTAACTATAAACTTTAAAATTAAAATTTATTTTTAAGTAAAGTCATTTGACAAGTGCATGATTATTCATGTAAATTGAAAAGTACCTTAGTTTTTGTATGATTCCAATTATGAACTGGAAAGGTAAAGTTAATACTTAGATTTAATGTAATGTAAAGTTGAGCTTCCCAGTTCAGCTATGTAGGAAGAATTATTCCTGGACAGTAAAGAAATGTATCATTCCATGGGAATGCTGCACTTTCTCCTCAGCAGCCCATGATATAGCTATTCCCGAAGTCCAACAAACTTATGAAAACATATCCAATCTCCAACAACAATTTAGCAAATATTGGCCAGTAGAAAGAGTACTTTCACCCAGCGGAAACAAATTGTACATCAATTTGATCTGATTTGATTTGATTTGTTATTGTCACACACAGTGAAAAGTATTGCCTCTTGCGTGCTATACAGACAAAGCATACCTTTCATAGAGAAGGAAACAAGAGAGTGCAGAATGTAGTGTTACAGTTATAGCTAGGGTGTAGAGAAAGATCAACTTAATGCAAGGTAAGTCCATTCAAAAATCTGATGGCAGCAGGGAAGAAGCTGTTTTTGAGTCATTTGGTACGTGACCTCAGACTTTGTATCTTTTTCCTGACGGAAAAAGGTGGAAGAGAGAATGTCCAGAGTGTGTGGGGTCCTTAGTTACGCTGGCTGCTTTGCTGAGGCAGCAGGAAGTGTAGACAGAGGGAAGCTGGTTTGTGTGATGGTTTCGGCTACATTCACAACCCTTTGTAGTTTCTTGCAGTTTTGGACAGAGCAGGAGCCATACCAAGCTGTGATACAACCAGGAAGGATGCTCTCTATGGAGCATCTGTAAAAGTTGGTGAGAGTTGTAGCTGACATGCCAAATTTCCTTAGTCTTCTGAGAAAGTAGAGGTAATGGTTGGTTTTCTTATCTATAGTGTCGGCATGGGGGGACCGGGACAGGTTGCTGGTGATCTGGACACCTAAAATCCTGAAGCTCTCGACTCCTACTTGTTCCCATTGATGAAGACGGGCATGTTCTCCTCTACGCTTCCTGAAGACGATGACAATCTCCTTCATTTTGTTGACATTGAGGGAGAGATTATTGTTGCCGCACCAGTTCACCAGGTTCTCTACCTGCACTCTGTCTCATCATTGTTTGAGATCCGACCCACTATGGTGGTGTCATCAGAAAACTTGAAAATCGAGTTGGAGGGGAATTTGGCCACGCAGTCATGGGTGTACAAGAAGTATTGTAGGGAGCTGAGAACACAGCTTTGTGGGGCACCGGTGTTGAGAATGATCGCGGAGGACGTGTTGTTGCCAAAAGTGAAATACTGTGGATGCTGGAAGTCTGAAACAAAACCAGAAATGTTGGAAATACTCAACTGGTCTTTTTTTCTCCAGAGTTGCTTTTGGACCTGCTGACTATTTCTAACAATTCTGCTTTTATTTCTTTACCACTAGATTTGTATTGATCAGAACTTCGTCCCATGAGAATTTAGTTTTAAACTTCTGGCCTGATAATGGAGGAAAGCAGCTAAAAATAATAGGGCCTCGGGCACTGCCCTGAGGAATACCTACTGTGATGTCTTGAGGCTGAGATGATTGACCTCAAACAATCATAAGCATCTTCCTTTGTGAAAGGTATGATTTCAACCAGTGGGGAGTTTCCTCCGATTCCCTTTAACTTCAATTTTGCTGAGGTCCCTTGATGCCACTCTCAGTCAAATGCTGGTTTTGTTTCAAGGGCAGTCACTCTCATCTCATTTCTTGAATTCACCTCTTCCATCTATGTTTGAACCAAGGCTGCAAAGAGGTTGGCCCTGGCAGAACCCAAACTGAGCATTGGTGAGCAATAGGGATTTTCATTAATAACAGTGTTCAGTTCCGTTTGTGACTCCTCAGATGCTGAAGCAGTCCATGTACATGGACAACATTCAAACATGGCTGATAGTGGCACACAAATGCTAGTAATGACCATCTCCAACAAGTGAAATTGCAACCATCTGCCCTTGACATTCAGTGGCAATACCATCACTGAATCCCCTATTATCAACCTTCTAGGAGGTTTACCATTGACCAGGGATTTAACTGGGCAAGCCCCTTGCACCTTCTAAATCTCTGAACTAGAAGGACAAAGACAGCAGATGAATGGGAACACCATTAGTTGCAAGTTTTTCTCCAAGCCACACACCATCCTAATTTGGGAGTATGTTCCTTCACTGTCATGGGATCAAAATCCTAGAATTCCTTTCTGAATAGCTCTGTAGGCATACCTACAGCTGATAGACTGTTGTAGTTCAAGACAGCAGCTTACCGCCCCCTTCCCAGGGGCAATTAGGGATGGGGAATAAATGCTTGCCTTGCCAGTTATGCTTACATCCCATTAAGTAAAAAATGACAATGGAAGCTGACAATATCCTCGCTCCAGTGTGGTACCCCAGGACTTACCATGCATCTAGCCCAGCTGTTCCATTATAGTGGTGCACTGGAAGCAATGCAACAAAGTAGAAACTTTCCCAGGTATGTCCTACCTACAAAAAGCAGGACACACCCAATTCAGCCAATCACCTCCCATCCAACTTTCAATCATTAACAAACTAATGGAAGGTATCATCCACAGTGTTATCAAGCGGCATTTACTCACTAATAACCTGCTCACTGCGCTAAGTTTGGTTTCCAGGACCATTCAGCTTCAAATATGGACAAAAGAGCTGAAATCCAGAGGTAAAGTGAGAGTTATTGCCTTTACCATCAAGGCAGCATTGGACCAAGTGTGGCACCAAGGAGTCCTAGCAAAACTGAAATCAATTGGAATCTGCGGAAAAGTTATTCACTGGGTTGGGGCCACCCCCAGCACAAAGGAAGATGGTCGTGGTTGTTGAAGGCTAATCAGTTCAGTGTCGGGACAATGCTGCAATACTGTAGGAGTTTCTCAGATCCAAACTAGGTCCAACCATCTTCAGCTGCTTCATCGGTGACTTTTTCTCCATCAGAAGGTCAGAAATTGGGATGTTTGCTGGTGACTGCACAATGGTCAGTTTCATTTGTAATTCCTCAGATACTGAAGCAGTCCGTGCCTGACTGCAGCAAGACCTGGACAATATTCAGGCCTGTGCTGATCAGTGACGTTCATGTCACAAGTACCAGGCATGTACTATGCCCAGCAAGAGTCAGTCTAATCATTTGACATTGAATGATGTTGCCATTGTCTAATCCCTCTAATAATATCATAGAGGCCACCATAATCAGAAAGTGGAACTGGATCAGCCACAACTACGAGAAGGTCAAAGGCTGGGTATTCTGTGGTGTGTCACTAACCACAATCTACAAAGCACATTAAGAGCATGAAGGAGACTATTCACCTGTGAGGGGCTTCAAAAGCATTCACTCTAGAAGCTCAACACTCTCCAGGAAAAAGCAAATGACTTGAACAGCCCCTATTCCATCATCTTAAACATTCATTCACTCCACTATTGGCACAGTGACATAACACTGTGCTCCAGCTACAAGATGCATTGTGGCATTTCATCGAGCTTCCATCCGTGGCTCTATCTGCAAGTTTCGCTCCAATTCACCCAACATGCTTACATGGAAAATATAACAGGTCTTTCATTGAAACTGGGTCAAAATTCTGGAACTTATACCTGGCATGATTTTTGGGTGAACTACAGTGGTTGAAAAAGGCTGTACATCAACTAGGGATATGCATTCAATGTGAGTTTTTTTTAAAGTGAATTTTAAAACCCCATAAACATATCCTGCTAATAGTCCCACCGTTTCCAGCCTGGAAAATTTCACCCTTCCATCAGCTGTATCATATTTCATGTGGCAGTATGGCCTTCATTGTATGGATGTTACACTCAAGTGCATGGGTTGCACACCAGAGTCATCAACCACAATGTCAGCAGGAGAGTCCTTGACAACCAATAGCCGCCTTTGGTTTGCTCTGGTGGCTCAGATACAGCTGACACAGTGCACTGCTGCAGAATGAAGGCATCATGACTGCTGCCAGGGTATTGGACAATGACCTGCATGGCTTAGTGCCTATGATCGCACATCAGCTGGGATTTGATGGAGTGGAATTCCTTTCGGTTCTGATACAGGGAAGAGTTGGCCTACAGCTCCCACAAAGTGGTCTGCATGCAGCCTGTTGCAACCTGTACCTTGGAAGATCCTGTAATCTCAGAAAAGCCATATTCTTACTCTGCTGCATTGACACTGATGAAGGAAAATTAAATATATTCTTAACAGGAGCCTCAGTCCCCTCCCTTACACAACAGTAGGTAGCAAACACCACGATTTTTCAAACATCTCCAAATCCAAACTTTTTAGACCTCTTAGAGCACTAGTAGCACCCCAGAAAAATGGGCTAATGTTTCACCCAATGTGTCTTACAAACAGTCATCACACATGTAAGCCTCTCTTAGATCAATGTTTTATTGAAAAAAATCTCTTTTAAAGCTTTTATGTGTACATAAGCTTCCCAGTGTATTCTTGAAACTGCAGACTGATATCATTTATTGTGTAAACTGGCTTTGATTGAGTGCATTTGCTATGTTCCTATTGCAAAATCTCACAGCTATAATCTTTTACAGTGTCAGTAGAGACTCAGATGGTAGCATGCTTGCCTCTGAGGCATAAGATTCAAGTCTTACTCCAGTACTTAAACACTAAGATGAAGGCTTGACACTGCTGTGCAATACGGAGGGAGTCTTGCACTGCCAGAGGCTTTCAGATGAAACATTAAACAGAGGCCACGGCTGCTCTCTCAGGTGAATGCAACAGATTCCTTGGCACAACATTGAAGAGGAACAGGGGAGTTATCTCTGGTGTTCTGGTCAATACTTACCCCTTAATAAATATCATTAAAACAGATCATCTAGTCATTATCACATTGCTGTTACAGGAGCACACCTGTTAAAATTGGCTGCTGTGTTCGCTACCTAAGAACAGAAGAAATATGAGTAGGTGCAGATCATTTGGCCCTTTGATCCTGTTTCACCATTCAATAAAATCATGGCTGATCTAGTGTGATCTTAACTCCACTTTCCTGCCCACCTTTGACTCCCAGGTCAAAAATCTGTCTGACTCAGCCTTGAATATATTCAATGACTCAACCTCCATTGCTCTGTGAGATACAGAATTCTAAAGATTAATAGCACACATCTTCATCTTAGGTCAGAAACCCCTTATCTTTAAACAATGTTGCTTGATTCCTGATATGCCCACAAGGGGGCGAGACATTGGACCCTATTTTACCATTTTCATTCTAAGTGCTGGGTGGACTTGAAACTGGCAATGTTTCAGATCTGACTTTTAGACCCGTTCTCAGGCGCCCCCATACGCACTCAGTCTGAAAAAATATCAGTGATTCTGAATTGCGCTGCAGAAGCTTGGGAGCGGAGCTTAACACACCCGAAACACTGCTGCTCCGATCGGCGCCACTAACTGCACATGCGCAGTCAAAAAGAAAGACAGAAAAACTCTCCCCTGCCACATCGCTCTCGGGATAATGCCTCCCCCTGGCCCCCATAGACATTGTCTCACCCCCACAACATTAATGACTCCCTTATCCCCCTACCCCCATGCTACCCAGACCTCTCGTGGCCTCCTGCCCCCCTTCTACCCTACTAATCACACGCAGAGTGGCAGCAGACCCTCCCTTCCCCCTCACTAATCACACGCAGAGTGGCAGCAGACCCCCCTTCCCCCTCACTCAGCAGAGGCAGAGTAGCAGACCTGCCCACCTCCCTGCCCAACCCCTGCCCCCCTGCCCACCCTCTGCCCCCCCACCGATCTGAGTGGAGCAAACTGACCCACCTCCCTCCCCCACCCCCCCATCAAACTGTGTGGAGCCATCTGACACACCTCTCCCCCCACCTCTCCCCCCCCCCCACCCCGATCTGAGTCAGTAAGCCATCTGACCCACCTCTGCTACCCAACCCCTCCCTCCCCCCACCGATCTGAAGCAGAGAGCCGCCGGAGACTTGGAAACCTACCTCCCCAGAAGCTGGAACGCCTGAATGGGACTTTTGCGGACCATGTCTGTTTCATGCCAAATCTGGATGGGCGAACGCGGTGATAAAGGGGGAAGTGCCAGTAAGTTTGGGCATAAAGCCTATTAATTCATAGATCATAGATCATAGATCATAGAACCCTACAGTGCAGAAAGAGGCCATTCGGCCCATCGAGTCTGCACCGACCACAATCCCACCCAGGCCCTACCCCCATATCCCTACATATTTTACCCACTAATCCCTCTAACCTACTCATCTCAGGACACTAAGGGGCAATTTTAGCACAGCCAATCAACCTAACCCGCACATCTTTGGACTGTGGGAGGAAACCAGAGCACCCGGAGGAAACCCACGCAGACATGAGGAGAATGTGCAAACTCCACACAGACAGTGACCCGAGCGGGAATCGAACCCAGGTCCCTGCAGCTGTGAAGCCGCAGTGCTAACCACTGTGCTACCGTGCCGCCCGATTCAATTTAAATGCATGCAAATGCAGTTAAATTAACGTCGCGCCCGTTTTGAAAACGGGCGCAACTTGATGATAAAATTGGGCCCAAGCTCTCAGCATCTACCTTCTCAAGCCTCTCAGCATTTATGTTTCAATAAAATTACCTCTCATTCTTGTAAACTCCAATGAATATTTATCCAATCTACTCAACCTACCCTCATCCCAGGAATCAGACAAGTGATTCTTTTCTGAACTGCCTCCAATGCAACTATATCCCTTATTAAATAGAGGCCAAATCTGGGTGCATTACTCTAGGTGGTGATCCTACCAATGTCCTGTACAGTTGCAGCAAGACTTCCCTACTTTTATACTCCATCCTTCTTTAAAGAAACCCCAATACTCCATTTTCTTTCCTATTTACTTGCTGTATCTGCATGCTAACTTTCAGTGATTTATGTACAGGGACATCCCAGATCCAGCATTCTGTAGTCTTTCCCCAATTAAATTGTCTTCTGCTTTTCTATTCTTGACAAAGTGGACAGATCATCACTCATGAACTGATTTCATCCTTTAGGAACAGAGTTACCCCACCTTTTTTACTCTTCTTCCTATGTCAAAAAATTCAGGTCTGAGCCTAGATTACTTGACAACCATGGGCCCAATTCTCCCATCGCGATCCGCAATTTTTCTGGCGGGTTGCGGTGGGAGACGCGCATTGCTGGCCTTGTACTGGGATTTGCCCATGTGCGAGGAATGCATGCGCATCTCCCAGAGCCGGTGAACAGTCGCAGGCCAGACCACGCTGAAAACCGGCGGGAAGGCAGGTAAGTAATTTGGATCTTTTTAAAATGTATTTTAAATGTGATTTAAATATGATTATCGGGAACTTTTAGGTCCCAATTGAATCTCCCAACCCGCCAGGAGTGCTTCATTCCGGTAGGGTATAGACTAGCTCCCCACATTCGGGGGACTAGCGAAAGACCCCGCCAGAATGAAGGGGGGGCAATCGGGATCACCCAGAAGGTCGGGCGATGGGGGTATGGTGCCCCCTGGGCATGGGCACCCTGGTAGTGCCAACCTGTGCCCCCTGGCACTGCCCAAGGGGCAAAGTGCCCGTGCCCATGCCCAGGGGGTACCTTGGCACATCCCACCGGGCATCAGGTCGTGCCAAGGGGGCGGGGCCTATTGTGGACAGGGCCTAGGGGCAATCGGTGTGGGTGGGGATCGGTTGTCCCGCTGCCACTCTGCAGACAGGGTCGGTCTGGGATGGAGGGAGAGCAGTGATTGGGGTGGGCTGGGGGGGGATGTTGGTCTGCTGGGGGGGGCCTGTCTCCAGGGCGGGGTTCTGGTCCCGAGGGGTGGTCAGCGGGGGGGGGGGGGTGTATGTCTGCTGAGGTGAGGTCGGCGAGGGGGTCTGCTGGGGGTGGGGGGGCGGGGGGTGTGCTGTGCATCGGGGTGCTCTGGGACGGGAGTGGTCAGAGCTGGCCCGGGAATTGTTGTGGGGGCCACGATCGGGCCGTGGCGGGGGGCTAGAGGGGCAGCACTGCGGAGGTCCCGAGCTGGCCAGCAATCGGCTGGCCAGCAAACGGGGAGACTGACAGATCAGGGCCACTGCGCATGCACAGAGTTCCAGAACTGTCAAACTCCGACGTGAATTGGCCCCGCCCCCCCTGGGTTTTTAATGATGTTCACGACTGGGACCTCTGCAGTGCACAGAGTGCAGAGATTCGGGTGAGAAGTTGAACTGACAAAATAGTGTGATCTCGAATAGTCTTCCCGCTAATTCAGCACTTTTGGGAGAATCGCGGCACATATCTGTGTTTAGCTACCATAGATCCATTCTTTCTTTGTGCCCTATTATTTCATCCATCTTATTATAAGGGCTGTGTGAATCAAGTTTTAAGCCAAAAAAATGCTGATTTAATCAACTTTTATTCAGAATTATACTGACGGGGAATGTGGATAGATACTAATGGCATGGCGTGTGGTATAAACTGTGTCACACAATGGAACAGCTTTAGCCTGTCTGCGCCAATAGTAAGATTAAATTAAGGAAGAAGCTGTTTTAAGGAACTCGTTAGCAAATGCAGTAGGAACCATTTTACATTTAATTGCCATCTGGGGAGCTGTTTGAAAGAGGGCCAGTATTTTCTTTTAGCTGCCTGTGCCACCATGCAACTTGTACCTGTGATTAGATATGTACTTTCTGTTAATTATTTTCATCTATGTTCTGTGTATGGTTTTCATTAGATGATTATGCTGTCTTATCAAAGTAAACTACAGTATTGTTTTGTAATCTACATTTGACATAAATTAGAGCAAAATGCTTATTGCATTTTAACCATTTATGTTCAGATTTGATAGACCTCAATAATTACAATGTTAATTTATGTTTGCTATCATTTTAAGAGAGTTGGGTTGCCTGGTTTTCATGCACTTTTACTTCGTTTTATATTAAAATTAATGGAAGAGAAGTTATACATTGTCTAAATTGCTTCCCTTAGGGAGAGTCTGGCAATATCTATCCCGACAACCATAATGTCTTGTAGCTGTATGGTAATGTGCCAATAACTCCTTATCAAAGCAAGGAGCCTGGGAATTAAAGATGGTACATCTAGCTGCCAAAGTGATGTCCCTGGTATCGAGGGAGTTGTCAGACATTGAGTAGAATGCAAAGGGGTGCACAGTACATAAAAAGAGCATGGGGTATGAGTGTGCCAATGGAGGGGAAATTCCTGTGTCTCTGAAGATCCCAAATGACAAGTCCAAGTTAGACCAAGGAGAGCCAATGGATGTTATCTATCTTGACTTCCAAAAGGCCTTTGACAAGGTGCCTCACGGGAGACTGCTGAGTAAAATAAGGGCCCATGGTATTCGAGGCAAGGTACTAACATGGATTGACGATTGGCTGTCAGACAGAAGGCAGAGAGTTGGGATAAAAGGTTCTTTCTCAGAATGGCAACCGGTGACAAGTGGTGTCCCGCAGGGTTCAGTGTTGGGGCCACAGCTGTTCTCTTTATATATTAACGATCTAGATGACGGGACTGGGAGCATTCTGGCCAAGTTTGCCGATGATACAAAGATAGGTGGAGGGGCAGGTAGTATTGAGGAGGTGGGGAGGCTGCAGAAAGATTTAGACAGTTTAGGAGAGTGGTCCAAGAAGTGGCTGATGAAATTCAACGTGGGTAAGTGCGAGGTCGTACACTTTGGAAAAAAGAATAGAGGCATGGACTATTTTCTAAACGGTGACAAAATTCATAATGCTAAAGTGCAAAGGGACTTGGGAGTCCTAGTCCAGGATTCTCTAAAGGTAAACTTGCAGGTTGAGTCCGTAATTAGGAAAGCAAATGTAATGTTGTCATTTATCTCAAGAGGCTTGGAATACAAAAGCAGGGATGTACTTCTGAGGCTTTATAAAGCACTGGTTAGGCCCCATTTGGAGTACTGTGAGCAATTTTGGGCCCCACACCTCAGGAAGGACATACTGGCACTGGAGCGGGTCCAGCGGAGATTCACACGGATGATCCCAGGAATGGTAGGCCTGACATACGATGAACGTCTGAGGATCGTGGGATTATATTCATTGGAGTTTAGGAGGTTGAGGGGAGATCTGATAGAAACTTACAAGATAATGAACGGCTTAGATAGGATGGACGTAGGGAAGTTGTTTCCATTAACAGGGGAGACTAGGACGCGGGGGCACAGCCTTAGAATAAAAGGGAGTCACTTTAGAACAGAGATGAGGAGAAATTTCTTCAGCCAGAGAGTGGTGGGTCTGTGGAATTCATTGCCACAGAGGGCTGTGGAGGCCGAGACGTTGAGCGTCTTCAAGACAGAAATTGATAAATTCTTGATTTCTCGAGGAATTAAGGGCTATGGGGAGAGAGCGGGTAAATGGAGTTGAAATCAACCATGATTGAATGGTGGAGTGGACTCGATGGGCCGAATGGCCTTACTTCCGCTCCTATGTCTTATGGTCTTATGGACTAAGTCCTGAATTAAAAGATAACCATAAAATCACTGCTGATTCTTCAATATTTAAACTGTAATCTTTCTCAAGATGTCTTCAAATGAGTGAATGTGAAGCATTCCCCAGTCTAAATAAGGATATTTCAAAACAATGCTGTTGAATGGCAAGTTCAAACCACCAATTTTTCCAGGAAAACTGTCATCCATTAGAGCAAAGGAAAATGTACATATAATTCTCAGGCTGAGGTAATAGATTAAACACATGGCAAATTTATAATGTTTTATTCTCACCTGATCAAAGATTGCCATTGCTGACGTCAGAGCAGCTTTCTCAAAAGTCAATCCACGGAAAGCAACTGGCCCAGATGGGGTACCCGGACGAGCACTCAGGCCCTTCATGGACCAGCTGGCGGTGGTATTCGCAGACATCTTCAACCTCTCTTTACACCAATCTGAGGTCCCTACCTGCTTCAAGAAGATGACCATCATCCCAGTACCAAAGAAAAGCCAGGCAGTGTGCCTTAATGAATATCGTCCGGTGGCTCTGACTTCCATCATTATTATGTGTGTCGAAAGGTTAGTCATTGCACAAATCAATTCCTGCCGACTAGACCTGCCTGGATCCACTACAGTTCGCCTATCGGCACAAAAGGTCCCCAGCAGACGCCATCTCCCTGGCCCTACACTCAATCCTGGAACATCTAGATAACAAACACGCCTTATGTCAGACTCCTATTCATAGACTACAGCTCAGCCTTTAACACCATTATTCCTATGAGACTCATCTCCAAACTTCATGGCCTGGGGCTCTGTTCCTCCCTCTGCAACTGAATCCTAGACTTCTTAACCCACAGATCACAGTCAGTAAGGATAGGCAACAACACCTCCTCCATGATCATCCTCAGCACCAATGCTTAGCCCCTCACTATACTCCTTATACACTTATGACTGTGTGGCCAAATTCCCCTCCAACTCGATTTTCAAGTTTGCTGAAATCACCACCGAAGTGGGTCGGATCTCAAATAATGATGAGACACAGCATAGGAAAGAGATAGAGAATCTGGTGAACTGGTGCGACTACAATAATCTCTCCCTCAATGTCAACAAAACGAAGGAGATTGTCATCGACTTCAGGAAGCGTAGTGGAAGGCAGATCCCTGTCTACGTCAACGGGAACGAAGTAGAAATGGTCGAGAACTTCAAGTTTTTAGGTTCCAGATCACCAACAAACTGTCCTGGTCCCTCCACGTGGACGCTATAGCTAAGGAAGCCCACCAATGCCTCTACTTTCTCAGAAGACGAAGGAAATTTGGCATGTCCGCTACAACTCTCATCAACTTCCACAGATGCACCACAGAAAGTATTCTTTCTGGTTGTGTCACAGCTTGAAATGGCTCATGCTCTGTCCAAGACTGCAAGAAACTACAAAGGGTCATGAATGAAGCCCAGTCCACCACTCAAACCAGCCTCCCGTCCATTGACACTATCTACACTTCCCACTGCCTCAGCAAAGCAGCCAGCATACCGGCTGGAGGTCTGTGACCAGTGATGTTCCGCAGGGCTCTGTACTGGGACCTCTGCTATTTGTGATATATATAAATGATTTGGAAGAAGGTGTAACTGGTGTAATCAGCAAGTTTGCGGATGACACGAAGATGGCTGGACTTGCGGATAGCGAAGAGCATTGTCGGGCAATACAGCAGGATATAAATAGGCTGGAAAATTGGGCGGAGAGGTGGCAGATGGAGTTTAATCCGGATAAATGCGAAGTGATGCATTTTGGAAGAAATAATGTAGGGAGGAGTTATACAATAAATGGCAGAGTCATCAGGAGTATAGAAACACAGAGGGATCTAGGTGTGCAAGTCCACAAATCCTTGAAGGTGGCAACACAGGTGGAGAAGGTGGTGAAGAAGGCATATGGTATGCTTGCCTTTATAGGACGGGGTATAGAGTATAAAAGCTGGAGTCTGATGATGCAGCTGTATAGAACGCTGGTTAGGCCACATTTGGAGTACTGCGTCCAGTTCTAGTCGCCGGACTACCAGAAGGACGTGGAGGCGTTAGAGAGAGTGCAGAGAAGGTTTACCAGGATGTTGCCTGGTATGGAGGGTCTTAGCTATGAGGAGAGATTGGGTAGACTGGGGTTGTTCTCCTTGGAAAGACGGAGAATGAGGGGAGATCTAATAGAGGTGTACAAGATTATGAAGGGTATAGATAGGGTGAACAGTGGGAAGCTTTTTCCCAGGTCGGAGGTGACGATCACGAGGAGTCACGGGCTCAAGCTGAGAGGGGCGAAGTATAACTCAGATATCAGAGGGACGTTTTTTACACAGAGGGTGGTGGGGGCCTGGAATGCACTGCCAAGTAGGGTGGTGGAGGCAGGCACGCTGACATCGTTTAAGACTTACCTGGATAGTCACATGAGCAGCCTGGGAATGGAGGGATACAAACGATTGGTCTAGTTGGACCAAGGAGCGGCACAGGCTTGGAGGGCCGAAGGGCCTGTTTCCTGTGCTGTACTGTTCTTTGTTCTTTGTTAAGGACCCCAAGCACCCCGGATATACTCTCTTCCACCTTCTTCCATCGGGAAAAAGATACAATAGTCTGAGATCACGTACCGCCTGACTCAAGGACAGGTTCTTCCCTGCTCCATCAGACTTTTGAATAGACCTACCGCACATTAAGTTGATCTTTCTCTGCACCCAAGCTGTGACTGTAACACTACATTCTGCACTCTCTCCTTTCCTTCCCTATGTACGGTATGCTTTTGTCTGTAAACATGCAAGAAACAGTACTTTTCACTCTACACAATACACGTGACAATGATAAATCAAATCAAATTGTGTTTATCAAGCTGAAATTTAATTTTGAAAAATAATAGATGGAATCAAAAGATTAGCAAATTATCACTGGCATTTCACAAGCCCCTGCTATTCATTTCCAGGGTCAAGTCGCAGCAACAACTCTATCAAATTGCCACGGCCTAATGACTAGAATTAGTAATTAAAATGAGAAAACGACTGCAGATGCTTTTCAGAAACCAGCCCTTAGCTTTCTCCACAGGGAGCAACCAGGTTGATGTATGTTGAAGACCAAAGGGATTTGCCTGCTTTGAGATGAAATAAAGTTCCCAGTGATTAAGACTCTGGCTAATTCCATCCTATAACAACAGATGGCAGACAAATGTCTCCATTAGGAAAGATGAGGAAAATATGGAGAGGCAAACTTTGGTGTGAGCAGCCAGGTCTCAACTGTGTTTCAAGTTGTTATTGGCTTCTATGTATGATTCAAGGGAGGAATGTAGTGCCATGCAACATCATTTCAGGCATTTGTTTTACATGATATAGCTCTCAACTGAAATCAATTAAAAGCAAAAAGGATTTATAAAATCTCGTCTTCATTTTGCACAGAAATATCTAAAAACTTAATCAATGCATTTACTTATTGACTGTTAGGTGGACAAATACAATGGCATTTCTGTGCACATGATGCTAAAAATGACTGCTAATGATGACTATATTTCCAGTGATGTTGGTCAAAGGAGAAACGCTAGCCTGGGAAGCAGACAAACTTGTTGCAGTAACTCCAGTTCACCAGTTCAGTAAATAACAGCTGCGACATTTATTTACATGTAATTATTCTGCTGGGGTTTGCAGCCTCATTGCCGCCAGTCATTCCCCGAGAGTGTTCGAGAACAGAAACCTGAGCTCACCAGAGTGGTCCCCCACACTGCTCCATGATTGGTTGCCTGGGTTATGACAATGACCAATCCTGCTCCCCCCCCCCCCCCCCCCCCCCGCAAGTCTTCTTATGCAAATGGCAATACTCAATTTACGCAGTAAATAAAATGAAATATAATGAAATATGTAATGAAACATGAATTTAGTCAATTAGAAAATTAAAGGGGCGATTCTCCCACCCCACCGCATTAATTTTCCAGTGCAAAGGGGTGGGAGAATCTCGTGGCCGGGCATGCGCAGGATTCACACATGTGTTCCTGCTGCGAGCGCATCTCCCAGCGCCAGGTTTCTGCCGCCGTCAAATCTGTGCTGGAAACCAGCGGAAAGACCAGGTTAATCATTTTAATCTGTTTGTAATATAATTTAAATGTGATTAGCGGGCCCAGGACTGAATTCTCTGGGCCCGCTTGCCTCTCCCACCCTGCCAGAGTATTTCACTTCAGCGGGGTTTACAGTAGGTCCCCAGTTTCGGGGAACTATCAGGAGAACCCCATTGGAGTGAGCGAGGGAGGGGGTGGCATTTGGGGCCCCCCAGGGGTTTTGGTGGCGGGGGGGTGGTGCCCCCTGGGCATGGGCACACTGGCAGTGCCAGCTTGTGCCCCCGGCTCTGCCCAAGGGGCAAAGTGCCATGCCCAGAGGCATCAGGCAGTGCCATCGCGGTGGGGCCTGATGAGGGTGGGGCCTGGTAGGGGCGGTGCTTAGGGGGAAAACAGTGAGAGTGGGGGAGGGGGGTCCCGCTGCCACTCTGCATTGGGATCTGATCGGGTCAGGAGGGAGGCCAGCGATCTGGGCGGGCTGGGGGGTCTGCACTGCGGGGGGATAGGGATCATCACAAGGGGGCTGGATATCGGGGCAGGCGGGGGAGCGTCAGGGCCGCCTGGGGGTGGAATCTGTTTTGTGGGGGCTGGAGATTGGGGTGTTCCGGGATGGGGGGAGCCGGGAATGGTCGGGAAGGGGCTGCAATCTGGCCGTGGGGAAGTTGGTGGTGGGGGGGGGGGGGGTGCGGGGGCAGCATTGAGGGAGTTGTGGTGCCGGCCAGCGATTGAGCTGGCCAGAAACGGGAAGCTGAAGTTCGGGGCCACTGCACATGCACAGATTCCCACTTGTTTCACCCTCCCAGGCAGGAATAGGCCCCGCTTTCTGAAACGTAATGAGAATCACGTTGGTGCAGTGCCCAGAATGTGGGAAATTCTTGTCTGAAGTCCCACCGGAAAAAAAACAGTGTGAATTACTCCAGTTTTCCCACGAATTTGACACTCAGAATTGTTTGGGGAGAATTCCAGCCTTTGTCTTTCCAAATTCGTGTGGACGGCATAACTCCTCTCTCTGGGGCACTTCCACAAGCTTGCTTTCAGCCTAAACCACAATGACAAGTCTTCAGGCACAGACAGTTCAGTTATATTTGTTTCCATGGAGATGTTAGTTGTGCTTGCCATAGGACAACCAGGTACTTCAGTCCTTGGATAGTCAACATCTTTCCCAGATGGCAATATAGCTCCTCAAGGCCAGACTGACTGTTAGGGCAACTCTCGTTCTCTCTAATGGTCAACACATTTCTGGATGATCCTTTCTTCTACGTCCACTTGATAAGACAAGGATCCAGTTTTGCATACAGCGACTCCAAGGACCCAACTCGACCCACTTCCTCACGTACATGGCTTAATTCACTGAAAACAACCTTATTGACTTGCTTGAATCATGGCTTGTCTTCTGACTGCTTTGGTTGGTCTTTACCATCCCCGGCAAATTTGAAAACATGAGGCTCAGATTCATTGTGAGACAACAGTTCATGAACAACTCTGCTGGTGGGACAACTCCCACTGTTGCATGTGGAGTGGTTCAATAGCACAGAAGGAATCATAAGGCTTTGGTCTCCCAAATCCTGACTGCTTCTCTAGGCTAGACTTAGAGGTTTGGACAACTTGTTCAGCTAGTCCATTGGATGCTGGGTGATAAGGTGCAGTCCAAATGTGCTTGATAACATTGAGGACAATAAAGTTCTAAAACTCAGCATTTATTTCTGTTCTATGAACATAGACTATGGGCCTGATTTTATCATTTTCATTCGAAGTGTTGAATCTGGGCGCAATTCAGATCTGACTTGGAAATCTGTTCTCAGGCACTCCCATATGCACTCAGACTGATTGCGGCCATTCCTGGGTCTCAGTAAAGTGGCCATCTGCGTGGACACGGGCGCGGATCGCGTTAATGGCCTCACACCCGACTTTACCACTCGCCACGGGAATTGTATCAGGCGGGACACAGCCCATGCAAAGGTCTGTTGAGCTCGGGTGGGGTTTTCCGGCCTTTGGATGAGTGCAGCTGAAAAATCCCACCTGAGGTCAATGTTTCCATGTAAGTTATTTCAAATTGAGAAAGAGAAGAGTGCTTGCAGATATGCCCCTATCCGAATGCCTCTCTGGAGGATTGGATGCAATAAATTGAATGTTTGGGCTATTGGTTCCAGGCAAACGGAATAGTAGAGGAGGGGATGAGAAAGTCAATCCTTTGGAGTGTTCGTGAATCCCAGGCCTACATTTAACATGCAGCCTCACATCCCCAAACATGCCTTGCACCAAATTATTCACTGAGACAGTTGAATTAGTGAAAACACATTACCACCTGAAGTCATCGGTAATATTGCAGTGATTTAAGTTGAACTCAACTGGGTGAGCCTCTGGGGAAACTATTGCAACTTAAATTACCAAGTTAAGACAGATCTCAGAGCACTGTGATTTCGGAGCCACTCTCAACGGTATGCTGCAGGACCGTTTAGTCTGTGCGTAAATAATGAGGCTATCCAAAGGAAGCTATTAGCAGAGACAGAGATGCATTTTAAGTCGCTGGAGTTGGCACTGGTGATGGAGAATCCTGAGAAGGAACCTCAGAGTGCGCACAACGGTACGATTAGAATGCCATTTTGCCAGTTAGAGCAAGAAGCTGCAGTCAGCAGTGACGCCAAAAGTGAAGATGTAATTTTAACATGGGAAGCAAATGCATCTATGAGTAGTGTGAGAAGATTGAACAGAATCAGAATCAATCAATTGCCTTGGATTGAAGTAGACTGCTACTGGTCCAGAGGTAATCACACTCTAAAGCCTGCAGGTGTAAAGAGGTTGAATATTATTTCTGTCACAGGAATGGTCACTTAAGGCACCAATGTAAAAGTAAGTCAAATCTATCCAGTAACAGAGTTAGTAATATCCATCACAAGTACACGGAATGGAGGACTCCGGTACTAAGGAATTAAATATTTACTCATTGTTCAATGCGAAAGCAGACAGGGAAGTCCCCATCACTGTGATGCTTTTGGTAAACAGTAGGCCCTTACGGGTGGAAGTTGATGGAAGTCTCTGCCACAGTGACAGTAGAATGCATATTTCAATATTTACAAGAAGGAGTCCAGCCATTGAGTTTGAGGGTTATTGCAGCAAAACTAATAATTTACACAAGAGAAGCCATCAGGATAAAGGGTATTACCACAGTATCTGTAGGCTATCAGCAGCAGTCTATTCAGCTCCCAGTAATAACAGAGTCAGGCCAAGGGCCAAGTCTTTTGAGTTGGGATTGGCTCAAGGGAATCACATTAAAATGGATGGTGATCTTCCAAGTATGGTTACCATTGGACTTATATTTCCAATTATTTATTGAATCCAAATTTCACCATCTACTGTGATCGGATTCAAACCCAGGTCCCCAGAGCATTACCCTGGGTCTCAGGATTACTCACCCAGTGAAAATACCACGAGGCCACCACCTCCCCTCACGTACATGAGGTAAATTTTTTTTTAAATCATATGGATAGCAAAGTCAGGTTACGAGAAATGATTGGAAGGCAACTTTAGATTGAATGCAAAACATTCTATAGAATGTTTACATTCTATAGACAAAATGCTTATTAGGGAAAAATTGCAGGGCCAATTACAGGCCCAATAGGAAATATTCATGTAGAAGCAGGGGCATGGTGAAAATATTAAATTATCACTTGTATTTTTCTTATGAAGGATAACAGATAACAAAGTTACACTAAGAGAAAAGGCAAGTTATGGGAGGATAACAATGAATTGAGAAGATGTACTGGCATCATCATTAGTAAAAGTTGGCAAGTCACCTGATCCAGATGGAGGGCCCTAAAACGTGGTAAAGTCGGGTGTGAGGCCATTGACGCGATCCATGTCCGTGTCCGCGCAGATGGCCACTTTGCTGAGACCCGGGAATGGCCGCGATACCATTTTCATGCATTTGCATCCATTTGCAAATGGGATCCAATTTGCATGCATTTAAATTGAATTAATGAACTGCCCAATGAACTTTATGAGCATTTCCCCCTTTACCATCGCGTTCGCCGATCTGGAATTGCACCAAAATGAACCTGCTGGATAAAAGTCTGAATCGGGCACTCCAGCTGCTGAAGAGGTGAGTTCAGGGCTTCCAACGGCTCTCTGACTCAGGGGGCAGAGGGTCGCGACTCAATGGTGGAGGGGAGGAGGGAGGCAGGTCAGATCATTCTCTGGTTGGGGGGAGGGGAGTGAGGCCAGATTATTCTTCGGGGGGGAGGGTTGCGGGGGAGGGCCGATTGTTGTCTGGTGGTGGGGAGGAGGGCCGATCGTTGTCTGGTGCCGGGGGGGGGGGGGCGAGGGCTGATCGTTGTCTAGTTGTGGGAAGGAGGGCTGATCATTGTCTGGTGGCAGGGGGGGAGGGCCGATCGTTTTCTGGTGGTGGGGGGGAGGGCCGATCGTTGTCTGGTGGCAGGGTGGGGGGGGGGGGCGCGGGGAGGGCTCATCGTTGTCTAGTTGTGGGGGGGGGGAGGGAGGCAGGCCAGATCATTCTCTGGTGAGGGGGTGGGGAGGGAGGAGGAGGTGGGTCAGATGTTCCTCTGGGGGGGGGGGGGGGAAGGGGGGGCATGAGGCCAGATCATTCTCTGGGGTTGGGGGGGGGAGTGCGGGGGCGGGAGGAGGGAGGTGGGTAAGATGTATCTCTGGTGGCGGGGTGGTGGGGGGGAAGCAGATGTATCTCTGTTTGGGGGGGGGTCCGCTGCCACTCTGCAGGCGATCGGTGGGGAGGAAGAGGGCAGAGGGTCGCGATCGGTCTGGGTAGTGCGGGGGGTGGGTGGATAAGGGGGACAGTGATGTCTGTGGGGCCATCGCTCCCGCTTTTCGCTCCCGGGCCGCTTTCTCCGCTTTCTGCGGCCCGGGAGCGATCTGACACGGGCGTTTCAAATTTTTTTCTAACTGCGCAGTTCAGAGCTCCGATCGTTTGGGGCGTGCTAAGCCCCGCCCACAGTGCGATTCGGACTTGCGATTTCTTTTTCAGGCTGAGTGCGTATGGGGGCGTCTGAAAGCAGATTTCCAAGTCGGATCTGAATTGCGCCCAGATTCAGCACTTAGAATGAAAATGGTAAAATCAGGCCCAGAATGAATCCTATCTTTCTAAAAGAAACAAAGATCCGAAATAAGTGAGGCACTGGCCACAATCTTTCAATCTGAATTAGAAACAAGAGTAACACAAGTGAATTGGAAGGTTGCTAATGTTCTAATCTAAACCACTATTTAAAAATGAAATGAAAGTCGCTATCGTCTCAAATGAGCATAGGCTGGTGATTTAACCTGAGCATCGCCACACCTCAGGTGAGCAGCAAGGTTGAGAAGGGAGGGTCTTCATGAACCTTAGCTGGTACGGGAATTGAACCTGTGCTGTTGGCACCAGCTTGCAGTCAGCTGAGCTAAACCAGTATTCAAAAGAAAGGAGAATGATAAACCGGACAACTGCAAGCTAATCAGCTTGCAGTTGTCTGTGGTAGGTAGGTTATTGGAAATCATGTATCAGGGACAAAATAAACTTTCATTTGGAAAGGCTTGGGTTAGTGAAGGAGAGCTGGCATGGATTTGTTAAAGTTCATCATGTGAAAGGTTAATCATTGTTCTTTCTTTGTTCATTGTTCCATGTCTGACAAACTTAATTGAGCTTTTTGAAGTTACAATGAAAGTTGATCAAGGTAATGTAGTAAATGTTGTGTATATATGGACCTAGGGAAGGCATTCAACAAAGTGCCATACACGAGGTTTACTAAGAAGATGGTAGTTATTAGAATTAAGGAAAAAATAACAGTAAGGATTCAGAATTGGCTCAATGTCAAGAAGAAATATGGTAGTGGATGGATGTTTTTTAAACTAGGAGTTAGTTTACAGTGGTTTTCCCCGAAGGGTCAGGTTTGGGTCTAACAAATCTTGCAATGTCTATAAGCAACCTAGAGTCAGGTGTGAGGCACATCATTTCAAAGTTTGCAAATGATATGAAACCTGGCAAAGTAGTTGATAGTGATAAGGATATTATAGGTTTCAGAATGACATAATCGAGGATGGAAAGAGGCAAAATCAAGGCAGATGAAGTTCAATTTGGAGAACTATGAAATGATGCACGATTGGAGAATAAATACAGAAAGACATTGTGCTCTAACTGGCAAGATTTTGAAAAGTGCACATGAGCAGAAAGATCTTGGTATCAATATACAAAACTCTTTAACATTGATGATACAAGCTAATTAGGTGAAGAAAAAAGCTTATGTTTTACTTTTGTTTTTTAATAGAGGCATGGAATATAAAATCAAATAGATCCTTCCAGAACTTTGTTCATCAATGGTTAGGCCTCAGCAAATCATGGACAATTCTTGGTTTCAGATTTCAGAAAAGATGTAAAGGAGGTTTACCAAGATGAGACCAGAGATAATGGTCTTCAGTTCTGAGGAGAGGTTGGGAACTTTGGGACTGTTCACCTCGGAACAGAGGTGTTGGTGACCTGTTTTAGATTTATTTTCAAGTTGCATTTTGAAAGAGTAAACAGGGAATAACATTCCCTCTAATGAGTGGATCAATAACAAGAGATTATGGGAATCGACAAAACTCACAACACAAACAAATATTAGTAATCTGATTGGAGCATTTATCCAGCAGGTCATCTTCAAGTCTTCAACCTCTCCAGATCTGAGGAGTGGATGGGATCTTGTATGGCTAACAGTGAGTATCCTCCACTGGTGCAGCAGACTGCTGCAAAGAAGACTGAGCTGTAATGTTCATTAATATGACCATAGTCTCCAAGGTTGATTGCAAAATGTTGACAAAATGCACTAAAACCATACATTAACTAGTAGAAGATTTCAAGAGGGTGAATTCATTGTGAATGCACATAAAGATATGAATGCAAACAGGAGAGAGTGCAGGGTACGTTCCCATTCTGATTGTGGGAGAACCTTGTGATGCAGTGTGATGGGAGGATTGCGAGTGTTGGGGCTCAAGCGCGCTGTGGCAAGGCTGTCAAGAGAGTGAAAGATGTGAAACTTCACATTAAGAGGAGGCTGGTAAGGCCTTTAGACATGGCTTCAGTGCAGAGATCAAATCTAAGGAACTATGACTTTATTCCACCAATTCTCTCCACAATACTGGATGATTTGGCAGGTTACCCTTTGACCATCCAGAAGAAAGGACATGTCTTTTCTGGCCCTCGTTTGTTCTGAAAGTACTTCTGTGAAAGTATCCAAAAATCAAAGGGTGATTGCTGCTTCAACAATGAGTTTTTCATTTACCACCAGTGGAAGTTTTACCTCCAATTGCAGCCTGAATTTCAGGTGCAACAGATCTGCCAGATTTCCTGAACTACCTATAGGTAGTGCAGCCTCATCTCCAACCTCCATTTCCTTTAACTCCTTGAACATATTGGCTGGGATTCTCCAAGCCTGCTGTGTTGCTCGAGTAGCGCAGCAGGCCAGGAGACGACAGTGGGGTACACGGAGTTAGGGGTAAGGTGTTGACGTGGATTGGGGATTGGCTATCTAACAGGAAGCAGAGAGTTGGGATAAATGGGTGCTTTTCTGGTTGGCAGTTGGTGACCAGTGGCGTGCCGCAGGGATCGGTGCTGGGGCCTCAATTGTTTACCATTTACATAGATGATCTGGAGGAGGGGACTGAATCTAGGGTATTCAAGTTTGCTGATGACACGAAGGTGAGTGGGAAAGCGAATTGTGTGGAGGACGCGGAAAGTCTGCAGAGAGATTTGGATAGGCTGAGCGAGTGGGCGAGGATCTGGCAGATGGAATATAACGTTAGCAAATGTGAGGTTATCCACTTTGGAAGAAATAATAGTAAATTGGAATATTATTTAAATGGAGAAAAATTACATTGTGCGACTGTGCAGAGGGATCTGGGGGTCCTTGTGCACGAATCGCAAAAACTCAGTCTGCAGGTGCAGCAGGTGATCAAGAAGGCGAATGGAATGTTGGCCTTTATCGCGAGGGGGATAGAATATAAAAGCAGGGAGGTCTTGCTGCAACTGTACAAGGCACTGGTGAGGCCGCAACTGGAGTACTGTGTGCAGTTTTGGTCCCCTTATTTGCGAAAGGATATATTGGCCTTGGAGGGAGTGCAGAGAAGGTTCACCAGGTTGATACCGGAGATGAGGGGTGTAACTTATGAGGAGAGATTAAACAGATTGGGTCTGTACTCGTTGGAGTTTAGAAGGATGAGGGGTGATCTTATAGAGACATATAAGATAATGAAGGGGCTGGATAGGGTAGAGGTGGAGAGATTCTTTCCACTTAGAAGGGAAACCAGAACTAGAGGGCACAGCCTCAAAATAAGGGGGGGCCGGTTCAGAACAGAGTTGAGGGGGAACTTCTTCTCTCAGAGGGTAGTGAATCTCTGGAATTCTCTGCCCATTGAAGTGGTGGAGGCTTCCTCGTTGAATATGTTTAAATCACGGGTAGATAGTTTTCTGATCGATAAGGGAATTAGGGGTATGGGGAGTAGGCGGTTAAGTGGAACTGATTCGCTTCAGATCAGCCATGATCTTGTTGAATGGCGGGGCAGGCTCGAAGGGCCAGATGGCCTACTCCTGCTCCCATTTCTTATGTTCTTATGTTCTTTAGCGAGATTTGTGACCAGCATCCGGCTGATTGCAAGTCTTCGAGGCCCTTACTTTCAACTTGGTCTCAATTTTCATATCAATAGCGGCCCCGGACAGTAGTCTCTGGGCCCATTAGCGTCACCTTCCCTTCTGCCGGTAGAGGTTCTCACCAGCGGGGTTTACAACTGCTTTGCACTAATGGGGAACAGGCATCCTCACCCCGCTTGGGGGCACAGAGGCCATTGAGGTCCCCCCAGGAGGTCAGGGGCAAGAGGGGCATTGCCAGCCTGGCACCTTGGCACTGACCAAGGGGTACACTGGAACTGCCCACTGGGCACCTTGACACTGCCCACAGTGCCAAGGTGTCGGGACTAGAGGGTGTGGGGCATTCTGGGGGCGGGGCTTACCGGGGGTGCGATCAGTGTTGGGAAGAGGCTCTCATGCCGCTCTGCAATAGGATCGGTGGGAGAGGGAGGGAGAAGGGTGATCAGAGCTGGTCATCAGGGGGATGCTCGGGGCTGGCCATCGGGGGAGGTCAGGGCTGGCCATCGGGGGTTGGATTGGGGCTGGCCATTGGGGCTGGGGTGGTGGTGGTCAGGGCTGGTCATGGGAGGGCGAGATCGGGGCTGGCCCGGGGATTCCGGTAGGCCATTGATTGGGGTGGGGTTCAGGAAGACTGGCGATGGGGGTGTAATGATGTGGAGATGCCGGCGTTGGACTGGGGTGAACACAGTAAGAGTTTTAACAACACCAGGTTAAAGTCCAACAGGTTTATTTGGTAGCAAACACCATTAGCTTTCGGAGTGCTGCTCCTTCATCAGATGGAGTGGAAATGTGCTCTCAAACAGGGCACAGAGACACAGAAATCAAGTTACAGAATACTGATTAGAATGCGAATCCTACAACCAACCAGATCTTAAAGATACAGACAATGTGGGTGGAAGGGAGCATTAAGCACAGGTTAAAGAGATGTGTATTGCCTCCAGACAGGATAGCCAGCAAGTCCAGGAGGCAAGCTGTGGGGTTACCGATAATGTGACATAAATCCAACATCCCGGTTGAGGCCGTCCTCATGTGTGCGGAACTTGGCTATCAGTTTCTGCTCGGCGACTCTGCGCTGTCGTGTGTCGTGAAGGCCGCCTTGGAGAACGCTTACCTGAAGAACAGAGGCTGAAATGCCCGTGACTGCTGAAGTGCTCCCCACAGGGGTGTATAAGCAGGCCAATGACTAAAAGGGGAAGCTACCAATTGGGGGGAGGCGGGGGGGGGGGGGGGGGGGGGGGGTGTGTGTTTGGGGATAAACAAGAGGCCGGCAATTGGAAGGGGGTCAGTGCGCATGCGCCAATCTCCCCACTGACTGATCAGTGCATGTGCAGTGGCCCGCTCAGCACAATGTTGCTGGCCTCTCAGGCGGGATTAGGCTCCCCCCCCCCCCCCCCCCCCCCCCGCCCCCGCCACTTTCCAACATTAATCTCTCTAAGGCACTCTGTGATGCACAGAGTGTCCGAGATTCATTGAGGTGTGTGTGCCCAAAAAAGAGGCAGGAAACTCTCCCATTTTCTCACCTGCTGGGCACTTCGTTTTATTTTGGGAAAATCCCAGCCATTGTTTTCCCCAAAACCATGAGTCGTCTTTTCTGCAACTCCATGTTAAGCACATCCAGTCAGGTTTCCTGGAGGATTTGGAGGATTTTTATTTATGTCACAAGTAGGCTTATGTTAACACCGTAATCAAATTACTGTGAAAATCCCCTAGTCGCCACATTCCAGCACCTGTTCAGGTACACTGAGGGAAAATTTAGCATGGCCAATGTACCTAACCAGCACATCTTTCGGACTGTGGGAGGAAACCAGAGCAACTAGAGGAAATGCACGCAGACATGGGGAGAATGTGTCGACTCCACACAGACAGTCACCCAAGCCGGGAATCAAACCCAGGCCTAACCATAGTGCTAACCACTGTGCCACCGTGCTGCCCACTCTGGCACAACACTAAAACTGTTACCTCTAGACTTGACTCATCTACTACTTTCCTGGCTGGCCTCTCATGTTTCATTCTCTCTGAACTTGAGTGCTTTCAAATCTCTGCTGTCTTTGCCCTAACTCATACAAAGTCTCTTCACGCAGAATCCTACTGCTCACTGACCAACATTGATTCCCTTTCTAGGGATGGCATGGTGGCATAGTGGTTAGCACTGCTGCCTCACAGCACCAGGGACCCAGGTTCAATTTCCGGTTGGATCACTGTCTTGTGTAGAGTTTGCATGTTCTCCCTGTGTCTGCGTGGGTTTCCTCTAGGTGCTCCAGTTTCCTCTCACAGTATGAAAGATGTGCTGGTTAGGTGCATTGACCTGAACAGAAGCTGGAATGTGGCGACTAGGGGAATTTCACAGTAACTTCATTGCAATGTTAGTGTAAGCTTTACTTGTGACTAATAACCAAACTTTTAGCAATGCCTTACTTTCAGATGACTTCATGGCCTGGCTTGCAGGTTGGCCTCTGAGCACCTCCAATGCTGGACTCTTGCACATCCCTGATTTTAGTCACTTTCCATTGGTTGCTGTGCTTTCAATTGTCTGGGACCTAAGCTCTGGAGTTGATTTGAAAATCACACCTCCATCTTTCTCTTCTCCTTTTAAAACATTCTAAAATCTATGTCTTTCCAACTGTGCTACTATCCTTAGGAGACCTGGTGTTGGATGTTGTTTGATAATATGCCTGTGAAGTACCTTAGGATGTTTTATTACATTATAAGTGCTACATCAATACAAATAGTTTTTGTGCTATCAGACTTCATTCTGTATTTTAACTGATGCCATGCCATGCTAATCAATAAAGCAGCATCATCAAATGCCTCGCCCATCTGTATCACAAACTAAAATTGCTCTCATAACTTAGTAAGGTAGAGACAAATTCAATTACCATAAAAATAAACTAATTATATTAAGTTAATTGTTAACTGGGTCAGCTGTCCAGTGCTTCATTTGGCCTCTGTGCCTTTGGATTAGGGCTACGGGTAAATTGACCAGGGACCTCATTCCCAACTGTTGTACATTGACTCTTGCTGGAAGGTGCATATTATCAGGCAAGGTTTGGAGTAATAGCCTTTGTGAAGTGCTTGTCATCTCTCCGTGCCTTTAGAACCATAAGCTAGGTAGAAGCACAGCTTTTACTAGTGCAGTCATTGCTGATGGCTTCAGATGCCATTTGTAGTGCAGTCTTTCTGATCAGTGAGATGATAGCATATAATTCATGGCCTGCAACCGTAGCATATTTAATTGCTGTCAATATGTAGAGTGTATCGTTGATCCACATTAAAATTGGTAGGTCGTGTATATTATCTCTGGCGGATGAAAACATTCTCAAATTAGTGTGGTAACATTTAGCTGCTTTTATTTCCATTTAAAATGCTTTGCGAAATGATAAGAATTTAAAAGGCAAGATATTGCATTGTGCTTTCAATGTGCTTACTCCCATTGAGGGCTATCTATTATTTAATTAACTCGGCAAATAGTGCCATCATTAAATATTTCTTCTGAGTTTTTATTGTAATTGTTGCACTTCTGGTCCATTATCCTTGCATTTGCTTGTAGCTTGAGGTAACAGGTTTTTTGGAAGAAAAGTGGGTTAACTTCATTTAGCATTTTCAAAACAAAAACTTCAAGGAATATGTCTAATTTGCCAACAGGCACAAACACCTTCCAAAATTAAGGGCAATTAGATGCACTTTTACCACAAGTTCACTTAGAATTTGGATACTTAGACACAGTACATTAGCAATCATTGCAGAGTTCAACTACACTGGCAGTGAATGGATCGACAGGGAGAGAGAGACTTAAAGACACCACTGGCAGTAAATTGGATAGAGAAAGAAGAAAAGAGTACTGGCAGAGAGAAAGAGAAAAGTCTTGGCATAAATTGCCTCTGTACATTATTAACGCCAAGTCACATTTATCAGTTTGGGTTTATTGTCACATAAAAATGCCAAAGGAAAGCTTTCTTGCCAGCTCAGTGAATAGCTAGAAAGGCCTTGGTTAAATCTGAGAAATGCTCTATTACCAAATATCATATTCCTTCAAAGCCCATATACGATAGTGGCTGAGGAACAGTACATCAGCAAGCATTGAATTTTCCTGCAGTGAGGGCGATAAAATTGGTAAGAGAAAAATGTATCAATTATGCTAATTGTTAGATTGATCCAATTAATTGTCAGGTGTCACCATAGCTAAATATATCCGTTCCAAGCATCCCAACACTATTTCAATCAATCTCTGAAATCTAAAAACAATTTTCAAGTTCTTTTTATTTGCCAGAACCATTCCATGCATGCAATCAATTTTCCATCATTTAAAAATGCATTACTTTTGCACCATTCAAACTGTTCAAAAATGTCTAATATCGCTTAATTTTGCAATGTGTCTTAAAATTATTTCACCCCCAACAGTTATCCATAATGTGAGCCTTACGTCTAAAATGTAATGATTCCTTTTGAAATTTCCTTGAGTGTTGTGCTCGCCATCTAAAGCTTGATTAGTTTATTGAAAGTTCAAATGTCACTTTCTTCTTAAATTTTCTTTTCAGGTAAAAAAAAACTACTGATAGCGAATACAAAAGTCCCTAAAATTAACCAGGGTGAATTTAAATCTTTTATGCGGAGATTGCCTCCAAATCCCTTCTGAACCTTTTAACCATTTTACTTCTGTTCAACATTTGCATTCGTGTTTCCATTGTAAGTGTCCATGTGGAAGTTTCTAATGGAAATAAGGGCTGAGTGTAAGAATTAAAAATGGAAACTAAACTGTATCTGCGCACTTTAGTCCAAATGTCTCCCACTTTCTGCCCTCACTTTATCCCAGCACTACATTTGGTGCTAACTCCTCATTTGCAGCACCAAGGGAGTTGGCTGTAACTAAATATCTTTTGATGTTCTACTAAAGATTTCTGAGCTTTTCGCTTAGATGCTCACAATCCTAAAGAAACAAATGTAACATCCAAATTTATTGCATCAAAGTAATAAAAATATTAACTCAAGGGAAAATATCATAATTCACTGTATGTTCTATAGCAAGTACAATATAAAGATTATAAGGATGTGCCATATAATATGTTAATTTTAGCAAAATTATTTGTTCTAAATGTTGAACTTTAAATTTTACTCTGGCTTCCAGATTAAAAAAGATAAAAAAGGAAACTTAACATTTTGTAGTGTGCAAACAGATACATAGAAAGTCAGAGTAGACTCTTCGAGCCTGCTCCAATGTTCAATATGATCATGGCTGATCCTTTATCTCAGCACCATACTCCTGTGTTCTCCCCATACATACATATGGGGCGGCACGGTAGCACAGTGGTTAGCACTGCTGCCTCACAGCTCCAGGGACCTGGGTTCGATTCCCAGCTTGGGTCACTGTCCGTGTGGAGTTTGCACTTTCTCCCGAATCTGTGTGGGTTTCCTCCAAGCACTCCAGTTGTATGTTCTGAATAGCTGGGGTCCAAGCACTGATCCCTGTGGAAACCCACTAGTCACTATCTGTGACCCATTTATTCCTACTCTCTGTTACCTGACTGCTAACAAATTCTCAATCCATGCCAATATATTACCTCCAGTCCCATGGACTTTAATTTTGCACATTGAATTGTTATGTGGGACTTTATCGAAAGATTTCTGAAAATCCAAACACATCACATCCATTGGTTCACCCCTATCTAAAATCCAGTTTGTCAAGCATTGTTTTTCTTTCATAAATCCATGTTGGCTTTGTCTAATCCCATTGATATTTTCTAAGTGTCTTGCTATTGTATCCTCTATAATAAACTCTCACATTTCCCCCACTGCCGATATTAGGCTAGCTTGTTGGTTAATCTCTGTTTCCTCCCTCACTCTTTTTTTTAAATAGTGAGGTTATATTTTCCACCCTCCAATCTGCTGGGACTGTTCCAGGATCTACAGAATTTTGGAAGATAACAACCAACACATCCATTATTTCCATTGCTATCTCCTTAAATACCCTGGGATATAAATGATCAAACCTCGAGAATTTAACGGCTTTCAGTCCCATTCATTTCTCCAGCACTTTATGAGATCATAAGACATAGGAGCAGAATTAGGCCACTCGGCCCATCGAGTCTGCTCCGCCATTCAATCATGGCTGATATTTTTCTCATCCCCATTCTCCTGCCTTTCCCCCATAATCCCTGATCCCCTTATTAATCAAGAACCTACTTTTTTTTACTTTTGCCTTTTTTGTAGTAATATTAATTTCCTTCAATTCCTTCTTCTCACTTGACCCTTGGTTCCTTAAGATTTCTGTGTATTTGTGTATTCCTTCAAGAAGACAGGACTAAAGTAACTGTTTAATTGCTCTGTCATTTCCTTGTTCCCTATTATAAATTCTTCCATTTAGGACTGTAAAGGACCTATATTTGTCTTCACTAATCTTTTTCTTTTTACATACTTATACAAGGTTTTACTGCCTGCTTTTATGCGACTTGCAAATTTACTTGCAAGCGAACATATCTGTGAATCTCACTGAACTAGTCAAAAATTCTAATTGCTGTTACAGACAATGGAAGTAATTTCAAGCTAACTTGCTGGGAGGAGATCAATGAGATTGAGTGTTGGCGATGCAATCCTGTGGTTCTTTAAAGCATATTGTCAATTTATGGCAACAACTGCAACAATCCATAAGGTCTTGGGAAAAATTCAGAAAGCAACAAAAGGGCAATTAACAGCTTTAAAATGTCGCATGCAAAACAGATTCGCATTTGGCTGATTCTGCACAAGAGCAAAAGGAAAGGACATATTCTATAAAGGTGCTCGTGCGAGAGGATACCTTCTGCTCTGCTTGTTAATAAAGCTCATTGCATGCTTCATATACCATAAATTAGTGATTTCATTGTGCTTTATCTGTTAGATGGGTAATTACCAGCTACTGGTTGATGCCATTATTTGGCTGGATTCCTGAGTGCCTTTCTTGCAATAGTACAGATTTTTGAGAAATCCACGTGCCACACAATCTGCCTGGTTCCACCTCCACAGGTTATATTCATATCAATGCCGTTATACTGGTCTTTCAGCGAGATGTTTCGTCCAAGTGCCATATGGTACAATTATATAACAGTTTACATCCAGAATATAGTAATGGTTGGAAATTAGATAATATTTTTAATTACAAATTACGACTGGACACAGAAACCTAATAGTGGGTGAATTCACACAGTGGAGTAAATAAGCAAAAGGAAATTTAAGATGTGTTTCCTAAATTGCCTGGAACATCACAAATGAAGTGCCCAAAATATATCCAAAGCAATAAGAATCATTGATCCTAATGAAAACATAATGATCCAATTCTTAATTACTGAAGAGCATCCACCCTAATGCCTATCAAATAAGACAATCTCACTTAAACACTAAAATGGTCAACCATTCCGATTGCTGTTTATGAGAATGCAACTAATGGACCCTCTTGTGGTTGACTCAGTAAGTCCATAGCCCAAGAGGAGAAGACAAAGACAGTATTAGTTCAGCAGCTGCCCTGTTACCCCAGTTCAACGCTGGCATCTCCACATCCTAAATAGTCTGACCCAGCTTTGCCAGAAGTCTTAGATCTACATTCTCTGGCACGTCTGCATTGTGCTGCTAATTTACGAACATCCTCTTCATAAAAAGGAAGTGATTACAAATGGAAGCAGAGCTCTCCTCATCTTCATAGCAACGGCTGAAGCATTTTTATTAAATCTATATGCCTTGTTGTTAAGGGTTTTCATAAACACGTGAATGTAGCATCAAGAATGCTTGCACTGTGGGCCACTGAGCAAGAGACAGAGAAAAAAATGCTTGTATATCTCACATTAAGATGGGCCTGAAGAGAGAAAGAGAACTTTAGGAAAGAGTGGCTGTCCAAAAGGTAAGAAGGAAAGGAATACAAAACACATATAATTTCACGCCACTTGACTGTGGCAGATGCATTTTAATAGTTGCCATTTCTGACCTAACTAAATGGCAAAAATCCTCAGCAGCTCTGGATTGTAGAAAGGTTGGTAAAAAGGGTGTTCCAATTGATCTCGATATTCCTAGGCTATGTAGGAATTAATTAGGCAGAGTTTATACTCTTGAATGCTGTCCAAAGGGATCTTCAGCAAAGTGCAGGTACATGAGGATTTAATGAGGATAGGACTGGGCCTGGCATTACATGGTACAGGTTCAGACATGCATAATGGCCCTTTTGGGCCCTATTTTACCATTTTGATTCTCAGTGCAGGGTGAACTTGAAACTGAGAGTGTTTCAGATCCGACTTTGAGAACCGTTCTAAGGCATCCCCATACTCTGCCTGCAAAAATATCAGCGATTCCGAATCATGCTGCACAAGCCTGTGGGAGGGGCTTAACATGCCCAAAATGCTGCAGCTCCGATCGGCGCCTCCAACTGCGAATACACAGAAAAAAAAGATAGAATGTGGCTCCCCTGCCACATCCCTCCTGGGCCGGATAATGCCTCCATCTGGCCTCCACAGACATTGCCCCACACCCCAAAATTACTGAGCCCCTTATCCCCTCACCTCTCCGCTACCGAGACCGATCATGGGCCCCTCCCCCCCTTTCTCCCCACCGATCTCGGGTAGAGTGGCAGCAGAACCCCCCCCCCCTTCCCCCTCACTGATCACAGGCAGAGTAGCAATGGACACCCTCTTCCCCCTCACTGATCACAGGCAGGATGGCAGCAGACTGCCCCCCCCCCACCCCGCCCCCCACACCGATCTCAAGCAGAGAGCCATTGGATGCTTAGCACTTACCTCCTCACTAGCTGGAGTTTTATGGAGCATGTCTGTTTCACACCGAATCTAGATGGGCCAATGTGGTGGTAAAGGGGGAAGTGCCGGTAAGGTTGGGCGTGCAACTTATTAAGTCCATTTAAATGCCATGCAAATGCATTTAAATGGCCATCGCACCCGCTTCGGGCACGGTCTCGATCGCGGCCATTTTCAGGGTCGGGTAAAGAGGGAACCGGTGTGGAGGCAGGCGCGGATCACGCTACTTGCTTCATGCCCGACTTTACCAAGTTTTCGCGCCCGAAAACGGGCGCAACTTGATGGTAAAATCGGGCCCTTTATGTGCAGCACCAGATACAGTCATTGATCATGAGCCAATGGAAACTTAGTAAACAACAAAGGCAGAAGTACATAAACTAAAAGGGGGAGGAGGGGGCAATGTGGTGTTTATGGAAAGAAAGGTGCCTTTTAAAAAAAAGTTGAACTATTCCTGTTCTGATTCACAAATAAATGCTATTTTAAAATTCAAGTATGTTACCTCAACTTTGTCTTTTCCAAAATGAGCCCAAGTTAATTTCTCTTAATCTCTGGCTTTAACACAAACATGACACCTTTCATCTCATCAAATGTATCATGTATCGAAAATATTCATTTACCCTGAGCTGTGGTGATAAAATTAAATAAATAATTTGTAAAGACCATGGTACTGTTGGTTTTGGATAATCTCTGCTGTCTGCTGTTTCCTTGTTCATTTGTGAGCATTAACCATGAAGGCTGGTTAGGAGCTCACATGTCAAATTCCGATATATTTTCCGTACAGTGATCAATATGGATAACCTTACATCTCACAGCTCTGATGACAAGTCCTATTCAAAACATGACCTTATCAGTTCCCTCTCAGATGTTGGCTGATTTGATTCTCGCCCTTCCTGTTATTTTTGTTTGATTTCCAGCATTTGCATTTTCCTTTTCATCTCTGCCTCATTTATGTAGTTTTAGGAATGTGACTTGTCGTTCTTTCTGTGTAGAAAAATGATAAATCAACGCCAGTACATTTAGTGCCTTCTTCCAAAAGGAACAATACATTGGTGGAACAGGAAATGTAATTGATTTAGTGATCACACACTCACATATTTCTAGGCCTCAACAAACCACCACAGAGTCATAGAGGTTTACAGCATGGAAACAAGTCCTTTGGCCCAGCTTGTCCATGCCGCCCAGTTTTTACCACCAAGCTAGTCCTAATTGCCCACATTGGCCCATATCCCTTTATACCCATCTTACCCATGTAACTGTCTAAGTGCTTTTTAAAAGACAAAATTGTACTACTGTTTCCGGCAGCTCATTCCAGATACTCACCACCCTCTAAGTGAAAATATTGCCCCTCTGGACCCTTTTGAATCTCTCTCTTCTCACCTTAAACCTATGCCCTCTAGTTTTAGACTCCCCTACCTTTGGGAAAAGATGTTGACTATGTACCTGATCTATGTCCCTCATTATTTTAAAGACCATTATAAGATCATCCCAAAGCCTCCTATGCTCCAGGGAAAAAAGCCCCAGTCCCATTTTGTATTCAATTGGTTCCCTCACCATGGATCTTGTGAGATTTAATCTTATGCAACAACCTACCACGCGGTACCTTGTCAAAGGCCTTGCTAAAGTTCACATAGACAATGTCGACTGCACTGTCCTCATCTACCTCCTTGGCTACCCCTTCAAAAAACTCAATCAAATTTGTGAGACATGATTTTCCACTCAAAGCCATGCTGACTGTCCCTAATCAGTCCTTGCCTCTCTAAATGCCTATAGACCCTGTTTTTCAAAATACAGTGGAGCCCCGTTGTAACCCGATGGTTGGGGTCCATAAAATGTTATCGCGAATGTTATCGGGGCCGCGCTAAATCGGGGTCGCGCTAAATCACTAAACCGGAAATAGTAAAAAAAGGGTCCAATGATTCATCGCATCATATCCGATTTCACGCTAAATCGGGGTGCGTTACAACGGGGCTCCACTGTACCTTCTAACAACTTACCCATGTCAACGTTAGGCTCACTGGCCTATAGTTCCCAGGCTTTCCCCTACAACCCTTCTTAAACAAAGGCACAGCATTTGCCACCCACCAATCTTCAGGCACTCACTTGTGGCTGTCGATGATTCAAATATCTCTGCTAGGGGACCTACAATTTCCTCCCTAGCCTCCCACAATATCCTAGGATACACTTCATCAGGTCCAGGGGATTTATCTAACTTGATGCGCTTTAAGATTTCCAGCATTTCTTTCTGTGTAATATGTACAATCCTCAAGACATCACTATTTATTTCCCCAGGTTTCCTAACATCCATGCCTTTCTCAACAGTAAATACTGATGAGAAATATTCATTTAGGATCTGATCCATCTCTTGTGGATCTGCACATAGATAACCTCAGTGATCCTTAAGAGGCACTACAAATACTTTTTAGTCATCACATTAGGTCCAAATTACTAAAAGTTTTCAAGGAGTCAGAAAATTATATGGGAATTCTAACGCTCTCTTTCCATTGTGTATCATCTACAAACTTTCACGTCTATGAATGTGAAGTAAACAGGTTTTGTCTGGGCTGATAGAAAGCCAACATTTTAAAGGATTACATTTTGGTTGTTTAAATAAATGAAGGTCGACATTATCCTTGTTTTTTTTCATTGTGTTTTTTCTTTCCCCAATGAGAATGTAAAGGGTTTTGGAAATAACAGTGTCTTGATGAAATTTCAATGCTGGAAATGGCCATTCCATCAGATATCTATCACTAAGACCATAAAAGAAGACATAAAAGTGAGATTTACATACAAATTAAATGTGCTGAAGCCGTTACCCTGCATACAAATCCAGGCATTTTCCCTATGTTTCATCAGTATTGAGGACTACAACCATTGCAGCATTGTCCCTGATTTCCATTGACTTCAGTTTTGCTAGGAATTTTTGATGCCACACTCATGCCGTCTTGCTGTCCAGGGCAATCACTCACCTTTTGAGTTTCACTTATTTATCCATGTATGGATGAAGGTCGTAATGAAATCAAAAGCTGAGAGATTATGTTGGAAGCGAACTGAGTGTTGGTAAATAGGTTATTGCAGAGTGTCGCTTGGTGAGTACTGTCATTGACCCCTTTTCTTTACTGATAATCAAGAGTAGACAGATGAGGGTTAATTGGCTGGGTTGAACTTATCCGGTTTTCGTGGACATGCCTGTGCAAATGTTGACATTGCTGGGAAGATGCCATTGTTGCAGATAAACTGGAACAGCTTGGGATAGGGGTGCTGGCTAGTTTTGGAGCACAAAGTCTTTATTACTGTTGCAAGAATGATATCAGGGCCCATAGCCTTTGCAATATCCAAAACCTTCAGCTCGTTCTCAATCTCACACAGAGTGAATCAAATTAGCTGAAGACTGACAACTGTGATGCAGGGAATCTCAGTTGAGGGCTTTTATACATTTAAAAGGGTTGTGTGGTTGCTTTAGGAACTGATCACATGATTTGATGATGATGTCATTAGGGTGTTTGCCACAGGCTGCTGTTTTGTTTTCAGTTTGTACTCTGTGCGGTGCAGAGAACATTTCTTTCAACAAAACTTGTTGTTGTTAGTTTGTATCTATGGCCCTGATTTTACCGGCATGCCCACCCTGAAATTAGAGCAGGCGAAGTTCGCAGAATAGCATTTTCCATTGGCCTTGTGCATGATCCCACAAGCCTCAGTTGAGTGTGCTAGTAAAATTCCGGCCTATGTGTACAAACCACATTATTTTCTTTTCATTAAAACTTACAACCCCTAACAGAGTTAGGACATTACACAAAACGATAATTGGTGATGAGTTGGGAATTAAGACATCAACAAACAATGCTAAGGTGGAAAAAAAAATGTGGGTCCTTACACTTGAAATATTAGAAGGCTGGGGAAAAGAAACAACATGATTAAAGATTAATATGCCAGGAAGACAAGTATGAAAAAAGCTCTCTTTGTGTTTTTAAAAGAGAGTTTTTTCCCGAAAGATGAGATTCCAGGGTAGCATCTGGCATATTTGAAAACTGGATGTTTTGATGTACAGCTAGGCCCATTAAAAAGAAATTGACTTAACGGTCTCCAAGGGAAAAAGATAAAAAGGGGAGTACTGGGAAGACAGTAATATGTATATATATATATACATATATATACAAGCAAGAGAACTGGCTGATCAATTAGGATCCATGCAGCCTTTCAATGAAGAAAGTGAATCATGGAGTTCCTATTCAGAGCATTTTCAGTGCTTTGCACAAGTGAATAAAGTTGAAAGAGAGTTGCTCGCCCCTGCTTTTCTCAGCACAATAGGAAGTAAAACCTTCAATTTGCTCTGAAGCTCGGTTCATCCAGCAAAGCCAGGAATCAAAACTTATGTTGACTTGGCAGAGATCCTTGAAAAACTTTCCTCTCCAAAGTCACTAATTATCACCAAACTGTTCAGGATCCACTGAAGGAATCAAATGGAAGGCAAAAAACATTGCTCAGTTTGTGGCAACTTCAAAAAGGCAAGCACAACATTGTAAGTTTGGTGTGTCATTAGAAGATACTCTTTGAGGTCATCTAGTTTGTACTCTCCAAACTGTGGTTATTCAAAGAAGATTGCTTACAGAACATACTTTGACTTTAAAGACAGCATTAGACATTACAGTGTCGATGGAACTGGCTGCAAGAGAGGCCATGATGTGGAGATGCCGGCGTTGGACTGGGGTAAGAACAATAAGAAGTCTCACAACACCAGGTTAAAGTCCAACAGGTTTATTTGGCAGCACTAGCTTTTGGAGCCCCAAGCCCCTTCTTCAGGTGAGTGAGGACTCGTGTTCACAAACAGGGCATATAAAGACTATCGTGTCTGCTTTCTTGCATCTTTGTAAAAATTTGGTGTCTTCATATGCCCTGTTTGTGAACACGAGTCCTCACTCACCTGAAGAAGGGGCTTGGGGCTCTGAAAGCTAGTGCTGCCAAATAAACCTGTTGGACTTTAACCTGGTGTTGTAAGACTTCTTACTGTGCAAGAGAGGCATCAGAGTTTGATGCAGGAATCAAGATCCACAAGTTGGGAACTGCCCATGAGAGTTCAAAACAGCAACAAGCGTGTTGCAGATGTGCCAAAATGAGTCATTTAGCAAGTGAATGCTGGAGCAAGGATAGTCAGTGCAAGAATTGTGGCAAAATGAGTCATATTGCAAAAGTGTGTTGGGCTAGACTAGCTTCCTCTGACAAGAATATTCAGAAGAAGAATCTGGGTAGCTACAAGAAGAAGAACAAGCTGAATTCTACAAAAATAAATGACACCATGAAAGAAAAAAAATACAACTGGGAAGAAGAGTGTCCAGAGATATGATGAAGAGCTCCAACCGAATGTCTTATCCGTACAAGGTGAATCACATAGATTCTGGGTGAATCCAAAGTTAAGTGGACAACCTTATGGATGGAGGTTGATACTGGTGCTACTGTATCTTTAATTCCTGAAATTACATACTAATAACAGCTGAAGCATCTTCCTTTAAGGACATACAGGGAAGAGATTGTGCAGCTAACCTGTATCAACGTGCATAACCATACTTGGAACTTTAAATAGTTAACGTCTACCAATAAAGGTTTTTTTAAGCATACAAATCTCAAGATCTCACCAATGAGACACCAACACAGCAGCATAAATAACCCATAGCATAATAGGTGGGATGGCTGGCCATGTGCCAACAGACAGCGGTTAGTCAAATAGTTATTTATAAGTACCATTAATCTTGTGGTGAAGATAGACAGGAAGTCAATGAGCCCACCATTAAATCACAGGGTTGAGCATCCAGGCACCATATTTAAACTGCATCCCAACAGGTATTCATTCCCTGCAAGCTAGGTGCAGCTTTCTCACTGAGTGAGGAGCTGCAACTGCTGCCATCCCCCTCTCCACATTCCACCTGGATTTCTGGAACTGCTGGCCCCCATATTAAAGTGAGAAATGTCCAAGTACAGACAACGAATGAGCCCACGGTTCAGCCATGCCAGCTTACAGGTTCTCCTCCAGGCTGTCCAGGAAAAGTTGGGGGGGTCAGCTTTCCCACCTGACCAAGGCAGCCTGTTGAGAGGTGGCGGCAGAAGTTGGTGGCCGTGGGCTCCATGTAAGAAACTGAGACCACTGTGGGAAAAGGATGAATGATTTCCTGAACTCGGTAAGGGTAAGTAACACCAATAATCGCTGAAAGGTGGCGCTCATAAGGACATTGAGCAATGTAAACATGCAAGTGCAGAGGGATGCCGGACAGAAGTTTGGATTACAGATCTCAGTACCAGATGGAACAGTGAATGTGTGGGAGTCACTTTACACTTTAAAAGTTGCAGAACAGTATGTGTGTGGAACATTTATTAGTGAGGGCACAGGGACTGTCAAAGGCATACATACTTATAAAGTGGATAGTGCTCAATCCTTCTGTCTGTCTGCAGGAAAAGATAGCTCATAGTCACAGGGAGCATTCTAAGACATGACGAGAAGTATTGGAGTTCAGAAGAGTGAGAGGGGACCTCATAAAAACTTACAAAATTCGAACAGGGTTAGACAGGGTAGATTCAGAAAGAATGTTCCCAATGGTGGGGGAGTCCAGAATGAGGGGGTCACAGTTTGAGGATAAGGGGTAAAACTTTTGGAACTGAGGTGAGGAGAAAATTCTTTGCCCAGAGAGTGGTGAATGTGTGGAACTCACCACCACAGAAATGTTGGGGACGATTCTCCCACCCCGACGCACGTGTTTTTTGGCGCGTCGGGATGGGAGAATCACACGTCAGCCATTTCACGGGATTCGCCCATGCGTTCCTGCCGCGTGCGCATCTCCCACAGCTGGAGAACAGGCGCAGTCAGGACCACACTGGAAACTGGCTGGAAGAGTGATTTAAATCTTTTAAAAATATGTTTTTAATGTATTTTAAATGTGATTATCAGGCCGGGATGGAACTTGCCGGGCCCGATAGCATCTCCCACCCCGCCAGGAGTATTTCACTCCGGTGGGGTTTAGAGTAGTTCCCCACATTCGGGGAACTGGAGTGAAGGCGGGACATTCAGGGCCCCCCTCAGGCAGCGGGGGGGTGGGGGGGGGGGGGGGTGGTGATACCCTTTGGCATGGGCATCCTGGCAGTGCCAGACGGTGCCCTCTGGCACTGCGCAAGGGGCAAAGTGCCCATTCCCAGGGGGCACCTTGGCACTACCCACCAGGCATCGGGCAGTGCCAAAGGGGTGGGGCCTATTGCTGGCAGGGCCTAATAGCTCCCCAAAAGCAGGAGCTACTCTAAACTCTGTCGGCATGAAATTGTACTGGCGGGGTGGGAGATACTATTGGGCCTGGATAATTCATATATAAATAACATTAAAAATAGATTAAAATTACATATCTGGTCTTGCCACCAGTTTCCTGTATGGTCCCAACTATGCCTGCTTTTCGGTGGTGGGAGATGCCCATGCACAAATCCCACGAATCGGCACACACGTGTAAGTCCCAACCCGACCCACCAAATAATTAGCAGGTCGGAATAGGAGAGTCACCTCCTATATCTCTGAAGAGAGGACATCGGAACTGACTGGGGAAGATCAGGAGGGGTCGAATTTCAAGGCATTCGAGTGAAGATGCCTCCAAGCTGGCATTGAAAACTGAAGAAGCTGACATAAATGAGTGATGGAAACTCATGATATCCTCAGTAACCTCCAACATTGCTGCCTGACTTGTGCAGTTAGTTACACTGCTTGCAGTATATTTGATTACTCTCTAATGGTTGCCAATGTTCTGAATTGCCTGAACCTCTGCTGGTGGCCTTTGTTGGTGGCCATCATTGTGCCTAGCTCTGGGCCACCACTGCCTGTACCTCTGTAGCTGTGCCAGAGCTCGCAGACACATTGGCTGCACTTGACCCATTTTATCTGTCTGAAGTGAACTGCAAACGAAAGACAGGAAAAAGATTTTGTTAGCACAGTCTTTGAGACCCCCCTTCTTGTCCTGAGCACTTTTGACCAATGAGAAGCCATGTACTTAGCATCGGCCGCACCCTCATCTCTACCTACCTGTTGTGGGAAATTCTTTGAGGAGGCAAGATTAATTTAAAGACTTTTCATTAAACATTTCAATTCTTTTAGGAGGCCTGATTAATTTAAATCTTTTCATTAAACATTTTATTTCATAGAGGCAAAAAAAAGTTTGTTCAATTCAATGAAATTCTTCAATTAAACTAGTTTTTATTAAAACAATGAAATGTTAGAATCAAAAACATTATAAATTAACAATATTCAGACAAACATACAATTAGGATAAGACAAATCTCATTTTGGCCAAAATGGGAGATCAATGGTTTCACCAACACAGCTAATGCACTAACAGGCTTTCACAAAAGATCTCAGATTTCATGCCAAAAAAGTAGAATAGTTATACCTTTTTATCAGATCAATCTGCCCAGCATTTAATTAACAACAATTTGATTCATTCACTGATCAGTCAATCTACTGATATCATGTCTTTTAATCAATAATTCTCTGACACCTTCAAATATAATTCTGTTATTCATCAGTCTGTTTTACGGAAGTTCTCTCCCAAAAAATGGCTTCTTATGATTCAGCATTTTCTTTAACCAATTTAAACCGGTTCTATTGAAGGCATCTTTATCTATTGGACTTATTTTCCCTGGCTTAGATATGCATTGGTGCATTATTTGTGCCTGACTTGTGCTGATATCTTTCATGAATGCATCTTTCATTTTAATGGCATGTTAAAAACATTTCTTAGAGACATTAAGATGTTACTTACACATTTTGTATTATTCTCAAACCACATATTAAAACATTAGCTGCTAATTATCCTCATGTTGGATATTTAGAATTAATCAGAATTCTCAACTACATGATGGTTAACTCCATCTTTAAAGTTCACAGCATGGACGTCTTCTTGTTGATGCAGCCATGTCTGTGGATACTCACATAGGAACTGGAGGCCAATACCCTGCACCCTCCTTTAATCACCTGTGGCATTCCCTTTATCATCCTCCACCCTCCTATTATCTTTGACCTTCCCTCTGTTATCCTTGAATCTCAGGACTTCGCCATTGACTTCCCTTTTATAACACTTGATCTCTCCACCATCATGCTTGTCGTACTGTCTTTCAACATTGACCTTTCCTGTATAGTCCAGCTTCCTCCCTCTGTTCCCCCATGAGACTTAATAAACCTCCCACCCTCGGTCATCTGTGCTCCGTCCCCATTCATTGCTGCCAACCACTCTCAGTCATCAATGTCTCCTTCCCATTAGTTGAACAAAACTCCCCATAGAATAAAAAACAGCCCCTCCTCATGTCAAATCCAACCACACTTGCTGCATGCCAGGTTAGGCAGTCGTGAATCAGAAGGCACATTTCTCATTTGCTCATTACTTAATTGAAAAGGTACACTTCATTCTGGCAAAGCTGCCTTTTAATGAGCACACGTGACAGGTAAATGTATTAAAAAGAAGTTCCCAACACTAGCTGTTGGGAAATTTGATCAGCCATAAATCCACCATCAAATTAATTATGTAGTTCCATCCTGTCCTTGAGAAACTGGCTTCTGACCTCCTGTACAATTAACTGCTCCCATCCGTCTCATTTTCTGTCCCCAGGAACTCCCTAAGATTCTGCCCAATGTGTCCCTCAACCTGAAAAGCATGCTTACTGCTCTATTCAGATCAATGATAGCGTGATCCAGGAATCATAACATACCCTTTGTTGCATGTAGTGAATACTGTGATTTTGATTAGTTGTTTTCAGAAGATGGACTGAAAAACATGTGAATAGTTTATTTTCCAAGAAACCCATAAAATGAATACAAAGCAGTTTTCCAGTGAGATGTCACTGTTTCTAACTATTCATAACATTAAATAATATACCATGGGTGGGAGCTGATGGAGGGATCTCGGCCACTGGCTGCAGAGACAGTGAGAGCCCCATGTTGCCTCTGTTCGAGAAGGTCTGCTGCATCTTGTGGCACTTGACTGACCAGAGACAGATCAAGGGCCCAGGGCCAATCAAAGGCTGGAAGCTCCTCTGTATGCAGCACCATCATTTGGGAGACGGTTGCTGGTACTACACTAACACAAGGCCTCAGATTGAGGAGGAGCCCAGACACAGAGAAATTATGGCAGGAAGTGGATTGCTGGAGAGGGCAGGAGCGGGTGGCAGCAAGAACAGGTAGGTACCTTTCCTATCACCAGGTTCCTCGATCAGGCACTGAGTGCCTTTGTAGAAGGCTGCCCTTCCACCTCTTGGGAGCCTGCAAGCTCCAAGGTTTACTGCTCCCTTCTTGGCAATCCCCTCACTTGCTGCTGGATTTCTACCTTTGGATGGGGGGAGTGAAGTTCTCAAGTTGGCATTAATTGCCCACTTAAGTATCTTGACTGGCAGGAAGGGCACCCATGGGCTTAATCAGGATGGAGGCAGGTACCTAGTGGTGTCGCCACTTACCATTCTACCACCCGATTATATATCCCTCCACCATCCAACCCGCCATGGGGAGGCCAAAGGTTCCACCCCATGTATATGTGCTTCTGAAGGGAGTAAACTATTATCCAGCCAGTGTGTACTGATTACGAGCACTATGGGCTCAATCTGCTATTATTGAGAGAATGTGAGTGTTTTTCATTGTCTCAGACTCAATGCCCATTGAGCAACATCTCCCTGTGTCTCGGTTCAGCATGTTCCAATACAGAAATGGAAAGAACAAACCAAGATTGTCTTCTGATCCTTTCTCTAATTGCTGTCTTGAGGATGGAACGGAGAGTCAAATCAAAATTCCTCCTTTTGCAGGAAATGTCACCCTGCTTGATTTTGGGTAGTTCATACAGACCCTCAGCTTGTTCAGCGAGGAATCACTGACAGGCATATTGTGCAAAAACCCATTCTCACCTCAGTGCAAATATCACAATGTGGTCATCATAGTATTGAATCAAACCTGATTAAAAATGAATGGACCCATTTTAATGTATGTACCTAGTGGGATATGACCAAGTTATTCTAATTAACAATTTAAATAGCCTGTCTATCTCTGGGAGATAATCCTTTATATCTGACCTAATCAATAATATATGGGAGATGTGGTAGGATGGTTTCCCCCTATTTTCCACCTCTTGATTGACCAAAGGCAAATGTGTTTTTGAAGAAAATGTCTTCTAACCCCCTGAGTGCCGTAACTCTCAAAACAAACAAAGAACAGGTTCTCTTATAGATTTTTAAAACAGAAGGATAAATTATTACTGAATGTAATGTGTTCATAATAACACGTGCGCATGCACACACAACTGCACATGCGCACACATGCACACACTCGGGTGTACTGAGAAGTCCAGAAATTCACCGTCACACTTGATTATCTCAAATTGAAGTCTTGAAACTTTGCAGGCCTGTGTTTTATTTTTTTGTTCACTGAATAAATGGTGGTTGGAGGTTTATGCAGTTTTATTCGCAGTGGCTTACTACAGGATTCTCTGGCTTCACGCCAGTCAATTTGCAATCAAATCCCTGCAGCAAAAACGTGGTTTGGCTCTTCAAATAGGTAGCTAAAGGGCAATTCGAATTCTCTGCCTCTCAATGGATTTAGGTTGGGTCTTGTTCTTTTGCTGGCCTTGAACTCTACTGGCTGCTCCAAAAATGTGTTTTCTTAACTTCTTCATCAGATGCCTAGCTTCTGTCATGTGAGCATAGTATCTGTTTTTACTTTCATTGTCCTCACAAATGGTCTCTGACAAACCGGCCATTAACACACAGTGATTTTCGAGTTTCACCAACTTATTTACCCTTGCGATAAAATGGGGTTTCTTCACAATTGTGATAATGTGGCCCCTTTAAGGGACAATCCTTTGCGGGCCACATGATTGGGCTGGACTCAATGGAATGGCTTTGTGGGAAGCCGAGCTAAACCGGATGTTCTAGGATTGGGAGGACCTTTAGTTGGAGCCAAGGAAGAGAAGAGAGTAGACTTGTGCAAATGTTCTGCCAGACCCTTATCTTGTATATTAAACATTAATTTAATAAATCTTTTCTTGTTGTAGCCACATCAAGTCACCTCCTATCTTCCAACATTTTCTCTATGACAGATGTTAAGCTAACTGGTCTGTAGTTTCCTGATTCGAATAAATGAGTCACGTTTGTAGCTTCCTGCTCTAATGGTACTCTCCCTGAATCCAGCAAATTTTAGAAAATTAAAACCAATGTTTCGACTATCTTACAAGCCATTTCATTTAAGGCCCTAGGATGAATTCCATCAGGACTCAAAGATTTGTCAGCTCTTAGCTCCAACAATTTACGAATTATAACTTGCCTAATAATTGTAATTTAACTGAGTTCTGCCCTTCGTTCCATTTCCTGATTTATAGCAATTTCTGGGATGTTATTTGTGTCCTCCACTATAGTGAAGACCAATGCAAAATACCTATTCAATCCATCTGCCATCCCCTTATTTTTCATTATTAGTACCGCAGACTCGCTTTCTATAGGATCAATGCTCACTTTGTCAACTGTTTTTCTATTTAAGTATCTGTAGAAACTCATACTATCCGTCCTTATATTTCTAGCCATATTTCTCTTGTACTCTAACTTTTCCCTCTTTATTAATCTTTTTGTCATTCTTCGCTGTTCTTTATATTCTGTCCAATCTTTTGCCATCCTACACATCTTTATGACATTAGATACTTTTTCTTTAGTCTTGATAATGTATTTTTTTCACTTAACCACGGATGAAGGGTCTGCCCCTTGGAATATTTTCTTTTTCATGTGTATTCTGCATCTCTTTTCACCTCAATTGCCAGTTTATTTTAGCCAGTTCTGCTTTCATTCCCACATAATTGCCCTTATTTGAGTTTAAAATATTAGTCTACTATTTTCTCCCTCAAAAAATCAATCATATTATGATAATTGGTACCCAGTGCTGCCTTCACTATGAGGTTATCAATTAATCCTATCTCACTGCACAATGCCAGGATGTGCTGTACTGAGTAACTATCCTGATATTGTGAACTCTATTCTATGAACTTCTCATCCAGGCTACCTTTGCCCAACTGATCTTTCCAGTCTATGCGGATTAAAATTTCTCATGATTATCAGTATTAATTGGAGGGCTTGTGTATCACTCCCACAAGTGACCTCTTGGCTTTATCATTTCTGATCTGAGCCCACATCATTTCTATATCCTGGTATCCTGAACTTAGGTTATCCCTCTCTAATGTGTCAATACCATTGTTAATTAATTGATCCATCTCTCCACATTTTCCTAGCTTCCTGTCCTTCCTAAAAGTCATGTGCCTTCAATATTAAGAGTCAATCTTTGTAATCCTGTTTCTGTGACGGTCACCAGATCATACTTATTTATCTTTATTTGTGCTTTCAGTTCATTTGTTTTGCTTTGAATACCACTTGTATTTCAATACAGAGCCTTTAGTTTTCTCCTTTTCTTATTTTTGTAACCTCTCGCCTTGACTGCTGTTTTACTCTTAGATTTGTACTTTCTATCTCTTCCTATCACATTCTATTTACCATTTCCCATATGAATAACTTTAACTCTCGTTTTGTCTCTATTCTTTTGTATACCACATCTTCCCAAATTTCTGTTTTCCCAAAGCAGAGAGGCCATTTTACATTTTGTTTAAAGATGTTAATTTCCATGAATCTATATAGCATAAATGTGACAATAATATGAATGGAAAATCCTTATAAACCACAGGTAAAAGTCCCATAATGTTATATAATATGTTAATCTCAAACAGTGAGCAGTCAATTCATTAACAGGAATGGTATTGGACGGGAGTCCATTTCTGACCTGTCACACCTATCTCTAAAAAAAAATCCCTCTTCAAAAATAACAAGTGGGGACCTAAAGGAAGAAAGATAAAGTTAAGTGTTTTAAAAATTAGAGTTTAGCGATGAAAAGTTAATCGATCGATTTCCTTAGAAAAGTGGAAATAAAGGCAGGGGAGAAGAACGGCACAAGGAGAATTAGAATGTTTTGAATATTTAATGTATTTTCAGTTGTGTATTTTCATTAAGTGGGACTGATATGTGAAAAGTGTAGCAGCATTCGTATTTGTGTTTTGATTTATAAGTTCGAATGACCTCATTAATATTCCATCTGTTGCTTATTGAATACCATCTGCCACAATCTGTATTCTTGATGCTTCCAGGACCACACATTCAGGTTTGGCCTGTCATGTCAAGTCTCACTGGCATGAAGTGATTGTTAGTCATCGTGTTTTAAAATTATAACCTATTTTGATGTCTGTTGTAATGATAAATAAACACGGCTAAATGTCCAAAATGGCTTTGCAATATCTGTCACTTTATCCTAAACCTCATTCATGTAATTTTCCCAGTGTACATGTGGCATGAGTCGGTCAGCAAATGCAGTGAAATTCAAAAACAATCCCCTAAAACACCCAAGGTTAATCCAACAACATGGAGTGACTGACTGACTTTAATATATGTCAGTATTCTGTAGGTCTGAAAAACAGAACGGATACGTTTATTCTTCTTAGCCATACAGAATCCTTAACAACTCTTCCAACACCTATTTTATTTACTCTGCTATTTACATCATGCATTTACGCATCGGATCTGAAAAGTTTTGGGTGGTTTTTGACTTGGTAGCATTTAAATTAAGGAAGTGCCGATCTCATAAAGAAAATTACTATCAAACTTTGGAATGCTCAGGTCAGCAGCATCTATCTGGTGAGCCTGGGCAATGCCACAGCTAAATCTTTGGACATAGATCCATGCCACAGGTGATTCAAAACCATATAGCTGAAAACCAGATCCACTGGACAGGGCATTTTATTCTTATGACTGACACCAGACTCCCAAAGCAACTGCTCTACTTGGTCGCAGGAAACTTACATGAGGGCCAAGGAAATGCTTTAGGAATGTCCCCAAAGCTCCCTGAAGAGATCACATATCCCAGCCAAATCATGGGAGATCCTTGTGGCTTGTGGCTGACCAAAAAGGGGAATGTTCAAACCATAGAAACCCTACAGTGCAGAAAGAGGCCATTCAGCCCATCAAGTCTGCACCGACAACAATCCCACCCGGACCCTATCCCCGTATCCCTACATATTTACCTGCTAATCCCTCTAACCCTCATATTTACCCACTAATCCCTCTAAACTACACATCCTGGGACACTAAGGGGCAATTTAGCTTGGCCAATCAACCTAACCCACACATCTTTGGACTGTGGGAGAAAACCAGAGCACCCGGAGGAAACCCACGCAGACACGGGGAGAATGTGCAAACTCCGTACAGACAGTGACCCAAGCCGGGAATCGAACCCAGGTCCCTGGAGCTGTGAAGCAGCAGTGCTAACCATTATGCTACCGTGCCGCCCCATTCAGGAATGTTCATTCAGGAAGACAACAAACACATCAAGAGACTTAATCAGATCCATGAAGAAGCAAACTACAGACATCAGAGAGAGCGCACAAACGTCTGAATAACTCATCTAGCCAAGCCTTCAAGCACCACTTGCCCTACGTGTGACAGAATCTGCAGTTCACATATTGGACTTATCAGCCATCTTAAAATCCATTGGGCCAGAATGGAAGCAAGTCATCCTCAATCCTAAGGGACTGGCCAAGAAGAAAAAGGTTACAAACTTAAGTACAGGAAACTCAAGTGAGCTTTTTTTTGCATGGTGGACGATGGGAGTGATGTAAATGAGTTATGGGCCTTTGGGATATTTTGTTGGGCTTGTCTCAGTACAAACAGTCAAGCAGGTTTGTGAATCCTTGTTGCCGTGGAGTAAACAGTCATCCTATTCTTCTGCTAGCTTAGAAAATACATCCAATTTATATATTGAGAGAGGCCTGTTACAGGGTGGAAAGCAGGAGACATTGGGAGGGGTTTTATGGAACCCATTAGAGTGGGAAAGACATGTGAGGTGGTTTAATTAGGTCAGAATGTGAAGTTTCAATTTCCTGATACCAGATTGAGATGCAGAGATAAAGTCAGCAGCGGATTGGTTGCACTTTGAGCATTACACCGACCTGTGGTGGATTGCTACTTGTAATATATTTGTATGTTGATTGTTCACTCATGAAAAACTATTTAAATTAGAACCTAGCTTCAAGATAAAGTTAGCAGTGAATGAAAACCTTGTGGCAGCCAGCTACAATCATCTAAAAGTGTTGTGCACTCGCCAACTTTGTTCAGTTCTGTGTAAGGGCAGCTGTTTTCCTTGTTTAATTCAATAGTTCAAAGGAGGGGAGCAGGAGAATGGCAAATTGTATGTAGACTCGGGACGAGCAAGTGTGAGTCAGTGGTAGATGTCCTTGGGGTTGTGGATTGAAGCCAGAGGCATAGGGGAGTGGAAGAGGACACCAGGGAGGACAGCGGGTCTGGTCAAGGGCATGGGGGAGGGAACTGGGAAGACCAGTGTTCTGGTGACAGTCAGGCAAGGTACGAAAATGGGAGGCTTAAAGGATGGTGTCAGAAATGTCCAGATGTGTTTCCATTCATTGCAGGTTGTTGGCTGACAGACTCCTTACTGGGTTTTGAGTTCACCTACAATATTTCAATTACCCCACTGAGAGCGATCTCAGACAATGCCCTTTACAATGCATAGAGGGGAGGGCTAGCTGAGCCTGAAAATTCAACCATGTCCCATAGAGTGGTGAGTGAAACCATGGACACTAACATGGACCTCCAAGAAAGAATGAAACAAAACACTGTTTCTTCCACAAGAAAGGAAATGCCCCTGTAGCCATCAATGTGTGCCAACTATGAGGCCTACAAGTATTTTAGATCTCTGGCCAACCTAGTTGCACCATATAATGAAGGTGCACTCATGAATAAAGTGAAACCAATGTCATGTGAAATATTTACAAGTGAAATATAATTTTGAAGAACATCTGGGCCTGCTTTGTGTTTGCAACATTTATGTTAATGGCAGTGGAGTTGGGCAGGAATGTTGTGGATATAAAGCAGAGCTTCCCTGCATGACCAGGGTGTTGTTTAATAGAAGCCAACAGTGAGTTTCACCAATGAAAGTTTTCCTTGCCTCTAAATTATGTTTTGCATACTGGCAATTAGAATTTTAATTATAATTGCAAAAAAGAGAAAGCAGAAGTGATGCACAGTTCTGATTATAACATCAGCTATCATGCAACAAAATGGGTGATTATGTGTTATATATTTAAGGGGTTGCATGATTGCTTTCAGAGCCAGGCACCTGATTTGATGGTAATAACATTACAGTGTTTCACAGGCTCGTGCTTTTGTTTCATCTTCCACTCTGTATGGTCAACAGTTCCTGCAATAAACCTGTTGTTGTTATTTTGAATCTCCGCGTGCAAACCACATCTTTTTCTTTTTGCTTAAAACCCACAACCCCTAACATAGTTAGGATATTATATTGTGCAAGACAAAAGAATATGCTAACCGGAGAGATAAATAAACAGAAAAATAGGTCTAGAAAACGTGTTAAGGGGAATTGCAGAATTATCAACAACAGTTACCATTCAAACTAAAATATATCAAAATTAATAGTGGCAGTACTTTTGGTCTGGAAATTGTTGAACTCATGTTGAATCTTGAAGGCTATAAATTCCCGAATCAAAAGCTTAGGTGCTATTCCTGAAGCTCACATTGAGTTTCAGCCAGTATTGGATGAGAAGAAATTTCCTCCAATTAAATATTTAAAAATTGGAAAGAGGTGTAGAGGGTTTTGTCACAGTTAATCGCAAGCAGCTCTGTAACACAGGACTTTACGCTTTTGGGCTATGCCACACTCCAAAGATGCGCAGGTTAGGTTGATTGGCCAAGCTAAATTGCCCCTTAGTGTCAGGGGGTTAGCAGGGTAAATATGTGGGGTTACTGGGATAGGGCTAGGGTGGATTGTTGTCGGTGCAGGCTCGATGGGCCGAAAGGCCTCCTTCTGCACTGCAGGGATTTTATGATTCTGTGATTCTATGACAGTGAACAGGAAACTCAGGGTAACATTTGTGGACTGCAATGAGGTGTTCTGCAATACTGTCACCTATTTTGTGTTTGTTCTCTGCAATGTATTTAAAAGGAAGTCATGATCACAATCTACAACAGATTAAATTGAAAGATATATGATTAAATGACTGTTTTGCTTGGAAGGAGTGGTTGAGGAATGGAATTAAAAAAAGGTAAAAGGACAAAAGTTCCACATCCTGCACGAGAAGGGAAAGGATTGTTGGCAGTTGAGGACAAGAGTGTCAGGGAGGCAAAAGTCCCATCAAGATGCTGGGAGGTGAGGGGGAAGTATGTTTGGTGGTAGTATAAGAAGAAATTGTGGTGAATGTTTTGTCGAATATGGAGTCTGGAGGGAGGGGAAGCAGTGAGAAAGAATTGTGGGACATGAATTAAAGTTTTAAAGTTAAGTTTATTTATTAGTCACAAGTAAGGCTTACATTAACACTGCAATGAAGTTACAGTGAAATTCCCCTAGTCGTCACATTCCAGCACCTGTTCGGGTCAATGCACCCAACCAATACCTCTTTCAGTCTGTGGGAAGAAACCAGAGCATCCGAAGGAAACCCACACAGACATGGGGAGAACATGCAAACTCCACACAGACAGTGACCCAAGCTGGGAATCGAACCCGGGTCCTTGGAGCTCTAGGGCAGCAGTGCTAACTATTGTGCCACCGTGCTCCCCATGACTTATTATTAAGAATTTTTTAAAAATTCAATCATGGGATGTGGGCATCGCTGTCTGGCCCAGCATTTATTGTCCATCCTTAATTGCCCCTGAACAGAATGGCATTTCAGAGTCAACCACATTGCTGTGGATCAGACCAAGTAAGGATGGCAGGCTTCCTTTCCTAAAGGACATTAGTGAACCAGATGGATTTTTACAACAACCAACAATGGTTTCATAGCCATTATTAAACCTTTTAATTCCAGATTTTTATTGAATTCAAATTTCACCATCTGCTGTGAAACTTTAACCTGGGTCCCCAGAGCATTACTCTGCGTCTCTGCATTACTAACCCAGTAACAATTTCACTTCACCATCACCTCCCCCCACACTTGAGGGCCCTGTTAACCATGGTATGAGAATTCATGGTTGAAGAGAAAGGAATACAAGTTGGCAGCACTGGTATGGAAGTAGCATTGTCAGATCAGGTGCAATGGACAAACTGGTAAGATGGGTTGGAGACGTCACAGGAAACGGAGTGGAAGGAAGTGTAATTAAGGTCAATTTGGGAGTCGGTGAGCATATTGTGAATGAATTGGTCAACAGCCTCTGTTCACGGAAGACATGGAGAACGCTCAGCCTGTCCTGTGGAGGATGATGTTGTCGAGCAGTTGGACAACCATAGTGAAAAGGTGAAGGTTAATGCCAGAAACTAGAAATTGTTTAAGTGGCGGAGGTATTGGAAGAGTCAATTCTGAAGAAGTCATATTGAACTCGAAATGTTGTTCCATTCTACTTACTTTTGCCTTACACCAGTATCTATTTGGTCATCTAATTTCTGACCCGTGACCTTCTGTTTAGTTCTCCCTTCCCCCCTCCACTTTCCCTGCCCCTGTACTTGTTTAAAACCTATTATTTTTCTAACTTTTTCCTTCTCCACAGATGCTGCCTGGCCTGCTGAGGTTTTCCAACATGATTTTGTTTTTATTGCAAAATATAAATGTTTATAGTTTATTTATTTATTAGTCACAAGTAGGCTTACATTAAAACTGCAATGAAGATACTGTGAAAATCCCCGACACACACTCTGGCGCCTGTTTGGGTACACAGAGGGAGAATTTAGCATGGCTAATTCACCCAACCAGCACGTCTTTGGACTTTGGGAGGAAACCGGAACACCCAGAGGAAACCCATGCAGCCACGGGGAGAATGTGGAAACTCCACACAGACAGTGACCCAAGCCAGGAACCCGGGTCCCCTTGATACTATGAGGCAGCAGTGCTAACCACTAAGCCACCGTGCCGCCCCTATGTTCTACACTAATTATAGCATGTTGCCTGTCTTAAAGATTAAACACAGCTACTACTATATTTTTGGTCCTGCCGACGGTGCACCCCCATCACGGGCTTCCTCATGGCGTGGGGTGGATTCGATGGAAAATCCCATCAACAACAGTAGGACCAGAAAATTCTGCTGCCAGACTACAAGGGGCCACTTCCCGCCACTGATGAAACATGCCGCAGGGGTGGGTAGTAAGGCAGAGTAAACCACTCAGTGTCTCAAATCACTGTCCAAGAACTAGAATTGTCTGAAAACAGGATGTTTTTAGAATGTGCAATGCACCGATTTTAATTGAGTAAAATAAAAGGAAAACTTACCTGGACATTTTGGCTAGTCACTGAATTGCGACGGTGTCTATTTATCTGCTTTGCCGCTTGCACACCGATCTATTCCTGTGCTCAGCATGACTCTTGACCTCATCCGACCTGGCTTGATTTGAACTGTCATGGCCTGAACAACCTGACGCGAAATCTAGCAAGATCTGAAGTCAGGCGCAGCCTCCGTCCTGAGATTTCTGCTTTTGAGAAACTGTACATGTATTTTGTAAAGCTGCATTTTATTATATAAATAACTTGACCCCAAAAAATAGGTCAGGACAGATTGATAAAATTAGGTTGATGTAAAGCATTAATACAAATAGCAATATCACATTTCAGGGACCAGATCGATGAATTTTATTCAACATTCTACTGCCTTAATGGGATACAGTTCTCGAGTCATTTTATATCTTGTATAGCTGTCAAGTGATAGTGTAGCGAAATGAATATTTCATTCTATAATCAAATATCAGTCTGATCAATGAGAACTGTGAAAGGTCATGGGGTCAACACTTCAATTTTCGGAATGTCTGTCTTCTGAACTCGACACATCAGCTTGAGGGCTACCTATGAAGTGATTGATTATGCTTCCAACTCTGCATCATGAGTATTGTACGTATGTTTGTCTTATTTGAATACAAAGAGCATAATTTCTTCTACCCATGTAAAAAAATCTGTGACCTCACAAAATTTCAATTCCTTTTCAAAACAGGTAATCATGTTGAGTCCCAGTCATAGCTTCCTTTTGTCATTTACTATCTTGTCACTCACTTTCTCTTATTCCTCCACCAAAATACTTTTTTTTTGTATAGAGAGAAATCTACTAAGCACTGAACTCATAAACCTCAAAGGCTGCCAACATGATGCTTTGTACAGAATTGAAGCATGAAACTAGGTCTAAGACTACAAGGGAAGTTTTGTGATTATTTTATGCCAACTGATTAGCAGGATCACACAGGCTAGGTTTTTCCTGCGCTGCTATCTCTTGAGGTTCCAGCTTGTGGTGCCATACAAACTCATTTCAGGGTGAGTGTGGACAATGGACTTCTTTACCCCTTATTTTGTGCAGTATTCCCAAAGAAGTGACAACTTGACATTGGACAGATTAAAACACAGCATGCCCATTTAAAATGTCACGTTATACTAAGTTATCTTAAAAGAGTGCTGATGGTGACAGACATAGCTTCAGCCTTTATAAAACTGCTTCAAGATGCCTATGATGTGTGTGCCAATGATTGTTTGCAGGAGTTGTGTGAACCTCCTTATATCTGCACCTGATCATGGTTTGTGGCTGTTATAGTGGATGCCGTGAGCTAAGGCTCGAGAGCAGCCTCATAATCTTTTTTGTGAGTCAAGGAATGGATTGCCTTAAAATGAATGCTTTGTAACTCCTGTCTGGAATCCAGATATTAATTTTTTCTCATCCGTTCATGGGACATGGGCATCGCTGGCTTTCCAGTATTTATTACTTATCCCTAGTTGCCCTTGGAGGGCAGTTAAGAGGGAACCACATTGCTATGGCTCTGAAGTCACTTGTAGGCCAGGCCAGGTAAGGACAGCAGATTTCCTTCCCTAAGGACATTAGTGAACCAGATGGGTTTTTCCGACAATGTTTTCATGGTCACTAGATTCTTAATTCCAGATATTTTTTATTGAATTCAAATTCTACCCTCTGCTGTGGTGGGATTCGAACCCAAGTTCCCAAAGCATTAGCTGAGTTTCTTAATTAATAGTCCAGCGATGATAATACTAGGCCATCGCCTCCCCCTTAATAGTGACAGTCGCAGATGAGATCTGTGTTGACAAAGTTGTAATCTATCACAGTTTAAGAAACCATAGCAGTTGTATGGACGAACTGTAAAGCCACAAGAGTGTTGTCAATAATTCCCTGAATATTAGAGAATCAATGCCCTGATATGCTTTTTCTGGTCGTCTGATATATCTAATTGAGATTTCTGAGGTTAATCTTATGTTAATTTGTTGCTGAACTCCTTCACCATTAACTGGGGCTTCACCTGTGTTTCTATGTATTGGAGCAGATTGAAACTGATTGTTGGTTTTCAGGGTCCTTCTGTGTTTGCAATGTGCATTTGTGTAAAAAACAGTTTATAGGTATATAAAGACCAGGCTCCAGTTCTATCCTTCATTACCTGGCTATTTAGAAGGTGAATTGCTAGCATGAAATGGTTGCTTCAAAGTGGAAGGTTCTAATCTTTTTCAGCCTTAAAATTATGATCCAAATGACCCTTGTGGAAATTGTCAGTGTATAATTACCCTTTGTTGCTCTTGAAGCTTTAATCACATGACCAGTAGAAGTATTCGGTCACTGTGAAGACATGGGTCACATCCCTACTGAAGAAAAAACAGGTAAGTCTTGGCATTGTGTCATCCTATCAGAATTCAGAAGTCGGGTACTTTCAGAAATGGACACCCGTCAATTGGATAGTGAAGATGGAGAAGAGTTGAACTTGGTAATTGAGTTCCAAGATGAAATTTAAAAGAAAGACTGTCTATTAAATGCTCGGGCTTTGGGTTGGGATTTTCCCAAAAGGTAAGTGATATTTTGGGTGAGAAAGCCATGCTGCATGCATACGCTGGGTTGCAATTTTCCACATTTAGTTATTCTTTCACATAGGGGTGAGTTTTGCACCAGTCTGAGAGGGGTGAGGCCTAAACACACCAGTGAGAACGGTTTCACAGAGGTCGGGCACCGCTAGTAAAGGGCGCACTGATCTCAAAGTGAGACTGAAGAGCCCCACCTTCCCCCCACAGACATGGGTACCCCATCCCCATTGAAGGTATGTTTCCCCAGACCCCCCCCAACAAAGATCACCAGCATCAGAGTATTGAGGCCCTCCCAATGGGTCCCTCTTTATGACCCCCCTCATCGCCCCCACTTTATGACCCCCCTCATGCCCCCATGAGCCCCCTTATGCCTCCTTCATATGCCCTTTTATGACCCCCCCCTTCATGACCCCCTACATGCCACAACCCCTAAGATCCCACCCTCCTCGGGCTTCATCCTCTCATCAGACTCCCCTCCCTTGGCACTATCACTGGTATCCTGAAAGCAACCACCTGGCACTGTCAGGGGCCAGTTGGCACTGCCAGTCTGGCACTACCAGGTGGGCATGCCCAACTATGTCCCTGACCACCCAGGGTTTCAATGGCATGGCCATCCTTTCATAGTGTTGTACCCAAGAGTCAGGAAATCCCAGAAGCAGGGTGAATCCGGCCTCAAACGGACTCAGCATATTTAAATACTTATTTAAATATGCTAATCTGGTCCCTGCCCGGTAAGCGATGGCTGGGAGGATTCCAATGGGTCTTGTGACGGTGCTGAACTCACCAAACCCCTCATTCTTCATTCTCCAGCTCCTTCCACTCCAGCACCGCAATTTTCACTGGGTGCTTCGTGGCCCCAAAATCGCCGCCATGGTTGAAATTTAATCAATTTAGGGACGTAAATGGTCATTCTATGGAAGAATATATCATGACCATTTACAGATGGTGGAAAAGTTCAATTTGGGGATGGCTGAATGAGGAGAGCAGACCAGACTTCAGTTTAATATCTCATCAGAAAGACAGTTGCTGGTGCGGAACCCGTCACAGAAAGAACCTTTGGCCGGAATTCCCGGTATCGTGCGGAAATCCTGGTCGGCATCTCTGGCAGTGCAGCATTCCATCCGCACTGCACTGGTGTGTCAGTGCAGATTTTTAGGCTCAAGTCTCTGCAGTGGAACTTGAATTCACAACCTTCTGATTCAGAGTGGAAGGTGAAACCAGATAAGCGCTGCTGAGAATGCTTGGTTGCTGCATATAGCACCAATCTTACAGAGCTTCTTTTGTGATGTTCAGTTGGCCAAGATCAGAGAAAGAGAAAGACAGAAAATATATTGGATGGCTGTGTGGTTTGATCAGTTATGCATGTGTCTGGTGATTCCTTGTGAATTATGCTGAGTTATTCAAATCCACAAAGTCCTATTAGCAGCTTCAGTGATAGAGTCCCCATCATTTAAACCACTCACTTTGAAATCTGCAAAACACTGCTAACTATTTCAATTTCTATCATCGTCAAACACTAATTTGCCACTTACAGTGTGTTAAGCGGCCTGCGCTCTTCAAATAAAAGCAAATGTTTGCTCAGCAGTTTGCACCTCACTAAGATAAATGTCTCCTATATACCTTACCTCTACATCTTCAATAGTGATGGCTACAGAGGTTCTTCCCAAATTATTTTCCAATGTGACCCCTCTTTAACATTTGAAAATTAATGTGGTCCCAGACTTCAGCAAAAACAAACCAGCAATAAAGTACCCTAGTGACATTCAGTTATAAACAAAGGTTGTTTGAAGGGTTTCAAGGTGAGAACGGTGACATTGAGGAAGACAAACTTTTTTATTCATTCGTGGGACATGGGCGTCGCTGGCTGGCCAGAATTTATTGCCCATCCCTGGTTGCCCTTGGAAGGCAGTTGAGAGTCAACCAAAGTGCTACGGCCAGACCAGGTAAGGACGGCAGATTTCTTTCCCTAAAGTACATTAGTAAACCAGAATGGTTTTTCCAACAATCGACAATGGTTTTGTGGTCATCAGTAGCTTCTTAGATCCAGATTTTTTTATTGAATTCAAATTCTACCACCTGCCGTGGCTATACTTACACCATGTATAATATTGCTCTGGAAAGAGCAGTTGTTATATTAGAAGAGTCTTTGGAAGGACTGACAGGCCTGAATTTTCAAGTTGGCAGGGACTTGGCTGACTCCAGCAGTCTCGATGCCGTATTACACTCTAACGTGCATTGATTGGCAGAAGACAGGACTTCAGCTCCTCATGTGGGAGGAAGTCCTGCCTTGGGGAGCTGCCTGACAAGCAGATTGGGGGCAGCTCGCCAATCCTTCCAGGCACAGTGATGCAGTGGCCAGAAGAGGCACTACATGCAGTTGCCCTGCACTAAATCCTGGGAATAGGAGGAAAAGGTAAGTGGCATGGATCCCAGGATGGGGAGGTTAGGGAATGCCTAGAAGGGTTTTGCAGGGGGTGATCGGGGTCTTGAGGGATAGGTCAGTGGTGGATGGGAGGGAATTTTGGATGTTATGAAGCATTAATAGCCACTGTTATCTCCCCCACCCCTCCATATGCAGTAAGTAACCCATTTGCTCTCCCCTCTACCTCCCCACAGACAATAATCAGGCCCTCTTCTACCATTACACAGTGATATTTGAAGCTGCCACATAATTTCCTGGCTGAGCTATATGATCCCCCGGATTTACTTGGTCTGCATTCAAGTTAGTACATAAATATCCCGGGCCCACCCAGCATTTTCCACTGAAGTGCTTCCAAAGATAAAAGGGCACTTTAGATTCACTGTCTATGCTTTTGCTGTTTGGAGCATCGACCCAGTGGGTCCAGGGCTGTCCCACCACTGTCTCTTCTCCACAGTCGCCATTGCTGCCTAAATGGAGGGGCACATGTGACCCCAAATGCTGTTTTGGCAACCCTATGGAGAGGTCGTGACCCATAGTTTGTGAACTACTGTGCTGTAGATTTGTTTAAGTGTAATAGCTAATATGATGTCTACAAATTGCATTGACACCAACACTGTGGTTATAAATGGTAAAATTGCATTTAGTTAACTTGGACTGTTCAAATCAATGAGAGTTGATCTGGCATATTGGAAGAAACCAGTTAACCTATAAGATTTTAAGATTTTGAGGTATGAAATACTTCTAATTAAAAACTCTGAAGTCCAAATTCCAAATTTCTAACACCAATTGCGCATGACCTACAGGGTAGGAATAATTACTATTTATTAAACAAGATTTTATATGTACTTAACAAAAAGCAGTTGAGACAACATAGAAGTTTTCCATTTCTCAAAATCCTCTGAGGCCTTGAGCATTGCAAACATTGGCTATGTCTTTCTCTTTTCTGTCTTTGAAGTGATGTTGAACTATATCCAGTCGTCATACCCCAGAGGCAATGGTAACACTGTGCCAAAATAGACAACAATTCTCCAGTTTTTATCCTCCAGGCTCATTATTTCTCCCCACTTGTTTTACCCCTTCCATTGGATTAAGGGGCAAGTAATCTCCTGTCACCCCAACTTTGTAACCAGAGCCATATACACTAAAGACAAGTGTTCATCTCTTGTTCCTTGTGTCTCTCAGAGTTTACATTCCATTGCAAACAAATGATACACTTCCTCCAGATACGAACAGTCACAAAGCCACATCATCCTGTCAATAACACCTCACACCATAATATCAGAAAATCACAATTTAGTTCTGGTACAAACCACTTGAAACAACGCATAGTTTGTTTAGACATAATGTTGTCATTCTAAAAACAAATTACTTTTATCCATTCCTTCAAACAGAGATGCTGAATACAAATTCTTAACGTCATGAAGCAATAAATGTCTGTTCCTCACAAACAACAGCCTTTCTATAAAGAATAATAACAGAAATTCAAACTGAACCATTTAACTTAACCTGTGGTTAAAGAACAAAATCCATAAATGCTACAGGCCCTACAGATCAGTAGAATATTCAAAATCGAACAAACTCCTGTAGCTGACAAGATTGTAAGAAAAGAATAAGCAAAAGTTATTCATAAAATTATAGATTAGCATAAAACAAATTTGTTTTGCTAGAGCAAGATATGTTGTTAGTGTTGTTCTGCCACTTTTGAAGATGGAACCCTGTGGGGAGATTGGATAGTTCCAGTCACTAAAGATATCTGAAGATATGTTTTGTTTGTTGCTCTGGGTGTGCTGTCAAAATCCAGCTGGAAAGCACAGTAAACAAAATGAAAGCACTCTGAAGTTTATAAGGAATCAACATCCATGATCAAAGTAGTTTAAAATATGAGAGCCAAAATATCTAGAACCAAAAAGCCACAAGACACAAAAATGTATCAGGTGCCTAAGGAAACTGCAACTTCCTTAGAAGTGCGAAGGGTTAAATAACGAGCTGTAAAATGCACTGAAACAAATAAACAAGGTTGAATATGGTATTTATATGGGAGTCCAAGTTTACAGATTGGCCGGGGATTGTTACCGTGAGGGATCAGTCAAGAAGAATGCGTATCCTGATGTTTTAAATCCCGACAGGTAAGAAATTCATTTTTCAAATGTACATTAAAGAACAACAAGAAGGTTCAGGAATAAATATTGGCCAGGACATGAGGAAGAACTCTCCCATGCTTCTTCAAAATAGTGCAATGGAACCAGTTAGGGGAATGTAAGAGGGCAAAGGGAAACTTGGGTTAACATCTTACCCGCAAACCAGCACTTCAGACAATGCAGCTCTCCTGTAGGACTGTACTTAGTGTTAATTTAGATCGCGTGCTCAGGTTGAGAGTACAGATGTGTAAGCTGAAGCAGTGTTACCTACATATTGGCTAATTCAAACTTGGCTTTCAATGTTTTAAATAAATAAAAAGATTGATAATGTATTGACAGTTGTTAGTCACAGAACATTGTAGATCATTGGGCAGAACACAGTAGAAGTGCAATCAGCTGGGACCACGGTTGTAACAGCCAAACTGTCTTTCATCCTGAATTAAAATACTACAAGGTGTATGTGGAGGTGCCGTTCTATCTGGTACAGGCAAGGTGGGGAGGTGATGGCTCAGTGGTATTATCGCTCAACTATTAATCCAGAAACTCAACTAATGTTCTGGGGATCCAGGTTCGAATCCTGCCATGGCAGATGGTGGAATTTGAATTCAATAAATAAAATCTGGAATTAAGAATCTACTGTCGATTGTCGGAAAAAACCCGTCTGGTTCATGAATATCCATTAGGGAAGGAAATCTGTCGTCCTTACCTGATCTGGCCTACATGTGACTCCAGAGCCACAGCAATGTGGCTGACTCTCAGCTGCCCTCGGGCAACTAGGGGTGGGCAATAAATGGTGGCCCAGCCAGCAATGCCCATGTCCTATGAATGAATTTTAAAAAAGGTAAAATGAAACAGCTGTTTTTGATTTGAGATGGGATGTAGTTGTTGTATCTTCAAGGAAAAGGAAGATCTTCTCCCTGTGGTAGGAAAGCAGTTGTGAAATGTTCAGGAGAGATGCAGGCACATTCCCTCCACCACTGTCAAGAGAGCTTGTGGTATTATCCTTTTTCCATATGGCAAATAAACCATACTGCAAAGTGCGGGCGGGGGTGGCAGTTGGGTGGGTGGGGGTGGCGGAGACAGCTGTTGGGAAGACTTGGAACAAAACTGAGCACTTCCTCTATTGTCAGGTATAAGGAGACAGGGAGATTTCCATAATATCCCTGAAACAGCAAAACTGTAACTTTTACTTTAATTTAAGAAATCAAAGAGAAAGTTTTCTGAAAATACCAGCCTGTCATGTTAAAACTAAAAATGACCAAATGGCGGCTCAGATAGCAGCAGGGCCAGTGGTTTATCACGCCAATTTCCCTCTCCAGATTCGTAAATTAGAAGAAGTAAAATCAGAAAATGTTGGAAACAAGAGAGCACATCAGACAAGAGCAGTAAAGACAATAGATATCTCTTTTAGTGTGGGCACTTTGCCAAAATGAAGGATATTACAAACACCATATTGCAAGCAACAGAGCAAACAGCACAGGAAAGGAAAGCACACCCACTGGAAAAGGACTAGAATTAGAAGTGGAACACAGAAAATGGTTAAATATGATAAAATGAGAGAATACGAGGCATGCTGAGAGAAATTAAACTCATTTATGAGCTACAGAGCTGGGAGGAGCAGACTAAATGGAAACACAACAAACAGCAGCAGCCCGCAGGTCCAAGAGCAGTAAAAAAACTGATTGCACCGAGATGCAGACCAGCTCACTGGCAAAGAGAGGCTCCCACCACATACATCAATCTGCTTCATCCACTTCTCTTTCCCAGTCCCCGATACCTCTTCACTAGTAATGCCTAATATCCTCTCATCTCTGTACAGATGCTGTCTAACTTGGTGAGTGTTTTTGCTTTAGAGAACCATAGAATCCCTACCGTGCAGAACATCTTACCGGTCTCCTCCACCGCTCCCCTCCCACCTTTTTTTCCCCAAATTCCTGCATGCTTACCATAATTAATCCACATAGCCTATACATCTTGGAACACTAAGGGCCCGGTTTTACCATTGTGCTGCGCCCGTTTTCGGGTGCGAAAACTTGGTAAAGTCGGGCGTGAGGCGAATAGCGCGATCCGCGCCTGCGTCCACGCAGATTCCCACTTTACCAAGGCCCGAAAATGGCTGCGATCGGCACCGCACCCAAAATGGGCGGGATGTCAATTTAAATGCATTTGCATGCATCTAAATTGACTTAATGAGCTGGACGCCCAAACTCACCGGCATTTACCCCTTTACCATCGCGTTCACCCATCCAGATTCAGCACGAAACAGACATGCTCGGCAAAGGTCTGTTTCGGGCACTCAAGCTTCTGAAGAGGTAAGTTCAGAGCTTCAGGCGGCCCTCTATCTCAGATCGGCGATGCGGGGGGAGGCGGGCTAGATAATTCTCTGGTTGGAGGGGGGGAGGAGGAGGGCCAGATGCATCTCTGGTGGTGGGGGGGAGGGAGGAGGGAGGCCAGATCATTCTCTGATGGGAGGAGGGAGGCTCGATCGTTCTCTAGTGGAGAAGGGGCAGGAGGAGGGCCAGATGTATCTCTGGTGGTGGGGGGGAGGGAGGAGGGAGGCCAGATCATTCTCTGATGGGAGGAGGGAGGCTCGATCGTTCTCTAGTGGAGAAGGGGCAGGAGGAGGGCTAAATGTATCTCTGGTGGTGGAGGGGGGGAGGAGGAGGGAGGCCAGATCATTCTCTGGTGGCGGGGGAGGGGGGGAGGTGGGGGGAGGGAGGCCAGATCATTCTCTGGTGGGAGGGGGCGGGGGGGGCAGGAGCGGGGGTGGTCCACTGCCGCTCTGCGGGAGATCAGTAGCGGGGAAGGGGGTTTGCTGCCACTCTGCGGGTGATCGATGGGGGGAAGGGGGCAGAGGGCAGGGGGTCGCGATCGGTCTGGGTATCGGGCAGGGTGGGTGGATAAGGAAGACAGTTATGTTGTGGGGGTGGGGCGATATCTGTGGGAGCCATAGCTCCTGGGCCACTTTATCCGCTTTTTGCAGCCTGGGAACGATAGGGGAGCATTTTTCAAATTTATTTTTTACTGCGCATGTGCAGTTGAAGGCTCCGATCACAGCAGCAGAGTTTTGGGCATGATAAGCCCTGCCTACAGTGCGATTCAGACTCGCGACTTTTTTTTCAGGCTGAGTGCATATGGGGGCGCCTAAGAACAGGTTTACAAGTCGGATCTGAATCACGCCCAGAATCAAAATGGTAAAATAGGGCCTTAAAAGGCAATTTACTGTGGCCAATCCACCTAACCTGGACACAGAGTCTGGCGACTAGAGGATTTTCACAGTAACTTCATTGAAGTGTTAATGTAAGCTTACTTATGACTAATAAATAAGCTTTAGTACTTTACTTTAATGTCGTAACAAGTCCAGGTCATTGGGCTCCAGAAGTACCAGTATCAGATTTGGCAGCAACGGTGATAGCTTTTCTTAGACTGGATTCAGTAGAGCCAAGTGTGATAAAATGAAATATTTATGTCTGTCTGTCGACTGGTTTCTTTGATGGCCGCATGCTCACACAGGGATAAATTCAATTGCTAGCTATTTCCTGAAAGCTGGACAAAGTTCAATATGGCCAATGTTCACATCTCAAGGAAAGGCATAAACTTGTTATTGAAGTCATTGGTATTCAAGATCTGATCATTTGCTTTATACCTGGAAGGGACCAGTCTGGCAGGTAAATCAAAGTACTTGCCACTGGTAAATGGATCAAGCAATCTCATTTTAATTCCAAATATCCTAGATGATTGACAGCCGAGAGAAATGGTTTTCATTAACTATAGTTTCAGTAATGGCATGAGTTAGGTCTCTGTGGAGGTAGGGCTAATGATTCTATACAGTTCCGCTGAGGACTCAGGAGTTTTCAATTCCTGACCTATATTTTGTTGCCCCGATGAGCTTGCAGTTGGTGAACAATTCATCAGCGTGGTGGGAGTATTTGGCTATGCAAAATTGACGGCGAGGTGTTTGTTTGGCAGGCACACATACGATGGGCTGACTGGCCTATTTTTGTGCTGTAACTTTTCTATGGTTTCGATATCATGTTTCGAGGACTGCTTGTATATTAAGAGGCCACAAAAGGGGTGTCTTTTTCTTTGTATTTTGATGAGAATTGAAGAGGATACAACAGAAAAAATATACATAGAGTGTAGTGATTCAATGGCAGACACATGTGTTGTCATCCATCCCCCCATCCCTATCCCCTTTCCAGATATTCCAATGTTAGCACACCCATTTTCTCACCATCCTCTCTACCAATACCTAGCTGCAATGCCAGAAGGCCAGCTGGGCCAGATATCCAGGGTGCAGCAAAAGTCACATGGTGTGATCTTAGCTGCTGTTCATGCCATGCTCCCGCTGCAGCAAGGTCAGAGAAGTTGGTAGCCAGCCAAATCTCTGTTCATTGCAGCGGAACCGGAAAATTCCGCCAGCGTGAACGGTAGTAAAATTCTGGCCACAGGCTATTTCTGATCTGAGTGAGCTTTGGAGTTAAAATGGTTGCCACTGCATGATGTTAGTGTCCCTTTAAGATTTTTTTTTTCTCCATTATGTTTTCTGCAGTTGTAAGCAGGCCTTTTTGGCTTTGGTTGTTTTTCATTATGGCCCCCGCTTGTCTGGAGATGTCCTTTTATTTCTGCTTAAAGACGAGACGGGGGGGAGGGGGGGGCATGATCTTTTATGGCTCTGCGTTGTTAGGAGAAAAATCTGGTTGGCAGGTCAGGCAGGTCTTTCATTTTCAGTTTGAGCTGCTGTTTCATTTAGTGTTAGAACGGACATTAAGCTGGAAAGAAGTGTCTCTCTCTCTCTCTCTCTCCCTGGTTTTGGAAACTCTGCTGGTCATTTGAAAGCCTTCCTGGAGGAGAAAATCTGCTCTTGGTGGTTTTACAGGGAGTCTCCCTGGTGTTCTGGGAAGCTGTTCTGACTTCAAACTGTTCTGAGTGTACCGGGATACCTGCAGCCTTCATTCCAAGGACTCAGTTCCTTTGAATGAAGGCTTTGCTGTGTTAAACCTGTGAAAAGGGGTGTTCATGGGATTTGTTTCATTGGAACTTATTCGATCTATTTGTTAAGGGTTATACATTACCATGGTTGTTTTGTATTGTTGGTAATTGAGAGCAGTTATTGCTAATATTCTTACTATACATGTTAACTATATTCTTAAATAAACTTTGTTTGCTAAAAGCTCCCTAGTGGGTCATTTGAATCATAGCTGAAGTGAAACATATCATGCTCACCCTAACCAAATTCAAGATGCAAAACTTATGATCCAGGCGGGCTCCATAAAACACTTTGGAGTTTCTGACCTGAACCATAATGGTTGTATTTCTGGTGAGAATGGAAAGCCCTATGGACATTCACAATTTTAATCGTTCACTCTTCCCAACTGTTCTGGTTCAAATTCAGGCTCATTAATTTGATTTTTACAATTTGAACTACTGGCCGACAAAGCGAGAACTGGGCTTGAGTTTCACTCCCTTCTGAAATATGCAGTTTTATAATTTACTGAAAAATGTTATTTCGCAGTAGTAAAGAAGTTCTTTGGATTTAGAAAGTCTGTATATGCATAATACAGTGCCCCAAAGAATATATCACAAAGTCCTTGCTACCCTGACATGGAATCAGCATAATTTATTGATGTTAATTTTTCCTCAGCATTTGGGTTTTGAGCCAAACTTTCCAACAAGGTGGTAATTTTTACATTCCTGCAGGCCAGAGGAACCTCATTAAAAAAAAACTACCTGAGCAACTTCATTGCACCCTGCACAGACAGGAACCTATCTATTTATGTCATAAAAGGCCACGTTGGCACTGCACTGTTAATTATCCCACTAATTAATAGGACACATTTAAAGCCTTTCCACTCCATCTCCCTGTGCTCATTAATGCCATTTATGAGTTATTTGTCCCTACCTTATTGCTTCCACCAATTCCTGGTGTTCATTCATGCTGATACAATATGAGGAGGTGAAAATTCCCTTTATCACATTTTCTAGGGTGCATTTTTAAAATATGCACTTCATTTTAATCCAATTGTCAGGATGCTTTTTTTCCCTAGATGTCAGCAAGGAATATATTGACCATTTTAAGCATGGATACATGGTTAAATTAGGTCTATGTTTCCCTCTTTTAGCAAATCGAAGATAAACTTACTTAAAATGTAGAGTTCGATGAAATCAAATCAAAATGGCAGGTGTCCTTGGCTTTGCGCAGATAATTTTCTGAAGTATAAATGTGGTTGTGGGGAATGGAAGAAAGATTACCTGTAAACGCACCAACAATGACACTCATTTCATACGTATCAGGCAACTAAATTGCGACATAACCAGCACCAATGATCAATATTTCTTTCATCCAGTTGACAAAGTGGAAAACTTGTGTAAAATGGCACAACAATTGTTTCGGAAAGCCATTTTCACTGACTGGAACCTGAAAACCATGAGAGACAGCATTGAAAGCAAATCACAGATAAACAGTTTCGGGTTGGGATGGGCCTGTGCAGTTCATAAACTTTCACTGGGTGCATAGAACATGGCAGCACATCACAGACCATGTCAATTCAAGGTCAGAATCGGAGATGATACCTGCACTGGAGAAACAGCATAAAAGGTAAGATAAAACTCTGACTGTAACATGGAGATTATACAAATAGGTTAAGCAAAGTATGTTGAATAAAATAAAATGAAATAAAAGTAAGACTTACAGAAACAAAAGGATTGAAATGTCAGGTACCAAATCTGCCTCCTAGTACAGAGATGAATGAAATTCTTAGGAGATTCAATTATGATTGAGTATCTGATTATGGTAAGACACCATATGTTGTGGTACATTTATTCCCTGGACATGTTTGTTCTGCAAGTGATGCTGCGACTGTGTTCTCTGTGTTTCTCTCATCAAACTGCTGCTGCACTGTGAGAATCCTTATGCTGCACTCATGGTGTGAGGAGGAATACTCTGCAACACTATTTAATTCTGTCAGGGCAGCAGTTTTGCTTGGAAATCTTGTGTTTTCTCACACACCTAACGCACAGGTTTAAATGTGAATTCACAACTCAATTTCTATCTTATTTTATCCTCTTTCCCTCTCGTACAACCTTTTTTTTAGTTAAAGAATACAACCCTTATCATGCAGCTTGGACCAATATTAACAAACAAATTTCAGCAGGAGAACAAGAGCATTGGTAAGAACTGAACTATCTTCTGCTGGTCTTATTCACCTGTTTAATAGTGTTTATTTTCAGTAACTACTGACAAGGATGTTTTACTGTAATTGTATAGGGCATTGCATCTGGAGTATTGCGTGCAGTTTTGATGTCCTTATCTGAGGAAGGATGTCCTTGCTATAGAGGGAGTACAGTGAAGGTTTACCAGGCTGATTCCTGGGATGGCAGGTCTGTCATTTGAAGAGAGACTAAGTCAGTTAGGATATTATTAAGATTTGGGGTGGCACAGTGGCAAAGTTGTTAGCACTGCTGCCTCACAGCGCCAGCAATCCGGGTTCAGTTTCTGGCTTGGGTCACTGTTTGTGTGGAGTTTGCACATTCTCGTCGTGTCTGTGTGGGTTTCCTCCAGATGCTCTGGTTTCCTCCCACAGTCCAAAGGTTTGCGGGTTAGGTTGATTAGCCATGCTAAATTGCCCTTTAGTGTCAGGGGGACTAGCTAGGGTAAATGCATGGGGTTATGGGGATAGGGCTTGGGTGGGATTGTAGTCGGTGCAGACTCGATGGGCCAAATGACCTACTTCTGCACTGTAGGATTCTATGATTCTATATTCAATGGAGTTTTGAAGAATCAGAGGGGATCTCATAGAAAGTTATAAAATTCTAACAGTGTTAGACAGGGGTAGATGCGGAAAGAATGTTCACAATGGTGGAAGAGTCCAGAACGAGGAGTCATAGTTTGAGGACTCAGGTGAGGAGAAATGTCTTCACCCAGAGAATGGTGAATGTATGGAATTCACTACCACAGAAAGTAGTTGAGGCTAAAACGTTGTCTGGTTTCAAGCAGAAATTAGATATAGCTCTTGGGGCTAAAGGGATCGAGGGAAATGGAGGGATGGGGGGATCCGGATATTGAATTTGATGATCAGCCATGATCACAACAAATGGTGGAGCTGACTCCCAAGTGCCGCATTGCCTACTCCCGCTTCAACTTTCTATGTTTCTATAGGAGGAGAATTGTTCTTTTGCAGGAGAGGGGGCTGTATGGGTGGCTGAATATCAAAATCTGCAATCTGACCACAGATGCAGCCCGTCGTGAGATTCTTGGCAAGGTTCTCACAACGTTCTGTTTGGTGAAGGCAGTCACTGAAACCAAATTTGCAATTTGCCACTTTCATTGTTCAAAAGTACCTCTTTTTACATGGATAGAGAATGCCATACCTGCCCAGTGCCATATGATTTCCTGTTCTATGCTGTGATGATCTGTTTTCAAGTAATTGGAAATTTATTAAGAATTAGGAGCGGTAGTAAGCAATTCAGCCCTTTGAGCCCGTTTCAATATTGCAATAGAGTTAATGAGCACTAATCTGTCAGAAGTACATTTATTCTCAAACTTGCGAAGCAATTACTTTGAGATTTTGCTTTCCACTGTGGTTTTTAAGATAAACTTGGTTTATGATCAAAAGCTAGAAATGTTTTTTTCTAATTTATCTCGCTTCATGTTCGAGTTGATGTTACACCAGGCTGCAGCACAGCAGGTTGATACGCTGACATGCTGTGCCACAGGCTTCTGGGACTCGTGCTTCACAGTTGAAATTCCCACACATTCCTTGCTTTCGTCAGAAACAATAGGGAGTATGGAAAAATCAAACAGGGGTATTGACTGAAGTATTTCCCACCTGCCACAAACTTATTCTTACATTTGGAAAGACATTGGTTTAATTTGTTGTTCACTGTAGTGCCAACGGAAACAATTAGGACCTGATCACAACCCACTTATTCAGTCAGCAACTGGACTGACTGATGTGCAGGTAAAAACTGTGCCTGCCTTAAGCATTTCAGATTGTCACTTTTTCCAACAGTTGTTGTAAATCGTGTGCCTGACATGAGAAATTTTGTTACAAACTTCAGCTCCATTGTGCCACTGGTTGCAATGCTCTAGGAGCTGGGCAAAGAACAATGTCATGATGTGGAGATGCCGGCGTTGGACTGGGGTAAACACGGTAACAGTTTTAACAACACCAGGTTAAAGTCCAACAGGTTTATTTGGTAGCAAATACCATTAGCTTTCGGAGCGCTGCTCCTTCATCGAAGGAGCAGCGCTCCGAAAGCTAATGGTATTTGCTACCAAATAAACCCAAAGAACAATGTGGCAGGGGATTAGAGAGTGCGTCTACTCCCGATGACTCTAGTGCAGCCAGTGACGATTGTCATCTTTTGAACTGGGGGGGAGGTGGTGGCATAGTGGTACTGTCACTGGACTAGTAATTCAGAGGTCCGGTTCCGAATCCCACCATGGCAGATAATGAAATTTGAATTGAATAAAAATCTGGAATTTAAAAAGTATAATAAGGACCATGAAACCATTATCAATCTGGTTCACTGATTTCTCCTTTAGGAAAGGAAATCTGCCATCCTTGTTTGGCCTACATGTGAATCCAGACCGACAGTAATGCTCTTAAATGCCCTCTGAAATGGTCTAGCAAGCCACTCAGTTCAAGGGCAATTAGAGATGGGCAATAAATGCCAGCCCAGCCAGTGATGCCCACATCCCCTGAATGAAAAGGAAAGGCAACAGAGCAGGTTGGCATGTGCCAGAAGCAGGGGAAGAGGGAAGATGATGACATCAGTCAGCATCTTCAGAAAAATAATGTACTGCATTTATATAGCACCTTTCATGACCGCAGGATGTCCCAAAAGACGTTATAGTCTCAGAAGTAATGTTGAACTGTAATCATTTTAGTAATGGACCAGACCCCTAAATGTTTGGTACAATGCCATTAGAGATCAGTAATTTTTTTAAAAAGTTGAGATCCAAGACACTTGCTAAGAGAATAAGGCTCAAAATACCATGGATTTTTAACAAACAAAATAAACTTTACTGTTCAAGGTCAGAAATGTAAACAATTTAAAACATCTACTTTATGCTCTAACATTCAGGATGAACACAAGGTACAGGTGGATTAGCAAACAAACTGTGTTCTAACATCTACACTACAATTTAAATCGTAAATGCGACCAAGATGGCTGTGATCACTGTCTTTTGAGATTCAGTGTCACAGGCCCATGGATTTCTCAGTCAATCGCCCTGACATCAGTAAGCACTGTGAGTCAACTAAACTTATTGTAGCTCTGTCTTTCTCACAAGGGATTTCAATCCTCACCTTCAAAGGTCTCACCTTAGAATTCTCCCCAAAAGACACTCAAACTCAGACAACCTCAAACATGGCCACCTCCCAGGGTTTGAATCTCATCTCCTGAGATTCCATTCTCCTGGATTCCCAAGTCTATTTTCCAGCACCAGTTCTCAAGCACAACTTCGGCTCTTCGGCCATGCTGAACAGAACATTACTGCTTCCAAGGGATACCTTGACCCCAACAGCCCATAGCACTATATCGCCAATCTTCTGCTGCCTTCTTTAATCTCCTGGCTTCCCTCCAAAAACCCTCACTACTTTATGTCTTCCCTTTGTTTTGTTTGATGCCTCTTTTTCTCTCTCTTTCCTCTTAACTAGGACTTCTCCCTATCCTCTCTTCCTGTCTCCCGTCTGCATATGGCTCTCCATTCCTGGATCACATGATTTTATTTTCACAGCATTTGCCTTTTTTCTTTTCCTCTCAACTGCCTGAGAACTCCAAACTCTAAACTGTGCGAGTGCAGTCCACACCTGTGTGGAGAATGCCTAGGCCTGTTGAGATCTGCATATTCTGACGCCTCCCCCCCCCGCCGCCTCGCAACCACCCCCCCTGCCTCCACCACTTGCTGATAAGGTAAGTTTGGATCTCGTAAACAAATGAAAGAATATAGATTTAATACCCGACCTGTCACTTCGAACCCCACTGCTTCTGTTAGCACTCTCCGAAAAATGCACGGCCAAACATGCATATAGCTGCATAGGGACCCTTCCCCATGTCCCACTAACACTGCATGAACAGATGCTCTGGAACTTTCAGCTGAGGAGCTTTTGCATTCCTTCTGCTGCTGCGGAATGAACGGAGGTTCTGTTTTGTTGGAGATGCAGACAGATCTTCCTTTAGTCATTGGGGGGGGGGGGGGGGGGGGGGCTGATAATTTGGAAGGAGCGAAGTGAATTCGAAAGGCCTCTTTGTGGCGAGCTTGGTCTCCATTATGGAGACCATGGCTTGAATTTTACCGGCATGCCCGCCCCGATTTCGGGGCGGGTGAGGCTCACAGAACGGCAATTCTCCGTTGGCCTCGGGTGGGATCTTATAAGCCTCGGGCAGGCGAGGCAGTAAAATTCCGGCATATATCTCTCGTTCCTCTCAGGTTGTGGCATGACTTGAAAATGCAGCAGAGAGAAGAGGCTGTTCACAGCAAGAGGGGAAGGAATTTCAACGAGCTCGTACCCATCCGGGGTCTTCACAGAACGTTTTGTTTCTCACACTGACGTGGGCAGCTTCACAATTCCCCATATTATATTCCATATGGCACCTTCTTGTCCACCCACTTAACCCATCTTATATCCTTTTGCAGCCTTTTAGTGTCATCTGCCCAGCTTATTTTCTCACCTAACTTTGAAGCATCAGAAAACCTGGATGTATCACGAAAGCAAAATACTGTGGCTGATGCAAATTTGAAATAAAACAGAACATGCTGAAAAAACGCACCAGGTGTGGCATCATCTGTGGAGAACCAGAGCTCATGTTTCAAGTCTGTATGATTCTTCTTCAGAACTCAATGGATATATCAGATAAACGCAAAGGGAAACTTGATTGAAGTGTTCATGAATTGTTATGATAGCGTAAATAACAAGGGACTACGAACATATGAAAAAAGAGTCGAAATAGACCATTCGGCCCCTTGAGCCTGCTCTAGCACTTATTCAGATCATGGCTGATCTGTTTTTGTTTCTAATTTCACATTCCCATCTATCCTTAAACCTTTGATTCCTTTTAAAAATGTTAAATGACCCCCACCTCCACCATCTCCTGAGGCAGAGTTCGAAAGTTGCACAAGAGAAAAAAAAAATCTCCTTATCTCGGTCCTAAAAGGGCAACTCCTAATTTTAAAACAGTGGTTCTGGACTCACCCACAAAAGGAAATATCCTTTCAATGTCCACCATGTCAAAACCATTCAGGATCTTGTATACTTCAATCAAGTCACTCCTCATTCTTCTAAACTCCAATGGAAGCAAGCTCAATCTGTCCAATTGTTTCATGTGGAGGGAAGGGTCGATGACTTGAGGACATGGATTTAAGATAATGGGTGAATGAACTAGAATTACAATGAGGAAAGAACACATTGCACACCAAGCTGTTGTGATCTAGAATGCATTATCCAACAGGGAGTTTGAAGCAAATTGATGAATAAATTTAAAAATAAACAAATGGGTTAATACTTGAAAGGGTTAGTTTTGCAATATTTTGGGGAAGGAGTTGATGTGTAGCACTATTTGGAGAGCTGGCAGAGTTACAATGGAATGAATGGCCTCCTCTGCTGTATCATTCCATGAATTGAGCACCTTTTGCTCTGGTTGTTCTTAAAATGTGGGCAACATCAGCAAGGCACTATCCTAATTACCGACCAAGCGGCACGGTGGCACAGTGGTTAGCACTGCTGCCTCACAGCACTTGGGACCCGGGTTCGCTTCCCGGCTGGGTCACTGTCCGGAGTTTGCATGTTCTCCCCATGTCTGTGTGGGTTTTCTCCGGGTGCTCTGGTTTCCTCCGAAAGATGTGCTGTTTAGGTGCATTGGCCATGCTAAATCCTCTGTCAGTGTACACGAACAGGTGCTAGAGTGTGGCGACTAGGGGATTTTCATATTAACTTCATCGCAGTGTTATTGGAAGCCTACTTGTGACGGGTAAATTAGCTTTATTTTCTTTACTTTTAATTAGCCTGAGCGAATTAAGGTGAACATGTACTGTGAACCCCCAGAGTTCAAAATAGGTGCGATGGGGTAGCAATGAAAAGTTACTTACTCTGCAGGACAATAGTAAAACAGTAAGCTTTTTATGATGACCTAGAAGCTTCCACAGTCAGTTGCGTTTGTTCATATCCACAAATTCATTTAATGCTTCCATAATAATACACGTTCATTTGTAACAAGTGTTGATGTGTTAAACAGCTTGGCAGTGGCAGCTAATAGATCAGGATGAGCCAGACTCACAAAAGTAGTGAGTTACTACTGATGTGCTGCTGCTCGTAATGATAGAAAGTGAAGATAGGTTAATGCACTCACACAGACTTGCTTAACCCCATCCAGATATGAAAGGGATTGGATTCCATTGCAAAGGATGTGCTGTGATATCAACATGTTGGAGACACAGCATAGGAACAAATGTTGTTGGGCATCTAGAATGACTTTCCAAATGGTTTCACTGTTAATGAAGTCAAAGGCCTTTGATAGATCATTAAAGGCCATGTAGAGTTCTCTGTATTGTTTCAGACATTTTTCATAGATTTGTTGAGTGACAAAGATCATGGTTCCGCTGGATGGCCAGAAACCACTCTGGGTCCCTGGAAGAATGTCTTCACTGATGATAAAAGGTGGTTCAAGAGGATTCAAAGAATCCCTACAGCACAGAAGGAGGCCAATCGGCTCATTGAGTTTGCACCAACTCTCCGATAGAGCATCTTATCCAGGCCAGCCTCACTCCCTGCTCTGTTCCAGTAATCCCCTGTATGTATCCCACTAATCCCCCAAACTTACACATCATGGGATACTAAGGAGCAATTTCTTATGGCCAATGGATTTAACCTGCACATCTTTCAACTGTGGAAGGAAACTGGAGCACGAGAGGAAACCCACACTGACACGGGGAGAACATACGAACTCCACACAGTCACCCAAGGCCAGAATTGAACCCAGGTCTCTTGCTCTGTGAGGCATCAGTGCTAACCAGTGTGCTATTGTGCTGGCCCAAATTCAAGGATTCATGTACAATTCTTCCCCACAATGCACAGGAATGATAAACCTTTAGTGGACAAAAGTGATAAACCTTTACAGTTCCCACAAATGATTCATGACCAGCTTTCAGAAGGGGTCTTGATTGAGTTTTAATTTGATGAGAAGCTTTTCAACTTCAACAGGCTGAGAGTCTGGATTAAGGTGACCGTCCATATCCATGAATTACAATAAGCTGTGCTGTTGAAGCCCACATTGCAAGTGACATTCAGACCACCTTCAACCCCTTCAACCCAACATACAAAAGAATTGGTCTGTCACTCAAGATCAACAAGTCTAAAATCCTCTACCATCCCTTCCTGAGACAATGAAATACATATGTGGTTATTATTATTGATGGGAAGACTTTACAACATCTCGGCAGCTACCTTTCTCAATTGAAGAAGAGATCCAGCATAGGACCAGGTATGCCAGCACAGCCTTCAAAAAAATTGCACAATTGGGACTTCACCAACAGAGACCTCCATAAAACGACAAAGATTTCAGTTTACAACACTGTTGTTGTCACCACCTTCTGTATAGCATTGAGTTTTGGGTCATCTACCAAAGGCACCTTGGATGCGAGAGAATTTCCATCATTGGTGTCTCCACAGGATACTCAGTCAAATGGGAATTCATCAGCTTTCAAAGAAAATCCTCGTTTCATGACTTAAGGATGGCATCCAATCTCCAGGAGGACAGAGAAAATGTTTTAAGGATATTCTGAACACCTCATTGGAAAGGGGACAAATTAACATCAGCACATGGGAGGAACTTGGTCCAAACTGTACGACGTGGCAGTGTCCAGCAAGATATAATGCATTTAGAAACTGACTGCATAAACTCTGCTGCAGAAAAGCAATGAAGGCAGAAGCAGCGAGAGCAGAACCCTGGTTTCCTCAGGGCAACTCTTGTCCTCTTATCCCAAATACCTGTGGCTCCCAATATTGGCCTGCTGAGTCACCAGTGCTCACACAAGTCATTAAGTATGGCAGATGTCACCCTCATTTTGAGGGACTGGCGATGATGGTTCACAACGCAATGTAGAAGACACCATTTTTAGGTCCCTTCATCCTCATGCGCGTGTCGGGATAGATTCTACTAGAAATTTGCATTATCCTCATGTTATTCTTCTTTCAAGTAATAGATATCTGGTTTGTGTGCAGTGACATTACCCCAACAAGAGACACAAGAATGGAAATGTTTAATAAGGAAACGATAACAAATTTAGATTGTGCCACACAAAAGCCCAAGGCATAATGTGTTTGCAAAGCTATAAAAAAGAGCACCTTAAAATAGTTGAAGACTGCTAAAACAACATTTTGATGTGTTTGTCCTTGAAACAAAAACAAAATGAATAGATGCTTGCTGAGTTCCACTTAATGCACAGAGTTTCCTGATAAAAACTATTGTTCTGCCTTCCTAATTGACACTCTCATAATAAAATCTGTCATGTTTCTAAATGGAATCTTTATATTTTGACCTTAATGTAACTGTTCCTAACATGGATAAATAACACAATTAAATTCCACTCTCAGTCTACCAGTTAGCATCGTAATATATACTAAAATACACTAATCTTTACAGTTAAAGTCTAAAGATATGTCATGTGAAATGGCCTTACAGTACTAAGTTGTTCCAATTCATTTATGATATTATAGCATTGGTAGATTCATATGGAAATCTAGTATAGTCTATTTAGTACCTTGAATGCCAGCTTGGCTCAGACTGTAGCGTTCCTAGCTCTTAGTAAGCACATTGCGAGTTTAGATACCAAATGGATTTAAGAATACAGGACATTAAAGCAAAGGAATAGGAAGGTGGCCATTTGGACTCTTGGACCTGCTCTGTCATTCAGTGAGACCATGGCTGGATGATCTAGCCTGTCCTTGCCCCATACCATTTAATTTCTTTGGTTAACAAAAACCAATCAATCTCAGTTTATAATTCCCAATTGACGTAGAATCAATTGTTGTTTGCAGAAAATGGCTGAACATTTTTACTGCCCTTTGCACATAAAGATGTTTCTTAACCTTGCTCTGAGAAGTTGACCCTAATTTTTTGACTATGTCCCCTAGTTCTGACTCTCCAACTGTCCTCCTTAATATTGTGAAAATTTTGATCAAATTACTGCATAATCTTCTAAATTCCAAATAATGCAACACGAGTTTGTGAAGCCTCTGCTTGAAATTTAACCCTTGGAGTCTAAGTGTAATTCTAGTAAACCAATGCTGTCCTCCAAGATTAATATATCCTTCCCAAGGTGCATCATCCAGAACAGTTCACAGCCTCCCAGATGTGTATAGTTTTGCATAGTTGAAGCCTGACTTGTATCTCTTGTATATTCCAGTTGTCTAGATATAAAAGCCAACATTCCAGTAGCTTTTTTGATTATGTACTGTGATACTTTAATGATCTATGTACACTTCTGGACATCCAATGTTCCTAGCTTTTTACCATTTAGAAAGTAACCTGGTATGTTTGAGCCCAAAGTGGATGACCTCATGGTGAGAAAATCAAGTTCATAATTTATATGTTTTAGAATATAATTGTAGTTTCAGGTATATAAATTTAGGTTGGAGATGAAAGTGTTAAGTGTAAGATGTGTGGACATCTGATTGAGAAAATGGTAATAATTGATATAAATGTAATTTGAACAAGCCTGGGTTTATTACACCCAAATGATAATCTGTGTTTTTCTTAGAAAGTCAGAGTCGATTCTGAAATGAAGCTCGAACAATGGGCCACATATTTCTGAAGATCTTGGCAGATCCTGGTCTCTTGTTAACTGCACAAAAGAAACTAAAAACCAGCAATTCTGGGAAAGAGTGTCATAAAACTCCACTAGAGGTAACAATTATTCATACGGACTATAATATCAAAGAGGTGTGTTGAAAGTAAAAAAAAAGCCGACATTTCTGTTTGAATCACCCCAAAGCATGTCATGTTGCTAATATGATTCAGGGTGAAACCCTGGTGAAAAGGTACAGAAGCAAGGGGCAGTTCATTTGAGAACAGATGTGTTGCATGTTTGGTCTAGGTGTTAACTGAGAGAATCAAAGAAAATAAATGTTAGCTTGTAAGGCCTGCACTTTAAGCAGAGAAAATAATAACAACATTGTTTACCATGTGGCATGTGGGTGCAACTGAATCTCAGTTTGGATTTCATACTGCAACTAGTGGAAGAAAGCTACGGTCGCCCTTAATGAGTCATATGGAAGAAAACAGTCAGCTGATATAGTTAGCCTGGAATGGGTTGTACAGAACCTGTGGGAGCAGTTTAGGTATATCCAAAACCAAGACAAAAAACCGAAGGGTCCACAGTCATAAACCCTTAAATCAAAATTGAAGTAATGCTGAGGTGACAGCTCATGGGATAAAATAGGTGGAAGACTGAGGAAAAGTGAATTCTGGAGGTCTGTGGCATAATTTTCAATTGATTGCTACAGAAGTGAATGAACCTATAAGAGAATTCTTGTGGGATGTCAAAGTAGAACTGAGTTCTTAGCTTAAATGCATTCATCTATCATGTTGAGTACTAATAGTGCTTACATTGTTTATTTCTTCTAAGGTAAAATAAAGTTTGTTTTTATTTTAAAATGTGCAATCTTGTAGGATTGTTCTATGGGTTAATTGCTGGGCATTCCAATGTCTCTTCAAACATTAATGTACCTAACAGGATTGTAAAAGGATTGTATTACTCTGTGGTGGGGTTGGGGGCTGTGACTGGGAGGTGAAGAGGCTCTTTCAAATGCAACAGAAGGAAAGGAATTTATTGTGACAACTGTAGAGTTGGGCATGCCTGCCCTTTGATTTCCTGAGGAATATTTTGTTGTTTCATTTTTGATGTTGAAGAAAATGTCTTTACTTGATGGTTGTGACTGTTGAGGTATCCCGATATGGATGGTCTCAGTATCTGTCCCACTCATCGCTGTTCAATTTCTCTAAGGAGACCAAAAGTCCCCTTATGTATGCGAGGGATCTAACATCTGGGGAGGCAATTCTCCCAAAAAAATCCAAGTGTTGAATTCAAGTAAAAACTGGAGTAAATCACGCTGCTTCTTTCAGCGGGATTTTCAAAATGAATCTCCCGCACTCTGTGCACCGCAGAGAGCATTAGCGCGAATCATGTGAAAAATCCAGGGGCGGGGCCTATTCCCGCTGAAGAATCATAGAATCATAGAAACCCTACAAGTACAGAAAGAGGCCATTTGGCCCATCAAGTTTGCACCGACCACAATCTCACCCAGGCCCTACCCCCATATTCCCACATATTTACCCACTAATCCCTCTAACCTACGCACCTCAGGACACTAAGGGCAATTTTTAGCATGGCCAATCAACCTAACCCGCACATTTGGACTGCGGGAGGAAACCGGAGCACCCGGAGGAAACCCACGCAGACACCAGGAGAATGTGCAAACTCCACACAGACAGTGACCCAAGCCGGGAATCGAACCCAGGTCCATGGAGCTGTGAAGCAGCAGTGCTAACCACTGTGCTACCGTGCCACCCCGCCTGGAAGAGACTGAAAGCAGCACACTGAGCGGGCCCCTGCATGTGCACCGATCTCTGGGAGGTCGCTAAACAAGTCCTCCCTGCATTGAGATCACTGGTCTCAACGCCCCCACACACATTGCTGACCTGATCGCTGATCTCTCACTCCCCCCATGGACATTGCTAACTTGATCGCTGACCTCCCACTCCCCCACGGACATTACTGGCCTGATCGCTGGCCTCTCACTGACCCCCCCCCCCCATGGACATTGCTGGCCTCCCACTCCCCATCCCCCCATAAAGAAAATCGGTGGCCTCCTGGCCTCCCCATCCCCTACTGATCTGGACATTGCTGCCCTCCTGGCCTCCCCATTCCACTCCCCCCCCCCCCCCCCACCTTCACACACAGAGCGCTATGCCGCCATGCACACCCCCTGCCTACCAGCATTCCCCCTCGTTGAGTGAGAGCCTTGAGCATTACACATAGAGGGTGGGGGAGGAGAAGAGCCATGTGGGTTTAGGGGCCAGCTTTAGGTTGTGGGGGCGGTGGGGGGGGGGGGGGGGGAGTGGAATGGGGAGGGCCTCCTTTGCAGCCTTGCCCTGCCGGACTCTCACTATCGCCGCCTGTCCTACATCCTCCAGCTCCTCGTTTGGCAAGTCGTCCACTTCGGCCTGGTGTTGATCCTCCTCCTCTTCCTCCAGCTGGTCTCCCCGCTGCTGCGCTATGTTGTGCAGAATGCAGCAGGCTATAATGATGCGTGAGGCCTGCACAGGGTCGTATTGGAGGGCACCCCCAGAGCGGTCCAGGCAGTGGAGCCGCGTCTTCAGCAGGCCTATGCAATGTTCCACTACGGACCGGGTGGCAGCGTGGGCCTCACTGTAGCAGGCCTCCGCCTTTGTCTCGGGTCATCAGCCATGACCGCAGCAGGTAGCCCATGCCCCCCACGAACCATCCCGGCAGCCTGGACTGATCTTCAAATAGCTCAGGGATGTCCAACCACCTCAGCACAAAGGTGTCATGGACACTCCCTGGCCTGCACAGAATCTGCATGATATTCATCTTGTGGTCACAGACGATTATTTGTACATTGAGGGAGAGGAACCCCTCCTTGTTAATAAATGGTTGCCCCTCACCTCACGGGGACCACAGGGTGATGTGTGTCCCATCCACTGCCCTCTGGACATGGGGCATCCCGGCAATGGCGGCGAAGCCTGCAGCCCGGGCCTCCTGCTGTGCCTGGCCAACATCAAAATGGATGTATTAGCCTGCCGGGGTGAACAAAGCATCTGTCACCTGCCAAACACATCTGTGGACTGAGGCCTGTGAGATTCCACTCATGTCCCCACTGGGTGCCTGGAATAACCCTGTGCCGCCGTCACCTTAACGTCTACTGAGAGCTGGTGCCCCCCCCCCCCCCTCCCCTGAGGTGCCAGGTATGCGAGCATCCCACACAAGTGCCGGACTGTTTCCTTAGACAGGCGGAGTCGGCGACAGCACATGGCTTCCGAAAGGCCCTCAAAGAACCTCCTGGTCCAGTATTGCCTTAGCCCCTGCATCCGCCTTCTTCTGGCCACACTTTCAGGAGACTGCTTTCCAACCTCCTGGTCTCTGGCGGCAGCCCCCTGCCCTCCTTCCTCTGGGTCTGCCACTGGCTGCTCCTGGAGTGGTCTCCCCACGCCCTCCACCTCCTGAGTCACCACCTCCTCCTCAACTGCCACCACCATGGCCAGCTCTGGATCCATTCTGCATGAAGGGGGTCAGAGAGAGAGAGAGAGATTGATAGATACATGTCATTGCTTGTAACTATCCCAGCACCAATCACTCCCCCACCCCCACCCCCTCCCAGCCCTCACTGGGACTAGTACCCCCCCTTGTGGATGCTGACAACACAACACAATCTGTGGTGCCATGCGTCACCTGATTAGGTTGCCTGCCATTGGCATTGTCAACACGGCAGGCAGGGAGAGCATACAGGTTGGTGTGCGGCCATGACCATTGCGATCCCTTGAGCCATGGCCATCGATGCAATGACAGCGTTCCCTTCCAGGCATGTGTTGGAGGTGAGGGACACGGGGCAGGGACAGATTCCTAATGGTCACATTTGGGTTCCCATTCACTGCAGAGTACATATGCTATGAGTGTCTATGTTAACATGAGCGCCCCTGCTTGGAGCACCAGCTGCCTGATTGGTGAGCGCTCAAGCAGCACATGGTGCACTTCCCTCCTCCCTAAAACCCCAGCACTCAATCCAGTCCCTCACCGCACCCCAGCCAGAACAATGGCACAGCCCAATGGCTGCAGACAGCAACCTGATCAGCACTCCACTCCAATGGGGAGACGCTAGCAGGGGTGGCGATTCTAGTCGTGGATGCACTAATGGCATGCTAAGATATGTTAATGAATGCAAATGGCCGTCACGCTGATTTTCAACGTGGATCCGTCAGCACTAAAAGACTTAGGCGGGGAGATACCTGGAGGCCTGGATGCTCAGAGCGAATTCCGTGAATCGGCCGCTGATGATGTGTCCCAGCTCGCTGCGCTACAAAAACAGCGTAGCAGGGTGGTGAACCATCGTTGGTTCCCACTGGATAGTGCTGAGCCAGGGGCTGGCCAGGACTACAAGGATGTACATATGTTACTGTTGGATTGTGCTATTGTTGCTGTTGGGTTAGGGTGGGGTTGTTACACATTTGTATGATAGTGTTGTGGCACATCCCAGTTGAGCTCCGCCTCCTGGGAGAGGTATAAGAGTCCCTGCTCTGGCTGGGACCCCTTCAGTCTGGGATAGTGTACATAAGTTCTGATAGCTTCATTAATAGTAAATAAAAGCCTTAATTTACTGAGCTTCGAGCCTCGTGTCTAAATTAAGAACATAAGAACATAAGAAATAGGAGCAGGAGTAGGCCATCTAGCCCCTCGAGCCTGCCCCGCCATTCAATAAGATCATGACTGATCTGACGTGGATCAGTACCACTTACCCGCCTGATCCCCATAACCCTTAATTCCCTTACCGATCAGGAATCCATCCATCCGCGCTTTAAACATATTCAGCGAGGTAGCCTCCACCACCTCAGTGGGCAGAGAATTCCAGAGATTCACCACCCTCTGGGAGAAGAAGTTCCTCCTCAACTCTGTCTTAAACCGACCCCCCTTTATTTTGAGGCTGTGTCCTCTAGTTTTAACTTCCTTACTAAGTGGAAAGAATCTCTCCGCCTCCACCCTATCCAGCCCCCTCATTATCTTATAAGTCTCCATAAGATCCCCCCTCATCCTTCTAAACTCCAACGAGTACAAACCCAATCTCCTCAGCCTCTCCTCATAATCCAAACCCCTCATCTCCGGTATCAACCTGGTGAACCTTCTCTGCACTCCCTCCAATGCCAATATATCCTTCCTCATATTAGGGGACCAATACTGCACACAGTATTCCAGCTGCGGCCTCACCAATGCCCTGTACAGGTGCATCAAGACATCCCTGCTTTTATATTCTATCCCCCTCGCGATATAGGCCAACATCCCATTTGCCTTCTTGATCACCTGTTGTACCTGCAGACTGGGCTTTTGCGTCTCATGCACAAGGACCCCCAGGTCCCTTTGCACGGTAGCATGTTTTAATTTGTTTCCATTGAGATAGTAATCCCATTTGTTATTATTTCCTCCAAAGTGTATAACCTCGCATTTCTCAACGTTATACTCCATTTGCCATATCCTCGCCCACTCACTCAGCCTGTCCAAATCTCTCTGCAGATCTTCTCCGTCCTCCACACGATTCACTTTTCCACTTATCTTTGTGTCGTCTGCAAACTTCGTTACCCTACACTCCGTCCCCTCCTCCAGATCATCTATATAAATGGTAAACAGTTGCGGCCCGAGTACCGATCCCTGCGGCACGCCACTAGTTACCTTCCTCCAACCGGAAAAACACCCATTTATTCCGACTCTTTGCTTCCTGTCGGATAGCCAGTCCCCAATCCACTTTAACACACTACCCCCAACTCCGTGTGCCCTAATCTTCTTCAGCAGCCTTTTATGGGGCACCTTATCAAACGCCTTTTGGAAATCCAAAAACACCGCATCCACCGGTTCTCCTCCATCAACCGCCCTCGTCACATCTTCATAAAAATCCAACATGTTCGTCAAGCATGACTTTCCCCTCATGAATCCATGCTGCGTTTGATTGATCGAACCATTTCTATCCAGATGCCCTGCTATCTCCTCTTTAATAATGGATTCCAGCATTTTCCCTACTACAGACGTTAAGCTGACCGGCCTATAGTTACCTGCCTTTTGTCTCCTTCCTTTTTTAAACAGCGGCGTAACATTAGCCGTTTCCCAATCAACCGGCACTACCCCAGAATGCAACGAGTTTTGATAAATAATCACTAACGCATCCACTATGACCTCTGACATTTCTTTCAATACCCTGGGATGCATTCCATCCGGACCCGGGGACTTGTCCACCTTCAGTCCCATTAGTCTACCCAGCACTGCCTCTCTGGTAACATTAATCGTATTAAGTATTTCTCCTGCTGCCAACCCTCTATCGTTAATATTTGGCAAACTATTTGTGTCCTCCACCGTGAAGACCGACACAAAAAACTTATTTAAAGACTCAGCCATATCCTCATTTCCCACTATTAACTCCCCCCTCTCGTCCTCCAAGGGTCCAACATTCACTCTAGCCACTCTATTCCTTTTTATATATTTATAAAAACTTTTACTATCATTTTTTATATTAATTGCTAGCCTAGCTTCATAGTCTATCCTTCCTTTCTTTATCGCTTTCTTAGTCTCTCTTTGTTGTTTCTTAAATTTTTCCCAATCACTTGTTTCTCCACTATTTTTGGCCACTCTGTACGCAGCTGTTTTTATTTTAATACTCTCCTTTATTTCCTTCGTTATCCACGGCTGGTTCTCCCCTTTCTTACAATCCTTGTTTTTTGCTGGAATATATTTTTGCTGAGAACTGAAAAGGATCTCCTTAAAAATCCTCCACTGTTCCTCAGCTATCCTACCTGCCAGCATCAATTTTATTTACTATTATTAAACTCTCGACGGAGAAAAAAAAAAGAAGAGAGAGTATGGAGCAAATTCTCAAGCCAGAACGTCTGACGCTAGATCCACGTGTGGTGGGCGCTTCTAACACCTTCGACCACTGGCTGAAGTGTTTCGAAGATTACCTGGCAGCCTCCGCAGCGGTCACTACAGATGATGACAAACTCCGGGTCCTCCATGCGAGGGTAAGCGACACAGTCTACCTCGCGATCCGTGCGGCCACTAACTACCCTAAGGCCCTCGAGCTTCTAAAGAAGCGCTATACAAAACCACCTAACGAGATACACGCTCGTTACCTCCTAGCCACTCGACGACGGCAGTCTGGCGAAACGAGGGAGGACTATGCCAATGAGCTCTTACAGCTAGCCAGGGGCTGTGACTGCAAAGCTGTGTTGGCTGAGCAGAGCATGTACGACCTCGCCTGAGATGCGTTTGTGGCCGGGGCCAGATCGTCGTACATCCATCTCAAACTGTTGGAAAAGGCTAACCTTAATCTTACCCAGGCCATCGAGTTAGCAGAGATGCTCGAGTCGGCTTCAAAGAGCTTAGTCTTATATCCAGAGGACCACGTGGAGACAACATGGCAGGAGCAGTCGCAAATCCCTCCTCGCCCCTCGGGTTCGAAATGCTGTGTAATGGCGTGCTCCCATTCGGGCCAGACGACGGCTGCAGCCCCGTGCGGCCCACGGTGCTATTTCTGTGGAGGAGCAAAACATACCCGGCAAAAGTGTCCCGCTAAAGCGGTATTGTGCACCGCATGCGGTAAAAAAGGGCATTATGCAAAAGTGTGCCGATCGAAACCCAGGAACGGCAGTGCGGCCTACGATTCTTCGGAGCTTGGATCATCATCATCGTCGAAGTCGTCGCGGGGTTCGTCCACGTGCGAGTCCAGGACGACGCCATTACGATCGACGGAGTCGGAGGAGTATGACCACCAGGGGTCGCTGAGTTTGGCGCCCTCACCCATGTGCGATTCATGGGGGCAGCCATGTTGGTCGACACTGACCACGAACGACCCGCAGGGGTCCTCCGCATCGACTTCAGCTGCCTGCAGTGGCGTTCATGAACTAACGGTGGTGACGATCATCCTGGACCAGGCCAAGCCTCATAGACTCGATCGTTCAATGATGAACATCCAGGTAAACAATCATGTGCTTTATTGTCTGTTTGACAGCGGGAGCACTGAGAGCTTTATCCACCCAGAAACTGTGAAGAAGTGTGGACTCCAGATTCAACCTGCCAAACAGACAATCTCTATGGCATCAAGGTCTGTTGCGTGCTAGGGAGTTGCGTGGTAACCTTGAAGGTACAAGGCACAGTTTACGAGCGCTTCAAGCTCCTTGTGTTGCCGTATCTTTGCGCGCCAATACTCCTCGGACTAAACTTCATGGTCCACTTGAGGAGTGTAATCCTACAGTATGGTGGGCCACTCCCTTCACTGGCAGTGGGAAAACAGCAGCGGCCTCCAAATTGCCCAACGCGCCCTGCCTGCAACCTCTCGATGCTAAAGATCACCACACCCTCCTTATTTCAGAATCTGATACCAGGCTGCAAGCCCATCGTGACTAAAAGTAGGCGTTACAGCACTGAGGATCGGATCTTCATTAGATCTGAGGTTCAGCGGCTTCCTCAAAGAAGGGATCATACAACCCAGTGTTAGTCCGTGGAGAGCACAGGTTGTGGTGGTCAAGAGCGGGATCAAACCCCGGATGGTCATTGACTACAGTCAGACCATTAACCGATATACGCAGCTGGATGCGTATCCTCTCCCGCGCATATCTGATATGGTCAATCGGATTGCACAGTACCGGGTGTTCTCCACATAGACCTCAAGTCCGCCTACCACCAACTCCCCATTCGCCCAGAGGACCGACAATACAGGGCTTTTGAGGCGGATGGTCGCTTGTATCACTTTCTCAGGGTTCCCTTTGGTGTCACCAATGGGGTCTCGGTCTTCCAGCGTGCTATGGACCGAATGGTGGACCAGAACGGGCTGCGGGCTACCTTCCCGTACCTGGATAATGTCACCATCTGCGGCCATGACCAGCAGGACCATGACACAAACCTCCTGAACTTCTTACGCACTGCATCTCGCCTGAACTTGACCTACAACAGGGAGAAGTGTGTGTTCCGTACGTGCCGTTTAGCCATCCTAGGATACGTGGTGGAAAACGGGGTCATTGGCCCTGATCCAGACCGTATGCGCCCCCTTGCTGAACTTCTCTTGCCTGCTAGTGCAAAAGCACTGAGAAGATGCCTAGGCTTCTTCTCTTATTATGCGCAGTGGATTCCCAACTACGCGGACAAAGCCCGTCCGCTTATTAAGTCCACGACTTTTCCCCTAACGCCAGAGGCCCAATTGGCCTTCAAGAAATTGAAAGACGACATCGCGAAAGCTACGATGCACGCGGTAGACGAGTCCATCCCCTTTCAGGTGGAAAGCGATGCATCTGATTTCGCCCTGGCCGCCACACTTAACCAGGCGGGCAGGCCCGTCGCATTTTTTTCCCGCACCCTCCAAGGCCCCGAAATTCGGCATTCAGCGGTGGAAAAGGAGGCCCAGGCCATTGTGGAGGCCGTCAGACACTGGCGCCATTACTTGGCGGGAAAACGGTTCACCCTGATCACGGACCAGCGGTCCATGGCGTTCATGTTCAACAACACGCAGAGGGGCAAGATCAAGAATGACAAGATCTTGTGGTGGAGAATTGAACTCTCCACCTATAACTACGATATCATGTATCGTCCAGGGAAACTCAATGAGCCCTCGGATGCCCTCTCGCATGGAACATGCGCTAGTATTCAGGAGGATCGTTTGAACGCCCTCCATAATGATCTGTGCCATCCTGGGGTCACTTGGCTCTACCACTTTGTAAAAGCCCGCAACCTGCCTTACTCGGTGGAGGACGTCAGGTCGGTAACAAGGAGCTGTCGGATTTGCGCGGAATGCAAACCGCACTTTTACCGACCTGACCGGGCACATTTGGTCAAGGCCACTCGTCCCTTCGAGAGACTGAGTGTTGATTTTAAGGGCCCCCTTCCCTCAACAGATCGGACAGTGTACTTTCTAAACATCATCGATGAGTATTCCCGGTTCCCTTTTGTTGTTCCCTGCTCGGATACATCCGCTGCCACGGTGATCAAGGCATTCCGTGATCTTTTTACCCTGTTCGGGTACCCCAACTACATCCATAGCGACAAGGGCTCGTCGTTCATGAGCGATGACTTGAGGCAATTCCTGCTCTCATACGGGATTGCCTCTAGTAGGACCACGAGTTACAACCCTAGGGGTAATGGACAGGTGGAACGAGAGAATGCTACCGTCTGGAAGGCTGTCTTACTGGCGTTGAAATCCAAAGGTCTTCCAGTCTCCCGTTGGCAAGAGGTGCTCCCTGATGCGCTTCACTCTATTCGCTCCCTCCTGTGTACGGCAACCAATGCTACTCCCCACGAGAGGATGTTCTCATTCCCTCGGAAGTCTTCTTCGGGGATTTCTTTACCGTCTTGGTTGACATATTCAGGACCCGTCCTCCTGCGGCGACAGGTAAGGGCCCGCAAGTCCGACCCCTTGGTCGAACAGGCCCATCTCCTCCACGCCAACCCTCAGTATGCCTATGTGGCATACCCTGACGGGCGAGAGGACACGGTCTCGATCCGAGATCTGGCGCCAGCAGGGGACGTAGCAACCCCTGTCGCTCCCATACCCCCAGTAACAAACCCATTATCTCTCATTTCTTCCCCGGACACAGTGCGGGCAGCATCGGGACCATTGCTTAACCATTTTACTCCCATGTACAGCTTGCCTGAACCCAGAAGATGGTCGCCACCGCAGGGCGTGTCAGGATCCCCTGGACTACCGTCACCTCAGGGTCAACCGGCCTGTGAGTCCGTGGAAGAACAGCTGGACGCCGTTTTGGGGAGAACGCCACCGCAAGTGCCTACTCCGGTGTCACCGCCGGTATTGAGGAGGTCACAACGACGGTGCGGTCCCCCTGACCGTCTGAACTTATAGACTGCTGACATTTTATTATGGTTTTTGTACCCCGCTGGCCTTTGTTTTCAAAGGAGGGGTGAATGTGGTGAACCATCGTTGGTTCCCACTGGATAGTGCTGAGCCAGGGGCTGGCCAGGACTACAAGGATGTACATATGTTACTGTTGGATTGTGCTACTGTTGCTGTTGGGTTAGGGTGGGGTTGTTACACCTTTGTATGATAGTGTTGTGGCACATCCCAGTCGGGCTCCGCCTCCTGGGAGAGGTATAAGAGTCCCTGCTCTGGCCGGGACCCCTTCAGTCTGGGATAGTGTACATAAGTTCTGATAGCTTCATTAATAGTAAATAAAAGCCTTCATTTACTGAGCTTCGAGCCTCGTGTCTAAATTGATGTGCATCAAGCAGATGGTAGAATCACCCCCCAATTTTCAATCAGGCATTTTTCAGGCATTCTTGGATGCAAGATGTTGACCTCCGACATTGGACTTCACTGTGCATTTTACATCCAGAAAATTAGTGCAGTACCATCTAAATTAAGCTGCCCTCTTCCCAATGAGTTAGTAAACTGAGTTCCCTTGAGGTTAAAGTATTATTTTGAAGAACACAGAGATCCCAACATTAACTGGTTCTGGATCTGATTTGTCGTACTACTGCCATGTTCGGCTGCATATCAGATGATTTTTAAAAAAAATTCTTTGCATGTGGGTGTGGTTGATAAAGCTGCATTTTTTGCCTTGAGAAGGTGGTAATGGGATGCCTTCTTCAAGATAAATCAGCGTGAGATTGGGAATCAACTCCTTGGTGTAAGACTGGAGTCACATTTATGCCAGGCCAAGAAAGCAACGAAGTGGATATGTAATGCTTCACATTGTTGAGTACACAAGGTGCTAGAAGTAACAGTGAGTCTAACAATGCTCACAACTATTCAAGTATAAATTGGATAGCAATTCCAAGTGACTGCACTTATGGAAGTCAGAAAGTTTCTGTCTGAGTTGTTCTGCCTCTGAGAAGCTTAACTGTGCCAATAGCACACCAACAGACTCTTGTGATATAGATGGAACAGTGGGTGTATTCTGTCGTTGTGTGATAAATGCACACTTACCTTCAAGAAAATGTTCGGGCTTAATTGTCCAACCTTGTGTGAGTAAATTTTTAATGCCATAATAGATCTTAATTACTGCAAACAACCTTTTACAAGTGCGAGTTTTTAATCCTTCAGATTTTAATTACAGTTGGAGATTTTAAAAGAATTGAAAAATGTTTAACTTTGTCTCATATCTCCCTCTTTTAATCCTATCTCTCTTTCTCTCCCATTAATGTCTTTCTGTCTGTGAATATACAGTCAATTAAATATTCTATCTTATGCTTCGTGGTTCAGGCGATGTGGGTGAATTTTGCTGCCTTAGTTCTTTGTCTGAAGTACAGGATGATGTCCAGATCGGGTAATCGAACAAACGAATAGCAGGCTTTCCAGATGAGCTTTTCAGAAGGTGCTCAATTAGGGATCAGCATTCAGTATTGGTGCCCAATTAAAGCTGGTGGGTTAAGTGATGAACCGGGATCATAATTGAGCACCTGGGATTTAGAGGAGCCTTAACAATGGCTACATAGAGACTTCTGCAGTGACTCATATCCAGTTCTGAATAAACTGGAAGGAAGATAGGGAAGGTCTGTAGCCAGGTGGACCACCATCACTTAAATCAGTCTCAGTGGCCTGTATCTGTCACCACAAGCCTCTGCCTATTGCTGACCTCAAACTTGCCAATTTCCCCCATAATAGCGCTGACTGCAATGTTAGTTTCAGGTTGCAAAGATGATCTGCAATGCACTTGCCCTTGTGTGACCCGTCCATGGTTGGCAAATAGCCATTGCTTGTGCAAAATTTCACTTAACTGCCTTGTAATTGTCTTGTGGCCGCTGCCCTGTAGGTTGCCAACAAGATTCTTAATCCACCTTGAGAAAGGGGGAGGCTGGGACACACTCCCTTTTTTTGATCAATTTTCCTGTTTCCAAAACTGCAAAATCCACTTCCAAATTTTGATTGGGTAAGGAGATACTCACTGGTCCCTAATGCCCTGTAACGGAAGGGGCTGGGGGCAATGCTGAAATGGATTTTTAAGTACTGCAAATTCCAGTACAAAAACTCAGACGGCATCTGTGGAGTGAATAGTTGGTGCCTGTTGTTTGGCACTGACTGTAAAATCCAGAATTCTCCGACAGTTCACGCCCCACTGCTGCTGCCAGCAAGAACAGAGAATTTGGCAGTTAGCCAAATCTCCATTCACTGCAGCCGGACTGGAGAATCTCAGTTGCAGGCAAGGTCAGAGAATCCAGTCCATTGTTCCTTTGAACATGGACAAACCAGTCTCCAACATGCGAGGTTATTGTATGGAAAACATGCTTTTTATTGTAATGGTGAAGAAATGACACATATTAACAAGGCTTGGTTTTGTATTGGTAACGCTCAGGGGTCAGCAGCATCGGTGAAAAGAGAAACAAGAGTTAGTGGGTGGGATTTTCCAATGGGGTCATCAGGCCTTATTGGTGAATTCTTCCAGCTCTTCATGTTCTGGTCCTGGCAATGGCACACCCCTGCCGTAAGTTTCCTGGGTTGGAATCAATTGGAATTCCCATCGAAAGTGGCATGACCAGAAGATCCCGCCACCGGCCGAGAATCACACCGCAGGGAGGCCGCAGCATCTCACCAATGGACGTTTGACTTGGTTGCTGTGTCTCCCTTGGTGGGTCATGTTATGATAGGGGTGTATAATCCTCCTCAATGTTTCAGAGCAATGACATGCTGGCAACATCAAATGCTGTCTCTGTATCTGTCCACAGATGTGGCTTCACCCGGTACCCTGAGAGTACTACTATAGACTGTTGTTCATTTTAAAAATACATTATTGTTTATTTACAGACCTATGTACAGCACAGTACTCGACACAAGGAATTGTTGCTTCCCACCAGACCTGTTGCCTAATTGTGTGACCTTGCATTATGGTTACATCAGCAATTACATCAGGTGCTTCTGATGTTAACTTTTTACATCTCCCCACTGATTCGTTATCCCTGCGATGTATGCCCTCCTACAAGATGTTGCCAGACATGCTGGGCCTGATTTTACCATCGCGTTCCGCCTGTTTTCAGGTGCAAAAGCTTAGTGAAGTCGGGCGTGAGGTGAGTAGCGCGATCCGCGCCCGCCTCCGCGCCGGTTCCCCCTTTACCAAGGCTCGAAAATGGCCACGATTGGGACTGCACCCAAAACAGGCACGACAGCAATTTAAATGCATATGCATTTATCGGCACTTCCACATGAATTTGCCGATCCAGAATCGGCGCGAAGCAGGCATGTCCCGTAGAAGTCCGATTCGGGCGTTCCAGTTAGTGAGGAGGTAGGTGCCGATCTTCTGACGGCTCTCTGCTTGAGATTAGTGTGGCGGGGGGGGTGTCTGCTGCTACTCTGCCTGGGATCAGTGGGGGGAGGAGGGGGGGGTCCACTGCCACTCTGCCTGAGGTCGGTGGGGGGAAGGGGAAAGGGACCCGCCATCGGTCTGAGTGGTGGGGAGGTGGTGGGATAAGGGGGTCAGTAATGTTGACGGGGTGGAGCAGTGTCTGTGGGGGCCAGGGGGAGGCATTATCCGGCCCGGCAGTGGTGTGGCAGGGGAGCAGCATTCTATCTTTTTTTCTGCGTTTGTGCAGTTGGAGGCGCCGATCAGAACTGCAGCATTTTGGGTGCGTTAAGACCCGGCCACAGGCTTCTTCAGTACGATTCGGAAACGCTGATATTTGTGCAGGCAGAGTGCGGATGGGGGCGCCTGAGAACGGGTCTAAAAGTTGGATCCGAAACACTCCCAGTTTCAAGTCTGCCCAGCACTTCGAATCAAAATGGTAAAATAGGGACCACTGAGTTTGTCCAGCATTTTCTGTCCTTATTTCATATTTCCTGCATCTGCACTATTTTGGTTTTGAATTTACATAGTGTCTTTCCCAACCTCACGGTCTCCCAAAGCACTTTATAGCCAATGAAGTACTTTTGGACTGTAGTTCCTCTTCTGATGTAGGAAATGTGCCTAGTATTTTGTTCTTATTGTTCAACTTACATTCTCAATGCATGAGAACTTGGGACTGATGAAATGCTGAACTGCATTGAAAAATTGTGACAAAATTGTGAAAGTCATGAATATTTCTATTTGTTGTGTGTTTTCTCCGACTGGAATGGTCATAATAACAGCAGAAGCAACATTCGCTGTGCCAACAAGGGTGAGCCAAATCATCCAATCTCTGCAGTCATTAATGATTATCCAATTGCAGAAGATGCAACATGGTAAAGAAAAATAGGTTAAAATGACAGCATCAAGAGGAATGGTTGTGTATTGTGCAATTCTGTCATTTTTCTTGATGCAATTCAGTCCCAAAACAGCTACACGCTGGGAATGCAATCTGAGCACCGAGCAGGAAAGAACTAAGAGATACATTTGAAGGTTTCTTTATACACCACTCGATACTCTTACTTCTCATTACAATATATTTGACATCACCAGTTGTACCAGAACACTTACTCGGCAAATCTTTGCCACGCAAAAACTTTCACGATCAAAGTGGTTTGATTAATCTTGTGTGTGTCAATTTGCTTCTCTTGAGATTATCCCACTATTACAAGTGGGCAGCACCAATGCTGTACGACAACTGAATACATTTAAGTTACAAAGAACAAAGAACAATACAGCACAGGAACAGGCCCTTCGGCCCTCCAAGCCCGTGCCGCTCCCTGGTCCAAACTAGACCATTCTTTTGTATCCCTCCATTCCCACTCCGTTCATATGGCTGTCTAGATAAGTCTTAAATGTTCCCAGTGTGTCCACCTCCACCACCTTGCCTGGCAGCGCATTCCAGGCCCCCACCACCCTCTGTGTAAAATATGTCCTTCTGATATCTGTGTTAAACCTCCCCCGCTTCACCTTGAACCTATGACCCCTCGTGAACGTCACCACCGACCTGGGGAAAAGCTTCCCACCGTTCACCTTATCTATGCCTTTCATAATTTTATACACCTCTATTAAGTCTCCCTTCATCCTCTGTCTTTCCAGGGAGAACAACCCCAGTTTACCCAATCTCTCCTCATAACTAAGCCCCTCCATACCAGGCAACATCCTGGCAAACCTCCTCTGTACTCTCTCCAAAGCCTCCACGTCCTTCTGGTAGTGTGGCGACCAGAACTGGAAGCAGTATTCCAAATGCGGCCGAACCAATGTTCTATACATCTGCAACATCAGACCCCAACTTTTATACTCTATGCCCCATTCTATAAAGGGAAGCATGCCATATGCCTTCTTCACCACCTTCTCCACCTGTGACGTCACCTTCAAGGATCTGTGGACTTGCACATCCAGGTCCCTCTGCGTATCTACACCCTTTATTGTTCTGCCATTTATCGTATAGCTCCTCCCTATATTATTTCTACCAAAATGCATCATTTCGCATTTATCAGGATTGAACTCCATCTGCCATTTCTTTGCCCAAATTTCCAGCCTATCTATATCCTTCTGTAGCCTCTGACAATGTTCCTCACTATCTGCAAGTCTTGCCGATTTTGTGTCGTCCGCAAACTTACTGATCACCCCAGTTACACCTTCTTCCAGATCGTTTATATAAATCACATTTTTATGATTGGGAATTACATTATTATGATTGGGAATTGTTGGATTTTACTGATAATTTATGGAATTATATTCCGGATCATGATTTCTAAATGGGTTGGGGTTCAGATCTGAGGTGGGTGGATGAATAATTGTACATTGCTGGCCTCCATGCTGGTATGCTGCCATAATCCTGACTCTGAGGTGTTTTCAGTGAGGTTGGCTTGAGGATGGATTAATGACCACATCTATGCTAACAGAGTGGTGGGATGGAAAATATCATGGGCAGGATTTTCCGGCCACATGTGCCCCAAGACCGGAAATTCCCACCCGAGCTCAACGGACCTTTAAGTCTTCCATCAAATTTTCTGTCTCACCCACTACGACTCCCACAGAGGGCGAGATGGGAAATATTCGACCTGTATTTTTCAATATTTTCCCAATATTACTGTGGTATACTGTAAAACAGTCCTCTGTGTATGTGAATGGGTATGACTAATTTAATTAGATGGGAGACAATTAGACCGCACAGTTAATTACATCAAAAGGAGGTATGTATGAAAAGAAATATATTGAAGTGGAGATGAGCAAGGCTAAGGTGAAATACCAGGAAGCAGCATGAGTGGAAATTTGCATTTGGAAGATATGGGAAGTGACTTGAAATTAACTATTGCATTTCAAAAGGAAAAAATACAATTGGGAAAGATAGAAAATTGAGTTTATTTTTACACAAAAGTAGTCGCCATAAAAAAAATGAAAGATCTTACTGTTCTGGGAAAGGGAATTTCCAAAGGGATGTTAAAACAATAGATTTATGGAAGAAATGAGGACACAAATTAAAGAGAAATTGAAGGCTGTATAGTAAATGTTGTCATGGGAACAAGGTTAAAAAGGCAATATGTCTTAATGCACGGAGCATTCACGATAAGGTGGAAGAATTAACAACGCAAATAGATATAAATAGCTATGATACAGTTGCATTTACAGTGGCATGGCAGCAGGGTTACCAAGGGTAGAAACTGAAAACCCATGGGTATTCATTATTTAAGAAGGACAGTGTAAAAGGGAAAAGAGGTGGGGCAGCATTGTTACTAAAGGAAGAAATCAAAGCACTAATGAGGAAGGGTATTGCTCAGAAAATCATGATGTAAAATCTGTATGAAACACCAAGGAGCAGAAAAAAAAATGTTGGGGATTGTCAATAGGCCCCCAAACAGTAGTGGAGATGGAAGGGAAGGTGTTAAAAATAAATCAGGGATGCATGCAATAAGGGTACAAATGTAATCATGGGTGATATAATTTACACATAGATTGAACAAGCCAAACCAGCCATGGAATTGTGGACGAAGAGTTCCTGGAGTGTGTACTTGATGATTTTTTGAACCAATACATTGGGAAACCAACCAGAGAACAGGCTATTCCAGATTGGGTATTGTGCAATGAAAAAGAATGAATTAAAATTCTTCCCTTGGAGAAAAGCGACAATAATATGATAGAATTGCTCATTAATGTGGAGAGTGAAGCCGTCAAATCCCAAACTAGTGTCCTGAATTTCAGTAAAAGTAACAACGAGGGCATGGGACAACATATAAAATTGTCAGAAAAAACAGCAAGCCTGAGGATTGGGAATGTTTTAGAATTCAGAAAAAGAGGACAAAAAATGATCTCAAGGTGGAAAATAGGGAAAGAGAATAAAATTACAGGGAACATAGAAACTGACTGTAAAAAAAATTATATAAATATGTGAAGATAAAAAGATTAGTAAGGGCACATGTAGGTCCCTTAGAATCAAAAGCCAGATAAATTATAATAGGAAACAAAGAAATGGCGGAAGAATTGAACAAATACTTTGATTTGTCTTCAAAAGAGAAGGCATAAATAACTTCCCAAGAAGTATTAGGGAACCAAAGGCCTGGTGAGAGTGTGGAATTGAAGGAAATCAGTGTTAGTAACAAAATGGTGCTGGGAAAATTAACGGGGTAAAAGCTCACAGATCACCAGGGCCTGATAATCCCAGAGTATTAAAGGAAGTGGCCTTGGAAGTATTGGATGCATTCGTGGTCATTCTCCAAAATTCTGTAGACTCTGAAGCAGTTGCTACAGATTGGAGGGTGGCATATGTAACCCTACTATTTAAAAAGGGAGAGAAAGAAGGGAGAATTACAGACCAGTTAGCCTGACATCAGTAGTGGGGAAGATGCTAGTGTCAATATATAAAATATATAATAACAGAACTTTTGGAAAGCGTTAACAGGATTGACGTGATTGGACAAAGCCAGCATGGGTTCATTAAAGGTAAATCTTGCCTAACAGATTTACTGGAGTTTTTTGAGGATGTAACTAGTGGAATTGTGAGATGTGAGGAGGATGCAAGGAAGCTCCAAGGTGATTGTGTGAGTAGGTAAACATATATCAGATACAGTACAATGGGGCTAAATGTGAGGTTATGCACTTTGGTTTGAAAAACAGGAAGGAAGAGTATTAAGTGAATGCACAATAGTGTCTGAGTGTCCTTGTATACCAGTCAATGAAAGTGGTGAGATAAGGGCAGCAAGCAATTAGGAAGAAAAATTGTATGTTGGCCTTCATTGCAAGAGGATTTGAGTTCAGAAGCAGAGGTGTCTTGCTGCAGTTATACAGAGCCATAGTGAGGCCACACCTGGAGAATTGTGTTCAGTTTTGGTATCCCTACCTAAGAAAGGATACACTTGCCATAGAGAAAGCGCGGCGGAAGTTCACTCATCTGATTCTGGGATTGGCAGGACTGTCTATTGAGGAGAGATTGGTTCGACTGGGCCTGTATTCACTAGAGTTTAGAAGGATGAGGGGAGATCTGATTGAAACATAACATTCTAACAGAGCTGGACAGACTATATGCAGGGAGGATGTTTTCCCTGGTCGGGTAATCTAGAACCAGGGGACACAGTCTCAAGTTATGGAGTAGACCAATTAGGACCAAGATGAGGAAAGATTTCTTCACTCAAAGGGTAGTGAACCTGTGATATTCTTTACCAGAGAAGGCTGTGGAGGCCAAGTCACTGGATGTATTCAAGAAAGAGATCGGTTTTTTTTTAGATTTTAAGGGTAATAAGGGGTATGGGGAGAAAGTGGAAGCATGGCATTGAAATCAAGGATCAGCCATGGTCATATTGAATGGTGGAGCAGGCTCGAAAGGCCAAATGGTCTACTCCTGCTCCTGGTTTCTATGACAGGCTGAAAACAGAAATGTGAAGAAAGCAGCGTGTAGCTGTTATGGTCAAAGATTAAAACCACTCAGGTCTTTAAGTTGCAGTAACTGTGACTTCATTCAGGAACATGTTTGAGAGACATCGCCCTGCTCGTACAAACCATCAGACTGGTGCCAAGGTTGTGCAACATATATCTTTTGGTTATAGAAAAACAGGAGGTCTCACAAATACATCAATAAATCAGTTCAGAGCTTACACAGATGGCCTTCCTGCCTCACAGCAGGGATAACTCTCTACCTGCTTTAGTATTTCCTTATTGTCTTGTATTGGTCAACTTTCCCATCATGCCTGAAAGGCTCCCATAACTGACATTAAAGCTATTAATACTTAAACCGCATTCACCTACTTCTAAAACTGTGAATGTACATTTTAATATGAGTTTGAATATCAAATTATTTCCATTACCCCACTTCACAGTCACCCTCACATACCCTGTAGCAGCAGTGATGTTTGTAATAATTTGCACTGGAATTTTTACAGAGAAAATCTGTGAGAACTGTTGTCTCAAAGGAGTTTTTAGCTTTGAGTTTAACCAAGTAGAAATCTTTTGGGGAAAAAAAATTGTTGATCTTCTGTTAATAGTGTAAATGTTATCTTGTGTGTTTAAGATTTTTAAATAATTGTTTAAATTTAATATTTACAATCTCCAACACTGGTTTGAAATCTATGCTCCTGACTTCAGTGCAGACGCCTTCTCATTATAAAAGACAAATTTCAAATCGTTGTGATAGCTCGTCCCAAGTTTCCTTTTGGGGTTGCGCAGCCCAGCAATTACCACTTTCCATGTCATAATAATGGGCTCAGGGTGGAAAGTGGTGGGGCATGAGCAAGGTATCCCTCCCTCCTGAAACATAATAGCTCCTGGGCCACAGTTGTGTTGCCCTCCAGGATCACGGGCTGTGATGTGGCTTTTTAAAGCTGTGGGTTTTTTTAAAAATCAACGCGCTTGATCCTTCCCCTCATAGTCTCCATACTCAGATCAATGGCTCCTGTCTAGGCTAGTGGGACTGCCAATTACTGAGCCCCATTGGACCTCCAGCATTGGTAGCCCGCCCCATCGCTGATTGGACAATGAGAACTCTCCTTGGCCTTTTTTGGCTGCAGCATTGGAAATTGTGGGGGACATGCCTAAAGCATGATGTGCAGGGTTGGAAGCTGCAATTGGCACCCATGTACACATCACAACCCCTGATTAAATGTTTATTTCCTACATCCTGTCCTTTTTCCCTTTAAAACAAAAGCTGTGACTGCCTATGATGTGCAGTGTTATTTCCTTTATACCTGGTAAATACATATATAAAATGCAGCTTGAGGACAGATGTGTTCCACATTTGCCTGCTGGAAGGGCAAAGCTGAAGTTGAACTACATTTGAAGACACGATCAAGCGTCCGAACCGCTAACTTGTGGCAGTGAATGTCACTGTGGTTATCAATTTCCATTTCAGAGTAAAGTCTTTAGAAGGAAAATTGTACAGTATTAGACATTTTTGACTGTTCGGCGCAAACAGTGGACAGAGAATGTCCCACTTCAGCTGACACCGATAGTTGAAGAGGGATAGGAATTTGTTTATCTGCAATATAGATTCCATAGTGCAGAGGACATCATAAGCATCTGAATGCCATGCTCTGACCTGCACAATCAGGAGGAATTGCAGCCACAAGACAAATCACTGAATTTGAAGCATGCACTTGAATGCTTGTTTCCTCCTACATATTTGTGACTGCTGCAGAGTGTATATATGTGCTGTCTCTTTTGCACCAGGGGAAGTCCCGAGCTGGTTTCTTGCCATACAGCAACCGTGCTTGGTGGTGTCAATGAGTCATTCCCTTACAAGAACTGGTCTGCTCAAACAGCAGTTCAGATATGTATACCACTCAGAATTATTACATTTTTCATGCTGAATTAATGTTGCAGTAGACAGAAGTCTAACGAGCAGTAATGGGCTGTAGAAAAAGAGAAAAGAATGAGGTTACAAAATTACCGCACGGAAGAGCGGCGCCTCGAATGTCACTGGATGACCTTTTTTTGCACGATGACCCCTTACCTGGCAAATTGAAAGTTTCGATGAATCAATTCTTCTTTTGTGCTTTATATTTCCTTTCAAAATAATTCAAGGGTAATGGTGCTTGCTGTTACTTAAGAGTAAATGGTGCAGCAACTGTGGCGAGGAGCAGATGTGCTAGTAATTGTGAAGATCCAAATTTCATTGTCCTAGATGCTCATTTCTGCTGAAAATACACTTTAGTTCTGATGAAGAGCCAAAAGGGCTCAGAGCATTAACTCTGTGCTTTTTCTTCTTACAGATGCTGCCAAATTTGCTGAGTTCTTCCAGCATCCTCAGTCCCTGTTTTAGATTTCAGCATCCACCGTATGTTGATTCTTTGCTCACAAAAACAGCCTTTTAGCCTTAACATTCCCACTTTATAGGAACTTGCTGTACATGCCCATTTAACTCACCACAGATTACGTTTCATTGTTACAAGTTTTTTTTAACAGAATTAGATGTCTTAATTACTGCTAATCAATCTCTTTGGAACTAAACTTAATGATTACAAGTGTGGAGTCTCATTCCTTCAGGTTTTGATTTTTTCATAAGTTTTCGAAGTCTTACTTCTTTTCTCTTTCTCACACTGTCTTTAGTATTGAATTCTCCTTTGTTCTCAATGCTTACCTCCCAGCTCTTCAATCTCAATGGTTGTGAAGATAGCCTGTTGGCAGTCCTTTTCACTCAGTTCACTGTACTGTTGTCAGCTCAGCTGTTCGGCAACTTTGAGGGCAGTTTTTCATCTTGGAGCTGATGGATACAGAGGCATGTCTAACTAACACCAGAAAACAGCAGTATAGTAGCAAGCCCTTTTAAGGAGCAAGGTTTCGGAGGGTCATGCAATCCATTCGACCAAGCAGAATGAAGCGCATGAATCCTGGGGCTGAGCGCAGGATCTTCCAGGCAGTATGCGGCCTGGGGTTGAAGTAATCAGTAGCATCTGTATCACTCTCTGTATACAGCTATTGCTGTTAATAAATAGTTCTTTAGTTACTCCACAAGGTATTACAATCAGAAACACTGGGCCTGATTCTCCCATCGTGACATGCTCGTTTTTTGACATGTCAGGTTGGGAGATGCGCGTGTCGGCCATTTTGGGGATTCCCCACGAGCGTCTATGACCCACCTCTTTGACATGATGTCACTTTGGTATCTTCCAACCAGCAAAAAATGGCACTGCGCTGAAAACCAGCATGCCACTGATTAGCATGGCTTACCATACTTTAGCATGCCATTAGCGGGATCGACATGGCAACCTCCGCCCATGTTAACGTCTCCCACCTCTTTGGCATGATGTTACTTTGGCGTGAATCAGGGTAGGTATCTCTCAGCCTGGCGTGGCAGCCTTGAACTGGCGTGAGGAGGTAGGTGCGGCTAGCAGAGTGTGGGGGATGGTGCAGGCAGGCACTGCAGATGCTTGGTGGGCTTCCTCCTGTTGTCTTCAGGTGCTGGCCCGTAGACCAGTGATATCTGGGGTGGTGGGGGGGGTGGGGGGTCTTCTATTTTCTCAGAGCTCTCTGGGTAAAGGCCCCTGAAGGAGTCCCGCTCAGCCTTCCCCCTGAGGGCAGCACTGTAGCTCAGTGTGGGAGCGTCCTTGAAGGAGTCCTGATCAGCTTTTCCCCTGAGGGCAGCACTGTAGCTCAGTGTGGGAGGGTCCCTGAAGGAGTCCTGCTCAGCATTTCCCCTGAGGGTAGCACTGTAGCTCAGTGTGGGAGGGTCCCTGAAGGACTCCTGCTCAGCATTTCCCCTGAGGGCAGCACTGTAGTTCAGTGTGGGAGTGTCCCTGAAGGAGTCCTGCTCAGCCTTCCCCTTCAGGGCTGTGCTGTAATTCTGTGGGGGAGGGTCCCTGAAGGAGTCCTGCTCAGTCTTCCCCTTGAGGGCAGCGCCGTAGCTCAGTGTGGGAGGGTCCCTGAAGGAGTCCTGCTCATCCTTCCCCTTCAGGCCACTGTGCAGTGGCATTGTCTTGCCACGGGGTGTGGTCAGGGACTGCATTGAATGCTGGGGTTCCGGCATTGTGGAGGAGTGCACCATGTGCTGACTGAGGCCTAACCAGATGAAACAGCAGCTGCTCCAGGCCGGGGTGCAGAGGTTCAGACATGGACTGCATCGAATTTGTTGTCACTGGGCACCCACCTGGTGCTGATTTACAGTCTGTCCCTGCCCTGTGACACAGAGCAGCAACACATGCCTGTAACGGATGCTGCAGTTGCACACATAGCAATGGTTCAAGGGTGCTCATTACCCACGGCTGCACACCGACCTGCATAATCTGTACCAGCATTTGTCATGATGGGAATCTCACACCCCCTAATCAGGTCTCGCATGGCACCATGGATTGTGTGGTGTTGCCAGCTCCCACAAGTGGGGGTCCTGTCCCAAGTGAAAGATTGGGGTGGTGCTGGGTCTATGCAGCCAATTATATTAATCAGTCATTCCATGCTCTTTCCAAACCACAGACTGATCGATTTGGAGCTGGCCATTATGGTGGTGATGGAGGAGGAGGAGAAGGAGACGGCTTAGGAGGTGGCGTCCGTGGAGAGACCACCGCAGGAGCAGCCACTACCAGTCCCTCAGGAAGGAGGGCAGGGGGCTGCCGCTGAGGGCCAGGAGGTGGGCGAGCAGACTCCTGAGAGGGTGCACAGAACGCGGAGGGAAAAGGAGATACAGGCCCCAGAATTCATTCGAGGCCCTCTCAGGGAGATGTGCCATCGCCGGCTGCGGCTTTCCAAGAGCATGGTGCCACACCTTTGTGAGGTGCTCGCATACCTGGCACCTCAGGGGAGGGGTGGCCACCCGCTCCCTGTAGATGTGACGGTGACGGCTGCCCTGAATTTTTATGCATCTGGATCATTTCAGACGCCCAGTGGCGACCTCATTGGGATCTCCCAGGCCTCCGTGTACAGATATGTGCAGTAGGTCACAGATGCCCTATATGCCCGGACAGGGCAGTACATGAACTTTGATGTGGGCAGTGCACAGCAGGAGGCCCAGGCTCTAGGCTTCGCTTCCATTGCCAGGATTCCCAATGTCCAGGGAGCAGTGGACTGGACACACATCGCAGCACCGCAGCAATTTGTCAACAGGACAGGGTTCCACTCCCTCAATGTGCAGATCGTATGTGACCATCTCATGTGGATCATGCAGGTCGATGCACGCCATCGAGGGAGTGTCCATGACAGCTTTGTGCTCCAGCAGTCGGACATCCCTGGGCTCTTTGAAGAGCAGCCCAGGCTCCCGGGATGCCTACTGGGTGACAAAGGTTACCCACTTAGGTCATAGCTGATGACACGTGTGCGGCGGCCCAAGACCGGGGCGGAGACCCGCCAGAACGAGGTCCTTGCAGCTTCGCAGTCCATCGGAGCGCAGTGCACCAGTCTGCTTAAAATGCGGTTCCGCTGCTTGGACCACTCTGGGGGGGCCTTCCAGTATGACCCTGTGCATGCTTCACACATCATCATCGTTTGCTGCGCTCTGCACAACATTGCCCAGCAGCGGGGAGACCAGCTGAAGCAGGAGGAGGAGGAGGAGGAGGGCGAGGGGGTGAGGTAGACGTCCTGCCATTCGAGGAGCCAAAGGAAAGAGGGCGTGCGGTGAATGGCAGGGAAGGGCAGCTAGGGCCGTCTTAATTGCAGCCCGCTTCACCTTGCTGGTGCTGTGCAGTGAGGGGGCTGCAACCACCACACATCCACCACACCCCAGGAGCAAGTGCAGTTGCCATTCTCCCTCCAAACTGACCTGGGCCGTCAAAGAACCACATCACCCTTCCCCAGCCCCTCTCATCTCACCACCCAAACCTGTTAATGTGCCTGGGCTGGCAATGGTTGCAAGTCTTGATTGAAGGCTGGAGGCCGATGATGACTTGCTGTTGTGCACATTGGGATCCTGATGAATAATCTCTGACTACTGGTGACCTTCACCCGTGTCCTCTTAGTGAAATACAACTTTCTAACTTTGTGCGGCCTACTGCTTCTTCTAGGTGCTACCCCAGAATACACATCAGAGGTGGAGGTGTCCAGCTTTGATGCTCGCCCCGTTTCCTGTGATGCCTTTGGTGGACGTCCCCTGGGTGGCCGGGACCTGGAGGACCCTGGCTGACTTGCAGATGGCACTGTTTCAGTGTCAATCTCTTCATCTAGCTGGCCCTGAAATGCCCCATTGTGAGGACAGGGGGAATTAGAAGATCCCAGGACATTCAGGATCTCCTTGGTGGAAGACCCTGGCAGGAGGTCAAGCGCTTGATCTTTCCTTGAGGTGCCTAGAAGCCCCGGGGATACTCCACAGGACGCCAGGGTAGCTGGACTAAGCTCCAAAAGCTCTGCCAGTCCTGGAGGCCCAAATGCGTCTGCCCCATGGTCTGTGATCCCTCAGCCCTGGCCCTCTGAGACTGGGCCAAGCTCTGGAGCCTCTCCACTATAGCATTCTATATGTGAGCCAGGCTCTGGAGCCCCTCAGCAGTCGCCCTCTGAGCCTGGGCTAAGTTGTCGAGGCTCACAGCCATGGCCTGCTGTGTCTCCAGAATGCCAGCGAGAGTCCCAGCCATGATCAGCAGTGTCTCCTACATGCCCCCGGCATCCATGGCCATGGAACGATGTGCCTCCTGGATGCCGGAAACACACTTGCCCATGGCCCACTGTGTCTCCAGGATGGCCTGGATCCTGTCACCCATGAGGACAGACCCCTGAACCAGACTTTCCACTGCGGTCACAGTGTTGGCCTGGTGTCAGCATCACCTCTTGCAATAGCACACTGTTGGATTCCCCGAAACATCCTTGCAGTTGCAGCAAGGTTGCTGACAGCCCTTCCACAACTCCCCAGGTTTACTGATGCATCTTCACCAGCCTTGGGATGAACACACCCTGAGGCCCGGCATTTGGCTTGGGGACAGCTGAATCCTCGCCTCCGGCAGAACTCGGTGTGCCTGAGCCCTCGGATGTGCCCGCCTCCACCCGCTGTGCATCAGTGTCTATGTTGTGCTCATCAGTTAGTGACCCAGAAGCCTCAACAGTGAAGCTACTCACCGTGGTGATAGTCTCTGTGTTGGTGAGTTGTGTGGTAGATGTCGGTGCCACTTCAGTGGTGCTGCCCTCGCGGGATTCTTCAAAGCCTTCCTCTGAGGTGTCGTCCAGGGGATCGTGGGGAGTTTGCTCCAGAGCAGCAAGGGGGGGATATCAACAGCGGAAGGACTGTGTTCCTCTGGGTCCAGAGCTGCAATAAAGAACACACATTAGGGGTAGGGAGGTAAGATGTTCTACGCAACATCGTACTTACTTCGAGGAGGACCTAGGTTGAGGGCTACGCAAATGCCCATTTGCATGCTGGACACCTACTTGGCTGTCCGTCAGCATTCTGGATGACCCATCACCTGCTGCCAGCTCCTTGACACGCTGTTCAAGGCTGGTCAGCTGCTGCAGGTCAGGCACACCACCACCAGTCTGTGCAGTTTCTCGCTGGTTATGCATGCTTTTTTCCTGTGGGGACATAAGGTGGATAGCAAGCATTAATATATTGAAGTGCATGGTGTGCAATGCGTGTCTGTGTCTTGGATGTGGTGCTGGCAGTTTCGGGGAAAGGGTCACCACTGAAGGGTGCTCATTGAGGGGTGAGGGGAAAGGGTTAGATTCTGTCCCTGGGGGAAGGGGGCCTTGCTGCATGTCCTTCAAGTTTCTAAGTATGGTTTGAGATCCATGCCAAGCATGTGCGGGGTTCCAAGTGGGATGCTCACTCACCCTTGCTGCTTGAAGAAGGTCATACATTTTTTTCTGACACTGCCGGCCAGAGCGCGGTGTCAGGCTCCTGGCATTCACCGCTTCTGCCACCTCCTCCCACAATGCCATGGTGGAGGTACCCCTTGGGCAAGGGCCCTGGCCGGGGAAGATCCGCTGATGCCTCTCCTCCACAGCATCTAGCAGGCGGTCCTGGCCGACCTCAGCGAATCTTGGGGCTGGTTTCCTGGAATGCGGCTTAATGGCGTGACTGGCTGTGTGTCCATTCCTGCAGCTTATATACAGCTCTGGCTTACTCGGGGAGTGCAGGTGCAGTGAGTGTGACCAGTCAAGGGCCAGTTGGCAATAAATGCTTGTGAGAAATTTTGAAGGCTGCTTTCAATTGAGTGTCATGCTTCCCTCGGAGTGCTGATTGGCTGCCATTCAATAAGCTGCTATGTCCAGGGGAAGGCGGGGGTGCTATATTCAGGGCTCCCATTCGCAAGCTGGGGGTGTGCATGACAACACAGCGTAAGTTCTCTGCAGGGCAGCGGTGAGGTCAGTATGTTCAAGGGATGGAGGGATGGGGCACCTGCGTTATACGTGATCCGTGGGGGCATGAGGTGAGCGGTCAGCCATGTCTGTGTGGGGAGGGAGGGTGGCCAGCAATGTCTGCATGCGGGGGCAGTGATGTCTATGGGGGGAGGGGAGGGGCCAGCGATGCTGTGTGGGGAGGGGGCAGTGATATATGTGAGGAGAGGCAGCAATGTCTTTTTGGGAGGGGCCAGCAATGGCTGTGTGGGGGGGCAGTGATGTCTATGGGGGAGGAGCCAGCAATGATTGTGTTGGGGGGCAGCAATGTCTGTGTTGGGGGAGGGGGTGCAGCGATGTCTGTATTAGCATACAGTGAAAAGTATTGTTTCTTGCGTGCTATACAGACACTGCATACCGTTCATAGAGAAGGAAAGGAGAGAGTGCAGAATGTAGTGTTACAGTCATAGCTAGTTTGCAGAGAAAGATCAACTTAATGCAAGGCAGGTCCATTCAAAAGTCTGATGGCAGCAGGGAGGAAGCTGTTCTTCAGTCGTCTGGTACGTGACCTCAGACTTTTGTATCTTTTTTCCCGACAGAAGAAGGTGGAAGAGAGAATGTCCGGGGTGCGTGGGGTCCTTAATTATGCTGGCTGCTTTTTTCCCATTCAAAGATGATTCCTACGATGTGTGGAGGAAACTATGGGCATGGGCCTGGCATTCAGATGAGATTTAAGTGAATGTTCATTACCACTATGTACATGCATACTCCTGTAGGAGACCAAGTCCTCAAGTAGACTATTGATTAATCTAACACAAAATGTTGGACTGCCGTCCAACATTTTAATTCCTTAGCTCTAGTTGTCTAGATACTGTCATTTGGCATATTGCTCATTACTGCATCATTGAAGTGTGGAGAGCATCAGTGGGATTTTTTATACCGTGCCATCTCTCAGCATCACTCAGTTATGATTTGGTTAACGGCCAAGTGCAGGCTTCCGATCATATTGGTGAAAATTGCAGCTTTCTGGGTGATATTTCTGGTGGTTTCTTTACTCTTTTGATTTCATTTTTTTTTTCTTGAATCATTGCAATTACCACGTCACTTGTGTTTGATCTTTGGTTCCCAATGTCCATGAGGGGGCAATTTCACTTACTCAGCTCTCTAGGTCTCAACTCATGGCATGTTCAAAGAACATATAAAAATACCGTTTCAGTTTCTACAGTGACGGCTTTATCCTCAGTTTTTCTGTAAAGATGCCTGTGTTTCAGCAAAGACAGAATAAAACTGCAAGAGACTTGGGTTTTGCCAAACAATCAACTGTATTCATTAGCTTTTTTTAAAACAAGTATTAGTAAAATTGAAACATGTTTCTCATATTTCTTAAACATCCCGAGCTGCTCATGTTGCTGGAGTGAGGCAACTTCAAGCAAGCTGTTCCCAGCATACCCTCTAATTCTATCTTTTACTCTTGTTTTATGCTTTTGAAACTTAACTCTAACTCTCTTAAACTCTCTAATAATGTTCCTAGCTACGACTAAAGCACTATATTCTGCATCCTCTCCTTTCCTTCTTCCCTATGTACTCTATGAACTGTGTGCTTTATCTGTACAGCGCACAAGAAACACGGGGTGAGATTCTCCAGCCTCCCAGCTGCGTGTTTCCCGCCAGCGGGAGGTGGCACATTGTTTGCTAGCGGCGGGATTCTCTGGTCCTGCCACTGTCAATGGGAATTCTCATTCATGTCACCCCCACGCTAGCGGGAAACCAACGGGTGCGGGTGCGCTGCTGGCAGGAACCTAGCATCCCGCTGGCATGAATGGTTGGAGAATTCCAGCCAATACTTTTCACAGTATCCCAATATACGTGATAATAAAAAATCAAATCAAAAGATAAATAATTTCTAAGTATTGTGCGAAATTACAATTTCAAATTGTTTTCTTTACAGTTCTTTACAGTTTATATATAAATGACTTGGATGAAGGGATAGAGTATATGGTTGCTAACTTTGCTGACACCACAAAGATAAATAGGAAAGTAAATTGTGAAGCGGACGTAAGGAGGTGACAAAGGGACATTGATCGGTTAAGTGAGTGGGCAAAAAGTTGGCAATTGGAGTATAAGATGGGCAAAAGTGAAATTGTCCATTTTAGCAGGAAGAATAAAAAATAAGCTGATTATCTTAATAGTGAGAGATTGCAGAGCTCTGAGGTGCAGAAGGATCTAGGTGTATACTAACATTTTGTGAATCACAAAAATGTGCAGGTACAGCAAGTAATTAAGAAAGCAAATGGAATGTTAGAATTTATAGTGAGGTGAATTGATTCTAAAAGTAGGGAGGTTATGCTTCAGTTTTACAGAGCATTAGTGAGACCACATCTGGGGTATTGTGTACAGCATTGGTTTCCTTATTTAAGGAAAGATGTAAATGTATTAGAAGCAGTTCAGAGAAAGTTGACTATACTAATACCAGGAATGGGTGGGTTGCCTTATGAGGAAAAGTTGCAGAGGTAATGTTTGTGAAGAGTAAGAGGCAACTTAATCAAAACCTTTAAGATTTTGAGGGGTATTGACAGGGTGGAAGGATTCAGGATGATTCCTCTTGTCAGAAAATCTAGAACTAGGGGGTCACTGTTTTAAAATAAGAGGTCACTCATTTAAGGTCGGGATGAGGAGAATTTTTTTCCACTCAGAGTATTGTGAGTCTCTACAATTCTCTACCTCAAAAGGCAATGGAAGTAGGGTCTTTGAATATTTTTAAGGCAGAGCTGGATAGATTCTTGATTAACAAAGGGTGAAAAGTTATCAAGGTAAACAGGAATGAGGAGTTGAAGGTTCAATCAGGTCAATCGTGATCTTATTGAATGGCAGAGCAGGCTTGAGGAGCTGAGTGGCCTACGTCTGTTTCTAATTTATAGGATAAAATGATTGTATCTGACTGAGTATCTCTTTTTCAAGGCAATAGATTGTTTATTGATGTTAAACAAAATTACATTAATTACTATTTCCAGAAAATGATTAGGACCAATCACATTTAAATTATATTTATTTGAAAGAGCTACCAGTTAAACAGATGTTCAACAAATCCCCAATGCTTGTTTATGGAATGTACAGTTTGTTCCTCCCCTTGGAAGTCAAGCACAATCGCCAATAACTTAGGCAAAGCAAGCTTTCACTCCCTTATTCTATTTACAAGAGCCTCAAGGGCATGACCATTCAAACAGAATATTGTTCTGCTCATTTTATACGCTCTCTCACATGTAATTTTTTGACTGCTAAAGTTGTCTCTCATCGCATTTAAGAGCTTTGTTAACTTGGTGACAGATGATGCAGTAACATTTTCTCACTGACTGGCTGATTCACTGAGCAATTCACATGATGTGCCTGCAAGGCCTTTAAAATGGAATCCAGGACTTCAATGGTAGGGACCACTCTTTGACAATCAAAAGTTATCTACCTGGCATTCCATTTTGTGTTGCCAGTTGACCGGAACAATGCTACATGTAGATAGATACCTGTTGAAAATCCTGGCAAAGTTTACGATCTCAATATTAACTTTGACTTGATTTATTATTGTCACATGTATTAACATACAGTGAAAAGTATTGTTTTCTTGTGCACTATACAGACAAAGCATACCGTTCACAGAGAAGGGAACGAGAGAGCGCAGAATGTAGTGTTACAGTCATAGCTAGGATGGAGAGAAAGATCAACTTAATGCAAGGTAAGTCCATTCAAAAATCTGACAGCAGCAGGGAAGAAGCTGTTCTTGAGTTGGATGACATGTGGCCTCAGACTTTTGTATCTTTTTCCCGACGGGAGAAAGTGGAAGAGAGAATGTCCGGGCTGCATGGGATCCTTAATTAAAGCTGGCCAAGGCAGCGGGAAGTGTAGACAGAGTCAATGGATGGGAGGCTCGTTTGCGTGATGGATTGGGCTACATTCACGACCTTTTGTAGTTCCTTGCAGTCTTGTGCAGAGCAGGAGCCATCCCAAGCTGTGATACAAACGGAAAGAATACTTTCTATGGTGCATCTGTAAAAGTTGGTGAGAGTCGTAGCTGACATGCCAAATTTCCTTCGTCTTCTGAGAAAGTAGAGGCATTGGTGAGCTTTCTTAACTATAGTGTCAGCATGGGGGGACCAGGACAGGTTGTTGGTGATCTGGACATCTAAAAACTTGAAGCTCTCGACCCTTTCTACGTCATTCCCATTGATGTAGACGGGCATGTTCTCCTTTACACTTCCTGAAGTCGATGACAATCTCCTTTTTGTTGACATTGAAGGAGAGATTGTTGTTGCCGCACCAATTCACCAGATTTTCTATCTCATTCCTGTCCTTTGTCTCATCATTGTTTGAGACCCGACGTACTACGGTGGTGTCATCAGCAAACTTGAAAATCGAATTGGAGGGGAATTTGGTCACACAGTCATAGGTATATAAAGAGCATAGTAGGGGACTGAGAACACAGCCTTGTGGGACATCGGTGTTGAGGATGATTGTGGAGGACGTGTTGTTGCCTATCCTTATTGACTGTGGTCTGTGAGTTAGGAAGTTTAGGATCCAGTTGCAGAGGGAGGTGCCGAGGCCCAGCTCACGGAGTTTGGAGATGAGTTTTGGGGAATAATAGTGTTGAAGGCTGAGCTGTAGTCAATAAATAGGAGTCTGATATAGGTGTCCTTGTTATCTAGGTGTTCCAGGGTTGAGTGCAGGGCCAGTTGAAGTATTATAATGAAATGGCGTCTGCTGTGGGCCTGTTGCGGTGGTAGGCAAACTGTAGTGGATCCAGGTTGTCTGGGAGGCTGGAATTGATTCGGTGCCATGACTAACCTTTTGAAGCACTTCATAATAATGGACGTCAGAGCCACTGGCGATAGTCATTAAGGCACGCTGCTTGGTTTTTCTTCGGAACCGGGATGATGGTCGTCTTCTTGAAGCAGATAGAGACCTCAGACTATTGTAAAGAGAGGTTTAAGATGTCTGTGAATACCTCCGCCAGCTGATCCGCGCAGGATCTGAGTGCATGTCCGGGTACTTCATCTGGGCCAGTTGCTTTCCGTGGGTTGACCTTCAAGAAAGCTGCTCTGACCTCTGGAATGGTGACCTCAGATATAGGTTAATTCAGGGCTTCCAGGGTGGAGGACGTGCTCTTGCTGACCTCTTGCTCAAAATGGGCTTAGAATGCATTAAGCTCATCAGGGAGGGGTGCGTTGGAGCTGGTGATTTTACATGCCTTCATCTTGTAGCCGTTTATGTCTTGCAGACCTTGCCATAGTCGGCGGGGGTCGGTGTGGCTAGCCTGGGAGTCTAGCTTGGTCCGGTATTGTCTTTTGGCATCTTTGATGGATTTCCTTAGATTGTATTTAGCTTTCTTGTATAGGTCAGTGTCGCCTGACTTGAACGCCTCAGACCTGGACTTCAGCAAGCAGTGGATATCCCTGTTCATCCATGGTTTCCGGTTGGGGAACACACAGATTTGCTTCTTTGGCACACAATCTTCCACACGCTTACTAATGAAGTCAGTTACTGTAATGGCATACTGTTATTGTAGTGGCGTACTCGTTCAGGCTTTTAAAAAATATTGACCAGTCCACTGACTCCAAGCAGCCCCGTAGGAGATCATCTGATTCCTCAGACCAACATTACACGACTCTCTATGATGGATTCTCCCGCTTCAGTTTTTGCTTGTAAGTTGGGAGCAGGAGCACAGCCTTGTGGTCTGATTTGCCAAAGTGTGGGCGGGCGATAGGGCGGTAGGCATGTTTGATATCTGTGTAGCAGTGGTCTAGGATGTTGGGCCTCTGGTGGAGGAAGAGACGTGTTGGTGGTAACTTGATAGTACGCTCTTGAGTTTGGCCTGATTGAAGTCCCCGGCCACGATGTACAAGGCCTCGGGATGTTTCATCTCAGCTTTGTTGGATGAAGCTAGAATCAGTTACTCAGTGATCTTAATGCACTCAGTTCATCAGGCCCTTGGAATGTCATTTTGTCAGATTACACGTAATTCAATACAATGTTAAATGTGACGCCAGTTGAAGTATTATAATGAAAAATATATGTAATTTAAGTGTCACAGACTGGAGGCGCAATCTTACCTGCCAGTCACACTATGCTCCTACAGTAGCGAGGTTGGAGAATTCGGCGGTCAACCAAATCTCCATTCACTGCAGCAGGATGGGAAAATCCTGCCGGCGTGAACGGTGATAAGATTTTGGTCAGGATGTTTGTGTTTTCTTGCTGCCTATGATCAGCCTGTTTTGGGTGTAAGGAGGTGTATCTTTTCTTATCCTTAGAATATGGATCTCAATGAAATAATTCAGCAGCAAGTTTTTGTGTGTTTGAAAATGAAGAAAGCTGCTTATTCTCACACTCTTACCCCAAATTAAATGCAACATCTCACACACCCACCTCGCCCATGCAGTCACAAACACAAACGTTAGTTACAGGTAAAGCACTTGTTTATAAATGTCTGGTTTACGATTTCTGGTCGCCCATATGGCACACCAGTCGTCTTTTGATAGATTCATTGATTTAAAGTTGAAGTGACGGTCTTATACAGCAAAGATTCACAGCAGGTTGTGAGCTGTCTTGTAGTCAAATTTATAGGAAGTTGGTTGGCACGGTGACACAGTGGTTAGCACTGCTGCCTGGCAGCACCAGGGACCCAAGTTCAATGCCTGGCTTGGGTCACTGTCTGTGTGGAGTTTGCATATTCTCCCTCTGTCTGCGTGGATTTCCTCTGGGTGCTCTGGTTTCCTCCCACAGTCCAAAGATGTGCTGGTTAGGTGGATTGGCCATGCTAAATTTTCCCTCAGTGTACCCAAACAGGTGCCGGAATGTGGCAACTAGGGGATTTTCACTGTAACTTCATTGCAGTGTTGATGTAAGCCTACTTGTGACTAATCAATAAACTTTAAGAATTTTATCTTTTAAAAAAACAGAAGAGGTTAAGTACCTATGTGGCTTGATGTCTCACAGCTGGTATTGAGTGTGGTTTTCAGACTGGCTGAGCTGATGAATGTGGTGGATCCATCTACAAACAGCAGTTAATTGACTTTTAAGAGCAGACAACAACATGGCTCCCTCACTAGGTGACTTTTGATCAACTTAAGTCATTTTCCAAATAGGGGTTGCTGCTCACATTGACTCCACATGTGTTGTGTTTTAAGGTCTACCCAGTCTAATTTAGGTGAGGAAAGCCATCATGATATAAGGGGAGGTGACAGGAATCTTTCACTTCCAACTGCTACCAATTGAATTTGATATCAGTTGGATTAGCTACAGCAAGAGGTGTGACCAATGACTTCAGTATTGTGTGGAAGTCTAAAAGCATCAGAACGATGCTGAAAAAAATGATGAGTATAATCACAAGTGTGGAACATGGACACAATATGGATATGAGCGTTGGACTCTGAAGCAGATGAGGGGAGGCAGCTAGTAGCGTAGCTGGCTGGGAGACATCACCAGTGGCCATTTTGCAGGATTCACACTGGGCAACACAGCATCCGAGCATCTCCCAAGGTAAGTTTCTTTGCTTCATCAGCTTGACACAGAATTGATTCTGTTAATTTGAATGATATTTCCATATGAGTAGTGAGCCCAGGATGGAATTCTCCGGGCCCACTAACATTTTCCCGCCCCCCCCCCACCACACAACCCTGGAAGGGAGTGGTTCCCTCCAGTGGCATTTCTGACTGCTCCCCATTAGCAGGGAGCAGACATCCACCCTGCTGTAGGGAACAAAGGCCATTGAGGCCCCCCTGGGAACTCAGGGGTAAGGGGGTGCCCCTTGAGCAGTGCCAGCCTGGCAGTGCCAACCTGGCACCTTGGCACTGCCCACCGGGCACCAGGCAATGCCAAGGGAATGGGCTAGGAGGTGGGACTACTAGGAGGTGAGGCCTATTGGGGGGACCCACTGCGACTCTGCAATCAGAATCAGTGGGGGAGGAAGGGAATGAGGGAGATTGGGGCTGGCCATTGGAGTGTGGAGTGTGATCAGGGTTGCTGGAGGGGGTTGCGGCTGATTATCGAGGAAACTGGGGGGTCGTGGTGATCAGAGCTGACCAGGTGTTGGGGAGACACGGGGCTGGTCATCGGGATGGGGTGGTCAGGACTGATCGGGGCTGGCCGGGGGACAGGGGTTGGAGAGGACATTGGCATTGGGGTTGGTCATCAGGTTGGGGAGGGAGGGTGATACTGTCGGGGGCGGGGGGTGGGTCGGGGAGATCAGGGATGGGCGGGGTGTGACATAGGGTCTTGCTCATTGAGATTGGGGAGGGGAGTCGGGAGTGTCGGTGGAGGGGGGTGGTGGGGTGGGGAGATCGGGGCTGACCATGGGGTGAGGGGAACAATGGGGTGAGGGGGACATAGGGGCTCTGGCCAGGGGAGGTCCAGGAGGCCAGCAATCAGTGGGTGGGGGGTCAGAAGGGCAGCGATGAGGGGTTGGAGGGCTGGCCAGTGGACAGGAAGGCCAGCGATCGGGAGGTCAGCAATTAGGGGTGGAGGTGGGGCACTGCGCATGCACCAATCTCCGCTCTGAAAGATCGGCACATGCACAGTGGCCCGTTCAGTGCTATGCTGTGGGCCTCTTGGCTGGGAATAGGCCCCACCCTCTACTTGCTGGACGGAATCACGCTGAGGCACTCTCAATGCTCACAGTGTCAGAAATACGCTCTGGTAAATATGCTCTAAAAACCAATGGGATTTACTCCCATTTCCCATATGTTGGGAACGTGGAATTGTTGTGGGAGACGCTGTGCCATTATAACCATGATGTAAGCTCAATCTTGTAAGTTTAATATTTTTCAGTATCTTACTGCTTTGTTTCACTTGTAAATTAATTCATCAGAACATGATAACCTATCTCTGGTATTGAACACTTTTCCGAGTTGACAGGGGAATTTGATAAAGGCCTAAGTGATGTCTGATGGATTCTATCCTAGCTAAGATGTTAATTCTGTGCCAAGTATAAGGCAGCACCTTTAATTTGATCGGAGATCCACGCTAACTGCCTTGCTGCCGCGAGCACAAGTTAAAGGTATTAGGAGAAAGCCCTAAACCACAACAATTGATGGCTTGCTAACCAAATGGGCTGTTTAAAGATTAAGTTAAAGTAAATTAACTGAAGTAAAAAACAGTTACAGTGAAGGTAATTCAACATTGACAGAGTGAAATTAAAGCGGCATTGAAGCTGAAATGTGTGGATTGCCAATAAAAGGGAAAAGAATGGCACAGGTACAAATTGTCTTTGTACAGAGGTGAGGAGGAGGTGGGAGAAGATGATCCATGGCACAACATTCTTAAAAAATTCATTGATGGGATGTGGGCATCGCTGGCTAGGCCAGCACTTATTGCCCATCCCTAGATGCCCTTGAGAAAGTGATGGTGAACTGCCTTCTTGAACTGCTGCAACCCCTGAGGTGTAGGTAGACCCAAAGTATTGTTAGGGAGGGAGTTCCAGGATTTTCATCCAGTGAAGGAACGCTGATATATTTCCAAGTCAGGATCGTGAGTGACTTGGAGGGGAACCTCCAGGTGGTGGTGTTCCCAGGTATCTGCAGGTGTCTGCGTGGGTTTCCTCCGGGTGCTTTGGTTTCCTCTCACAGCCCAAAGATGTGCATGTTAGGTTGATTGGCCATGCTAAATTGCCCATTAGTGCCAGGGAGATTAGCAGGGTAAATATATGAGGATACAGGGATATGGCCTGGGTGGAACTGTTGTCGGTGCAGGCTCGATGGGCCCAATGGCTCTTTCTGCAATGTAGGGATTCTGTGATTCTGTAATTAACTACCCCCACACAGGACTTTCCCATCCCAGGGGACCAGCTCCCACTATGGGACAACCCACCCAACAGGACTCTTACCCCTCGCCCCCGCCGACGCAGGAACTCGGCTGCCCCCCCCCCCTTTTCAAGGCCTGACTCCTGACCTCCTCACCGCTGCCATTGCCAGGCCTGGCTGCTAACCTCCTCCCCACCACCCCCTCCCCCCCACCAAAGGCCTAACTCCTGAGCTCACCCACCTTGTCCGACCGCTGACCTCCTCTCCTCCACCTTCACAGTCAGGCCCAACAGCCAAGCTCCCCTGTCCTCTATCTACCTCTTACCCTGGCCCCAAGACAGGTCTGACTGTCAACTCCACTTCCTCCGCCAAACCACACTATATAAAACCATATACTAGTTACTAGGTACAGTGGGACAGTGGTCAGTTGCTTGGTATAAGAAATATATTTTATTTTTAAGAATGCGTGCCAAAAAGTTTAATTTTAAGAACCTACGCAAAGGCTTCCAAATGGGTGCAATGATTGGAAAGTCACCAGTTTAATTGAACAGGGAGACCTTCATTGGTTCTAGTTGTAATTCTCACTTGAACTTAAAGTTAATTTATTAGTATCAAAAGTAAGTTTACATTAACACTACAAACTGTCAAAATACCCTAGTTTTTGATTTGATTTGATTTGATTTGATTTATTATTGTCACATGGATTAACATACAGTGAAAAGTATTGTTTCTTGCGCGCTTTACAGACAAAACATACCGTCCATAGAGAAGGAAATGAGAGAGTGCAGAATGTAGTGTTACAGTCATAGCTGAGAAACATCAACTTAATGCAAGGTAAGTCCATTCAAAGATCTGACAGCAACAGGGAAAAAGCTGTTCTTGAGTCGGTTGATATGTGACCTCAGACTTTTGTATCTTTTTCCCGAAGGAAGAAGGTGGAAGAGAGAATGTCCGGGGTGCGTGGGGTCCTTCATTGTGCTGGCTGCTTTGCCGAGGCAGCGGGAAGTGTAGACAGAGTCAGTGGATGGAAGGCTGGTTTGCTTCTTGGATTGGGTTACATTTACGAACTTTTATAGTTCCTTGCGGTCTTGGGCAGAGCAGGAGTCTTACCTAGATGTGATACAACCAGAAATAATGCTTTCTATGGTGCATCTGTAAAAGTTGGTGAGAGTCGTAACTGATATGCCAAATTTCCTTAGTCTTCTCAGAAAGTAGAGGCGTCACCACACTACAGTGCCTGTTCGGGTACACTGAGGGAGAATTCAGCATGGCCAATCCACCAAACCAGCGTGAATTACGGACTGTAGGAAGAAACCGGAGCACCTGGAGGAAACCCATGCAGACACAGGGAGAACGTGCAGTCTCTACATGGACAGTGACCCAAGCTGGGAAGCGAACCCGGGTCCCTGGCGCTGAGCGGCAGTAGTGCTAACCACTGTGCCATCATGCCGCACCATCGCTTGAGTGTTTTGCACCTGTTTCAAGTGAAATGTGCTGGAACCAATGCAACTTTGTGGAATCCTCTCCCCCATATGTCAGTTGACTTTAACCAGACGGAACAGGCCCTTGTGCAGCGAAAGAAAAAATACAACAAACTTTGCTGAGAGGTTAATGGCATCCACTTTAGGAACAAAGGCCACTTATTTCACAGAAATATTGCTTTCCTTTCACAAATACCACTTCTAAACTGAATCCCTCAGTGATTAAATGCTTCAGGATGTCCAATTTTAATTGCATTCACCTTTCTCAGTTTAACAAGGTTACTTAATGTTTTCATAGCAAATTCACAAACCTATTTCTGATAACATAAACATGTGTCGGAAACTAGTAATTTCCACTTGTGGGAGACAATTCTTCTGCAGTAATTGCACTACTGTCGGAAACATTACTGACATCTCAAAAATTGCGCCCACGGATACTATTGTCAGAAAGAAAACCATCTCAAGTGGCTAATCACTTCAATAAAGGAAATGCTGTGACGACTCGATGGAAGAAATGATGGGACTGTGGCAGACAGGAAATTAATATTGCACCAAGTGACAGATTGTTACCCAAATCAACAGTATTTGTCAAGTATTAAGAGTCAAGATTGGAATAGCCAGTTATTCTTTAAAAAATGACAGCATAATGGGTTACAGTTATTCAACTGAATCCTGGAGAAGCTCTGGAAATTCTGAATGGCACAGAAAATGTCAAACTGCCGTGGCAAATCAGGGTGTCAATGAATGATCCATGTGTGTAGAAAAGTCAAGTATTTTGGATTGCTCTAATAGAAATTCCTTGTGAGAAAATAAATGGAAACTGGGATATTTCTTTGCAAATCTGTGCAAGTATCACAATGTCTTGTAAAGAAGTAAAATTAAAATGCCGACAGCCTATGCAGGAGGGGAAAATAAGTTAATGAAATAGATCCTACCAGAAAACCCATGGTGAAGTGAAATCACCTTCCCAAAGTTGGTGACACCATGGCAGGCAGATTATCACCTTTTAAGAGCCTAGCATTCCAAATGGTGGAGTATTTGTTTCTCTGACCCTCTGTGGTCAACCTCATGGAATAATACCGTCATCATCCAATAACACCCACCATTCTAGTGCCAGCTATTGTAAGAACTATCCAATTATTGATATTCATCCAGTCTTTTCTGCACAGAGCTGCAAATATTTCTTATTAAATTACTTAACCAATTTTTCACCAATGCCTCCAGTTGATTGTAACTCGTTGAATATGATTGTCCCCTCATGTTGTCACTAGGTTTTTTGCCAGTTTTAGAGTAATAGATTCATAAAGGTTTACAGCATGGAAACAGGCCCTTCGGCCTAACTTGTCCATGCCGCCTTTTTTTTTAAACCCCTAAGATAATCCCAATTGCCCGCATTTGGCCCATATCCCTCTATACCCATCCTACCCATTTAACTGTCTAAGTGCTTTTTAAAAGACAAAATTGTACCCGCCTCTACTACTACCTCTGGCAGCTTGTTCCAGACACTCACCACCCTGTGTGTGAAAAAACTGCCCCTCTGGACACTTTTGTATCTCTCCCCTCTCACCTTAAACCTATGCCCTCTAGTTTTAGACTCCCCTACCTTTGGGAAAAGATATTGACTATCTCGCTGATCTGTACCCCTCATTATTTTATAGACCTTTATAAGATCACTCCTCAGCCTTCTACGCTCCAGAGAAAAAAGTCCCAGTCTATCCAGCCTCTCCTTTATAACTCAAACCATCAAGTCCTGGTAGCATCCTAGTAAATCTTTTCTGCACTCTTTCTAGTTTAATAATATTCTTTCTATAATAGAGTGACCAGAACTGTAAACAGTATTCCAAGTGTGGCCTTACCAATGTCTTGTACAACTTCAACAAGACATCCCACTCCTGTATTAAATGTCCGGATCAATGAAACCAAGCATGCTGAATGCCCTCTTCACCACTCTATCCACCTGTGACTCCACTTTCAAGGAGCTATGAACATGTACCCCTAGATCTCTTTGTTCTGTAACTCTCCCCAGTGCCCTACCATTAACTGAGTAAGTCCTGCCCTGGTTCAATCTACCCAAATGCATCACCTCACATTTATCTAAATTAAACTCCATCTGCTATTCGTCAGCCCACTGGCCCAATTGATCAAGATCCCGTTGCAATCGGAGATAACTTTCTTCACTGTTCACTATGCCACCAATCTTGGTGTCATCTGCAAACTTACTAACCATGCCTCCTATATTCTCATCCAAATTGCTCATTGTTCCACAGGACCAGGCTGAGGAGAAGGCAGTTGGTTTGTTCACTACATTTATTTATTTATTTTAAGTTAAATTTGTGTAAAAAATCGGGGGTTTTTTTAAAACAGGAAGTGGGCCCAGCAGGAGTCTGGGAAGGTTTTTGGAGGGTTTAAAAGTAGGCCGCACTTTTGAGCGGGCAGCGTCGTTAGCGGGCAGCAGAGTGAGCAGGAGGCAGAGTGAAAGCTGTAGGGCTTTGGCTCACAGGGCTTAGGAAGAAAGGGCGAGCAGGGGTGAGTTAATTCATTCTTTGCTGTTTCTACCTGGTACTGGCAAGGTATCTAGAGGGGATGGGTGTGAAGGCAGTGCAATGTTCCTCTTGCACTATGTTCGAGGTGAGGGACGACGTCAGTGTCCCTGCTGATTATACCTGTGAGAAGTGCATCCATCTGCAGCTCCTCCAAAACCGTGTAAGGGAACTGGAGCTGGAGTTGGAGGAACTTAGGATCATTAGGGATGCAGAGATGGCCATAGACAGAAGCTTCAGGGATACAGTTACTCCGCGGAATGAAAATAGATGGGTGACGGTGAGAGGGGCTGGGAAGAAGCAGTCGGTGCAGGGATCCCCTGTGGTCGTTCCCCTTAGCAACATGTATTCCGCTTTGGATACGGTTGAGGGGGACGACATACCAGTGGTGAGCCGCAGTGAGAGGATCTCCGGCACTGAGTCCGTCCCTGTGGCTCAGGAGGGTAAGGAGGAGAGCGGGAGGGCAATAGTTATTGGGGACTCGTAAGTTAGAGGGATAGATAGGAGGTTCTGTGGCAGCAAAAGAAACTCGAGGATGGTTTGTTGCCTACCGGATGCCAGGGTCCGTGACGTCTCGGACCGTGTTTTCCGGATTCTTAAGGGGGAGGGGAAACAGTCACAAGTCGTGGTACACATTGGTACCAACGACATAGGTAGGAGAAGGGACGGGGATTTAAAACAGGAATTTCGGGAGCTGGGCTGGAAGCTGAGAGCAAAGACAAAACATGTGGTCATCTCTGGTACGCTACCGGTGCCACGTGATAGCGAGTTGAGGAACAGGGAGAGAGTGCACTTAAACATGTGGTTGCAGGGATGGTGCAGGAGGGAGGGTTTCAGATACGTGGATAATTGGAACACGTTCTGGGGAAGGTGGGACCTCTACAAACAGGACGGGGTCCACCTGAACCAGAGGGGCACCAATATCCTGGGAGGGAAATTTGCTACGGCTCTTCAGGGGGATTTAAACTAATTTGTCAGGGGAGTGGGAAAAGGAGTTGTGGTCCGGAAGTCAGTGTTGAGGGTGGTGAGGTATTGGGGAAGGTATCAAGGTCAAGGGTGGGTACCGGTAGACAGGAAGGTGGGTTGAAGTGTGTCTACTTCAATGCAAGGAGCATCCGGAACAAGGTGGATGAACTTGGGGCGTGGATTGCTACTTGGGACTACGATGTTGTGGCCATTACGGAGACGTGGGTAGAACAAGGACAGGAATGGTTGGTGGACGTTCCGGGGTATAGATGTTTCACTAAGTGTAGGGAAGCTGGTAAAAGAGGTGGAGGAGTAGCATTGTTAATCAAGGATAGTTTAACGGCTGCAGAAAAGCACTTTGAGGGGGATATGCACACTGAGGTAATATGGGCTGCAGTTAGAAACAGGAAAGGAGCGGTCACGTTGTTAGGAGTTTACTATAGGCCCCCAAATAGTAATAGAGATGTGGAGGAAGAAATTGCTAAGCAGATTATGGATACGTGTGGTGGTCACAGGGTAGTTGTCATGGGGGACTTTAACTTTCCAAATATTGATTGGAACCTTTGTAGGTCGAATAGTTTGGATGGGGCACTTTTTGTGCAGTGTGTGCAGGAGGGTTTCCTGACACAATATGTGGATAGGCCGACAAGGGGTGAGGCCACATTGGATTTGGTACTGGGAAATGAACCGGGCCAAGTGTTAGATTTGGTTGTGGGAGAGAACTTTGGAGATAGTGACCACAATTCGGTGTCTTTTGTTATTGCAATGGAGAGGGATAGGGCCGGACGGCAGGGCAAGGCTTACAATTGGGGGAGAGGTAATTATGATGCGATTAGGCAAGAATTAGGGGGCATAAGATGGGAACAGAAACTGTCAGGGAAAGGCACTGATGAAAAGTGGAACTTTTTCAAGGAACAAATACTGGGTGTCCTTGATAGGTATGTCCCTGTCAGGCAGGGAGGAAATGGCCGAGTGAGGGAACCGTGGTTCACAAAAGAGGTGGAATGTCTTGTGAAAAGGAAGAGGGAAGCTTATGTAGGGATGAGGAAACAAGGTTCAGATGGCTCGATTGAGGGTTACAAGTTAGCAAGGAATGAGCTGAAAAAGGGGCTGAGGAGAGCTAGGAGGGGACATGAGAAGTCCTTGGCGGGTCGGATCAAGGAAAACCCCAAGGCTTTTTACTCTTATGTGAGGAATAAAAGAATGACCAGGGTGAGGTTAGGGCCGGTCAAGGACAGTGGTGGGAACTTGTGTATGGAATCAGTAGAGATAGGCGAGGTGATGAATGAATACTTTTCTTCAGTGTTCACCAAGGAGAGGGGCCATGTTTTTCAGGAAGAGAAGGTGTTACAGGCTAATAGGCTGGAGGAAATAGATGTTCGGAGGGAGGATGTACTGGCAGTTTTGAATAAACTGAAGGTCGATAAGTCCCCTGGGCCTGATGAAATGTATCCTAGGATTCTTTGGGAGACGAGGGATGAGATTGCAGAGCCTTTGGCTTTGATCTTTGGGTCCTCACTGTCCACGGGGATGGTGCCAGAGGACTGGAGAGTGGCAAATGTTGTTCCTCTGTTTAAGAAAGGGAATAGAAATGACCCTGGTAATTATAGACCGGTTAGTCTGACTTCGGTGGTTGGTAAGTTGATGGAAAAGGTCCTTAGGGATGGGATTTACGACCACTTAGAAAGATGCGGATTAATCCGGGATAGTCAGCACGGATTTGTGAAGGGCAAGTCGTGCCTCACAAATTTGATAGAATTTTTTGAGGAGGTAACTAGGTGTGTTGATGAAGGTAGGGCGGTTGATGTCATATACATGGATTTTAGTAAGGCGTTTGATAAGGTCCCCCATGGTCGGCTTATGATGAAAGTAAGGAGGTGTGGGATAGAGGGAAAGTTGGCCGATTGGATAGGTAACTGGCTATCTGATCGAAGACAGAGGGTGGTGGTGGATGGAAAATTTTCGGACTGGAGACAGGTTGCTAGCGGAGTGCCGCAGGGATCGGTGCTTGGTCCTCTGCTCTTTGTGATTTTTATTAATGACTTAGAGGAGGGGGCTGAAGGGTGGATCAGTAAATTTGCTGATGACACCAAGATTGGTGGAGTAGTGGATGGGGTGGAGGGGTGTTGTTGGCTGCAAAGAGACATAGATAGGATGCAAAGCTGGGCTGAAAAATGGCAAATGGAGTTTAACCCTGATAAATGTGAGGTGATTCATTTTGGTAGGACAAATTTAAATGTGGATTACAGGGTCAAAGGTAGGGTTCTGAAGACTGTGGAGGAACAGAGAGATCTTGGGGTCCATATCCACAGATCTCTAAAGGTTGCCACTCAAGTGGATAGAGCTGTGAAGAAGGCATATAGTGTGTTAGCTTTTATTAACAGGGGGTTGGAGTTTAAGAGCCGTGGGGTTATGCTGCAACTGTACAGGACCTTGGTGAGACCGCATTTGGAATATTGCGTGCAGTTCTGGTCACCTCACTATAAGAAGGATGTGGAAGCGCTGGAAAGAGTGCAGAGGAGATTTACCAGGATGCTGCCTGGTTTGGAGTGTCGGTCTTATGAGGAAAGGTTGAGGGAGCTGGGGCTGTTCTCTCTGGAGCGGAGGAGATTGAGGGGAGACTTAATAGAGGTTTATAAAATGATGAAGGGGATAGATCGAGTGAACGTTCAAAGACTATTTCCTCGGGTGGATGGAGCTATTACAAGGGGGCATAACTATAGGGTTCATGGTGGGAGATATAGGAAGGATATCAGAGGTAGGTTCTTCATGCAGAGAGTGGTTGGGGTGTGGAATGGACTGCCTGCAGTGATAGTGGAGTCAGACACTTTAGGATCATTTAAGCGGTTATTGGATAGGCACATGGAGCACACCAGGATGGTAGGGAGTGGGATAGCTTGATCTTGGTTTCAGATGAAGGTCGGCACAACATCGTGGGCCGAAGGGCCTGTTCTGTGCTGTACTGTTCTATGTTCTATGTTCTAAATCATTAATATAAATGACAAATAACAGTGGACCCAGCACTGATCATTTAGATACCTCACCTGGATCAGGTGAGATTTAATCTTATGCAACAACCTATCATGTGGTACCTTGTCAAAGGCCTTGTTAAAGTCCATGTAGACAACATCCAACTGCACTGCCCTCATCTACCTTCTTGGTTAGCCTTCCAAAAAACTCAATCAAATTTGTGAGATATGGTTTTCCACACACAAAACCATGCTGACTGTCGCTAATCAGTCCTTGCATCTCTAAATGCCTGCAGATCCTGTCTCTCAAAATACCTTCCAACAACTTACCCACCACAGATGTGAGGGTCACTGGCCTGTAGTTCCCAGGCTTTTCCCTGCAGCCCTTTTTAACACAAGTCAAACACAATCTGCCTTTATCAAATCTGTTCTGGTTTTTATTTATTAACCTTTCTTATTCAAAGTACCAATGAACTATGTGCCTGATTATTGTCTCTAAAAGTTTCCATGCCATCAATGTTAGGCTGAATGGACTAGAGCTGTCATATTTATCACTCCACCCTTTTTTTCTAACAGGGGTGTAATATTTGTAATTTTGCAGTGCTCTGGGAGCAATCCCATACTAAAGGAGGTTTGTAAGATTATGGTCAAAACCTCCACAATTTCCACCCTTAGTTCTGTCAGCATTCTAAGTCACGTTCGACTCGATGGCAACTCAATGGCTTTTCTATTTTGTGCATATCAGCTTTTAGAGTAGCTCCTCTTCAACTAAATCAAGCCTGTCGAAGTTCTCAATTACGTCCTCCTTGACCATTGCATTGGTAGCATCTTCTACTTTACAAATAGATGCCTGGTATTTTAACCATTTTTAGTACCTTAACCATGCACTCTGCCATTTCCCTTTTGGTTGCAATTCAGACCCAATTCTCCCCAAAAAATTCTAAGTGTTGAATTTGTGGGAAAGCTGGAATAATTCACGATGTTTTTTTTCCGGTGGGAGTTCACACTAGAATCTCCCACATTCTGTGCATTGCAGAGACCACCAGCGTGAATATCATTAGATTTTAGGGGCAGGGCCTATTTGCGCCTGAAATCAGCAGGTCTCGGCGCATGCGCAGTGACCCCGAACTGTCAGCCTCCCATTTGCTGGCCAACTCAATCGCTGGCCAGCCCAGGACCGCCCCCCCAACACCTGGTGCTGCCTCTCCAATCCCTCCATGGCCTGATCGCGCCCCATGACCATTTCCGGGCCGGCCTCAAACCCCTTCACATCCCAGACTGCCCCAATCTCCAGCCTCCCCTACCACACAGTGCCAATATCCCCCAACCGCCCCCCCCCCCCACAAGCAGGCAGACCCTCCCACAGACCGCCCCCCCCCCCCCCCCCCGCCCAGCAGACACCCCATCCAGCCTGACCGGATCGCTGGCCTCCTTCCTGCCCCCTTTAATACAGGAGTGTGAGCGGAATCCCCTCCCCCACCGATCGCCCCCAAGCCTCGTCCCCACCGTCCCCACTGAAAATCCGGCACTGGGTGGTGCGAGCTGGGTGTGAACACTCGCAGGAACCCCACGAATCGCTCCCCCACGTGATTCTTCCCAGCCTGCTGCCTCTAAAAGATTAGCACAGCGGGATGGGAAAATCACCCCCCACTGTCTTTCCTTTGACCGCCTTTTCACTATTTATATATTCATAAAACATTTGTGCATCTCTTGTTAATTATGTTTTGAACATTTATGGAAACCTTTTCTCTATATCTTCAATGGTTCAAGGAGCTATGACTTTGGTTTCCTCTTAGAGATCACCCATTGTCCATTTACTCTGTGATCTGCCATTCTTGGTTTCGGGTCCAGCTGTCCAGATTCTTTTCCAACTCACTGAAATCATGGACTGGATTTTCCAGCTGCACGCATCCTAACACAGAGATTCCCACCCGAGCTCAATAGGCCTTTAAGTGGTCCGTCAAATTTTCTGTCCCACCTGATATGATTCCCACGGACAGGAAATTTCCACCCATATCTTCTCCAATTCAGTGTTTTCACATTTGAGTTTTGCCTTGCTTACCCATAAGTACTTTAAACCTATGATAGTATGATCACTGATTCCCAACTGCTGTCACTACTCTAAACTGCTCCATGTGTCCAATTTCATTTACCTGGACACCAGCTGGCACTGCTTTGTTCTTCACTGGGCTGGAAATATGCTGATTAGCACTGTTCCCTTCTAAGAATTCCTTCACCTCCTTACCCTTTACATTATCACTTACCCCATACATTTTTATTCATTCATGGGATGTGGGCATCGTTGGCTAGGCCAGAATTTACTTGCATAAATGGGAAATTAGCTATAAATCTGAAATGAGCGTGAAGTTTTCTGAACCTTTGCTGGCAGTGAGCAACCTTAGCAAGCATAAGAGAATATTAGTGATTACAACAAATGCAAATACCGAGAAACAGATCATTTAAGCTAATGTCAAGCTTATCTTCTCACACCTCCTACAATGGGTGTTCGAGTGGGATAGTGGACAAGAATCTCCATTAACAAACATGGGAATAGAGTTAAAAAGTTTATTTATTAGTCGCAAGTAAGGCTTCCATTAACACTGCAATGAAGTTACTGTGAAATTCCCCGAGTCGCCACACTCTGGCGCCTTTTTGGGTCAATGCACCTAACCAGCACATATTTCAGACTATCGGAGGAAACCAGAGCACACGGAAGAAACCCATGCAGACACGGGGAGAACACAGACTCCACACAGATGACGACCCAAGCCGGGAATAGAAGCCGGTTCCTTGGCGTTGTGGGACAGCAGTGCTAACCACGCCATCGTGCTGCCCTACAGTCTTTCAAAAGGATTGTCTTTATTTAGTGTTCTCAAGTCTCTGAGTACCCCAGTGTATTAGACTCGATGACCCAAAGTCTGTTGAATCTTCAGACATTTGCTTTCCATTTGAATAGGATCTATCTGTCGTAGCTGACTGCAGTACAAGAGCTTGGTACTATTAAGGAATAATATCCTTTGTATCCACATGTTGTTTGTGATCATCCTGTGCACACCTCAATGATTGATTCCTTCATGGTTGATTCACAGTTTGGTGGGGTTAACTCGTATGTTGATGATCAATGGTTTCTTACCACAACGTCATGTTGGTCAGTTCCTCTGGTTTCATAGCAACCTAAGAGTTTGTCCTTGCTGACAGCTACCTTTCTTTGGCAAGGTGAGATTTTAACTCATTCCAAACACATCCAGTTGCACAGAGCTAAAATTGGACCAATATTATTTGTTAGTATTCCTTTATATTTTTGGTCCTCCATTTGCAGTTAGTGTGGTTCAGCCATCGGTTATCAAGGTTTTTCATGTTAGAGATGTTTCAAATAGATTTTCCCATCACCACCCAGTCCATGGCAGTATTTATCCTGCATATGAAGAATAATCCACGTTTCATGGGCCAACTCTATTTTCATATCCCACAATTGCCCCCATCCTTTAATCAGCTGCCTTGCCTATCCTTAAATGTTGACATGGGGTCGGATTACTATCTCCCAATGGAGGTGCAAACAAGGTCATGAAATACTGAATGTAACCTTTTTGTTGCTGGAGACTCAATTGTCCTCTACTTTCCTGACCCCAAGCTATTTTCATGTGACCGCTTGTAGGCCAGTAAAGGCCTTGAGTGCAAAATGCCACATATACCTCTTCTAGAATTGGGAACCCTAATGTAAGGACCTTAAGAAATGTGTATTTCCCCCTGCATACTATTTTTCTGTGCTGGTGAGTGTAAAACCAGTAAGAAGTCTCACAACACCAGGTTAAAGTCCAACAGGTTTATTTGGTAGCAAATACCAAAGCTTTCGGAGCTTGCTGCTCCTTCGTCAGATGGAGTGGTCTCATCATGAGTGTAAAACCACCATGGAGAGCACTGGAGGAGGCTTGCTGAGGAGTCAGCAACATTCTGAAAGGTAAGTGCAAACAGTTTTAACACATGCACATGTCACTATTAGATGTTGTATTGAAAATTAGATGTATTTTAATGCATCATCAGAGATAAGTAGACCCTTATGTTGGCCACCATTGTGAAAGCACTGGCATGCATCACAGTACTTTTCCATGGGCAAAGTGCAAAAGTCTATTCAAAAATGTAAAAAAGTGTTAGAAATATCCAGCAATGTCACACACGGGTCACGTGTGCAGTTTGGAAAAAGCAACAGTGCGCAATTCAGGTTGTCTCAAGCCTACGTGAAAATCAGGGTCATAGTTTTCATTTTTAATCACTAATATACAACTTTGCAACCATTTCTTGTAAAAAGAAGTTTACCTGGCTCTTTGTTCTAAATTTCTTACATTGAATCATCTATTTATGTCTCCTTGTTATATACTCAACTACTGGAAACTTTTTATCTATGCTGTCCTATCCATTTTTTAATATTTCCTTATACCAGGCAGTGTCCTCGTAAATGTGTTCCATCCTTATTCCCTCTCCATTATTATAATATTTCCCTGTAGAAGTGCAGACCAAAACTACATACAGTATCCCTACTGGGATATTATATAGATCTAACATTATACCTCAAGTTTTACATTCCATGCTCTTGCCATAAAATCCAATATTTCATGTGCAGTTTTCTTACAACCTATCACAGAGTGTCAGTGATGAGTTTCAACCCAATCCCCAGTGCATATTGGAGCCTTAATCCAGAGCTTTAGATGTCTTCACTCTGCTACCAAACATCGATGATCTTCAACCATGCAATCACAGCAGATGTGATCGTTGAAAATTTTACCTCAAAGCAAAAAGAACAAAAGCTGTTGTTGAGTTCTATATTTCTCTGATAGTGCCGGATCCCAAGTGATCTTAAAAGCTAAGCAAAGTTAGGCTTAGTTAGTACTTGGATGAAAGACTGTATAGAATACCAGATGTACCAGGCTTTCATCCACTCTTGCAGCATTTACCCCAAGGTGCTCTTATAGTTCAACATAATATTGTAGGGCTTTGTTATTTCAAGTTTAGCACATGAAGCTGCTTTCAAATAAATAAGCATTTAATTCCATTTTATTTGAGTAAATATGAATTAAAACTATTATGGTGTAAGGTCTGGCTAACTGACCAGCACTTCCATGTAAAATATTTTTGCAATTCTAATAGCCAGTAAAAGAATTCTCTTTTGATATCATAAACGCACTAAAATTTGGATTAGACCAACAATAAAAATATAAAGCTGGGCTGGCTGAATGCGATTGCTCTGCAGTGAAGTTAAACATTGTTGACTGCAAAACCATGTACAAATAAAGGCCACGATTTTCAGGGCCCACCCTCCACGGGCACAAATCCTGTAATCACCATAAGCTCTCATGAGAGAACCATAATGGGATTTGCAGCAGTGACATCTCAGAATGAGGTCATCCCTGCCACCTGCCAATGACGTAATCAAGTTGATCGCCAGGTTGGCACTGCCAGGAGCAGGGCCAGGGACAGGATCAGGGGCAGGGCCTCTAGAGAACCCTAGTGTAGGGGGGTTCCCATTATGTGGGCAGGACGGCGATGGTGAGGGGGGTTGGGGGGGGGTTTGTTCCTGCATTACAGTGGGGAAGGGGGGGCACTGATGCCAGCCGAGATGGAGGGGTCGGGTCATCCTGAAGCCTATGTGGTGTGGGGAGATAGGACAGGGGCATGACGTGAACATTGAGTGTTGGGGGGAGGTTGCCCCCTGTGGTTGAGGTTTAGGGGTGTTCCCTTTGTCTTCCAGGGGTCCCGATGTCGGTGGAGGGGAGGGGGGAGGGGGGTCTTTAACTTTACTTTGAGAAGAGCACCCTGATCTCTATGGAGCCAGTCTTGCCGGCCTGCTATAAAAACAGCGTAAAACACACTTGCCTGCTTTTCTTTTGACAAAGCATCACAAGATTTGAAATGAAAACCTGGCTGTGTTTCTGGGGAGAAGCACAACCATTTTCAGACAGGACCTGACATTTTGCCATTTTTTAGGAAAATAACACCCAAAATGTCAGATTTTAGTGCAGCAGCACAAAAGCTCCTTATTTATATCAAAGGGTGTCATTTATATTATCTCGTCCAAATAATTTTAAGGATAGCAACATTGGAAATGTGTTTATAAAGGCTGTATTCACAATTTCATTGGAGGTATAGGAGAGAAGGAGATTTACACAAATGTATTTTTGATGTGGCTATCGATCTAACTGGAGAATGCTTATGTCACGTGCACAGTGAGGTGATTTTAGAAGCTGCCTGTGAATTATAAAATAAAATTGAAAGAAACTTGGAAAGAGTCAATATGTAACCAGGTTATTTACAGATAGATTGGTGACTGGAGAATGAAGTATATATGTCCAGAGGACACACCGGCAGGAAAAAGCTGAATCGACAACCACTTTTCACCTCATCTGTTTATATTTCCTACTGACTTGGAAATTTTTGTCAAGATTTTTAATTTCAAACCAAGCAAAACTGACAGTGAAACTAGAAAATGAGTCTCCAGAAAAGCATTGCTGCCTCACAGCTCCAGGAACCTGTGTTCGATTCCCGGCTTTAGTCACTCTCTGTGCAGAGTTTGCACGTTCTCCCCATGTCTGCGTTTCTTTCGGGTGCTCCGGTGTCCTCCCATACTCCAAAGATGTGTGGGTTAGGTTGATTGGCCATGCTAAATTGCCCCTTACTGTCTTGGGATGTGTAGGTTAGAGGGATTGGCGGAGTAAATATGCAGAGGGACGGGAATAGGACCTGGATGGGATTGTTGCCGGTGCAGACTCGATGGGCCGAATGGCCTCCTTCTGCACTGTCGGTATTCTACAATCTCTATGAGCTACTGTTCTGTGATCTTCAGTGGGGTGGATCCATCACAGTGAAAGCTCAGGTGCTGACTCACTATGAACTGTTGCCTTTGCTGAATCTTGGCCTCTTTGTCACATCATTACTTAGTCCATTTTTGCAAATATCACAAGTACATTAAAATTAACATTTCCTACTAAAGAAGTGCAGCACTGACTCAACTTTATTTGACATTTTTCAATTTTAAATGGTGCTTTGCGAAATAAATTGAAATGATAAAGATTACGTTTGCTGAAACTTATACAGAAGCTCAACCCCCCCAACCTCAACCTCTCTTTTCTCAGATATGGATATATTTTGTGTTCCAGTATTTTCTGTTTCCATGGCAAAGTATAACGATTTTTCACAGCAGCTATCACAGTACAATGTTTTAGCAACTTCTTTCATTTCATGTAAAAAAAACCCTTCAGTGCCATTGTGTCTAATCTAGAAGCTGGCAGACTTATAGTATACATTTCTAGTAATACGGTCAGGATCAATAAATACTGAACTGCTAGCAAGCATTACTAAAAGGGGTTGTCAAACATAAGTGACATAAATGTTTAAGAGGTGTGAGTTTAGGCTTCTGGATCCACTAAATTTAGATGAGTGAGTCACTGCTGCCCACCCATATCATTTCCTTTGGTCTTTCATAATTCAGAACTTTTGAGAGCTAGAATTACAAACATATGTGCATATTTCTGATAGTATTTGATCAACACAAATGGGTTTAGGTTCTTATCAGTCAGTTTTAGATAGTGGAAAGCCAGCAGGATCGGGTTGGGTGTCTGCTTTATAGTACCGCATCTTGGTTTTACTCCCCATCTAACATCAAAATGGACTATCAACCTGAATCTACTCAATAGGTTAGATTAAATTACCCCCTTAGTTTAAACACAATCATGTAGATGATGTTCCTTCTTCCAAAGTGAAACGATTTTTGAAATACACAGCTTGAATGAAATTTTGTGATCCCACTGTGGCTGCTGCCTGGATTTAGGTGTGGAAGCATGTTTGATCATTGTAATGTTGTATCTCTGTTGAACAGGCAGCATGGTGGCACAATGGTTAGCATTGCTGCCTCAAAGCGACAGGGACCCAGGTTCGATTCCTGGCTCGGGTCACTGTCTGTGCAGAATCTGTTTGTTCCCTTTGTGTCTGCATGGGTTTCCTCCAGGTGCTCTGGTTTCCTCCCACCATGTGAAAGGCGTGCTGGTTAGGTGCATTGGCCATGCTAAATTCTCCCTCAGTGTACCAGAATAAGCGCCTGAGTATGGCGACTTGGGGATTTTCACAGTAACTTCATTGCAGTGTTAATATAAGCCTACTTGTGACACTAATAAATAAATTAAACTTTTTAAAAACTGTTGATAACATCATGCTCCGATAGTTATTTCTCAACACTGGAGTGTCTGTTCCTCATTGAGTCAGGTTTATTTACTTTGGTTTTGCATGGAGTCATTAGTTCTGTAAAGTACTTTACAGAATCTGGTGCAGCCTGATTCATATTTATTTGCTGAAATCAGATATGAATGCAATTTTTACTCATACGAGGTGATTTAATTCTTTATGTACATGTATTATCCTCCATCCTCCAGCATTGTGGTTAGGACAGAGAGCCATGTAACGTGATGATCATTTTATTTCAAAGCCACACAACATTGAAGGATAAGTCTTCCTGTACAAAGCGTGAAGTTGCCAGGATTATTGGGACTGAGGTCCGTTCACAAGATTGCTTTCAAAATCATTCAGTAAGAATGTGTCCCATGCCAGAGTGAGGCTTCTGAGTCGCAGTAAGTGATGCTTAATACAGTTGACCACCACAGGACAAGTCATGATCTTCCAGGACTGAAGGCTGCCACCAAGGTTGCGCTGAATTATTGAGGTTCAAAATAAAATGTTGGGGGCGACTCTCCTAGCTGCTGCATTGCTAGAGCAGTGCAGCGGGCTGGGAGACATCAGTGGAAGCCATTTAATGGGCTTCCCGCTGGACGCCATGGCCCCCGTGCGTCTTCGGGCCCTGGATTTCTGGCAACATCAGCGCTGCGCTGGAAATCAACTGAGAGCTGATTAAAATATTTAAATCTTCATTATCATCCAATTGGGACTGAAGCCTCTGTGCCCGCTATCCTCTGAACCCCCCACCCCCCACCAGGAGTGTTTCACTCCAGCAGGATTTACAAGTCCCCACTAATGGGGCACTGGCGGCTTGACCCCACTGGAGTGAAAGGAGTTCATGGAGGCACCCTGGGAGGTTGGGGTTACGGGGGTTCCCTCTGGGCACTGCCATACTGGCAATGCCAGCTGGCCCACTGGCACTAACCAAGGGGAAAAGTGGCAATGCCCAAGGTGCAACTTGGCACTGCCCACCGGGCATCGAGCTGTGCCAGGGCGGGTGGGGGGGGGGGTGCAGGGAGGCTATTGGGGACGGGGCCTGTGGATGGGAGATTGGTGCGGGTGGTGAGTCCCACTGCTCCTGCAGAGGGAGGGGGGAATAGCGATCCAGGTGGGGGGGCTGCGGGGTGGGGGGAGGGGGGAGCGGTTCGGGGCTACCAGTGGGGATGAGGGGGATCAGGAGATCGTGACTGCTGGCCGGGGTGTGGGGGGTCGGGATTGAGGCAGGCCAGGCGGGTGGGGTCAGGCTGGCCTGCGGACATCCGGGAGGCCAGCAATCGAGGGGTGGGGGGATTGGAGGAGCGCTGATGTGGGGTCACGGGGCTGGCCAGCAATCGAGCTGGCCAGTAATCAGGAGGCCGGCAGTGCGGGGCTACTGTGCATGCGCCAATCTCGACGCTGACCGATCGGCACATGCACAGTAGCCCGCTCAGTGCTATGCTGCCGGCCTCTCCAGCGGAAATAGGCCCCACCCCATGGTTTTCATTGCAATTCATGCTGAGGCATTCTGTGATGCGCAGAGTGTGAGAGGTGCATTTTGAAAATCCTGCTGAAAAAAACAGTGGTAGTTATTGCAGTTTTTATGCAAATTCGGCACATTTTTTGGGAGAATCCTGGCCGTTCAATCCTGCACAACAATAATAAATGTTGACTGAAGCTTTATTTGGAAGAGAGTATTCTAAAATATCACTGACTTTTTTTGAAATGGAGGAATTAGTATATAATAGAAATCATACAAATATTAAATATGGAAATCATACAAATATTAAACATGGAAATCATACAAATATCAAATATGGACATCCTGAGGAGTTTAAATGTTTTTATTTGGCTGTGTGTTTGATGTGTGGATAACTAAAAATACTCTCAAGGGACTTCAAAATTCTTTATTGAGAAATTCATGTAGCGAGATTTTATCTTTACTCAATCGAGTACACATTCTCTCCCTATAGTGTCTGTTTGGTTCAGTAATAACACTCCCATCATTTGAGTCAGGAAGTCATAGGGATAAACCCATTCCTGATGTGAGCACAATAATCTTCAACTCAATTCTGGGGGAGTGATACTTAATCCCATGGTTTCCTGACTTGGAGGTAAGGGCTCAGAGGTGAGTAAAATGTTCAGCTGGACAAAATAATAACCTGAGAACTATTCAAAGATCAGAAGGGAAGTTATTTTGGTGTTGCGGCCAACAATTAACCTGTTTTGCTGCCGTTACTTGAGGGCTAACTAATTATTTATCTCATTGCTACTTGTGGGATTTTACTGTGTGAAAATTGGCTCAGATATTCACCTAAAATAAAAATAATGATGACACTTCCAAATTGGGACATTTTAAGGAACATGACGCTGCTCTATAATTAAGAAATAAAAAGCAGAAAATGCTGTATAAGTTCAACAGGTCAGACAACGTCTGTGGAACAAAGTTAATGGATGGGATTTTTCGGCCTTGCTCAGACAAGACCGGAAATTCCTGCTCAGGGTCAATGGTGATTTCTGTTGTCAGACTCTTGCCCCCGCCAATTCTGTGGCAGGCGAGGTGGTGTGGTTCCAGTCAACGGGTAGAACTTAATGCTCATTTACTTCCCCCCCAAAAGCCTTTCCACAAGGACACCAATTAATACCCACTGTCGGGCCTCATCCAGCCTCTGCTGGTATTCAGTCAACAGCAGATCGGGGAATCGCCATGTAGGAAGTATGGAAAGCAAATCATGTCAGGTTTTCTTGTGGGCCGCAAAAGTGAGCAAGATGATGGTGGATAGTCTATTGTTCAAAGGTCCAGATTTAGTGACCCAGCTTTGGTAAGGTTAGGGCGGGGGAGCACAGAAAGCCAGCAGCCTAACCTAGCATCTGATGCACCCACTGTACCTCCGCACCCCACACCCGACAGGACTCCACTCAACAATCTCCCTTCCTGCGACCAGCCATCCAGTCCTCACTCACTTTTGACATGAGGTTCCTATTTGATTCTGGCTCTCCAGTGAGTGCATTAACTGCAGTTATCATTGCTCCTAATGGCACTGATGACAGTGGAGAGCTGCCAGTCTCTGGCTGGCAGCTGGGCAGTGGGAGCTCAGCCCCCAAGATTGTTAAACCAGCAGATGGCCCAACAGAGAGGGGAGAGGGAGCTCCCGCAATATCCACAGCCAGAGGCCATGAGCTCCATCACAAACATTAATTTCCACTCCATGTTTCATGTGACCATTCTCTGGCCATTGAGCTGTCACGTTGGCTGTGGGCTTTCTGCCAGCGAGGGTGCATTCAATGGGGAAGCCCATTGACAATGGCGGGACCATAAGATCCCACTGCCTGCCAATGGCACTGCCTCCATCGCCTCCATTGCCGCCATGGAACATGCGGCGGGTTGCACAGAAACTCCCATCCATTAACTTCACTTCTCTCTCCGCAGGTGCCAGACCTGCTGAGTATATCCAGCATTTTCTTTTCTTTCATTTCAGATGTCCATCATCTGCATTATCTTCCTGTTGCTATATAATTAAGACTTTTTTTTAATATCATAAGGATAGAAGCCACTAACTCAATTCCAGATACGTTAGGCAGAGGTTAACTGAAAAAAGTTATGGACTCCAAAAACATGTAGATCACTCCAGGCAATTTATCAGTTGAAATGATACAATTTATATGAAGCAATGACTTGCTGCTTGTTAAAATCTAACCACATGATCCATGAGAATCTTGGCTTGCAGTGTCATCCCACCCTTCAGTATTAGTCTAGTTCCCATTAATGAGAGGCTGATAGATGGATCATCTAATTATAGAATAGATCTTAGCATCCCTCCAGTACAGAATGAGGCCATTCAGCCCATCAAGTCTGCACCGACCACACTCCCACCCAGGCCCTATTCCTGCAACCCCATGCATCTACCCTGCTAATCCCCCTGACATTAGCATCAATTTAGCACGACCAGTCAACCTACCTGCGGATCTTTAGACTGTGGGAAGAAACCAGTGCACCTGGGGGAAACCCATGCAGACATGGAGAGAACGTGCAGACTCCACACAGACAGTGACCTGAGGCCGAAATTGAACCTGGGACCCTGGCGCTGTGAGGCAGCAGTGCTAACCACTGTGTCACCGTGACACCCTTACCACTGTGTCACTATGCCACCCAATGTTTCCTGGAATCTGCCTATGACCCGTTTCAGGCATAGTCCATATGACTTACACTATTCACGTTTATGATGGGCCACTGTCCAGGCCAGATAGTTAACGATAAACATTATCATTGCCAACAAGGTCAATTGCAAAGATGCAGCACTGTTTCCAATCTATTTTTTGTGTACTGACTATTGTGGGCAATTCGATAAGGTCTTTGTAACTCATTAAGACACAATTGCTTTAATTGCTTAATCCCATGTGTTTGTCTTTTTATAAGTTCTGCTGAATTCAGGCAAAAGTTGGATGTTCAAGCAACTTCAAGCTGCCCTTTTCACTTGTTAAAGTGTGATTACCTGAGTGACGAGGTTCTTAGTTGTATCTGAATCAATAGCAATTCTGTTAACAATATAACAAGCAGTTGGAAAGTGAAGACTTCAGCCATTCAGCAGTAACAAGCTTGATTATTAAAATCGGCACATGAAAATTTTCAACTAAGTGCAGGAAAATATACTACCAAAAGAGAAAATGCTGGAACATCTCAGCAGGCCTGGCAGCATCTATAAGGAGAGAAAAGAGCTGATGTTTCAAGTCCAGATGATCCTTTATCCAGGAAAATATACTGACGGCCAGATACAGCCTATTATGTTTTACCACCCATATCTTAGAATGGGCAAATCATGTTAAAACCAATGTGTCTACTACAGGTGGTGGTGGGAACTGTATTTGAGTGCCCGGGGTGCCACACAGAGTGATGAGTTCCAATCTTCCGCTGCCCAGGCATGTGGGACAAAGACTGTATATTTTGGCAAAATAAATATAGATAAGTTCATTGCTTTACTAAAATTTTAAACTGAGCAAAAATACTTCAAATAGCTGAAACGATGTCTGTCTGTGACCCCTGAACAAAAAAAGCTACTGGGCAGTTTTAGGAAAACTCACACCTCGTTATCTCTGAGGAGCCACTAACAACGCTTTGTGGACTGTATAGCCCAACTTCAAAGAGAGCCAAACAAAGTCTATATGCATCTGATAGCTCAAGCTGGCCAAAGGAGATGGATCATCTGCGAAGACAAAGACCCCACAATCTTCCTTTCAATTCCTAATGGCTGAGATCATTAACAGTTTTCAGAACCCAGATGATGGATGCACATCCTTTGTCAAAGGCTGAGTGGAGAGGGAGGAGGTTATGTGACATGGGCCTCCGGCTTGTGGAACAAGAACTTCTGCTCTGCTGAACTGCATGGCTCATTCTGCTGTTCATCATCCAACTGGCAGCCACGCAGAAAAGCAGCTTTGCCCAGTTAAACACCTGCCTCTATCACATTGCCTCCATTTGAAATTCTGTCATCATCTACAAGACTGATTCATCTGCATGTGCCTGTCCCATCATTTGACATCAACAGCACTGGAAAAAATAAATCATACAGGGTCAGTTTTGAGCCCATCGACCTCCATGAAGGAATAACGTGTTGAACTTTAATTCTGGACTCTAGCATCCACCTGAAACAATTATTTCCTTTACAGTCTCTGAAGCCTAAATCTTTCTTTTCCCGACTACTCTCTTCACTGTCTGAAAGGGTGGAGGATTTGTGAACCTGCATTTGTATTTTGAATGTGTGTAAATAAACTAACCCTTTGAGTTCATCCTATATTGAGTTTGCTGTGGGGTTATTCATTGAAAAAATTGGATTGCACCAAAATGGAGGGGTTGGGAAATACACTACTGCTTTTTCAGATGGAAATACACCAAACCACCATAGGTGGATGGTGAGAGGAGAAATTAAATTAACCCCCTCCTGTCTGCAACACAGACAATTCATCTTGTGGACAATGAGACTTGTCTCAGCCCATTACATCCACCATGGAAGATGTGCATTATCAGATTATATCCCATCCTTGTGGGCCGAGTAGGTTCCTGTGCACACAAACAAAAACTGACAAGTGTATAGTTTAGGACTCTTCCACATCAAAACTATTTGTATGAGAAATAAATACCTCAAAGCCCCAACCTCCTTCTTACTCCACAGCAATTCTGTGAAATTTCCAAAATTAGTTCCATTCAATTCCACAATTCATAAGAATTCCTTTCTCTCACAGCCCACTACCATCACCATTCCTATCACAGTCAATATATTCTTGTTCTTTAAACTCACTGATACCAAATCTCATCGAGGGAAATATATTTTTGATGTGAATCTAAAATTGCGGAAAGCTATAAGACTTTCTCAAAGTAACTTCTGAGGAAGTATGGAGCAGCTTTATTTATTTAACTCTCTATTCCTGTTGGCTAATCCATTTCTGAAAGAGTAACAATATTTAGAATATCAGTAAATACAAACAAGCCTGTTCATAATTGCTACCAATTTTGCAGTACTTTCTTTTAAACAAGGTCTATTTTATTAGCAAAACAAGGGAAGCAAGGAATATATGGCATTTAGGCACTAACCTTAACAAGGTAATTATTGAGGCTTGTGACTGATGAATTATGAATATGAATTATTCATTCATTTATTGCTTCTGTGCTCCTTGGTGACACTGACTGTGATATTTTTCAAAGGCAAAGCATCTTCATGTCTCCCAATATTCAGTTGGTAGCTGTCCCCTCTTAATAGTTCTACCTTTAACCCCCTCTATCTATTGAGATTTGAGGCCTCACTATTTATTCTATCTCAAATGGAATCTTGTATCAGTTATATTCTTCTGATTACAAATTGATCTAATTGAATTTTAATTCCACCAGCTATCTGTCTCAGTAGCATCAGTCCATGCCTCTGGATGCTACTGCACTATACATCAATAAAATTATATTTATAACAAAACATATCCACTTACTAAAAGGAAAAATAACAGGCTAGGGACAGAGTTAAATGATCCCACAACCAACAGGTCAGAGAAAAGCTCTTGCAGTTCTATCGCACCTGGTTGGTGAACTAACAAAGAAGCTTCATAGAATCCCTCAGTGCAGAGGAAAGCCATTCAGCCCATTGAGCCTGCACCGGCAACAATCCCACCCAAGTCCTATCCACTTAACCCCATGTATTTACTCTGCTAATACCCCGACACAAAAGGGCACTTTAGCATGGCCAATCAACCTAACCCGTACACCTTTGGACTGTGGGGGGAAACCGGAGCACTCGGAGGAAACCCACGCAGACATGGGGAGAATGTGCAAACTCCACACAGATAATGACTTGAGGCTGGAATTGAACCTGGGTCCCTGGCGCTGTGAGCCAGCGCTGCTAACCATTGTGTCACTGTGCCACCCATGTTGAGCAGACTCAACTAACAGTTGCAGTTGTTGAGTACAAGAGGCAAGGCTGAATGCTTGTGAAAGTCTTCGGCCAGACATACCAAATGGTTGATCCCACTCAGCTTTGTTTTGAGGTTTGGACCATTATAGATGTCAGCATTCAGTCAATTTGTTTCACTATGTGACACAAAAAAGTCATTAAGATATTAATTGGACCCAGTGAAATCTATGAGCCCTGAAAATATCTTGGCTAGAGCGCTGGAGGCTGTGCAACAGAGCTGTCCACTCTCCTAGACCAACTTTTACAGTTGTTTTGAGGTTGGCATCTACCCAACGATATGGTGAGTGACCAGCAATGTCCCATCCTCTAGAAATCAGGATGAATCTATCCTAATTAATTATAATCCTCCCAATCATTAGTAAAGTGATGGATGAGCTTGGACCGGATTCTCCGATCTCGCCTGCAGATGGAATTCTCCGATCCCGCTGCAGTAAACGGAGATTTAGCTGATTGCTAAATTTTCCGTTCTCAAGGGCAGCGGCTGTGGGGCATGAATGAGCACAAGTACTGCCATCAAACATCAGTTTTTCAACAAAACTGCTTACAGATTCTCACTGCAAATTATGCCAGGGCCAAGCAGATTAAACTCTCATTTAAGCTTATTCCAGGCATGGGCATCAGGACAGAATAACGAAGGAGCCATGAGATTAATTGCAGGGATGGGAATACCATCCAGGTTTAGGCTGATAAGTGATGTGCAATATTTTACACTTCCTTAGTGCCAAAGAAAGGAAAGCTCAGTTATCTTCCCATTCACAACTCTGATGGTGAAAACAAACTTTGAAGCGGTGACGAAGAATTAAGAAGCACTAAGTTAAGATCTCAATTATTCTTCATCAAGTCGTTGTTGGTTCAAGCACCTCCCTCAGCTTCTTCATTCATTTTGATTTGATTTGATTTTGATTTGACTCTTTTATTTGATTTATTATTGTCACATATATTAGTTTACAGTGAAAAGTATTGTTTCTTGCGTGCTATACAGACAAAGCATACCCATTCATAGAGAAGGGACGAGAGAGTTTGGAATGTATAGCTAGGGTGTAGAGAAAGATCAACTTAATGCAAGGTAAGTCCATTCAAATGTCTGACGGCAGCAGGGAAGAAGCTGCTTGATTCGGTCGGTACGTGACCTCAGACTTTTGTATCATTTTCCCGACGAAAGGTGGAAGAGAAAATGTCTGGGGTGCATGGGGTCCTTAATTATGCTGTCTGCTTTGCCAAGGCAGCGGGAAGCGTAGACAGAGTCAATGGATGGGAGGCTGGTTTGCGTGATGGATTGGGCTACATTCACGACCTTCTGTATTTTCTTGCCATCTTGGACAGAGCAGGAGGCATACCAAGCTGTGATAGAACCAGAAAAAATGTTTTCTATGGTGCGTCTATAAAAGCTGGTGAGAGTCGTAGCTGACATGCCAAATTTCCTTAGTCTTCTGAGAAAGTAGAGGCGTTGGTTGGCTTTCTTAACTACAGTGTCGGCATGGAGGGACAGGACGGGTTGTTGGTGATCTGGACACTGAAAAACTTGAAGCTCTCGACTTTGTCCCATTCACTTGAGGATATCGAAGTGAGGTAGTCACATGAATGAATCCATATTATGGAATTATTCATTGGCAAATTGTGGACCATTATCTAACTCTACAATATCTGGGATATCATGTGTTGCTTAAATTCTCTTCACTACTCAAATGACTGCTTCCGCCCTGATCACTTCAGTCTATCTGGACTAGTAATCAATAAGAACAAGTTTGTCTTTAAAATCAAATTGGGGCAGTGAAGGCGGTGATTATTGCTAGACTATTAATCCACAAATTCAGCTAATGTTCTGGAGACTTGTGTTCGAATTCCATCATGTCAGATGGTGGAACTTGAATTCAATGAAAAAAAATCTGAAATTAAGAATCTACCGATGATCATGAAACCATTGTCGATTGTCGGAAAAACCCATTGAGTTCACTAATGTCTTTTAGGGAAGGAAACCTGTCATCCTAATCCAGTCTGGCCTACATGTGACTCCAGAGCCACATCATGTGTTTGACTCTGAAATGGCCTGGAAAGCCTCTCAGTCTCAAGGGCAACTGGGGGTGGGCAATAAATGTTGGCCAGTCAGTGACCCCCATGTCCCACAAAAGAATAATAAGAAAAACCAATGCCCATGTGCCCCCACGGCCTTAATGGAAAAGTGGGAGGGTGGTTACTGCAAACAGCAGTCAATTCAAAATCAATTCTTCAGTAGATCAAGGAATGCCTTGCCACCATATTATTTTCTGGGCTCTTATTTGAGATTTTGCTATCCAAAACTGGCCGTGGTGAATTATCTTGGAGAATATCAAGTTGATGTGTTCTTGGAATGATTATTCTGCCGAAAAAACTAATACCATCAATGACTGTGACATGTTTTCTCTGTTTGAAGTACTGTCATAGTACCAGGTTGGTCGGAGTCTAATCTGGCCATCTATCAAGACAGCATTCCTTTACCTGGACGCACTCTTCATCTTGCTGTTGGGCTTGTTTTATTTCCAGCATCTTATTTGCAGTGGCTGGTAGCTTTTTGGTGATGAGTGATATATACCCTTCCACCTCCTCAATAAAATTCAAATCTTCCAATTTGTCTTCCAAATGGTATTGATAGTGCATCTGCTGTTGTCTTGTACTTTACTTGAATGTCCTCTTGTTGCTGAATCTTATCATTAATCTCAGTCTGAAACATTGAATTTGAGGTGGTATTTTTTGCAATTTCCTTCATGGCCAGAAGAGTGACAAATAGCTTATCGCCAGTTTTCATTTTAAACCGCAACCACATCATGTAGTCTGAGAATGGTGACACAGTGGTTAGCACTGCTGCCTCACAGCACCAGGAACCCAGCTTCGATTCCCGACTTGGGTCACTGTTTATATAGACTTTGCACGTTCTCCCCCTGTCTGTGTGGGTTTCCTCTGGGTGCCCCGATTTCTTCCCACAGTCCAATGATGTGTGAGTTAGGTGGATTGGCCATGCTAAATTACCCCTTAGTGTCAGGGGGACTAGCTAGGGTAAATACAAGGGATTATGAGGATAAGGCCAGGGTGGACTGTGGTCAGTGCAAATCCAATGGACCAAATGGCCTCCTTCTGGACTGTAGGATTCTATGATTCTATGAACTTCTCAAATGGTACAATCGGATACCTTTTCTTGTTGCTGGTTCATGACACAGGAGTAACCTAGAATAATGTGTACCATGGTGAGTAAGAAGTAACATAATGCATAGACCATATAGACAGAAAGAAAACATACAATCATGGCAGGTCAGAGTGGTTTACCGGTCTTGGAGGACAAATAGGCAGCTGATGCAGAGTGAGTGTTGGCTCCATAGCTATCGATTGGTGGTGGTGGTCCCTCCTGCTCCTCAGTGAAAGCATTAAGAAGTTCTTTTCTACTGTATTTTTCATTGGCGAGGAATGCAGTCAGCATTGGTGGCTGGAAAGCTCTCAGAAAGTGGCTATCGAAGCTTGGGAAGTCAAATGATAATGCCTCGCATCCCACATGCACCAATAACAGTCAGGGAACCTTTCTGTTTCATATGGTTCCTGTTCCCAATGTCACAAACTGTAGGATGGGAATATTCTCTTGTCAGCCAGTATGTTCCTTTTGGAACATTTCTATCCTATTCCTTAGCTCCTTTTGCTTTCTGCCTTTTAGTGCACATGTGTGTTCCCGGAGGCCAACTTGTTCTTGAACTTCTTCAACTTCATTTTGTCTTTCTGAACCTTTTTAAAGTTTATTTATTTATTAGTCATAAGTAGGCTTACATTAACACTGCAATGAAGTTACTGTGAAAATCCCCTCGTCGCCACATCCGGTACACGTCCGCCTGTTCGAGTACACTGAGGGAAATTTAGCATGGCCAATCCACCTAACCAGCACATCTTTCAGACTGTGGGAGGAAAACAGAGCACTCAGAGGAAAACCACGCAGACACGGGGAGAATGTGCAGACTCCACATAGACAGTGACCCAAGCCGAGAATCGAACCCAGGTCCCTGGCGCTGTGAGGCAGCAGTGCTAACCACTGTGCCACCAATGATACACTCATAATCCTATCATGCTCTTTTACAATCCCCAGCATAGCTCTCACTCCAGGTTTTCCTGTTTTGTCTGGCTATCAGAAACTCCTGAGAATAGGCCAGTGACATAGTAACTTCTGGTTTCACTTAAGAACTACTGCACGTGCATTTAACAAGGACTTTAGACTGCTGATTCTCAATTTTCAACCCTATGATATCTGATTATTGTGCATCCCACTTCCACCAACAAGATCTAGATCCAGATAGTTTTTTGTTTATGCCATGTGTAGAGATTAAAATTTTTTTCCTCCTAGTTGACATTAGGTTGATTGGTCTGTCGTGCTCTGGACATGTTCTATTGCCTTCCCTAAGTACAACATTACCTATCCACCAGTCCTCTAGCACTGAGCATATTTTTAATTAATTATCGAATATATGTAATAGCCTCTGCGATTCCTTCCCTAGATTCTTTTGGAATGTGGGGAAGAAATAGCAGAGGCTATTACAGGCCTATATAACCTGATTGTCCTTTCTTTTCTATTTAAACCTGCAACAAGGTTTCGGTGAATGTATAAACTACCACACCCTCATCCACCTCCCACCACGCCCCGCTGACCACACTGCACCCTCCCTGCCCCACCCCATCCCCAACCCCTGCCACTCTCAGCAGATTCAGGCATTAGAAGACTAAAGATGCAGAGATGGACCAGAATTTGTGCAACCCACGTTCCAAACTACAAATCCCAGTGCCTTTATCAATGCATCTGAACTTCAGTAATTTGTGGTGCATGATGATATTCATACTTTTTATGCAGTGAAAATATTTGATGGCAGAAAAGAAATTGTTACAACATTTTCAATTAATTTGGAATCAGGATTAATGTACCATGTCCAGAATTCTCCAATATTGTATGGCCCGCCATCACTGACAGCAAGAATGGAGAATTTTGCGCTCAGCCAAAGCTCCACTCACATGAACGGGGACCGGAAAATCCAAGTCGCGGATGAGGTTGGAGAATCATAGAATCATAGAAACTCTACAGTGCAGAAGAAGGTCATTCAACCTATTGAGTCTGCACTAACAACGACCCCACCCCAGGCCCTATCCCTATAACCCCACATATTTACTCCGCTAATCCCTTTAAACTACACATCCCGGAACACGATGGGCAATTTAGCATGGCCAATCAACCTAACCCGCATATCTTTGGACAGTGGGAAGAAACCGGAGCACCGGGGGGAAACTCACACAGACATGTGGAGAACGTTCAAACTCCACACAGACTGTGACCCAAGGCTGGAAATGAACCCAGGTCGCTGGCGCTGTGAGGCAGCAGTGCTAACCACTGTGCCACCATGCTGCCCTGTGCTGGCCCATTTCAAAATCAAAATTTTTCTGCAGCAAACAGAACATCTGCAGAAGCATGAAGTTCCCTTATTGCTCGATGTGAAACCAGTGGCCCATTTTCAGTAAGGTCTTCTGTTGAAGTATGCCCAGAAAGAAAAAAAATGTTATAAAATTCAAAACATGTCCCTCTTTTTAAAAAAGGAATTGATGATAAAATGTCATATCGCTTAAGGTATATCGTAAGCATTTTAGCTGAAGTAGGCAGGATGAAAAGGTTTTAGCTTCTTTGAATGTTAGTTAGAACTGCTCATTACTGCAGAAATAAAAATAAGTGAGGATACATAGGAGCAGTTACATGACAGTTAAATTGAATTTACATAAAAGTTTAATAAGAGATGATGAAAAAAATCAATGTTGTATTGGGTTAGCAATATAACATGTCAAGAACTAGATGATTTGTGAAGCAAACTGCTTTGGGGACACTGTCAAAATAAAAAAAAAAGAATTTTACCGGATAGGTTTTGGATAGGAAATACAAGCATGCATCAGTTAATTACACTGGCCTGCTTATACTGCGAAGGTTTGAAGGTCTTATTACAGTTGATTGCAAAAATGGCACCATCATCTCCCAGGGCGCGGAAAGTGAACATTTACACTCTGCCTGCAAATATAGACACTGTCACATGAACCTATTTCCTTTGCTGTGCACAATTTGAAGTGACTGCTTTTATGCTAGATGAATTATTTCAAGGATGCCAAGTGTTACATTTTAAGTAAGATATTCCAGGATCCATTCAAACTTGATATAATTATCGACCAATCATTTCTGCTAAATGAATTAATTTAAATTCCCAATTGATGGGCAGAACTTTGGTAACAAATGGAGCTATTTCATTCCCATAATAAGCTGGGGCACTCCGATGACATTGTATTCAAAGGAAGTGTACTTTCCATCGGTGCAGCAAAGCTTGATAATAAAGTAGATTTTCATCATTCGCTTGATTCTCACTCAAGTATGAGTGCCATCCTCCTGAGGGAGGAACACTTGAAGTTGTATTTGTGTTCCTCCTCGTGACATTTGCCTCCTGCCTAATGTCAGCCTAGACAAAAATACAAATTCTGGTTGACATTTTAAATTGATTCATCATTCTAAAGAAACCAGTTTGGAGGGAGGAGCAATTACCTTTAAGTTTTTTTATTGGCAGGAAATTGATTTTCAAGGTTATTTTCAGCCAATTGAACTGGCAAATGTGGCTTTTCCATAAGGGCACACATGACTTTAAAGCAAATTCTCAGACAATCAAAAGTATTTATTGTTTTTCTAAGTTACTGCCAACGTTTGATTCAGTGGCAGGGGGGCAGAAAAATACAGGTAACCAAAAGATTTAAAATTTGGAAAGAAAAGGCAAGGATAAATTTTAGAATCAGCTGAGCTTAACGGTGAAGTCAATTTTTGTCATTTGTTTGACTGTCACGTAACCATGACTTAACACCTCAACAAAAACAACTCGCATTTATTTTGCACCTTGTGGTAAGAAAATGTCTAAAAGCGCTATACTAGAGCACTATGGGATAAATGTGAATGGCATAAGAAGATATTAGACCAGATAACTAAATGTTAATTAAATCATGTTTTCAAATTCTCTCTCAATTTTCAGCCCTTGTCGCTATTCCCTCTGATGATGAACATGGGCTGAAAAATCACCCCTAATGTATCCTTTCTTAAGTTAAGAGACCAAAACTGTACACAGTACTTCAGATGCAGCCCCTTACAGCTGCAGCAACAGTTCCCTACTTTCATGCTTAATTTCCCTTTCAATAAACGCCAACATTCCTTTTGCCTTTCTAATCACTTGCTGTAACTGCATGCCAACATTTTGTGAGTCTTGTGCCAGGACACCCAGATCCCTCTATACTAGAGAGTTATGCCATCTCGCTCCATTCAAATCATATACTACTTTATCATCTTCCTGCCAGCCTGCTATTTTTTTCTCAATCACCTCACCTATGTCAATTCCTCTGTAGATTATTAATGTCCTCTGGATAACTTACTTTCCTTCTTCATGTCATCGGCAAATTTAGCTACCATACATTCAGTCCCTTCATCCAAGTCATTGATATAAATTGGAAACAGCTGAGGTCTTAGTACTGATCCCTGTGGCACTCCACTAGTTAGAGCTTGCCAACCTGAGAATGACCTTCATTTCTCCTCTCTGCTTTCTATTAATATTAGCCCCTATACTGTGTGCTCCTATTTTGTCAAGTAACTTTTGATGTGGCACCTGTGGAATGTCTTTTGGAAATCCAAATACACCACAGCCAGAATTTTAAGTCGGGGGAGGGGATAGCATGAAATTGTAGGGACGGAATCTCTTCCGTATTCCCACTCGCCCCAATTTTGCAGTGACTTTATGCTAGAATGGGCAAAGCCTCAGATGGGAAGCCTGTCCTTGCACCAATTGAAGCCCTTAAGTGGCCAGTTAATGGCCACTTAAGGGCTGTTTCCAGCTCAGCGGCAATATTTGGGCTGGCAGGTGGATTGAAGTTTCGTGGGAGAAACCCAAAACTAAAGAAGATTAGATCTTGGGCAGGGAAGTGGGTGAGGGTCTCTATCGGTAGCCTTCTTATGATTGGGGGCTCCCTCTCCTTAAGTCCTGTTGACCCCTGGACCTCTTGCAATTACCTTCTCCATCCCAGGTGCCTCTTCAACTCTCCGTCTTTTAATTCAATATATTGTGAAGTGGCACAACTGCATTGGGTAGAATTATCTAGCATTGTTTAACTTCTCATCTGACTTTGACTGGAAGGAAAATATGATTTTCATCAACCTGACTCATCCATCTGCCATTAAACTCTGAAAAGATTTAGCTGTTCAGTAGCAAGTGAATTCTATTTACTTTAGACTCGGAGCTAATTATCTGCCGCCTCAAAGGTCTTTCTGCATATGTGAAATTTCCAAAATGTGCAGAATTTAAAATGTATTAATTCAAGAGCAACTCCCTTCAATGTACTCAGGAAATGGGAAAGTTATTCTGAGCACCGGTCTTTCTGGATGGATCAATGTGTCTTTTAATTTATCCCAAATTTATTGGCTTGTATGGAAATGGGGACGCAAGGAGAAATGCTCCAGGTTTATTGGAATATTTATACTATAATTGTGGGAATGATGTTTAACCAGCGGGACTCCACAGCAAACTGTATCAGTACATTAGTTATTTGATAAGTCAGAGCTGAATTTGAAAACAGCTGCAGATTTTTATGAATATAAATAAAAGTTGTCTAAATAATTTAAATTAAAAAGGAAATAAATGTAACAATACAGCATACAACATAGAAAAGCTTTTATAAAAGTTTTTCATCAAGTTGGACCACAAGTGCATAATCATTCACAATGAATGTTGCAGTGATGGAGTTGCCGCCAAAATCGGGATAGTTTTATTATTGTGAGGCTTGTGTTTTCAGCATAAACTGAAAACAAAAAGGAAATAATATTACCACAGGAAGATGTGGAGTATTTTAAAGCCGCAGCAGTCTAAAGGATGCAATGTGGAGTTGGGCAGAATATGAACGGCCTCGCCCTTTCTTTTCAGATTTTCAGCCTTGCTTTTGAATTCCAAGGCAGTTGTATGAACTTTATTTCAGAAGTTGACACATCTTAGAGTATGGACCAACCCTTTATTTTAAGAAAAGTATAAGCTGTGGGGCTGCAGCAATCAATGAAAGAAAATCAAAGAAGATGTTATTATTTGGAAGCAGAATTATTTTTTCCTAGCTTGTAATCTATTGCTGAAGTTTCCTGATTTAACAAGTGTAATAAGTGCTTCATGTTTCACTTTTTTGCCACATGAGTAAAGACTTGTTCCTAGACTCAATTGACATTTAGATTTCCAATTTGCAAATAAAGGCCAAATTTTACATATAAAGTTTGGGTAGCACCCTGCCTAGAAGCGTGTAAAATTGCACAAGAATACGTCGGGCGTGTATCCCAACAATATTGCACAATATTTTCGTCAGCTTGCAAGACAGAAGTGCACCCGCAGCAATCAAGAAGCCAACTGAAATCATTTAAACACAAATTCACGAGGATTTTGCATTGTCTGTCTGCTTTTATAGTTGGCGAGAAGGCCGATTGGCAAGGCAACCTTTAAGTTTAAGCTGCAACCTCAATCAAGGCTCAATAAAATTAACAGATGTGTCTGGGCACAAAGGTCTGTGCTTGACTGTGCTGCCTTGAAACTCGTGGCATAGTTTTAACATCGATATTTATTTTCACATTCAGCAGCTCTTCGAGACACCTCTGCAGTGGCTGTCTCCCTGAGGAAACGCATTGGAAGTGCTAGCCCGCACCATCCCATTTCTTGGCGCCTGCCCTTGCTGGCCTTTCACAGAACATGTTTCATGCTGGGTGAATGTTAATTGGCAAGCAGGGTGAAATTGTGCTCCAAGATTGACCATGTCTGGGGATATGATTTGCACCCATGACTGAAGAGCAGCTTCTTCCCTGCTGCCATCAGACTTTTGAATGGACTTACCTTGCATTAAGTCAATCTTTCTCTACACCCTAGCTATAGCTGTAACACTACATTCTGCAGTCTCTCATTTCCTTCTCTATGAACAGTATGCTCCGTCTGTATAATGCGCAAGAAACAACACTTTTCACTGCATGCTAATACATGTGGCAATAATAAATCAAATCAAATCAAATCAAAATCACTTTCTGGACCACCGAATGTGCATGCCTGATGGGTGAAAAGTTCAGGCCCATTAGTTTTCAGTTCAATTCAAAATGCATGTATAATATCTGTTAACGTTTAGTGATGATTAAATTAGAAAATGAATGCGAGACTGGACCAGGACTCCTGGTACTTGTAGATTGCATAGCACTATTCCAAGCTTAGAAATCTCCAGATGTACTTTCCCCTTTTGTTACTTCAATCAGTGCCATCAAAAGCATTTCAATCCGTCAGTATGAATATGTCTGGAGGTGTTAATCGCTTTTTTCTCTCATTCATATTTATTTAATTATCTGAGTCATTTAGGTGGCAGGCTCTGATTCTTTTGTAAACTTTTATTGCTCAGGCCCTTCTCTTGCTTGTCACAAGTCAATGAGACTGCAGGAAAACAAAAAAAAAACAGGGAAAGATTCTATGGACAACAGAGCCAAAGGGTGGCATGGTGGCACTGCGGTTAGCACTGCTGCCTCATAGCTCCAGGCACCCAGGTTCAATTCCGGCCTTGGATGACTGTCTGTGTGGAGTTTGTACATTCTCCCTATGTCTGCATGTGTTTCCTTCGGGTGCTCCAGTTTCCTCCCACTGTCCAAAGATGTGCAGGTTAGGTGGATTGGCCATGCTAAGTTGTCCCTTAGTGTCCGAAGATGTGTAGGTTAGATGGATTAGCCATGGTAAATGTGTAGGGTTAAGGGGATAGGGTGGAAAGAGGCTTTGGGTAAGATACTCTGTCAGAGAGATGGTGTAGGCTCGATGGGCCAAATGGTCTCCTTCTGCACTACAGGGATTCCATGAAAGACGAACATAATTTTCAGCAAATGTAAAGAAAAATAGATGTACTTAAAGGGAAGCTCGATAAGAACATGAGAAATAAAGAAATAACTGATCTTGTTAGATAAAGTAGTGTGGGAGGATGCTTGTACTGAGCATAAACAGTGGCCTGGACCAGTTATATTGTAAAATTCATGTAGTAGTCTGCATCACTCATATCAATGGAAGGCATTTCTACTAAGGATAACACACAGGATCTTTAGGATCACTATAATCAATATATCACCATCAATTTTAAATTTCTATTCAATATACATAATCTGTTTATTTAAGATCAATGCAACAGTAGTCATTACTGATCATCAGCTTTTACTGAGGGCCTCTGCAGCTTTATCTGATCCATGTACTATTTATTAAGCTTTTTGTTTGATGTTGAAAATCAAGCCTGGCCAGTCACCATGAGAGGTTAAGGATCTTCAAGGCCATGGCATCCAAAATAGGTCAGGAGCACCCTCTACAGGTTTAAGCAAGAGCTCTTTATTTGAAGAAATTAAAGCTATTCAAATTTTACTTAACTACCTGTGAGATAAGTCTGACATTTTTTCCAGCTCAGAGCAATTTCTCTTTTGGTGAAGAAATGGAATATTCAGCTAAAATATTACAAACTAGCACCATTGCATTGGGAATACAGGTGCAGTGGCTCAAAACCAGCAATCTCAGGACAGAGGCCATGCCAGAGTTCAGATCTTGCTGGGTTTCAGGTCAGACATTTCAGGCTATGGGTCAAGCCCAGTCAGGTGGGTTCAAGGGTTGCTCAGAGCGGGGGAATAGGCCAGCTTAGGGGGATAGTCAGGTGCCACACCATGCCAATGCAGGGCCTAGCTGTATCTTCTGGATATGTTATCTATTTTTATTTTGCTTAATTTTACGGCACAGTCGTAACACTGCTGCCTCGCAGCGCCAGGGACAGGAGTTCAATTCTGGCCTCTGGTGACTGTCTGTGTGGAGTTTGGACGTTCTCCCCATGTTGGCGTGGGTTTCCTTTGGGTGCTCCGGTTTCCCCCCGCACTCCGAAGATGTGCAGGTTAGGTTGAATAGCCATGCTCATTAGTGTCAGGGAGATTAGCAGGGTAAAACCGTGGGGTCATGGGGATAGGACCTGGGTGGGATTGTTGTCGGTGCAGGCCTCTTGGGGCCAAATGGCCTCTTTCTGCACTGTAGGGATTCTATGATTCTTCCATGATTGATTAAAATAATGGCATTTTTGTTAAAATGTCCAGTTTTTGGACAATTCTAGTTTTTGGACAGCCGGATTTGAGTCACTATACAAGATCATTGTTTTGCCTACTGTTTTAAAGACAACACACAGGTGCTGAAATCTGAAGATTTTTTATTTATTAGTGTCACAAGTAGGCTTACATTAACACGGCAATGAAATTACTGTGAAAATTCCCTAGTCGCCACACTCTGACCCCTGTTTGGGTACACTGAGGGAGAATTTAGCATGGCCAATGCACCTAACCAGCACATGTTTCGGACTGTGGGAGGAAACCAGAACATCCAGAGGAAATCCATGCAGACGTGGGGAGAACGTGCAGACTCCACACAGAGGGTGACCCAAGCAGGGAATCGAATCCAGGTCCCTGGTGCTGTAAGGCAGCAGTGCTAACGACTGTGCCACCCACAGGGGGTCTATGCCTTGAAGACAAATTGTAATTGGTTATTGCCTCCAGTCTTAGTTCTATTTTTGTTGATTTCTGAACCTCATAAATTGCCTTGGCAAAGTTAGTCAGATCATTAAACTTTAGACAAATTTATTTGTGGAGAAATAGTAACAACTTACATCAGTGATTTACATTCCACCATTTGCTTTGTGCTGCAAAAGCCATTCAGCAAAGAAGAAAGTGAACTCAGAAGCAGATCTACATTTCGCACCAGTTTAGCCACACCTTGGAGCTACCTTAACTTTAAGCAGTCCTGATTATTTGAATATACAGCAACAATTGAAAAAAACATTTTTTTTCTGAGAACATGGAATTAAATATTAGATAATAACAATATCCTATTTGACCAATAAAATACACGATGATGTTAGAAATCCAAAAGAAAAACAGAAAACTCTGGAAAACAAATTTAATTGATGATTGAATCTGACATTATCAAACGAATCATGCATAATTTAAAAGAGAGCACACTTTTTAAATAAAGTTATCGGCTTCTACATGTTCTGTACTGTGTCAGGAATAAGGCGCTGTGGTACTCCAAACACCGCCATTACCTTGTAAATGAAAGTTTATGTCATTCACCACAATAAAGTTCACCTGAAGAACAATGACTTCTGTATTTTCCATCAATGAAACAATTCCTCATTTCCATCCATCACCAAATTAGAAAGAATACTATTGGACTCATAAAAGACAACAAGGTTGAAATGAGAGTGTTATTGCTGTGTAGTACCTATCCAAATTCATCTGGGGGTCTAACAAGTTTAGGATCCTGATTGAAATAGCCAAATCAACCTGCTGCCTGTTTCAGGCAGGTTCCCTGAGGACCAAAAGAGAAAACGCTGGAAAATCTCAACAGGCCTGGCAGCACCTGTAAGGAGAGAAAAGAGCTGACTCTTTTCTCTCCTTACAGATGCTGCCAGACCTGCTGAGATTTTCCAGTGTTTTCTCTTTTGGTTTCAGATTCCAGCATCCGCAGTAATTTGCTTTTATTAGGTTCCCTGAGGAAATAAAAGTCCAAAGTCTAATTTTACGTAAGTTGCATTTCCAGGGTGAATCAGGTACGTGAGATTAATGTGAACCTCCTTTTCACCCCCAAGAAATGCACATCTGTCATTTCTCTCCCATTGACTTTCTGTTGGCTTTCAGTTCCACCCACCAGGAGTGGAAGCTTTCTCAAATTTGTCTCCCTGGACCCCAGTGACACAGAGATTGACTATGATGCTTCTGCTATCACCCTAGCTGAGATCTGTTAATACAGCACAGATCAAAGCTGGAATCTTTCTGGTCTGTGTGGCTCGGCTACTCACCTCCTGAATTCTCAACCATCAGTGGAGTTATCATATTCATTTTCACAGTTTAGTTTCAGGTACAGAAGCCATTGTTCTTCAGATGAACTTTTTGTGGTGATTGTCCCTTTAAGGACAACGCAGCCGAGGAAGGTTCACCTAGCCTGGGTGGCCAGTCAGGACTCAGAGTGTGGAACTACCCCGGGGGGAAGGAGCTCTCTGAGGCAGAGGCATTTTAGAGCTAGCTACAAACTTGTTGCTGCTCTTTAAGATCACAAAAAAATCATTTTTTGTTCACTAATGACGTCTCTGACAGTGCATCAATAAACCTTTGCTTCACTTACAATGAATTATTTGTGATATTTTTTAAAAAGAACAATGAGGAGCTTTGCCTTTACTGATACACTGATAACTATTTATCTCCAGATCTTTTTGAATATTAAAATACTTCTCCTTAACATGATATATGTGCCTTCAAAATTAAAGGACCAGAATTTGTTTTCTAACTTGATTCAATTGAAACTGAACTTTTATTCTGTAACTATAGACAGGTTCCCCACCACAGACATACTGGCTATCCAAGATGTGTGAACATAACATAGAAGGCAATAGCTATGGCGTTTGTCAATTAGTTTCTTCGAGTATTCTTAATACACTTAAGATGAGGAATTCAACTATTTTCAGCAAACTGTTTCTCCTGAGGTCAGGAGACAAATTACCCCAGTTGTAACTTCTGAGCAGTGTACTTACTGCCTTGTCAAATTGACTGATACTGAGATAACAGATGTTTGGATGACAGATTTTTGGATTATTTCATGTAAGTACATTGAAACATCTTGTAAAGCTCATTCAGAAATGTCAGCTCATAGGGCTGAGTTTCAGCAGTCAGACCCATTTACACAATGAGGCCAGGGGCATATCGGGAACTCAAAGGTTTCAGTAGCTGTTTTGTCAAGGCTATTTAATCCAGGCACTATATTTATATCTGACTTAAGCGTTTCTTGACCAATACAAGTGACCGGGCAAAATGAAGACCCACTTCAGTCTATTCCAGCTCCAATACTTAATGGTACCTTGCGAGGGTCAGAATTCAAGCTTTATATATGTGCTTTGATTGCCAGAACCTGTATATTTGAAAGTGTAGCATGACAAGGCAGCATCAAGCCCAGTGATGCATCTCCCAATGTGTTGATGTAAGCTGTAAGGACCCTGTAAAGATGCACTTTCACAGACTTCATTAATGAATGCAAAAAGCATTCTTAACAAGAATAGTTTAGCAGCTCCTTGGCCACAGGTAGCTCCCTACAGGTCACTCACCTAAGGGGGCTCCACCCCGCTCTCAGTCCCAATTGGTCCCACAGGCTGTTTTTTTCATTCATTTGTGGGACATTGAGTCGCTGGCTGGCCAGCATCTATTACCCATCCCTAATTGCCCGAGGACAATTGATAGTCAACCACATTTCTGTGGTTCTGGAGTCAAATGTAGGCCACAGAAGGTAAAGACAGCAGATTTCCTTCCCTAAAGGTTATCAGTGGACCAAATGGGTTTCTCCAACAATCGACAATAGCTTTGTGGCCATCAGTAGATTCTTAATTCCAGATATTTTTTATTGAATTCAAATTCCACCATCTGCTGTGGTGGGATTCAAACCCAGTCACCAGAACATTAGCTGAGTTTCTGGATTAATAGTCGAGCAATAATACCACTAGGTCATCACTCCCCTAAAGGGACATTCACCACGTGCACTCAAGGAATTTTTTATTACCCGTGAGTGGGAGAAAAAAGGCAACCTCAAAGAACAAAGCAGGCATGGCTGGAATTGCAGAGGAGGTCAATTGCAGAAGTATGATTCGTCACTGATGAATTGTATTGCAAGAAGTTTAATGATCTGATTAAGCCAGCTGAGTGGCATGGTATATTCCTGTACAAATCCCCTCACTCTGGTTTCTCCAGCCTTCTCCTTAGATCAACACACTTTGCAGGAATGTACCCATTCTACCCTTTTGAAGCCCCTCCTCACATCCACATCTGAACAGTCACAACTGACACTCGGCCTCAGATTATATCAATGTCACACTTACCCGTCCCAGTGACTCTCCACAATTATTAACCTTCCGTCCTCTCAAAATATTCCACAACTTACATTCCACAAATTATATCAAAATGCATCTTGAGGAACAAAAGGTTGCCTCAGCTGCTGCCGTGAAGGCTGAAGATAATGAATTAACTCAGAGACCTCGGAATCACGGCAGACATGTGTCAAAGTGGTCTCAATCAGAAGGGGAAAGAGAGAGACAGAGGAGAAATAGATTCTAAGGAAAAAGAGAACAGGTAAAAATGGGAAAACCCTTTCCTAACCTTGAAATGAACAAATGTAGTAGTCAGAATGGCAGGACCGCACCCTGTCTGTTTTAATGGTGGAAAACTGGGCTTATAAAGGAATACTGCGGGTATGCAAACAAAGCCACAGGCAGTATTCCCACACAGCCATCATCACTAAAATTCTAACACTTTGTGCAAATGTAAAGGAAGGCACAGAAACCTGTCAGGATTTTGTGTGTAGCTCCTGATCCTACCAAAAAACTCCAAAGGATTCTCCAGAGCATTCTCTGGGATACGGATTTTTTGCAGATTGCTAGATAGGAGAATTGAGGATTTTCCACACAGAAGCAGGACAATTTCCAAAGTAATAGTCAAAGGACCATGCATGTGTCCAGGTACCACTGGTGAAAGTTCATTCAAAAAGTGAACTCATTACTGGGGTGGTGTCAATGGGTGTAATCTTGAATTTGCCCACTTAAGAGGTTTCATATTCGGCTAAGGCATGGGGTGGGACTTTACGTCCTCACTCATCCCAAAACTGTAAAATCCTACCCGAGGTCAACAGACATTTACATTGTCCACCCTTTGCCCAATCCATTTCCTGTGGCAGATTGGACAGTAAAATTCCGGTGATGGTCTCACAGGTTGGAAGACATTACCCTACAAAACTCCCGAACAGCCCAGAGAGCCTGAGCAAGCTGAAGAATTTCAACAGAAAATATCTGTAAAGTTGTACACAGCTGAGAAACGTTCCAGAAACCCTACTGGGGATGATACAACCCAATATGGTTGAGATGGCTCACACTATAGTCTCAATACTATATACTCACTATTTTCACAATACTGTTTACTCACCATAGTCACAATACTATATACTCACTATTTTCAGCCCACAGAACGAAACACGGACCAAGGGAAAGCACAAACAGAGACAGTGAAGGAGGCACCCCACTTAATCAATGAACCAGTGGGAAGTCGCTTGGTAATGCAAAAGGCTGAAGTTAAGCTCAGTGACTGGGAAGAGGCTGCAAAGGGACCAACATAATTTCCAAAACAAATGCACCTCAGAAACAATTGTGATGTTGGAGTAATCCAAATAGGTTGATGGCAGCGAGCAATGAATTTAATAGCTCTGCATGCACAGGACAAAGTGTAACCACACTCATCAGAATGGAGTCACGGAAGGGCGCTGAGAAACGAAGGCACTGAACTCAGTTCAAACCATGACTTTGATAATATAATTTGTGAGCTGAGTGCTAGGCTTAAAGTGTTAGAGTCAAAGGCAAAAATTCAAAACACAGAAACTGTTGACCGAGCTCAGTGAGAATTAAATAGGATCTGATCCGACAGAAGTGAGGAGAAAAAAATGAGAGATTTGAAACTCATCAAACATTCTTGCTAGAACATATAACGCATCTTAATGACATTCTTGTGTCAGCAAAAAGAGATTGTGATCAAAGTAGGGATACATTGTTGGCACAGTAAGAGGCCATTGCTAACTTGCTCACTCAGGGGAGGATTTGAAAGGTTTCAGCCTCGGAAGTGAATAGGCAACAGGTCCCAGTGAAGAAGCAGCAATCGATTTAGCTTTATATTTGTCTGACACATTCTTTGAAGGCATCAATAATAAAAAGGCTACAGATAGTGATGACAGCGAATGTACAAAATTAAAATCAGTGCAAACCGAGAAACGGAGAAGGAAGAAATCCACCAGGAAATATTGGGAGAGGAAGGAAATAAAGGAAAGTACTGTGCATCAGCCATCTGTGTGTGAGCAAAGTTTATTTCTTTAACTTTTGTTTCCTCAATATAAAAAAATGAAAATATATTTCCATATTTTCCAGTAAGGGAGAATGAGTCATGAACATACAATTCTGATATTGCAGGTTTTAAGGACAGCTGTTTTAAAAAACACATTTCTGTTTTCAAAGCTTTACATTGAGCTTAAAACCTTTTTCAAAACGGAAGAATAGATTGACAACATAGTATCTTCCAGTGTTTATGCAAACCTCATCAGACTCCCATGACTAAAGCTAGCAACAAAGAGTCATTTAAAATCCAAACACCCCAGCCCATCAAATGCTGAAAGGTGTGGCAAAACCCTTTTGCTTCTTAGCGAACAGAGGACAGGAAGGAACTTCAAAGGAGCAAAATGTGATTCACCTCTTTGCCTGGTGAAAAAGTCCATGGGATCTCCTATCCCCACCCCCTGCCGGGATCGTCCCATCCTGTTGAAACTCAATGGAATTTTGGCTGTCCTACCACGATGGGGGTCGGAAAATCCCGAACAATGACTGCTTAAAAACTGATGTGGAGATGCCGGCGTTGGACTGGAGTGAAGACAGTAAGAAGTCTCACAACACCAGGTTAAAGTCCAACAGGTTTATTTGGTAGCAAATACCATAAGCTTTCGGAGCACTGCTCCTTCGTCAGATGGAGTGGAAATGTGCTCTCAGACAGTGCAAACAGACAAAATCAAGTTGCAGAATACTGATTAGAATGCGAATCCTACAGCCAGCCAGGTCTTAAAGGTACAGACAATGTGGGTGGAGGGAACATTAAACACAGGTTAAAGAGATATGTATTGTCTCCAGACAGAACAGCTAGTGAGATTCCGCAAGCCCACGGATAACCTCATGATGCTCCACTTCTCCAGCTTCCACCCTAAACACGTTAAAGAAGCCACCCCCTACGGACAAGCCCTCCGAATACACAGGATCTGCTCGGATGAGGAGGATCGCAACAGACACTTCCAGACGCTGAAAGATGCCCTCATAAGAACAGGATCTGGTGCTCGACTCATCGATCAACAGTTCCGACGCCCCACAGCGAAAAACCGCACCGACCTCCTCAGAAGACAAACACGGGACACGGTGGACAGAGTACCCTTCGTCGTCCAGTACTTCCCCGGAGCGGAGAAGCTACGGCATCTCCTCCAGAGCCTTCAACATGTCATTGATGAAGACGAACATCTCGCCAAGGCCATCCCCACACCCCCACTTCTTGCCTTCAAACAACCACGCAACCTCAAACAGACCATTGTCCACAGCAAACTACCCAGCCTTCAGGAGAACAGTGACCATGGCACCACACAACCCTGCCACAGCAACCTCTGCAAGACGTGCCGGATCATCGACACGGATGCCATCATCTCACATGAGAACACCATCAACCAGGTACATGGTACCTACTCTTGCAACTCGGCCAACATTGTCTACCTGATATGCTGCAGGAAAGGATGTCCCGAGGCATGGTACATTGGGGAAACCATGCAGATGCTACGACAACGGATGAATGAACACCGCTCGACAATCACCAGGCAAGACTGTTCTCTTCCTGTGGGGGAGCACTTCAGCAGTCACGGGCATTCAGCCTTGGATCTTCAGTTAAGCGTTCTCCAAGGCGGCCTTCATGACACATGACAGCGCAGAGTCGCTGAGCAGAAACTGATAGCCAAGTTCCGCACACATGAGGACGGCCTAAACCGGGATGTGGGATTTATGTCACATTATCAGTAACCCCCACAGCTTGCCTCCTGGGCTTGCTGAATCTCACTAGCTGTTCTGTCTGGAGACAATACACATCTCTTTAACCTGTGTTTAATGTTCCCTCCACCCACATTGTCTGTGCCTTTAAGACCTGGCTGGTTGTAGGATTCGCATTCTCATCAGTATTCTGCAACTTGATTTTGTCTGTTTGCACTGTCTGAGAGCACATTTCCACTCCATCTGATGAAGGAGCAGCGCTCCGAAAGCTTATGGTATTTGCTACCAAATAAACCTGTTGGACTTTAACCTGGTGTTGTGAGACTTCTTACTGTGCTTAAAAACTAACATAGCTGTCAATGTTATGAATTTGAATTGCGTAACAAGACATCTTTAGAGGCAGTGTGCAGAACCCCAGGAAAATCTCTGAGGAACAACCTGATAGACGGCCTTTAACCAAGGGAGGATAAAGAGGAAGATATTAAGAAATCAACTGTTGTTCTACCGAAAGAGTCCAGGCAATCTACAAGTGTCATAGCCACAGAATTAGTGAGGAATTTGAAACACGCTCTTTCCCAATCACCTGATGATCTGCTGAATTCATCTGACAAAGACAAACACCGACTGGTCAACTTCAGAAGCCATCACAGCTGCTCAACAAAACCTCAGGTTTCAACCCCTTGACTTTGAAAAAAAGGATCTCAGGCAACAAATCCGCAAATTTATCTCACAGGGATTGATTTGAAATCTGGGGCACCATCTTACTGGCTGTCCACGCCATGCTCCCGCTGCAGTGAGGCCAGAGAATTTGGCGCCCAGCCAAAATCCTGCCGGCATGAACGGTTGTAACATTCCGATGCTAATCTCTACAGACTTTTTCCATCTTTATATGTTCATAAACTTTGTTTCTCTATTTTAGTTAATAACCCTATCACGTTTACCTAAGTAAGTTGCAGCATTCATTTTTATAATAAATTAACCTTAATCTTGTTTAAGACTAAAGCTTTTCTGCTGGTTATTTTTAAATTGAACCATTTATAAATTAACAAGGGGTCAAGTAAATACCCATAGAAATTCCGAGCTCACAGACTACTTGAAGTAAATGCCTTTTACATGGTAACGACAATCACATAGATTTTATTTCAAGAGCTGACCATTTTTCCTCATTTTCTACTCTTTTCCCATGTCTCTTTCATCATTGCTGAATCAGAAATTGAAAGTTTCCTTTCAATGTGCAGTCTGAGTCAATATTTACTTTACCAGGCAGTCCATCTTATGTACTGATGACTCCAAGCATGGTAAGTTAAAATTAGTCACTTCTTCAACCACATTCTTTGTCCCAAATGGAAATAAGAAATACTCAACAGGTCAGGCATCATCTGTGGAGAGAGAAACATGGGTCAGGTCAATGACATTTTACCAAAATGTATCTTAATATGCCACCCATGATGTTGGCAAAGGTCTGTTAATTTTCATCTTTAGTTGCAACTGAGTACAGTGAGATTTGAACTTATTTCCTCTGGGTTACTAGGGTGGCCCATAATCATTCAATCATAGATCAATGACCTGAAATATTGGGTGAGATTTTACCCCTGCCCCCATGGCATGTTTTCCAATAGCGAAGGTGGCTCGCCATTGGTCACCAGCGGAAACCTCAGGTCCCACTGATGCCTTTGTCATTTTGAGTAGCTCACCCATTGAGGGGCATGCCTTCAGCAGGACCAGAAGATCCCACTGGTGGGTTGGTTTGAACCTCCCGCCCACTAACTTTATTTCTTTCTCTACTGATGCTGCCTGACATGGTAAGCATTTCTGACATTTTCTGCTTTTATTTTCGATTTCCAGCACCAGCAATATTTTGTTTTGTTTTTCACTTTGCCTCTCTGGCAAAACATTTTTTACATTAACCCAATACTTCTGAACATGCTTGCCAAGTTCTGGCAGCAAAAGAATATTGGGTAAGCTCCAAAGAAATTTTGAGTTTCGTACATTCATTCACAAGCTTCCTTGTGAGAGAAATGAAGACTTCTTCATTCTTCATTATTTTATTTAAAATGCAGGCCAACATCCACAGTAAAAGTGAGGATTGTGTGTTAAAAATTAGGAACTTTTACTTTTGATGGAATACTTTCATTTACGGGGCAGAATTTTCCCACTCCACCCACTACGATTTCCAATGCAAAGGTCCATTGACCTCGAGTGGGATTTTCCAGTCTCGGGGCAAGTGCGGCCAGAAAGTCCAGCCGTAATGTGAATGTTGGGATAATCCTATTTCTCCTATACTCTAATATCCAGAATTAACATGCCTTAAACATAATTAGTAGACAAATTGTGGTTGAATATAAACTGCAAATTGCACATTAAGTGGAAAATACAATTTAGACAGATCTTACAAATTGGCTCAGCAGTCCTGTCTGGAATAGGGAAATAGTACAATTGAATGCTTGGCTAAAGGACTGGTCCAGGAGGGAGGGCTTCATCTTCCTGGATCACCGGGAAGTTTTCAAGAGAGGAGGGCACCTGTACAAGAAGGACGGGTCACAACTAAATTGGAAGGGCACGAATATCCTGGCTGGGCGTTTTGCTAGTGCAGTTCGGGTGGGTTTAAACTAATATGGCAGGGGGGGTGGGGATCAAAAAATTATGTCTACAAGTGTAGAGGCTGGGGACGAGCTTGGGACCAGGACAAGGCTGGCAAAGGAGAAGAACACTCTGGGGGAGGATTACCTCACTGGGCCTGGAGGTCTGGAGTGCATCTACTTCAATGCAAGGAGCGTAGCAGGTAAGACAGACAAATTTAGGGCCTTAATGCTTATGAGGAATTTGGATGTGGTTGCGGTGACAGAGACTTGGTTGAAAGAGGGACAGGGCTGGCAACTGAATATTCCGGGGTACAAGTGTTTTAGGCGAGACAGAGGAGGGGCCAAAAGAGGTGGGCGAGTAGCAGTATTAGTTAGAGACCATATTACAGCGGTGCAGAGGGAGGACAATTCAGAGGGGTCATGTAACGAGTCACTGTGGGTGGAACTCAGAAACAGGAAGGGTGCAGTCACTATGTTGGGGGTATACTACAGGCCCCCCAACAGCCCAAGGGAAGTGGAAGAACGGATATGTCAGAGATAATGGATAGGTGCAGGAAAAATAGGGTTGTTGTAGTGGGAGACTTCAATTTCCCTGGTATAGACTGGAAATCGCGTAGGGCTGGGAGTCTGAATGGGGAGGCATTTGTAAAATGCGTACAGGAAGGTTCTTTGGAACAATATGTAGATAGCCCAACTAGAGAGGGGGCTATACTGCACCTCGTACTGGGGAATGAGCCCGGTCAGGTCTTCAAAGTTTCGGTAGGGGAACATGTGGCAAATAGTGACCACAATTCTGTTAGCTTTAGGATAGTGATGGAAAAGGATGAGTGGTGTCCCTAGGGTAAGGTGTTGGATTGGGGGAAGGCTAACTTTAGTGGGATTAGGCAGAAATTGGCAGCTGTTGATTGGGAGAGACTGTTTGAGGGTAAATCCACATCTGGCATGTGGGAGTCTTTTATGGAACAGTTGTTAGGGCTGCAGGATAGGCATGTGCCTGTAAAAAAGATGGATAGGAAGGGTAGGATTCGAGAACCGTGGATAACCAGGGAAATTGAGGGATTGGTCAAAAAGAAAAGAGAGGCGTACGTTAGGTCCAGGCAGCTAAAAACGGAGGGAGCTCTGGAGGAATACAAAGAAAGTAGGAAAGAACTCAAACGAGGAATTAGAAAGGCAAAAAGGGGTCACGAAATGTCCTTGGCAGACAGGATTAAGGAGAATGCCACGACATTTTATTCATACGTTAGGAACAAAAGGGTTGTCAGGGAAAAAATCGGACCTCTCAGGGACAAAAGTGGGGAATTATGCTTGGAGCCCAAAGAAGTAGGGGAGATCCTAAATGAATACTTTGCATCAGTATTCACAAAGGAGGGGGATGTGTTGACTGGGAGTGTCTCAGAAGGGAGTGTTGACCAGTTAGAGAAAATCTCCATTACAAGGGAGGAAGTGTTAGGTTTTTTAGGGAATATAAAGACTGACAAATCCCCAAGGCCTGATGGAATCTATCCAAGGCTGCTCAGGGAGACGAGAGATGAAATCGCTGGGCCTCTGACGCAAATCTTTGTCTCATCACTGGACACAGGTGAGGTCCCAGAGGATTGGAGGATAGCTAATGTGGTCCCGTTATTTAAGAAGGGTAGGAAGGATAACTCGGGAAATTATAGGTCGGTGAGCTTGACGTCCATGGTAGGGAAGTTGTTGGAGAGGATTCTTAGAGATAGGATGTATGTGCATTTAGAAAGGATTAAACTCATTAATGATAGTCATCATGGTTTTGTAAGAGTGAGGTCATGCCTCACTAACCTGGTGGAGTTTTTTGAAGAAGTGACTAGAATGGTTGACGAGGGAAGGGCCGTGGATGTCGTCTATATGGTCTTTAGTAAAGCGTTTGACAAAGTCCCTCGTGGTAGGTTGGTGCAAAAGGTTGGATCTCATGGGATAAAGGGGGAGGTGGCTAGATGGGTGGAGAACTGGCTTGGTCACAGAAATCATGATGTGGAGATGCCGGCGTTGGACTGGGGTAAGCACAGTAAGAAGTCTCACAACACCAGGTTGGACTTTAACCTGGTGTTGTGAGACTTCTTACTTTGGTCACAGAAGACAAAGGGTGGTAGTGGAAGGGTCTTTTTCCGGCTGGATGCCTGTGACTAAGTGGTGTTCTGCAGGGCTCTGTATTGGGACCTCTGCTGTTTGTGATTTATATAAACGATCTGGAAGAAGGTGTAACTGGGGTGATCAGTAAGTTTGCAGACGACACAAAAATGGCTGGACTTGCAGATAGTGAGGAACATTGTCAGAGGCTACAGCAGGATATAGATAGGCTGGAAATTTGGGCAAAGAAATGGCAGATGGAGTTCAATCCAGATAAATGCGAAGTGATGCATTTTGCTAGAACTAACGTAGGGGGGAGCTATACGATAAATGGCAGAACAATAAAGGGTGTAGATACGCAGAGGAACCTGGGTGTGCAAGTCCACAGATCCTTGAAGGTGACGTCACAGGTGGAGAAGGTAGTGAAGAAGGCATATGGCATGCTTGCCTTTATAGGACGGGGCATAGAGTATAAAAGTTGGGGTCTGATGTTGCAGTTGTATAGAACGTTGGTTCGGCCGCATTTGGAATACTGCGCCCAGTTCTGGTCGCCACACTACCAGAAGGACGTGGAGGCTTTAGAGAGAGTGCAGAGGAGGTTTACCAGAATGTTGCCTGGTATGGAGGGGCTCAGTTATGAGGAGAGATTGGGTAAACTGGGATTGTTCTCACTGGAAAGACAGAGGATGAGGGGTGACCTGATCGAGGTGTATAAAATATGAAAGGCATAGATAGGGTGAACAGTGGGAAGCTTTTTCCCAGGTCAGTGGTGACATTCATGAGGGGTCACAGGTTCAAGGTGAGGGGGGGGAGGTTTAACACGGATATCAGAAGGACGTATTTTACACAGAGGGTGGTGGGGGCCTGGAATGCACTGCTGGGCAAGGTGGTGGAGGTGGACACACTGGGAACGTTTAAGACTTATCTAGATAGCCACATGAATGGAGTGGGAATGGAGGGATACAAAAGAATGGTCTAGTTTGGACCAGGGAGCGGCGCGGGCTTGGAGGGCCGAAGGGCCTGTTCCTGTGCTGTATTGTTCTTTGTTCTTTTTTGTTCTTTGTCAGATTTTTGACCTTGCACTCACTCGCAAAGCCGGTCAAAACTCTACCTTCCTCATGGAGAGTTTCAGCCCATCTCCTTCTGAGAGCTATTCTGATTCCCAGCTGACAGTAGTGCACAATCAATCCATGTTCCACGGGCATGGTCTTCATCACAAATGGCACAGAACCTCAACAAATGCTCAACCCAGTCTGGTTGGGACAGACCCACAGTGTTTTCTTCCAGTAAGAGAAACAGTTGCAGCAACTTGTTCTCAGCTTCTGGACTTAGACTGCCTTTCTTCAACTTGCCTGTTCCTCACCATTGGACTCTTCAACTGCGACTGTTTAGCTTGGCCTGACCTGTGTCCTTATACATATCTTTCAACCAGGGTCAGTTCGCCCAGAAGCTATGGTTTCTAAATCAGTTTGATTTTGTTTCCTTAGAAACTGAAAGGGTCAATTTCCTTTCTATCTTCCTCCGTTCTGTTTTCCTTCCCATTTCACGTTTCAGTTCAGTTTCTGTTTTAGTGGATTCACTCGCGAAGGTGATGGTGAACCTGTAAACAGTGAAAGGATGAGATCAGAACCGGAACAAGTTGAAAATAGCATTTACTCCAGCTGAAAAGGTTTCATGATGGATTTGGGGGCGTTAAGATGTTAAATGGAGAATGACTGAAGTAAATGTGTTAGTAAAGCTTTGGCTATTAGGTCCTAATAAAGGCACAAATATTTTTTTATAATGCACTGTGTGTGGAAAATATTGAGTAACCTCCAGTGCATTATGATAGTTTAATAACATTACAGAGGTGATTGCATAGGCTTTACTTGTATGCATATCCAGAAAGAAAAGGTTAAACTGATATTACAGAAAACGCAAGAGTAGAAAGAAAAAAATATGCAATTTATATATTTCTTTAAAATAAAAGAAGACACGTATTTATCTAACACCACACATGACCCAAATCACTTTACATCTAATGAAGTGCTTTTGAAGTGTAGTCACTGGTATGATGCAGGAAACATCTTGGGGGGGGAAGGAGTCAAACCTCGATTGCCTGGTGGGCAGTGCCAAGGTGCCCCCTGGGCATGGGCACTTTACTCCTTGGGCAGTGCCGGGGGCACAGACCAGGCACTGCCAGGGTTCCCATATCCAGGGGGCACCACACTCCTGCCACCTGACCCCCTGGGGGGCCCAGCAGGGTTGGCCGAACGTGGGGAGCTACTCTGAACCCCACTGGAGTGAAATACTCCTGGCGGGGTGGGAGATGCTATCAGACCCGGCAAGTTCTATGCCAGGGCCGATAATCACATTTAAAATGCATTTTAAAAAGATTTAAATCACTTACCTCTCTTTCCGCCAATTTTCAGCACTATCCCAACTGTTCTCCGCCTGTGGGAGACGTGCATGCATCGGGAACTCATGTGCGAATCCCGCAAAATGGCCGACACGCTATTCTCCCATCCCGACAAGCTAAAAAACGTGCGCATCGGGATGGGAGAATCGTCCCATGGTTGCCAAATTGCACAGTAAGAAGTCTCACAACACCAGGTTATTGCCAAATTGCACCCAGCAAGATCCCAGAAAGAGTAACGTAATATCATCTGTTTTTTTATCTATTGATTGAGGGCAAATTACTGTCCAGGGAACTTAGGACAATTCCCCTGTTCTTCATTGAAATAATGCCATGTTATTATTTATGTCCATCTGGGAGTGCAGTTGAATCTGCTTGTCTAAAAGACGGCACCTTTAACAGTGCAAGTCTAGAGTGTCAGCCTTGATTTTTGTGCTCAATTCTTGAGTTGGGATTTGATTTCTCATTGTGGAAGGGGATTCTGAGTTAACAAGCAGAGCCATAGGCAAATTCTTAGTTTTCGCAATAACTGGGAAGGAAAGAGTTAAGATTACTTTCACCTAACGCAATACTGTTAACAATTTGCTCATACGTGAATGCTAAACACAATTAAAAATGAATGAGAGATGGTTTTAATGTTAAGCATCTATATTCATATATTAAATAAGATCTAATATATTAATGTATATTAAGTTTAATTGAAATATCTGTCGACCTCAGTCAAAATACGAGCTCTGCAGAGACTATGAAAGTTCAGGAGTTCAGCAGCTAAAAGCCATTTAGTTAGCAGAAACACAATGTAGTTTCATGTTTGAGACAGACTCTGAAACACTTAATATCAAAATATAAAAGGCTCCATTGTCCAGACATGGAAAGTGTCAGTTCTTGGGCCCAGAGCTGATCCTATCAGTTGCTTTGGCAATGTGCTGGTGGGAACGGTGTTCACTTGGTAGCATCCTTAGAGAGGCATCGCAACAAGGAAATGAACCGTGCCGGGGGAGGAAATCTAGTTTTTGGATTGGCAAATGAAAGATCGGAAAGTGAAGTAGTGCATCTCAATTGGCTGAGGCATCTGTCATGATTTGGACTGACATGCTAATGTAAAATGAAATCAACTCTAAGCTAATTAGAAGGAGTACCTTAGGTATCGGAAAGGCATAATTGTAAGGGATGTTGGCTCAGTGCCTCAGATCTTCGGAAGGGTCTTTAACACTGACTCAGAGCTTCTTGAGCATCCGAGGGCCTCCCACGGCTGAGGTTAATGTTTTGTCTTGTCTTGTTTGTCTTGCAAATGATTTTTCATGTTTCAAAAATTTTCAATTACGTCTTGAGCTAAGATCTTGCCTTTGCAAATTTAATTATTTAGTTTTCTTAAGCTTTTAAGAGAATCAGTCCACCGACAGTGAAACTCCCATTACACCCATCATTCTCATTCAAAGGCAAGTGTACCACGAAATGAGCCATAGCAACCTCTACTGGCAGACGTTTGAGAGTGTGTTCAGTCACTGACCTCCACAGTTTCTAAAAAAATACCTTCGGGTATTTTACCAAAATACCCAAAAATCTTATTTGTGCGAGTTAAAAAAAGCAATCTTATGGTGCATCGTCAACAGGAAGTGCCAGGATGTGATTCTTACCAGTAGGGGGTGGGGCAGAGCCTAATCTCACTGGGGAACCAGCTGTTGAGCTCTTGGGGCACCATTGCACATCTCCTATCATTCCCCCACACCCGCACTCGGATATCATCCCTCATTCCCCTATTGTCACCCCAGTTGATCACTCCCCCCACCCCCCTCCACATCTCTGATGGCCTCCCCACCATACCTCTGATCGCCGCCCCAGCTAATTGCCCCCACCCCCCCTATTGTCACCCTGGACATCGACCTCACCCTCCCGATTGCCACCCCAGCTGATTTCTCTCCCCCCCCCGCCCTCCCGTTCACCACCCTGGTCAATCACTCTGGGATCTGACTTAACATCAGCTGGGATCATTACAAAATGCATGGCAAAATTTCAGGCCAGAAAGGTGATATTTTGTTTGTGATTATTAGAGATAGATGAGAGAGAGCAGTGAAGACAATATAGTCACGGCAAGCTGTTTCAGGCCAGATTGTTTTGACAGCAATGCACATCCTACATATGCATTCACTGTGCACAGTTGCAGGATAATCAGGACAGTTCTGCTGAATCTGAAGGGACAGCACAATCCAGTAAAGTGATCGGAACTCACAACTAAATTTGAACATTTAAAATTTGCCTGTACTATAATTGAAACATTTTCTTTGAGACTTGCACATCCAAATGTTCAGAAAGGATTCAGCCTTTCCACTTCTGACAAAAGGTGAGTGAAAATTAGGGTTGGAAATGTCTCCAGTGACCAGTTTAAATGTAACAGAAGGAAAAATAAAGGCAGCATTTCACCATCAATTGGATATTAAACAATTCCAGGTGGGATTTATTTGTACCAAGAATGTCAGCTCTCGCGCATTCTTTATTGCTGTCATCCCCAACCTGCTCCAATTAGATGGCAATAATCCTTTGATCCTAAATGTGACCAGAATTCTATAATGAAGTTAAACATAGATTTATTCTGATGCATCCAATACGTTGGCTGGCTTCATGAGAGAAAAGGTCATGTTCATGCGCTACAGAACTTCGTCCTTCATGTTCTACATTTTATTCAGTGTGTCATAACTCTAATCCACAATTTCCATTGTTGCAGCTCTGAAATTTATAAGACTATCATATTTTTGGACCGTAGATTTAAATATAGGATAATTGAAGGGGGTTGGGTGCTGGAGCCTGCCTGACAGTAAGTCTGGGTGAGTTTACTGTTAGTGATTAAAGGAAGGCTTTGGCCTAGATTTTCAGGTTCACAGGCATGGAAAAATTCCCAGAGGCTGCTGGGTGTGGAGGTAAGTGCCGGAATTTTATCGTCCCGCCCGCCATGGGAATCGGAGCGAGCGAGGTGCAGACCATGGAAAGGTCTGTTGACCTCGGGCGGGATTTTACAGTTTTGGGACAAGCAAGGCTGGAAAATCCCACCCAATATGTCGAATTATTTTTTTTTTAAGAAACAAAAAAAGATCTCTAACCCTCCAGCCTTCACCCCTCAACCCCTCATTCTTAACACACTCGCAAAGCCCCATCCTTCACAAACTATGCCACATCATAACCTCCACCCAACTCCCCCACTCCTCCATAGCCATTCATAACCCCATATCAACCCGTGCACCTCTACACACATACTATGGGCCCTCATACCCCCATTCCAACCCATGCCCCTCTACTCAACCCCATAACCCTTCAAACCTCCTTTGCCTCTAAGAGCTTCATAGCCCTTCATAGTCCCTAGGCCAACTTAGTGCCAACTCATTCCAAACTATGCCCCCACCCACCATCCATTTCCCTTACCCAATCCATACCAACTCAGCTGGCATGCTCTGACAGCTTTTTGACAGCTTTGACAGTTGCAACTAGTTTATGCACTTTTTTCACACGATCACGTTTACTTTTAACTATCCCATAGGGTGCCTTAGCTCTCCAAAGGGATTCCATTGCTACCTAAACAAGTTCACCATATTAAGACCAGCTCTTACTTGGGCTAAACTGTACACTCTGGGAGCGCAATTCTCCTAAAAGTGCTGAATTGGTGGGAGAACTGTTCTAGATCATGACTGTTTTTTCAGTGCAACTTTAGACCTGAAACTCCCCACTCTGAGCAATGCAGAGGTCACAATCATGAATATCATTAAAAACCCAGGGGGACGGAGTCTGACAGCTCCGGAACTCTGCACATGCGCAGAGGCCCCGATCTGTCAGTCTCCCCTTTTGCTGGCCAGCTTGATTGCTGGCCAGCCCGGGACCCCCACAGTGCTGCCCCTCCAGCCTGATCGCGGCCCCCACAACAATTCCCAGCCCAGTCCTGACCCCCACCCCCCCACCCCCCCAGAGCGCTCCGATGTCCAGCCCACCCCCAGCCGTGGTGATCCCCTCACCCCGGCAAAACTCCCTCTGCTGACACCCCTGGAGTCAGACCTCACCCCCAGGAGGCAGGCCCCCACAGGCAGACCACTACCCCCTGAGCCCACCCCAATCACTAGCCTCCCTCCAGCTCAGACCGATTGCAATACAGAGTGGCAGCAGGACCTCCAACCCCACCAATCGCCCCCTAGGCCCTGCCCACAATAAGCCCCGCCATCTTGGCACTGCCCCATGCCCAATGGGCAGTGCCAAGGTGCCCCCTGGGAATGGACACTTTGCCCCGTGCCAGGGGGCACAGGCTGGCACTTTCCAGGGTGCCCATGCCTAGGGGGCACAACCCCCCCGCCGCCTGACTCCCTGGGGGGCCCCAATTGCCCCCCTTCACTCTGGCGGGGTCTCCCACTAGTTCCCTGAACATGGGGAGTACTCTAAACCCCACTGGAATTAAGTACTCATGGCAGGGTGGGAGATGCTATCGCACCCGGCAGGTTCCGTGGTCGGCTCAATAATCACATGCAAAATGTATTTAAAATTCATTAAAAAAAGATTCAAATAACTTACTCGTCTTCCCGCCAGTTTCCAGCGTGGTCGCAATTGCAACTGTTCTCCGGCTCTGGGAGACATGCATGCATTCCCGGCGCATGCGCGAATCCCGCAAAATGGCCGACACGTAATTCTCCCAACCGGACCTGCCAGAAAAGTTACGGGTCGCAATGGGAGAATCGGGCCCTGGGTTTCACACTCCTGGCCTATCAAAATCCCACTTCAGTGGATGTAATTGGTGATTTAAATGGCCAGCCTCCTCCATAAACCATGCAAGCATGAACCCCAAACTGACTCCAATCCTGTCCCCGCAAAAATAGGAAATTCTGTGTTTGGGGGCAGGTTGTAGGATTTCCAGGTTTGCCTTCCATTTTTGTCATGAAAGAGTAAAAGAAAGTTGTAAAGAGGACATAAGGAGGCTACAAAGATATATTGATATGGTAAGTGAGTGGGCAAAGATCTGGTAAATGGAATATATTGGAGGTGATTTTCCATTCCCGCTGTGCTGTTTTAGCAGTGCAATGGGTCAGGAGGCATCAGCGGAGGCCGTTTAGTGGGCACCCTACTGGGCGCCATGGCTTCTGTACTTCTCAAGCTTCAAGTTTTTTTGAGTCATCAGTTCTGTGCCGGAAATTAGTGCGGTGCTGATTTAAATATTTAAATCTCAAATTCCGTCCCATTAGCAGGCCCGGGACTGAAGTCTCTGAGCCTGTTGGCGTGGTTCGCTCCAGTGGGGTTTACTACTGCTCCCCACTAACAGGGTGCTGGCGGCCCGACCCCGCTGGAATGAACAGAGGCCATTGAGACCCCCCTCGGAGGTTGGTGGGAAGGGTGGGGTGCCCTCTAGGTAGTGCCAGCCTGGCCCCCTGGCAATGCCCAAGGGGCACCTTGGCACTGCCTATGGGGCATCAGGCAGTGACAAGGGGATGTGGCCATAGTGGGTGTGGTGAATTGGGGGGCCGATCGGTGGAGGTGGGAGGTCCCGCTGCCACTCTGCACAGGGATCTGTGGCAGAGGGAGGGAAGGGGGTGCTGAGGGGAGGAGGGGTTGGGACTGCTGGGGGGGTGGTCTGACAGATCAGCGCATGTGCAGTGGCCCGCTCAGCACTATGATCTTTGCCGGCCTCTCCAGCGGGAATAAGCCCTGCCCCCTGATTTTCTGAGTGAATCACGCTCGGCCACTCAGCTGTGCACAGAGTATGGGAGATACGTTCTGAAAATCATGCTTAAAAAATGGTCAGGAGTTACTCCAGTTTTCACATGAATTCGGCCCTTGGAATGTTTTTTTGGAGAATCGCCCCCAGTGTATGAAAATGTGAAATTGTCCATTTTGAAAGGAAGAGTGGAAAAGAAGCATATTACCTCAATGGTGAGGGATTGCAGAACCCTGAGATGCAGAGCGATCTGAATGTCCGAGTGCATGAATTGCTGGAGGTTAATATGCAGGTACTGCAGATAATTAGGACAGCTAGTTAATAGAATATTATTTATTGTGGGGGGAATTGAACACAAATGTAGAGAGTTTATGCTTCAGTTGTACTGAGAATTGGTGAGTCCATATCTGGAGTTCTGTGTGCAGTATTGGTCATCTTATTTAAGGAAAGGTGACAATTCACCTGATGTAGTTCAGAGAAGATTTACAGACTAATACCTGAAATAGCTGGGGAAAGGTTGGACAGGCTAGGCTTGTATTCACTGGAATTTTTAAGAGCAAGAAACAACTTGACTGAAATATCAGGGTAATCTTAACAAAAACATTCTAAATGTTGAATAAGCTTGAAAACGGGAGAGAATCGTGCCCATTTTTTGGGCAAGCTCCAGAGGCAATCATATGGCACTTAGAAAAAAAATTAGGTAAAGGGTAATTCATGCCAGTGGGTGGAGCCTGTGTATGCCAGGAAGCCTGTTGGTGAACTGCAAAGGTGCCATTGCACAAGCGCCCCAATCTCCCTGTGCACTATATATAAGTGTACTGCCAGGGTACCAGGCTGCATTGCCAGTGTGCCAGGCTGGAGTGCCAGGCAGGCACTGCCCAAGGGGTACTGTCTGCACATGACCCCGACCACCCAGGGGGTTATGGGGATCATACATGATCCTCATTGGTGAGGACCTCCACCGGCGAGGTCATTAAGGCAAGTGAGCCCAGATAATTGCATCCAGGGCTCACTAATCATATTAAAATCAGTTCATCCATATTTAAAACAGTCTCGCACCCTTCTTGGGTGTGAGGCTGGTTACCCCAGCAGAACGGGGTTGATAACATCGCGAGAGGTGAGAAACTGGGCGCAAGCTCCGTTTTTCGACTCTTGGCCAATCTTACCGGCTCGCCTCGCCCATCAACTGGTAAGATCACTCCCATATAAAATCCCGAGGGATTTTGACAGGGGCAATATGGAGAGGATGTTTCTTCTTATGGGAAAGTCATGAACGAGGGGTCACTGTTTAAAAACAAGACGCTGCCCATCTAAGAGAGATATGGGAAGAATGTTTTTCCCTCGTTGGGTCTTTGGAACTCTCTTCCTGAAAGAGCAATGGAAGCAGATTCTGTGAATATTTTTAAGGCAGAGGTGGATAGATTCTTGATAAGCAAAGATGTGAAAGGTTATCGGGGGATGGTTGGGAATATGGAGCCGAGGTTACAATCAGATCAGGTATGATCTTGTTGAATGGTGAAGTGGGACTGAGGGGCTGGGAGGCCTATTCGTGCTCCTAATTTGAATGTTCATATGTACAGTAAAAATTTAAAAATATGAATTCTTAAAATATCTGAAATTTTATGTATACCGTGTGAAATTACAGCCAAACGTTTGAGAGAAAGAATAAAGCAAAGTTGAAATGCTAATTATTGCATTTGCGTCTCAAAGTGATATCAAGACAGATGGAGGAGCAAAGGAAAACAAAATAACATTTTCATATGTTTATTGTTCCAAACTAGAGATATTTGTGTAAATGTTGGAAAAGAAAGAAACATTTTGCATAATCATTACCTGAAAATGAAGATGCACTTAAATGCCTGCTAAAACATAGCATTTTGTGCATTAGGCCAATCAGTCGTGGGTAACAGCTGAGGATGTTACTGCCTGCCAGAAATAAAAGATTTGCCTTTGAATTCTGCTGCAGTGGCCCAAAATTTGAGAATTTATGCATTTGAATCAAATAGCAGTCCCAAGTAACATAAATCTCCAAATGAAGGCAGGTGCATTCTCCAATACACCTTTACAGAACGCAAATGCACACTCGACTCTATACCAATCAAGAGTAAATGCAAGTCTCATGAACCAAATGTTAGAAACCAAACACTCCCACCTACTATAAAAGACCAATCGATACCTTGTTAGTAGGTTGTTAGGGATCAGATATCCAACCCCAACCAAACTGCCCCAAGTTCAGTAGCATGACCATTGTTTTTCAGAGATTAAATGGCCCCGATATTCCATCCCGGGCGCTCATGCAGGAAATTCAAATTTTGATTGTCAGAGTAAATTTAGCACTTGTTCAGCAAACATGGAATCACATCTAATGTTGGACATTTTGTGATTTCCAAGCATGGGCTGGTTGGGTATGGTCTGTACTTTGCATGTTACGAACAGCAAGTGGCAGGGGCCTGCTTTTTGATACAATATACCGCTGGTCTTTGGAATCTAGGGCCTACATACCTAGAATCACACTGGCACTGAAATTCATATACCAGATTTCTCATTTATGTTCACAATGGGCAAAGCACACACCGTACCCAACCAGCCTAAGATTGCAAAATAAAAGACAGCGTGCAGCATGTGATTCTATATCTAGACAACATTTGCTAAATAATACTCAGTGTGCTAAAAATGATGTCAACAAACAATTTAAGATTGTGAGTTAGGCTCACAGTACATCACATTTGTGTATACTGGAAGCTACATATATTAATACATAGGGCCACATTCTTTGCAGACAGAAAGAACATGTATACAGATTGCACCTGGTTCAGCTGAACAAAATAAGTCATATCCATTAGTTGGTTCATTCCACAGGCTGATAGCTTAACGAATCAGAGTCAAGTGCCTGGTTGAAATTTTAAAGGATGATTTACAGTTAAAAGTCAGTCACCATCAATTCTCCAGGGCAACATCTCTAGAGAGTCCAGTTGCCAAATAATCAGCACCCTCTTCTCATGAAGTATGATGTCATTGTTTCCCCTAACATTGGTATTCTCAAAATTGTCTTGATGAGTCCAAGACAAAAAGCTTTGACAAAATGTTTCTTTTCAGCAATACTCAAGTTTTGTACCACCAGACGACTATTCATTTTTAACTTCACATTAAATGCATTCTGAATTTGTTGAAAGTGAAATGGAAAAGAGACCAGTTTAATATGGACAAATTCTATTTTGTCCGAACTGTACCATTTCTAAGGAAAGTCAGCACAAATGTTGCTATGCAAAGTCTAATAGGAATCTGAAAGTCTCTCTCCCTCCCCAAAGGACTCTGGATGCTAAGATAATTGGAACTTTTGGAACTGGGGTTAATACATTTTTGTAAGATTAGGGTGTAAGGCAAGTAAAAGGGTTTTGCTGTGTAGATCAGCTATGATCTAACTGAATGCTTTTCAAGTTTTTTTAAAAGTTTATTCATTAGTGTCACAAGGAGGCTTACATTAACACTGCAATGAAGTTACTGTGAAAATCCCCTAGTCGCCACACTCTGGCACCTGTTTGGTTACACCGAAGGAGAATTTAGCACGGCCATTGCATCTAACAAACATGTCTTTCAGACTGTGGGAGGAAACCGGAGCACCCGGAGGAAACCCATGCAGACATGGGGAGAACATGCAGACTCCGCACAGACAGTGTCCCAAGCAGAAAATTGAACCCAGACCCCTGGCACTGTGAGGCAGCAATGCTAACCACTGTGCCACCGTGCCACCCTTGGTAGAGCAGACCTGAGGGGTGGAATGTACTACTTCTGTAAATATGCTTCTTTACCTTTTGGCTATATTGGATGGGCGGATGATTGGAATCTCCACCCTACTCTCACTGTGAGATTGTGGTGATTCTTTTAAATATGTCCAGGTAGCTGTCCAGAGTTTTGAGCACTACTGGCCATCTTGCTTTTTCCAGAAAGGTGCAAAATCTGGCATGTCAGCCATTGAGTTTAGGCATGTAGCAACACCTTAAGGGGAAGATCTGAATAGACCACAAGGGTGGGGACAAGACAGAGGACATAATCTTGTGGGTTGAGCACTTTGCAAAATGTATAGTGCTGGCAATTGAATGAATAGAGGATAGGTTTATCACTGAGCCTATAAATGTTATCATGTTGGTTGTTTGTTAAATTTTAGCCTGTTTTCTTCCATTAAGTAAAAAAATGAAAAAATGAACAATTTTTCTGCTCGATAATTTTCTGAAGACTGGTTTAACTGTGAGAATTTGAAGAGAGTTGATTTTTTAATGAAATTTACCCTCATTAACTTAAATGATCATACCTTTAAGGATGTCACTGTACTTATCTGATGTGTCATTTAATTAAATTTGCGAGTGTGTCAATCTGCTGTGAGCTTGAATGAAAGAAATGCGTTCAATCCTGTTGTCATTTTCTATTTAATTAATTTTTGTGAGAATTGCCATGCAGTAAAATTGATCATTTCCAAACTACCCTTATCACGAAAAGATTTACATTTTGCCACTGTTTACAGGAGGGTGGCACAGTGACATGGTAGTTAGCATTGTTGTCTCACAGCGCCAGGGACACGGGTTCAATTGCGGCCTTGGGTGACTGCCTGTGTGGAGTCTCCCTGCGTCCGAGTGTGTTTCCTCTGGGTGCTCCGGTTTCCTCATACACTTCAAAGATGTGCAGGTTAGGTGGATTGACCATGCTAAATTGCCCCTTAGTTTGTGTGAGTGTGAGTGTGGCTATGTGTGTTGTGGTGTAATGCCACTCGAGCTATAAGCCCCTGGTGACAGACTAGTGACCTGTTCCAAGAATAGTTAGCTACAGAAACAGACAAAAGTCTGACCTATGTACCATCAGGGTGTGGAAAGTTGAGATGAGAGACCATTGTCAAGTGATAGTCTTTGGATGGTGCAAACATGTCATAATCAGACCCTACTGAGAACACAGCATATGTGTACTTAACAGCTAAGCAGTGCTAGATAAAAATGGAAGTCCTTCCTCTCGCTCCCTTATACCCCCACACCTTCTACCATCAACCCTACAACAGTGCAACTGCCTGTACAAACTTAAAGCACTTCCAGATGAGTAAAAGTGGAAAGCAATTGGAGATGGAATTCATTCATATCAGTGTTTCCTTGGAAGTTATTTCAACTCCACTTCATGGTCCTGCCCCAAATTTGGAATACTGATTCACGCTTGAGGGAATTCGAATTGAGGAAATTAAATTCAATTGACAGGTAAATGATTGAGAAGGGGGAAAAAAATCCAATCTCCTGAATATTCAAGCATTAGAGATGTTCGCTGTCTTAACCAGGGCAAACTTCTGCCCTCTTCAATGCTAACCACCCACACTCCCAAAGCCTTTCATCTTACTTTGAACTTCTAGCTCCAGGACTGTTCAAAATGTATCTGTGCATGTTGTATGGAACATGTGCCACTAATAATTGAGGAAAATCTATATTTAAATTATGGAGTTGTTAGCCAATGTCGGGCTTTAACTGAAGATACTTTGAGTACATAACTAACTGCAAAGTTTTATAAATGATTTGGAATGTGTTGTCAGCAATATGTAGGAACATCCACATGCGACTAAAGTGTAATAAATGTCAGCATAAATTTTTATGAGTTTTAAAGCTTGTCTGAAATTCCTAATGAGCATTGTGCGTGGCCCATTATTTCAAATGAGAGAATAACTGTCAACGAAATGTTCGTGTAATGTCATAGGTTTCATTAAAAGATGGCTGGAGGCTGAGAGCAAGCTGACTGTAGTGTTAAAACACAGCTTGTTTTACTTATTTGGATCACACTTTGACAAACGACACCCACTTAACCAGCTTTTTCTATTACCTTATTCACCTACTTTAATGAATAATTTAACTTACATTACTTGTGGTCTCATTATCACCCTTGCTATTCCAGTGAGTGATGGTTATAGCATAGTAATTTCTGGCTACTATCAGCTGCATAGCTCCAGTTCCAAGAATATTAATCAATCGTTTTGAGTTAGGCAACTGTATATCTATAAAAAATGAAAGCCGCCCTGAAGCACTCCAGCCCTTTCTCTGGTTGCAATCTTTTAATCTATTTGCACTAGATCAGAATCTGTTCCATTTTTCCTTTGCCCTGAAAGATTCTTGCCCATGGATTTTGTTAGTATTTGGTGAAAATGTTAAACACATACAAAGTTTGAGTACATAAATAATCTCAATTTCATGCAGTACAGAACTACTGTTCGCTTTTTAAAAAGGCAAAAGGTAAGGAACTTTCTAGTTTTGTGCTACGATTATAGCCTTTAATTTCAAATGTTTCGAAGAATTATTCAGGCATGTTTGAAAATAGAATGGATAAAAGTGTGACGTATAATGAAATTGGGACTTTAAAATCCATGGAGACCAGGAGCAAAATGGACATTTTTAGCCATTTACGCTATTGCTCGGTGGGGAAGGGTGGGGGTTGGCATTCCATACATGTTACAACTGGACCCCAAGGGTAGCCCTATAGAATTTCAGCGCAAGGCTATTTTCAGGAAAATTCAGGATGATTTTTGATTTAGAAATGAATGTAGTCAGAAAGAAAATTGTACAAAAATGTAATACTAAGCTTATATATTTGTTTTGTTTGGTCCTTAGTTTAGCCTCAAACATCACATCAACTCCATTCTCAAGGCTATCTGTTCCTTAGCAAGGATAGAATAGATATTTACCACAAGAACTCCCACCATGGGATCAGGGGTGGCACGGGTGGCACAGTGGTTAAAACTGTTGTGTCACAGCACCAGGGGCCAGGTTCAATTCCTGGCTTGAGTCACTGTCCTCGCAGAGTCTGCATGTTCTCCCCATGTCTGCATTGGTTTCCTCCGGGTCCTTTGGTTTCCTCCTATAGTCTGAAAGACGTGCTGGTTAGGCACATTGGCCATGTTAAATTCTCCCTCAGTGTACCTAAACAGGTACCCAAGCCTACTTGTGACACTAATAAATAAACTTTGAACGTATATAGCCAGGGGCAAAGAGTTCAGAATTGGAACTGTTTGTAGTGCAGGAGGGAAGACCATGGAAATAGAAGCATTTTTTTTCAAATTTTCAAATTTAATTTTGAGAGTGTTAATTGATAAAGACTATTTCAACAATAACACATTTCACTTATTAATGCCTTAAATGTAACAAAACATTTCAAGTTACTTCACAGGGGTGTAGATAAAAAAGTGGACATTCACTCAAGGAAGGGATAAACCAAACCTTTGGACAAAGAGGTAGATTTTAAATAGGATCCTAAATGAAGAGGTGAAGATGGAGGTGTTTAGGGACGATATGTTTTCCACTTGTGTCACTTCACTAGAAAATTGAGAAATTTATAAAGACCCGTAACTTCCTGGCTCTCCCATCTCGGAATTTGGGGATATCCCAAAGATGCGGAGTCCCTCTCAGAAGTTCCCAGGTATGGGTTTATGAAGCAATTGTCCAGAAGCACTAACTTCCTCTGGACAATGGCGCTGCACTGGGGGCCATCCAATAACACGATTTAAATCACTAACTTTGGATGATACTGACAGTGTTAGATTAATAGTTGCTCTGAAAGAGTTGAAAGAAATAAAAGCGTTTCTAACTTCAGTGTAACTATTTAAAAAACCCAGACTGAGCCCGCACAGGGCACCCCCATACTCCAGACCTCCCTGGGTATTCCCAACCCCTCCATGGAATTTCCCTGCCACACAGGACTTTAAACCCATCTGCGTTATGGCAGCCAGTGCAGTAAAAAAGGGCCGCGGCCATTTGCTGGAGTTGCACCATGTTTGAGTCGTTGGGGTCTATTTTGCTACAGGCTCCAAGCAACTTTAGTCAGCAGAGGTTTGAACAAAGTTTTGCAAAGCACGTATGTGTCCTTTAAACTCTCTAATTCCAGTGGGCCATGGCTTTCTGCAGCTAGTAGGGAGTTACGGACCAAAACTATTAGTCTTGGCAAATGGGCCAAAGATGAAGGCTGGAATTTTCGGGCTCTGGGCAGAAAATAGCCCCCCTCCCCCGCCCCACAGTTTTACTGCAGGATAGGACGACAAACATATCAATGTGACCAATGTCACCTACTACAGCTTGGTAAGAGCCTGAAGGCAAAAATGATAAGCGCTGCAGTCACTTTCTTTGCCAAAGCTAATGGCCAGCAGGATGAGTGGGTTCCAGTTCTTGCTTCAAGAAGAGGCTGCACAGGTCTGTGACACCCTCTCTCTGATATACAACCAGCTGTTGAACTGCTCCTTAAAACATTTAGGGTTTTAATTTTTGGGTCGAGAGACCCTATGGCAGGATATGCAGCTTTTCTCAAGATGGCCTCCTTTGTATTTTAGTTACATTCCACTCTGGGGGGTCTAGTACTGTCTCCCTTCGTTCAACCAAAGTAGGTTGACCTGAATGGCTCAGTTCTTGAGCAGTGCGCTCAAGGTTTCAAACCATAGGGAAGTGAAATCAACATATTTTAAAAGAAAGACATGAAGAAGTCTAGCCAGGTGAAATAAACACAAATGCCAATGTTATACAGCTTTTAATTTAAACACCTTCCAAGCATTCCAGTTTAGTGAGACAAACAAGGATAGTAGTTCAACAATTTCTTTATTTAAGACTCCTAGTACCAACTCAAACATAAACAGTTGCAAATCATTAACTCTTTACTGAACTTTAACTCGAACTGAACTTTAACTCTCAACTGAACTTCAACTCTTAACAGAACTTTAACTTTAACTGAACATCAACTTTAATTATTTAACTGAGTATAGATACAACTGAGTTTAGGCCAAAAGATATCCTGGATGTAGAATTTATCTTCTTCTGTGAAGCATCCTTCAGGGTACAGGTCTTCTTGTGATGGCTAGTCTCTTTGAGATATTGCTGGCAAACAAAGACTGCACATGTCTTTTTATCTACAATTCTCCACTTGCTTCCGAAAGATCCTCTGTCATCCAGCCAACGAATTGATCAGAAACCCCAATTGCATCATTCGATTAGGCCAATCAAATAGAGCCAGAGTTGTGGCATTGGCCGCTCCAGACCTCATCATATCTAGGCCCTTAAGTGCATATTATTTCCAATGCCCAGACAAGGAACACTGGCTCCATAAGTCTGTAAAGAACTCCTCTCTGCCAAGGACAAGCTCTTAAATCTGACACTTTGTGTCCTTTGACAAGTTCCAGGCCACTGGCCACAAGAAATCCCAAAATAGTCAAAAAAACAACTTTAACCAAAAATCTGGTTTGCTTGACTGAAGATCTTTCAACATATTAAAAGTTAAAACTCTTCAGACCATTCAGCCACAACAATGATATATGTGTTTGCAGCTGAGTGCTGTTTTTAACTCAAAATTGCCATTTTATACTTGTGCCATTTTGTGGTGCCAGCATTGTGTTCTACTTCCACGTTTGACAAAATTTGTATTGGGGTCTTAGTGACATCTTACGACCCTGCTTGAAACAGTTTGGTGAGTCTCTAACCTTCTGCAGGTAAGCATTTAGAAAGGCCTGTGCAAAATGACAGTAGGTAGGATTGGAAGAAGGCTGCTGAGCACTTGCAAGTGAGCATCTCTTTTAATAGCATTTTGAACCGTCATATCATTCCCGTGCAAGTTGAGTCCAGCACTGTGCTGTTGGAGTGTGTAAAAATTGGTCTTTCAAATCTTTTATTGCGTTGTTCGCAATCTGACAAATGATTTCAGAATAAACAATATAACGAAAGCTAAATGTATAAAGAGTCAAAGAACGCTGAAGTAAATTCTGGCAGATCAAGTGAAACTGAAAGGATTGAACTGGACCTCCATCAGCAAAGTAGAAAGCACTGATAACCACAGGGACTGAAATAACTAATCAGTATGTTCTACTTGCTGATGTGTACAGGCTATCTTTGGATTCCTCTTGCATCTTTCAATCAGTTCATATTCTTGATCTGACAGAAGGTTTGAACATAAATAAAATATTTTAAGATATTTTATTACACACATTCCTGATTTCCCAACACAATATTGTCTCTGTTTGACTTTGTATGTTATTTAATCTTGCAATTGGGGATATGGGCAACATCTATTTTCCATTCTGCCCTGAGGTGATGAACAATTTGAGGTAACTGAGTTTCTGTATCAGATACTTCCGTACTATCAATTATTGGTCACCTTCTTTTGTTCTATAGTTCACAATGACTTTCTTTAAGTCAGCACAAGAAATTTGATAGCGGAACAGATTTTTTTCTGTACTTCTTTATGGAAGGTGATGTCACCAGCAAGGCCAATGTTTCCCTAGTTACCCCAGAACTGAGTGGCTTGTTTGGCCATTTCAGAGTATGCTGTAAGGATGGAAGATTTCCTTCCTTCAGGGAAGGACATCAGCAAATCAGATGGGTTCTAAATGATAGTTGTCATGGTCACCATCACTGAGATTAACTTTGCATTCCAGATTTATTAATTGAAATTAAATTCCACCATCAGCTGTCGTGGGATTTGAACCCTTGTCCCCAGAGCATTAGCCTGGACGTCTGGATTACTAGTCCAGTGCCATTACCACTGCTACCTCCCCATAAATTTGCGTATTTGTTTGGGTGATCAATCTATTTCATACAAAGAAGTAGTCTCTAATTTCTCTTCAAATTCTCAAACTGGAAAACCATCTGCCTTTGTACGCCACAGTTTGCCTACTTCAACTGTTCATTTACTTCATGATTTATCTGTTCTTGAATCCCCAAATAGTCTGTTTAGATAAACCATCTTAGTTATTTACTTCAGTGATACTTTCCACAAGCCACAACATCCTGATTATTTATTCTTGGATCCTTTGAGGACTAGTTTTATTGACAATTTGTCTTTCTAAACATCCTTTCTATACCATAGTTAATTGATCCCTCTTCCCAGGTTTATTACACTATCCGTCAATCTCATCCCGCTATTTATTTCCTTGCGCAAGCATTTCTTGTCAATAATATACAAATATTTGGAGCAGAGCACCTTTCTGTGGCACTCCACTGTTATCCTGTTTATCATTTCGAGCTTGCTGCTCCAAGGCACCACTAACCCACATTTTCCAAGATAGCCAACAGTGTAGGATATAGTCACCTGAATTCCAGACCAAGAGCAGTAGGTTTCCTCCCAACAGAAAAACAGTGAACTGTTCTTTTGAATGACAATCCAAAAATTTCATGCCCATTATTGACTTATTGATATCAACTTGTTACTTCTGGATTATATTTTTTAAATTGAGTTCCAATTCTCAAATGCTCAAGGTAGAATTGGCTTTATATCATTGTATTATTAGCTTGGGCCTTTGGAATGCTAGTGGAGTAACATGATTACAGTACTACCATACGACTTGACGGGACTAAATTTTGACTGCAGTGGATTCCATTTGCGTCAGATTCACAATGGACATTTCTTAAGATGTAGCTGGCTATTTAAATTATCTCTGAGTGATGTAGGGCCTCACAAAGTTATATTACCTTGGATGGTGAATTACATAGCCTCTTGCTATCATTCATACAATGTAATGCAATAACAGTTCTGGGCATTTTGGAAGTTGAAGGGAACACTGCCATAAATTCAATACATATTGTATAAAATAGATAAATGATCATAAGAGAAAGAATTAATGAGGAGTTATTTAAGGGAATGGAAGTGTCAAATAGATTTAAAGCCTTGGAAAATATTGAGAAGGGAAAAAAAACAGTTGACATGAGAAATGATGATGGAGAAGAGTGAAAAATCTGAAGAGAGCAATAACATGTTCGGAGGAAAGGAACAAGAACAATTTATTCAATGTTGTTTAATTGTGTATGTATATGCAAATAGAAATACACAACAGACATGACATAATTCATAGAATAGAATCATAGAAACACAAAATCTCTACAGTGCAAAAGGAAACCACTCAGCCTGTCGAGTCTGCACCAACTCTCCGAGAGAGCATCTCATCCAGGCCCACCCCAACCTGACCTCGTAATCCCACACATTTAATCCCCAAAACGTATATACCTTAGGACACCAAGGGAAATTTAGCAGGGCCAATCCAGCTAACCTGCACATCTTTTGGACTGCAGGGCTGGAGCGCCCAGAGGAAACACAGGCAGACATGGGGAGAACATGTAAACTTCACAGAGACAGTCACCCAAGGCTGGAATCGAACCCGAGTCCTTGTCGCTGTGAGGCAGCAGTGTTAACCATAAAATATTGGAGGGAATTTCCAAATCCTGCTCGCCACGGGAATCGTAGCGGGCGGGATGCAGGCCATGCAAAGGTCCATTGGCCTCGGGCAGGATTTTCCGGTTTTGGGGTGAGCACGGCCGGAAAATCCTGGCCACTGTGTTTCCTCAGTTTCAAAAAAGTGGAGTAAGTGAGTAGAAGAGGATCTATTCATTTTATAGGCACAGCATGAATTTGAGTTCCAAACAAAATGAGCAGAAAGTGTTGGCCGAGTGTTTAACCATATAAAACTAGTTACTTTGCTGGCTATTTTTAGTGATGAGGTTGGGTTGAGTACAATATAATTATGCCCATTAGCATATGGCTGCAGAACCTGTCAAGAAAAGGGACAATTCCCCATCTTGACGTCAAGATGCATTGCATGGAAGTCCTGAGCTGTTCAGTCAGGAAGACTGCATGTAACAAAATGAAGACCACAGAATTAGCCCCTGACTCTCATCTGATTCAACTGAGAACATCTGAACTAAATTTGAGAAGAAGCAGCAAATTTAAAAGAGTATGACACAAATAAAAGAATGACATTTTAAGAATAGAATAAAACAGAATCAACAAACAATTGGCTCAATCATGAGGATCTTGAAGATAATAATCAAACAAAATGTCACCACTCAAAACAACCAGGACAGTTCTCTCCTCACGGTTTGCACAGCGAACCTCACAGTCACACAACAGCACATTTATTTTTTAATGGAGCTTGAAAAGTGAGAGAATAGAATCTAATGGAGGAGGCACTGGTATGGAAGAATGGAAGATATTGAAAGCAATTTATTTAATTTTTTTCAGGAAAATACATGACAAGTAGTAACATTGTAAAGAGACTCGAAGATAAGAGATGGAATTTCCCACGTACTCTCCCCCCCGCTTCCCCCCCCCCGCCGCACCCCCCTCGCAACATCTTTCGTGGAGGCGGTCCACCATTGGCCAGTGGTGGGATCTTAAAGGTTTAAAAAGCTAATTTATCAGTGTCACAAGTAGGCTTACATTAACACTGCAATAAAGTTACTGTGATAATCCCTCATCGCCACACTCCGGCGCCTGTTCGGGTACACTGAGGGAGAATTTTGCATGGCTAATGCACCCAACCAGCATGTCTTTCGGACTGTGGGAGGAAACCGGAGCACCCAGAGGAAACCCACACAGACACAGGGAGAAAGTGCAAACTCTGCACAGTGTGATCCAAGCCGGGAATCGAACCTGGGTCCCTGAAGCTTTATGACAACATGCTGCTAACCATTATACCACCATGCCACTGTCAATGGAGTTTCCAATTCAATGCAATTTCCCCCCCCCCCCCCAACCCCCTGCTGTTGCCAGGAAACTTGCAACAGTGTTCCGCCTGTGGCAGGACCAGAAGATCCCACCAGCAAGAAGGGCCAGAAAATTCTGACCAAAGACTAGAAGGAAAAAAATTTAAATTAAGATTCTCTGTGGAAACAACAGGGGAGTGGGGTTAAATGGATAGCTCCACCAAAAGCTTGGCATGGTTGTTTGGCCTACATTGGAGTTGTATCATTCTGAGCTCCAGGGCATTGTATTTCTTGCGTACCCCAAAGATGCACCAGGAAATCACAGGGAATTCACATTGAAGTTTTGCATGGCAATTGCCAAACCTGACCAAACCCAACAGCAGCCCATCCCCTTCCAATCCGGCCACCGTAAGGCCCCACCCGACCCCCAGCCAAGGCCTGATCTGACCAGACCCAATCTGACCCGACAGCACTCCACCCCCAATCTTACTACTTACTTTATACCTTGCCTTGTTAAGGATCTTTAAATCTGGCTGGACACTTAAAGTTAACTGGTTTATGGCAGCTAGTGCTGTAAAAAAAAATGAGCGGTGTTTACTTACCTATGACTCGACAGCCTCGGGAAGGCGCTACACCACCCAGATCCCAATTTGGATGAGATAGAATTGCCTGGATTTCAAGGTACGAAATTTTGAGCGGAATGGTAATCCAACTCAATTGCCACTCCATTGGAAGTTATTGACCTTCAGAAACAGTTGATGCCATGCCTCAGACGACTACTCCTTCTAATTGAAAATTCTTCTGAGAAAGTTGAAAACCAGAGATAAATTTGCAAGGAAACAAACATATTCGTTAATTGTAATATTTCATTTTGGATTGTCAAACTGGAACATGCTAGGGCAGGTTTTGGGACAGAAAATACAATTATCAATGATCCTCATGAATTCATTGAAGGTATTTAAGCTCTTTGACCAACACCATCAGACCATAAATATCGAAATTAACAACAAAATTTGACGTGTGTCTCATAAGGAAGTATTTGGGAAGATAACCAAAAGCTTGGTCAAATATGTAGGTTCTATAGATGATCTTCAAGGAGGAAGGAGAGGTAGAGAGGCAAAGAGAGGTAACTCCAAAACAGCCGTGGCACATGAAGTAAAGTGTTTAAAACTGGGGATGCTCAAGACCAAAATTGGAGGACTAAAGATATCACAGAAGGTTGTGGCAGTGGAGGAGATTACAAAGATAGGGTGGGGCAAGGCCATGGAGACGGCTGAAACCAAGGAGGAGAATATTTAGAAGTGGAGCTTGCTTAACTGGAAACCTGTGTAGATCATTGAGCAGAAGGGTGATGATTGAATGTGCCTTAAAATACACAGTAAGAAGTTTAACAACACCAGGTTAAAGTCCAACAGGTTTATTTGGTAGCAAAAGCCACAAGCTACAAGATCTTTCTTTCATTCTCTCACTCAACAATGGTTGAATTTTCCAGGATGGCGTACTTCTCCCCCCCCCTTCCATGGAGAAAAGGTTGATTTAAACAAGTAGAGGGTCGGACGTCTGTCTCTCAACGTGTTAAGTTCCTGAGTACTGAGTGGTCCCCACAGCCAGGCATCAGGGAATACAGATCTTTATTGCAGTCTTATTCACTCCACATTCCCAATGACAACTGTCCTCTGAGTGTGGTTCCCAGCCAGCTCGCCCAACACCCTGGGTCACATGACCCATTCCCTTAAAGGGGTTAGGCCCCAACTCACATAATACAATGGAAGGAATTTCCTTGGTAAGTGCTGCCAGCCAATATATGCTCCGGCACCTCCTGCAGTCCCAGCAGCATTAGAAGAAAGGAGTTGGCACTGCTGGGACTGCAACGACGCCTTGGTGAGAAGTGTCATGTCATGTATGTGGGAAATAGGCAATAGGTAAGAGGTAATGCCTGTTTGGGTGGGGAGGGATCGTGTACCCTCGGGATAGGGTGAGGGGGTGAGTTCTGGAAGTCAGGCAGGAGGCACAAATAGGGCATAAAGTCTTGCGGGTGAGGTTTGTTGGGGGGGGGGATGTGGGGAGGGATGCTGTTCCCCTAGTGTGCATAGGGCAAACCCAATGGATGTACCACACCTTCCTCCCTGTTCTTTCACCAGTTTGGGTGAAAAGAAAAGCCTTCCCACTCTCAATCATCTGCCACTGCCCAGGATACTCTGTCAGTGGAGGCGAATTAAGGGGCTTAAGTTGCCATTAATCGGTCATTTAAGGGCCTCAATATATCAATGGGCTAATGGGTATCTAGCCTACCCATCTGCATATTGTGGGGATTGGCTGGGAAGGCAATGGGATACATGATCCCACCCCTGCACGAAAACACGCTCGATGGGAGGCTGTAAAATCCAGCCCCAAGGGATCGACCTGATGCTCACTCAGTTCCTCCCTGTTTCTGATCTCTTTCCCTCTCCTCCTCCTTTAAATCCTGCCCCATGATCTGTGCTACTCCAATCTACCTGGCCTTTATTCCTGAGCACATTCTCCTTGATTTCCCTGTCCCGCTCCTGGCCTTATGAAAATATCATTAATGAAGCAGCTGAAAATAATTGCTGCTCATAGAATCCCTACAATGCAGAAGGAGGCCGTTCGGCCCATTGAGTCTGCATCTTCTCTTCAACAGAGCATCTTACCCACGCCCTATCCCTGTAACCCTAAATATTTACCCCACTAATTCCCCTAACCTAGACATCTTTGAACACTAAGGGACAATTTATCATGGCCAATCAACCTAACCTGCATATCTTTGGACTTTTAGCTCCAATGATGAAACAGCCATAACCATTTTCTCTTTGTGAGATGATTCTAGCCATTGGGGGGCTTTCCCTTAGACACTATTAACTTCAGTTTTGCTAGTGTGAATGTTATTTTGACATCAAGAGCAGTTACTCTTGTCTCTCCTCTGGCATCTGACCAGTACCCAAGCGGAGTGGTTTTGGCAGGTGTTTGGTGGGTAGGTGCTATTTGATATCATTATCTACAATTCTTTTATCATTTCACTGTTGATTGGGATGTTTTTAGGGCAGTTTTTCTTCAAATCAAATTAACCCTGTTCTTATGGACCAGGCACAAATTTTGACAAACCTGGACAATTTTGTACATTATCAGGTAATGCTTATGTTAAACTGAGGACAAGTCATCGCCCTGACATTCAGCCTGTTATTAAGGCTCATAACTTTTGCTGTGTCCATCTTACTCAGCAACTTCTTACCACCCATTAGAATGAACTGAATTGACTGAACACTGGCATCAGTGACAGTGAGGATCCCAGGAGGGAACAATATAGAATTAGCACTGTTGGCTGAAAATGTTTACTTCAGCCTGTCTCTTCTACTCATGAACTGGGCTCTCCTGCAGTTGGAGGTGTTCACTGAGCTTCCTCTGCTTATTAGTTGCCTGATTACCCCTCACCCTTTTCAATTGGATATGGCAGAGTTTTAGAATTTGCGCTAACCTACAAGCTATGAAGTCACTTAACTCTGATATCAAGTACACCTTCGAAAAAGGTGACAACCTAATTTAACTAAAATACAAGGCTTCTAGCATGCCAGACACGCAAATAAAACAGCTGATTATAAACTGAGATAGGTAATTCTGCAGCCAGTAGATTACAGCAAGGCTTTATAAGGGAATACTAACATGTATCCATTTTCCTCCAAGTCATACACCAGTTTGACTTGAATGTAAATCACTATTCCTTCATTGTCGCAGAGTCAAAATCTTCCTAGTATTGTGGAAAGTCTTTCATCTTTTGGACAGTTGTGGTTCAAAAAGAAAACTCACTCTCATCTTCCCAAGGACAACCAGAAACGGGGTTCAATTCCGGCTTTGAGACACTGTCTGTGTGGACTTTGCATGTTCTCCCCATGTCTGTGTGGGTTTCCTTCAGATGCTCTGGTTTCCTCCCACAGTCCAAAGGTGTGCAGGTTAGGTGGATTGGCGATGCTAAATTGCCCCTTACTGTCAGCAGGATTAGCAGGGTAAATACATGGGGTTACGGGGATAGAGCCTGGGTGAGATTGTTGTTGGTGCAGGCGCAATGGGCAGAATGGCCTCCTTCTGCACTGTAGTTATTCTATGAATCTATGAACAATGAAGTAAATAAGCAAGTTGATAGTACAAGCTCCTTCTGCCTCCTTCTGCACTGTAGTTATTCTATGATTCTATGAACAATGAAGTAAATAAGGAAGTTGATCGTACAATCGGGATATCGCAATATTACGAAGGGCCAGTTTAATTCCTGTGCACTGAGAAAGATGTTAAAGAAAAATATTATTCAAATTTGAAGATAAGTTGGAGAAATATAAATAACTAAATTGAGAACAGGTAGGATACGAGAATAATGTAACTTTAAAATAAGCTGAAGAGCTGTGAGACAAACAATTCAAAAAAGAATGACTACACATTTACTATTTATTAGCTCATAGAATAAATTGCTAACTAATAAAGTAAATGATGACCTACTTCGACAATAAAAAAAAATAAAATGGTTAGATTCAGCAGGAAAAATATAAAATGGGTTTCAATCAGATAGAGGATAGATCGTAGAGTGTAGCTGGATGCATCATCATTCCAATATTGTGCTGTTATTAAAATTACCCACAGAATTTGTATTCAAGGCAAAGACTGCAATTTCAGCGAAGTATAATTCACTGAACAGTTTATTAGAGTTTTGTTGTTTTGATTTGCATAAGTACACACTTCAATAATTAACAAAATAAAGTTCATCCTTACCCTGTGGCAATTGTTGAGAAGAGTTTACAACAGCAGCACTTCACTGGAGAATGACTCAATGTCTGTCTTTTTTTGTAAAAGTCTTTTTCCTGAAGGAGCGTTTTATTGTAATCTGTTATTTTGATTTGCATAAAATGGAAGTGCGTGTTTGCCTTATTTACAAACTAAAGCTCCAGTCTTCACCCTGTAGCATGAATAAAGCAACTACATGTTACAGAATAAGCCTGCTTAACCATGGACCTTGATTAATGCAAGGACGTCAGATTTTGAAGTGAAAAATGGAAGAATCTAAGTAACCACTCTTAACAATTTTGCCGTTGCAATGAAAGTGTTTCAGTTGTGAGCATCTATTCAATAATCTTGTTGTAACACCATCTTCCATGCGAGTAGAAGAATAAGCATTTCACTCAACTTTAACAACAATTCTCTTACGAAACCCAACCCATTTTAAATTGCAATAAAATACTTTAAAATAGCTTTGAATTGAAGCTGTCACTGGGAGCACTTTGCATTATAAACTAGATAGCCCAGTTGTCAGTTATCATTTGATAATGTGTCTGTCTTAACATTGATGCTTTATGCACTGTCACTTTAGATAAAATAATCAATGATTTGAAGAATTTAAAAGCCTTTTTGATAATTCTTGCCACTGAAAAAAAAGTTTCAATGATGTTGACAGATACACGTCATCATTTTTTAAAACTATAAACATTATACACACTTAAGACAAAAATTCATTGTTTCCATAGTCTGCTATTAAACATATAGGGAGTTGGTTAACTCAGTTGACTGGAAGGCTGGTTTTGTGGTGCGGTGCAACGGCAACAGTTTAGATTCAATTCCTGCACATGCCGAGTTTATCGCTATAGAACCTTGCCCCTCACCTCGAGTGTGGTGACCCTAAGGATTAAAACACCACCAATCCGCTCTCTCTCTCAAAGGGGAGAGCAGCCTATGGTCTTCTGGGATATGGCGAGTTTCATGAAGCATATGTACAAGGCTTGATTTAAGTGGAACGATGAGATAAGCAAACAAGACAATAATGCAATAAAACCTTTCTGATATTATATGTAATACTTTTGTTTAGATGAATTTCTACAATGCCACTTAACTTGACATGTGTGTATTTTAGCCCACAAGAAATATTTGTCACTGAGTTGCTGCCTGTCAAAACGAATTAAGTTCAGAGATAATGAAAAGTAGGTAACAGGAGAGTTCTCAGCTGTCACAGCTAAAATATCTAGGGCCATGAGGCACTTCACCGGATCTTCTTCACCTTGAAGCACAGGAGTGCAATGGGGTTAAGACTTATCCAAAGCCTGCGGAGTGTAATTAGGATGCTACATTTAGAAATGACATCCATCTGTGTGCCCATTTTAATGATGTCAATGTATGCCTAAATTTCCTGCCAATCAGATACGAATTACAAATCAGGATAAACAATTATACATCACCTTAAATAATTGAGGCACAAGGAGATTACATAACTCGTATCATATATTCCTGTTTTAAGAATAAAACTATTTGAAGCCATTTAAGCATTATTTCTGCACATTAAGTACACAGCACATCATGCTTAAGAACATGCAATTGTGATAGCTTTCAGATTTAAAAATTGATTTATGCTGATGCCAAAATAAAGGATTCAAAGCAACAAAAATACAATGCAGGACTCCATGAGGCTAACATTTTAAAAATTATTTCACAAATTACCATACAACTATTGTGTATGCCTGGGACGCGCTGCCAGAGGAGGTGATGGAAGCAGGCACATTAGCCATGTTTAAGAGGCATCTGGATGGGTACATGAAAAGGGAGGGAATAGTGGGATATGGATTGAGTAAGGGCAGAAGGGTTTTTTTTCTGTTTAATTACGGCATCATGATCAGCACAGGCTTGGAAAGCTGAAGGGCCTGTTCCTATGCTGTATTTTTTTTTGTTCCTTGTTCTAACACCAGAAAATATACTTATTTAAAGTAAAGCTTATTTATTAGTCACAAATAAGGCTTACATTAACACTGCAATTAAGTTACTGCAAAATTCCCCCTAGTTGCCACAGTCCGGCACCTATTCGGGTCAATGCTCCTAACTTTCTTTCAGAATGTGGGAGGAAACTGGAGCACCCGCAGGAAACCACGCAGACACGGGGGGAACATGCAAACTCCACACAGACAGTGACCCAAGCCAGGGATCGAACCTGACGCTGTGAGGCAGCAGTGCTAACCACTGTGCTACCATGCCGCCCACTTTATTTCCTGCTGCACCTGAGATTCTGGGTAATATCTTAAATCCAGCAAAAAGAAGGAAATTTGCATACAGCCTATTTTTTTGCCTATCCAAATCGCTCTTGAACTGAATGGTTTGCTAGGTCATTTCAGAGGGGAGTTAAGGGTCATCCACATTGCTGTGGGTCTTGTGTCACATCTTGACTGGATCAGGTAAGGATGGTAGATTTCCTTCCTTCAAGAGCATAGCTTTATATTCCAAATTTTATTAATTGAGGTTAAATTCCATCAGCTGCCATGTCACCTCATCTGGACCTCAGGATTATTAGTCCAGTGACATTTCCACAATGCTACCATCTCCCATCTACTCACATTTCGAGACCAATAGGTAGGTGTGAAAATCAAGGTAATTTGGGTATAGCATAGTTATGTGCACAGAGGCCTTGTGGCACAATGGGTATCACTCCTTATCTCTGTGTCACAAGCTCCGGTTTTGAATCCCTCTCCATGGTCAAGGAAGATGTGTTCACAACGCAGTCAACAGGTTGAGCATCAACTCGCAAAATGGCAGTTTATAAGAGTGGGAGAGATTCCTGGTCATCTATGCTTGGTGTGGAGTGTGGAGTCAAGGTATGTGGAGTGTGGAGTCAAGCTATAAACCTCTGGCGATAGGCTAGCGAGTTGTTCCTGGTAAAACTCTCTGTGAAATCAGATGAAAATCTGCCTTGTGCGCCGTTAAATGTAGGAAGAGAATCACTGACATAGTCATTTATGTAATTCATGTCTTCCTCAGTCTTTTATGCTGGGTTGTGGCTTTACACCCTGATTGTCCTAAATGTAAAATTAATTCCATGTTCCTCAAGCTTAGCACAGATCCTCTCAAATGGTGGGTTTCTCATTGTTGAAGAAAATGATAGTTTGTCCACAATTGTAGAGAAATAAAACACGAAGTGCATCATTTACATATTTATCCACAATTTAGAAAAGCAAGATGGTGGTAAAACATGAGGATGGCTTTATCTTTCAGTGGAGAGAGAAAACTGGTGAAAATGGGTCTTTTATTGATTCATGCACCCTGCCTGATGTTATAATCACTGACCAATCCGCTATGAATGATAAAAATAGCCCTGATTAGGCTATTAGAACTGAATTCATTAACCACAGGAAGAAAATGTTGAGAAGGGTGTGATCTATGACTTTGAAGTGCTGGAAGCTATGGGCAATGTGAATATAAGCAGATGTGTAGTTATAAGATTAAAACAGAGAAATACAGTATTAACAAGCCTCAGGGAGGTAAGTGTTTCTTCTCCCACAGAGGATCAATTAGGCAGAATAAACTCCAACCAAAAGCAATTAATACTATTAGTTCCCTCCTTTAATCAGGAGCTGGGTTCTGTATCCTGTATGAGAATGAATGAAGTATGTACATGCGTTAAAATAGGTGATCAAATTCTTTTATAACAGGGAGGTTTTATTGTGGCCATAAAAATTATATTTGTAAAATGCATTCAGGTTTGCAAAATGCATGATTGTGTTTTGGGATTGAGAGCTTTGAGTTTTTATTTGTTTGGTTTTCTGGATGAGAAGAAATTTTCCTCTTTTCTCTTTCTGAAATGTATGGTACAGCTGTTCACTGTTACAGAGGATTAAACAGGCTAAAATGTTTCCATACTTGAAAGTACATCAAAGTTTGCATAATTCATCAGAACTAAACAAACTCAAGGAGCTAAATATTATTTTCTTATTCCATGCTTACTCACGTACATCCAGAACTTTATTTTTACAAATGGGAGATATTTGTGTGTGCGCGCACGTGTGTGTGCATGTGCGTACATGTGTGTGCATGTCTGATATGTACACACATATGTCTAATAGCACTGTTGGTCTACATACAGCCTATGGACTGCAACGGTTCAAGAAGACTTTCACTAAAACTTTCTTAAGGGAAATTAGGGAAGCTCACATAACATTAATGGTAATGTAAATTATTTATATCTATATATATGTTCCTAATCATATTTCCCATTCCTACGATATTTCTGGGGGTGATTTTACCATTTTGATTCTAAGTACTGAATCTGGGTGCAATTCAGATCCAACTTGGAAACCTGTTCTCAGGCGCCCCTATACGCACTTAGCCTGAAAAAAAAATTGTGAGTCTGAATTGCACTGTGGGCAGGGCTTATCGCACCCAAAATGCTGCTGCTCCGATCGGAGCCTTCAACTGTGCATGCCCAGTAAAAAAAGAATTGTCACATTGCTTCTGGGCTGCAAAAAGCGGGAGCAATGGCCCCTACAGATATTGCCCCACCCCCACAACACACTACCCACTCTCCCGCGACCCAGACTGATTGCGACCCCCTGCCCCCCTTCCCCCCACTTATCGCCCGCAGAGTGGCAGCGGACCCCCCCTTCCCCCCTCTCTGATCGCCTGCAGAGTGGCAGCGGACCCCTCCTTCCCCTGCACCCCCCCCTCCCCCCCCCCCCCCCCCCCCACCGCCCCACCAGAGAACGATCCGGCCTCCCTCCTCCCCCCCCCCAACCTGAGAATAATCTGGCCTCCCTCTTCCCCTCGCCACCAGAGAATGATCTGGCTCGCCTCCCCCCCCCCCACTCCGCTGCCGCCCCCCCTCCCCCCTCCCCACACTGCCCTTGCCGCCGATCTGAGTTTGAGAGCCGCTGGAAGCTCTAAACTTACCTCTGCAGAAGCTGGAGCACCCAAAACAGACCTTTGCCGAGCATGTCTGTTTCGCGCTGAATCCGGATGGGCGAACGCGATGGTAAAGGGGGAAACGCTGATAAGATTGGGCATCCAGCTCATTCAGTCGCGCCCATTCTGGGCGTGGTGCCGATCGTGGCCATTTTCAGGCCTTGGTAAAGTGGGGATCTGCGCAGAGGCAGGCACGGATCGCGCTATTCACCCCACGCCCGATTTTGCCAAGTTTTCGCGCCCGAAAATGGGCGTAACGCAATGGTAAAATTGTCCCCGTTATGTCAACATTTCCTATTTCATTTTGTTGTGTTCGTTATTGTATAATTGCAGGTCATAGCTATTAGGTCACTGTATGATATGAATGTGTGAACTATCTCTCTCAATTGGATTCGCATAGCATATCGATAAAAGACACATTGTGCTGTTCCATATGCAATTTATGAGTCTGTATATTTGTATGTATCTATATGAAAAAACGTTGTTAAAAATTTCTGTCCATAAAATGTACTTCCTGCTATCTTTTTGTCACACTTTCCCACCAGCATTTTCAACTAAAAGTAGTTCTATCCATTCATACAATGGAAGCTGCCTAAGGAAATGGTCACACGAGAATTACGTTCCCCCATTTAACAGCAGGGCTATTGCATTGCCATTTTGGATCTCTGTTCTCCTCATCATATATCACATAGGAACAGGAGTAGGCCATTCAGCCTTCCAAGTCTGTTCTCCCATTTAATGAGCTCTGTGTCACAACTCATGTACCTACGTGGCATGGTGGCACAGTCCATTATCTATTAGCACTACTGCCTCACAACGCCAGCGACCCGGGTTTGATTCCTGGCTTGGGTCACTGTCAGTGCAGAGTCTGCATGTTCTCCCCCTGATTTCCTCTCACAATCCAAAAGAGGTGCTGGTTAGATGCATTGACCATGCTAAGTTCTGCCTCAGTGTCCCCACACAGGCGCCGGAATGTGGTAACTAGGGGATTTTCACTGTAACTTAATTGCAGCATTAATGTAAGCCTACTTGTGACACTAATAAATAAACTTAAACTTTACCTTAGCTCCAAATCCCTTGATATCCTTATTTTAAAAATATGTTTCATTCTAATAGGTTCTAATAGGTAAATCTATCCAGATTTAAACCCTACTACAATGGCATGACTGTTAACATGTGGGGAACCCATTTATCCTTTAGCAGGCTCAACCAATGTTTCTTCACCGGGCCACAGCAGGATCATTTTCCAAACAATTTGGGAGGGCAGGCAGAATGAAATGTTCATTCTATAAAAGAAACATTTCTATCTAAAGGCACCATGATATGGGTTACACTGACTCACCAGCACTTGGACCTCAGCTGACTGCATCTTATCACATGCCAACACTGCATGCCCAACTGGTCAATGGGAAGGAGGTCTTTTCCCAGAATGTTGTTTATGTCAGCAACAACCTGCCATGGAGACCTGAACCTCCTGAGGCACTGGTGTTCAGGAGTGTCAAGAGAATTGATCCTCTACCAGACTCAGTGTCTAGTGCCTAACTTCCTTGCAGTTGTATCTCTGTGTTCAACAGTAGATCAATTGGTGGGTATTTTCCACACTTCTTTGGACTCTGGAATAGTCCCTACAGATTGGAGGGTAGCTAATGTAAGTCTGCTGTTCAAAAAGGGAGATAGAGTGAAAACAGGGAACTATAGACCAGTGAGCCTAACATCGGTACTGGGGAAGTTGCTAGAGCCTATTAAAAAGGATTTCATAAGTCGGCATTTGGAAGGCAATGGATCCATGCAGACAAAGTCAGCATGGATTTACAAAAGGGAAATCATGCTTGACGAATCTATTGGAATTTTTTGAGGATGTAACTAGTAGAGTTGACCAAGGAGAACCAGTGGATGTGATTTATTTAGACTTTCAGAAGGCTTTCAACAGCATCGTGCATAACAGACTACTATGTGAAGTTAAAGGGTTAGGGATAGTGAGGAGGTCATTGACAGGAGCTATCGGCAGGTGGTCACACCGGGACCACGGGAGGAGGGTAACTGGGTAACAGTGAGGAAGGAGAAAGCTCGGGTGATGGTGAGCACCCCGGTGGATGTGCCCCTTAATAATAAGTACTCCTGTCTGAGTACTACTGGGGTGGACAGCCCACCTGGGGGAAGCAGCGGTGGCAGTGTCTCTGGAGCTGAGCCTGGCCCAGTAGTGCAAAGGGGTAAGGAAAGGAGGGTAGTGCTAATTGGGGACTCTACGGTGAGAGGGTCAGATAGGCGTTTTTGCGGACACAGACGGGACTCTCGGATGGTGGTTTGCCTCCCTGGTGCAGGGGTCCGGGATGTCTCTGGTCGAGTCCCAGAAATCCTGAAGGGGGAGGGAGAGGAGCCCAAGGTCGTGATGCATATAGGTACTGCTGACATAGGTAGGAAGAGGGAAGGGGTCATGAAAAGAGAATATAGGGAGTTGGGTAGACAGCTGAGAAAGAGGAATGCAAAGGTAGTAATCTCGGGATTGCTGCCTGTGCCGCGGGAGAGTGAGAACAGGAATCGGTGGAGAATTAATGCGTGGCTGAGGGACTGGAGCAAGGGACAAGGATTTGGGTACTTGGATCATTGGGACCTCTTTAGGGGCAGGTGTGACCTGTTTAAAAAAGACGGGTGGCACTTGAATCCCAGGGGGACCAATATCCTGGCGGGAAGGTTGGCTAAGGCTACTGGTGAGACTTTAAACTAGAAAGGTTGGGGGGAGGGAATCGAAATGAGGGGACTGAGAGCGAGGAGGTTAGCTCGCAAATAGATAAGGAATGTAGACAGGGTAAGAGGGAGGTTAGACGAGTGAGGGAGAAGGGAAGTGCTCAGGCTGAAGGTCTGAGATGTGTCTATTTTAATGCCAGGAGTGTAGTGAATAAAGTGGATGAGCTTGGAGCGTGGATTGCTGCTTCGAATTGTGATGTGGTGGCCATTACGGAGACTTGGATGTCTCAGGGACAGGACTGGGTGCTTCAGGTGCCGGGTTTTAGATGTTTCAGGAAGGACAGGGAGGGAGGCAAGAGAGGGGGGGGAGTGGCACTGTTGATCAGGGATAGTGTCACGGCTGTAGAGAAGGTGGACGCCGTGGAGGGACTGACTACGGAATCTCTGTGGGTGGAGGTTAGGAACAGGAAGGGGTCGGTAACTTTGCTGGGTGTTTTCTATAGGCCGCCCAATAGTAACAGAGATGTTGAGGAGCAGATGGGGAAACAGATCCTGGAGAGATGTAGGAATAACAGAGTTGTCGTGATGGGAGATTTTAATTTCCCAAACATAGATTGGAATATCCCTAGGGCTAGGGGTTTGGATGGAGAGGAGTTTGTTAGGTGTGTCCAGGAGAGTTTCCTGACACAGTATGTGGATAAGCCTACTAGAGGAGAGGCTGTTCTTGATCTGGTGCTGGCTAATGAACCTGGACAGGTGGAGGATCTCTCGGTGGGTGAGCATCTTGGGGATAGCGATCATAATTCTATCTCCTTCACGATAGCATTGCAAAGAGATAGGGTCAGGCAGGCTAGGAAAGTGTTTCTCTGGAGTAAAGGGAAATACAGTGTCATCAGGGAGGAAATTAGACGGGTAAATTGGAAGGAGGCATTCTTGGGGAAAAGTACCGAAGGAAAGTGGAGGATTTTCAAGGAATGTTTGTCTGGAGCTCTGCATGACAACGTTCCGATGAGACAGGGGGGTGTTGGTAGGGTACGGGAACCGTGGTGCACGAAGGTTGTGATGAACCTGGTGAATAAGAAAAGAGAGGCGTACAGAAGGTTCAGAGAGCTAGGAGGTGTTAAGGATTTAGAGGAGTATACGCGATGTAGGAAGGAGCTTAAGAAGGAAATTAGGAGAGCGAGAAGGGGTCATGAGAAGACCTTGGCGGGTAAGATTAAGGAGAATCCCAAGGCTTTCTACAAATATGTCAAGAGTAAAAGGATGAGATGTGAAGGCATAGGACCCTTAAAAGGTGAAGGGGGAAAAGTTTGTGCGGAACCGTTAGAAATGGCGGAGCTGCTTAATGAATACTTTACCTCGGTATTCACGGTGGAAAGGGATCTGGGTGGTTGTACTGCTGGATTGCGGAGGACAGAAAGGATCGAGCATGTGGACATAAAGAAAGAGGATGTGTTGGAACTATTGAATGGCATCAAGGTTGGTAAGTCGCCGGGACCGGATGGGATGTACCCCAGGTTACTGTGGGAGGCGAGGGAGGAGATTGCGGAGCCTTTGGCGATGATCTTTGCATCGTCGATGGAGACGGGAGAGGTTCCGGAGGATTGGAGGATTGCGGATGTGGTCCCTATATTCAAGAAAGGGAACAGGGACAGCCCGGGAAATTACCGACCGGTGAGTCTAACCTCAGTGGTTGGTAAGTTGATGGAGAGGATCCTGAGAGACAGGATTTATGATCATCTAGAGAAGTTTAGTATGATCAAAAGTAGTCAGCACGGCTTTGTCAGGGGCAGGTCGTGCCTTACGAGCCTGGTTGAGTTCTTTGAAAATGTGACCAAGCACATTGACGAAGGAAGAGCGGTGGATGTGGTCTATATGGACTTCAGCAAAGCGTTCGATAAGGTCCCCCATGCAAGACTTCTTGAGAAAGTGAGAGGGCATGGGATCCAAGGGGCTGTTGCCTTGTGGATCCAGAACTGGCTTGCCTGCAGAAGGCAGAGAGTGGCTGTGGAGGGGTCTTTCTCTGCATGGAGGTCAGTGACCAGTGGAGTGCCCCAGGGATCTGTTCTGGGACCCTTGCTGTTTGTCATTTTCATAAATGACCTGGATGAGGAAGTGGAGGGATGGGTTGGTAAGTTTGCTGACGACACCAAGGTAGGTGGTGTTGTGGATAGTTTGGAGGGATGTCAGAAGTTGCAGCGAGACATAGATAGAATGCAAGACTGGGCGGAGAAGTGGCAGATGGACTTCAACCCGGATAAGTGTGTGGTGATCCATTTTGGCAGATCCAATGGGATGGAGCAGCAGTATAAAATGAAGGGTACCATTCTTAGCAGTGTAGAGGATCAGAAGGACCTTGGGGTCCGGGTCCATAGGACTCTTAAATCGGCCTCGCAGGTGGAGGATGCGGTCAAGAAGGCGTATGGCGTACTAGCCTTCATTAATCGAGGGATTGAGTTTAGGAGTCGGGAGATAATGCTGCAGCTTTATAGGACCCTGGTTAGACCCCACTTGGAGTACTGCGCGCAGTTCTGGTCACCTCATTACAGGAAAGATGTTGAAGCCATTGAAAGGGTGCAGAGGAGATTTACAAGGATGTTGCCTGGATTGGGGGGCATGCCTTATGAGGATAGGTTGAGGGAGCTTGGTCTCTTCTCCCTGGAGAGACGAAGGATGAGAGGTGACCTGATAGAGGTTTACAAGATGTTGAGGGGTCTGGATAGGGTGGACTCTCAGAGGCTATTTCCAAGGGCTGAAATGGTTGCTACGAGAGGACACAGGTTTAAGGTGCTGGGGGGTAGGTACAGGGGGGATGTCAGGGGTAAGTTTTTCACTCAGAGGGTGGTGGGTGAGTGGAATCGGCTGACGTCGGTGGTGGTGGAGGCAAACTCGTTGGGGTCTTTTAAGAGACTTCTGGATGAGTACATGGGATTTAATGGGATTGAGGGCTATAGATAGGCCTAGAGGTGGGGATGTGATCGGCGCAACTTGTGGGCCGAAGGGCCTGTTTGTGCTGTGGCTTTCTATGTTCTATGTTCTATGTTCACATGGGATTGCAGATAAGGTCTCGAGATAGATGGAAATCTAGAGTTGGCATAAATGGGTCTTTTTCTGATTGGCAGTGAGTGATTAGTGGGGTTCCTCAGCGATCTGTGCTAGGACCCCAACTGTTCACATTATATATTAATGACTTGGAAAAGGGAAGTGAATGTATTATCTCCAAATTTGCAAATGATACAAAGTTGGGTGGGAGGGTGAGCTGTGAAGAGGATGCAGATGCTTTAGCATAATTTGGACAGGGTGAGTGTGTAGGCATATGCATGGTGGATGCAGTATAATGTGGGTAAATGTGAGGTGATCCACTTTGATAGCAATAATGGGAAGACAGATTATTACTTGAATGGATGTAAATTGAGAGGGGTGGATACTCAACAAGACCTTGGAGTCCTCGTGCATCAGTCACTGAAAGTAAGCGCGCAGGTACAGCAGACAGTAAAGAAGGCCTTCGTATGAGATGATTTGAGTATAGGTATAGGTATAGGGATGTTTGCTGCAATTGTATAGGGTGTTGGTGAGGCCACACCTGGGATATTGTGTGCAGTTTTGGTGTCCTTATCTGAGGAAGGATGTCCTCGCTATAGAGGGAGTACAGCAAAGGTTTACCAGGATGATTCCTGGAAATCATCTGTCATATGAGGAGAGATTAAACTGGTTAAGATTATATTCACTGGAGTTTAGAAGATTGAGAGGGGATCTCATAGAAACTAATAAAATTCTAATAGGGTTAGACAGGGTAGATTCAGAAAGAATGTTCCCATTGGTGGGGTAGTTGAGAATTAAGGGTCATAGTTTGAGGATAAGGGGTAAAGCTTTTAGAACCGAGGTGAGGAGAAATTTCTTCACCCAGAGGGTGGTGAATGTATGGATTTCACTACCAACGAATGTAATTGATGCCAAAACATTGTCTGATTTCAAGAAGAAATTAGGTGTAGATCTTGGGGCTAAAGGGATCAAGGGATATGGGAGGAAGGGAGGATGAGGATATTGAATTCGATGATCAGCCATGATCAAGATGAATGGTGGAGCAGACTCGAAGGGCCAAATGGCCTACTCCTGCTTCTAGTTTCTATCTTTCTATTTACTCTGCCCCACAGAGGTGCTGTTGCTGATGTTGTTCCTGCTGTTCCTGATGCCATTACTGTTGCTGGTGCTGCTTTTCTTGTTCCTCATCAGGAGTGCAAGGTAACACTGTACAAGCTGTTCCCATGCACTGGCTGCAGAGAGCTACAGCGGCAGGTATGAGAAGTGCTGGGTGAAGTATCTTTCAAGATATTGGCCATCACCTGTCAAGCAATGAAAAAGGAGAAGTGGTTTGAACGATGGTCTCTCCCCTGGCCATGATTAGAGTTTTTCAATTGCACAGATCAAATTCATCTCAACTTACAATTCTTCCTGCCATGCATTCACCTTAGTGACCCTGGAGTGCTACTGGCAGGTGAAGAAGCAGGTGTTCTGACTGTGAAGTCCAGAATTGAGGGTTCAAGTGATACCTTATTGGCTTTTTAAGTACTTTAATTGGTTTCCTGGCAAATTTCCTGCTCTATTTCAATTCTGTTCTGGTGAAACCCGCAGAAGGGCAGGATAATGTTGAGATTTAGATCAGTGCTATTTCTTTTAGAGGTATAACTTTCCCTGCACAGTCAAATCGATCTCCCTGTGCCTGGGAAAAGTCCCCACAATTTCCTGAAACTTCCAGCACTCCCAGCTTGCTTTTTGTTCCAGATAATTCCAGAAAACGGCCTTTGCTTTACAAAGTGGCATACCTATTTGCTATTTATTGGTTGTGAATCCTTTGAGGAGTCCTGCCAGAGTGAAAGGCACTGCATAAATTATATTACTTTATATATTATATGTGATAAAAAAATAAGGACAAATTTGACTTTAAAATGGGCCACTGAATAGCCTTTGCACAATTGTTCCTCAATTCTTAACCTCATTTCACCTAAAGCCTGCACTTGGTATTGACTTCCCATGTGCAAAAAATGCATTTTATTATTTTGAAAGCTGTTATAAGTGTAATAATATCTTAGTTGTAATATAGCCCATTTGCATTGGATACAGCCCAATATTCAATTGGCATACATGGTGGTAGTTTGTCTGTTCTTCAAGATATTAATTCACTGTTGTATCTTTTCTGGTTGGCATTAGAAAGTATCATATTCTGAAGTCATGCTGCAATTTATAATCCTTTGACTTAATTTTCCAAATCAATGGAATATGCTAAAAACTCCATCTAGTATGTCAAAAGAAATTACGTACACTTTGGATAGGATTCCACTGAGACATCACCTGTGCTATTACTGTGATGAAAATTGATTCAGTTTATATTATAGCAACTGTACTGTTACATCTTCCAGTAATAGAGATTTGTCCAGTAGCCAACTCTTGTAATTTCTAAACTACATTAGTAATCAGTATTGATCATTGCTCAGGTGCGATCAGATGCAGGAAGTGTCAGTTTATGAGGCAAGCTGATTGGAAGCAAATTATGAGATGCCTCTCAGGAATGCGTTACTAACTGTTAAACAGAAGGAGAATTCCTTCCAACTGGGGTCGCTAATGTGCAGTGTAATCAGAAGCTGAGTTATCTAACTGTTTTTCTTTAGGTGTAGAAGGCAGTTTTGAGGCTCATCCAAAACACGTAGGACACAATAGGGCACTCAAAGAAAAGAGGGTATCATTATATGCATCAACAAATGTCAAGAGAGCCAGGCAGCACGCAATGCAATAGTTGGGTTGGAAACTAACGCTACTTTTTACCGTCGTCATGCTGTGTGAGAGGACACCTGGACAGTCAAGTTTAAGGAATTGTGAAGTGAAATCTATATCATTAACTTTGAACACGACCAGCGTCACATGATATCACTGTTTCTGCTTTTAAATCTATAAAAAGGAAGAATTCTCATAAGAGATCCTTGTCATTGTGTAGAGAACTTACCGTAAGGAGGATGCTACCGCTATGGTGACATTGCTTGCTCCTTTTCTATTCATATTCTGTTTATCTGAAGTGAGGATGGTGCCAAAATTTGATACTTCACAGATCCCATAAATCTCTTGTACCATAGTCTCCAATACTTGCACTTGCTGATAAATCAGTACTAAAAGCAATCAGTTGCATCTTGTTTTACAATGTAACCCCTGTATATTGAGTTTTCTCAAATAGGAGGCTGGACCTTCTCCTTAAAATAGATTTACTTTAAAGGAGAAAATATATATACAGGCTTTTATTTCAAATGTCATCAACTGGATCTTCTGACTCATTAACTGGCATTCTAGTACCATGACAAGAAATTAAAAGCCTCAGCAAACCTGATATCAATAACACAGCAATTGCAAAGAGAACTTATTGCAGGTTTACTCCTAACAGCATTTTGTTGAAAGAGTTCAGTCGTATTATCACGAGACTATTAATCCAGAAACTCAACTAATGTTCTGGGAACCCGGGTTCGAAGCCTGGAATTTGAATTCAATAAAAAATATCTGGAATTAAGAATCTACTGATGACCATGAAACCACTGTCGATTGTTAGAAAAACTCATCTGCTTCACTAATGTCCTTTTGTGAAGGAAATCTGCTCTCCTCACCTGGTCTTGCCTACATGTGACTTCAGAACCACAGCAATGTGGTTGACCCACAACTGCCTCTCCAAGGACAACTAAGGATGGACAATAAATGCTGCGCAGCCAGCGACGCCCATGTCCCCTAAATGAATCATTAAAAAAAGACATATGCAGTACGTTAGGAAGTGAGAGTTTGGAACAAGTTGCCCAGGGTGTTTTACAAAAAAATGGAGAAGCATATTTAATGAAGAGGGCATTGAATCAATAATGATTGCATTTGAGTAGTTTTTAAGTGGTGATGTCGATGGCATATCTGAAACTTTTTGGAGGATTGTCAACTATCAGTGGGTTTCTGGGGGGTAACAACAGATTTTAGTCTCCACTTTTAAGGAGCTATGAACATGTACCCCTAGATCTCTTTGTTCTGTAACTCTCCCCAATGGCCTACCATTAACGAGTAAGTCCTGCCCTGGTTCAATCTACCAAAATGCATCACCTCGCATTTATCTAAATTAAACTCCATTTGCCATTCGTCAGCCCATTGGCCCAATTGATCAAGATCCCGTTGCAATCGGAGATAACTTTCTTCACTATGCACTACGCCACCAATCTTGGTGTCATCTGCAAACTTACTAACCATGCCTCCTATATTCTCATCCAAATCATTAATATAAATGACAAATAACAGAAGACCCAACACTGATCCCTGAGGCACACCGCTGGTCACAGGCCTCCAGTTTGAAAAACAATCCTCGACAACCACCTCTGGCTTCTGTCAAGAAACCAATTTTGCATCCATTTAGATACCTCACCCTGGATCACGTGAGATTTAACCTTATGCAACAACTTACCATGCGGTACCTTGTCAAAGACCTTGCTAAAGTCCATGTAGACAACATCAACTGCACTGCCCTCACCTACCTTCTTGGTTACCTCTTCAAAAAACTCAATCAAATTTGTGAGACATGATTTTCCACTCACAAAGCCACGCTGACTGTCCCTAACCAGTCCTTGCGTTGCTAAATGCCTGTAGATCCTGTCTCTCAAAATACCTTCCAACAACTTACCCGCCACAGATGTTGGAAGATGGGATCTTACCAGCCCCGATTTGCCGGCATAATCGGACTCGCACCTGGGAAGAGTGCAAGGCTGATTTCAATATTTGAATTCTTATTTAAATATTATCAATGAGCCCAGCACGCAACTGTTCAGGCTCATTTGCTTTAATAGCTTCATCACCGGTGAGGATCATATCTGGTTCCCAGCAACAGGGACCAGACGTGATGGCCTCGCCAGTGACACTGGAGATAATTGAGTTCCCCGGATGGTCGGGGGCAGGGGGCAGTGCCAACCTGGGACCCTGGCACTGCTCACCAGGCATCCTGGCACGACCAGCCAATGGGAGGGAGTGGGGGCATAGGGGTATTCTGCATTGGTGATCAGCTAGGGTGGCGATGGGCCGGGGTGTGTGGAAGGGGGTTTCGGGGCAGTGATCGGTGAGAGAGGCCAGCAATTGGCCAAAGAGGCCAGCAATCATGTTGCACAATTGCATGTGGGAGCTTGTCCAAAAAATAGGTTCAATTCTCTCCCATTTTCAAGCTCATTTGGCACTTAAAAATTTTGGTCAGGTCATCCCCAATATCTATCTCTGTCTTAAATCTATTCAAAATCACTGCCTCAAAACACCATTTGAAGAAGAGAATTCCAATGTCTCACAATAATCTGAGAAAAAACATTTTCCTCATCTCTGTTAAATATTGGTGACCCCTTAATTTGAAACAGTGACCCCAAATTCTAGATTCTCCTGCAGGAGACAACATCCTTTCAATATCCTCCCTGTCAAATGTCCTCGTGATCTTATATCTTTCAATCAAGTTGTCTCTTCTTCTTCTAAACTCTCGGAGTTGGCCATTTCAGAGACGTGGATAGGGCAGGGACAGGAATGGTTGTTGCAGATTCCGGGGTTTAGATGTTTCAGTAAGAGAAGGGAAGGTGGGAAAAGAGGTGAAGGTGTGGCATTGTTAGTCAAGGACAGTATTACAGTGGCAGAAAGGACATTTGATGAGGACTTATCTACTGAGGTAGTATGGGCTGAGGTTCGAAACAGGAAAGGAGAGGTCACCCTGTTGGGAGTTTTCTATAGGCCTCCGAAAAGTTCCAGAGATGTAGAGGAAAGGAATGCAAAGATGATTCCAGATAGTAGCGAAAGTAACAGGGTAGTTGTTATGGGGGACTTTAACTTTGCAAATATTGACTGGAAAAGCTATAGTTCGAGTACTTTAGCGGGTCAGTTTTTGTCCAATTTGTGCAGGAGGGTTTCCTGACACAGTATGTGGATAGGCCAACAAGAGGCGAGGCCACATTGGATTTGGTACTGGGTAATGAACCAGACTAGGTGTTAGATTTGGAGGCAGGTGAGCACTTTGGTGATAGTGGCCACAATTCGGTTACATTTACTTTAGCGATGGAAAGGGATAGGTATATACCGCAGGGCAAGAGTTATAGCTGGGGGAAAGGAAATTATGGTGTGATTAGGCAACATTTAGGATGCATAGGTTGGGAAATAAAACTGCAGGGGATGGGCACAATTGAAATGTGGAGTTTGTTCAAGGAACAGCTACTGCGTGTCCTTGATAAGTATGTACCTGTCAGGCAGGGAGGAAGTGGTCGAGCGAGGGAACCGTGGTTTACTAAAGAAGTTGAATCTCTTGTGAAGAGGAAGAAGGAGACTTATGTAAAGATGAGACGTGAAGACTCAGTTAGGGCGCTTGAGAGTTACAAGTTAGCCAGGAAGGACCTAAAGAGAGAGTTAAGAAGAGCCAGGAGAGGACATGAGAAGTCTTTGGCAAGTAGGATCAAGGAAAACCCTAAAGCTTTCTATAGGTATGTCAAGAATAAAAGAATGACTAGGGTAAGATTAGGGCCAGTCAAGGACAGTAGTGGGAAGTTGTGCGTGAAGTCTGAAGAGATAGGAGAGGCGCTAAATGAATATTTTTCGTCAGCATTCACGCAGGAAAAAGATAATGTTGTCGAGGAGAATACTGAGATATAGGCTATTGGACTAGACGGGATTGAGGTTAATAAGGAGGAAGTGTTAGCAATTCTGGAAAGTGTGAAAATAGGTAAGTCCCCTGGGCCGGATGGGATTTATCCTAGGATTCTCTGGGAGGCTAGGGAGGAGATTGCAGAGCCTTTGGCTTTGATCTTTATGTCGTCATTGTCTACAGGAATAGTGCCAGAAGACTGGAGGATAGTAAATGTTGTCCCCTTGTTAAAGAAGGGGAGTAGAGACAAACTTGGTAATTATAGACCAGTGAGCCTTACTTCTGTTGCGGGCAAAGTTTTGGAAAGGATTATGAGAGATAGGATTTATAATCATCTAGAAAGGAATAATTTGATTAGGGATAGTCAACATGGTTTTGTGAAGGGTAGGTCGTGCCTCACAAACCTTATTGAGTTCTTTGAGAAGGTGACCAAAGAGGTGGATGAGGGTAAAGCAGTTGATGTGGTGTATATGGATTGCAGTAAAGCGTTTGATAAGGTTCCCCATGGTAAGCTATTGCAGAAAATACAGACGCATGGGATTGAGGGTGATTTAGCAGTTTAAATCAGGAATTGGCTAGCTGCAAGAAGACAGAGGGTGGTGGTTGATGGGAAATGTTTATCCTGGAGTTCAGTTACTAGTGGTGTACCGCAAGGATTTGTTTTGGGGCCACCGCTGTTTGTCATTTTTATAAATGACCTGGATGAGGGCGTAGAAGGATGGGTTAGTAAATTTGCGGATGACACTAAAGTCGGTGGAGTTGTGGACAGTGCGGAAGGTTGTTGCAGGTTACAGAAGGACATAGATAAGCTGCAGACCTGGGCTGAGAGGTGGCAAATGGAGTTTAATGCGGAAAAGTGTGAGGTGATTCACTTTGGAAGGAGTAACAGGATTACAGAGTACTGGGCTAACGGTAAGATACTTGGTAGTGTGGATGAACAGAGAGATCTCGGTGTCCATAGAATCATAGAAATCATAGAAACCCTACAGTGCAGAAGGAGGCCATTCGGCCCATCGAGTCTGCACCGACCACAATCCCACCCAGGCCCTACCCCCACATATTTACCCACTAATCCCTCTAACCTACACATCCCAGGACTCTAAGGGGCAATTTTTTAACCTGGCCAATCAACCTAACCTGCACATCCATGTGCATAGATCCCTGAAAGTTGGCACCCAGGTTGATAGGGTTGTTAAGAAGGCGTACAGAGTGTTAGCTTTTATTGGTAGAGGGATTGAGTTTCGAAGCCAGGAGGTAATGTTGCAGCTGTACAAAACTCTAGTGTGGCCGCACTTGGAGTATTGCGTACAGTTCTGGTCACCGCATTATAGGAAGGATGTGGAAGCATTGGAAAGGGTGCAGAAGAGATTTACTAGGATGTTGCCTGGTATGGTGGGAAGGTCTTATGAGGAAAGGCTGAAGGGACTTGAGGTTGTTTTCATGAGAGACAAGAAGGTTAAGAGGTGACTTAATAGAGGCATACAAGATGATCAGAGGATTAGATAGGGTGGATAGTGAGAGCCTTTTTCCTCAGATGGTGATAGCTAGCACGAGGGGACATAGCTTTAAATTGAGGGGTGATAGATATAGGACAGATGTCAGAGGTAGATTCTTCACTCAGAGAGTAGTAAGGGCATGGAATGCCCTGCCTGCAACAGTAGTGGACTCGCCAACATTAAGGGCATTTAAATGGTCATTGGCTAAAAATATGGATGATATTGGAATAGTGTAGGTTAGATGGGCTTTACATTGGTTTCACTGGTCGGCGCAACATCGAGGGCCGAAGGGCCTGTACTGCGCTGTAATGTTCTATGTTCCAAGTTCAAGCACAGCCTGTCCAACCTTTCCTCATAAGACAACCCACCCTTCCTATGTATTAATCAAATAAACCTTCTCTGAACTTCTAATGTGTGTGTATATATATATATCCTACAATAAAAAGACCAATACTATACACAGCACTCGAGATGTGGTCTCACCAATACCTTGTATAACTGAAGCATAACCTCCCTACTCTTGTATTCAGTTCCCTATGCAATGAATGATAACATTTTATTAACTTTGCTAATTACTTGCTGCAGCTGCTTGATAACCTTTTGCAATTCATGCACGAGGACTAAAATGTCTCTTTGCCTCTCAGATTTCTGCAGTACCTTACCCTTTAGATAATAAGCTGCTTTTTGGCTTTTCTTGCCAATAGGAACAATTTCACATTTTCCCATATTATGCTCCATTTTCCAGCTCTTTACCTATTCACTTAATCTATCTATATCCTTATGTCCATTTCACAAATTACTTTCCTACTTATCTTTCTGTCATCAGCAAATTCAATGGCCATACCTTGAACCCTTTCACCCAAATCAATTTTATAAGTTATAAAGATTTAATCCCTGTGAAAAACGACTTGTCACATCTGGCCAGCCAGGAAATGGCCCATTTATCTGTACTCTCTGCTTCCTTCTTCGACCCATACCAATTTTGATTTGATTTATTCTTGTCACATGTATTAGCATACAGTGAAAAGTCTTGTTTCTTGCACGCTATACAGACAAAGCATATCGTCCATAGAGAAGGAAACGAGAGAGTGCAGAATGTAGTGTTACAGTCACAGGTCAGGTATAGAGAAAGATCAATTTAATGCAAAGTAGGTCCATTCAAAAGTCTGATGGCAGCAGGGAAGAAGCTTGAGTTGGTTGGTACATGCCCTCAGACTTTTGTATCTTTTTCCTGACGGAAGAAGGTGGAAGAGAGAATGCCCAGGTTGTGTGGTGTCCTTAATTATGCTGGCTGCTTTGCCAATGCAGCAGGAAGTGTCGACAAAGTCTGGTTTGTGTGGTCGATTGAGATACATTTGCGACCTTCTGTAGTTTCTTGTGGTCTTGTGCAGAGCAGGAGTCATACCAAGCTGGAATACAACCAGAAGGAATGCTTTCTATGGTGCATCTGTAAAAGTTGGTGAGAGTCGTAGCTGACATGCCAAATTTTCTTAGTCTTCTGAGACAGTAGAGGCTTTGGTGGGCTTTCTTAACTGTAGTGTCGGCATGGGAGAACCAGGACAGGTTGTTTGTGATCTGGGCATCTAAAAACCTGAAACTCTCGACCCTTTCTACTTGATCCCCGTTGATTTAGACAGGGGCATGTTCTCCTCTACGCTTCCTGAAGTCGATGACAATCTCCTTCATTTTGTTGACAGTGAGGGAGAAATTATTGTCACCGTACCAGTTCACCAGATTCTCTATCTCATTCCTGTAGTCTGTCTCATTTGAAATCCGACCTACTACGGTGGTGTCGTCAGCAAACTTGAAAATCGAGTTTGGCCACACAGTCATTGGTGTATAAGGAGTAGAGTAGGGGGCTGAGAACACAGCCTTGTGGGGCACCCATGTTCAGGATGATCATGGAGGAGGTGTTGTTGCCTATCCACATTGATTGTGGTCTGTGGGTTAAGAAGTTCAGGGTCCAGTCGCAGAGGGAGGAGCCGAGGCCAAGGCCACAGAGTTTGGAGATGAGTTTCGTAGGAATAATGATGTTGAAGGCTGTGCTGTCATCAATAAATAGGAGTCTGACATTGGTGTCTTTGTTATCTAGGTGTTCCAGGGTTGAGTGCAGGGCCAGGGAGATGGCATCTGCTGTGGACCTGTTGCGGTGGCAGGCGAACTGGTGAACTGTAGTGGATCCAGGCACTCCAGGAGGCTAGAATTGATTTGTGCCATGACTAGCCTTTCGAAGCTCTTCATAATGATGTATGTCAGAGCCGCCGGACGATAGACATTAAGGCACGCTGCTTGACTTTATTTTAGCCATTATACCATGAGTTTTTATTTTCCACAATAAACTTGTGATTCTAATTTTCTTGAGTTCTTCGCTCCCTTCCAATTCCTGATTGATAATTTCTGGCATGCTACTTGTATCTGCCATAGTGAATGCTGATGCAAGACACCTGCCGGAATTTTACCACTTCGCCCGCCCGGGGTTTGTAACATCCCGCCCGAGGCCAATGGAGAATGCCATTCTGCAAGCCTTGCCTGCATCGATTCTGGGGTGGGCGAGGCAAATGACTCCAAGTCATTTGTGGAGGTTGCAGGTGGCAGAGGACCGGGCGCTGGTCCCTGTGGCGCTCCGCTGGTGGCCGGATTCCAGTCTGAAGATTTTCCATCCACCACCACCCTCTGTCTTCTGTTAGGTGGCTGGTTGCCTGTCCAGTCGGCCGGGCTTCCCTCTGTCCTGCACATCCTTGCTTTCTTCGTGGGCCGGCCATGGGGGACTTTGTCAGGCGCCTTGCTGGGGTCCATGTGTGTGACATCGGCTGCACTGCCTTCATCGGCACACTTGGTTGCCTCCTCGGAGAATTCTGTCAGGTTTGTGGGGCAGGACTTGCCCTTCACGAGTCCGTGCTGACTGTCCCGGATTGAGCTGCATCTTTCTAAATGGTCGTAAATCCTATCCCTAAGGACCTTTTCCGTCAACTTACCGACCACCGAAGTAAGACTAACCGGCCTATAATTACCAGGGTCATTTCTATTCCCTTACTTAAACAGAAGAACAACATTCGCCACTCTCCAGTCCTCTGGCACCACCCCCGTGGACAGTGAGGACCCAAAGATCAATGCCAAAGGCTCTGCAATCTCATCCCTTGCCTCCCAAAGAATCCTAGGGTATATTTCATCAGGCCCAGGGGACTTATCAACCTTCAGTTTATTCAAAATTGCTAGTACATCTTCCCTCCGAACATCTACTTCCTCCAGCCTATCAGCCTATGACACCCTCTCTTCCTCAAAAACATGGCCCCTCTCCTTGGTGAACACCAAAGAAAAGTATTCATTCATCACCTCACCTATCTCTTCTGACTCCATGAGGAAAGGTTGAGGGAGCTAGGGCTGCTCTCTCTGGAGCGGAGGAGGTTGAGGAGAGACTTAATAGAGGTTTATAAAATGATGAAGGGGATAGAGTGAACGTTCAAAGACCATTTCCTCGGGTGGATAGAGATAGGAGCTATTACAAGGGGGCATAACTATAGGGTTCATGGTGGGAGATATAGGAAGGATATCAGAGGTAGGTTCTTTACTCAGAGAGTGGTTGGGGTGTAGAATGGACTGCCTGCAGCGATAGTGGAGTCAGACATTTTAGGAACATTTAAGCGGTTATTGGATAGGCACATGGAGCACACCAGGATGATAGGGAGTGGGATAGCTTGATCTTGGTTTCAGATAAAGCTCGGCACAACATCGTGGGCTGAAGGGCCTGTTCTGTGCTGTACTGTTCTATGTTCTATGTTCTATCCAATTAATCTGTCATCTCATTATTTTCCACGATTAACTCCCTGGACCCGCTTACATTGAGCATCATCACTTGCAGAAAATTATTTTGAATTCTGGCCACACTCAACTGCTGTGCTCAGCTTTCTGGAACATTCTTCATGCACTGGTGTGGTTCCTGATCTGAACTGCTGATCTTTTTTGTGTGTAAGTGCGATGCTCTGGCAGGTTCAGCAATGGAAAGCTAATTTGAATGAGTTGCCATTCTCACATTGGAGGTCCTTTATTATTATACAGAAACTGAGAGAGGACGACTAAATTAACAGTGCAGCATCCACAGAGAAATGTGAGGAATGACAATAATCAAAAAACATCTTCAATAGATAGCAAGCTGGAGGCTGTCGGTTCGGTTCACCTGAGAATATAAAATTCATTTCTGTGTGTCCTACAAGCTGGGTTTTTGTGTCAATTGAAAATTTTTGATGGTAACAATAATGTTATATTTTCAATAAAAGAATTGGATAGAACGGAGAGATCAGAAGCAGACCATTCAGCCCTAAAGGTCCATGTCGGTATTAATGCTCCACATGAACCTCCTCTCATCACTCTTCATCGAACACTTTCTAAAAATAGTAACTTGTTTCGCAATTTGGGTTTTGTAATGATTTTGAGCCAAAAAAAGAACAGATGGATGCTAATGCATTTATGTGATAATTGACTTTCTAATGCCTGAGTAATGGGTTAACACTTCAGGTGAAAATGCTCACTAACTATATTAAAATAGCAATCAAAGAAAAGTCATAAGAACATGTTTTGTGTTATTCTGCTGTTATCACCAACAATTTATAGCCTTTTTTCTGAGATGATAAAAGCAGAAATGGTTTGAGGTGCGAAGTGCATTGATCTATCTTCACAAGGTGGAAAAGACAGGTTAATGTCTGGCTGCAGTTTTTTATTAGACCTCAGCACACGGAGCTGCAGGGTTTTGGGCGCGTAAAGCCCCGACCACAGGCTTGTGCAGCACGATTCGGAATCGCTGATATTTTTGCAGGCAAAGTGCATATGGGGGAGCCTGAGAATGGATCTAAAAGTCAGATCTGAAACACTCCCAGTTTCAAGTCCGCCAAGCACTTAGAATTAAAATGGTAAAATAGGGCCCTAAGTCAGACTTCAATGAAATTGACTCAGCCTTATTCCTTCCGATGCACTTAAGGTAAAACTTACTAATTTCAAATTGTGAAATCACCGTACACTTCATTTGCTGACTTCTGAACTGTCCAACTTCCAGGATAAGAGAAGATGGAGAAGATCCTGAGGGACAGGATTTATGAACATTTAGAGAAGTTTAGTATGCTCAAAAGTAGTCAGCATGGCTTTGTCAAAGGCAAATCGTGCCTTACCAGCCTGGTGGAGTTCTTTGAAAATATGACTAAACACGTTGACGAAGGAAAAGCGGTAGATGTGGTTTACATGGACTTCAGCAAGGCGTTCGATAAGGTCCCCCATGCAAGACTTCTCGAGAAAGTGAGAGGGCATGGGGCTGTTGCCTTGTGGATCCAGAACTGGCTTGCCTGCAGAAGGCAGAGAGTGGTTGTAGATGGGTCTTTTTCTGAATGGAGGTTGGTCACCAGTGAAGTGCCCCAGGGATCTGTTCTGAGACCCTTGCTGTTTGTCATTTTCATAAATGACCTGGATGAGGAAGTGGAGCGATGGGTTGGTAAGTTTGCCGACGACACGAAGGTTGGTGATGTTGTGGATAGTTTGGAGGGATGTCAGAAGCTGCAGCGTGACATAGATAGGATGCAAGACTGGGCGGAGAAGTGGCAGATGGACTTCAACCTGGATAAATGTGTAGTGGTACATTTTGGCAGGTCAAATGGGATGAAGGAGTATAATATCAAGGGTAAGACTCTTAGCAGTGTAGAGGATCAGAAGGACCTTGGGGTCTGGGTCCATAGGACTCTTAAATCGGCCTCGCAGGTAGAGGAGGTGGTTAAGAAGGCGTATGGTGTGCTGGCCTTCATCAATAGAGGGATTGAGTTTAGGAGTCGGGAGATAATGATGCAGCTTTATAAGACCCTCGTCAGACCCCACTTAGAGTACTGTGCTCAGTTCTGGTCGCCTGATTACAGGAAGGATGTAGAAATTATTGAAAGGGTGCAGAGAAGATTTACAAGGATGTTGCCTGGATTGGGTGGCATGCCTTATGAGGATAGGTTGAGGGAGCTCGGTCTTTTCTCCTTGGAGAGACGAAGGATGAGAGGTGACCTAATAGAGGTGTACAAGATGTTGAGAGGTATAGATCGAGTGGATTCTCAGAGGCTTTTTCCCAGGGCTGAAATGGCTGCTATGAGAGGACACAGGTTTAAGGTGCTGGGGAGTAGGTACAGAGGAGATGTCAGGGGTAAGTTTTTCACTCAGAGGGTGGTAGGTGAGTGGAATTGGCTACCGTCAATGGTGGTGGAGGCAAACTCGATAGGGTCTTTTAAGAGACTTCTGGATGAGTACATGGGACTTAATAGGATTGAGGGTTATAAGTAAGCCTATATATTGGCCTTGGTAGGTAGGGACATGACCGGCGCCACTTGTGGGCTGAAGGGCCTGTTTGTGCTGTAGTTTTTCTATGTTCTATAAGAAGTTACAATAGTGCAGCAATTTTGATTTGTGAGCATAAAATACACTGCAGAGTGAACTTATTGCAGCAACATGTTTTAAAAGTTTTCAATATGCAAATCAGAAAGTGCTTGGGAGTTGTATAAGATTTCTATATTACAATAGTGGCCACACTACAAAAGTACTGCATTGGCTGTAAAGCATTTTGGGATGTCCTGTAGTCACAAAAGGCACTATATAAATGCATGCCTTTTCTGAAGGGCAACCATGACTCAGCTGATGCCATTTTTCAGATGAGACATTAAGCCAAGTCTCCATCTGCTCCTCAGGTCAATGTGAACAATCCCATGGGTCCATCTTGAGGAACAGTGACTCTGATGTTCTGGCTAATATTTGTTCCTCAATCAACATGACAAAAACACATTGCCTGGTATTTATTACATTGCTGTTTGTGGGAGCTTCCTGTACACAAATTGGCTGATGCATTTTCTATGTTACGGGGTGGCATTGGGACACAGTGGTTAGCACTGCTGCTTCACAGTGCCAGGGACCTGGGTTCAATTCTGACCATCGGTGACTGAAGTCGGAAAATATACCTCTATAGGCTGGTATGAGTCAAAAATACAGTCAGGCTTTATTCTCACAAGCTTATGGGAGAACTTGACCCCTTGAAAGCGGAAGCCAAAGTTCTCACTGAACACAAGAAGCATGGATATTTATACATCAGGGTTCCCAATACAAGTCATGAAGCAAAGTCCAGTTAACAGTCCTTGATCGTAAATTATAGTTCCTTTAACAGCTTCTGATAGTCTCTGGATCATGGTTAGAGACCATCTGGTATCCTTGGGTCATAAAGCACAATTCTTCTGGTCGTTGCAGTCAAGGTGTCACCTCTGGTCCCCTGCTCTTCCCGCAGCGTTTCCTTTGAAGTGACTGAGTGACTGAGTGCCACTGTCCCAGTGGGAGTCCTCCTTCAAACGGCCATTCTCGCACTCTACCATTTGGTCGCTGCTTCCTCTGTTTAAATCATAGACAAGCCCACGGGAAAGAAAGACTAAAATCTATATTCAACTGTCTGTTTTATCAGAATGATATAAACAAGCGAGGGAACCATGAACAAATGGCTTATACTAAAGTAAAAGATGAAAGACATGAACAAATGGCTTATGCTGCTACCAGGAGCAATATAAAAAAGGGATGACTAGCCACAAGTAAACAATATGTTTATGATACATTCCAGATACAAAGTTCAACCTTTTAGGCACAAAATACATTGAGTACAAAAAAACATTAACCCTTTCCCTTCTTCAGTGACTGTGTGGAATTTGCACGTTCTCCCCATGTCTGTATGGTTTTCCTTCGGGGGCTCCAGTTTCCTCCCACAGTCTAAAATACGCAGGTTAGGTGGATTGACCATGCTAAATTGCCCCTTAGTGTCCCCAGATGTGTAGGTTAGCCCTTCCAGAAAAATAAATATTTATATCTTGAAAGATAGATTGCAATCCACTTCAAGATGCAAAACAAGTTCCAAATGTTCTATGGAGATATATGCTTGGGCCTGTTTAAAAGAAAAAATATTTCTTTTCCCGAACTCACTAACTCTCTTCACACTTTTTCACTGGGTGGATGTTGTGCATGGGGTAGCGGGGCATCAAATTGTCAAGGAGATGCTCCGGGGGGGTGGGGGAGGTGTCATGTGGCCAGGGTTGGTCAAAGCGTGGCTTTGAGGGTCGGGTGGTCAGGGGGCTGAGTGTTGTCAGTTGGTTGATGGAGTGTTAAGTGATCAGGAAGTAGTGGGGACGATGGGGTGGTGAAGGGTAGCCAGGAGTCAATGGGGGCTGGGTTTGAGCATGGTCTAAGGTGTGCGGGGTGAATATTCTAAGAGTTCTGGAGCACTGTGACACACAAGGTGATTTACTTTAGTGTTTTGCTGGTTTTATACCTGCTATGAAAACCCCTGAAGTAAACCCTGGGTAATTAATTATAAGGCGTATAGCCCAAGTCCGCTTGGATCTGGCCAAGTATGGAGCAACCCAGTTAGGGTAAAACCGGCAATCAGAAGTTTGAACTTTCTATGTAAGCATTGGGGATGTGCTCACATCAGGTCTTCTTATTAGTCCTGCACATATCTTTCATGGTAACTCCAGTCGCCAACTATTCAGAGACCAGACAATCTTGGCAGTCATGTCCCATTGCATTTTCAAGCTGATATTCAAGGCTGTTTCACTTCTTGTGGATTTTTGAAACTGTGTCTCAGCTTTTTCTAGTTTTCTAAGTTAGATTGTGTGAAAGCACATTCCAAGACCGCTGTCATTCTACACCTGAATGATCTTCAAAAACTCATGATAAATGACAGTACGCTACAATTCTAATCTTGTGTTAACACCATCTTGCTACATCAACAGGCACACAAGCACAGGTTTTAATTTGCCTGGGCAGTCCAGCTTCATCTTTAATGCCATGTAACACCCTGAGGCTTACTTTCTGTCCATGAGTAGATTAACAACAGAGTGAGCAATAGCTTGCAAAGCTGCTTTTACATTGCAATAAGCCGATGCGAGTACTGTCAACTGTCTGATGCACTTCATTGCATTCAATAAGACTGGACCAGTACCAGTGTCTCACTGCTGGACTCACTAAAACCCAGCATAGTTAGTTTAATGTTGCAGCCAGCTCTGTGAGCTCTATTCACTGTGAACATGAACAATGAGCATGGATCTGTGTGTCATAAAATAACAACTTTAAGTGGCATGCCAATGACCTGTGTAATAGAATCATTAAATCATACGATGGCGACATAAAATAAGACCATTTGGCCCATCGTGTCACTGCTGACTCTCCACAAGACCAATCAGCGAGTCCTATTTTCTTTTTCACTGAGCCATGAAATTGTATTTCACTTCAAATAATTATTAAATACCTTTTTGAAATCAATGATTGAATCATCACAATCTCAGGCATTGTATTCCAGATTCTAATAAAGCACTGCATTAAAAAGCCTTTTTTCTCATTTTGGTGTTGCTTCTTTGCCATTCAAATTTAAATTGTGTCCTCCAGTTCTTGACCCTTTGGTCAAAAGGAACACTTTCATCCTATCTACTCTGTCTCGAGCCCTTATGATTTCAAACACCTCTATCAACTCACTTCTCAACTTCCGTGTAACAGGAGTCCTTCATCCCTGGAATCATTCCTGTATTTTTGCATCGTCACTAATTGCCTGCACATCCATCTTAAATTGTGGTACCCAGAATTGGATGTAATAGTAGAGGCCAAACCAGTGTTTCATAAAGACACCTCCTAACTTTCTTCCTTGTGTACTCTATATATCTCCATTTACAAATACTGGGTAGACTTACTTTCAGGTCCCTCTGCCTCTACACCCCCTTTAGAATTGCACACTTTGGAAAATAAGAGTAGGAGTAGGCCAATCCGCCCCTCAAACCTGCACCACCATTCAATACGATCATGGATGATAATCTATTTTAGCACCACACTCTGGCTCTCTCCCTATTCTCCTTGATGCCTTTAGTGTCTAGAAATCCATCTGTTTCCTTCGTAATTGACTTACCCTGAACAGTGGCCTGGTATAGAGAACTCCACAGGTTCACCACCCTCTGAGTGAAGAAATTTCTCCTTATCTCCATTATAAATGGCCTACCCCATAAACTCTTGTTCTAGATTCCGTGCCAGGGAGAACATAATCTCTGCACCCAGTCTGTCCACCCCTGTCAGAACCCAATATGTTTCATTGACATCCCCTCTCATTCTTCTAAATTCCAGTGAATACAAGTCTCGTTGACCTAATCTCTCCTCATACAATAATCTTGTCATCCCAGGAATCAGTTTGAAAACCTTTACTGTACTCCCTCTTTGGTAAATATATCCTTTCTTAGGTAGGGAGACCAAAACTGTATACAATACTCCAGGTGATGTTCTCACCAAGGCCCTGTCCAACTGCAGTAAGACATCTTGGCCAGAATTCTTAGCCAGGATACTCAGTCAAATCTCCATTCATTGCAGCGAGACCTAGGAATCTCAGCTGTGGGTGAAATCAGAAAATCCAGCCCCCTTACTCCTGTACTCAAATCCGTTCACAATGAAGGTCAACATAATATTTACCTTCTTAATTGATTGCTGCATCTGCAACTCTGCAGACAGGTCACTGCTTTCAGTGACTGGTGTACAAGGACACCTGGATCCCTTTGTACATCAATGTTTCCCAATTCTACAAAGTGAATATTTTCACACTTCTCCAAGTTATGCTGCATCTACCATGTATTTGCCCACTCACTTAACTTGCATAAATTGCCTTGAAGTCTCTTAATATGCCCTTCACCATTCACATTCCCACCTAGTTTTGTATCATCAGCAAACTTGCAAATATTACATTTTGTTCCCGCATCCAAATCCTTGATACAGATTGTGAATATCTGAGGCCCAAGCACTCTAGCCTAATAGTCACTGCCAGCCACTCTGAAAATATCTATTTATTCCTACACCCTGTTTCCTATCTGCTAACCAATTTTCAATCCATGCCAATATATTACTGTCAATTTCATGTGTTTTAATTTTGCACACTAGCCTCATTTGTGGGGCTTTATCAAAAGCTTTCTGAAAATTCAAATACATCACGTCCACTGGTTTTCCCTTATCTAATCTATTTTGTCTTCAAATAACTTCAATAGGTTTGTTAAACATGATTCCCTTTCATAATTTATGTTCATTTTGTCTAATCCCATTGATATTTTCTAAACGTCCTGTTATCACATCCTTTAAAATAGACTATAGCATTTTCCCTACTACTGATTTTTGGTTAACTGGTCTACAATTCCCCATTTTCTCAGGGACTAATTAGTTTGTCCAATACTACTTCTCGAGTGAAAGTAATGGCACTTAATTCCTCCCCTGTATTCTTTAGTATTAATGGGATGTTTGAAGTATCTTCCACTGTAAAGACTGATATAAAATATCTGTTTAGCTCCTCTGCCATTTCCCTGTTCCCAGATTCTCCCCAGATTCATTTTCTAAGAGGCCTATGTTCACTTTGACCTCTCTTTTCCTTCAGCTCTTATTGTCAGTTTTTTTATATTCCTCGCTAGTTTGTCCCCAGTTCATTTTCTCTTTTTAGTCTTCCTTTGCTGGATTCTAAACTTATTCCAGTCTTCAGGGCCATCACGGACTTTTGCCTCTTTATATGCTTTTTCTTTCAACTAAATAGTCTCCTTAACTTCCTTAGTTAGCCATATTTTGATTATCCCTCTCTTAGAATCTTTCCACCTTACCAGGATATATTTTTTGCTGAGGTTATGAATTACCACCATAAATGTCTGCCACTGCTTGCTTATCGTCTTGCCTGTTAATCTAACCACCCAATCCACTTTAGGTAACTCTATCCTTATTTCATTGTTTATTCCTTTTATTTGAGTTAAACACTGTTGCTTCTGACCCAAGTTTCTCACACTCAAATTGAATATTAAATTCTCTCATGTTATAATCACTACTCCCTAGGGGACCTTTTACTCTAATGTCATTTATTACCCATTACCAGATCCAAGATAGCCTGTCCACTGGTTGGTTCCATGACCTTTTGCTCTAGGAAACTATCCCTAGTACACTCTATGAATTTGTTGTCATAGCTACCTTTTCTAACTTGATTACCCCAACCATCAAAAAGATTAAACTCACCCATTACTATTTCTCTTTTCTTTTTACATGCTCCTATTATTTATTGACTGTTCTCACTAGATCTTGGTTCCCTAGCATTTCCAGGAAGTTAGTTGCACCTTCTTTTGTGGGACGGAACTGAAGTAGATGCTTAATAGCTTTGCCAATTCCTTGTTCTCCATTATAGATTCTACCGTTTTGGACATACATTTATCATCATAATCAGTTTCTTTTTACATACTTACAGAAGCTTTTACAGTCCACTTATATGTTACTTGCAAGTTTACTCTCATACTCTATTTTTCCCCTCTTAATCAATCTTTGCGTCCTCCTTTGCTGAATTTTAAACCGCTTCCAATCCTCAGGCTTACTAATTTTTCTAGCATCTTTATATGACTCCTCTTTGGATCTAATACCATCCCTGTTGGCCATGGTTGGGCTGTTTTATCTGTTGTGATTTTGCAACAGAAAGGAATGTATAACTGTTGCAATGTATGTGTTTGTTCCTTAAATATTAGCCATTGCCCATCCACCATCATGCCTTTTAATGAAATTCCTCAATCTATTGCAGCCAATTCAAGCCTCATACCTTCATAGTTTCCTTTGTATAGGTTTAGGAACCTAGGGGGTGATTCTCCGAAACGTGCTGAATTGGTGGGAAAATTGTTCTAGACTACGACTGTTTTCTCAGTTCAACCTCACACTCGAATCTCCCTATTCTGCACTGCACAGGTTCCAATCATGAATCTCATTAAAAACCAAGGGGGGTGTGGGCTATGCGTGCCGGAATCTGACAGTTCTGGAACTCTGCGCATGCGCAGTAGTCCCAATCTGGCAGTCTCCCCATTTGCTGGCCAGTTCAATCGTTGGCCAGCCCGGGACCCCCGCTGTGCTGCCCCTCCAGCCCTCCAGCACCCCCCATGGCCTGATCGCGGTGCCCACAACAATTCCCGGGCCAGCCCTGACCCCCCCACCATTCCGGAGCGCCCCGATGCACAACCCACCTCCCCCCCCACAGCAGTGGCGACCCCAGCAGATCCCCTCCCAGAGTCAGATCCCCCCCCCCCCCAGAGGCAGCCCCCCCCAGAAGACCCCTTCCACTCTGCCCCAATCACTGCCTTCCCTCCATCCCAGACCGATCCTGTCTGCAGAGTGGCAGCGGGACCCTCCACCCCACCGATCACCCCAGGCCCTGCCCACGCTAGGCACCACCCCATCGGCACTGCCCAATGCCTGCTGGGCAGTGCCAAGGTACCCCCTGGGCATGGGCACCTTACCCCTTGGGCAGTGCCAGGGGGCACAAACTGGCACTGCCAGGGTGTCAATACCCAGAGGGCACCACCCCCCCACCGCCTGACCTCCTGGGGGCCCCAATTGCCCCCCTTCATTCTGGTGGGGTCTCCCAGATTGAACTCCCGGATTGAACTCCCGGATTGAACTAGTTCCCCGAACGTGGAGAGCTAGTGTAAACCCCGCCGGAATGAAGTACTCCTGGCAGGGTGGGAAATTCAATAGGGACCTGAAAGTTGCCAATAATGACTTGCTAAACATGTTTAAAATACATTTTAAAAAGATTCAAATTACTTACCTGCCTTCCCGCCGGTTTCCAGCGTGGCCTGACCGGCGACTACTCATTGGCTCTGGGAGATGCGCATGCATTCCCGGCGCATGCGCAAATACCGGTACAAGGCAGGCAATGTGCATCTCCCACCGCAACCAGCCAGAAAAGTTGTGGGTCGTGATGGGAGAATCGCGGCCCAAGTTTCCAATTGAAATATTTGCTTTCTATTCTCATAGAGAATTCTGTCATGCTATGGTCACTCTTCCCAAAAGGACCTTGCACAACAAGATCATTAGTTAACCCACTCTCATTGCATAATACCAAATCTAGGATAGCCTGTTCCCCAGTTGGTTCTTTGATGTGCTGGTCTAAAATGCCATCTCGTGCACAATCCAAGAGTTCATCTGCCACAGTATTATTGCTAATTTAGTTTGCCAAGTTTATATGTAAAGTAAAATCACCCATGATTGCTGTATCACCCTTGTTTCATGCATCTCCATTTTCCTGTTTAACACCATCTCTATTGAACCACTACTGTTTGGAGGCCTATAGACAACTCCCATTAAAATTCTCATTTCCTTGTTTCTTCTTAGCTCCATCCAGACCGATTCTACATCTTGGGGAGGGATTCTCCAGCTGTGCTTGCCCCAAGACCAGAAATTCTCGCCCAAGCTCAACGGACTTTTGGTCCGTCGAATTTTCTGTCTCACCCCCTACGATTCCCATGGCGGGTGAGTCAGGAGAATTTCGGTCTTGATGTTCTAAGTCAATATTCTTTCTCACAATTGCATTGATTTGATCCTTTACCAACAAAGCCACAGAACCTTCTTTTCTTTTTTGTCTGTCCTTCCTAAATATCAAATACCCTTGGCTATTTCATTCCCAGCTTGGACATCCTGTAGAGTGTCTCTGTAATTGCAATCATATCATAACCATTTAAATCTACTTGTGGTGTTAATTTGTCTACCTTCTGCAACCAACCTGAAACCTTTTACAATCTCCCGTTTGTAATAGGATTACTTGATGTTTCTGGTTGTGGCATTGTTCCGATTTGCCATCTGTTTCCTCAAACCGTCATGCCATTTGGTATTTGTAGTTGCTACAATCTGGGTTCTGGGTTTATGCTGATGATTTCTGTTCGAATCCTTGGGCCATCCATTGAGTATAAAACCACCCCTCATGTCTGCAGCCAATTGCCTGCCATAGCTGAAGCACTACTGGACAGAAACCACAAAACAAACACGTGTGGTAAACTAAGATAAAACCATCAGAAACACAGAGAAGACATCAGCCCCCTTTGGGGCTGCAGAATTAAAGAAGGACTTACAGGGTTTGAGTGTGGCAAGGCAGCAGGACATGACAATATCACACCAGAATTTATGGAACACTTGGGGCCCTGAGCTCTTGCCTGGCTGACCTGGTTTTACATGATGGTCATAAATTCCAACACCATTCCAAAAAAATGGCGGACAGTAAAAGTTAGTGCCACATCAAAACCTGGTAAAGACTCCATGCTTGCAGTTAGCTACTGTCCAATCTCTCTCCTGTGAGTCCCATACAAAATCCTTGAATGTCTCACCCTTGAACACATATCTCCATTCATAGAAGACCTCAGCTTCGACAAAGCTGGTTTCCACAAGGACCGCAGCACAGGGGAACAGGTTTTAGTTCTTACCACTTACATTGAAAACAGCTTTCAGAAAAAATTGAAGATAGGTGCTGTGTTCCTCAATCTCACAGCCACCTACAGCACCATTTGACACACTGGACTCATCCTGAAGCTGTCACAGGGCCTGAACTACCCAACTCCAACACATCTTGGAGTTACCTCAGATAGGACACTGACCTTCCAGGAACATCTAAAAACAACTGCAGCCAAGGTCAATTCTAGAAACAACTTGATTGCCAAACTAGCTAGCTCAACATGGGGCACTTCTACCATCACCCTCTGAACCTCAGCACTCATACTCTCATACCCAGTAGCAGAATACTGTGCCCCTGTTTGGTCAAGATCATCACACACACAGAGTTGACACCCAACTGTATGCTACCACGCACATCATTACTGGGACATTCCACTCAACACCACTCCTTGGTTCCCTGTCCACACATCTGCTGACTTGCAATACCCACAAAATTTTAGAAAAAGTTCACCAGACAACCACCCCCTCTCGTCAATTCATGCTAATCTATTCAATTCACCAAAGTACGAAGGCCGATCTGGAAAAACCCCTCCACACAGGACTCCAACGTAAATTCCATTTGGATAAATGAATAGGAATTATTGGACATGACAAACACAAGTACCTGGTCTCAAAACCAACCCAACAACTGCCTGGTTTCAACCTTCCAAGGAAAAAGTGGTCTACCCTCAACAGGTTCAGGACCAGCCACAGCTCCTGCTTGGTCAACATCCACAGATGAGGCATTAGTGCCAGCCCCCTATGTGCCTGTTGGAGAGAACAAACTATGCACCATGCCATAGAAGAGTGTTTAATCCACAGACTCAGCAGAAGCCTATCCGCACCCAATACAGCAAGACAGGAAGAAACTGCTTGACTTAGGCACTTTGCATTTGCTCAGTAAATAAGTTGAGTGTTGTACTCAAATGTACTGTCTAATGTTCAGATAGGATAATTCTTTATCCATATGTCGGTCATGGACATCTTTTATCTTCTCTTGTTTTCGAATAATATATCTTGCACCCTTGGGAGTGTCAACAAATGATAACTGGGGAGGTTTTTCTGCACCTGTCAGCTGAAAAGTAATTCTGCACTGATTCTGCAGTATGATACAATGTGTAAGTTTGGAATGGGTATACAGATTGATTTCCAACTGTGTTGCACAGCCTGTTGGCTAATGAACTGCATTGCAGAGGAAGATGATGATCCCCCCGGGAAAACACATTTTGTTTCCAATGGAGATCTTTGTGGCCTGTGGTCTTTGTCCTTGTCTTGACAATATCATGAGTGGTGACCAAGGACAGATCCTTGCATACCATTAGGCTTTTGAACACTGGACCTATGGGCCAAAATTTTACTGATACGCACGCCCTGAAATTGGGGCAGGCGAGGCCCGCAGAATGGCATTCTCCATTGGCCTCGGGCGGGATCTTACGAGCCTCGGGCGGGCAAGGCAGTACAATTCCGGCATTGGTACACACAATATCTGGGGTGAGTGGGGTGAGTTATTGTAGTGACACTTGTATGTCTGAGTCATTGTACATGGTGAGTTTGGCTGTGGTTCCATGAATCATCACTTGCCATTTCAATGGGTGAATACATTCCGGTGTGCAAAGTTGAAGGCTATTTGCACCTGCATCCAGTTTTGCATGTCGGATATGCAGATCCTACATCTGTGAACATATAAGCTGAATAGTGGCAAAGGGTTTTGTTGGTAACACAATGCTGTCATGTTCCCGTATATGATAGAAAGCTCCCAAAGATCATGTTATATCGAGTGGACTGAGACACTCCCCAATCTCAAGAGGGAACAAGCTGTACCTTTCAGATTGATGTTGATAATGGCTTTTCCTGAAACTAATTCAAACAGATCATTTGAAATTGAATGGGTCATTCAGATACAAAAACACTAGGCGCGGGATCTTACGGCCACACTTGCCCCAAGACCAGAAAATCCTGCCCGAGGACAATTGACTTTTGCATTGTCTGCCCCTGCCCGCTATGATTCCTGTGGTAGGCCGGATGGGAAGATTCCGTCCTAGATGTCTCAAACTCTCAAGTTGTGAAAGCCACCACACAGGAGGTACAATCAATCTACCCATCACCTTATTCAGAAAAGGACTTTGGACTTGAAAAAGGTCACATGAAGAGACAACCATACTGTCTGTTTGCTTTTAAAAATAGGGAAAGCTGCTCTGCAGAGAACCATCAATCTTCAGAACTAGACTCTGAAACTAGCCGCAAGTCATTAAGCAGGCAAACTTGTTCAAGTTTCAAAGTTAACCAGAGAAACAACCTCCCAGCTTTTCAACTAAAAGAAACTTCAGAACCTGCTGTGAACCCTTTGCTTTAAAGGCCCTCACTTCTATTTTAAATCACTGAGCCCATTCAAGAAACCACAGGCCTGTCACTAGGGAGACTGGAAATCATAAATCAAAGGCTGAATTAACTATAATCTGCAACAGTTCTGTCATGGTTGAGACGTGAAAGAAAATATGTATTATATATTTATATATATTTGTCAGCTGGACTACTTTATAAGGACGTTTATTGTGCTTTTTAAAATAGAAAAACTTGACAAGATGGCTCCAGCTGGTCACATGCTGGTGTCTAGCAGTTTCAAAGTTGATAAAGGCTAACACTTCAAATGCCTGGAACATAATGCCAACGCCCCCCCCCCCCCCCCACCAACCCCATAACATTCCAACACATTGTCTGCAGGGTCAATGGGCCTGCTCCAGACAACTTTGAACAAAGGTAAACCTTCACAGGTCTTAATTTCCCATATCGATGCTGTTCACCTAAGCATTAACTTTTCTACCACAATGGTCTCAACAAAAAAGATTAATTTAACAACCCAAAATCAGTGTCTCCTAAAATAAAAAGAATCCTGACTCCAATTAAACACCTTAAGATTCAAGCCATGGGAGTACACCTCTCTTGTCCGACACCACAGAATGGTAATGCGAGGTGTGCCATGTGACCCCCCCAACAACCCCCTCCCCTCCACATACCCTCCTCCTCCTCTACACCGCCCCCCCCCCCCCCCCCCCCCCCAACCCCCGCAAGCTGCACTGTCATATCATCCTGCTGTGGAATTGAACTCTGGGGCAGTTACTGTTTGACCTTCAACTTGAACAGAGCTCCAGACAACAACCTGTACTCTCTACCATCATGCCGGTGGCAATGGAAAGAATTCTGACCCTCATCAACCTGCCAACTGCTGGAACTTTGGAACATGTGCGTCCAGACTAATTCACTTTATGTGTCTTCTTCCAGTGTGAAAGCCTTGCTCTGGAAAGGTGGATCCATCTTAAATTCAGGCAACCTCCCCTGGAAGGAACATTCCAGTTGACTTCTGATTCTGGACTCTGGACACATTTGAAACCCCAACTTGTATTTTGTTGATGTTATGCCCTGGACCCTCTTCCTTTTTCCTTATCCCCCCGTTCATTGTGTGAGTGAAAAAGGTGTTGGCTATTGCAAAACTCTTCTCGTGTGTGTGTGTGTTTGTGTAAAAATAAACCAACCCTTATGTTTTCATCTTACCTCGAGTTTGCTGTACAAGTTACTTACAGAGGATTGGGACATTCCAAATTTAAGGGTTGAGGTAAATATGCAACCATTAATAAAAGGGAAAACCAAAAATCCTCTTACCAGGAGCAGATGCCTGCTGGATGGAGTGAGATGCAATCCCAGAATGAAGGTGTGTGAACTTTCTTCAGAAATGCAGAATCACTGGCACATGGTTAGCTCTTTATACAAGTAAATTACTGTGGATGCTGGAATCTGAAACAAAAGCGGAAAGTATTGGAAAACTCAGCAGGTCTGATAGCATCTGTGATGGGAGGATAAATGTGCAGCTCTGATGAAGGATCATCCAGACTTGAAACATTAGCTCTATTCTCTTACACAGATGCTGTCAGACCTTCTGAGATTTTCCAGCATTTTGTTTGTGTGTGGTCTTTATATTTGTTTCACTTCCACGCCAGTGGTTTGCCTGCTGTGTGTGAAGGGTTGAGGTTTGTACATTGCTTAGTCAAGTCTTCAAAAATCATGCTGCCACCATGTTACATTATTTTATTCAATGTAAATGTACTAAACATATGACACTGATTTGTGAAATAATAATTTGGGTTCTTTATTTCAAGATAAGACTAATATTAACTTGAAGACGACTTCTACACAATCGATTTTTATCATCTAATGCTGTAAAATGAGTTCAGAGCCATGGGACTAATACATCACATCCTGTCTCAGTGGTAGTGACTGACTTTAGTTTAAGATATGTTCTCTTGTAGGTGCATATATATCATTTCACAATATCCACTGGAGCTCCAAAATGGTGCCACTAGTGTCAAATCAATATTGCCCAGTGATTGTCATCACGATCTGCCTGCCCTGCATACTTCTAGTGAGCATTCATTACATTTGCACCAATGGTTGGTTAGCTCAGTTGGCTGGACAACTGGTCTGTGATACATTGCAGGAACAGTGTGGGTTCAATTCCTGTACAGGCTGAGGTAATTCATGAAGGCTGCCTTCTCAATTTTGCCCCTCGCCTGAGGTGTGGTGACCCTCAGGGTTAAATCACCACCAGTCAACTCCCCCCTCAACGGGGAGAGCAACCTATGGTCACTCGGGATTATGGCACCTTTACTAATGGTACCAATCATAAGGTACCCCACAGATTTATGTACCAATTTTATGCTCTACGGACATTCATGGCACATGGAAAATAGGCACCAGTGATCCCAATTTCCCACCCAGTAGGGGAGGCAATGGCCTAGTCATATTATCACTAGACTATCAATCCAGAAACTCAGCTAATGCTCTGGGGACCTGGGTTCAAATCCCACCATGGCAGATGGTGGAATTTGAATTCAATACAAAATATCTGGAATTAAGAATCTACTGATGACCATGAAACCATTGTCGATTGTCGGAAAAACCCGTCTGGTTCACTAATGTCCTTTAGGGAAGGAAATCTGCCATCCTTACCTGGTCTGGCCTACATGTGACTCCAGAGCCACAGCAATGTAGTTAACTCTCAACTGCCCTCAGGCAACTATGGATGGACAATAAATGCTGGCCAGCCAGCAACGCCCGTGTCCCACAAATGAATTTAAAAAAAACATAAGCAACTTGTATGTTGGTGCAACAGTTTTAATGAATCATTCTATATCTGTATGAATCATTGGCTAATGGTAACATCTCTATTAAAAAAGGTAATTAATGTGATTTACAAGTGAAAACAAAATTGACTAACTGAACAATCCTGGCAGATTTATTGCACTTGTGATCCAACTATATTCCCAAAGAGAAATGATTGTTATAACTGTTATTAATATTGAAGGAACAATGATAATGTGACATTGTCTCATGAATGATAACATCCATCAAACACAGTAAACCATAATAAAATAGCTGTAACATATAATCTTAGAACTAGACAATGTGCGATGCAAAAATTAAATTTGCATACATTATTACTTGCCATTCTGGGTGTAATGTTTAAAGTTCCCACAGTAGTGGTCGTTACAAAGTCATGCAAATACGTTACGGCAATGTATTGGGTTATTTGGCACTATGTTATCACAGATCAGCTTTTACCGGTTTCTTCCCCAGTTTGCGCCTCACAACACACGCTCGTAAGATTGAGAGGCCACTTATAGGGCTAGATTTTAATTTAATGTAGGGCAGTAAATTCAGTGTTGCAGATCAGCCACCCTTTTATACACCGTGCCTGATTTCCACTTCCATTGTCTTCTATAACATGCTGCCACCGGTTTACTGCCTCGTGTTGAATTTTAAAATCTACCACATAAAATTTTAACCCCCATTCTGATTTATTTTCCTATATTTCAAGCTGTTGACACGACCAGATCTTGCTACCCTGATTCAGTATTGAATCATTAATAAGGCAACCATATGATTAACAGCCCTTTGCAAGCCTTCAGGCCCACAATAGTCAAATGGGATAAACAGGCAAATAATAAATAAGCACAGACACTATTGAGCAGCCTGCATTTTGAGAGTTGAATGCTTAAGCCTCGAGGGCCCCATGTGGATCTAGTGTTGCAGACTGGACATCCCTGATGTAAAATTTATATGCTGTATGCTCTTCCTGATTATTTGACACCAGTGTTCTGCATGGTTGACTCTTCCTTTCTTCAGCATTTTTCAATTAATTTGCTTTGGCACTCAGAGGTCTTATTAACATAGGTTGAATGAGAGGTTTCACATCTTGGGCAGAATCGTCCCAAAATTTGGCTATCATTTTGGGCAGGAAAACTGGAGTGAATCCCGTTGACCTGTCAGCGTGATCCGGACCGGAATTGTCGGATACTTGAAAAAATAAATTCTTCACACGAATAACGCTGTGCCCACAGCACTTGTCCCCAGTCCAGCCAAGAGAATGGCAGCAAGAAAGCCAGTTCCAAAGTTCACGGGTGATACCCCGACTCAGATGCTGGAAACAGGAGAGGAGAGCAACCATTCATCTGCAGGCTGACAGGAGACCTTGGGAGTGTCCTGTCCATCTGATTCACCCCTTCCAGAAACCGAGGCTCTTCTGGCCCAGGAGACAGAACATGGTGGCACCACAACATCTGTGCCACCTGCAAGTAGGCCGGGGCCCTCCAGGTACAAGCCCACCAGAGGATGCCTGCCAAAGTCATCTTTGGCAGCAGGGCGTGGCAGATAGCAGGGTGCCTCAACTTCAGATGTGGACCCCAGGGAGACACATAACTTAGTGTTGGGGATAACAGGGTTGAGAAATTGTAGTTGCACACCGCAGGCATGAGTGAGGTTAAGCACTTAGGGAGGTAGAGTACTGAATTTGTATATGTTTGAGCTTGCTATGTATTATAATTCACTTTTGTCAGACACTTTTAGGCAGCCCAATTGCCACTGATTGGTGACAGCCATGGCACATCGTGCATTAGGGATGCATTCAGACATACAGCGCTGCCTCCATCCCCTCTATGCAATGATGTCATATCAGCGCATGTGTTTCCCTCGCACTGGCAGAACTCAGTAATGATACAGGGAATCCTCGAACCAAAGTCCCTAGCTCCCCCCCTCCACCCCGCCCACCCCCGAGACAGCATCAGGAGAGATAACTGACTCTGCATATCATCAATCTGAAATGACCCAAGTCAGAGAGAACCTGTGAGCAGCCATCAACCAGACAGAAGTCAGACATTCACAGTGTCTCTGAGGAGTATTACAGCCCTTTCCTTTCATTGGAAGTCATCTCACCCTCCTGCATTGATTGGGCAGCTAACATTTGGGGACTCCCCATCATGAGCTCCCTGAGTTGCGAGCCCTTGTAAGTACCCCGGGCATATAGGAAGGGCAATGTCCAGATCGGTTACCCATGTATCCTCCATAATCCTGGACCTCCTGAACCATATCGCAATGAGGATGTCTCTAGCCCTCCTGCGCATGCACATGGAACCACCTAAGACTCTTTGAGGAGGGTCTTGGGTTTCCTGGTCACACCTAGACACTCGCATTTGAATGCGAGGTGGACATTGATGGGGTGGGGGGAGTGGAATCCAATGACATCATGAATACAGGAGTGGGGTGCATTGGGAGAAGTGAAACTTTTGGCCCTTGTTTCTGAGGCACTAGGTCTGCCAGCTTGGATGTAACGCTGTGGGGAGCTGATAGTACAGTGTGTTAACTCCTGAGGGCTAATCAGTGCCACAAACATAAATCTCAGCTTATTAAACTGCTCAGTGTGAGGCTGTGCTAATAGACACCATGGTTACTCACGGCAACCAATCAGGGAGCTCATTGATGTCATCCCTCCAGAATAAAGTCACTATATAGTAAATCCTCAGCTGCAACCAGTGCCTCCCCCCCACCGACCACCAAGGAGAGGGCTCCAACAAGCATTGTTATGTGGGCATCCACCCACCCAGCCCAGGTGGCCACAGCTGGAGGGATGTATTTGGGGGCACACAATCACTCTGCAGTGGCTGGACCATGGCCTGCTAAGGGTGGGTCTACCTTTTGCTTTCGCAGTAGACACATAAGTCTTGGTGCCTCAGGAACTGGCCGATGCTCACAACACCTGATTCCAGCACTTTTCCTCCTCATCCCTGCCTTCCGCAAATTCTGTCAGCACCATGACACAAGCCGCGTCTCTGGCTCCGGATAACTCAAGCGTCAGTTTTTGAGCTTTCTTGTCGTAGGGCCAAAATCGGCCTCTTCATTTCCCTGACTTTGAGCTACTCTATAATGCATCTTGGTATACTTTCTGGGCCCTATTTTACCATTTTGATTCTAAGTGCTGGACGGACTTGAAACTGGGAGTGTTTCAGATCCGACTTTTAGACCCGTTCTCAGGCGCAACCCCATACGCACTCTGCCCGCAAAAATATCAGTGATTCCGAATCGCGCTGCAGAAGCTTGTGGGCGGGGCTTAACACACCCGAAACCCTGCAGCTCCGATCGGCGCCTCCAACTGCGCATGCACAGAAAAAAAACTATTGAATAACGCTCCGCTGCCATATCTGTCCCGGGCCAGATAATGCCCCCCCCCCCCCCCGGCCTCCACAGACATCGGCCCATCCCGCAACATTACTGACCCCCTTATACCCCCACTCCCTCCGCCACCCAGACCAATCGTGGCCCCCTCCACCTTCCCCCACTGATCACAGGCAGAGTGGTAGTGGACCCCCTTTCTCCCCACTAATCTCAGGCAGAGTAGCAGCAGAACCCACTTCCCCCCACCCCCCGACTTATCTCAGGCAGAGTGGCAGCGGACACCCCTTCCCCCCAACTGATCTCAGGCAGATAGATTCCCCCCTCCCCTCTACAGCTATCAGGCCGGGTGATCCTCCTCACCCTCACCCTGAACCCTCCCGCACAAGGCCCCCATCTCCTCCAGACTCCAATGGCTGTATGACACCTCCCTCTCTCTCCACTGTCCCCAATCATTGAAGCACTGATCCACCGTCCCCCATCTCTATCAGCACACCTGTAAGTACTCACTTGCCTTCCCCTCAATGCTAACAAGCAAACTGCATGTAACTTGCTGGAATGTTTTGCCAAACTGCCTGCAGCTGATCTGCCCTAACGAGGGGCAGCTCCATAAAAAACACAAGAATGGATAGGCAGGCAGGCACTCCTGCACAAAATGTGCGCATGACCAGCCCCCCTGATTCTCTGAGGGTGACCTGGGGAGGCTACTGGATGCAGCAGAGGCGAGGTGGGACACCCACTTCGCCCCAGGAGGATGCAGACCCAGGAGTTCTGATGGAAATGTGATCTGGGAGGCAGTCGCCGCCTCGGTCAGTGCCAGGGCACAGGCCCCCGGAACCGGGAAGCAGTGCCGGAAAAAAGTCCATGATCTCATCCGTGCAACAAGGGTGAGTGATGAACCCCATCTAGCATCTTCCCCCAAATCCTCCCATCCCCAGCACCCTGCATGCTTCCAGCTCCTGACCCTCAAACACCTCCTTCCTATCCCCCCAAGAGCCCTACTGTGCTTGCCCTCTAAGGGCCATGACCTGATACTCTGCAGGAGTCATGCCACCATTTCTTTCATGGCTCCTTCTGTCTTCACAGGAGAAGACCGACCATAACACCCGTGAGGGGGCAAAGACAAGAGTCTCCGGGTCCTCACCCCCTTTGAGGAGTGGGCACCGGAGCTCTCAAGAGAAGGGGAGTTGCATGCTGTCAGCAACAGCATGGTCGGGCTGGCGTCAAGACGTGAGCACCTGTCATTCCTCCACTCACTTTGAGACAACTTCTCGGGGGCACAAGGTTTGGGTGCGAGGGGCAAGGTTTAAAGGAGATGTACGAGGCATGTTTATTTGCACAGAGAGGGTATTGGGTGCCTGGAACTCACTGCCGGGGGAGGTCACGGATGCAGATACGATAGTGACCTTTAAGGGGCATCTTTATAGCTATGTGATTGGGATGGGAATAGAGGCATATGGTCCCCGGAAGGGTAGGGGGTGACAAATCAGATGGGCAGCCTGGTCCCTACAGGCTTGGAGGGCCGAAGGGCCTGTGATGTAATTTTCTTGGTGCGTTGTTCTATGTTCAATGGAGAAATGCGAATCATGTGCTTTGCATCCTGGATTCCTTTCCCTCCCTTACACTTGTGACCTGTGTTTCAGGGACAGATTCGGATACCCCAGTGCCTTCTGGGCTCCAGGCCCATACGGCAGCTCCCACCCATCCTGGTCCAGACAGCTCGGATGAGTCCTCGGAGGATATGGGTGAAGGGACCTCCAAGGGTGGCACCATTTTGGCATCAATTGCCACCTCACAACTCACCATCCCAGATCCTGACAGGTCAATGGATCCAGTTAGTGGTGAGGATTCTGGGTCACTCTCTGGTGAGCACAACACATCTGATAATATACATCGGGTGGAGGAGGGATCATCCGAGGTCTCTGGCATGCGGGGGCCTGCTGGAGGCGAGGACTCAGCTGGCCCCAGGCTACATGCTGGGCCTCTGAGATCACTTCTCCCTCAGCTGCTGGAGATGCGGCAACAGAGCCAGGGAATGCAGGAGGGGGTGACGGCCACACTGGACCAACTGCGAGACTGTTGGGAGGAGTCCTAATGCTTTCTGACGGACCAGCTATTGCCTGTCTGGCATGCTTCCCAGGCCAACACTGCAAAATGGTATCTGCAGTAGAAAGCCTGGGGTAGGGGATTCTCACCATGAGTGGCATACTCCAAGCGATGGCTGAGTTACAGCAGGCCACAGCGGAGTCCCAGAGGGCGCGGCTGAGTCACAGTGGGCCACAGCTGAGGGACTGAACAGGATTCACAAGGTTCTGCGGCCCAGGGCTGAAAGGCTCGAGAGCTTGCAGGAGACCAAGTGGGACAGAGCTGAAATACAGTGGACCACTGTGCAGCCCTTAAGAACGTGGCCCAGTCACAGAGGGCCATGGCTGAAGGGTTGCAGAGCGTGGCCCAGTCTCACAGGTCTCTTGCTGCGGCCATTGAGAGTGACCCCAACTCAGGTGGCCATCGCAGAGGGCTCGACCACCATGGGTATCGCAGGTGGTCCTCCAGGACTGGCAGGACCAGGTGACGCTGGAGCTTCTGGAGCTCACTGCAGAAGCACCGCCATCCCATGGAGTGACCCAGGGGCCCACAGGAACCCCAAGGGAGGAGGACAGGCTTAAGCCCATGCCGGGGTCTTCCAGCCAGGAGACTGTGGCTGTGGCTACACCTTCTGACTCCCCCCTCCCTGACACCAGGGCATCTCAGGGGCAGCGGGATGAAGAGGGTGTCACGGAAACATCCCAGACACCTGGAAGCAGGCCAGGGCCCTCAAGGTGCAGGACCTCGAGAGGATGCCCACCACGCGCATAACAGGCCACGGGACATGGAAGGCAGCTGGCCCCCTCCACGTCCAATGTACATTCTGGAGAGTCACTGAGATGTGGTCGGCCACATAAGGTTAGGAAGTTGTAGTTGCACTGAGATGGCACGGGTGAAGGGCTGCACGAGTTAGAAAGATATTTAAGCCCCGCCCCCCCTGCCCCCCCCCGCCGCTCCCCCACCGCCCCCCGCCCCCCCGCCCCCCCGCCGCCCCCGCCCCCCCGCCGCCCCCGCCCCCCGCCCCCCCTGCCCCCCCGCCCCCCCGCCCCCCCCCCGCCTCCCCCCCGCCGCCCCCACCCCCGCCGCCCCCCCGCCGCCCCCGCCCCCCCCTGCCCCCCAGCCCCCCCCCGCCCCCCCCCGCCCCCGCCCCCCCCGCCCCCCGGAGACCCTGCTGAACAGCCCCCCCCACCCCCCACCCCCCACACACTCGCTGAGCCGCCACCGACCCGAGAAAAAAAATGGCTGCAATAAAAGGACACCTGTGAGCAGCAGAGAGCCGCTGGACGCTACTCACTTACCTCCTCATTAACCCTCAGTGATGACTTTTATCAAGCATGTCTGTTTCGTGCAGATTCCAGATGGGCGAACCCGGTGGTAAAGGGGGAAGTGCCGGTAAAGTTGGGCGTGCAGTCCATTCATTCAATTTAAATCCATTCAAATGCATTTAAATGGCCGTCGCGTCCATTTTCGAGTCTTGGTAAAAGGGAGGTGTGGAGGTGGGCGTGGATCGCGCTACTCGCCTCACGCCCAATTTTACCAAGTTTTCGGGCCCGAAAACAGGCGCAACTCGATGGTAAAATCGGGCCCTATATATAGAGTCCCTTTGTCAGCTCGCTCTAGATTCCTGGCACTTTCCTTGCAATGAGCCTGAAACTGTCTCTTACATACTGTGAGGTAGCATTGTAAGCACTCTATCGTATCTCGTGCCATTTCTTCCTGCACTTTTCTTTCCTGCCATTCATCATCTAAATCTTTCATTACCTGATTCACCACAGCCTCTCTGTCATTTGCCTTACTCCTCAATTTACATTTTTTTCCTCTTCCAATTGCTTTACTATCTCCAAGGGAGTCTGGATTCGTTCTTTTGAATACGGTAGCCAAACTGCCTTTTCTTTCAATCTTTTATGGTGGTGATTACTTCTCCACTCTGCTACCTTCACCTGCCGATTTCCCGAGCGCATCATTTCTTGCATCCATGGCCCAGAAATATTTATCTTGCTGCACACATATCCTATTCTGCACCAAGGGTTTCTTATCCTTGATTCAAGTAACATACTGTTCATGACCTTAAGCTCCTACTGCAATCACCAAGGTCTGTTAGAGATTCCATTTTATTCCTCCTTCCAGTCATTCTTGGGCCCTGGACTTATGAGAACAAGATGCACACAGCAAACAGGGTTCAGCTCAAGCACACATTTGTTTGTTTACTGAACTCACAGTGCAAACTCTTCTATGATTTGACTGAAACTTACAATCATTCGCATGGTTGGTTGTTATCGACATAGATTGTAGACCTGGATCTGGTGAAGACAGGTCCCCATCCTTCTCCTGACTGCAGTAATGTCATGTGGATGTTGTCTCTTTTTTAGATTGTTCAATCACACTATTGTACAGCAGAGTCTTCCCTTAACACTCTGCTGGAATGCCTAGATTTTTGCACCCCTTTATAATGCCCTTTTCAGTGTCCTGTGCTATCTAGAACTGCAAGGCCATGGACAATTCTCCTACTGTTTATACAACTGAAGGATAATATGGGCCAGAATTTTACGCTCACTCCTGGTGGGTTCTGAGGCAGGGCGAGAATGTAAAATTGCATGGACAGGACTCCCTCCAGGATCTGCCCTGATCCAGATCAAACTTACAGTGGGGCAGACAAGGCCTCAGATAGGAAGCCCATCCATGCCCCTATTAAGTCGCTTGAGTGGCCACCTAATGGCCACTGAAGGGCTTGTTCCTACCCAGTTTCAATTTTTAGATCTGCCAACTCTCATCCTGAAGATTCAAGCCATGATTTCACTCCCAAGGTGAGGGGTGCTTAGCTTAGCTCATTCTAGAGTAAATGTTTCTTTCATTCTCAAAACAGGAACTGCACGCAATTCATAATTATCATTGACTTGTGTTATTGTCCAGTTCCCAAATGAATTATAAGTCAGTGAGTTAATTCCATCTGTGTGTCGAGGTTGACTGGTTCATGTCCTTAAGTTTGGGGGGTTAAATGTTTCAAGTCCTTCAAAGGTAAAATTATATCTAATTATCCTCATGTCTGTCTCCCTCTTTGTCTTCCTAAAATCAAGTGTGCTCCTATTAAGTGGGAAGGTGCATTAGCTTCATAGAATCATCGAAACCCTACAATGCAGAAGGAGACCATTTGGCCCATCGAGTCTGCACTGACAACAACATATTTGCCCTGCTAATCCCTCTAACCTATGCATCCCGGGAGGTGAAGGCGTAATTTAAAATTGGCCAATCAACCTAACTCGCACATCTTTGGACTGTGGGAGGAAACTGGAGCACCTGGAGGAAACCCACACAGACACGGGGAGAATGTGCAAACTCCACAGACAGTGACCCAAGCTGGGAATTGAACCCAGGGTCCCTGGAGCTGTGGGGCAGCAGTGCTAACCACTGTGCCACCGAGTTTGATGCCAGTCACAACCTTTAATACTCTTAGCTGTTCAGAGTAGCCTATTAAGATTTTCCTTTCTGCATTTCCATTTCCCTCAAACATGGATGACCATCCTCAGAAAATAAAGATTAGAAGTTCAATGTCATGGAGGAGAAAATATCCGAGTTTTTCCATTCCATGGAGCCTCATGTTGATGCTTGAACAGAAACTATGTGATCCATATATTTTTACACCAATGTATCACAGAATCATTGAATCACTACGTAGAGTCATAGAGGTTTACAGCATGGAAACAGGCCCTTCGGCCCAACTTGTCCATGCCACTCTTTTTTTTAAACCCCTAAGCTAATCCCAATTGCCCATATTTGGCCCATATCCCTCTGTACCTATCTTATCCATGTAACTATCTAAATGCTTTATAAAAGACAAAATTGTACCCGCCTCTACTACTACCTCTGGCAGCTTGTTCCAGACACTCACCACCCTCTGTGTGAAAAAATTGCCCCTCTGGACTCTTTTGTATCTCTCCCCTTCAGTGCAGGAGGCCATTCAGCCTATCAAGTCGGCACTGACTCTACAATGCAGTGTCTTACTCAGGTCCTATCCCCATAACACCACATATTTAACCTGCTAATCCCCCTAACCTACACATCTTTGGATATTAAGGGGCAATTTTGCATGGCCAATCCATCTAACTTGCAGATCTTTGGATTGTGGGAGGAAACCAGAGCACCCGTGGGAAACCCACGCAGACACAGGGAGAACTTGTAAATTCCACACTGGCAATCACCTAAGGTTGGAATTGAACCCTAGTCCCTGGCGCTGTGAGGCAGCAATGATAACCACTGTGCCATCATGCCACCCACGTTGACAAAATGGAAACATTTTGAAAAACACAATACAGTAATTCTCAATGGATTATTTTCTCAAATGACACAGAGGGAAACGTTCTGTTAAAAAAAGAATTTGTGACGTTTGCTGAAAAGTGGAATGTGACATATCTGAGGTGCACCAACATGTTCCACTGAGGCCACAAGATAGAGCCTGCACCACAAGCATCTATATTGCAATGCTCATGCTCAATATTGTGCCAACAAAAATCTGGAAATATATATTTCATTATGATTAATTTATTTTGGCAGGAATTCAGGATATTCAATTCTGACTGTGATGATTCTTGCTGAAAAAGTCTCAAAAACTATAATTACCCAAACAACCAACATTAAATTTAGCCAGCTGTCTTTTACTATGTACAAGCTGTGGTGTTCATCAGTATCACAAACAGCCTGACAACATTGTTCTGATCACAGAATATCATTCCATTTCTGTTCAAATCATGTGATTCGGTCACCAAAGCCTATCATTTGCTTGCCTCTACACTTCGTCTGCCAGGAGAAGACACTGGCCGGAATTCTCCAACCTCACCTACAGCTGGGATTCCCTTGTCCCACTGCAGTGAATGGAGTTTTGGCTGAGTGCCAAATTATTTTTAAAGTTTATTTATTGGTCACAAGTAAGGCTTACATTAACACTGCAATGAAGTCATTGGGAAATTCCCCTCGTCGCCACAGTCCGGTGCCTGTTCGGGTCAATGCACCTAACCAGCACGTCTTTCAGATTGTGGGGGGAAACCGGAGCACCCGGAGGAAACAGACACAGGGAGAATATGCAAACTCCACACAGACAGTGACCCAAGCTGGGATTCGAACCTGGGTCCCTGGCGCTGTGAGGCAGCAGTGCTAACCATTGTGCCACCAGAAATTCTTTGTTCGTGCTGGCAGCAGTGGTGGAGTGTACGAGATCTGGCCTACCGAATTACCATAAGTAATAGTAAATCTCTATATATATTACATTGAATAATCTAGTCTGCAATGTGCTCCAAGGTAGTGACTTTGTGGCACAATGGTTAGCACTGCTGTCTCACAGCGCCAGGGACCCAGGTTCAATTCTGGCTTGGGTTATTGTCTGTGTGGAGTTTGCAAGATCTCCTGGTGTTTGCGTGGATTTCCTCCAGGTGCTCAGGTTTCCTCTCACATTCCAAAAGATGTGCTGGTTAGGTGCATTGTCCATGCTAAATTCTTCCTCAGTTTACCCGAACAGGCACCAGAGTGTGGCAACTGGGGGGTTTTCACAGTAACTTCATTTCCTGCTTGTGACTAATAAATAAACTTTTACTCATAGTTGAAATTAAGCATTTAACCTTTCGTCCTTTTGTTTGTGGTGGTACTTTTTTCTTAGTGTTACCACCGTAGAAAATGTCAGCACTGTGCGCTCCTAAAATATGTATTGTTTTATTTGTATTGTTATAGCATAAATTTTCCCCTAAGCCTTCAAAGAGGAACTTTGTCCAGAAATTGCTCAACTGCAGAATGGGTTGAGGCTGCAATGCTCACTCATTTTAAAGGCACCTGGATCGACATCTGAAATGCTGTGACCTGCAAAGCTTATGGACCAGGTGTTGGAAACTTGGATTAAAATGAGAGGCAAGTTTCCTTTTTATCTGTTTTTTTGGTTGGTGCAGACACTTTGGGCGGGATTTTACGGCCTTGCTCGGGCGAGACCGGAAATTCCCGCCCAAGGTCAACGGAAATTTCCATTGTCGGGCCCTCACCCGTTCCGATTCTGTGGCAGGCGAGGTGGTAGAGTTCCAGCTGATGGTTTTATAGACTCATGATTCCAGTCAAAACTATTCCAAGAACAAACATGATCTTAGTAGGTCTCAAAATGAAGCGTTGGTGCCATCTGGGGAGCTTGTGAAGGCAGTAGGAGGGCAACTCATTATTAAGTTGGCAGTTAGATGGACTTTTGTCATTTGTCTGCTTTTGGCTATCAGGCATGCATTTGGTAGCAGATGGGACCCCTGAATCGCACAATCGTAATACCAGCCAGTGACCAACTGGAACAATGTTTCCAGGTTTTAAACAAATTGATTTTTTCCCTTGTCCAAACCACTGAACTAACCCATTCCATCTCATTAGGAAGCCAACCACCATTGCAAAACCAAATGGGTGGCATTTGTGGGCAGCATGGTGGCACAGTGGTTAGCACTGCTGCCTCACAGCGCCAGGGACCCGGGTTCAATTCCGGCCTTGGGTCACTGTCTGTGTGGAGTTCGCACATTCTCCCCATGTCTATGTGGGTTTCCTCCCACACTCCAAAGATGTGCGGGTTACATTGATTGACTGTGCTAAATTGACACTTAGGCTAGAATTTTGCCGGCACGCCCACCCTGATTCCGGGGACGGGCAAGGCTCGGGGAACGGCATTCTCCGTTGGCCTCGGGCGGACGTGCCGGTAAAACTCCGCCCTTATTGTCAGGGGGATTAGCAGGATAAATACATGGTGTTTTTTATAATGTTAAAGACACCATATTAACACAAATTGCTGCTGTTTCATGATCAAACTAGCTGAAAAGATAAACATTTATAGCAATTGTATATTAAAAATGAGTATCTGGCATATTTGCAGTTGGATTTGCCACGAAACATGAGGATGAATTCAGTTTTACAAATTCATTTTAGCACGGTTTGTACAATATGGATGATATTGGAATAGTGTAGGTTAGATGGGCTTTAGATTGGTTTCACTGGTCGGCGCAACATCGAGGGCCGAAGGGCCTGTACTGCGCTGTAATGTTCTATGTTCTATGTACAGGGATAAGGCCTGAGTGGAAATGTTGTCGATGCTGGCTCGAAGGGCTGAATTGCTTCCTTCTGCACTGTACAGATTCTATGATTCAAAATGGAGTAAGTAGTGGGAAGCTGATAGGTCAGCATGGAATTTCAGATGCAATGGAACCTGAGTAATTATTTGGACAGTTTTATTTGGACAGTTAACCAGATGACAATAGCATTTGTAAAATAAGTTTATGTTCTCTAACAATAACTTAGCAGGATAATGAAATGGAAAAATATGTTTCTGAATGCCAGTCTATCTGGGTAGTCAGATGCAGATATGTTAACCACTCGCAGCCCCAATTTACAGAAATTTGAACTTCAAATAATTGTCTCCAATTAAAAATTGATCATTATAATTGCAGAGAGTGGGATGAAGAGTTATAGGTATGGTTGGAAATAGCTTTCATCATGAAGATTTTAGATTTTTAGTTGTTCTTGCACTGTGGCTGACATAGCCACAGTGCAAGAACAACTAAAAATCTAAAAGCTTGAAAGGTACCAATAATATCTTGTGCATTGCTCTTCCTTGCAATTGAAATAGCAAACTCGACAGATGTGCGAGGGAGTTGCCACTGTTTCTCGCATGTCTTTTGGGATGAACCAAAGTTTGCATGAGTGTCAAGCTGTCTCATTTCAATGCCTGAACCCTCATCAAAGGACTTGCCCAATCAGCTATTTTGAAGTTCAGCACTAGAAAAGGAAAGTGACTAGATCCTGAAATTTATGCATTATTAATATATAAATGCTTAATATTTTCAGAACAAATTCCTCCCTCCACTGTTTGTGGTGGTAACACAAGTAGTGGTGAGTCTTTGAAATCCTGCTGGTTGGCATGTTCATTTATTGTAGACATGCAGTCCAGAGGGAATCAGTGCAATGTAGAACAGTGGAGCAGATGTTTGCTTCTATGTTTCTTCCCTTAATTTCACCTTTAACTTTGCCACAAAAAAAAATCCTAGCCTTATTGATTTTCTCCCCCAAGACATGAACAGCTTGTGCCATTGGTCAGGACAAAACCTGTCACTTATTTTTAACCATTTTATGCCAGGTTATAATTTTTTAAAAGCTTGTACTGGAAGAGGTTCTTCTCTCTTGATGAAAGAAGCAATATGAGGAAATCAGGACTTTAATTAGATATTTAATCATGTATCTTCATCTGACAATATTGAGATGGATCTCACTGAAGAAGAGCTGATGAGTTTAAAATTAATGCAAAGTGAACACTAATTACCGATACTGCAGTGCTTTTACTCACAGCACATGCTGGTTAGGTGCATTTGCTGTGCTAAATTCTCCCTCAGTGTATCCGAACAGGCACCAGAGTGTAGCGACTAGGGGATTTTCACAGTAACTTCTATGCAGTGTTAATGTAAGCCTACTTGTGACATTAATAAATAAAATTTAACAATATGCCCATTCGTGCTCGTTTCTCTTTCTTACCATTCACCGTTACGTGTTTAAATTAGATCCAATCAAAATGACATGTTGAAAAAAAAATCATTGTTCCACTGTTCCAGAGTCACACCACAGTGAGCATAGATTTACTGCAAGCTGTTTAACAAGTATAAAAAATAATTAACAAAATTGGTGAAATGAATAAAGGTCTGAGCTGACAATGAGATAAAAGGTGTAAGGCATGCAGGCTTTTGGAAAAGATTGGATCATTTGCAAAGTCAGTGAACAATACAGAGGAAGGTTGAATTGGCAATTTTGTGAAGCTCAATATGAAAAGACACAGTGAGTAAGATAATCATTTTTAAAAGAGGAAGGCATATTAAAGAGGAAAAAAAGTATTAACTTTTGTTTATATAGTTCCTTTTAAGTCCCAAAGCCTGTCACAACTAAGAAAGTATATTATGCCAATTACATCAAAAACTACAATATTTGTCACTGTAAACAGACAGGGAATAGTTAATAGATGGATAGATTTAGTCATAAGAAATAAAACAATTTTTTTATTATGAGTACTTCTGTTCATGCATTCACATCAAGGGAGCCTGATGACTGTCCAGCCCAGAGCAACAAGCTGGGAAGTGTGAAACCTCAAGTATTGATGTGTGTTTTCCCTCTGCTTGCCATTTTTTGCCAGTTTGCTGTTTGCCTGTAAAAGGTAAAGAGCTCGAATGGGAAAGAGGATCTAATGCTTAGGGACTGGGGAGAAGATTAGGAGTTTAGAATGGGGGTGATGGACAGGAACATGCAGGGGAACGACAGATATTTGGGATGTGTTGTGGTGAAGAAAGTGAGTGCAGCTCTAAGACACTCAAAGCTTTTTGCCATCCAGGGACAAAACAGGATGCTTGATTGGCACCCTATCCATCACCTTAAACATTCACTCCCTTCATCTTTGCACACATGGCTCCAGTGTGCACCGTTGTAAGAGATACTGCAGCAACTTGCCAACGGCTTGACAAAGGCACCACAGAATGCCCAGACTCTGGCCTGCTCTTGCATTCATTCTATTTATGTGGCTGACCCAATTATGCTTCTGATCAATGGTGTCTCCCTCAGGATGTTAATGTGGGGATCAAACAATAGTAATTCTATTCAATGACAAGAGAAGTTGGTTAGACTCTGTCTATTTGGAGATGGGCATTGTCTAGCACATGCACGGCTAATGTTCTGTACTACTTATCAGCTCAAACCCGAATACTTTCCAAGTTTTGCTGCATTTTGGCGTGCACTGTTTCATTATTTGAGCAATTGTGAATGGAATTGAATACTGTGCAACTCTCAGGAGAACCCTGCCAACCACCCCCCATTCCCCTCCCAACCTCATTGTTGACCTGATTGTGAAGGGAAGGTCACTGCTAAACCAGCAGAAAATGGTTGGACCTAGGGCACAACCCTAAGGATTTCTGGCTCTCCTGCCTGTGGCTTAGATGGTTGACCATCCACAATCTCCCTTGTAACAGGTATTACGCTTATGTCAGCAAAATTGATTCCCCATGGACTTTAGTTTCACTATGACTCCTTGATGTCATGCTCAGTTGAAAGCTGTCTCGATGTCAAGGACAGTGGGGGCGGATGGGAAGCCACCTGACATATTTTAAATGCCCTTACTTCACCATCTGCTGAAAAGATGTGCCAGGGCTGTAGGACTATGAAATCCAGGTCTATAAATAATTACTTTACATGAGCATGAAGTTTGTTCACCATTAGCAATGTCATGTTTGTAGAACTTACTTCAACAAATAGTACATTTTTGCAAAGAATTGTACTTGCAGTGAAGCTTAACCCTGTTTTTTAGGCAACCATAATAGGGTGTCAGATGCAACAAGTTCATATGTCACTCCAGACAATTGGGAAAGAAGCAGCTTTTTTTTTGTGATTCACTACTGAAAGTAAAATATAAACTATTAATAACAATCTCTTTCAAAGAAATAAGGCTATTTTCTCTGTACAGTACTATATTTAATGGTATTCTAGCTTTTGAAAGTTTGTTCCCTTATCTTGTGTTGCATTGGAGAGATTGGTTGTGTGTTAGCTTGAATTTGGATCATGCACCACTTTGCAAGATGCTATATTAAGCATAAATTAGGGGCACAGGGCACTCCATGAGAAGCAATTTCCAAGTAAGAGCCAGTTGACAAGTTGCCCTCGGACATTTTCTTTGAAATTCCAAGAGAAGGGCCTAAAGTGACATCAAAACAGCCAGTCAACTGGTCAAATGTTGAACAACCACAATTTTGCATTTAAACACCATCATTGAGCACCCCAAGATGCTTCACAGGAGTATTATCTGACAAAATTTGATCACGGGCTGGATAAGATTATCTCAGAACAAGTGACCAAAGGTTTGGTATAAAGGTAGATTTCAAGGTCATAAAGGAGGGGGAGAGAGAGAGAAAAGAAGCTTTAAGCTTATGCTTCTGCTGCAGTGGCGAGAGCATCACAGACTCTAATATCCATATTCCACCAACATTGGAATGGATAACGCGAGCTAGAACAGTAATGACCTGCTGAACTGCTAATCCTGATAATGGAAACTTTTAAACAGAAATAATCTAAAAATGGGTCTTGAAGATTTCAAGTGATATGACCATGGCTATTCCCTTTGGCGGCTTGCCCCACTTGGGCACCGTTGCCAATGGTGCAGCAATTAAAATAGGGGATGCACAGGGGGCCAGAATTGGAGTTTGGAAGGGATTTACAGAGATAGATGAGGAGGCCAGGAGGGGATTTGGAAACAAAGATGGGAATGTTAAAATGAAGGCAATGCCAGACCAGGAGCCGGGCTCGGTCAGCAAAGCATTGATTGTCAGTAAGTGTATCCTCTCCTGTACTCAGGCAATGCATCTGTTTTCTTGGACAGTGTGCAATCAACTCTCCTCTTCACAGAAAGATTTGTCACATTCATCACGCTGTTATGCTAAATTGTTCATCATTTTAACAATGCCATGAAAATAAATGTGGCTCTGGCCACTGAGTGGAAGGACATCAATAACTGATATTCAGCAGTAATCAGAGGTAGTAATGATTGATCTAAAAGCACCGTTTTTATTTATTTGCTGATATTGCTGCAACCTTTAGATTGTTGGCAACATCACGAAATTGAAACAAAATCTGAATTCACACCCTCTAGCCCCACACTAACAAGCACATGTAAGATAGGTCCAACATCTGATTTATAGCACGTTTTTCTCACGAGAATTTACACTTTATGCGAAGCCCATTCCGCACATAACTAGTTTATTTGAGCTCAGTGTCCTGCAGAGAATCATTCACTCTATGATTGCAAGGAGCCAGGCAGGATATCATCATACGCTGCTCACTCCCTCCCAGGCTCAGGGTGCCTAGTTGATGTTATTTTGATTCAGTTTACACCTCAGGAGATTTAAATTACTGTATCAGGATCTTTGCACCAAGCTTTTTTCTAATTGCTATAAAATAATAGCAGATTCACAACAGTCGCTTCAGAAGTCAAGCCAACTCGGAGCTTCAAATGGGGGAGAAAAAAACTTTTCCTCTGAGCTATTACAAGAATAAATAACTGCAATATGACCAGGTGGAGTGATTTGGCTACAAATCTGCAACAAATAAATGGAAATATGTGGCTCCAATGTAAATGAGGCCTCAGGAAAGAAATATGGACCACAGTACAAATTACACTTGGGAAACAACTCATTTAGTTTTGTGTTGGAAAAGATTGATCTCAATGACAACTTGCAAGGTGAGAAATATGTGATTGTGCATCCAATTCCAAAAATAAAAGTGAAATAAGGAAGCTCAGAGACTGCAGGCACATTTTGATCAGCTAGAAGCAAGGGCGTAAGAAGACGTTTGGTGATTGTTAACAGAATTAGGAAACCTAGAAGTTTAAATTAGTTATAAGTGAATTGACATGGAAGCACCACAGATTGGTATGGATCATGAGGGACCATAGGGGTTGGTTGGGAAGAGATTTGTTTATAAAGGGGGCATGAAGGGCCAGAGGGAGTGGGCAAGATCATTCCTTGGCGTGGGAGGTTTTGAGGGACCATGAGGGGTAGGTGGGGGCATCCTTTGGCATTGGGTTACACGAGGGGCTACAGGGTTGGGGGAGCATGCCTTGGTATAGGGGGTGACATAAGGAGAATATTTTGAACTCAGCTTTTCAAAGTTTCCCTCGGGCAGAGGAAGGTTCAGGACACCTCTGAGGTGCAGTGAACCCTGACTCCTCATTTTGAAATGTACTAATAAATATGAGAATAAATTTGAAAAGCTGGCCTTACTCCATGAAAGGGAGTGCAGAGTATGGTCTCGCAACCCAAACTAACCTGCACCTGTAAAAAGCACCAATAAAAATTAGAATCCAGGAAATGGAGTCAGGAATCCTGGAATTAGGTGCCTGCCGCTATTTCTAAAGGCCCACGGAGCCTCCCCGAATCAAAGAAAATCATGCCTCTCGGACCCTCACCTGTCAGCAATTAGAATACTTTCATTGTTGTCATTAAAACATGGGGATTGAGATATTTTGTTTGCTTTCAGGATTCTTGAAAAATTAATTCCAATTATGACTAGGAATACAGTGCTGTCTCTCTCAGCTTAATGTACTTTCTAACAGTTTCAGAGTCCAAAATAAAAATAATGATGTCAGTGCAGTGTCTTCTCTCTCTCATACATGATATAAAGTGGGGAGGGGGGTGAGGTTTTGAGCCCGCACTCTCCGTCTGCGAGAATGGCGGCGTGCGCTCAGAATCTGGAGAGCACGATTCACACCAGAGATTTTCTGAGTTCCGGTCTTCGCAGCTCCTTGCCAGGAGCGTGGTATGCATCATGCCGCGGGACCGCAGAAAGTTCATTTTACTATATTAGCATGTCATTATCGAGCACTCTCTCTAGGACTTCACCCCTCATTCAGCGGCTGCCGACATTCCATTTACAACAGGTTCACCTAGATGTGAACCTAACACGGGGTCTCACTGGGGGATGTAAAGTGAGTATATCCCAGGGGAGATGGACATGGCTGGGCAGTGCCTCCTGGCACTCTCCCTTGGCACTGGTTGGTACTACCAGGTTGATACCATGCCCATAGCAACCTGGTAGTGCCAACCTGTGCCAAGGGGCGAGTGAGAGCCTCGTGGGGGAGGGGGGCTGATTCATTCAGATTTGGTTATGGGCCAGAGCAGACGGAGGAGCAGAGGATGCCAGCGATGGCCATTGGGAGGCATGGGGTGGGTGTCAGCTCCTACTGTGGGGGTGTGGAGAAGGAGGAGCCGGTGATCGGAGTTGGGGGGGGGGGGGGGGGGGGAAACTGACGATTGAGGGGAGGGGTGAAGGAGCCAATGATTGGGGTAGGGGCTGCTCGAGGGAAATGTTGATTCCGATCGGGCATGGGGAGGGGAGCCCCTGAGATCCCCATGTTGGACTGGAGAGGAGGTTTATTCCTGTCAAGATCAGGGCGCCAACATTAAAGATGGTGCCCCAACCTCAGTGCAGCTGGGTTTTACCCACATGTTGAGTCCCTGCCCCCCCGGCATGACAACCCCTTGATTTATTTAGGCAAAGTGACATAAGATTTGGAGAGAAAACCTTCGTTGCCAGAAGCAACGCACTGCTATTTTAATGGTAAGATCCCCACCCCCACCATAGATGCAACACTTTCTGTTTTATAAAGTGCACAGAATACACACTTAACCAGAATGGAGCTTTCGAAATTCATCCTCTAGTATTTTTGTCTAAATAATTTTGAAACAAACTAAAATGAAATAAAAATGTTCAAGAGTTCAGCTGACTAAATGCCATTGATACATTGGAAAATACGTACAGTGCACATTCAAATTCCACAGTCTACGCTCAACTCACTGAGTCATAGCTCTAAGCAAAAAATACCAATTCTCATAGGAAATGTCGAACCTGCATTTTCAATGGAGCACATAACCTTCATTAGAATTTTAAAATACGAATAGATATCATAAGGGTAATAGAATTATAAATAAAAATCTACAGCCAGTGGGAAGCCTTATTGCCTGGTGTGACTGTGGAAATATTGATTCTTCAACGAGGACTGTCCATTTTCCTGCCCTTTCCCTGCATTCTTTAATCAGTTTTATTCATTTTAGTGCATTTTTATGCTGTCAGACAGTGCAGTACATGCTATTGCTGAATGATAAGATTCACTGTATGATTAGTTATAGACTATAAAGATTTTGCACGTTGCCACCAGCCCATTTTCTGACTGGGTGTATTATATCATGTTAAAGTGCAGATTACACCATCTTAACTTTCTCATTGTTTCAATAGTTCTATTGTATTGTTTCCATCCATGTAAACAGAGGGTATACAAGGAAATCACCCAATAGTTTAAGAGGAAAGGCAGAAACCAAACAGGAGAAATATAAACGTGAACAGCAACTGAGAAAATATTGGCTCCAACATCTGATTTGCAACTATTAAGACCCTCACTAACACTAATATAATCACTGGAAAGCTTCTGTGGATTTGTTGGTGATTGTATAAAAATAACATCTATGGCTTTCCAAGATTCTGAGAGGGATGTTCAAGTGAGTATCTGAATTATACTCCTCTGTCTATGTCTAGTTGAGGGGGATGGTCGAGGTACTCAGTGCCTGGGGTCAGAGAGTTGAAAATGGGTAACAGTGCAGTGATGTACAGCAATCCCTGCCAAAGTGAATTTGTGTCAGTTTAGGAGAAGATTGCCTTAGTACTGATGGTTCCTGTGGTGACGTGTACTAAAGCTACTCACTGTCGAGGTTCAAACATGGAGGTAGGGTCACTTGATTGGGGTACCCATTGTGGAGCCATGACAATGAATTAAATCTACTATAATTATATATGCAGTTTCACATATCGCTCACCTAATCATTTTATTTAGTGAAATAAAGAATCTCTGCCCTTTGATTTAAGCAATGTAGCACTTCTACTATTCCAAATCCCCTTACCTTAAGCATCTTTCAGCAGCAGGATTAATTTAATCACTGGCTTTATAATCATCTTTTCCACTGCAGAAGTATAGGTCACAATGCTTCCCTAAAGTCCTAATAGGATTATCTCTCTGTTTAGAGTCTTGATTCCAAAATGACAGTCCTGACAATGTATTGGGGAGAGTAGGTCAATAACATTGATTTGTTAAAAGAACTGCTGGAAATCAAAAATATCTCTCTGGCTTTGCAGCTTGGATGTACAATTATTTAAGTTTCCGTTGTTCTATAATGGGATAGTCACCTGTAAAACTGTTCCCTTTAAAATGCTGACTTTATGACGAACTACCTGACAAAGAAGCTGCAGGAAAATTTTTTGCCAGTGAGTGTCAAGAGCTCAATCACTTCATAACAAACCTGAGCCCGGTGGAGCTTCCTCATTCCATTGGAATGATGGTAATCTTCTGGTAGATAAAGGGTGGAATTTTCTGCCCCACTCCCCCCAATTGGTGTGTTCTTCAAGAGTGGAGGCAGCATCATCCAGTCCCGCCAATGTCTAAGGCATTTTGCGCTGTTTGCTACCCATGCCACTGGGGAACCTGCCATGGGGGTGGGGGAGGTGGGGGGGGGGGGGTGGGGGGGGGTGGGGGGGGAGAAAAGTCTGGGGTGGGGGGGGGGGGGGGTGGGGGGGGGTGGGGGGGGAGAAAAGTCTGGGGTGGGGGGGGGTGGGGGGGGGGGATGGTGGAATCACCTTTGATGGTACCAGAGGATCCTGCTGGTGGGTAGGCGGGAAAATTCAGCCCAAAGGAAATCTGCAAATAACATGGTGATAATTTTGTGTCCGCACTCTCCGTCTGTAGGAATGGCGGCACCTGCTCAAAATCTAGGAAGCACGATTCCCGCCAGCGACTTTCCGAGTTCTTAGCTTCCCGGTCCCTCACCGGCGCAGTGGCGTGAATCACACCGAGGGACTGCAGGAAGCTTATTCTAATTCATTAACATGGTGATGAGTGAGCGCTCTCTCCCAGACCTCCCCCTCAACAGATATATAGCGGGCGCCGGGATGACATCATGCCGGTGACATCTACAACACGTTCACCTAGCCTTAAACATGTTGTGGGTGTCTCCTGGGGAATTGCCCCCAGGGGAGAGGGACATGGCCAGGCAATAAATCAAAAATATTTCTCTGACTTTGCAGCTTGGATGTACAATTACTTGGCAATGCCGCCTGACACTGTCCCTTGGCACAGGTTGGCACTGCCAGTTTGGCACCATGCCCATGTCAACCTGGCAATGCTAACCAAGGCTGATAATCGGAGAGGGAGGGACTGATGATCAGGGGAAAGGGGGATGGGGCCAATGACCAGGGGAGGGGAAGGTATCAATGATCAGGGGGGGAAAACAAGGCCAAAGAAGTGCCGACTCCAAATGGGGGTGGGGAGGGGAGCTCCTGAGGCATCCGTGGTGGGGTGGGGTGGGGAGGGGGAGGTTTATTCTTGTTAGGATCGGGGTGCCTTTTAAATATGGCACCCCAATCTCAGTGCAGCCGAGTTTTGACAGTGTGTTGAGGCCATGCCCCCCCCTCCCACCATCACATGACACCATGAAATAAGCTCCTTGATTATTTTAGGCAGCATGCCATAAGGTCTGGGGAGAAAATGGTCATGTTTCTCTGGTTTTCTCGCCAGAAACAACATTGCTAAGATTTCCCCCATAGAAACTGCTAGACAATAAAGAGCAAAGGTTGATCTAATTCACCTTCTCCACAGAGCTCTGTGATACCATGAGAACAGAGTTGCTAACTAATCACTCCTGAAAATGGACACAATTTACACCTGAACCACTGATTGCATCAAAGCAGAAACTTTGGCTGATACTTATTGACAAAAAGGATGATACATCGAGAGATATATATCCAATGACATGAAAACTGATTGCATAGAAGTAACATAGGTTAAAAGTAAAATAAATATTAATAGATTGATTGATGTGAAAAGCTTTGACAGAAGCATTTCAATGAAATAAGACGTGAAGTCATCCATTTTGGACCGATTAAGGATAGACATGAGCATGTTTTAAATGTTGAAAAGCTAAACCTAGTGGAGGCCCAACGAAATAGAGGAGTTGACAGGCGCAGATCAATGAAATGTAGCAGTCAGGTATGTAAAAAAAAACCAAAAAGACTAATGGAAAGTTAGTTTTTATATCTAGAGGGGTAGATTACAAAGAAGAAAAAGTTTTGTTCCAGGTACTCCACTTCGGGTGCACGGTGAACTGTCCTGGCTACGATCACTGAGAAAAAATATGAACCAAGGAAGGAATGTAGTGCTGTTTCATTTGTGCCCCAAGGCTAAATCATGAGCAGAAATGACATAGTCGGCTTTTATTCCCTGGAATATAAAAGCTTAAAGGTTGATTTGGTGGAGGTTTTTAGAACTTTGAAAATAATTGACAGAAGAAGTTTTTTATGCTGATGATGGAGTCTGGAAAAGGGCGAGGTAATGTTAATGTCAGAGCCAGGTCATTCAGGAGAGAAGTTAGGAAACATTTCTTCATACAAAGGGCAGTAAAATCTTGTAACTCTCATCCAAAAAACAAAAAGCTGTAGATGCTCGCACTGTTAGCAGCTTGAAATCGGAGAGTGATAGATTTTTACGAGCCAAGGGTATTGAAGAATATGGAGCCAAGGCAGGTGGATGGAGTTAATCTACACATCAGCATGTGTTTATTGCATGGAAGGACAGCCTGAAGGGGCTGAATGACCTACTCCTGTTTCTGTGGGGGGAGTTTGAACATGGGTGAGCTGCCCCACCTGTTTCCAGTCAGGCAAAATTCCATTATGTTGGGAAAAGGAAACCAGCTCCAACCCTCCGACTGTGCCTCAGGGGAGGGCTGTTCTCAATTTCAGTCTGTTATGAACACAATTCGAACAATATTGATGCAGGATTTCGACGTTAACTTTGAGTTGATGGGTTTCCTGGTTTTCCTGGAACTCGTCAGTGAAAACAAGATGGGAAGATAACGGCAATTGAGGGGAATGGAATATGATATCCATGCAAAAAAGTCAAAGAACTTTGATTTTTTTTTTGTTGCATGCATATCATGTTCCATCAATAAATACTTAATGCTCATAACTGCTGTTCTACATGCCTGTGTAGAAGGGTTAGTTCACAATATTTGTGCTCCCAACAGGTGGGCACTCTATCCATGGATGAAAACATAATTGCAAAGGCCTGCAACATCATGACACTCAACGCTTGAGCCAGACTCCCCCAATTTCTCTGCAAGCCTACAAAGTGAGGCTGCGGATATAAGTGCTGAATTCCAAAGATGAGGTGAGAGTAACTGCCCTTGACATCAAGGTTGCACTTTACCAAGTGTGGCATTAAGAAGCCGTAGAGGTCAGTGGGACTTGAGGTAACATTTTTCATTGGTTGGAGTCATACCTAGCACAAAAGGAAGATGGCTGTGGTTGTTGGAGGCCAATCACCTCAGCCACAAGACATCGTTGTTAGAGTATTTCAGGGTAGTGTCCTACGTCCAATCATCTTCAGCTGCTCCATCACTGGACTTTCCTCCTTCATCAGTTCAGAAGTGAAAAGGTCTAGATCTATTTGTAATTCCAGAGTTATTAAACCAGTCCCAGACTGACATACAGCAAGACCTGGACAACATTCAGGCATGGACTAATAAGTAGCAAAGTAACATTTGTGCCACATGGGTGCTAGGCAATGGCCATTTCCAACAAGAGGGAATGGAACTATTTCCCTTTGATATTCAATAATATTCCCTTTATCAAATTCTTCACCATCAACATCCTTGGGTGCACCACTAAACAGAGACTTACTGGACCAGCCACATCTATCCTGTGGATCTATCTATCGTGTGGCTTTTGCTACCAAATAAACCTGTTGGACTTTAACCTGGTGTTGTTAAACTTCTTACGATACAAAAGCAGGTCAGAGGCTGGATAATTTTCAGTGAGTGACTTACCTCCTAACTTCCCAAAGCAGTTCCATTACCTGTAGGGAACATGTCAGGAGTGTGATGGAATAGCCTCCAATTGCCTGGACATGCGCAGCTCTAACAACAGTCAAGAAGATCAACATCATCTAAGACAAAGCAGTATGCTTGATCGGCACCTCATTCATCACCTTAAACATTCACTCCCTCTACCATGCATTGCGTCCATGCTGGGTACCATATACAGAAAATGCTGCAGCAACTTGCCAAGGCCTCTTTACCAGGACCTCAGAAACCCATGTCTTCTACAACCTAGAAGGTCAAGGGCAACAGGTGCATGGGAATGCTACCACCTCCAAACTACAAGCCATACTCGATATTTTGTTTTGTACTTCAGAAATATGTAGAGATGGCACACACCACACAGACAAAAGGCGGGTAACTACAGGCCGGTTAGCTTAACGTCTGTAGTTGGGAAAATGCTGGAATCCATCATAAAAGAAGAAATAGCAGGCCATCTGGATAAGAATGGTTCGATTAAGCAGACGCCAGCATGGATTCATGAGGGGAAAGTCGTGCTTGACGAACTTGTTGGATTTTTATGAAGATGTGACTAGTGCGGTTGACGGAGGGGAACCGGTGGATGCGGTGTTTTTGGATTTCCAAAAGGCGTTTGATAAGGTGCCTCACAAAAGGTTGCTGAAGAAGATTGGGTCACACGGAGTTGGGGGTAGGGTGTTAGCGTGGATTGGGGATTGGCTATCTGACAGGAAGCAGAGAGTCAGAATAAATGGGTGCTTTTCTGGTTGGCAGATGGTAACTAGTGGCGTGCCGCAGGGATCGGTACTGGGGCCTCAACTATTTACCATTTATATAGACGATCTGGAGGAGGGGACTGAGTGTAGGGTAACAAAGTTTGCAGACGACACAAAGATAAGTGGAAAAGTGAATCGTGTGGAGGGCGTAGAAGGTCTGCAGAGAGATTTGGACAGGCTGAGTGAGTGGGCGAGGATCTGGCAGATGGAGTATAACGTTGACAAATGCAAGGTTATTCACTTTGGAAGAAATAATAGCAAATTGGATTATTATCTAAATGGAAAGAAATTACAACATGCTGCTGTGCAGAGGGACCTGAGGGTCCTTGGGCATGAGACGCAAAAACCCAGTCTGCAGGTGCAACAGGTGATCAAGAAGGCAAATGGGATGTTGGCCTTTATCGCAAGGGGGATAGAATATAAAAGCAGAGATGTCTTGCTGCATCTGTACAGGGCATTGGTGAGGTCGCAGCTGGAATACTGTGTGCAGTACTGGTCCCCTTATTTGTGGAAGGATATATTGGCCTTGGAGGGAGTGCAGAGAAGGTTCACCAGGTTGATACCAGAGATGAGGGGTGTTGATTATGAGGAGAGACTGAGCAGATTGGGTTTGTATTCGTTGGAATTTAGAAGGCTGAGGGGGGATCTTAGAGAGACCTATAAGATAATGAAGGGGCTGGATAGGGTAGAGATGGAGAGATTCTTTCCACTTAGAAAGGAAACTAGAACTAGAGGGCACAGCCTCAAAATAAAGGGGGGTCAGTTTAGGACAGAGTTGAGGAGGAACTTCTTCTCTCAGAGGGTGGTGAATCTCTGGCATTCTCTGCCCACTGAAGTGGTGGAGGCTACCTCGCTGAATATGTTTAAATCACGGATAGATGGATTCCTGATCGGTAAGGGAATTAGGGGTTATAGGGATCAGGCGGGTAAGTGGAACTGATCCACTTCAGATCAGCCATGATCGTATTGAATGGCGGGGCAGGCTCGAGGGGCTAGATGGCCTACTCCTGCTCCTATTTCTTATGTTCTTATGTGTGAACAGGACCTTATTAAACATATTATTTTAAAATGTATGCAGCCATCAGCTTTCAACTTATGTTCAGTTTCTCTTTCTCTGTAACCTCACACACAGCCTTGACCTCAGTACAAGTACAGAGAACAGTCAACAGTCATAAACAATCAAACATTTAACAATTAAACTGTTGAACACAAGCATTGACTTGGAAATATATTGCTGTTCTTTCATCATTACTGGGTCAAAGTTTTGGAACTCTGTACCAAACCCTATGATCGGAATATTTTCACCACACAGACCACAGTGGCTTAAAAAAATGGCTCAGCACCAGTTTTACACAGGAAATTAGGAATAGACAATAAATGCTCGCCTGGCCAGCAAGCCCCACATGAATGAATAAAAAGAAATCTCTCCATCCCCATCATCTCTTTACCCACACTATCTCGCTACACAAATATATTGCTCCCCCCACCACCTCTTTGCCATACTATATCTCCTCCCTGCGCTCTCCCTAGCCCACCATCTGTTTATCCCACTATATCTCTCCCCACACTCTACCACGGTATTTCTCTATACCCTCCCTGCTATTTCTCTCCCCTACTACCTCTCTACCCCTGCTATCTCTCAACGCCAGCCGTATCTCTCTACCCCAGCCATATTTCTCTATCCCGGTCATATCTCTCTACTCCTGCCATCTCTCTATACTGGTCATATCTCTCTACTCTGGCCATACCATTATCTCTGTCATCCATTTATCCAGCAATTTACCTACCTCTGCCATATCTCTACCCCAACCATATCACTACCTCTGCCATCTCTTCATCTCTGCCATCTCTTTACCTCTGCCATCGCTCTACCCCTGCCATCTCCCTACCCCTGCCATCTCTTGCTCCACCTGATTTCTCTCCCCACTTGTGGCACAGAGAAAGTATGATAGATAAAAATGAGACACGATTTGAAAAGGCTTTGAAAGATTAGTTATTTATATCTGATTTGTTTAAATTTTCTTGCCCTGTTGCTTGCTATAAATATGGCAAATGCTTAATGTCCCAGTATGTTATCTGTGTCTTTGTAGCTGCTCACACCACTTACAGCATTCAAAATGATCTGGTATAATAGATATGTTTGCAGGAAGCTTTTATGCCTCCATGCTGCAGACTATCCTTTGTATAAAAAAAATCATTATATATATTTTTCTGCTGGGTGTTTGTGTTGGGCATGACTCTGTTCAAACAGTTCCAACTGAGAGAATGTGCAGTGGAAGATAATTTAGTGCCCAGAATAGAAGCTGCACACTGAGATAAAAAAAATGGTATTTAATGTCAGAATGGTATTACATCTTCTGACACAAAGCAGATGTAAATTCACTCTTTTGTTATTTTGTACAGGTCAATTATTCACACCAATAGTCACTGTTATTTTGTAACTGTGAAGAAAAATGGCCTTTAGTGGGATTTTTGTATTTGAGTAAGGAGAGGTTGTAAGTGGGAGAAAGACCTTTCTTCTGTTTTGATAAGCCGGACTAAAAGTTTGGTCGTGCTAGTTTTCAGTGTAATACACATTGGGCCTGATTTTACCATTTTGAGCCTAAATGCCGAAGATCCGTGCTTGGAATCCTCTTTCCAGCGCGCCCATACGCGTTTTGCTGGCTCCAGTCCGATCCGCGCTGTGGGCGGGGCATGGCGCTGGCGGACCGATTGGAGCTCTGAACTGCGCATGCGCGGTTCGAAAAATATCTGACAGAGTGCGCCCGGGCGCGAAAGAAAAAAAAGCAGAAAGCAGAGAGAGCGGCTCTCTGATGGTCATCCTCTGGCCGGGGGGGGGCGGGGGGGGGGGGGGGACGGGGGACACGGGGAAGCGGGACCCAGGGGGGCGGGACCCGGGGGGGCAGGACCCAGATCATCCTCTGGTTGTGGGGGGGAGGGGGGGGGGGTCCGCCGCCACTCTGCGGGCGATCCCTCCTCCCCACGGGAGGAACGAATCCCTCCTCCCTGAGTGGACGTGCAGCCATGCCATCCCACAAAACCTTCAGGATGAAGCAATTCCTCGCTAAGGTGGTGAAGCAGAATCGGCCGATTCCACAGTGGATCCGCATGAAAACCGGCTACAATATCAGTACGTCCAAGAGGACACACTGGAGAAGGACCAAGCTGGGCCTGTAAAGGGATACACCATCACAGCAACTTGTCCGAGAAGATGGAGAGCAGGAACACATGTCTACTAAAGAATCACTGTCACTGGATCTGATACTCACAACCACCAGCTGAGAAATTGGCATCGCTCCTGCTTTAGAGGGTACCATAGAGGCAGAATCAGCATGTGCTAAGTCACTAGGTGTAAGCTCCTTGTGCCATTGGTATTCAAAGTCTCAAAGTCCCTTGTATTTGTGTGCAGCACCTCTGTGACCTCCCGAAAGCAGTAATTCATGATAAGCTAAGTTAGCAATGTCACTGGCTTCAATCAAAGCCTTCGGTCCTCAGGGAAAGAAATTGAGGACCACGGTGATGATACCTTCCACCACTCTTTGCAGCCACAATGCACTCTTCACTTGGCGACAACAGGACAGTCCAAGGTGAAGTGTGATTTCGTTCCCACGTGGCACAAGTCTAACTTGATGGTACCTACTTGTCTGCCACATTACTTGCTCAGTCATAAATTGTTTCATTTATTTCATATATAGAGGATTTCTAATTTCATATTTATGCAGTCAAAAAATTAGCCCATAGGGCGGCATAGTGGCACAGTGGTTAGCACTGCTGCCTCACAGCGCCAGGGACCCGGGCTCGATTCCTGGCTTGGGTCACCGTCTGTGTGGAGTTTGCACGTTCTCGCCATGTCTGCGTGGGTTTCCTCCAGGTGCTCTGGTTTCCTCCCACATTCTGAAAGACGCGCTGGCTAGGTGCATTGACCTGAACAGGTCCTGGAATGTGGCGACTAGGGGAATTTCACAGTAACTTCATTGCAGCGTTAAAGTAAGCCTGACTAATCAATAAACTTTTTTTAAAAAGGTCAACCTAGTACAAATGTGGCTTTCAGCTTTGGTGTTGCATGGATTTATAAAAGATTGCTGAAGGCATTATGTGACCTGCAGTTATGGGATTTATAGTTTGTAGTGTTAGGGTTGAAAATTGCAAGAAAGTCTAAAGTTACACAGGCTGTCAAAGTCAAGACTCATGTTTTGAGAAGAATAAGAAGAATTAAAATGAATAAAATTTGCTGATCATTTCATCTGCCTGTCATTAAGATCACAGTGCAAGTACCTGTGTTCCGTAATGACAGCGCGTTGCATCAGTGTAAGCATTAATTTCTGAACTGTTAGATCTGTGCACACAAGTATATGCATTCCATACAAATGGACCGCCTCTTTCAAACTTGCAAAGGCTGGGAGACAATATCTGTCAGAATGCATAAATATATTAACTGGTTTCCTCTGAGAATTCAAAGTGTACTAGCTGTCTTATAACACAGTACGAATACTAAATTGCATTTTCTGGCTTATACATCCCAGTAGATTATGGAAGTTCTGTTGTGGTGAATACTCCACCACTGTTTTAAAAAGTGAACCCCGACTTTTAATGTGGAAATGTTCAAAATCTTGAAATTAAAACAATTAAATTAAAGCAAAGGAAATTTGCATAACCCCCCCCAAAAAATCATTTTTTCTGCATTACCTTGTAATTAACACTGAAATAACAGTAGGGGTATACCCACACCAGATGGGAAGCAGCAGTTCAAGATGGTGGCTCATGACCACCTTCTCAAGGGACATTAGGGATGAGCAACAAATGCTGATCTTGCCAGCAATGCTCATATCCCATGAAAGATATATATAATAACATTCAGATGACTAGGTGACTGCTCAACATGGTACAATTCACCCTGACCTTCTGAATGAAAATAAAGATAGTACCGTGCTTCCTGTTCACTATGCTTGAGAGAACAGTTTTGGAAATACATGGGAACAGACAGGGTAGTTGGGGAGAAACCATTCCCACTGGTAGAGGTCTTGTCCAAACATTAGAACCTGACTTTTCAGGAGTAAAGTCAGGGAACACTTTATGTGCAAAGGATAGCAGACGTTCGGCTGTTTGCAAATGACAACTGATGGTGGGCCAATTGTTAATTTTAAAATTGAGACTAATAAATTGTGAACAAAAGACACTAAGATATATGGGACAAAAATGGATATTTGGAATTAAACCATAGATCAGCCACAATCTCATTGAATAACACTGCAGGCCCTTAATGTTAAATGGCATCCTTCTGTTCCTATGTTCCCATCCTCTACTCACCAAACACTTGTAAAATGTGCATTAATATTTACACTTTTCCCCTACTCCTCCAGTGTTCAATTGCACCCCCTTATCCAAATTAAATCAGTTGAGTGTCGACTTTTAAGTCTGCAGTTTCACAAAGACTAGGACAAACCCTGATTCCTTTAGATCTAACCTCCATCTCCTGGCATTGCTTACAAAGGGTGAGAGATCCATACATATCCAGCATGGTGTTAGCCTGATCCTTCATAATGAATTGTCAGGGAATCCAAAGGCCCTTAACATGGTAATAGAAACCTTGCCCAACTCAAACTATTTCAAAGGTATATGCTATTAAGAAGAAGTAAAATTCAGTTTTTATCCAGAAGTGACAAAAATATTGGATGCTAAATTGTGTGGGAATATGTCTAGTTCAAATACCATTCCCTTATAGAGGTAAGAAAAAGTTGTCATGAAAGGAAGATGGAAGTACAACCACCCCGCACACCGCCACCCCCCCCCCCCCACCCCCCTTCACATCAGACACATCAGAAATAGCAACTCAAGGTGATAAATTGGGAAAGATTGACTGCAGAACCTGCATTATACATTTAGAGGAAATAATTGTTGAAGAGTGACAGTTACAGCGTCTCTCCCAGCTACACATTTTCTTTCATCTCTTCTTCCTTGCTCGCTCTCACCCTATCCTATAACACCACACCAATAATTTGTATTTATATAAAGCTTTTACTGTAATGAAACAACCCAAGGCACTTCACAATAGTGTCATAAAACAAAATTTGACACCAAGCTACACAAGATGATATTAGGACAGGTGACCAAAGCTTATTGAAAGTAATAGGCTTGAAGGATTATATAAAAGTTGGCTGGAGTGAAAAAGAAGCAGAGAAGGTTAGAGAGAGGATTCCAGAGCTAAGAGTCCAAGCAGCTGAAGACACAGCCAGCAACAGAGGATGCTCAAGAGGTCAGAATGAGAGGAATGCAGATTGCAAGGTTGGAGATAGGGAGAGGTGATGCCATGGAGGGATTTTAAAACAAGGATGAGAGTTTTAAAATTGGGGCATTGCTTAATTGGGAACCAATACATCATCAGTGGGCACAGGGATGATGTTGACCCAGGATCTTCTAATCCTATTATATCACTGTTTTATTTGCAATATCCGAAAACATGCAACAGAATTCTAATGATTTTGGAGATATATTAGTCTATAATTAATCTAGACAACAGAAATTTTGCTTTTGCATGTGAGTTCTGGTCATGGAATATGCTTGCTAATTATCTTTTCCTCGAGGGTCATTAGTCAAATTTGAAAGAGTAAAATAAACAGAGAATACAAGAAATGCACATCAAATCTGCTATTGGCTAGAAAAAACAAGACAGATTATTGCCATTTATGATCTGTTACCCTCCAGAACTGGCAACATGTCCCATGTTCTCAAGAGAACCATAACTCTAATCTCCTACATCCTTCATATAATTCTGGCAATAGGAAATAGTTAGTTGCAGGTGTTCACGGGATATCAATCATTAGCTAGCCAAATGACATTATATCGTCTAACACCACAGAATCCTTAAGAGAATATAAACTCTTCAAATTCATGTAGATCATAGGGTTTGTGAAAAGGACTTGGATGGTCCTGAATGTTACTTTTGATTGGCTTTGGGAACCCTGTCTACTTGGAAACAACCTGTGCCCTGGTGAGTTGACCTCTCCTTTCCAAAGCAAAGCGATTAGCATGTCCCTCCTTAAAAACAAGAGGCGAGATTCTCTGGTCTCCCCTCAAGTGGCACGCTATTCACTGGTGACTGGATCCTCTGGTCCCGCCACTGTCAATAGAAATTCCCATTGAAGCCACTCCATGCCGCCTGGAAACCCATGGCAGGGGATATACCGCTGATGGGACCAGAGAATTGCAGCAGCATGAAAGGCTGGAGAATTTGGGTCAAAATCTATTACCTGCTTGGATTTGACATGAGCATTTGGAAGAACTGATTTTCTATAACAATCAATCCGGATGTAACTTTCCCCCCTGCAGAGAGCTTTCATTGTAGCAGGAGTTGCCTGATGACATCATAGCTATGTGACATCACGCTGAAGTGAAGATGCCAAAGATAGAACTTCGGCACATCGAGAAAAGTAAATGGAATTTGCTTTAACTCTGTGTGATTGGGTGGGTTTTGAATAATTTCGAATCCCATGATATGGTCAGTAAATGTAGACCTTGAGTAAATGTGGATGCTTGAGTTGCAATAGTTTTACCTTTTTTTGTTCTTTGGAGAACTATTCTTCCTCTTCCGAATCTAATTTGGAACTTCAAAAGGAATCCCTATTCTGCCCACTTTTCTTGCACAAGTACATAGCAGCTGGAAGCAAGACTTGTAGGAAATAGAGTTGTGGCTAAAGTTCTCACAATGCAAAAAAACAATCAAGCCCAGACAGCAATCCCAGACATCTACCAAACTGTAAGATAGATTGTGGGACTATTACTAGAGGTTGCATTTTACTTGAGGCTAATTTAGTGAAGCTCAATGAAAACATGATCAGAAAATTCTAATCATGCAAGTAAAAGGCTGAATCTCACAACATCAGCCCAAGGGTTTTGATGAATACTTGTGCTTAAGGCGATGGAAGTCAATGCTGGGCAATGAAGTATGTGACATCCATTATAGGCATCCCATTGCCTTGCCCAGGATAACCTGAACTTCAAATTAACTTTTATATTTTAAGATTGAACACAAATGAAAACTGAAAGTATGGCTGCCCAAGGGCCACCTGACTTCTTTTGTGGATCGAAACCTCACCTCTCAAGAAGAAGCAAAAGGAACATTCCAGACTGATGTTGGATCAATGCCCTTACCTGAAACTAATCCAAAAGGTTATTAACAAATTGGATGGGTCCCTGGAAGTAAAGCTGGCACAGATCCGATCCACCCTGTGGCAGCCCTCCCTGCAGTCGTAACACTCTGCAGGCAGGTTTGACAAGGGCAATGTGGAACTTCTACCCCTGATTGGGGAGGCGGTCCCACCCTTTGGAACTTCTGGCCAATCAGATTGTCCAGCGGCTCCATTTGTCCTGTCAGCACCAAGGGCACGTTAGTAGCCACTTCCAGGACTTCAAGAAGAAGAAGCGATAGGTCCAGGCCTCCCCAAAGCCAGTAAGTATTGGCTCTTGGCGAGGGTGGGTTTTAGCTGGACAGGGTTGGTGGGGGGGGGGGGGGTGGAGGAGGTTGTTTGGGGGTGTTAGGAAGAAGGGGGGGGTTTGATTTTAGGGGTGGCCAATCTGCCATCCATAAAGTTCAGTTCCTGGTGATCAACTGCCCTCTTTGTCGGTCCCCTTTAAACAAATTGGGCTGCCCACTCCCACCCAGCTGCCCACACCAAACTGGGGTGGGCAGTGTGTTATCAGCATCAATTGGCTTGGTAACAAGTCCAATTGACCCTTGATTACCTATTTAAATATGGCACATGAGTTGCCAATTTTAATATGCACCTATCTCCCTTATTAAAGGGTGGGGTTGGGCTGCATATGAAGGTCACGGGGTGTGCACCCACCCTATTTTAGATGCCTACCCTGCCGGAAACATGCCTTGCGGGGACACATACAATGCAGCCCTATGTTATTATTAAGTTCTCCTGATTCACAGAAAACACCAAATGGAGAATTTTCGTGGCAAGCTTGTAAATTCAGCGAATTGTGCTGAGTTCTGGGTATTTTTGTAGCTTTAGTGAATCTGTTTAAAACAATTTCACACAAATTTACAACCATTAAAGAAAATGTTCCTTCTTCTAATCGATCTGGAATAAATTTGAACAAAGCATCCACAAATGAAAGGGTAATATGTTAGCTCATTGCATTACCCAGTCCATTACCAACTTACAAGATTATAAAGGGGAACATGCAACTAAAATCACACTGCATTACCAATCAGGTCTGCTCTTGCAAGAAGTGGTTTCGAGAATGTTTATTTAAATATTATTCATAAAATTGACCAAAACAAAACGCATTGCAATGGTTCTCATTGCAGCATATGTAGTTGCAAATGATGTCGCAAATCTAAAGGCTCTGAATCAAAAGTTTCATCATGCATTTAGGCTTGATTTCTTCACATTGCAAGAATTGTATTAACAACTCTATTACCTATAAGGCTTACTTCCAGCTGTTATGTACTGGCAGCAAGATAAGTGTGAGGGTGACTGTGGTAGCAGACTCCTTTAAGGGGCAAGCTCTCGGAAGGTCATGAGACTTGTTTGGCCAATCGAGTTGGAGCACGCGAATCCTAGGGGGAGCACAGGGTTTTCCTTGCCCGGAGTCATGGCATACAGTCGCCTTTTTTATCACTCTCTGTACATTGCTCCTTACCTTAATAAACTTTTCATTCATTAACCTCCTTGGTGGTCGCCCATCTTTGAAAGACAGCACAATGACTATTCCTTTGGAAGTTCTAAAAGGCACTGCCAGATTTGGAAGTGGGGGAACAGTTAGTTAGAGTTGAAATTGAGCCCAAGCTCTTTTCTAGCTCAGACTTCAGAGACCTGTCTTTAGGGCCTTTATTTCAAGATCATGCTTCATCACTTCAAAAGCTTTGAGTAAGCTTATTAAATTCATGAACTTTACTGAACATTAGTGATACCATCCATCTGTAAAATTAAATGCATGTTTTAGCAAGAAGACAAATATATCTTTTTAAAAATTAATACATGGAATGAGAACGTTACTGGCAAGGCCAGCATTTACTGTCCATCCCAAATTGCCCTCGAAAGGTAGTAGGAGCCACCTTCTCGAAAGTTTGGGTCCATGTACCATTTTGTGGGACATGTGGAATATTCTTTTTTCCTGTCTTAATCAGGCCTCATCCCTTCCCAGTACACTGATGACTGCATCAGTGATATTTCCTGTTCTCACCCAGAACTGCAAAGCTTCATCAATTTTGCCTCTGCCCTTCTCTCACCTTCACAAGGTCGGTCTCCAAGCTTTCTCCTACCTTCGTCGAACTTTTCTGTCTCAATTTCTGGGATAGTCTATCAGCATATATTCGCTATAAGCCCACTGACTTCTACAGCTACCTCAACGACATTTCCTCACACTTTCCTGCAATGACTCCATTCCGTTCTCCCAGTTTCTTTGACTCTGTTGCATCTGTCCTAATGGTGCAACCTTCCATATCTGTGCACCTGATGTATCTTCCCTTCTCCTCAGCCTACGACTTCCTCACCATGGTTATTAAGGCCCTCGACCATTTACCGCAATGCTGTTCTCCCTCCTTCCCCAAACCCTCCCAGAAACCATGACAGGATTTTCCTTGTCCTCACTTTCCACCCACCAGATTTGTATTCAGTGAAACATCCTCCATCACTTCCAGCATCTTCTGAGTGAAACAACGATTTATGAGCACTTTTTTCAATTTTGTACACTCGAGTGATTTTCTTGAACTTGATGTTCGCTTGTTTTTGTTTTCGGATAGCAGCTGTTCATTATTCTGTCATTCAGACTGCCTCTGGACACACCTTTTTGGTTTTTTATTTGTTCTATTAGTGCTCCCTTTGGCTCGGCGTAATTCATTCTTTTGTCAAGTTTCCTGTCTTGCTTGTTTCACCTGCTTAAAACCCAATACATTTCTAACTTTTCCCAGTTCTGAAAAAAGTTCATCAACCTTAAACATCAATTTGTTTTTCTCTCCCAGCAGATGCTGCTTGACCTGCTGAGCATTTCTAGAATTTTCTGTTTTTATTTCAGTTTTGCAGCACCTGCAGTATTTTGCCTTTAAATAATGAAGTTCCCAATTCAGGACAAATTGGGAAGATTGCTGGGACCTTCCTCGTGGTGGACAGACACTACTGATGCAGGCAGCTGACAGTGGATCAGCAAAGGCTGTTGTAGTTTCCTCCACACCCGAGATGTAAGGAACAAGAGAGTTTTCCTTCCACAGGGCAGCTTCTGGCAGTCATGCCCATCATTGAGTTGAAACCTCTTCAGAGGGGCCTCAAGATGGAAGAGCCCTTACATCTCCACACCTGCAACCTAAGTATCTGCCTCTATTGGTGAGCGTGCTATCCTTTCAAGGCTGCAGGTTTCCTAATTGGGCCTGCAGGAATCCATCTATCACCCTCAATTGGATGGAAGGTACAGAGATGGCAAATTAGGAGGCCACCACCTAGACATGCCACTGGCCATGCATTGTTGAGATCTGGAAATTATCCCATTCCATGATTTTGTTTTTAAAGAAGACAAGATCCCACCCATAACCCACTATTTATATGATTAACCCAGTGAAGCTCAGTGGTCAATAGTAACCTCCAAGATGTTGATGGTGGGTCTCAGTAATGGTAATGTCATTGAACATCACGGAAATAGGTTAGAAGCAGGTTGGAGATGATCATTGTTTGGCACTTTTGTAGTGTGAATGTTATCTGCCGCTTATGAAGGGACGCTGGCACGGTGGCACAGTGGTTAGCACCGCTGCCTCACAGCGCCAGGGACCAGGGTTCAATTCCAGCCTTGGGTGACTGTTTGTGTAGAGTTTGCACGTTCTCCCCGTGTCTGTGTGGATTTCCTCTGGGTGTTCCGATTTCCTCCCACAATCCAAAGACATGCAGATTAGGTTGATTGGCCAAGCTAAATTGCCCCTTAGTATCCCAACATGTGCAGAATGGGGGGACTTTTGGGGTAAATATAAGGGGTTACACGGATAGGGCAAGGGGTGATGGTGTGGACCTGGGTAAGATGCTCTGTTTGAGAGTCGTTACAGACTTGAATGGGCCGAATGGCCTCTTCCTGCACTGTAGGAATTCTATGATTGCTATGATTTATCAACCAAACCTTGAATATTGTCTACACCTTGCTGCATGTTCTATTAAAAAGTGACCCACTGATGGGAAATAGAAAATGTGAAAGAAAATTAACTTGATAGCATTGTTTGTTACAATATTGCTGTGTGTTGATGATCATATTTCCAAAAGAAGAAATCTGCTTTCCAGTATTAACACAGTCTGAAATTGTTCCTCAATGGTATCATGTCATAAACTTCAATTTTCTAGATTTAATGCACAAAGTTAAAAATAAATATTTAAGAAAATGTTTTAAAATTCTTTACGAAAGCACCATTTGACTTTCCCATGTGCATACCTCCAGCTACTCGTAAGGAATTGTCAATGGAATTAGTTTTTCGACAGAACAACGGCCTTCTTTTATCTAACTCTCAAATAATGCATTCAGCAACCTCAAATTTCGATATTAAACTTTCATTTGAACTCTGATACAATATTTACAATTAGAAGTTTTACTTTAATGTTTTTAGGTTTGAAGATTGAATTTTCTGGTATCTTGACAGTTTAAAATGTGCTTGCCGACTTCAATCACAATTATCTTTGGATTAGAATTACTTCTGGCCAAATGAGCCTATCAATCATTGGAATATTAAATAGCGCACAACTTAAAGGGCAGTTTTTGTGCTCATTTTACTAAAATGACATGATATACTAGAGCAAAACAGGCTTAACCCTGAACAACATTGCAGTTGCAAGATGCCCTGATATCGACTCAACTCAACTTGCATTATTATATTTACATTGTCAAAGGCCTTGCTTCTTGCTCTGAAATAATGGTGGATAGTGACTGTGAGCAGCATATCCTTTGGACTATTCTGTAATTTACATGATGTATCAAAATCTTATCTGATTTAAATCTTGCAATGAAATGTGCATCTACATATAACCTGATGACAGTATTTCCTTTCATTTGGCCATTCTCTGTAGACTTTGCTTTTTGAGTAACACATGGGCAATTAAATAGTCTACAACAATGATATCGAACCTCTTGGTGCTAGGGGATCAGATACATTTGTCAAAGTCAATCAGTTGTCCACACAAATCTACAAAGAAATCCTTCGTTTTGCACACAAAAATCAGCATAAATAAACTCCAAACCTTCAAGCTTGAAACTTTGAATTTCATGAGTTTGTGCAAAATGGCTGCTCTCTGGTCAAAAGCAACCCATCAGAGATCTACATTTCCCTGTCCTCCATGCCTAGTCTTTTCAAAATTGAGGTGGAAATGACCTTTGTGCAAAAGAGTGCAAGAGTGGATGATGGAGGAACCAATAAGTGCATTCAAGCCAGATCAGAAGAATCAGAGGAATATGGAATCTATTTTATATGAAACTGGACGACTTGAATGTTGAGTGAAGTATAATGTAGTTACGGATAGATATCCTGCATGTTTCAAATTAAAGGAATAAATTCACCAGAGTTAAGCATTTGGGAAGTTTTATGCTGGTGTTCAGTACCCTCAGGAGATTAAATACATTTGATGTTATTTATACGAGCACAAATTCTACCTGTTTAGTAAAAAGAGGATGCCAAATGGATTGAATGACTCTTTGGGCCCGCTTTTACCATTGCGTCGCGCCCATTTTCGGGCGTGAAACCGTGGTAAAGTCGGGTGTGAGGCCATTAACGCGATCCGCGCCTGCGCAGATTGCCACTTTACTGAAACCCGGGAATGACGGCGATTCGATTTGCGCCCAAAACGGGCGCAACAGCGATTTAAATGCATTTGCATGCATTTAAATTGAATTAATGAACTGCCCGCTCAACTTCATCAGCCTTTCCCCCTTTATCACTGCATTTGCCAATCGGAACGGCGCCGTAATGGACCTGCTAAATAAAAGTCTGAATCGGGTGCTCCAGCTGCTGAAGAGTGCGTTCAGTGCTTCCAATGGCTCTCTGACTCAGATCAGTGGTGGGCGGGGGGGGAGGAGGGAGGCGGGTCAGATCGTTCTCTGGTTGGGGGTGGGGGGGGGCGGGTAGAGGGAGGGGAGTGAGGCCAGATCGTTGTCTGGTTGGGGGGGGTGGGGAGGAGGAAAAGGCGGGTCAGATGTATCTCTGGTGGGGGGTGGGGGGGGGGAGCTGATCGTTGTCTGGTGGGGAGAGAGGAGAAGGCGGGTCAGATGTTCCTCTGGGGGGTGGGGGGGGAGCGGGTGAGTGAGGCCAGACCATTCTCTGGGGTGGGGGGTGGGGGGGGAATGAGTGAGGCCAGATCATTGTCCGGGGGGGTGGGGGGGGGGGGGGGGGTGGGTGGGAGGGAGGCCCAATCGCTCACTGATGGCGGGGGTGGGGCAGATGGATCGCCGGTGGGGGGGGCAGGGACAGGGGGGACCGCTGCCACTCTGTGGGCAATCGGTGGGGGGGGGTAAGGGGGACAGTGATGTCTGTGGCTAGTGGGGGGGGGCCGGTGGATAAGGGGGACAGTGATGTGTGTGGGGGCCACCACTCCCGCTTGTTGCTCCCGGGCCACTTTCTCCACTTTCTGCGGCCCGGGAGCAATCTGACACGGACGCGCTTTTTCAAATTTTTTTCCAACTGCGCATGCGCAGTTCAGAGCTCCGATCGTTTCAGCCGCGCTAAGCCCCGCCCACAGCGCGAATGGGACTGGCGATTTTATTTTCAGGCTGAGTGCGTATGGGGGCGCCTGAAAGCAGATTTCCAAGTCAGATCTGCATTACGCCCAGATTCAGCACTCAGAATATAAATGGTAAAATCGGGCCCTTTGTTTAATTATTTTAATGTTCTTGTGTCCTAACATGGCATACATTACTCCAAGCTTTTTAATTCATGGATAAAGTGAAATTACTTGAAACAATGTTATAATTGATTGCATTGAAAATGTTTAAGAATTTACCTTTAAACTAAAATCAGCTTTAGCAAACATTACTAGTGCAATATCATTGAGTACTTTATCTCCAATGGTATATCATGAGCTTATGCTTTATGTGGTGAGAGGCAATGGAGTCTGAATGCAGTCAGTTAAGTGACAGTGGCACTGCTGCAATTAGACTTGTTAGCACTTTTAGAGGCTCCGAGGGAGATAGTCTGAAGCCAAATCATAGAATCCTACAGTGTAGAAGGAGGCCATTTGGCCCATTGAGTCTGCACCAATCACCATCCCACCCAGGCCTTATCCCCATAACCCCATGCATTTACTCTAGCCAGTCCCCCTCACACTAAAGGGACAATTTAGCATGGTCAATCCGCCTAACCTGCACTTCTTTAGACTGTGGAAGGAAACCGGAGCACCCGGAGAAAACCCACGCAGACACAGGGAGAATGTGCAGACTCCACACAGACAGTGACCCAAGCCAGGAATCGAACCCGGATCCCTGGCGCTGTGAGGCAGCAATGCTAACCACTGTGCCACTCTAAATAATGAAATAAGGCAGCAGGAATGCATTATTGACTGTACTCCACACTATTCATCAACATTTTGCATGGTTCCAGATAGCCTTTCCTACTTCAAAAAATGTACAGTAGTTGACTATTTAACAGTAAATCAAATTGGCATTACCCACTGCAGCATGCAGGAGCTTTTTCATATAATTGCTGACCTATAGCCATACTGCATGGTTGAAGACTAACGTTATCTGTACCAGCGATTCCCAAACTTCTTACAAACTCTGTGCTGTTTAAGTTTCTGCTTGACATGTAGTTCTACAAAGTACATAAAATAAAAATCAAGTAATGCATATTTTAAAGAGGCTGATTCCATGATGTGGAATTTGTTTTGTACCTGAGTGCAGTTCCGCAGAGCCCAGGCTATGATGACACCCTCCAGTATTATCCCAAAATATCACAATTGATAGGGCCAGTGCTTCTGCCCTACATTTTATGCTCTCCTTCCTTCTTGCTTCCTATAACAGCAGCCACTATTTTCCTTATCTCAAAACAATTACTACTTCCTACTTGCTGGGTCCTTCAAACAGTGGCTGCCCAACTTGTATTCCTCTATGGGAATATGGCAAAGACAAGCAATGGAATGTCTCATGCAACAAAACCCCATGAACCCGATGGAAGAGGCATGTGCACACATGGCTAATAATTGGCTGCGTATTGCATAAAGCTTTCCAAGAGAATAATATTTGTTCATATGGGCTGCAAAAGCCTTTCAGCAAAGTTTCGGCAACAAATGTTCCATGGTAGCAATCCAAGAATTGAAGACAATGTAAAGAAGGTCGAACAATGTCTTCCCACACGGTTGTCGTTATTGTCCTCATGGGTTTTACTTTGTTGTTGAAGATGGCCATTTCAGTTGTTGTGTTCTAACATTGCTGTAGAGCCCATATTCAGACCTGTAAGGTTTTTCAATGAGTGGGCAAAGATGAATTGTCTGATTTTGTTGAGACTGCCTTTTCTTTCTAGCTTACCTTTTGTTCTTCACTGCCTGTATCCTTTGCTGTTTGCAGAAAACAATGCCACTCCTTGAGATAACTCCCTAGATAATTCCTTCTTTTTCTCCCAGCCTCTGATGGGCATCCCATTTCCTCAGGTTCATCTTCAAGCAGTCCTTGAATCTTAATCTCTGCCTACCTTGTAAGTGGCATCCAAGTTTGAGTTGTGAACACATGGTCACCTGAGGGTTCTTATCATCAGTTATAAATAATGTGGGTGAAATCATAACAAAAGGTGGCAATGTGTTGTTTCTGGTGAAAAAACCAACATGGTACTGACATGGCGACATGGTAGCACGGTGGTTAACACTGCTGTTTCACAGCGCCAGGGACCCAGGTTCAACTCCCAGCTTGGGTCACTGTCTGTGCGGAGTTTGCACGTTCTCTCCGTGTGTTTCCTCCGGGTGCTCCGGTTCCCTCCCACATCCTGAAAGACGTGCTGGTTAGGCACATTGACTCGAACAGGTGCCAGACTGTGATGACGAGGGAATTTTCACAGTAACTTCATTGCAGTGTTAATGTAAGCCTTACTTGTGACTAATAAACTTTACATTATACTTCTTTCCAGAGAATACAGTCGGTTTTCTTTCCAGATCCTACTGCACTCTGCCAAAAAAAAAATCAAAGGGCATGATTCACGCCATCATAGAGGGGGCGGGGCTTTAACACACTGGCAAAACCCAATTGCTCAGATGCCAGGGCGCCATCTTTAATGGTTGACCCGATCAAAACTGCAGTAAACCTCTCCCACCCCACCACTGAGGCCTCAAGTGGTCCCCCTCCCCACCCTTGATTGGAGTGAACATTCACTCTGACTCCAATCCCCCCCACCATTATCAGACCCTTTTCCCCAGCCCCTACTCACAGTTGATGCCGGAGCACATAACCCTGCCCCATACGGCTGTCCCCGGTATCTTGCATCCACCCTCATCGAATCGCTCCTGGCCCACAACTGCATAATCCCCTCCCCACTTTAAGGCTCCCACTGGGGCCCAGCCCTTGGCACAACTTGGCACTGCCAGGTTGGCACTACTAGGTTGACTGCCATGATGGCGCGGTGTCAGCTTGGCAGTGCAAACCTGTGTCAAGGGCACCGCCGGGGGTATTTCCAGGGCACTGCCTAGCCATGACCCTTGTTCCCTGGGGGCCTTATTTATCTTTGTGCCCCCAAGGAGACCCCCAGAGCAGGTTTGCGTCTGTGTGAACCTGGTGTAAACTATGCCAAAGACTGTGACAATGTCACAGTTGCCATTGGTGATTAAATAGTGTTCACTGTCATTTTCCGCTCCTCAGATAATATGGTGCCATATAAATGGCATGATAATATAAAGTGGACAACATTCATTCATGTCAAATAATGAAGTTATAATAGTACAGTGGTTATGTTGCTTTTTTATAGAATGGAGCATCGCTGTCAAGGCCAACATTTGTTGCCCATCTCTAATTGCCCATAAACTGAGGCCATTGCAGAGGGCATTGAAGAGTCATTGCTGTGGGTTTGGGTTGCACGCCAGAGAGTGGCAGATTTCCTTCCATAAAATCGAATTAGTGATAGGGGTTTTTAAACAAACAATCAATGATATTTGGCATTGCCACCATAACTGAGACCATCTTGATATTCCAAATTCACTAATTGAATTTCAATTCCACTATGCACCTGTACCATTAATCTGGGCTTCTGGATTACTAATCTAGGGATATTACTATTACACCGCTGTCTCCCATTGCACTCGCAATCCAGATTCCTGCACTGATGCTCCAGAAACATGAGTTCAAATCCCATGATAGTAACTAGGGAATGCAAATTCAATTAATTTAAATTAATCTGATCATTAAAAAAGACTTAGGCATTGGTGATCATGAAACTACCAGATTGTTGTAAGAAGCCATCTGGTTCACCAGTGTAATTTAGGGAAAAAATTTGACATTCTTTACTTGGCCTGACCCATCAATGACTTGAGCAGACCCACAGCAGCATGGATAACTGAAATGGCATGGCAAACCACTAAGTCATAAGGGTCAGCAATAAATGGTGGCCTTGCCAACAACATGCAAATCCCTAAATGAATAATTTAAAACAAAATAATACTCACTCCACACAAGTGCCAGACAGCTACCATCAATGATTAGAAAGTCTCATCACCTCCCTTTGACATTTCACTGACATTACCATTGTCAAATCATTTACCATCAAATTTATGGGAGTTACAATTGATCAGAAACTTATCCGGACCAGTCAGATAAATACTGTCATTACAAGAGCAGGTCAGACACTGAGTATTCTGAAGCGAGTGATTCACTTTCTGACTCACAAAATCCTTTCCATCATCTACAACGTACAACCAGGAATGTGGTGAATTAATCTCCACTTGTCTGGATGAATACAACTCCAGAAACATTCAGTAAGCTGAACTTCATCCAGAGCAAAGCACCCACTTGATTGACATCCCATCCACTACCTCCAACATTCACTCCCTCCACCATGAATGATGGCAAGGCTTCTTTGACAGTACTGTCCAAACCTGCAATAACTGCCACCTTGGAGGGCAAAGGCACCAGGCACAAGGGAATGCCCTAATCTCCAAGTTCCCTGAGAAGTCTTTTACCATCTTGACTTGGAAACATCTCGCCATTCCTTCACAATTCCTGGGTCAAAGTCCCGGAACTCTACCTTAGAATGCAATGGGGGTACTTTCACCACAAAGACTACATCAGTTTAAGTTAGCGGCTCAGTATTACCTTCTTGAGGGGAATGAGGGATGGGCAATAAATGATGGCCTTAGTAGTGACACACAGATCCCATGAATAAACTGAAATTGAAACAAATTGCAGAATTATAAAATAATTTTAACCACTGATTACAAAATCCTTTATATAAACGGGAAACAAGATGGAGAATCTCAAAAGAATAATAAAGTATATGAAAGTCTACATTAATACAATGTAAATAGATTTTTAATGGTTTTTTATTTGCAACCATCATATGGAATCATTATAGAAAGCTGCATATAGTTTGACGGAGAATATAATCTGGAATGACATCTTCTGTCGTTAACTCTAACATTTTTAATGAAACACAATTACCTTGAATTAAAAATTTTATAGCCTATAAAAGCTTCATTGTGATGTCCAGGGAAATAGGATGATTCTGTCTGCTGATATTTGAAGTGTTTTAAATCAGACTTTTTAACACTTGAATGGAGAAGTAACAACGAGAATTAAAACCTTCTAAAGGTCTGGTGTCATGTTGATAAAAGTAACCTCATAAAACATCTGATTTTCTTACAAGTATACAAATGTGTTTGTCCAAAAAATGATTGCGCTACAAGTGTTACAAATAGATTAACTCTCATCTGGCATCATGATAAATGTCCCAATTTACGGAGGCTGACCCTCCGACTTCTCCACATTACTGGCAATGGCATTATTTATTTACTTTTAGTTCATTTTGAGCTTTAGAAACAATCATCATTCTCATTACAAAAATTTTTGCTCGAATAATGACTACAGAATTTAAATAATACAAACTGACTGCTGACATTGGTAAGCCATCTCTAATGTCACTTATCACGTCTATCAGTAAAAATGGGTTATATGTCAAAAGAGAGCATGACAAATTGAAATGAGCTGTGGAAAATTATTTGGTATTAGACATAAACTGGGAACCATGCTATATTTAACTAATAGTCAAAGGCGTTTTGATATGCTCCAGTATCTCAGTAGTGCTCACTTTTTATTGTGTTTGAAGATGGACAAGGCTTAATTAAAGACAAGGGACTCTATTTCTTTCTCAGTGGGCAACATAACAACAGTATTGCTGGTGAGAACCCAATTGTAATAATCTGAATTAGCATTGTTGTTTGACCTATTTTTTTTCCTTTGTGGGTATGACATTTCTGCTGTATAAAAATTTGACTATTAACTTTGAGAAAGAGGGTCACAGGAATATTGCCAGCATTGTAGGGTATCCCATTATTATGAAACCTGAACAAAAATTGTGTGATTCTTCACACCAATATTATGGCTGTAGTCCTGACTAATCATTGATAAAACAACAATTTTCTTAAAATGATGTCAAAGATTGTTTGGTCACCGCAAAGACTTTTAGGAATTATAGGAATGCCTTTATTAAATGGTCCAAAACTAAGAGTTGATGTAAATTCATACAAAAATGCTAACAGATAAAATACTGACAACACTGTGGGAATGACGTAATTTAATTCTTCGAATCTCCTACTGGTAGAATTCCTTTCCTGGACTCATACTGCCAGCTTTTAAATATTTTCCTTTAATTACTACCCCCAAGGACTTCTCAAATTAAGTTTTGCTTAACTGACCAAACAATAGCCCTTAACCAGTTATTTATAGCTTATTCCCACACAACGATCGTCCACTGGTGAAAACACCTTCACCCATAGCAATATCTTTTTCATCTGTTTTGTTCATTCTGAATTTGTTTCAGGTTTTGGAATGCCTCCAGCTGCTGCCAGAACTTCCTGACAAATGGAGCACACTGCCGGCTCCTACATTTCCAGGAATCGGGAGAGCTTCTGAAGTGTTGCTGAATACTTTACTTAGCGGCCAACGTTTACTGATGTAACAGCTGACATTCTCCAAAAGTAACCCATTATGTGAAGTTCTTTAACACATTCAGATGTTGATCGGCACTACCTAATTACTGTTATGATTATAGAATCTGACCATCTGGAGCCTTCCCTCAGCTTTACAAGGGTAGGTTTTCCCATGCTGGTCAGGATTAACTTTAGTCTCTGCCGATGGCAACCCATGAATTTACAGAAAGCAACAGTGCTCCATGCTCTGGAATTTGTTTCAATTTATGTAAGTCCCTTTTAAAAAGAGTAAATATCCGATATTGCATGCAGATTTGATCTCGCTACCCAAGAAATTATATTCTTTCCACAGGAGGAGTGCATTGGAGGTTCACTAGGCTGATACCACGATTGGTGGGACTGCGCTATGGGGAGAGATTGGTTTGATGGGGCCTGTATTCACTAGAGTTTAGAAGGGTGAGACGAGATCCAATTGAAAATGTGGTAACGTGGCCTCTTTAATGAGTGATCTTTCACAGGCCACGTGACTTTGCTAGAAGCAATGGAGTAAGAGTGTGAGAAACTTAGACAATAAGGAGCAAGGGCACACATCACCAGGGCTGGAAGCTGCACTTAGAGCCATGGCGTTGTTAAGATTAGACCTGTATAGTTGTGCTGTTAAACCTTTCATTGTAATTAGTTATTCTCCATCAATGAAACCTTTAGTTTGCTCCTTGCCACATTGAGTGGCCTCAAATTACTACACTGGCGATGAGGACAAACTGGATCAGTCATTGATAGCCACATTGCACAGCAGAAGGGGAGGAGAGTGATCACTCAAAGTTGAAGTTCAAAAGACAAAAGTTACAGACTCTGTGTTAAAGATGCTGCTATTCTGGAAAATAGAGCCATTCGACCCGAGATCAAAAGTTGGGAGCAGTACATAGAGAGGCTGCGGTATTTGTTCATAGCAAATGAAATAACAGCCGAGGATAAACAGAAGGTGATACCGCTCACAGTCTGCAGCCCACAGACTTACAATCTGGTGAGGTGTTTGACGTCACCTGAAGCTCCACACACAAGCCCAATCATTAGATAATTTATTAAGGATCATTATAACCCTGACCTTCTGTTATCAAACAAAGGAATAAATTTCATTCTGCAGCCAGGGAGCCAGGAGAGACAGTCTCCAGCTTCATGGCCAGATTTTGATTACTGTCTGAGCACTTTGATTTCAGGTATTCACAAACTCTTTAACCTCTCCTTACACCGATCGGAGGTCCCTATCTGCTGCAAGAAGACAACCATCATCCCAGTAACAAAGAAAGGCCAAGCAGCATGTCTTAATGACTATCGCCCGGTGGCTCTGACATCCATCCTTACGAAGTGCTTTGAAAGGTTAATCATGGCACGGATCAACTCCGGCTTCCCAAATTGCCTCGATCCACTACAGTTCGCCTGCCTATCGTTGCAACAGATCCACAGCAGATGCCATCTCCCTGGCCTGACATACAACCCTTGAACATCTGGATAACAGAGACATTTATGTCAGGCTCCTCTTCATTGGCTACAGTTCAGCCTTCAGCACCGTTATTCCCACAAAACTCATCTCCAAATTCCATGTTCTAGTGCTCAGTTCCTCATCTGTGACTGGATCCTAGACTTCCTAACCCACAGACCGCAATCAATAAGGATAGTCAACGGCACTTCCTCAATGATTATCCTCAACACCGGTGCGCCGCAATGCTGTATCCTCAGTCTTTTACTATACACCTTATATACCTATGACTGTATGGCCAACTTCCCTCCAACTCAAGTTTCAAGATTGTTGATGACACCACCATAATAGGTCAGATCTCAAACAATGGCGAGATGGAGTACAAGATACAAACAAAGAATCTGGTGGAATGGTGTGATGACAATAATCACTCCCTCAATGTTAGTAAAGTGAAGGAGAGAGTCATCGACTTCAGGAAACATAGTAGAGGTCTAATGGGGATGAAGTGGCAATGGTCAAGAGCTTCATGTTTCTAGGTATCCAGATCACCAACATCCTGGTCTTGGTCCCTCCACAGTGACGCAATAGTTAAGAAAGCCCACCAATACCTGTACTTTCTCAGGAGGCTATGCACTTTGGCATGTCCGCTACGACTCTCACCAATTTTTACAGATGCACCATAGAAATGAACCTATCCGGATATATCACAACTTAGTATAGCTCCGGCTCTGACCAAGACCGCAAGAAACAACAAAGCGTTGTGAACGTAGTTCAATCCATCACACAAACCAGTCTCCCAGCCATTGACTCCGGCTACACTTCCAGCTGGCCTCAGAAAAGCAGCCAGCATAATCAATAACCCCACGCACCCCAGACATTCTCTCTTCCACCTTCTTCCATCGGGAAAAAGATATAAAAATCTGATATCACATACTAATCGACTGAAGAACAATATCTTCCCTGCGACCATCAGCCTTTTAAATAGACCTACCTTATATTCAGCTGATCTTTCTCTGCACCGTAACTATGTCTGTAACACTACATTCTGCACTCTCTCCTTTCCTTCTCCCCTATGTATGGTATGCTTTGTCTGTATAACGCGTGAGAAACAAACTTTTCACTGTATCCCAATACATGTGACAATAATAAATCAAATCAAATTAAAAAGCCATCATTGCGAGACATGTTGAGGGATCGTTTGTGAGATCAACAACCCCAACACCCAAAATAAACTGCTTGCTGAAACCAAGAACTCACTGGAAAAATCAATAGGGATGGCCCAAGCGATTGAGTCTGATGAGTAAGGCGTGTGTGAGATACAAGGTGTACAGAACGAGGCAAACCAGTTGTGGTGGAAACAGCTGCTGTGAGAAAGAGCCCAAGTGAGGGTTCGGCAAAGCCTGAGAAGAGTCATTCAGCACCAGGGTCTAAGGCATGCTTTAGATGTGGGGAGACTACCCCAAGAGATGTGCCAATGCAAGAATTTTATTTGCTTCAGATGTAAAAAGGAGGGTCATTTGAAAACTACATGCAGAGCAAAGCAGGTTGCCCAGAGCAGTCCAGAACATAAAGGAAACAATGAATACGACCACTGTTAATAAGCTGGTGGAGGAACAAAAGGAGGGATCGGAGACTTACACACTTACATCAATGCTAACTCAGCAAGTTGCCACCTATTGAAATTGTCCTGATGGTTAACAGCCGCCCCCTAAAGATGAAGGCTGACATTGGCGTGGCAACCACTGTCATTGATAAAAAGACGTTCAAACATCTCCACAAAGCACTAAAGCCCTTAAGTCTTAACCATTCTTAGGCTACTTTGGCGACATACTGGAGAGACACTAAAGATAATGGGCACAATCTCTGTATGGATAAAGTCATAGTCATAGAAACATAGTGGTTTACAGCATGGAAACAGATCCTTCGGCCCAACTTGTCCATGCTGCCCCTTTTTTTAAACCCCTAAGCTAGTCCCAATTGCCCGCATTTGGCCCATATCCCTCTATACCCATTTTACCCATGTAACTGTCTAAATGCTTTTTAAAAGATAAAATTGCACCCACCTCTACTACTACCTCTGGCAGCTTGTTCCAGACTCTCACCACCCTCTGTGAAAAAATTGCCCCTCTGGACACTTTTGTATCTCTGCCCTCTCACCTTAAACCTATGCCCCCTAGTTTTAAACTCCCCTACCTTTGGAAAAAAATATTGATGATGTAGCTGATCTATGCCCCACATTATTTTATAGACCTCTATAAGATCACCCTTAAGACTCCTATGCTCCAGAGAAAAAAGTCCCAGTTTATCCAGCCTCTCCTTATAACTCAAACCATCAAGTCCCGGTAGCATCCTAGTAAAGCTTTCCTGCACTCCTTCTAGTTTAATAATATCCTTTCTATAATAGGGTGACCAGAACTGTACACAGTATTCCAAGTGTGCCCTTACCAATGTCTTGTACAACTTCACAAGACGTCCCAACTCCTGTATTCAATGTTCTGACCAATGAAAACAAGTGTGCCGAATGTCGTCTTCATTACTTTGTCCACCTGTGACTCCACTTCCAAAGAGCTATGAACCTGTACTCCTCTATCTCTTTGATCTATAACTTTCCCCAGCACCCTACCATTAACTGTAAGTCCTGCCCTGGTTCGATCTACCAAAATGCATCATCTCGCATTTATCTAAATTAAACTCCATCTGCCATTTGTCAGCCCACTGGCCCAATTGATCAAGATCCTGTTGCAATCCGAGATAACCTTCTTCTATTGGAGACATAGATTGTTCACTATGCCTCCAATCTTGGTATCATCTTCGAACTTACTAACTATGCCGACTAAATTCTCATCCAAATCATTCATATAAATGATAAATAACAGTGGACCCAACACTGATCCCTGAGGCACACCGCTGATCACAGGCCTCCAGTTTGAAAAACAACTCTCTACAACCCCCTCGGTCTTCTGTCATCAAGCCAATTTTGTTCCCATTTGGCTATCTCACCCTGAATCCCGTGAGATTTAACCTTATGCAACAACCTACCATGTGGTACCTTGTCAAAGGCCTTGCTAAAGTCCATGTAGACAACATCAACTGCACTGCCCTCATCTCCCTTCTTGGTTACCCCTTCAAAAAACTCAAACCAAATTTATTATAATATTATGTATTATATAGGAGCCAGTCAGCTCAGTTGCCCATCATGGTGATTGAAGGACAGAGATTGAAGGCCCAGTCTAATGGGACGGGACTGGTTGAAACAAATAAAACTGGACTGGTTGGAAATATTTAATGTTCAGGATGGAGCATTCCTGGGTATCATCAAGCCTGTGCAGTTTTCTGAATGGGCCATGCCCATCTGCCCTGTCCCGAAACCGGACCATAGCAAGGGGATCTGCAGGGACCACAAACTAATGCTAAATAGGGGAGTCCAGCTAGATCATTACCCCATTCCGAGGATAGAAGATCTCTATGTTAAGATAACCGAGCCTCAAATTTACTAAGCTAAACCTAAGTCATGCTTATCAACAACTGGATTCAGAAGACTCCAGAAAGTTAGTTACAATAAATACACACAAGGGGTTATAACAGTACACCCGATTGCCATTTGGTGACTCACCAGCTTGTGCCATTTTTCGATGCAATATGGAGAACCTGTTACAGGGAATCCCCGAAATGGTGATATTTGGTAGCGCAGTAGTTAGCACTGCTGCCTCACAGCACCAGGGACCTGGGTTCGATTCTTGCTTGGCTCACTGTCCGTGTGGAATTTACACATTCTCCCTGTGTCTGCATGGGTTTCCTCCAGGTGCTCCGGCTTCCTCCCACAGTCCAAAGATGTATACGTTAGTTGCATTGGCTTCGCTAGATTCTTCCTCAGTGTACTCGAACAGGCGCCGGAGTGTGCGATAGGGGATTTTCACAGTAACTTCACTGCACTGTGAATGTAAAACCTACTTGTGACTAATAAATGAACTTTACTTTTTACTTGGAAAATGTCCTATTTTCAAGTGTGTCTCCTAAATAACATGGAACAAACCTCAAAGCGGTCTTTAAGAGGTTTAAAGAAGCTGGATTACATTAAAATGTGAGAAATGTACTTTTCAAACTCAGGAGATAACGTACCTTGGTTTCAAAGTGGATGCATCCCCTCAAAGATAAGGTGAAAGCTATTAAAGGAGCGCCTGCATTTAGGAATAAGCCAAAACTGAAGTCTTTTCTAGGAATGGTCAATTACTACAGAAGATTACTGCCAAACTTATCAACAATTCCAGCCTCCTTACACCAGCTTTTAAAAAAGCATCAGCGATGGACATGGCAAACTTGCAGAAAGAAGCTTTTGTAGTAAATCAGGCTTTACAGTCAAGCGCAGTACTTATGCACTTTGACCCGAGCAAGCCATTAGTAATCACTTGTGACACCTTGCCATACGGGGCTGGAGCAGTTCTGTCCCACAGAAAGTCAGATGGGGTGGAGAGGCCAATTGCATTTGCTTCAAGGACTTTGTCAAATGCTGAGAAAAAGTACTCACAAATCAACAAAGAAAGCCGAGCAGTCATTTATGCTGTGAAGAAATTTCACCAATACGTCTATGGTCAGCATTTCACCATTATGACTGACCATAAACCATTGTTGAGGCTTTTCCAGGAGGATAAGCCAGTGTCACCTATCGGCTCGACAGGATGTAGAGATGGGCCTTGTTGCTGGCTGCATCCAGCTATAATTTCCAGCATAGGCCGGGAACACAGATATTAAATACGGATTCATTGAGCTGCCTCCCACTGCCACAGACCGTACTGTTTTGCAGGAGATAGTATTGGCTCTGAATTTTTGGACACCCTGCCTGTCACAGCTGCTCACATTAAGTTGTGGATAGACAAAGACCCATTATTGTCAAAGATCAAGAAATGCTACTGACAGGGTGACACCTTGACAAGGCAGAGCAAATGAATCCATATTTGCAATGCAAGGACGAGATAACCTGTGAAAATGGGGTGCTTTGTGGGGGGCCTGTGTCATCGTACCATCCCCAGGTGATGGCCACTGCATGTTGCCCACCCAGGTCAGAGCAGAATGAAAACAATAGCCAGAAGTTATGTCTGATGGCCAGAGAAATTGAACAAATTGTTGGGCATTGTGAAAGTACTCATACTCGACCAACCCATGCATCATGCAGCATGGTAGCGCAGTGCTTAGCACTGCTGCTGCACAGCGCCGGGGACCCAGGTTCAATTCCAGCCTCGGTTCACTATCTGTGTGGAATTTGCACATTCTCCCTGTGTCTGTGTGGGTTTCCTCCAGGTGCTCCAGTTTCCTCCCACAGTCCAAAGATGTGCGGGTTAGGTTGATTGGTCATGCTAAATTGACTCTAGTGTCAGGGGATTAGCAGAGTAAATATGTGGGATTAAGGGAATATGGCCTGGTTAGGATTGTGGTCGGTGCAGACCCAATGAGCTGAATGGCCACTTTCTGCACTGTAGAGATTCTATGGATAATGTCAGTAGAGCTTCTACCATCCTGTCTCGAATGCGTTGGCAGAACGAGCCAGCTCAAGGCTTCCATGAAGAAGCAGGCTCATAGGGCATTGTGATTGGCAAGTTTTTTGCTGTCCTATAACACCACACCTCACGCCACCACTGGGGTAATGCCTACAGAGCTGCTAATGGGTCGGCGCCTGCATACCTGTTTAGACTTAGTGTTGCCAAATTTGTTGGGGAGGATGGAGGCTAGGCAAGCTTCTCAGAAAGACTCTGAGAAAGGGGACATATCATTTAATATGGTCAACTTCGTGTTGGCACAAACTTTTGGTGGCAGATGTACCTGGGTTTCAGGGAGAGCTGTGGAGAAGACGGGGCCACTCTCTTATGCAATGGAGACAGGGCCATTGAGTAAAGAAGAATGTTGCCCACTTATGCAAGAGAGTAGAGCCAGCTCCAGGTGACAAGCAAGTGTGCCCTGCATCCAGTTCATATGGATGCCTGCAGTGGGGCCAAGGCAGCCTTTGACTTTGTTGGCTGAGGAAAATGTAAATGCCAGCAAGGGTCTAGCCCCAGAGGTGGTAGCATGTCTGTTCCGTCGGTGGATCCTTTGTAGTCGGCTGCTGAAGAATCCCTGACAGAGTTGCAGCGTTCCGCAATGCTCTGGAAGTCTTCGGACTGGCTGACATTGTGAACTGTTTTTCCCTGGTGTAGCTCCTGTAATGTTGTTGTTTGCTTTCCCATGTGTTAACTGTTTTCCTTCTTGTTTTACCATAGGTCATCCAAGGAGTTGGGGGGAAGAAATGTGGTTGTGTCGCCCCTTTAATGGGTGATCCTTCACAGCCATGTGACCGGGCTGAAGCCAATGAAGCATAAGTGCACGGACCTGGGCCTATCAGGAGCTCATGCGTGCATTCCTGGGGCTAGAGGCTGCAGTTGGAGTCAGAGTTAGATGCAGACCTGAACATTTGTGCTGTTAAACCCTTCATTGTATAAACAAGCAATAAATCATTTAGTTTGCTACTTGCCAAATTGAGTCGCCTTGAGTTACTGCAGAAGCATGGAAAATTCTAACAGGGCGAATGTTTTCCCTGATTGGGGAATCTAAAACCAGGAGACACAGTCTCAGGGTGCATTGTAGACCAATTAAGACTGAGATGAAGAAACATTTCTTCACTCAAAGGGTTGTAAACCTGTGGAAATCTCTACCACAGAAAGCTGTGGAGACCAAGTCATTATATGTATTCAAGAAAGATTTTTTTAAAAATGGCATCAAGGGGTATGGGGGGAAAGCAGGATATGGCATTGAGATCGAGGATCAGCCATGATCATACTGAATGACGGAGCAGGCTCAAAGGGCCGAATGGCCTACTGCTGTTCCTAGTTTCTATGGAAGCGATTCTCCCGAGTGCTGAATTGGTGAAAAAACTGGTGTAAATCGCGACTGTTTTTTCAGTGCAACTTCAGATCCTAATCTCCACACTCTGTGCACTGCAGAGGTCACAATCGTGAATATCATTAATGGGTGGGGCCCATTCATACCGGCATCTGACAGTTCCAGCCTCTGCTCATGTGGAGCGGGCCCTGAACTGTCAGACTGCAGTTTGCCGACCAGTTCGATCGCTGGCCAGCCCGGGACCCTCGCAGTGCTGCCCCTCCACCCCCCACATGGCCCGATCACAGCCCCCACAAGCAGTCCCAGTCCATACCCAACACCTCTCCCATCCCGGAGCGCCCTGATCTTCAGCCCCCATCCCAGCAGTTATGATCCCCCAAACCCAACTCCCCCACCTCGGCAGACCCCCCAACCCTCCCGCCCCTGGGAGGCAGATCAGCCCCTGGCATACCACCCCCCCCACCCAGCCCCGATTGCTGGCCTCTCCCCAGCCCCAACTGAGCTTACCTGCAGAGTGGCAGCAGGACACCCCACCCTCACCGGTTGCCCCCGTGGGCCTGCCCACCACAGGCCCCGCCCATCCAGGCCTTGCCCCTAGATCCTGCCCACTTGTCTCCAGGCCCTGCCCATTGCCCCCGAGGCCACGTCCCCTAGGTCCCTCCCCTAGGCCCCGGCCCCCTTGGCACTGCCTGATGCCCAGTGGCCAATGCAAGGTGCCCCCTGGGCATGGGAACTTTGCCCTTTGGGCAATACCAGGGGGCATAGGCTGGCACTGCCAGTATGCCCATGCCCAGGGGACACCAGCCCCCCCCCTGCTGCCCAACCCCCTGGAGACCCCGATTGACCTCCCTTCACTCCGGTGGAGTCTCCTGCCTGTTCCCCACAAATGGGGAGCTATTGTAAACCCTGCTGGAGTGAAAGACCCTGGCGGGGTGGGAGATCCTATTGGGCCCAGAGAATTCTGTGCTGGGTCCAGTAATGACATTTATTATTAGTTACATGAAAAACAGATTTAAATACTTACCTCACTTCCCACCAGCTTCCATCACGGTCTCGACTGTGCCTACTCTCCAGTTGTGGGAGACACGCATGCATCGGGAACGCATGCACGAATTCCACGAAATGGCCGACACGCGATTCTCCCATCCTGATGCACCAAAAAACATGTGTAGATTCGGGCCTTATGTTTCTAAGTTTCTGTATCACAGTGCATCACAGGCTTTTAGTTACCATAGTCATGAGGTGACACCAATCAATTAACCATATTTACATTTTTTTAAATGTCATAAAAATCAGAGAGGAATCCTCTTTTCAATGCAATGAGGTATTAAGTTGTTCAGCTACAATCAAGAATAGAAAATTACTACAATGAATGTTAAAATAGGAAATTATATTATATTTTTAACTTCTTTCACTAAATAATAACTTTGTGTTCAGTGCCTCCAGTTGTCACTTGCATCTAAGTGGATCTTGCATCCCCTATCGAGCAAAATGTCCCTTTACTTGACCAATGTTGAGGTAAAAGAAGGAAGATCCCAGAGCGAAACAGATTATTCTTGCCACTTTACTCCTGTTTAGTGGAAAATGCCACATTTTACTACTTGATATCCTTGACCTAAGATGCAAGAACATGTTCTAGATTAGATCACAGACTAACAGGTTGTACATCTATTTAATACTAAAAAGGCAAGTGAACAGTGCTGATACAAACAGTATCTTAACAGAAATTAGTCTTCATTATCCTTTTCAAGATGTTAACACAACAGAGATATTGCTTGTTCACCATCCCTCCGAACTAAATCGTTACTTAAAGCATGGTATCTCACTTCCATATGGCAATATGCAATCACAGAGCCTTTGATTAGCTTTGTACTAATTATTTTGGCATATTTAAGCTCGTTTTTTTGGATAGAAACTTTGTACAAGTGCATTTGAGTGCCTTTGCTACAGTTTCAGAAGCAGATGTCATTGGGAAAGCTGACATTTATCATTCATCCCTAGTTGTCCTGAGAAAGTGCTGATGGGTCTGTTTTTTGGACCACTATCCTCAATATGGTGAGGATATTTCAGTAATTAAGTAGGGAGTTCAACGATTTTGTCCCAGCAACATGAAGGAATATCAAACTATTGCCCAGTCAGGATGATGAACAGATTAGAGGAAAAGTTTGAGGTAATGGGTGTTCCTATGCAACAGCAACAACATTCTTCTTGGTGATTCAAGTTGAAGAGCTGAGCAGTGCCATCAAAGAAGATTTGGTGAATTCCTGCATTGCACTCTGAAAATAGTACACATAGCAGCCATGTTAAGTCAGTGGCAGAGGGGTCATTTAGGTTGATAGATGACCTGCTGATCAAGTGGATTTGTTTGGCCTGGATGGAGTTGAATTTCTTGAGTGCACTCTTCCAGGTAGGTAGGGAGTATGCTTCTCACCTGTGACTTGCTGGTGGTGAAAAGGCTTTTGGAAGTCACTCGCTATAGAATACCCAGCTATTAGTGGCCACTTAGAAAGTTTTTGTTTTGTGGCCAGAAGAAAATCAGCGAGCAATAGTCAGTTTTAAACTTGCGTGCATTGGTGACCCAGGAGAAAGGAATGAAATAGTATTGCAGACGGAATTTCAGGTGTGACCCCACCAAGCTAACAAAGAGATGACATGACTTAGCTGGCAAAGTAAATATAGTTTCTTATTCAAAACAAGTAGAGGAATGACTAAAGGAAGAACTCAAATAACGTGAGAGAAATTTTAAAAATAGATTGTGCACAAAAGACAGACTGATCAGCAAATGGTGAGCACCAAATATTGGGTGACCTGGGAAGGCCATTAATGTGTCTCATATATAAAGCGCTAACTTGTGAACTATGCCAAACTTTCTTTGCGGTCCATTGAGTATTTTACAAACTCACCAGGCATCTGAAGCGTATTTGTAGCTTCCCCAAAAGTGGAGCACATTGTTCAATGTGTCTGATGCTAACTCTGCTCTGCAGGAATGCAGCAATTTAATATGGGAATCATTAGTCATGTCTTCAGCTCTCCACATGTAGCGAGTATCCCCTGTGAACCCAAAAAGAAGGGGAGGATTTATTTTCATCCAGTGTTGTTGTCAGTTGGTAAATTATTCAAAATGGTCATTACAACATAAGAAATATCCTGTTTGGTACTTCACCAACAATTGGATTTAAAGTTTATTTATTTATTAGTCACACGTAAGGCTTACATTAACACTGCAATGAAGTTATTGTGAACTTCCCCTCGTCGCCACAGTCCAGCACCTGTTCATGTCAATGCACCTAATCAGCACACCTTTCAGAATGTGGGAAGAAATTGGAGCACTTGGAGGAAACCCATATAGACAGGGGGAGAACATGCAAACTCCACACAGACAGTGATGGATTGTCCAGATTTTTTAAGAGTCAGATATTTAAACCATCCGTACATCAGAATTGTACACCTAATGATGCTGATACTTATTTTTAAGTTACGACACCAAATGACAATTCTAATATTATGATTATCTGCACTTCAATTGAAATAAATCTTTTCAATATAGAATATAGTTCAGTAAATGTTACCAAACAGGACTACTTGCATGCGAAATGGCAAGTGATAGACAGCTAAGCGATCCCACAACCAACGGATCAGATCTAAGCTCTGCAGTGCTTCCACATCCAGTCGAGAATGGTGATGAACAATTAAACAACTCACTGGAGGAGAAGGCTCCACAAAAACCCCCATCCTCAATGATGGGGGAGCCCAGCATATCAGTGCAAAAGATAAGGCCGAAGTATTCGCAGCAATATTGTACAATGTATTGTATATTACTAAGATATGGAACAAGCAGCTCACAAAAAGGGAACATATTTTTATTCAATTTAGTTCTTTGAAACAGCCACTCAGAATTTAACTTGCCCATTACAATATAAAGTATTGATAAATACAAGTTGTAAGTAATTCCTTCATTGCTGACAATTTGGGAGACTGGTTCAAGGTTCAGTTACTTGATCTATAGGGTTTATATATTTTTTGCAGCTAGATCCTTGAAATACTGTCAGAAATAGATTTTTTTGTGCCATTTGTCCTTTTTTTAAACAGTAAGCATGCCAATGTAAATCAAGTGTAATTTTGAAGCATTATCCCCCACACAATGGCAGCTTTTTGATTTACATTCAACTACCTCAGTTTAAAGGCGCAATCATGCCTGATGAGGCCATGAGTAAATCTCCAAAGGTGAAAAACATTTTGTTACTTATAAAATATTTAAAGATTAGTGCAGATAGAAAATATTCCACCCAAAATTAGTTCAGTGGATTACATCAATGTTTGGGTGCAGGGTGTAATAACTCCTTAACATGCTGGCATAATTGGCTGATATAAATCTCATGTAAATTTAACTACTTGGTATGTATTAGGCGCATGGCTTGACACTGTTTCCCTGATTGCAAGCTCAGCCAGTCCCTTTACCGTCTATATCTTCATGCAGTATAACAGCCCAGGCGATTCTTCATTTTAACTGTGGCCCTCAAAAGATATGCAGCTCCATGTCTCCCAGTCTCCATTCATGGAAGCCACTTTTGCAAAGCAGTTGGCGCCAATGAAATTAGGTGGGGAAGGAGAGAAAAAGAATGTGATTCTAGCTGGTAAAGAGAGTGTGGAACATAAAAAGTGGTTGTAAAATAGTGCTTTGCGAACAAAATGTGAAAATCAAGAACTTGGTGCAAGTGGGCATTCGATGTAAAGAGGAAGGACATGCTGCTTTCTCTTTTTTTCTACTTCTGCTAACTGATGAATAGTTTTCTTTTGTTTCTAAGCTAGGAAACTCTAATTTTCTATCATCGTACTTTATGAAATGAGTAACTTAAACTAGATAAAACAATTAAGTCATAAAAATAAAATTGATTCAACTAAATAAAAACGAATAAAATCAATGTGTTTAGGTGGACATGGCAGGAATGGTTATGTGCTCTAACCGCAGCATGTGAGATTTGCGGAGAGCATTGCGATCCCAGAGAACTATATCTATGGTAAGTGTCTGCAGCTGAAGGAACTTTGGCTTGGAATCAATGAACTGAAGTCTGTGGGACATCAGGGAGGGGGAGATTTTGCTGCAGGAGGCATGCAGAGCCCTTCGATTAAGTAGAACATTCGAATTAATCAATGGTCCAGGGTAGGAGGCAGGTGGATATGAGCATCCAGGATAAAGTGATGGAGGGGCCTCAGCCCTTGCCAATGATTAATAGGCTGAGGTACATTCTGCCTATGTGTACTGTCAGATGGATGGGCAAACTGACCATTATGAAGTGATCATTATGAATTGATCATTATGAAGTGCTTCAAAAGGTTAGTCATGGCACAAATCAATTCCAGCCTCCCGGACTACCTGGATCCACTACAGTTGGCCTACTGCCGCAACAGGTCCACAACAGATGCCATTTCCCTGGCCCTGCACTCAACCCTGGAACACCTAGATAACAAGGACACCTACGTCAGACTCCTATTTGTTGACTACAGCTCAGCCTTCAACACTATTATTCCCACAAAACTCATCTCCAAACTCCGTGGCCTAGGTCTCGGCTCCTCCCTCTGCGACTGAATCCTGAACTTCCTAACTCACAGATCACAATCAATAAGGCTAGGCAACAATACCTCCTCCATGATCATCCTCAACACCGGTGCCCCACAAGACTGTGTTCTCAGCTCCCTACACCTTATACGCCTATGACTATGTGGCCAAATTCCCCTCCAATTCGATTTTCAGGTTTGCTGACGACACCACCATAGTGGGTCAGATTTCAAACAATGATGAGACAGACTACAGAAATGAGATAGAGAATCTGGTGAACTGGTGCGGCAACAATAATCTCTCCCTCAATGTTAACAAAACGAAGGAGATTGTCATCGACTTAAGGAAGCGTAAAGAAGAATATGCCCCTGTCTACATCAATGGAGATGAAGCAGAAAGGGTCGAGAGCTTCATGTTTTTAGGCGTCCAGATCACCAACAACCTGTCCTGGTCCCCCCATGCCAACATGATAGTTAAGAAAGCTCACCAACGCCTCTACTTTCTCAGAAGACGAAGGAAATTTGGCATGTCAGCTACGACTCTCACCAACTTTTACAGATGCACCATAGAAAGCATTCTTTCTGGTTGTATCACAGCTTGGTATGACTCCTGCTCTGCCCAAGACCGCAAGGAACTACAAAAAGTTGTGAATGTAGCCCAATTCATCACGCAAACCAGCCTCCCATCCATTGATGCTGTCTACACTTCCCGCTGCCTCGGCAAAGCAGCCAGTATAATTAAGGACCCCATGCACCCCGGACATTCTCTCTTCCACCTTCTTCCTTCGGGAAAAGGATGCAAAAGTCTGAGGTCACTTACCAACCGACTCAAGAACAGCTTCTTCCCTGCAGCTGTCAGACTTTTGAATGGACTTACTTTGCATTAAGTTGATCCTTCTCTACACCCTAGCTATGACTGTAACACTCCATTCTGCACTCTCTCGTTTCCTTCTCTACGAACGATATGTTTTGTCTGTATAGCACACAAGAAACAATACTTTTCACTGTATGATAATACACGTGACAATAATAAAATCAAATCAAACCATAGCATCATGTGCAGGAGGCCATTCAAGTAGAGGGAGTGAAAAGGAATGTGAGAATGATAGGGGTCTGTGCAGTCAGGGGGTTTCCTGCAGCATGCCTGGGAGTTCTGCAGGTTGTATTGTATGCCCAGCGCCAAAGTAAAATACATCTCCTGGGATCTTGAGAAGAATTTGATGCGAGGGGGAGAAGATCCAGTTGTCATTGTAGATGTAAGAACTAACCACATATGGAGCGCTCGGAATGATGTTCTGTCAAGAGGATTTGAAGAATTATGGGCCAATTTTCTGTTCTAAAAAACCTCAAAAGTAATTATCTCTGTATAGTGCCCTGAATTGCACACCATTTGGTTTAGGGATAAGCAGATTACGCGGTTAAATATCATAGAAATCATAGAAATCATAGAAACCCTACAATACAGAAAGAGGCCATTCGGCCCATCGCGTCTGCACCGACCACAATCCCACCCAGGCCCTAACCCATAACCCTACATATTTACCCACTAATCCCTCCAACCTACGCATCTCAGGACACTAAGGGCAATTTTTAGCATGGCCAATCAACCTAACCCGCACATCTTTGGACTGTGGGAGGAAACCGGAGCACCCGGAGGAAACCCACGCAGACACGAGGAGAATGTGCAAACTCCACACAGACAGTGACCCAAGCCGGGAATCAAACCCAGGTCCCTGGATCTGTGAAGCAGCAGTGCTAACCACTGTGCTACCGTGCCGCCCCATATATGGTTGAAAGAGTGTCCTAGTAGGTAGGAGTTTTGTTTCATGAGCCACAGGGATGAGTATTGAGTAAAGAGGTTGCTATTTCATTGGGACAGGGTCCACATCAACCAGGCTGGGTCCAGTGTCCTGATGAATCAAAAATTGAGATCAGTAGACAGAACTTTAAACTAATAAGCAGGGGTGGAAGACTTTAGAACAGGGTAAATTCAACAGTAACAATATCAATTTCAAACTCCAGAACAGAGCAGCATTACCCGAGGAGAAACTTGGGAGCTGGATATCAAAGTTAGAAGAAGTGGAAAAAAGATAACAGAAAGTTCATGATTAATTGGCTGGTAAGTATTGATTCTGTCTTTCTTTTTCTGTAAAGTTAGGGAACTAACGTAAACAGCATCAATTTTTAAAATATTTTTTAATAAGAGTTCAGTAAAACACTCAGTTTCCCTAAACAAGTATGCAAATGACTTCAACAGCAGGAAAGTGAGTACCTGGTGGAGCCTCTCTTTGTTTTAAGTAAGAATATTTATTGGTAGTTTATTAGATAATAAGGTTTATTAGCAGTATTGAAGTTCATTTGCAGAAAATTAGCAGAAAAGTTTATTATCCATTAGATAGAGGAATGGCAGAGTAGCTCCAACCTCTTGAGTACTTATTTGTGCTATGTGGAAACTCAGGATGCTCTCTGTGTCCTGGATAACCAAATGTGCAGGAAGCATTGTCAGTTTTGGTAACTCAGCTCTGGGTTTCAGAGCTTGAGCATTGGCTAGTGTCATTGTTGTTCATTTGTGAGATTAGGAGCTTTGTGGATGACACTTTGTCAACCCACGTCCTAAAAATACGGGAGCATCAGGCAGTCAAGAAGAAACAGAAAGGTAGCACAGTGGTCCCCTGAATGCATCTCGTTCTCCAACTAGAATTCAATTCTGAATGCTGATGAAAGTGATGGTTTATCTGGAGTGTGTAGCCAGAGCCAAGCACCAATGGGTGGTTCAAATGCACAGGGGTACAGAAAGAAGGCTGGAAGACCGATAGTGATAGGAGATTCAGTATTGAGGGGAGCAGTCTTATGGGCACAGAAGTGAACCCAAGGTGGCAGGTTGTATCCATGATGCCAGGGTCAAATATGTCAATGAACAGCTACAAAGCACCCTGACAGAGGAAGATGAACAGCCAGAAATCATGGTTTACATCAGTAGCAATGACATAGGTAGAAAGATGGAGGTTGTACCACAGTCAGAATTTAGGGAGCTATGTAAGGAATTAGGAAGCAGGACATTGTAAACAGTAATCTCCAGATTACTAAGAGTACCACTTACAAGTTGATGTAGAAATAAAAGGATAAGCAGATGACTCCATGGCTATAAAGATGGTGCAGGAGGGAGGGCTTTAGATTCCTGGGACATTGGGATTAGCTCTGCAGGAGTTTGAGCCCATATGGGCCAGAGGTGTTGCACCTAAACAGAACTTCCTTGCAGGTTGATTTGTTAGTATTATTGGGTGAAAGGGAGGGGATTGAGGGGGGTGGGGGGTTAATCTACCTTGACACTGATGTGGGAACCAGGCCTTAATGTTACAGAGGTGCAGTAAATACTGGGAGAGACAAATAGCAAAGGAGTAGGAAACAGTGAATCATTAGACAGGTTCAGATTAAGAGGGAAAGTAATAACAAATCATAATCTGATTAAGCTGAATCAACATGGAAGGGAATTCATGTTTGATGTATCAGTTAAAGATGTTTAATGATGTAACAATTAAGATGGATGAGGGGAAACTAGCGTACCCAGTGTATTTAGATTTTTAAAAAGCACTTTAAAATGCCACACAACACAATATTACACAAAATTAAGACTTACAGAATTGGGATAATATATTAGCTTGGTTTGAGGATTGCTTTTTTTATTCATTCGTGGGACCTGGGCGTCACTGGCTGGCCAGTATTTATTGCCCATCCCTTGTCACCCTTGGAGGGCAGTTAAAAGTGAACGACAATCTGGAGTCACATGGAGGCCAGACCAGATAAGAAAGGCAGATTTCCTTCCCTAAAGGACATCAGTGAGCCATCTGGGTTTTTCCAACAATGGTTTCATAGTCATCAATAGACTCTTAATTCCAGATTTTTTTTTAATGAATTCAAATTTCACCATCAGTCCCATGGCGGGATTTGAACCCGGGTCCCCCAGGACATTAGCTAAGTTTCTGGATTAATAATCTAGCAATAATACCACTAGGCCATCACCTTTTTATGGATAGAAATGGATGGATTAATGGATAGACTACAGAAAGTCGGAGTAAATGGATCCTTTTCACTTTGACAAGTTGTAACTACTGATGTACCATTACAATAAGTACTTGGCCTACAGCTATTTACAATCTATATTAGGGACTGAGATGAGAGGACCAATGTATTCAAGTTTGCTGACATCGCAATGCTAGTTGGGACAGTGGGTGGTGCGGAGGACAGAAGGAGGCTGCAATTTCATACAGACAGTTTGAGTTGGAAGGAACATAGCTGAAGGAATACAATCATAGAATCCCTACATTGAAGAAATAGGCCATTCAGCACATCAAGCCTGCACTGAAAACAATCCCACCCAGGCCCTAGCCCTGTAACTCCATGCATTTACCCTGCTAATCCCCATGATACTAATGGGAAATTTTGCATGGCTAATCAACCTAACCTGCACATCTTTGGGGTGTGGGAGGAAACCGGAGCACCCAGAGGAAACCTGCACAGACACGGGGAGAACGTGCAAACTCCACACAGACAATGCAATGTCATGAAGTGTGAAGTTATCCATTTTGATTGGAAGAACAGCACAACTTTGGGCTGGGTTCTCTGGTCGTGTGTATGGAACGACCCATTGAGAGTGAGAATGGAACATTTAGCCGAAACTGCATTCACTTTCAGCAGCATGGGAAAATCCCAGCCACAAATGAGGATGGAAGATATTGGCCATAATATTTGTTCAACGGTGAGAGACTGAGAAATATTATGTTTGGAGGACCTGGGTGTCCCACATGAATAACAAAACATTGACATGCAGGTACAGCAAGCAATTAGTATGGCAAATTTTATGTTAGCTTTTGTTAGAAAGAGATTAGAAAATGTAAATAAAAATGCTTTATTACAATTATAAAGGGCACTGGTGAGGCCACATTTGGAGTATTGTGTGTTGTTTTGGTCTCCTTCCCTAAGGAAGGACACTAATTCCCTCAAGAGAGTACAACAAAGGTCGTCAGCCTGATTCCCAGGAGGAAAATATTGCCCTATGAGAGATTGAGTAGAATAGACCTATATTCCCTGAAACCTAGAAAAATGGGAGGTTATCTAATTGAAATTTACAAAATTCTTAAGGGACTTGAGAGGAGATGAGAAAATGTTTCACCTGGCTGGGGTATCAAGTACACAGGGTCAGTCTCAGAATAAGGTTGGCCATTTAGGATGAGATGAGCAGAATATTTTTCACTCATATCTTTGGAATTCCCTACCTTTCTCAAGACAGCGATCAATAGATTCTTGGATACTATAGGGATGAATAGGTATGCAGCCAATGCAGGAAGGTGGGGTTGAGGTAAAAAACTGACTATGATCTTGTTGAATAGTGGAGCTGCCTCAAAGAACCAAATTTTCCACTCCAGCTCTTATTTCCTGTGCTTACAACCAGAATTCTCCAATCATTCATGCCCTGCGAATGCTGTTAGCAAGAACAGAGAATTTGGCACTCAGCCACATCTCTATTCACTGCAGCGGGACAGGAGAATCCTGGCTGCAGGCAAGGTCGGAGAATCCGGACCCTTATGTTTGACTGATAATGCCAAAGCAAAATCACTACACAAAACAATTTGCTAATTATTTAGTTGTCATACTCTTCCTAGGCATTTTCTACCTTGAAACATAAGCATCAGAAATTAATAAGAACATTGCTAGCAGGACTTAGTTTCCTCTGTTGCATTTTTAAATATTTATTTACGGGGTGTGGGGGATGCCATTTGCTCTGAGAAAGTTTGCTGGATCATCTCCTTGAACTTCTGCAGTCCTTACGGAGATGTTGATCTCACCGAACTCAAGGATATTCCCCAGTGCCGAAGAACTGGTGATATATTTTTTAAGTCAGGATGTCATATGACTTGGAGGTAATGGTTTTGCACAAAATGTTAATCTCCTAGTCTTGTGGTAAAGTTCACAAGAATAGAGTGCTGCCAAATTAAAATTAGCGACCTGTCAGTAATATTCACTGCAGCCACAGTGATGGAATGGATAGATATTGGCTGGAATTTGCTGGCCATTCACACCATCCGGATTTTTGGTCCCGCTGCAGTGAATGGAGATTTGGCTGAGCGCCAAATTCTCCGCCCTCGCTTGCAGCAGTGGCGGGGCGTGAATGGCTGGAAATTTCCAGCTATTCAATTCAATGGTACAAATGCTAATCAAGTGGTGTTGAAATTCTTCAGTGTTTTTCAGTGATGGGTATTTCATTTAATTCCTTACTTGAGACTTATAAATGAGAGGAATCTGAGATGTCAGGAGATGAGCCCATCTTGAAATGCTGAACCTCTGCCCTGAGCTACTAGTAATAGTACTAATATATCTGGTTCAGTTAAGTTCTGGGCAATGTCAACATACTGATGATGAGAATTTAGCGACTGTATTACCATTGAAAGTTAAGAGGAGATGGTCATTACCTGCATTTATGTCGTGCGAATGTTATCTGTCGTTTGTCAGCCAAGGTGACATCCAGCACCTCCTTTATGTTGGAGCATAGAATCAAAAGTAGGTTATTCAGTTGCTGCAGCCTGTTGCACAATCCAATGAGATAATGGCCAGAATGTTACACTCTCCCCTTGGTGGGGTCTGAGATGGGGTGGGAGAACATTAAATCACATGGAAGGGATTCTAACTGGGCCTGCCTGCCCTGACCCAGATGTAATTTTGTGATGGGGTGGGCAGGATCTCAGGCAGGTAGCCCAACCAGGCCGTGATTAAATCCCTTAAGCGGTTTTCCTGTCCAGCCTAAATTGAGCCATGCTAAAAATTCATGCCTATGGCTAATTTGAAACCCAGCTGCATTAACTTGCCTTGCCTCCATGTCCTTTACTATACTTGACAAGCAAAATACAATCGATCTCAGATTAAAGTTATTAATTCAGCTAAAATCTGCTACTTCTTATGGAGGAGAGTTCCACAACCCTACTGCACTATGTGTGAAGAAGAGTTTCTTAACTTGCTTCCTTAATGGACTGCCTATGATTTTGAGATTATATTCCTTGTCCTAGATGCTCCCACTCAGCAAGATGTTTCTCCACACCTACCTTATAAATTCCTCTAAAACCCCTAAAAATTTCAATTGAATCGTCCATTACTTAATCTTCTATACTTCAGTGAATACTATTTAGTTTGCAATGTCAGGGCCTGCTTCATTATTAGTGGAGTTGTGAATAGCGCTGCACATTGTCCTGCCACTCTGACTTTATGAGAAAGGAAATGTATTGATGAAGCAGTTAAGCATGGTGCCATCAAAGATGATTCAGTCAAGGACTTTTGTCCGAAAAACACCTGCAGCAACATCCAAGGGCTGTGATAAGTGGCTTCTGGCAGCCACATCCATGTTTCATTGTGTGAGCTAGGACTGCAGTCACTTGAGGGCTTCCAATCTAATCTCATTGATCGCAGCTTTGTTAGGATTTTTAGTTCCCTGCCAATTGATGCATTCATTTAGGTGGGGGAAAGAAAAATTAAAAAGGTATGCATTTAGATATTGGGCAGGATTCCCCAGCTGTTTGCTGGTGGTGGGATCCTCTGGTCCCACTGGCAGCACACACCCGCCCGTGGATTTCCCAGCGGGCATGGGGGGGCTTCAATGGGAAATCCCATTGACAGCGCTGGGACCAGTGAATCCCGCTGTCAGCAAACGGCACGCCGCGTCCTACAACTGGGAGGCCGGAGAACCCTGCCCATCATTTTCCACAGCCACAGGGTGTCCCAAAAGTCTTTTCAGCCAATTAAGTACTTTCAAATCTAATCTTTGTGATAATCATAGAAAAAGACATAGAATCGCTACAATGCAGCAGGAGGCGATTCGGCCCATTGAGTCTGCACCAACTCTCCAACAGAGCATCTTATCCACGCCCTATCCTCATAACCCCACATCCTTATCCCCCTGACCTTCACACCTTGGGACACTAAGGGGTATTTTAGCATGGCCAATCCACCTAACCGGCACATCTTTGGCCTGACTGGAGGAAACATGGCAGTCAATTTGCACAAACCGAGCTCCCACAAACAATGTGGTAATGACCAGATTATCTGTTTGTTGTGGTGTTGATTGAGTGATAAATATTAGTCAAGATGCCAATGATAACTCCCTTACTTATAATGTCATCGGATCTTTTACAGCCACCTAACAAATAATCTGTTTAAGATCCCATCTGAAAGACATCAGCAACTCTTACTGCTCCTCTGGAATTCAGCTCATTCACATGTTTAGATTAAGGCTGCAATGAGCCTAAAACTGAATATTTCTGGTAGAACCTAAACTGAGAATCTGTCAACAGGTTATTGATGACCAGATGTCACTTGATGGCACTGTGGCTAGCTTCTTTCTTCATTTTATTGACTATTGGAAAAAGTCTGGTCATTGGCAAAATCTGATTTATCCTATTATTTGTGAATAGGGCATAGCTGGATAAACTGGATATCCCAGTTGGTGGATAAGTTTATTAATTAGTGTTACCAGTAGACTTACATAAACAGTGCAATTAAGTAACTTAAATTAAGTTACTACGAAAATTCCTGAGTCGCCACACTCGGGCGCCCGTTTGGGTACACTGAGGGAGAATTTAGCATAGCCAATGCACTTAACCAGCATGTCTTTCAGACTGTGAAACAGAAATGGGGAGAATATGCAGACTCCACACAGGCAGTGACCCAAGCAGGAATTGAACCTGGGTCCCTGGCACTGTGAGGCAGCAGTGTTAACCATTGTGCCACCATGTCACCCCCATAGATGCCCATGTCAAAACTGTCCTAGGATGGATGTTTAGGGAAATATCTCGCTCTGTAGAAAAGTTTTGAACACCACAGTCTTGCTGGTGATTGAGATGCAGGCAAGATATTGGTGTCAAAGTGTGTTTTTTTAAAGGAAAAACAAAGGCTCTGTGGACAAATATATTTGTTTAAAAAATAAACACAGGTAACATTTTATAAAGCCTTAATCAAAGAAGTAGGAACAAAGTATAGCAGGGGTACAAAAGGGAGCATTTGGATAAATAAAAGGATTTGTCAAATTTTACATAGTTTCGGCAATTATATCCAATTGTGAACTACAAACAGGGCGGCATGGTGGCACAGTGGTCAGCACTGCTGCCTCACAGTGCCAGGGACCTGGGTTCGATTCCTGGCTTAGGTCACTGTCTGTGTGGAGTTTGTACATTCTCCTCGTCTCTGCGTGGGTTTGCTCTGGTTTCCTCCCACAGTCTGAAAGATTGCTGGTTAGGTGCATTGACCCAAACAAGCGCCGGAGTGTGGCGATGAGGGGAACTTCATTGCTATGTTATTATAAGCCTTATTTGTGACTAATAAATAAAATGTAACTTTGTGTTGTTAGGTTATGTGGTTCATGAAACTGTTAAGAAACATTTCTACAGGACAAAAGTTGGGCCAAATTTAGTACAGGTCTTAAAACTGTTAAAAGATATATTTTCATAAGGTATCAGTACGAGGGCACAATCTTACCATCCCCCTAACTGGTCAGTATTTAAAAAATAATTCTGCTAATGGTTGTGATTTTCATGTTTTAGTAGACATTTGTGAATATTTTTTATGGATCTCAAGGTTTTGTTGCTAGATATGGAATCAATTAATTAATGTATGAAAATGAATGGATTTTATGGATTAAAAGAGCAAGCACAAAGACTCTCCAGTTCACCGGAGGGAAATATCCTCTGTGCATTATATTCTTTATAAATAGGTTTGTGGTTTTGTTGCAGGGCATTTTCCCCATGAATGCTTATGGTATCTTTTTTAAAGAGAGATACAACAATTGATGAATTAATTTATAATTATTGAATAGAAAATTATGAATTCATAATGTGTGCCAATAATTCTGTACATCAACAAAGGAATTGCCAAGTAATCATTGAAATAACCATTCATATGATTTCATTGATCGTTGTGAACAGTGTAAGTGGGGTGATGGGGGGGGGGGGAGTTTTACTCTTCATTGGTTTCACTCTTTGAGGATGAAACCTGAATGGCTGTAATTCTCTGACAGTACCCATGGGATTATCCGGTCTCGCTGAGATTTGGCGGAGCGCCAAATTTTCCATCATTGCTGGCAGCAGGAGTGGGGAGTGAGTGTGCGGAGAATTCTGGCCAATGTGATGCTGATGTTTTCCCAACTTGATTATAAGTACATTAAGACTGAATCATTGAATTCTACCGTGCAGTAGGAGGCCATTTGGCCCATCTAGTCTGCACCGACCACAATCCCATCCAAGCCCCATCCCCACAAGCCTATGCATTTACCCTTGCTAGTCCCCCTGACACTAAGGGGCAATTTAACATGACCAATCCACCTAACCTGCACATCTTTGGACTGTGGGAGGAAACCAGAGCACCCGGAGGAAACCCACGCAGTCACGGGAACAACATGCAAACTCCACACAGATAGTGACCCAACCCGGGAATTGAACCCGGGTCCCTGGCGCTGTGAGGCAGCAGTGCTGCCCGGGTTGTTATGATTACCATAAGGTAAATATTACTCTGGGGTTTACTGTTGAACCTATCTTTATGATTTCAGCAATATAACGAAACTGCACATTTTATTAATCAACAATAAATCTGTCAGGTCGTGTAATCCATTTCATTATAATGATTACGTCTTGATTTCAAAGAGAAATTAAAAGAAGAGGGACTTTGTAAGTCCAGATGAGATATAAAACACATGGTCTTCTTCAAGCTGCCTAACTGTTGTATTAAATCAAAGACAACAGAATTAAGTGAAAATCCCAGTTAACCATAAATCGAATTCTCTCGTTACATGGTGACCAACCAACTGAGAAAACAGAGTCTCATTTATTTTAGTAAAATCAATGATTTGAACTGAAATTAGGATGCCTGCCTCTGAATGTTTTCTACCTCAGCATTGCTGCAGAGCACACTCAGCAGTGAAGTATAACTAGGATATGAAAAGATTCATTTATATGAGAAATTGTCATTGCCATAATAAACAAATGCAGCTTCAGTGTGAAATGAAAAATGCTGCGTAATCAGACCTTAACTCTAAAACAGACCATTAATGAAGAAATCTCAATAAATAATTGGTAATCATAGTGTAGTGTAACTGAGGGCAGGATGGGAGTTTAAAACTGATCCCAGGGAAGTTAAGTGCTGTCTTTCAGAGTATTAGGCCCAGATTTTCTACCTCAGGTAGGTGTGAAGATCCAACAAATCTCAGCCTTGGGAAAATGTGCCCCCGATGACGGAACCTTTAGTCTGAGGACAGGATGGAGTCAGACCTACCAGTCCTGAACACAGTCCACTAGACCCTCTCTGATTTGCAATCCCACCCTGCCTGCTGTTTCTCTGAAGTCTTACTGGCCCTACTCTCTCGTTCCCCTTCAGCTAATTCACCTTTGCTTTGGGTCCCACCCCCCTGCCAAACTAGTTTAAATCCTCCCGTGTGACACTTGCAAACCTCCCGGCCAGAATATTTATTCCCCTCCAGTTTAGATGCAACATGTCCTTCTTGTACAGGACCCATCTGCCCCGGAAGAGACTCCAATGGTCCAGATATCTGAAATCCTCCCTCCTACACCAGCTGTTTAGCCACGTGTTGAGCTGCACTATCTGCCTATTCCTAGCCTCACTGGAACGTGGCACAGGGAGTAATCCTGAGATTACAACCCTAGAAGTCCTGCTTTTTAACTTTCTACCTAACTCCCTAAACTGCTGCTGCAGGACCTCATCGCTCTTCCTGCCTATGTCGTTAGTTACAATGTGTACCACGACCTCTGACTGTTCACCCTCTCCCTTCAGAATGCTTTCTGTCCGTTCAGAGGTATCCTGGACCCTGGCACTAGGGAGGCAACATACCGTCCTGGAGTCTCTTTCATGTCCACAGAAACACCTGTCTGTACCCCTAACTGTAGAGTCCCCTATAACTATTGCTCTAGTCCTCTTTGTCCCTCCCTGCTTGACAACAGAACCAGCCATGGTATCACTGTTTTGGATGCTGCTGCTAGTATCCCCTGATAGCCCATCTCCCCCAACAGTATCCAAAATGTTAGAGAGAGGGATGACCACAGGGGATTCCTGCACTGACTGCCTGCCCCTTCTGGCGGTCACCCATCTATCTGCCGGCACCTTCAGTGCGACCACGTCTCTAAAGCTCTTATCTATGACACTTTCTGCCTCCTTCATGCTCCTGAGTGCATCCAACTGCTGCTCCAACCTATCCATGCATTCTGTAAGGAGCTGCAATTGGGTGCACTTCCTGCAGACATAGTCGTCCGAGATGTTGGAAGCGTCACAGATCTCCCACATCTCACAAGTGCAACACTTAACCCCACTGACCAACATTTCGAGCACCAATGAAATTATTTGAAAAAAATTATAAACCTTCACATTTACCTTCTCACAGTGGCCTTTTTTTGGTTAGAGGAGGAGGGAGAGAGGGAAACACTAATGTAGTGTTTCGGGTTTACCACTCCTTGACACCCAGATCTTCTGCTTCCCACTTCTTGGTAAATGTTGCTGGTCTGACTTCTCCCAGAATGCACCGGGGCAAAAGGTTTTTTGTTAAGGTTAGTTAGGAGGGCCAAAGCGCCTTTCCTGTGCTGTACTTTTCTTTGTTCTGTTATGACAGTGACTACAGTTCAAACTGCATTTCATTGGCTGCAAGTCTTTTTTTTCCCCAGCATGGCTCAGGGACCAAGGGAGAGGATGTGGTTACATGGATACAGTGCTGGAGGTCCTGGTGGAGGAGGTCTCATCTTCCTGTCCTTCTCTCCTGTAGCAGCTGGTGCTCCTCTAACTGGCCCCATATCCTCATTCCATCTTTAGAGCAAGGGGTGGGGTGGAGGGGGTGGGGGTCAAGCAAAATGCCCATGACCAAGCACACCCTCTCTGCCGGTGGCCGCTATAAAGTCCTGTAAAGTAGCATAAATGAAGTTCTCAGTGTCCCAAAAAATCTCCCAACACGCTTCAAAGTTCCTCTTCATAGGTCCACCAGCAAGTAACTGTAAGACTGAGCACGGTCTAAAGGAGTGCCCAAAATCCTCATACTTACACCTCTTCAACTGCTTGCTTTTGAGAAAAGTTGGTAATTTAAGTATTAGCCATCAAAATCCCATACACCCTCCTTAAAGAGTGCTAACATGCAATTTACTTGTCAATCAGATCCAATGATCATCTATTAAACTTTTCCTACCTCCCGCTTCAACTAATATTGAGTCTTGCGGTAAATACAGGCTAAACCAGCTCAATACTCCATTTTGACTGCCTCAGGAGATCTTTAACTCCTGAAATATTTGGAGAAGATTGCCTCTCGCGACCATAATATGGCTTGGATTTTAAACCCCCATCACCCGCTAAGAATGTGCACGGGAGAGGTTAAAATTTAAAATTCTAGCCTTCGATTACAGCCAGCCGAGCTCTCAGCTGCCATAATTCTTATGACGATGAATCAGGCCCTAGGTGAGGCACGGCTAAAGGCAGGCTGGGGCCTGCCTGGCTAAATAGTTACCTCACATAAGGGGAAGGAGGCTTTATGGCGCAGAGGTTGCATCCCTACCACTGGACCAGAAGTTTTGGGTTCAAGTCCAATGCCAGGGCTTGTTGGCCATGGAAGGTGCAGTTATAATCAGCTCAGGAATCCTTCCACCAATCCCCACCCCCCACCCCCCCACCCCCCCTCTTGCCTATTGCCCAAAGTGTGTAAAACACAAGCATGGGTTAAATATAAGATGAGGGGAAGTTCCACAGTACCTGCAGAAGAGTCACGGCAAGAGAGAGAAAGAAATGCTGCTGCTAGAACTCCTTGTATTGCCTCTCCAATACTTGCAAGGAGTCCTTGAACCTCTCTTGGCCCCAGCCATTCTTTTTGCACAGGAAGCCTGCTTCCCAACCCAATTGTTTTCAAATCCCATCCTCACACGGACTGCCCCAATAGGGGCTCTTGTGCATTCGGCAGAGAAATGAGTAGAAATGAAGGGCAAGTTTTATTGAGATTCAGTCCAAGCTTTGACACGTTCTGAGGTTTGGTGGTATCTTAACCAACTGTCAGATGAAAAACAGAATTAAAATTGAGGAATGGAATCTGCGGGGAGGCAGCAGGTTCTTGCATATTATATGCCCTGTGGTCATTTTAAGGCCCAGATATCTGTCAGAGATTGGAATGAAGTTTTTGAAGTATGGCTCTGCTGTTTTCAGCTCAGAAGCATTGTCATGTTTAGTTTGCTTTAATTGAGGCATCTGGCAGCTGTACTGTTGTAATGGGCCTTATGAACACTACATGAAGAATATTTGAGCTGGGACCTGGAAAGGAAAACACTGCTGAGGCCAGGTGTGAAGACAGAACTGAGAGTTGGAGTAGACAGCAAAATAAAGAGCAGGCACGGATTGGAAAAAGCAGAAATTTGATATAGTTAGACAGGTGAGAAAGCAGGTGGAGGAGTATTACTTGGCATGGGGTAAACTAACCCAGTCCAAACAGAGTCTGGAGCTGATCCCTTATACAGTCAGCCTTTTGTTGTTTGAACTTACGGTGCAGCTGAATTCATGAGCTCAATGTGTCACTCATTCTAAATCTCTTGGTCTCACAGCTGATCAGCAAGCGAGTGAACATTTTCTGTGAGCTCATCTTATGAATCTTAAAGCCTCTTCAAGATGGTTGCATTCATTTTCTATTTCAAATTTATGAAGTAACATTTGCATATCAGTCAATAGGCTCGGAAGAAATGGTCTCTGAGCAAATCAGTTGCATGACTTGCAACCTTGTCGAGGATAATATTATACAAGGGACCTGATAGCAGAAACATAGGTGTGTATATTGTAATATGTTATGGATGACTTACATTTATTATTTTTTTTTAAAGTAATAAAACATGGAGAATTTGCACAAGGTTGGAAATATCTTTGTTCATAAATCGTCATAATGTGAACACTTCTGTGTACACATACTCTAAATTCTTTGTTCATCTTTTCATTAAGAATAGTGTGCCCCCACCCCCCGCAAAGTGTAACAATAGGATTTTAACATTAGAAATAATAAAGGAGTCCTATTTAAATAGGGATGCACAATTTTGGGAGAGAAGTAATGAAGAGTTTTGTTAAGAGCAATAATTCATGATGGATTTAAATACAATTGTCATGTTGTTGGTCTTCTTTAAATAGCCAACAGGAATGTACAATCATATATCTCAGCAAGTGAAGCCAGCCTCTGGTCCGTTGTATGATGTAAATATTAAGAACATGCTCGTCTTGAAGAAATATCTGGTGATCGATACCTTCGCCTGTTCTACCACTGTCTTAATTCTGCCATGAATGTGACACATAATTAATCTGTCTAGTTACCCCCCACCCCCAGCATTGAAAGTGCCATATCTTTAATTGTCCACATAGTGGTACCCATTGACCATACAATAACATTTCTATTATCTGACATTGGATCAACTGGAATTCTCTACTAAGTGGAATTTGCACCATCAGTCTGCCTCGAATCCTTCTGTAGTTAGAAGCTTCTGCTGGAGCCTCAGTAGGACACATCAGAAAGAAATAAACACACATCAGTCTAAAACCAGATCAAGATCCCTGTAAATCTCATTTTTCCAGAGTTTGCCCCAGTAGTGTGAAGCCAGAAGTGGATTTTGAGAGATTGGTGGAACCCGGAAGCAGTATTGGCCATAGCAGTTTGTGTCTTACACAAGAACTGCCTCATCTCTCACACACAGACAGGATAGGGGAGAGAAGGCTGCAGATAGGAACAAAGATAGATATTGATAACTTTCTAAACAAAAATCATAGCATGCCGTGGTAACTCCCCATTAACTAGTACTTTTGAGTAACTGACACCACCCATTCCCAGAGCATGCCAGAAAACAGAAATCTTACAGTCCATATATGTAGATAGTCTTTTGGTATTTTCCAAATTAAAGATTTTACTTTCATTGTCCGTATTTAATATTATATATCATTGGTTTCTGAATGATAAAGGATAGAAAGAAAATATAAACTTCTGTGAAGTAACACCAGCTTACTTAGGAACTCAAGAGCAGGAGCAGGCCAATCAACCCCACAAACCTACTCCATCATTCATCTTGATCATGGCTGATCTTCCACCCTAATGCCATTTTCCTAGCACTTTACCCCTTGATCCCTTTAATATCGAGAGATAGGTGTTCCCTGGTTGTAGACACCCTTCGCCCCGACCCTCAGCCAGAGAAAATAGCCTTCCACCCCGTCGAGACCAGTCAGAATTTTGTATGCTCCAATGATAAGAAGGCATTCCTCATGATTGATTTTATGACACTTAATTTTGTTTAGGGGAATGGTAGACATTGGTACAAATAGATTCATCAGCACAATGTTTACCAGGAATGTTGTAGCAATGCAATAGTTATCACATCTTAATAAGGCATTATTGGTAATATTGTAGTTCTATTACTTTCAACCCAGCAATGTTAATTTTGCGAGCTTACCATTCAACATATTTCAATTAAATTTAGACAGATCTCTCAGTGGAACTAGTTGAATATAGGTACACTAAACAAACAGTACTGCTACAATAAGTTAATCCTGGGTATCTAATGATACATTGTCCTTGAGGATTGGACGGAGTTTGTCTTTATTGATTGATCATTACTGACCGAGACTCACATGTGAATAATGATGATCTAAAGTATCTGGTGAAATTGGTTGTTCAGGTATCAATGCACGAGCACAGAGGCAAGATCTTCACATGAGGAGGAGAGGAAAAGGTCTGTGAGAAAGAATTATATCCAGCTTCTTTAAATATAGAAATCAGTTCAGTTAAATCACGCAAATAGCAGCTGACAAAAAGTGGTGTTTTTTTTTAACCTTTCCTGACTGAAACAATTTGTGAAGTGCAGTATTTTCTATCTCAACCAAGAAATAGGAATATTGTGAAATCAATCATCAATTTTATGTTTTCACATTTACTACACCCAAAGCCATTTGAAACCCTATATGTGTTCTAAAATCGGTATACAGATCGCAAAAATTCTTTGACCCACAGGAAGATCTTTATCAATACTATATAATACATGTATATAATACATTAGTATGAGAAGATAGTTTCTAGTGGCAAGTCGCAAAACATTTTTGTGATTCCGCATCTTTTTTTATAATTGACATTCAAATTTCTTACAATTATTTTATAGATGCAAATTATATATCTGCCTTTGAAAATAAATTTCCATAGACTAATGGGGGGAAAAGAAAGAATTCTGTCACTCTTGAAGGTAATTACAATATAGAATTTAAATAAGTGACCGCAGCTGTTATCAATGGACATTGCAATTAATTGAAAAATCTGCAGAAGCTTTTTATTAAAATCAGTGGAAGTCTCATTGAATAAAGATGTGTCATGGGCAGAATGATTTCTATTACATTAGTCTTGAATATTTAAAAATGTGTCCCTGTTGTATTGTATGCCATTTCCCCCACATTTGCAACAATATATTATTAATCATTGACTTTGTGAGTCAATTAGCTTGACACAAGAACACATCTCTAAACATTATCTGAGACTCAGCATATTGGCAACGCAACTCATTTTACTAAGTATAATACTGGGAGTATTATTAAAAGGGTATTGACCTATATTGGCAATTCACCTACACCAGGGCATTCTGGTACACTACAAATCCAATAATCTTTTAATACAGTGTTTGCTTAGTTCAGCAAATGAAAATCCCATCTGCTTTCAAAAAAAAAATTCTTCTGCGCATGAAATGTGTATTTTAGCAAAGTGGGAAATGAAATTTTGGACTCTTTATACTCCTAAGTGCTATAATGTTTCAATTAAGGAATAATCAGAAAGGTTGTATAACATTAAAGTTTAATTTTCTCAGAGCAATTAAGAAATAAAAGGTAAAAATTAATTTTAAATGAAGTGATGAGAAACGGCTACATATGGAAACTAGAAACATCGGACAGAAATTTACGGGCCCTGGGAAATAGGTTGAGCCAGAAAAGTAATCTCAAATCATGTCAGGATTACCCCCCGACCTAGTCCCGCCACCTAATTAAGGGCGATTTTCCCAAGCCACCAGCATTTTTCCAGTGATAGAGTGCCTCCCCCACCAATAGCTCACCGTATGGGGAACCCATCGCCACATGAAAGCGGCCTCTCTGTAGCTTCCCCTGGAAAGACAATCAGAGCTAGAGGCTTTATGGTCCAGGGGTGAGCGGGAAGCTGGCAGCAACAACAAAGACCATCGCTACAGCCTCACTGTTGCCCTCTTTTTAGGTCAAACCAAATAGACAAACTCCGATTAAGTCAGGAGAAAGTAAAAAGGGCAGCTCCCCAAAAAGGAGGGGGAACAGCCCGAACAGAAATCAAAGTACAAAGGAAACTTAAAAACATCAAATTAAAATGTGATTATTAGGGTCGATAACGCACCCCAACCCCTGCAGTGCCCAGCGGGCGCGGAAGGCGTCAACCGCGCCCGTGGACACCGCATGCTCCCTCTCCAGGGACACCCGGCCGCGAACGTAGCCGCGGTAGAGGGGCAGTCAGTCAGGATGGACGGCCCCCTCGATTGCCCTCTGCCTGGACCGGTAAATGGCGTGTTTCGCCAGGCCCAGGAGCAGGTTCACGAGGAGGTCGCCATCCCGACCCTCCCCTCTCCGCACCGGGTGTCCGTAGATCAGGAGCGTGGGACTGAAGTGCAAACAAAACATCAATAAAAGGTTCTTTAGGAAAACATAAAGGGAGTGCAGCCTAAGACACACAACATAGACATGGTCCACGGACTCCACAAGGCCACAGAAAGGGCAGTCTTCGGAGCCCGTGAACCAGTGAATCCTACGGTTGTGCGGCACTGCTGCATGCATCACCCTCCACCCCAGGTCCCCGACGTAATTGGGGGAGATCCCTCCGTAGAGGGACCTCCAGCGGGGACCTCCGCCGCCCGGCGGCAACAAGGCCTGCCAAGGTGTATCCGGGCAGCAGGCGAGGAGGCGGTAGTGGAAGGTGTGCAGCAACAGCCCGCACAGGAAACGCCTCCACGCGGTAGAAAAAGGCATGGAGGACATTTCCGCGAGGCGGCTCAGGCTGTGGGGCACCTCACCCAGGGAGGGGGGTTGAGGTTTTGGGCCAATGTGGAATTCCGTCCGAACAGGGGAACACTCGGGCGGGATCTCACCGCACGCCTGCGCCGCCTCGGGTTTGCGTGCAGTTTCGGGGCCGAGCACGACGGTCCTAAGGTCTAGGATGGCTTTGGCCGCGCGCCGGACGGTCGTCCCCGCGCGCTCAGCCAGCACGCGGGGACTCATCCAGCCCGCCCCTCCGCCATCGAGCACGTCCCCAATTCTGGTCACCCCGATGTCCACAGCCCTCCTCTCCGCCAGCCACCTAAAGTCATACGGCTGGAGGAGCAGATTCCTGAGCAGCGGCTCTCGCACGAGAGCCGCTACTCCTGACCGGGGAGAGCTGCGTCGAGAGGCGACCGTGTTCCAGACAGTGAGGAGGTCCTGGTAAAAGACGGGCAACTCCTGCAGGGAGGTTGGAATACGCCCCAGTTCGATATGCAGGAGCTGCACGTCATAATTGAGGCCGTGCCACTGGCGGAAGAAATACGTCGCCATGGCACACCATCGTGGAGGGGGCTCAACGTAAAGGTACCTCTGCAGGGCCTGGAGGCGGAAGGTCGCTATCTGAGTGCGGAGGCACACCAGACCTTGTCCGCCCTCCTCAAGCGGGAGATGCAGAACCGCAGCAGGGACCCAGTGCAGTCGATTGTCCCAGAAGAACCGCAGGAGGGTTCTCTGGATATCGGCGACAAAGCCAGGGAGAGGGGTCAAAGGGACCAACCGGTACCACAGCATGGAGGCGACCAGCTGGTTTATGACGCAAACTCACGCCCCGTAGGACAGCACTCGGAGCAGTCCTGTCCAGCGATTCAGGCGGGCGGAGACTTTGGCCTCCAGCTCCCGCCAGTTCGCCGGCCAGGACTCTTTGGCTGGGCAGAGATGGGCCCCCAAGTAGAGGAGGTTAGTCCTGCTCCAGGTGAAAGGCCTGAGCTCCTCCGGAAGGGGGTCCGTCTCCCAAGGACCGACAAGGAGTCCGGAGCACTTGGCCCAGTTGATCCTGGCAGAGGACGCGGCGGAGTACACCGCCTGGCATTCTCGCATCCTCCGCAGGTCAGCCGGGTCCGTGAACATGAGGAGCACGTCGTCGGCGTAAGCTGACAGGACCACCCCTACGTCCGGTCCGCGCAGGGCCAAACCTGACAACCTCCTCCGCAAGAGGAGCAGGAATGGCTCCACGCATACGGAATACAGTTGGCTGGACAAGGGGCAGCCCTGCCGTACTCCTCTCCCAAAGCGAAGGGGCACCGTCAGGGACCCGTTAACCTTAATCAGACACTCTGCGGCAGAGTACAGTAATCGGATCCGGGCGACAAAATGCGTCCCGAACCCGAATGCCCGCAGAGTCCCGAGTAAATACTCGTGCTCCTCCCTGTCGAACGCCTTCTCCTGATCTAATGACAAGAAGGCGCCCGACAGACCAGCCCTCTGGGAATGATGGATTAGGTCCCGGACCAGGTGGAGGTTATCGTGTATGCAGCGGCCCGGCGTTCAGTGTGTTTCCCATCTCTTCACCAACATCTACTTGCTTCGCCAACCAAAAAATTAAACTTGTACTCACCTCTCAAGAGCACCTCTATTTTGATATGACCTTGTATCCCCCAGCTCCCTCAGCTGCTAGTAGCACTGGAAATATTCCAGAGCTGCTACCCGCTGAAAAGGCTGCATGCAAGGAAGGATCACTTGCTACCCTTCATTAATGCCACCCCACCTGAGAACTCTTAATTTGCCTTCTTTTGACAATATTTTGGGAAAAGAGCTGCCTCTCAACCATGGATACCTCCAACCCAGATACTCCCCTGGTGTTTACATAGAGTCAGAGTCTTAACAACACCAGGTTAAAGTCCAACAGGTTTATTTGGTAGCAAATGCCATTAGCTTTCAGAGCGCTGCTCCTTTGTCAGATGGAGTGGATATCTGCTCTCAAACAGGGCATACAGAGACACAAAATCAAGTTACAGAATACTGATCAGAATGCGAATCTCTAAAGCCAACCAGGTCTTAAAGATACACACAATGTGAGTGGAGGGAGCATTAAGCATAGGTTAAAGAGATGTGTATTGTCTCCAGATAGGACAGCCAGTGAGATTCTGCAAGTTCAGAAGGCAAGCTGTGGGGGTTACTGATAGTGTGACATAAACCGTTTATATAGAGCCTATTAGTAAAGAAAGAAATAGTGTTAAAATATTCATATTTATTTCATAGTTAAAACGAACCATTGAAGAGAAACAAGTTACTACCAAGTCTTCAAATATTCTTTATACCCTTTAGTTATTAATTAATCATCAGCTACCATGTAATTAGAGGAAAGTCTTCATCACTGGTGTCAGTGTTAATTGCAGTTTTCCAAAATATAAAGTAGCAAAAAACTTAAATGAGGTCAGGCTAATTCAAAGGATAATTAAGTAAGCATGCTTTAAATGAAATGTTCATAAAAGTGGATTTAAGAAAGCATGCCTGCACTTTGAAGGTTCAAGGACATAGCTTAGAACAAATCAAACATAAGTGTGTGTCAGCTGTGGCCACAATATTTGATGTTCAATTGCATTACCAGCAACTACAAGATTCAGTTCTAATGTAAAATCCAAAACTTTCAGCAGCAAGCAGTTGCTGTGGAATGCTTCCTTCACATAGTTTGCAAGCAATTATATTTTTAAGAGGAAAGCAATTTTGAACTGTAGGATACAAATGAGTGTTGTAATGTTAATTCATTCATTCCAAAGTCCTCTCTTCTATTTCAAGCACGGTAGCACAGTGGTTAGCACTGCTGCTTCACAGCTCCAGGGTCCTGGGTTCGATTCCCGGCTCGGGTCACTGTCTGTGTGGAGTTTGCACATTCTCCTCGTGTCTGCGTGGGTTTCCTCCGGGTGCTCCGGTTTCCTCCCACAGTCCAAAGATGTGCGGGTTAGGTTGATTGGCCAGGTTAAAAAATTGCCCCTTCGAGTCCTGGGATGTGTAGGTTAGAGGGATTAGCGGGTAAAATATGTGGGGGTAGGGCCTGGGTGGGATTGTGGTCGGTGCAGACTCGATGGGCCGAATGGCCTCCTTCTGCACTGTAGGGTTTCTATGATTTTCTATGATTTAAGAAGACAAAACAGGTAATGTCTCTGTTTAGACAGAGGAGAAGAAAATTGACATTCGTGGATTATGCATTTGTTTGATATCAAAAGCAATCATTTCCATCCTTATACCTGTGGAAGGCTGACCACGGGTTAAGCTGAAAACAAAGAACTTCTGTAATGTTTAAAATAAAATAAAGCATTTGTAATACAAAAGCTTTTTGTACCAAAATGCCCTCATACTATATAACATCTCACATTCTTTAAATACATTTTTCAAAGACTCAGTTTTTTGAATGTCAAGTAATAATTTAGCAGTAGTTTACAAATAGTACCACATAATGAAACTGATTAATATATGAGTTCAAAACACAAACTCACACTCATGTACAGTAGATGTACAGTATTGCAGGAAGCATGCCTTTCTTGCTGGCCATATTTGCCAGTTACTTCAACAAAACTTGGAAGTTTCCATAAATGTAGCTACTCCATTATGTGCTTAAATTGCTGAAAATGCTAAAATTCCACTTGATGTGGAATTATAGCCAAAACAAAGAGTAACATTGTTTGTCATCAAGATACAAGTTGATTACTTTATGTTGTATGCCATTGAGGTACTGGCTTTGAAATATTTTAACGTCATAATTATTTTACAATGCTGGTCATCTCTATGGCAGTGAAGAGGGGAGTTGTATAGTCTTCAGGCCAAATAGGGCAGCACAGTGGTTAGCACTGCTGCCTCACAGCGCAAGGGACCCAGGTTCAATTCCAGTCTCGAGTCACTATCTGTGTGGAGTTTGCAAGCCTTCCCCGTGTCTGTATGGGTTTCCTTCGGGTGCTCCAGTTTCCTCCCGCCGTCCAAAGATGTGCAAATTAGGTTGATTGGCCATGCTAAATTGCCCTTAAGTGTCAAGGGGATTAGCAGGGTAAATAGGTGGGGTTACGGGGATAGGGTGTGGGTGGGATTGTTCTCAGTTCAGTCTTGATGGGTTGTATGGTCTCCTTCTCTACTACAGGGATTGTATGATTCTAAATAGGAATGGAGAGCAAGGGATAATTAGACTAGGGAATAGCATTTTAAATTCATAAATTGCATCCTAACTTCACTTTAAATATGTTGACTTTATCTTTTTCTTGAAGAAATGTGCAGCAACTTGGGAAGCAGAGGAGTTTCTATTCAATACAAGTTGAGGAGTTAAAAATACACAAAACTGAGGTAATGCAGTGACACCACTGGCAAAGTGATGTAATTACAGCAAGACGAGATTAAATCGGGTTTCTATCATACATATCAACATGGTAATATATAATGCTCCAGACAACTTGTCCCAGATGTATGATAAATACATAATAATAGGAGGTAATGTTTTCTGGCCTGGATGTGTATACAGTTGTAAGAATTTTAAGATGATCATGAATACTGTCATTGGCAGAGTGGGGGACGCCTAATGAACATTTCCTTCCGCTCAACTATTATAAGAATGCTTATTAGGCTTTTGTATTGGCTATAATGTACCCTATCATCACCATTACAAGAAAGCTATTAGTGAGCAACTGAAATATATTTGGTTGCTAAAAACTGGCAGATCAGCTATTTCTCATTGCTGAAAAGCTCCTTCTGCCTTGAATTATGTCTAACCACTTGGGATTAGAATGCCATGTCTTTCTGTTGCTCATCACTCCATCGCATTACATCCCGTGCTTTGCAACCTCATTGAAAGCTATCAATTCAATCTCCTTCCAATGCTGGATACATAATAACGTGTACATTATAACAAGAACAGAATTTCAGTTTGCACTGCGCCACACATTCTTATTCAAGGGACGATTTTTTTTTATTACCAAAGGCATTCCACCATATGGATTGTTTGGTACTGCTGAGGTTTATATATCCGCACTACACTTTATTGGAAATGCTGTGACATGATAATTCTAGTACGGATTCGATCTGCAAAAGCAAGGAATGCAATGAAATATTTGTTCAGCAGGTTCAGCACCAATATGAACAATGATATTAGAATGTGCATTGTGCCGACCAGTGAGGAAAGAAGAAAAGAGAATTCGGGGCTGTAAAGAACAGTCTGTAATCAAAATACACTAACCCGAAATACAGCTTCAGACAGGCAATGTTCTCACTGCTTGCATATTAATTTCAAGCAGGGAGATAACTTTGCCAAGTATCTCAAGTTGATTTACATCTCCTTTGCAGCAGGCAACCTGCAAGAGTGCAAAGATTACCTTCTTTGCACTGGCACTTATCCAAGTTTTAGTGGTAGTGAATTTAGTCATGTTAAATAGTGTTAGTAAGACTGTGGTTGAAAATTATATCACTTTAACTCCTGAAAAATGAGCATAAAAAGGAAGGCTTTTATCTAATGTATGGCGTTTCTTGAGTCTGGGGTGCAATAAACAGTTAATCTGTTTCACTGGATTGTCCCACAAAGAGCAGGTGAGCTTGTGTTAATTTAAAATATAAACATCCTTGGAGATATAAAGATATAGGGCCCTATTTTACCATTTTGATTCTAAGTGCTGGGCGACTTGAAACTGGGAGTGTTTCAGCTCCGACTTTTAGGCCCGTTCTGAGATGCCTCCATACTCATTCTGCCTGCAAAAATATCAGCGATTCCGAGTCATGCTGCACAAGCCTGTGGGTGAGGCATAACGCGCCTGAAATCCTGTGCATGCGCAGAAAAAAAAGATAGAATGCTGCTCCCCTGCCACATCCTCCCTGGGCCGGATAATGCCTCCCCCTGGCCCTCACAGTCATTGCTTCACCCCCACAACATTACTGACCTCCTTATCCCCCCATTCCCTTTGCCACCCAGACCGATCACAGATCCCTGCCCCCCTTACCCCTCACTGATCTCAGGCGAATGATCTACCTCGCCTTCCGCCCCACCGATCTCAGGCAGAGTGGCAACGGACTCCCCCTCGCCCCCCACTGCCCACTGATCTCAGGCAGAGTGGCAGTGGACCCCCCTTCTCCCTCACTGATCACAGGAAGAATGGCAGTGGACCCCTCTTCCTCCCCACTGATATCAGGCAGAGTGGCAGCGGACCCACCTTCCCCTTCCCCCTACTGATCTCAAGCAGAGAGCCGTCGGACGGTCAGCACTTACCTCCTCACTAACCCTCACTGATGGAGCACCCGAATCGGACTTATATGGAGCATGTCAGTTTCGCGCCGATTCTAGATGAGTGAATGCGGTGGTAAAGGGAGACGTGCCAATAAAGTTGTGTGTGCTGTCTATTAAGTCAATTTAAATGCATTTAAATGACTGTCGTGCTTGTTTCAGGCGTAGTCCGATGGCGGCCATTTTTGGGCCTTGGTGAAGGGGGACCTGGCGCAGAGGCAGGCGCGGATCGCGCTACTCGCTTCACACCCAACTTTACCAAGATTTCACGCCCGGAAACGGGCGCAACGCGATGGTAAAATCAGCCCATAATCAGTTACCTGTTTATTAAATGCCCAGAATTCCATTGCAACACATAACTAGCAAGCACAACCCCAATACGTACTGGCTCAAAATATTTGAACCATTGAGTTTGAAATACGTAGGATCATAGAATCCCTACAGTGCAGAAGGAGGCCATTCGACCTACCGAGTCTGGTCCGACCACAAACCCACCCAAACCCTATTCCCGTAACTCCACATATTTACCCTGCTAATCCCCATGACACTGGGGTTAATTTAGCGTGGCCAATCAACCTAACCAACGCATCTTTGGACTGGAGGTTTGACATGAGTTATCCTTTGTGTAAGTTGATAAGCCCCCTAATAAATCACAGTAACTTGGGCAAAGAAAGTTACAATCAGATTTACTGATCTGCTCAGAATGCCATAAACATTGCAATCCGCATCTCGGAATTTGTACCTGTTGCCTGTGGTTTGTTGAGTTACAGCATTTCTATGCATAATAAGGATTTCATTAGCCTTTTGTTCCAAATCTGAAATGCATGCTTTCAATATTAATGGTTAGGTTTTCCCTATGGGGGCAGGAAAGGGAAGTCAGGACTGTTTCTGAGTCTGTTGTGTATATGTTTGTGGGCCAATGGGGGTGGGGCAGGGGGGCCCGCAGCCACTCTGACTGCGATCTGTGAGGGAGAGAACTGGGGCCGCAATCGGGGTGGCAGTGGGGCTGCATCTCAGGCCGCATACCTCCGCTATTGCGGGGGGGTGTGGGGAGCTAGTTGAGACTACTTGCAATAGCAGTAGCCTGCTAGCCCTCCCTCTGTCTGTCAGACCCCTGCAACTGTTAATGCGTATGTGCAGCATCAGAGGTCTGGACCTGCGCAATACCTCCCTCTACAGGCTGCCGGGTGAGTGAAGCCCCGCCCACACCTCTCTGGCCAGAAACTAATCAGCCTATCTTTTCAGAGACAGAGGGCCTGATTTTACCACTGTATTGCATCCATTTTTGGGCGGGAAAAGTTAGTAAAGTCGGGCGTGAAGCGAATAGCGCGATCCTCGTCTGCCTCCGTGCCGGTTTCCCTTTTACCAAGGCCCGAAAATGAACGCGATCGGGACCGCGCCTGAAATGGACACAACGGTCATTTGAATGCATTTAAATTGAATTAATGGGCTGTACGCCCAATTTTACCAGCCCTTTACCACCACATTTGCCAATCCGGAATCGGCACGAAACAGACAAGCTCCATGAAAGTTTTGTTGAGGTGGGAGAGTGATGATGACTCTCTAAGCACCATTATGATGATGCCCTGGTACAAACTAGCTTGACTCCACATGCACGCTGGCACCTGGGCCCACGTCTGTGTAGTGGGTCAAGAATCTGAAACCCCCATACAGGGCCCTAGGGTGGGAGGTAATCACTTGTGGGGTCTGGGGAATCAATGGTTTCCTTTTCTCAGTGACACAGCATTGAGGAGCCTCCCCAACTACCATCAACATGAAGCATCCCTCCGGCGATCATCAATTGAAGAGGATTCCCATTCAAGACAAACCTGAGACAAATTAGTCACAGGTGGGTGGTGAAAAAACATTTAATTGCAATAAAGGTGTTTAAATAATACATTCGAACATAAACACTTGTGAACAGAAAACGTTAAGGAGCTTAAATATTTTTCGAACTAGTGCAGCCCTTCACCCGTGCCATCTCAGTGCAACTACAACTTCCTAACCTTACGTGGCCTACCACTACATCTCAATGACTCCCCAGAATGTACATTGCAGGTGGAGGGGGCCAGCTGCCTACCATGCCCCTTGGCCTGTGATACGCATGGCAGGTATCCTCTGGAGGCCCTGGACCTTGAGGGCCCTGGCCTGCTTCCAGGTGTCTGGGATTTTTCCATGTCACCCTCTTCATCCCGCTGCCCCTGAGATGCCCCGGTGTCAGGAAGGGGGGAGTCAGAAGGTGTAGCCACAGCCACAGTCTCCTGGCTGGAAGGCCCTGGCATGGGCTTGAGCCCTTCCTCCTCCCTTGGGGTTCCTGTGGGCCTCTGGGTCACTCCATGGGATGGTAGTGCTTCTGCAGTGAGCGCCAGAAGCTCCAGCATCACTTGGCACTGCCAGTCCTGGAGGACCACCTGTGTCCTACCCATGGTAGTCAAGTCCTCTGCGTTGACCGCTTGAGTCAGTGGCCACCTCTCAATGGCCACAGCAAGTGCCCTCTGAAACTGGGCCATGATCTGCAAGCCCTCAGCCATGACCCTCTGCGACTGGGCCACGTTCACAAGGGCTGCAGCCATAGCCCGCTGTGTCTCAGCGCTGTCCGGCTGGTTCTCCTGCAAGCTCTCGAGCCTCTCAGCCATGGGCCGCAGAATCCCAAAAAGCCTGTTCAGTCCCTCAGCTGTGGCCTGCTGTGACTCGGCCATCGCTTTGAGCCTGCCACTCATGGTGAGGCTCCCCTGCCCCAGGCTTTCCACTGCAGACACCACCTTTGCAGTGCTGGCCTGGGAAGCATGCAAAACAGGCAATGGCTGGTCTGCCTGAAAGCTTTGGGACTCCTCCCAGCAGCCTCGCAGTTGGTCCAGTGTGGCCGTCAGCCCTTCCTGCATTCCCTGGCTCTGTTGCTGCATCTGCAGCAGCTGAGGAAGAAGTGATCTCAGAGACCCAGCATGTAGCCTGGGGTCAGCTGAGTCCTCGCCTCCGGCAGGCCCCCGCATGCTAGAGGCCTCGGACATTCCCTCCTCCACCCGATGTACATCAGCAGATGTGTCGTGCTCACCAGAGAGTGACCCAGAAGCCTCACCATCAACTGGACCCACTGATGTGTCAGTATCTGGGATGGTGAGGTGTGAGGTGGAAGCTGATGCCAAAACTGTGCCACCCTCGGAGGTTCCTTCACCGTCCGAGGACTCGTCCGAGCTGTCTGGAGCAGGATGGACGGGAGCTGCAGTACAGGCCTGGAGTCCAGAAGTCCCCGGGGCGTCCGGATGTGATCCTGCAACACAGGACACCAGGTTAAGTGAAAGGGAGGGAGAGGAATCCGGGATGCCAAACACGTGATTCACATTTCTCCATTGAACATAAAACAAAGCACCAAGAAAACTACATCACAGGAATTACATCACTCAGCCCTCCAAGCCTGTAACGACCAGGCTGCCCACCTGAGTTGTAACCCCCTACCCTTCCGGAGACCATATGCCTCTATTCCCATCCCATTCACATAGCTGTAAAGATGCCCCTTAAAGGTCACTATCATATCTGCATCCGCAACCTCCCCCGGCAGCGAGTTCCAGGCACCCACTATCCTCTCTGTGCAAAAAACGTGCCTCGTACATCTCCGTTAAACCTTGCCTCTCGCACCCATAACTCGTGCTCCCGACAAGTTGCCTCAAAACGAGTGGAGGAATGACAGGTCTTGTTGGCAGCCCGATCATGCTGTCATTGACAGCCCGCATCTTCCCTTCTCTGGACAGCTCCAGCACCCGCTCCTCAAAGGGGGTGAGGACTCAGAGGTCTGGCTTACTACCCCCCTGTCTTTGCCTTCTCACGGGTGTTATGGTCGGTCTTCTCCTGTGGAGACAGAAGGAGCCTTGAAAGAAATGATGCTTGACTCCTGCAGAGTACCAGGTGGTGGCCCTTAGAGGGCAGGTGCAGTGGGGTTCTTGGGGGGAAAGGAAGGAGCTGCTTGGGGGTCAGGAACTGGAAGCATGCAGGGTGCTGGCGATGGGTGGATCTGGGCGAGATTTGGGGGAAGGTGCAAAATGGGGTGCAGCACTCACCCGTGCTGCACAGATGAGGTCATTGACTTTTTTCCGGCACTGCTTTGCGATTAGGGGAGCCAGTGCCCTGGCACTGACCAAGGCGGCGACTGCCTCCCAGGCTGCATTTCCATCAGCTCCCCTGGGCCTGCATCCTCCTGGGGTAAAAGGGTGTCCTATCTCACCTCTGCTGCATCCAGTCGCCTCCCCAGGTCACCTTCAGAAAATCGGTGGGCTGGTCGTGTGCACATTTTGTTCAGGAATGCCTGCCTGCCTGTCCATCCTTGGGTCTTTTATGGAGCTGCCCCTCATTAGGGTAGATCAGCTGCAGGCAGTTTGGCAGAGCATTCCAGCAAGCTCCATACAGTTTGCTTGTTAGTATTGAGGGGAAGGCAAGTGAGCACTTGCAGGTGAGCTGATGGGGAGGGGGGATGATGGCCTCAATGATTGGGGACAGGGGAGAGAGAGGGAGGTCTCACACAGCCATTGGAGTCCTGAGGAGATGGGGGCCTTGTGCAGGAGGATCCTGGGTGGGGGTGAGGGGGATCACCCTGCCTGACATCTGTAGGGTAGAGAGGGGAGGGTGGATCTCTCTGCCTGAGATCAGTGGGGGGGGGGGGGGAGAGGAGTGATGGGGGTTCGCTGTCACCCTGCCTGAGGTCAGTAGGGGGGAAGGGGGTCCACTGTCACTCTGCCTGAGATTGTTGGGAAGGGGGGGAGGGGCCCATGATCAATCTAGGTGGCTGGGGGTGGGGTTTAGGGGGTCAGAAATGTTGTGGGGGTGGGGCAATGCCTGTGGGGGCCATGAGGAGAGCAGCATTCTATCATTTTTTTTCTGCGCATGCGCAGTTGGAGGCGCTGATCGGAGCTACGGGGTTTCGGGCGGGTTAAGCCTCGCCCATAGGCTTATGCAGCGCGATTCGGACTCGCTGATATTTTTGGAGGTGGAGTGCGTATGGAGCGCCTGAGAACAGGACTAAAAATCAGACCTGAAACACTCCCAGTTTCAAGTCCGCCCAGCACTTGGAATCAAAATGCTAATATAGGGCCCAAAGTACATTAGGTTGGGTGTGAAAACTCGCTCGAAAAATTGGATCAGGAAATTTCCCATTTTCAGACTGGCTGGACATTTTGAAAAATTCTGCCCATGACTCTATTCTAGCTTGACTGGAACAGCAGGCTACAATGAAGGGTAAGTAAGGGCGAGAACACTTCAAAATGGAAGTTCCCCCTCATCGACTTTTTTAAACTTAAATTGAAAAAAAATAGTTCTTGTAATCAGGTCATTGCTGTGTGTGGCAGTTGTGGGGGTGATCTCCACATGGTGATCTGCGGCTGCATCTAAATCCAGGAGATAAAGAGGGGCCCTAAGCCTGCCTGGAGTTCTATCCCCCAAGCCTGCCATTGGGTGCCTGTCTCCAAGCACCGAAACTTTTGGTGCAAGAACTGCAGTTGAAGTTAACAAGACTCTTAATGAGTTGAATTGACGACCCGCCACAGAGTGACAGGTACCATCCCCAAATGTGTCTCAGCAGAAATTGCTGGTGCTGGGAATGGTGGGGGGGGGGGGGGGGGGGGGTAAGGAAACCAACACATAAGCTCGCATCGGTATTTTCAGGCTCTGTCCACCTCTGTGCCAACCGGAGGCCCAAAAATGCTTCACCATATTTCTCTCGCGGCACAGAGATGTGTCAGTAATAGTTAGAATTACACATGAGGAACTCAGAATTTGTAAGCGGACAGTCCACCGTGTGTTCACCAAGTGTTTTAGTGTCAGCTGAGGAAGATGGAACAAATTAATCCAAACATTTTTAATCCACGTCCGCTCTGCAGAATTGATTGAGCTAACAGCAATCTGTCGTATTCATCATCCAACTCCTGCTGTCTGTGATTATTATTTTATGGTCCCAATCTGTCATGATTAACCTTTACCATGATCCCTATGTGCACAGATATGTGTAACCGCACCACTGTATACATATCACTGTCAAGGTAGAGAGGAAAAATAAGACAGAAAATTTGTATTATTTATGTCAAAGAGAAATAGCATTTCAGTCAACAAGTGTGACTCAATTATTGTTTTCCTTACGTGTTTGATTTCTTGTTGTTGAGGAGGAGATGTTGAGAGGGCTCCTGGATGGGCTTGGCAGTCTGAATGATTCAAGCTGACCATCAAACGTCCTGAGAATAAAAGTTGATTAGGTTGTGAACACACTCCATCAATGGGGGTGGACAGCTGATTATTTAACAGTGCTCTGAATTGGCCACCTGGACCACGTCAAGTAAGACCAATTGCATCCTCTAGGCTTCTCAGCAATACTGTCTGTTTTCTGAGCATCAGTGCCCTTTGGCGCCATGTTGTTTCCCAAGTTACCCAGTTACACAATCCGGACGTCCACCTATTCCAAGTGACCTGAAAATCGGGATCCTGATGACTGCCTTAGGAACCAGCCCAAAAGTGTAACACCTGGAACACGATGGGACAAATAGGCCAGAATTTTATCGCCTCATCCGCCCCAGAATTGAGGCGGGCGAGGTTCACAAAATAGCATTCTCCGTTGGCCTCGGGTGGGATCTTACAAGCCTCGAGCGGGTGGCAAAATTCCAGCAATAGAGTCAAAGCTAACTTTCATTCTTTCGTGACTTTATGTTTGAGGCAAAACAAATTTTCTTGTGGTATTTCAGCAGGCTGGTGCAAACCGTGGTGGAAAGAATGATTACCCGATTTTCTGCCACTATAACACTATAAGACATAGGAGCAGAATTAGGCCACTCAGCCCATCGAGTCTGCTCCGCCATTCAATCATGGCTGATAATTTTCTCATCCCCATCCTCCTGCCTTTTCCCCATAACCCCTGATCCCCTTATTAATCAAGAACCTATCTATCTCTGTCGTAAAGACACTATTTCCCTGCTAATATTGTCAGACATATTTAAATAAAGTGATGATGACATGGTGATTGTAAAAGCGGCCCAGCTTGCTGGTCTCCTGCTCCATCCCATCTCTAGGTTAATCTTATGGAGTGGGATAGGGCCCAGCAGGGCTACTTGTTGATGTGTGGCAGGTAGTCTATAGGACCTAATTTAATCCAATTAAAGGAGATTGTCTCGGATTTTCCAGTTGGCCTTCAGTTTCCCACACCAGTGGGGATCTGTTAAGGTGCTTGGAGGTGGGAATACTGCAGTTGATCAGGGGCCAGCACTCTAAGCAATCCTAATGGTTCTTGTTGCATTGTAGAGGTTCACACACACTCACATACACACATATACACGCACACAACACAACACACACAACACAACACACACACACAAATGCTTGCATATCACAAACATACACACACACTCAAACGCTCATACACAACACACACACACAACACACACAATACATGGACACACAACACAAATTCACACACACATATGCCGGAGAAAGAGATAGCACATTTGTGTTGAAGCACCCTCTGTTATTTATTTTACTACAGCAACTCACTGCCTATTTACTTGGTTGGTGAACCTGTCTTCTTGCTGATTTGGAGAAATTGGGGGGAATAGGGGGTATGCCCTCTGAAAATCCCAGTAAGTGAGTAATTTCCCCAGGGTTTGGGTGGGCGGGGTGAGGTGGAGGGTGGTGGTGTGTGGATACGTGGTGAGTTTGCGTTTGACAAAGTCCCATGTAAGAGATTATTGTGCAAGATTAAAGCGCATGGGATTGGGGGAAGTGTATTGAGATGGATAGAAAACTGGTTGGCCGAGAGCAAACAAAGAGTAGGAATTAATGTGTCCTTTTCAAACTGGCAGGCAGTAACTAGTGGGGTGCCGCAGGGATCAGTGCTGGGACCCCAGCTATTCACAATATATGTTCATGATCTGGATGGGGGAACAAAATGTAACATCTCAAAATTTGCAGATGATACCAAGTTGGGTGGGAGGGTGAACTGTGACGAGGATGCAGAGATCCTTCAGAATGATCTGGACAGGTTGGGTGAATGGGCTAATCAATGGCAGATGCAGTATAGGTTGGATAAATGTGAGGTATTCACTTTGGAAGCAAAAACAAGAAGACAGGTTACTACCTGGATGGCTGTAAATTGGGAGAGGGGAGTGTGCAGTGGGACCTGGGTGTCCTTGTGTACCAGTCACTGAAGGTAAGCATGCAGTTGCAGCAGGCAGTAAAGAAGGTAAATGGTATGTTGGCCTTCATTGTGTGAGGTTTCAAGTACAAGAGCAGGGATGTTTTGTTGCGATTATACAGGGCCTTGGTGAGGCCAGACCTAGAGTATTGTGTGCAGTTTGGTCTCTTTTTCTGAGGAAGGATGTTCTTGCTCTCGAGGGAGTGCAGCGAAGGTTTACCAGGCTGATTCCGGGGATGGCAGGACTGATGTATGAGGAGAGATTGACTAGGTTAGGATTATTTTCGCTGGAGTTCAGACGAATGAGGGGGGATCTCATAGAGACTTATAATATTCTAACAGGACTAACAGGTCCAAAGATGTGCGGGTTAGGTTGATTGGCCATGCTAAAAATTGCCCTTAGTGTCCTGAGATGCGTAGGTTAGAGGGATTAGTGGGTAAATATGTAGGGATATGGGGGTAGGGCCTGGGTGGGTTTGTGGTCGGTGCAGACTCGATGGGCCGAATGGCCTCTTTCTGTACTGTAGGGTTTCTATGATTTCTATGGTTTCTATGACTAGACAGGGTACATGCAGGGAGGATGTTCCTGATGGTTGGGGGCGGAGGGGGGGATGGTCCAGAACCAGGGGTCACAGTCTGAGGATTCAGGGTAGACCATTTAGGACGGAGGTGAGGAGACATTTGTTCACCCAAAGAGTGGTGAGCCTGTGGATTTCATTACCACAGGAAGTAGTTGATGCCAAAACATTGAATGTATTCAAGAGGCAGCTGGATATAGCACTTGGGGTGAATGGGATCAAAGGTTATGGGGAAAAGCAGGGTTAGGCTATTGAGTTGGATGATCAGCCATGATCGTAATGAATGGTGGAGCAGGCTCAAAGGGCCAAATGGCCTCCTCCTGCTCCTCATTCTTCAATGTTTCTATGTTTCTATGAATTCAGGGCCTACAAGCAGTCCTGACTTCTGTTTTCACCCCAGAGGGAAAATCTGGATATTTGTCTGTATACAACACATAATCAGAGGTTAAAATACTTGGAAAAAGGTAGAATTAAATTTTAAAATCATAACCCAGATGTTTAAACCTTAATTTCTTCCTTCCAATTTCTTTGATCAAATGTCATTCTGCTATTTGCTTTGAGACTATTTCTGGATGGGTTGGAGAAGCAGGCTGACTACAAATGGCAGAAAGGCACCTGATTCCGACAGAATAATAAAGCAGTGATTTTCATCCGTGAGTCAAAGAGCAAAGAGAGAATAAAGAACAGTGCAGCACAGGAACAGGTCCTTCGGCCCTCCAAGCCTATGCCAATCATGATGCCTGCCTAAACCAAAACCGTATTCACTTACGGAGTCCGTATCCTTCCATTCCCATCTTATTCATATATTTGTCTGGTTGCCCCTTAGTTGCCGCTATCGTACCTGTTCCCACCCACCACCCCCGGCAGCGGGTTCCAGACATTCACCACCCCCTTGGAAAAAACTTGCCTCGTACATCTCCTCTAAATTTTTCCCCAAACACCTTAAAACTATGTCCCCTAGTACTTGACTTTTCTACCCTAGGAAAGAACATCTGACTATCCACTCTGTCCACGCCACTCATAATCATGCAGACCCCTATCAGGTCACCCCTCAACCTCCGTCGTTCCAATGAGAACAAACCGAGTTGATCCAATCTTTCCTCGGGAGAACTCTTTTGATTTGATTTGATTTATTATTGTCACATGTATTAGCATACAGTGAAAAGTATTGTTTCTTGCGTGCTATACAGACAGAGCATACCGTTCATAGAGAAGGAAATGAGAGAGTGCAGAATGGAGTGTTACAGTCATTTTTTTTTAATAGAAACCCTACAGCACAGAAAGAGGCCATTCGGCCCATCGTGTCTGCATCGACTATAATCCCACCCAGGCCCCACCCCCCATATATTACCCGCTAATCTACGTATCCCAGGACACTAAGGGGCAATTTTAGCATAGCCAATCAACCTAACCCACACATCTTTGGACTGTGGGAGGAAACCGGAGCACCCAGAGGAAACCCACGCAGACACGGGGAGAATGTGCAAACTCCACACAGACAGTGACCCAAGCCGGGAATCGAACCCAGGTCCCTGGAGCTGTGAAGCAGCAGTGCTAACCACTGTGCTACCGTGCCGCCCCGTACTGTCATAGCTAGGGTGTGGAGAAAGGTCAACTTAATGTGAGGTAAGTCCATTCAAAAGTCTGACAGCAGCAGGGAAGAAGCTGTTCCTGAGTCGGTTGGTACGTGATCTCAGACTTTTGTATTTTCAGGAAAAATGGCTGCCCAAACTTCCAATTTTCAGTCTGGGGGTGGGACTACTGGATGGATGTCATGTTATCTGTTCACTGAGCACAATGGGATGGTGGCATGAGAGGGAGAGCAACTATGGAGTTGCTTCATAAGGGCAGCGTGACTATGGTTAAGGCAATAGTGTTCATCAGAGCATGCTTTCACAATAGGAAAGACTATACATAAATGACTCCCTTTGTGTCCAACACTGGTTCTAGCTCTGCTCTCTCTCCACTCCCCTGTAATGTGCCCTCACCCTTGGGCTAGATCATCCCTCAAGCAAAGAGAGGAGGACAATAATATCATACTCACCCACAAAGCGCCAACTCAGCTACAAGACCAACAGAGGGACATAATGTATCCTGTGTAGAGTCAGTGGCACAGGGTGGAAGTCACTCACCTGAGTACAGAAAGAAGTGTCTGGGTCAGAGACATTAATGCACAGATCCCATTGGAGGAGGGAGGAAAGTCACGATCAATCACCAGTAGAGACCCAAGAGTTATCTTTTGGGGAACCATGTTTGTCCAATCAGAAACAAATGTATGGACATCTAGTAGCATTCCCTGAGGCAGTGGGAGCTCTTGGATTGTGATTGGAGGAGTCCATTGCCATCATGAGATCCACGTTGTCCCTATGTTTTGGAATTGAATTAAATATTCTCAGGTGCACTTAAGAGTCTTTCTCAGTCATATGGCTCAAGAAGGACTCTTCAACCTGAGTGAGTAAAGAAATACAAAGTTGTTGTCCTTATTCACACAAGTCCCCAGTGAAGAGTGTTATTTAAAAATGTTTTGAATTTCTGGGGTCAAAGTCTACAGGAGGTCTCTGGGCAAGTGTAAGAGACACGAATGGCTGGTGGAACCTGAGTGCTAAGTGGCTGGCTGTTGCCTTTCTAAACAGATTCCTGAGGCTGAAGTAGTCTGTGCCTGTGTCCAATGGTGCTTACGTCCCAGGATGCACCCCCACTGTTGGCTGTATTTTTTGTTTGGCTGAAAATGCAGCCTGGCCAAGTGTTCTTTCAACCACTACTGGGAACATTGGCAGAGATTAGTCAGTGGGCCGACATGTGCTGTGAGAGACATCATGACTATCTGTGCTTATTTCTGCTGAGCCGTTGCATCGGCATGGTTGATGTTTTGCAGGAAAGCAAGTCTGATGATAACAATTAAAACAGTGAAGCCAAGTGCAATCTTTGTCTGTTTGCCAGCTTGGAAGCTGGATGGTGATAACAGATCACATCTCTGTGCCAGCAGTGCGAGTATCCATGGTTGAGGGGGGGGGGCGGGGGTGGGGTGGCGGTGAAATACAGGTTCGCCTCAAGACCTCTACTACCACACAGATATCTCGAGGCTTGTCCTTGGGAGGGACAAAATGAGTAATGCCACATGTACTGCAGTGGTGCCAGAGCCAAACGCAGTAGCACCAGGTTTTACGTTCTCCTTTTTGCTCCTTTGTTTGAACTCAGATGAAATTAGCACAAAGAAAGTGTAGAATAAATAGTTATAAAACACTGTTCTATACTGTGGCATGGTGACACAGCGGTTACCATTGCTGCCTCACAGCGCCAAGAACCCTGGTTCAATTCCCTGAGTGCTAAGTGGCTGGCTGTTGCCTCAGGGTCACTGTCTGTGTGGAGTTTGCACGTTCTCTTCGTGTCTGCGTGGGTTTCCTCCGGGTGCTCCTCTTCCTCCCACAGTCCAAAGATGTGCTGGCAAGGTGGATTGGCCATGCTAAATTGCCCCTTAGTGTCAGGGGGACTAGCTCGGGTAAATGCATGGGATTATGGGGATAGGGCCTGGGTGGGATTGTGGTTGGTGCAGACTCGATGGGCTGAATGGCCTCCTTCTGCATCATAGGATTCTATGATTTTTCAAATCCCACTTTTGGTAAGAATCATAGAATCCTTACAGTGCAGGAGGAGGCCATTTGGTCCATCGAGTCTGCACCAACTCTCCGAAAATTATCTTAACTAGGTAGGAAGGACTGGAAAATCCCACCCTTAGTTTCACTCCAGCTTTCAGCAAAGCACACACACAGAGTTCTGACATCTTCAAATTTCATTTGGATGGCTGTTGTCATGTGCCTAGTCTTAAGAAATTTAAGAAATGAACCCACTGCTTGTTTACCCTTCTTAGAGGTTGGTGCCTTGTGCAGTAAATAAGCACAAGCTGTTATGTTATTAGAGTAACACAAGTCCTACGCACCCACTTGCTAACTTGTTTGCAATATTTTGCACTTGTCTGTATTAATTTTAATTTGCTATTTAGTTTCTCTCATTGTGTGCTTTTTGGACTAGCTCCTTTGATCCATTGTCTATGTGGTTTCTTTTGTTTTTCTGACGTCAATTCATTGCTGCAAAGTATAAACATTAATGGTCCCAACTCTAAGTCCATTCAGTTTTTCCTCCTATACCTAACACTGCCTCCCTGAGATTGCAGGCTTTTTCTCTTCACATCGAGTCTGCACCAACCACGGTGAGAAGGCAGTTTGTGGCATTTATTTTTCTATTATTATGGCGAGTCTTACCTTTGAAAAGGAATGCAACATTTTAGTGCTAAATTTCAGTGCCGTAAGAGACTGCAGAACCCATGTATTATTAACAAATAACCAGTAATGGCTATGATATCAGGTGCATGCACCATGTAATTAAAGTTCATACAAGCTTTCAGTGTGGAAATTGCACAAAAGATTGTAAAGAAAGCAACATTTCCAGGTGAAAGCTTGGAGCGTAAAGGGATTTTTTTGGCATTGATGATAAACTATTTGCTCACTTTACGCAGAGTGAAGGAGGTAACTATTTCTGACATGCGTTCGTATAAGTTGCTGCTATTTCCTTGACCTTACAAACCTGGGTAAGGTCATTATGCTTTTTAAAGTGCTATGTTGGGATAAACTTCACAAGGTCACAGGATTTTTACAGATGGGAGCGATATTTGACTCAACCGAGTAAATGCATCTTAGAACTTGGCATTATCTGGGAATTCTGCACCTCAAATACTGGTCTCCTGCACATACCCGATTCTCATTACTTCACCATTGGCTGTTATTTCAGCTTCCTGACGTTTGGAATTCTCTCCTGCACCCTCTTCCCCACCTTAACTCTATTTTGTTTCTTATTCATTCATTGGACCTGGGCATCTCTGGCTGGCCAGTATTTATTGCCCATCCCTTGTTGTCCTTGACCTGACTGGCTTGCTAGGCCATTTCAGAGGGCAGTTGCGAGACAACCACATTGCTGTGGTTCTGGAGTCGCATGTAGGCCAGACCAGGTAAGGACGGCAGATTTCCTTCCCTAAAGGACACTGATGAACCAGATGAGTTGCCCTCCTTTAAAATGCTCCTTAAAGCTTACCTCTTTGAACAACTTGTCCTACGTGATTTGATTTGATTTATTATTGTCACGTGTTAGCATACAGTGAAAAGTATTGTTTCTTGTGCGCACAGACAAAACATACCATTCAAAGAACAAAGGGAACAAAGAACAGTACAGCACAGAAAACAGGCCCTTCGGCCCTCCAAGCCTGTGCCACTCCTTGGTCCAACTAGACCAATCGTTTGTATCCCTCCATTCCCAGGCTGCTCATGTGACTATCCAGGTAAGTCTTAAACGATGTCAGCGTGCCTGCCTCCACCACCCTACTTGGCAGCGCATTCCAGGCCCCCACCACCCTCTGTGTAAAAAACGTCCCTCTGATATCTGAGTTATACCTCGCCCCTCTCACCTTGAGCCCGTCACCCATCGTGATCGTCACCGCCGACCTGGGAAAAAGCTTCCCACTGTTCACCCTATCTATACCCTTCATAATCTTGTACACCTCTATTAGATCTCCCCTCATTCTCCGTCTTTCCAAGGTGAACAACCCCAGTCTACCCAATCTCTCCTCATAGCTAAGACCCTCCATACCAGGCAACATCCCGGTAAACCTTCTCTGCACTCTCTCTAACGCCTCCACGTCCTTCTGGTAGTGCGGCGACCAGAACTGGACGCAGTACTCCAAATGTGGCCTAACCAGCGTTCTATACAGCTGCATCATCAGACTCCAGCTTTTATACTCTATACCCCGTCCTATAAAGGCAAGCATACCATATGCCTTCTTCACTACCTTCTCCACCTGTGTTGCCACCTTCAAGGATTTGTGGACTTGCACACCTAGGTCCCTCTGTGTTTCTATACTCCTGATGACTCTGCCATTTATTGTATAACTCCTCCCTACATTATTTCTTCCAAAATGCATCACTTCGCATTTATCCGGATTAAACTCCATCTGCCACCTCTCCGCCCAATTTTCCAGCCTATCTATATCCTGCTGTATTGCCCGACAATGCTCTTCGCTATCCGCAAGTCCAGCCATCTTCGTGTCATCCGCAAACTTGCTGATTACACCAGTTACACCTTCTTCCAAATCATTTATATATATCACAAATAGCAGAGGTCCCAGTACAGAGCCCTGCGGAACACCACTGGTCACAGACCTCCAGCCGGAAAAAGACCCTTCGACCACTACCCTCTGTCTCCTATGGCCAAGCCAGTTCTCCACCCATCTAGCCACTTCTCCTTGTATCCCATGAGCCTTAACCTTCTTAACCAACCTGGCATGTGGGACTTTGTCAAATGCCTTACTGAAATCCATATAGACGACATCCACGGCCCTTCCTTCATCAACCGTTTTTGTCACTTCCTCAAAAAACTCCACCAAATTTGTAAGGCACGACCTCCCTCTTACAAAACCATGCTGTCTGTCACTAATGAGATTGTTCCGTTCTAAATGCACATACATCCTGTCTCTAAGAATCCTCTCCAACAACTTCCCTACCACAGACGTCAAGCTCACCGGCCTATAATTTCCTGGGTTATCCCTGCTACCCTTCTTAAACAACGGGACCATTCATAGAGAAGGAAACGAGAGTACAGAATGTAATGTTACAGTTATAACTAGAGTGTATCGAAAGATCAACTTAATGCAAGGTAGGTCCATTCAAAAGTTTAATGGCAGCAGGAAAGAAGCTGCTCTTGTGTCGGTTGGTACGTGACCTCAGACTTTTGTATCTCCATGGGCATGGTGGCACAGTGGTTAGCACTGCTGCCTCACAGCGTCAGGGACCTGGGTTCAATTCCCAGCTTGGGTCACTGTCTGTGTGGAGTTTGCACGTTCTCCCTGTGTCTGTGTGGGTTTCCTTCGAGTGCTCCGCTTTCCTCCCACAGACTGAAAGACGTGCTGGTTAGGTGCATTGACCTGAACAGGCACCGGAATCTGGCGACTGGGGAAATTTCACAGTAACTTCATTGCAGTGTTAATGTAAGTCTTAGTTGTGACTAATAAATAAACTTTAATCTTTTCCCAACGGAAGAAGGTGGAAGAGAGAATGTCCGGGATCCTGTCTTGCCCGACCTTCTGACTCAGAATCAGTACGGGTGAGGATCCTACAACGGAAATCTCCATTGACTTCAGGCGGGAATTTCCGGTCTCACCAGCGCGAGGCCATAAAACCCCATCCAATACCTCTGTCATCGTAGCAGCCCCTTAGTATTCCATATAATATTAACCTCAATTTTTGTACACTGCCCTACAGTGGGGCTTGAACCTGGAGACTCAGAGGCACACGTGTTACTAACTGATCCACAGCTTCCACTTGAGTAATGAGTGAGATTAGTCAGACAGGATCTTTTCTCTCTAATCCTATATCTACTTGCTCTCACCTGCCCAGGCCATCTCCTATCATTGCTGCAATGCTACTCCCCTCTGGAGCCTGCAAATCTTTGATCCAAACTATGCATTCTTCCTTTGTCTAACTGTAGGAAAATAATTTATCCCTTGCTTCCTTGCTGAACCAAAGGAATTTTGCCCTGCCATAGTGTCACAGAAATTGTTGGGTGTCAGCTGATGGAGTTTTGCTGCCGGCCCTTAAAGCTGCTGCAGGCCTTTTGGTCTTGCAGGGAAATCAAAGTTCCTTTCTTCAAATCAGAGCTCGCACTGCTGCCGGGAGTTTGTAAGGTTTATTAGGCTGCGCCTGAAAGGCTCACTTCAGACAGGATTCATTATTTCACTTGGGGATTTTGCCTGAGTGAAGGTTCCAGGCCTTAGTCTGTTATCTGGAATGCCAAATCTTTTATCGTGCTTCCTTAGTTGTTAAGGATGGGAAGTATTTTCTACAATCCCCAGTTTCTCTTTCTTTTGTCTGACTTCTATTCCCAGTCTCTTCTGCATCCCCATTAAATTGTTCCCAGCAAGTTGGAGGGGAGGAGAATTATATCCCCTGAAGGGGCGAAACAAGTAGTTGTATTTCAATCATCCTACCTCAGCATTTCTTGAACTCAAGTGTAACTTTAGCCAATGAATCAACTGTTATTGAAACCATGCTTATTTCTATCATTAAAGTATTGGGGATTGTGCGTGCTGATTGTCTTTGCTGTTTGAAAATTGTATTGGTAGGTAGAAAACCAAGAAGCAAATTCACTTAGAAAGATGCGGATTAATCCGGGATAGTCAGCACGGATTCGTGAAGGGCAGGTCGTGCCTCACAAATTTGATTGAATTTTTTGAGGAGGTAACTAGCTGTGTTGATGAAGTTAGGGCAGTTGATGTCATATACATGGATTTTAGTAAGGCGTTTGATAAGGTCCCCCATGGTCGGCTTATGATGAAAGTAAGGAGGTGTGGGATAGAGGGAAAGTTGGCAGATTGGATAGGTAACTGGCTATCTGGTCGAAGACAGAGGGTGGTGGTGGATGGAAAATTTTCAGACTGGAGGCAGGTTGCTAGCGGAGTGCCACAGGGATCAGTGCTTGGTCCTCTGCTCTTTGTGATTTTTATTATTGACTTAGAGGAGGGGGCTGAAGGGTGGATCAGTAAATTTGCTGATGACACCAAGATTGGTGGAGTAGTGGATGAGGTGGAGGGCTGTTGTAGGCTGCAAAGAGACATAGATAGGATGCAAAGCTGGGCTGAAAAATGGCAAATGGAGTTTAACCCTGATAAATGTGAGGTGATTCATTTTGGTAGGACTAATTTAAATATGGATTACAGGGTCAAAGGTAGGGTTCTGAAGACTGTGGAGGAACAGAGAGATCTTGGGGTCCATATCCACAGATCTCTAAAGGTTGCCACTCAAGTGGATAGAGCTGTGAAGAAGGCCTATAGTGTGTTAGCTTTTATTAACAGGGGGTTGGAGTTTAAGAGCCGTGGGGTTATGCTGCAACTGTACAGCATAACCCCTAGGGCGGCACGGTAGCACAGTGGTTAGCACTGCTGCTTCACAGCTCCAGGGTCCCGGGTTCGATTCCTGGCTCGTGCCACTGTCTGTGTGGAGTTTGCACATTCTCTTCGTCTCTGCGTGGGTTTCCTCCGGGTGCTCCGGTTTCCTCCCACAGTCCAAAGATGTGCGGGTTAGGTTGATTGGCCAGGTTAAAAAAAAAAATTGCCCCTTAGAGTCCTGGGATGCGTAGATTAGAGGGATTAGCGGGTAAAATATGTGGGGGTAGGGCCTGGGTGGGATTGTGGTCGGTGCAGACTCGATGGGCCGAATGGCCTCCTTCTGCACTGTAGGGTTTCTATGATTTCTAAGATTTCTATGTACAGGACCTTGGTGAGACCACATTTGGAATATTGTGTGCAGTTCTGGTCACCTCACTATAAGAAGGATGTGGAAGTGCTGGAAAGAGTGCAGAGGAGATTTACCAGGATGCTGCCTGGTTTGGAGGGTAGGTCTTATGAGGAAAGGTTGAGGGAGCTGGGGCTGTTCTCTCTGGAGCGGAGGAGGCTGAGGGGAGACTTAATAGAGGTTTATAAAATGATGAAGGGGATAGATAGAGTGAACGTTCAAAGACTATTTCCTCGGGTGGATGGAGCTATTACAAGGGGGCATAACTATAGGGTTCATGGTGGGAGATAGAGGAAAGATATCAGAGGTAGGTTCTTTACGCAGAGAGTGGTTGGGGTGTGGAATGGACTGCCTGCAGTGATAGTGGAGTCAGACACTTTAGGAACATTTAAGCGGTTATTGGATAGGCACATGGAGCACACCAGGATGATAGGGAGTGGGATAGCTTGATCTTGGTTTCAGATAAAGCTCGGCATAACATCGTGGGCCGAAGGGCCTGTTCTGTGCTGTACTGTTCTATGTTCTATATTATGGCTTGTAGCTACGTTTATGAATGGTAACTTACCTGAAGAATAAATTAGGTTGGGTTAAAGCTGGTGGCCGTTAGGAAATTAAACAATTGAAGTCAGATTCTGAATACTTGATCAGTTTCGGCCGAGTACTACTCTGTCCTCATGGCCCTGACTTTTTATTCATGCAAAATAATTTGAATGACATTGATTAGAGGCTATCCTATTGCCATGAAATATTGGGCTAAAAATTGGTTTGTACCATTACTTGGGCAGGTGAGCTTTTCTTAGTGACCTGTCCACATCAGTTCCGGTGAATATAGGCAGCATGCAGGTTTACTGCTGTCATCTTGTTTACCTGATGGTAATGGGGATCTGACCGTCTCTCATGCTTGGCTGACTGCCTTTGTGCTCAGCAGTAATGAAGCAACTTTCACCGATGGCACACAACGCAGCCAGCCTTCTGTTCTCAAAGGCAGACTATCTTGGTGGGGAAGAGGGAGGGTTTGTGTAGTAGGTTCTCAAGACAACCCTCCAAGGAAAGAAAGACTTGTATTCACACGGTGATTTTCACAACTTCAGATGTCCTGAAGTGTTTTGTGTCTAATGACGTGCTTTTGAAGTGTAGTTGCTGCTGTGATATAGGAAGCACAGCAGTGAATTTGGGTACAACAAGCATCAATATAATAATAACCAGAAAATCAGAAAATCAATGCTTATGATGCTGACTGAGAGATAAATATTGGCCAAGACACCAGGGACTACTCATGAACTCTTCTCTGAAGTCCTGCTCTGGAATTTTATTTTACGTACACTTAGGAGAACAAACTCAGATTGCTATTGGTTCCAAAAGGCAGTGGGTGAGATTCTCTGACCTCCCAGTCGCATGTTTCCTGCTGGCGGGAGGCATTGCGTTGTTTGTGAGTGGCGGGATTTTCTGGTGTTGCAGCTGTCAATGGGGATTCCCATCGACGTCACCCCATACCAGCAGGAAATTCACAGGCGGGGGTGGGCTGCTGGAGGGGCTGGAAAATCTCACCAGCGTGAACGGCCGGAGAACTCCGGCCAGTATCTCTGATAGTACAGCATTCCCTGAGTAATACATTGGAATGTCAGTCCTGACTTTTGCCTCAAGCCCAGGTGTGGTACTTAAACTCAGGACCTCAGGATACAGAGGCAAAGGTGCTAACACACACACACAAATGAATTTGGAGCAGCTGGCTTGTAAGGCCAATCTCCTGCTACTGGACCTGAGGACATTTAAGAAGTGGCATAAAAAGTCTGTTAACCTCAAATGGACAGTTGAGGTCAGTGAATGCATCTTCACATGGCACCTCTTATCCACTGATGCATCAGCCTCTCATGCCACATCCTCATCGCTTACCTATCAGCAACCCTTGGCATTAAGGATTCACGAATAGCATCCATAAGCTCCATCTCACACTTGCACACCTAACAATGTTAGCGGTTTCACACTCGTGCTTAACTCACAGTAAGCTATCAGTAGGTGAATTGCGCTGAAGAGAAAATGCAATTGAGCAGAAACCCCAGCCCAATATAACCTACACATGTCTTTGAGATTAACTGTTTTAGAATGGAGAAGCTAAATATTGTGGATGCTGGAATTCTGAAATAAAATCTAAATAATACTGGAAGTACTCAACATGTCTGCCGGCATCTGTAGGGATACAATAGTTAACGAGCTTGATTTTTAATTCCCGCTGAGGCTGGGGACAGGTGAGCTGATTCTCTGTCTCCATCCAGTCTCTGGGATATTTTCATGGAGGAGCAATGGAAGGGCAGCAGGACTATCAGTCCCCATGCAGCAGGAAGCCAATCTCGCTTGTGAATGACCAATTAAAGGCAGCTGAGTGACATTTTCTATTTGGCCTCCAGGTTCTTAAATGAGGAGACCAGGTCCAAGAACCCCTGGAGACAGCCCCCCCAGCAGCCCCCCTAGTCAGGCCTAGAGGCTCTCCTTGTCTGCGTAGGTGCTCCAGCAGTTTCAGGCCTCTCTGAAAAGGGACTACATCCCCTCAGAAGTCACCTGGCTGCAAACATCATTTTCTAGTTTAAATTTAGAAAGGATGGAGAGAGGATGTTTCATAATGGAATTTTGAAGTTCCCCCTTCCTTCTTTACCTTTCACTGCTGCTGCTCCTTTTAAGCTAGATTAGTCTCCAGCTTCATGAGCCCCCATCACCACCATCACCCTGGCCTTTATTGGACTCTCTGGTTATTAATTAGCCATCCTGTGAAAAATCACAATAGAGACAAACTGGCAGGCATTGTCCATCATCATTCTCTGGGGGATGCCTGGTGTAGTGAAATTTCACTTCAGCTTTCCAATCACTGTGATGCTCTTTATGTTGGGCAGATAATTGACTTCATACTAGCCTGAGTATGAGTCAACAAGGACCAGATGCTGCGTCCTATTCCATTCAAATATATCAGTCGTCATCAATGACTATGGAAGATCTGGAACCTCATGGAGGTGCAGATGTTCTTTGGTTTAATGAGGGAGCGTGTTGCATAATGCACATCTGGATACTTCCCTCTCTATGTCCGCATATGTTGAGGGCCAGTACATGGTTTCCTTTGCCCTATATTTTATTGCTTCCACCTCTGGGTGTCCTTGGTGGAGTTTCTGGGTGTGGTACTTCTGGAGAGAATTGGGGATGCTGAACACCTGGCCATGCAGTATCAGTCCGCCTTGCAAGGGTAACTCCTCTCACGTGGCATAGAAAGTGCCGAAGTTGTGGGGAAACTCCTTTAACATCATTGGCCATCCTGATATAATAATGTCATGGAGTTGCCTGCATGTCTGATCTGCCCGTAGGGCAGCTTTGTGTTGTTCAATTCTGCAGGAAGACAATACTTGAACCATCATGATATCAACGTCCTAAAATAAAGTTAAAGTTTATTTATTAGTCACAAATAAGGCTTACATTAACACTGCAATGAAGTTACTGTGAAATTCCCCTAGTCGCCACAGTCCGGTGCCTGTTCCGGTCAATAAACCTAACTATCACGTCGTTCAGACTGTGGGAAGAAGCCGGAGGAAACCCACGCTGACACAGAGAGAACATGCAAACTCCACACAAACAGTGACCCAAGCCGGGAATCGAACCCAGGTCTCTGGCGCTGTGAGACAGCAGTGCTAACCACTGTGCCACCATGCCGCCCATAAACAGTGTGTCCTCCTCATGAACTGCATGTTTGATGGTGGGAAATTGACGCTAAGGTTGTAGTGTTGTAGCCTGAACATTATTTGCTGCTTGTGTGGTGATGCAGTGTGAAGAGGGTTTTTTTTAGGATATTGATGAGCAGCCGGTGATCAGTTTTAATGTTGGCAGGATGGCGATAGATGCAGTCATGAAATTTCCAACATGCAGGACTAAGGCAACAAGTTCTTTCTTGATTTGGGCATAATGAGTTTCAGTGTCAGTGAGAGCCCTTGATGCGAAGGTTACTAATCTGCCATTCTGGGTGCAGACTGTACCAAGTCCATGCTGAGAGGCATCTGCTGATAAGAGTACAGATGTTCATACATCATGGAATTTAGCAGGGCTGAGCTTCAACTGTACGGTCCTGTCAAGGACCAAACACAAACACGTATCATGTTCTTACATTGCATGATCACAGACTAAAATATCATGGAGGATGAATTCACAGACTTGTTCTGTAAAGAGCTGTTCCATAGAAGACCTCACTGCCAGGGGAGGTCCCATGAACCCACTGGAGACGTGAACATAGTGAGCTTTGAAGATTCTTTATCCAGTGGGATCTGCAAAAATCCATATTTCGCATCCAGGATGCTGCAAACCTTGGCATTAGGTATATTGGCTACTCAACTACCTTCAGAGGCTGGTCGGGTCTCAGAAGTGCTTTATTCAGATCAACCAAGTCGATGAAGACCGGTGCCAACTTTCTTTCTACCATCGTAGAAACCGACTTTGTGACTTCAACTATGGGGCCAAGAAACCCAGTCTTCTCATTCTATCCAATTCTTCGACTACATTCTGGTTTATAAAAAGGGATCCTCTTCTTGGAGCACAGACCGTGGGCATCACTGAGTCATCCAGCCTCATGTGATATGTAATGGGCAGCTTCCCAATAATAACACAGTCAAGCAAGTCTTTGTATTTTAGCATCTCTGGGGCTTGGTGCTGAGAATGTGTACATCCAGCCCAAGGTGGATTAGCCCCAGTGAAATGCTGTCCTTGAGACCCAACAGCAGCTTTATATCTTGGTTGACTACATGTGAACAAGACCTCTTCACCACACAGGACCTTCAATCGATGCTATACACTAGATACATCGATGACATTTTCTTCCTTTGGACTCATGGTGAACAATCACTGAAACAACGATATGATGACATCAACAAGCTCCATCCCATCATCAGACTCACCATGGACTACTCTCTGGAATCGGTTGCATTCTTGGACACACGCATCTCCATCAAGGACGGCCACCTCAGCACTTCACTGTACCGCAAGCCCACGGATAACCTCACGATGCTCCACTTCTCCAGCTTCCACCCTAAGCACGTTAAAAAAAGCCATCTCGTACGGACAAGCCCTCCATATACATCTGCTCGGATGAGGAGGATCGCAACAGACACCTCCAGACACTGAAAGATGCCCTCATAAGAACAGGATATGGCGCTCGACTCATCGATTGACAGTTCCGACGCACCACAGCGAAAAACTGCGCCGACCTCCTCAGAAGACAAGCCCGGGACACGGCGAACAGAGTACCCTTCGTCGTCCAGTACTTCCCCGGAGCGGAGAAGCTACGACATCTTCTCCGGAGCCTTCAACATGTCATTGATGAAGACGAACATCTTGCCAAGGCCATCCCCACACCCCCACTTCTTGCGTTCAAACAACCACACAACCTCAAACAGACCATTGTCCGTAGCAAACTACCCAGCCTTCAGGAGAACAGTGACCACGACACCACACAACCCTGCCACAGCAACCTCTGCAAGACATGTCGGATCATCGACACGGATGCCATTGTCTCACATGAGAACACCATCCACCAGGTGCACGGTACATACTCTTGCAACTCGGCCAACGTTGTCTACCTGATACGCTGCAGGAAAGGATGTCCGGGGGCATGGTACATTGGGGAGACCATGCAGACGCTACGACGACGGATGAATGAACACCGCTCGACAATCACCAGGCAGGAGTGTTCTCTTCCTGTTGGGGAACACTTCAGCAGTCACGGGCATTCGGCCTCTGATCTTCGGGTAAGCGTTCTCCAAGGTGGCCTTCACGACACATGACAATGCAGAGTCGCTGAGCAGAGACTGATAGCCAAATTCCACACACATGAGGACGGCCTCAACCGGGATCTTGGGTTCATGTCACACTATCTGAAACACTCATGATGCTCATGACTTGCCTGGGCTTGCAAAATCTCAACAACTGTCCTGGCTGGAGACAATATACATCTCTTTAACCTGTGCTTAACCCTCTCTCCACTCACATTGTCTGTACCTTTAAGACTTGATTACCTGTAAAGACTCGCATTCCAACCATTATTTTGTAAATTGAGTTTGTGTCTATATTTGCCCTGTTTGTGAATAGAACTCCCACTTACCTGATGAAGGAGCAGTGCTCCGAAAGCTAGTGGCTTTTGCTACCCAATAAACCTGTTGGACTTTAACCTGGTGTTGTGAGACTTCTTACTCTGCACTAGATTCCCAGAGCAAATTAAATCTTGCTTTATATGGTGGACAATCCATACGCATGGAAGGGTACCCAACCTGCATGCCGGGCATGGAACCTAATTTTTCAGGATTGGCATAACTTACACCAGGTCCAGCGCGGTCGGAAATTCACTCCCGTAGTTACAAGCAACCCTTCGATTCCTTGCAATGTGTTTAAATCTATTAACATTGTCAAATGCAGAGACCAGCAATTTATTTCTTTCTCTCAAAGTTATCAAGTTGGTTTGTCTTCGTGAAAATCAAGTAACATGTAGGCATCTCAGCTAGACTTAAAAATTCCTATTCCAAAACAAGATAATTTCACCAAGCAATAAAGAAATAACACAGGATGATCAGAAATATTTTAAAGGTGACATTGTTGCCAACGGTTTCGATTTGAACCTGTGCATGAAGATGTTGGCATATTGAGGTGCGAATTTGGCCCCCATGGCTGTTCCATGTGTCTGGATGAAGAACTGGTTGTTGAAGGTGAAGACATTGTGGTCCAGCATGAAGCAGATGAGTTGTAAAATTGCATCTGGAAACTGGCAGTTGTCAGCGTTGACTACTGAGGCAGTTGCAGCAATGTGGGGGATCTACAATCTAGTGCAGCACAGGCTTGGGTTTCCTGCAGAAACAGCTTCAACAAAACATGGCATTTTGTTCCTATGACGATTTTAACTTTAAATTTTGCATTGCTGTGAGCAACGTTTAACATTATAAATATTTTACCTTTCCCCATGGTAAAGTTAACACTCCCACAACAGAATGTTTTGAGAGACTCTGCTGAGTGCTCTGTTGTTTTGATTTACCTCCAGCTCATTCACTCTGTTCATGTTCTGAAGCTTGGAGGGCTGGCCGGCTGCAACGTAACTAGTGGTAGTGACAAGTTGCTGTGACTTTGGCCTGCAATACTTGGCAAAGTAATTCCATTTGCCACAGTTATTGCAATGTTTATTAAATGTGTAGCACACGTTTCAGTTTTGTGGATTCTGGCCGCTGCAGTTCGGGTGTGTTCTGCCCTGAGAAAATTTCCATTTCTCTCCTTAGTGCTTCTCTCTGACTGCTCATTTAGCACACAAATACTAATGGCGATTCTAACACAAAGCTTTTTTTCTCATAGCAATTGCTTGCATGCAGCATTGCTGTGCATTCGACACCTTATACATTCTCTTACAAATTCATTGGTGAGAATACCAAACACACATTTTTTGCCAGAATTTTCATATTCAAGGTTTATGATTGTAGCAACTTATCGAGTGTCTGGTTAGTGCTCTCCTCTGAACTCTACAAGTGCTCTACTCTGAGCTCCGCAATGGCAAACGATCACGGAGGAAACGCAACAAGGACATTCTGGCAGCCTCCCTAAATAAATGCAGCATCTTATCGACACATGAGAATTGCTTGCCTTGGAATGCACAAACTGGAGGAGAAGACACATGAAGCACCAATCATCTCAAGCATCACTGGATGGAGCATGCAGAGGCCAAGCGTAAGCAGCGGGAAGCACGCACAGAATGCAAACTGCCCCATCAAACATCACTTGCCAAATCTGTGGCAGAATCTGTGGCTCCAGGATTGGACTATTCAGCCACCGCAGCATCCACCTCCCTGCAATGGAAGTAAGTCATCTTCGACCCTGAAGGACTGCCAAAGAAAAAATAGCATAAAACACAAACCTGCCCATTATCACATTTTTTTCACGGGCACACATACCTGTTAGAACTTTTTTAGCATTACCTTGGGGTCCCCATGGTCTGCTTCCCCTTGGAAGGCAAAAGATTCAGATTTTACAACTGCCTCCAGGCTCATTAGATTCAACAGCGTGTAAGCTTGTAATGTCTTCGCTTTATCAGAACGACCGGCGCCACAGTAGATGTTCTTTTTCAAGCTTCTTCCAGTTGTCAGGGATACTTTCATTGAATATGAGTGGGTTGATGCGGCAAAGTCCATTTGCCATCTAGGCCAGTTCCTGACACCACGTATAGTTGCTGGATTGTATGCAATGATTCCCAAGGTCTAACAACAGATTCACAAGGTCTAACAACACAAAGTGGTTTATTTAGAGTACTTTCACAGCTCTTACATGCTGAGTGTGTGGCCATGCTGGCGAGAACTCCCAAGCATCCGACATGCAACTTCTTGTATACATCATCACAATGTATACATGAACACAGTCTAGAACTATTTTCTACCCAGTGTGGTCTTCTGGCTCACACTTGTGCCTGATCGCGGGGTTCAGAAGCCTGCAGAGAAATTTCTTTCCCGTGTTTCGTGTCAATTACCTTTCATCTGATGGAACGTTAACTCTGTTTCACCCTCCACAGATGTTTGCAAGGACAGCGGAGTATTTTCAGCATTTTCTGTTTTAAAATGGTCTTCAGTTGGCTGTATTTATTTTTAAAAGAGGTCTTCTGTCTTGGCACTTGATAGGAAATGCATTAAACTGTCTGGAGACGTTTACATCTCCGGCGGGAGCAGTTTAGCTCAGCCAATTTCACACAGTTATGTGCCTTGCCTGCATCCATAAAGTAAAATGCACCAGAAATGATCCCCTGTCTTTGAATTATTAAATGCATATGAACTTGCAGATGCCTGGGAGACACATAATCAAGTTGTAATTGATAAAGGAGATTGATATTAAAGTGCCCCAAATATAATATTCACGGTTGAAGTGGTATAAGGTGAAAAAAGGGTTTCCAGAAAGATTAGGTGGCAGTGGGGCTGGAATGCACATAATCACCATTTTGCCTCCAACTGGAGCTGGGGGCTAAAATGCTGAAAAAGAAATTCTTCCTCATGCATCGCCTTATCTTTTAACAATTAACTCTTCTTAATTGCGGTCCCCCTCTCCTTGATGCTCGATATTCCATCCCGCATATGTATTTTGTTTGCTAAAGATTTGTTCATCTGAACTCGTGTTCTTACATGAACGAATGTTTTGACAGTTATTGCAAGTTTGTAGCAACACGATCATACAGTTAGACAGGAACGAAAGCACATATTTTCATTCTTTTGGCATTAATTGGTTCAACTTTCTTGGGGCCAAAGGTTCATTTATGGAGCCAGCATGTTTGTTTCAAAAGTAAACTTTTCACACTCATTCTGTTAACCACTTTAATCAGTTTGAACCTTTTATGTGCACCCTTGTGGCTGAATGCAATGCAATTAGTTTATGCATTTCCATTTACATGAACAACATGTCACTAAGTCAAAATATACATGTGGGATGGAACATCTAGCATCAAGGAGATGTGGACTGCAATTAAGAAGTGTTAATTGTTAAAAGATAAGGCGATGCATGTGAAAAAAATCTTTTTCAGCATTTCAGCCTCCAGCTCCTAATCTTCCTGGAAATCCTTTTTTCACCTTATACCACTTCAACCTTGTGATAAATCCATATCTTCCAGTGGGAAGATATTTAGTCCATTAGTATGTGTATTAACATGACCCGATTCTTCCCTTTTTGGCTAAGAGACATGTTGTTCATGTGAGTGGAAATGCATAAACTAATTGAATTACATTCTGCGCATTTGCAACAGTGGATCAAAATGTGTTTATTCCATTGGGAAAGAAACTGAGATTTCCTCATGAATAAAGAACAAAATGGATTTTGTTTCTAAACTTTTAGTATTCCCCGGTGCAGTTGTAGTTTTAATAACATTCTTTAAAGTTTATTTTTTAACCACAATTTCATTCAGATATTGAAGTACAGGCTATTATGTCACCATACCTCAGAATATTCCCTCTGGATTCTTACTGCACCCAATGTAAATTAGCTAATTTATAGACATTGTTTAGTTTCACAATTGTCAGTAAATTCACTTAAAATGTACGTACTTGTGGGAAAAACAATAAACTCACTAATTTGAAGATCATTAGAATTTTTCTAGTTTAGTAAACGCAAAATGGAAATGAACTATTGCAAATATTATTTCTAAAGAACGTTGTTATTTCTGTGAAGAATCATATTGTTTCAGAATAAAAATAACAAATTTATATTTTTTTTGCCTCATCACATTTTTTAGAAATGTTTTAAAATGCATTCTATGCAATGAATTAGCATTTGAAGTGCAGTGGTTCTTTTCCCCAAGATGACAAATGGCAGCTATTTTGTGCACATTGAGTTTTCACAAATAGCAATGAATAGCCATTTAATCTGGTTATTTCCAGCATTTGTAGTATTTTACATTTGAATAACGACTCTTGTAAAAGTGCCACTGGCATCCTATGTGACAGTACAAATAGTAGACGATCCCTTCTTGCCTTTCTCAACTGATCCACAGATTTTGACATGGCTGACCACACCCTCCTCCTACAGCACTTAAAGCGACATGATAGCACAGTGGTTAGCGCTGCTGCCTCACAGTGCCAGGGACCCGGGTACAATTCCCAGCTTGAGTCACTGTCTGTGTGGAGTCTTCATTGTTCTCCCCATGTCTGCATAGGTTTCCTCCGGGTGTTCCAGTTTCCTCCCACAGTCTGAAAGACGTGCTGGTTAGGTGGATTGGCCATGTTAATTTAGTGAATTTGGTGTGCCTGAACAGGCGCCGGAGTGTGGCGACTACAGGATTTTCACAATAACTTCATTGCAGTTTTAATGTAAGCCTACTGGTGCCATTAATAAATAAAGACTTGTTCACTGTTGTCCAGCTGGATGGGGCTGCTTGTTTAAATCCATTCTGTTCTATGCAGTCAAAACCAGAGAGAGAACTGCAATAGCTTCTCTTCCTTCTCCTGTACTACTTACATTCCCTCTGGTGTCCCCAGTCTCAGTCCCCTCCTATTTATCATCCACATGCTGCCTCTGGCAATTTTTCCAAAAACGCAGCATCACATTCCATATGTACACTGGCAATACCTAGCTCCGCCTTACAATCATCTGTCCTCACCCCGATACTGTCTCCGATTTAGCACATTGATTCTTGAACATCCGATGCTGGGGTAGCTGATATTTCCTCCATCTAAACATTGGGAAAACCAATGTGATCAGTATACATGTCAGAAGAGGTAAGAAAAACAGGCATGGGCAGGATTCTCTTGGAAGAAGAAGACTGAGGGAAGAAATCATGCAGGATTTTGATAGACTGAAGACACAAAGAATATGTCCCCTCGGTGGGAAGAACATAACTAAAGTCTATTAATGTAAGATATAAGAAATCCAATAGGGTTTTCAGAAGGGTTTTCACACCCAAAAAGTGGTGTGAATGTGCAGCTCACTTCCACAGGGAGTGGTCAAAGGCATTAAGGAGAACCTAGACAACTAGATGAGAGAGAAGGGAACGGGGATTATGATGATTGATTTAGATACAGAAAGTTAGGAATCGGCTCATATGGAGTATAAATGCCAGGATGATTGGACATATTTCTGAGCCAATGTATTCTATGTAATCCATTGTCTTTGACCCGATTCCCCAGTCAGCAACTCCATTCCCCTCACTGACAAAAGTCAGAGACTGAACCGGATTGTTCAATCTTGGTGTCATATTTAACACTGGGATTATACTGACAAAATATCCACATCATCACTACCTGCTTCCACTTCCAAAATCCCCACCTGCATACACCCAGGCCCCAGGTTATCTGCTGCTGAAACTTACACCCAGGCGATTACCACCTTGGGACATGATGGCTGGGATTCTCACAAAAAAAAGTAGTACCCAACTGGCGGGAAAACTGGAGTATTTCCTGTTCATTTTTTGGGCATACTTACGTTGATGGGGAGCAGTCGTAAACCCCACTGGAGGGAACCATTCCCAGCAGAGGGGGCATGGGGATGGAGGGAGGACGCTAGTAGGCCTGGAGAATATTTTAATTTCAAGATGATAAGCAGCTTTGCACTCATTCCGCCTGAATGCATGAAAAAAAAACACTTGGGAGAAGCTGGTCGCGAACCTTGCTAAAGGACCCCACTGGTATCTCCCAGCCTGCTGCGCTGCTCAAGCAGTGTAGTGGGCTGGAAGAATCACAGCCAAAGTTTCTAATGCATTCCAGGCTGCCTCCTACGTTCTACGCTCCATACACTTCAGTCAGCCAAATCCTGACCACTCTTTTCATTACTCAAGCCAAGTCCCTTCCACCCATTGCCCCTGTGCTTGCTGACCTATATTGGCTCTTGGCAAAGCAATGCCTCAATGTTGAAATTCTCTTCATTGGTTTCAAATTGCTCACCGCTCCTTTTCTCCATCATCTCCTCCGGCCCTATAATTCTTGAGCAATTTGGGTTCCTCCAGTTCGGGAACTTGTAAATCCCTGATTCTAATCCCTCCATCATTGGTGGCTGTGCCTTCAGTTACATAAGTCCAAAGCTATGGAATTCCCTCCCTCAACATATTCATCTCCCTACCTCTCCTTCCTTTCAGAATCCTCCTTAAAAACCATCTTTAGGTCACCTGTCCTAACCTCTGCATATGTAACTTTTTTTTATCCATTCTTGGGTGTGAGTGTGGCTTTGACGGCAAACATTTATTGTCCATCCCCAATTGTCCTTGAATGGATGGTGGTGAGCCAACGTCTAGAACCAAATGGGAGAAAGTAGTGGTGCAGTGGTAATATCACTGGATTAGTAACCCAGAGGCCCAGGTTAATGTTCTGGGGGGAAAGGGTTCAAATCCCACCAGGGTAGTTAGTGGAATTTAAATTCAAGTAATAATCTGAAATTAAAATCTGCTAACAGTGACCATTTTTTATTCTATTAAAAAGCATGTGTGTGTGTGTGTGTGAGTGTAAATTATTTAATTAAGGTAGGGAAAGATTAATAGAAACAGGCTATCGTGCAGAGTTGAGAGATAAAAGGTGAGAGATAAAAGGTGCTAAATGCATACATTTGTAATAAGAAGCCACGTTGAGGTTGATTTCTAAATAAATAGGCAGGGTTTACTAAATTGCATTAGGAGTCAGATAGAGACATGACTTTTCAGCTGTTAGATCTCAAAGTGGAACAAAGAACAAAGAAAGGTACAGCACAGGAACAGGCTCTTTGGTCCTCTAAGCCTGCGCTGATCGTGATGCCTGCCTAAACCATATGCACTTACGGAGTCCGTATCCTTCCATTCCCATCCTATTCATGCATTCAACTAGTTGACCCTTAAATGCTGCTATCGTACCTGCTCCCACCACTTCCCCGGGCAGCGTGTTCCAGACATTCACCACCCTCTGTGCAGAAAACTTGCCTTGCACATCTCCTCTAAACTTTTGCCCACGTACTTTAAACCTATGCCCCCGAGTACTTGACTTTTCTAACCTAGGAAAGCATCTGACTATCTACTCTGTCCATGCCACTCATAATCGTGTAAGCCTCTATCAGGTCATCCTTTAACTCCGTCGTTCCAGTGAGAACGAACCGAGTTTATTCAACCTCTCCTCAAAGCTAATAGCCTCCAGACCAGGCAACATCCTGGTAAACCTCTTCTGTACCCTCTCCAAAGCATCCACATCCTTCTGGTAGTGTGGCGACCAGAATTGTACACAATATTCTAAATGGGGCCGAACTAAAGTTCTATACAGTTACAGTGTGACCTGTGAATTTTTATACTCAATGCCCCAATGAAAGCAAGTATGCCGCATGCCTTCCTGACTACCTTATCCATCTGCGTTGTCACTTTCAGTGATCGGTGGACATGTACACCCAGACCTCTCTGCCTGTCAATACTCCTAAGGGTTCTACCATTTACAGTATAATTCCAACATGCATTGGACCTTCCAAAATGCATTACCTTACACTTGTCTGGATTAAACTCTATCTGCCATTTCTCTGCCCAAGTCTCCAACTGGTCTGAAACTTGCTGTATCCTCTGACAATCCTCTTCACTATCTGCAACTCCACTAATTTTTGTGTCATCTGCAAACTTACTAATCAGACCAGCTACATTTTCCTCCAAATCATTTATATCTTCTACAAATAACAAAGGTCCCAGAACTGATCCCTTGGAACACTGCTAGTCACAGCCTTCCATTCAGAAAAGCACCCCTTTACTGCTACCCTCTGTCTTCTATGGCCAAGCCAATTCTGCATCCATCTTGTCAGCTCTCCTCTGATCCCGTGTGACCTCACATACCACTCTACCATAAGGTACCTTGTCAAAGGCTTTACTGAAGTCCATGTGTACAACATCTATTGCCTTTCCTTCATTTATCATCTTCGTCACTTCCTCGAAAAACTCGATCAAGTTAGTGAGGCACGACCTCCCCTTCACAAAACCATGCTGTCTATCACTAATAAGTCCATTTGTTTCCAAATGTGAGTAAATCCTGTCCCTAAGAATCTTTTCAAATAATTTCCCTGCCACTGGCGTAAGGCTAACTGGCCTATAATTTTCCGGAGTAAGGGACTTTTACAACAAAAAAAGTTTCAAAAGTAAACAAGAGAAGACTATTACATTTAATTTATCTGAAAGGGAAGGTAATAGGAAAATATGAAATATCTTTGTATTTTGGAAAAGTTAAGTTAGAGGGTTGCTGAGGACAATGGAATTGGAGATGAAAGGGGAAAGGGATATTTAAGGAAAGATGTTTGATCCAAGTATTGGGGTAATATCTTTGGGCCAGATTTGTGCTGAGAGAAGGTGTGAAATCTGAAGCAGCTATTTAGAGACCAGCAAAGTCTTTGATCGGAATTCTATCGCCTTGCCCACCACAGAAACGGAGCAGATAAGGATCCAACAACGGAAATCTCCATCGACCTCAGGTGGGAATTTCCGGTCTCGCCCGAACAAGGCTGTAAAATCCCACCCTATGTTTCAGAAAGCAGTCTTGTTTCTGAATTTTCTTATTTCCACAACAGAGTGGAAGGATTTGAGAAGCCTTTACCGAACTGACAGCAGTTTTGCCTCTGGTAATATTACTGGATTTTTAGAGGTGTAAGAGGAATTTTCTCAGGTGTCCCCTGGGTGCTCTGTACTTGTTGAACCTCACTCAACCAATACATAGACTGCGAAAGACAGTATATAGTTAAAGAACAAAAAGGAATTTATTTGCTAATACATGCATTAGGAGAGAGATACAGTCAATGAGGGTTGACTGTCCTCTCTGAGCTAATATTGCAAGGTAAAATTATTATATTATTCAGAACATTTCAATATCCCACCCAGTCTTGTCAATTAGACTGGAGGGCCCAATCACAATATTCAACATTATTACCTTAGCCAATAATGTTCGACCTGTCAACAGGAATAGGAGGTTATTAGCTTATTTCCCATGTAGGTTCCTTCCCCTTCCCCTAGGAAACCTAACCCATGTCACTAGCAGTGTCCAAGGCCATAGTTAACATCTGTGATTTTTAATTGGTGAAAGGAATCACTCTTTCGCTGGAACCTGGGCCTCCTTTATCAGCTTGAGAGACTGCTCCAGCCTTGCTACCCATGAATGAATTTACTCCCTTAAATAGCAGGCCTATTAAACTTGCCTTTCGCATATCCAAAAACATCTAAGTGTCCCAACACTTGTTCCTGTATCCTGAAGGACGATTGGTCCCTTCGTATCCTTGCTTCCTCAACTTAGCTGCCATCACTGGTACCATCCCTTCTGTGGACTTGGACAACTTTGCACAAGCACACTTAACTACATTGAGAAGCAACATCAATGCCAAGATCACCATGAAGAATATTGCAATCCCTTGTAGGATTTATGTTCCCAAGGACGTCAGCCAGCCTGTGAGCCAACTACCTAAGGTAAATGGTTCAGGGTCTTTGAGTTTCTCCACCTCTTTCCTGATATGATTAACCAAATTAATTATGTTTTCTGAACTATCTGGTATGTGTGTGCAACACTCTGATCCAATCACTGCACAAACCCCACCCCTTGCCACCAAGACATAATCCAATGCCAATCTGTGTTGAAGTACCACAGTGCCCATGACTACCATCTCATCTTAACCTTAGCAAGGGCAGTTGCTGTATCTTGGCAACTTGAACAAAGAAAATTACAGCGCAGGAACAGGCCCTTCAGCCCTCCAAGCCTGCACCGACCATGCTGCCTGACTTAACTAAAACCCCCTATCCTTCCGCAGACCATATCCCTCCATTCATATATTTGTCAAGACGCCCCTTAAAAATCACTATCGTATCTGCTCCCACTACCTCCCTCGGCAACGAGTTCCAAGCACCCACCACCCTCTGTGTAAAAAATCTGCCTCGTACATCTCCTTTAAACCTTGCCCCTTGCACCTTAAACCTGTGCCCCTAATAATTGACTCTTCCACCCTGGGAAAAAGCTTCTGACTATCCACTCTGTCCATGCCTCTCATAATCTTGTAGACTTCTATCCAGTCACGCGTCAACCTCCGTAGTTCCAGTGAGAACAAACCAAGTTTCTCCAACCTCTCCTCATAGCTGTTGTCCTCGATACCAGGCAACATCCTGGTAAATCTTCTCTGTACCCTCTCAAAAGCCATCACATCCTTGTTCCAAACTTGTTCCAAAATGGAGCGTAGAACCAGAATTTCATGCAGCGCTTTAGCTACTCTGTATTGGGGAAACAATATGCCAAAGAACCGTTCTGTTTCTGTAATAGCTCGTCGATGTCTTGGCAGGGGAGGGAGTTTAGGAGTGTGATATATGTATGGGATTACATATCCAAGGTAACACGACCCCACCCATCCTACAGGGAGCCAAGAATATGCCCTATCCCCACAAATCCAATATCTTCCATTGAGAGTTGGATAAGTGTTGCCTCCTCTAAAGCAATAAGAAATTTTGCAAGATTGGTCATTACTGGATGGACTCAGGCATAGCCGGGTGGTTCGATCTACCATGTGGTCATATTCACTCATGCCTAAGTTTTCCCCTTGGCCTTCCTTCCCTGTTTCTAGCACAATATATATATCCCTTTTGGTTGTGGTGTTGGCTGTTTTATACTAAACTAGGAGCTGGTTTCCCTAGCTTATAGATAGGTGTATATGTGTTTATATGACCTGATTTCCCTGCACAAGACTCACTATTATGGAATTCTTTCCTTACCTCTCTACTGATGAATCCTGGTATTGGGTTTCCAGGATACTTGGAATTCTGGGCTGTTTGATCCACCATTACTAACTCTGACCATGTTAAGGACATTGGTTGTAATGGTATTCCCCCTCCTGCATGTATGGGGATATGCGAACATACCCAACACTTTGCCTGACTGGTCAATCTAGCATATGTTTGTGCCATATATAAGTAAGTATTAACATGTACCTCCTGAGGGGAATGCTGAAGGACCTCAGTTGCTGGTCCCACCTGAGTCAAAATCTGTACATTAAATACTAAAATGATATAATCACATGCATTCATTACGGCAGTCTCTACAACTTCTGTCTTACAATCAAACACAATTGTTGATCAATATCAGGTAATAATACAGCTTGTTTACAAAACTTGCACAATCGCCACACCACATTTTGCACGCGCTCGTGACTTGACTTGTTTCTGCATTGGGGGATGTCCGGCCGATCTTGATTGGAGCTGTGCCTTGATTGTAGCTGTGTCAGGTCAGAGATCTTCTGTGCACATAATCTGTAATAGAATCCAGATGGCCGCACGACCTTAAATTTAGCAATCAGAATAAATTTGATCTAATCAGATTCTCTCTACTTCTACTATTATATTAAATCATTCAGTCGCTGAGTCAGGTTTGCTATTTTGGGGCTTACCACCGGGGTACAGCTTTAACTGAGTCCAGTATCTCCTGCGCAGGCCACACTTCTCATCAATTAGGGCACATGTCTGCTCTGTAACCAATGCATCAAAAGGCCTTTCCCAGCAAGTTCCCAACCCCTTTTTGTCTGTCATGAGTTTCACCATTACTTTATCTCCTAATGAAGGCAACTTAGGAGTTCTCTCTCCCGCCAATTTAGTCCAATCTTGGTGCTGCTGTTGTGTGATCACCTGCTTTTTGAGAAAATGTAGATGGTCTATTAGATCCCTCCATATTCAATTCATCCTCTCCACCATCCCTCAACTCTGAGGGTGATATAGAATGTGAAATCTCTGCTTTATTCCCATCATACGACAGACCTCTTTCAAAACTCTCCCTGTGAAATGAGTTTCCTGACCAGAATCCAGCTGAAGAGGCATTCCCCACCTGGGAATTATCTCATTTGGTAAGATCACAGCTACTGTTGTAGCTGTGGCATCTTTACATGGGAATGCTTCAACCCATCGAGTAAACTGGTCTACAATTACTAAACAGTACATTTTCCCTTTACCTGTGATAACGGCCCTGTAAGATCCATTTGTAAATTCTCCCAGGATCCTTTGGATCTGGGTTGACTTCCCATTTTAATCTTGCAGGGACATCCTGGCACCACTAGGGTGCACTGCAGACACCTCTGACAATACTAATATTTCTTCAATAAATCAAGCATTCTGTCCCTGCTCGTGTGTGCTATTCTGCGATAAATCTTCAGCAGTGAATGTTGTATTACTTTAGGAACTATTATTTTCCCTTCTCTCCTCCATCATGACCTTTCTCGCTCCATCTTTTTTCCATTGCCCCTTTTCCTCTTCATCTGCTTGTTTCTGCACTTGTTTTACATCAATATCTGGACTGCCCTCAACTGCTACAGCTGATATCCCTACAGGCTGTATCCACTCCCAATCCTGTTCTACTCAGGCCTTTGTTGCCTAGTCGGCAAAATGATTTCCTTGCTGGACTTTATTCTCAATTTCCCTGTGAGCTTGAACTTTTATTACTGCTGCTTCTGAAGGAACATTGGCTGCCTGGAGTAAATTCCTGAGTATGCGGGCTATGGAGGATTATTTTTCCCATCAAGATGAGGGGCTCCGACACACTGACTGCCCACAAGGCACAAGCTGGTGCCCTCACACGCCGATACATCCCTCTGGCAACTGAGTAACTGAGCGGAGTAACACCCCATCAGTCTCAATCTGTCCCCATGCTGCTGAGCAACTACAGCTGCCTGTATTTCATCATTTTCCTCACAGAAAATGTGTAATGATTTGGTGACCAAAGCTGGGGCTGTCACTAAAGCCTGCTTCAAATCTGAAAAAGCCTGTACTTCTGCATCTCCCACTCTTATCTTTTCCTGACTAGCCCTTCCTCCCTTTATCAAATCCTGTAAGGGCTTTAGCACTTGGGCATAATCTTCCACAAAATTCCTGTAATAGTTAAAAAGCCTTCAATACTTATTTTACCCCTTTTCCGGTGAAAAGCCTTTGTACACAAATAGCCTTCCCCCCCATCCTCTGGAATCTTTTTTTCCCGAATTCTATAACCTAATAACATCTTTGAAACAGAGATCAAATCTTTCAATTTGATTGCAGGCCATAACTTATTTCAGTTGTTTGTTCTTATCTTAAATAATATCATTTATTAAGGTAACTTGCTTACAACACATTTTCTTATGTCAGAATCATCCCAAACTCAGAAAACAGTGTTTTAGGCTTTCAACTGTCCATTAGTTTCTATCTTAACTCTTCTTTCCTTTAAGAAAACTTTGTTCCTTCATCCATAGCTATCACCTAAATTGCGTTCTACTTCTTATAGAATCCCTTTAAATGCTCTCTTGTATCCAATGAATCCCACTTTTGATTCTGTCCTCCTCAGTTTACTATCAGCTCTTCTATAACGTATCTTTTATTACCCTGTTCGTTTTCCTTTCTCGTTTATTCCACTGAATTATTTCCCTCATCTCTAATTATATTAAACTGTCAATTTGGTGTTATAGGTGGGCTCTCTGTTTTAGCCCGTCGGGCATCTGATACTGTTTTCAAGCTTCCCATATTCAAAATTCACGACAGGGTATGCTTTGTGTTCAAAGCTACTCCTCCAGTTTTGTGGTTGATTCACTACTTTGTATATCCATGTCACACATCTTAACTAGAATGCATTATGGCAGTATAATAATTCCCATCATTAAACATGCATTCCCATTCTACCTTATGCAACTCCCCTTTCTGTTAGATTTTTGATTTTATGTCTTAAAGCTACTGCAAGTCTTATAACACAATGACCCATCCTGTCCGGGACAGGCTGGGTTAATTCTCTGCTTGTTTCAGCAGGGACGGAGTAAATTTGCTCAGATTGACATCATCACTTCAAACACTCCGGAATAATTCTTTCCATTTATCTTTTCATTGTCAGTTCTATCAAGAATACATTTTCAGAAGTAACAACAAGCTTGATCCAGATTAATCCAAAATTAAATTTATTTTTATCACTTTTGAATATCCAAACTAAAATTAAAACTTTTACACTTAACTTACAATCTCTCAAGTTTAGCTCAAAATTTGCATGATTAATTATTTCTACAACTTTGCCTCTGTGACCAACACAGGCAGATACAAAATCAAATCAACTGTGTCCCTGAATGGTTAACTCTCCTTACAACTTGTCAGACAGAATGTAACGCCATCTTGAAATTGATTTTCCTTTCCCAACAAGGCAGAGCACAAATCTCTGTCGGATTCCTATTCTTGAAAATGACCATGAATCGCACAATTACATCCTCTCTCTCTCTTTGCCATACACAAACAGTCCATGCCTGCTTTTAACCTCTCTTTGGACTATGACGCTTTAGACCAACCAATTTAACCTGTCTCTCTCTCTCTCTCTCACAAGTTTCTCACAGGAGACTTGTACTCCTGGGGCCTCTCCCTGCCAGTTCTCTCACACGGCCTTGTCCCTTCGCTACCTCTGAAAACCCTCCCTGTGAGTTCCTTGCGCCCGAGCCAGCCGCCATCACGATGCACGGTCTAACCCTTTGACGCTTCTCTAGCTACACAGCTTTTCGCTCCGCTGCGTAGGAGTGTCCGAGAGTCCATCCCCGGCCCCGCTTTGTTTAAGGTAGCTTCTCTGCAAACGCCCCTTCTACCAAGCGGCTTTTCGCTCTGCTCCACAGGAGATCCGAGAGTCTGTCCCCAGTTATTAGGTCTCTACGTTAAGCGTGGGCTCTTTACATACACACTGCTTTTGCACTTCTTCTCCAGTACAAGATGCTCAACTTATGGTTTCCGGCTGCCAGATGTGTAGCCCACTAGCTACTGGGTGGTATTTAAAGCATGTACTCACCCACCTTTTGCCACCAGTCACAGGTGAGTACCCTGCTGTCACAGTGCCAAATTGTAAGAGGAATTTTCTCAGGTGTCTCCCTGGTTGAACCTCACTCAACCAATACATAGACTGCGAAAGACAGTATATAGTTAAAAAACAAAAAGGAATTTATTTGCTAATACATGCATCAGAAGAGAGATACAGTCAATGAGGGTTGACTGTCCTCTCTGAGCTAATATTGCAAGGTAAAATTATTATATTATTCTAAACATTTCAATATCCCACCCAGTCTTGTCAGTCAGACTGGAGGGCCCAATCACAATATTCAACATTATTACCTTAGCCAATAACGTTCCATCTGTCAATAGGAATAGAAGATTATTAGCTTATTTCCCATGTAGGTTCCTTCCCCTTCCCCTTCCCCTAGGAAACTTAACCCACGTCATTGGCAGTGTCCAAGGCCATAGTTAACATCTGTGATTTTTAATTGGTGAAATGAGTCACTCTTTCGCTGGAACCTGGGCCTCCTTTATCAGCTTGAGAGATTGCTCCAGCCTCGCTCCCCATGAATGAATGTACTCCCTTAAATAGCGGGTCTATTAAACTTGCCTTTTGCATATCCAAAAACAGATAACAGAAACTGCCTTTCTGTGCTCCATTGTATTAAAAGAATTCGGCCTGTCTACCACTATTTCCCATCATGCTGCATTCAGAACGAAGTTGGCCAAGGCGCACAATACATATATATTGAAAATACAGTTTAAGCTTATAATACTTGGTTAATTTGTGGTTGTACAGTTTATAATACCTTAGCAGTTTATAATACCTTTGCATATTTTGTTCCAGGTACATTGTGAATTCTCACTATATATATAAGGCACTTTATAATTACCTTAACCTAGTCTACTTATTATAGTAAAACTAAAATGAAAGGCCTCATACTAGAATTCTATACTACCGCCCCCCCCCCCCCCCCCGCCCCCACCATCAATCCCTGCTTTTGGCCCTTGGCTATAGCCCAAGATAAGGCCACTAAATGTAAGTGTCCCAATACTTGTTCCTGCATCCTGAAGGACGATTGGTCCTTTCATATCCTTGCTTGCTCAACTTAATGGCCATCACTGGTACCATCTCATCTGTGGACTTGAACAACCTTGCACAGGCACACTTAATTATTCTACCCCCCAACAAGAGGTAAATATCGATAAGTGAATGCTGCCAAGAAGGTGTTTACTTGTGTGTTCTGACCAATACCTTTTTTGGGGAGGTTATGTAAGACTGTTTCAACTGTGTAACTTTAATCTTGTGTTGCTTAAGTTTTCTTTTTTTCTTATTAGTAAATACTCAATTATTTTAAATGCCAAAAGTTTAGTGGAATTCTATGCTTCAGTTGGGTTCTCATTTTCAGAATACAAAAAAGGTTATGATCCATAAGGCAAGCTTCCCTCTGGGATTTGACTTACTCAGCAAATAACATCTGCTGTGTTCATAGTACTTCAGTTATTTTTTTTCTGATCAGATGGAATTAATTGAATTGCCTGAAGGCTGGCATCTATGATGGTGGGAGCGTTAGCAGAAGGTCGCGATGGAACATCCACATGACACTTCGGGCTGAAGATGACTTCAAGTGCCTTCTTCAGTGCCTCTTCAGCCTTCTCTTTTGCACTGACGTGCTGGACATCTCCATCATTGATGGCAGCGAAATATATGGCCCTGCCTCCTCCAATTAGTTGTTCAATTGTTCACCACAATTCATGTCTAGATATGGCTGGGCTGCACAGCTTTGCTCTGGTCTCTTGGTTATGGGATCACTTTTCTCTATCGCATGCTGCTCCCACTGCTTTGCAGGCATGTTGTAGTTTCACCAAGTTGGCACTTCATTCTAGGTATGCACTGTGCTGTTCTTGGTATCCTCTCCTACACTCCTGATTGAACTAGGGTTGATCCCCTGGCTTGACAGAATGGTAGAATGAGGGATATACTAGACCATGAGATTACAGATTGTGTTTGAATGCAATTCTGCTCCCAATGATAACCCACAACACTTCATGGGTGCACAGTTTTGTGTTGTTCGATATGTTCTGATTCATTTAGCACAGTGGTAGTGCCACAGAACACAACTGAAGGCACCCTCAATGTTTTTCTCCACGCATTGACAGATGTATCCATGATTGGTGAGGGCAAGGCAAGGTTTCTCCCTCTTGGTAGCTCACTCATCACCTATTGCCGGCTCAGTCAGACATGTATGTCTTTCAGGACTTGGGTAGTTTATTTAGTGGTGGTGCTACTGAGCTACTATTATGAACATTGAAGCCCCCCTCCCCACCCAGAGTACATTCTGTGCCTGTTAGTCTCAGTTCTTCTTCAAATAGTGTTTGGCATCAATGAGTACTCTTTCATCAGATAAGGGAGGGCAGTAAGTGGTAATCTGCAGGAGGTTTGCTTGAACTGATGTCACCTGGGGACTGGAGTCATTGACAAGGCGTCCCTGGGCTACTCCCTCCCAACTGTAAACCAGTCATGGCAGGTCTATCACGCTGGTGAGACAGGACATTCTCGGGAATGATGATGGAGGAGTCTGGGACATTGTAATTCAATGGGTATGACCATGTAAGGCTGTTGCTTGAGAAGCCTGTGGGTTCAGTACAAGTCCCTACATGTTCATGAGGAGGACTTTGCAAGGTCAACTAGGCAAGATATATCTTGTAATTTCCAATGCCTAGGCCAATGCCAAGTCTCCCATTTGGTTTCAAACTTATTCAGTTTTCTGCTGTTGTACAAACCTGTGTTTTAATCTCTGTAGCGAATAAAGACACAAAGTCAACTTTAAATATTTGAACACAATTTCCTTTATTCTGTATCTATTTAAACAACAGTAAATTCTTGCAAAACCAAATACTCACTATCTGTTACTTTACTTAACATAAGGTTGGTTTCCACTTGCAATTAAATCATGGTCAGGATTTTGTTGTCGCATGGAATCAGTCCTTTGTCCTCTTCTTCTTCCAGATGTCGGGCGGAATTCTCCGGCCGCGCTAGTCTAAGAGCCAGAAATTCCCGCCTGACTATCGGTGGGTGGCATGGTGGCACAGTGGTTTGCACGTTTTCCCTGTGTCTGCGTGTGAAACAGTCAGTGAAACTTTCCACAGTCTGAAAGACGTGCTGGTTAGGTGCATTGACCTGAACAGGCACCAAAGTGTGGCGATTAGGGGAATTTCACAGTAACCTTATTGCAGTGTTAATGTAAGCCTTACTTGTAACTAATAAATAAACTTTATGGGGTTTTACATTGTCCGCAATGCACCCACTAAAATTACAGTGGCGGGTGAAATGGGAGAATTCCGGCCGTGTACTCTCCTTATGAGCTTGGTTCCTGGGTTCTTCACACTGCCTTTCTGAACAAGTTCTTTGTGTCAGCAGAGTTAAAACTCCTAAAGTTTCTTTGGTAACTAGCTAATGAATTGGTCAGAAACCCCAAATGCATCATTCGATTAGGCCAATCAAATACAGGCAGAGTGGTGGCAATAGTCACTCCAGACCTTACCATCTCTCAGCTCCTTAAGTGCATATTGTTTACATTCCAGTGCCCAGATAAGGAACACTAGCTCCAAAAATCTGTAAAAAACATCTTCCCTGCCAAGGGAAAGCTGTTAAATTTGCATCTTCTGTCCTTTGACGAATTCCAGGCCACCGGCCACAAGAAATCCCGGCAGTGTGAAAAAACAATTTTAAGCAAAAATCAGGTTTGCTTGATTGAAGATCTTTCAGCATACTAAAAGTTAAACCTCCATTCAGCCACACTGCAGTGCTTTGATGCAAATGAGTGACTTGCTAGGTCATTTAAGAGTCAAATTCTGGTGAGTATGGAGTCACATGTAGCCCAGATTGGGTGTGGACAATCAGTTTCCTCCCTAAAGGATGTTAACTGAACCAAATCGTTTTTACAATGATCTGGTAGTTCCATGATCATTATTAATCTAAATGTATTAATTGAATTTGTATTGCTCCCAGCTGCCATGGTGGGATTTAACTTTGGACCTCTGGATCTTTAGTCTGAGCCTCTGGACTATTACTCGCAATATGTTACTGTTCGCCTTTCAAAGATTCTTTGATAATGTCCCTATTATGTGCAATAAGATGTTTTACAGTTTTAAAGGTGTCATATAAATATAAAAAGTGCTATCTGGGATTGCATGCGCTAATGCTGGAGTGGGGATTGAATTTACAAACTTCTGACTCAGGTAGGTACTTGACCAATTGATCTAAATCAACATATATAAACTATTGGGTTATATGTGACAGGTTTTTCTGTCAGCATTTTTCCTCAATCATAATGCTTACTTCACGGTTTTCAAGGTCATCTGCACTCTCAGTACTGTTTAAAATATTATCATTGTAACAGCAAGCCATGGATGTCAGTAAGTGTAGAGTAAAAGCCAGGGCACAACATACTTTACATAATAATAGAAACTACATTTCAATCACTGCATAACAGTTGATATACATTTTGTATTGTACACCCTTCCTGCTAGCAATAAGAGAATGCATCTTCACCTATAATGATGCTTCACTCTTACCCATTATAAATGTAGACTAAGCTTTTGTGGAACATGTATCAGCTGGAATAATTGATGCTCTGACTTCATATGGTGTTTAAAATTGCAAAGTACTTTATGCTTGGTGGCATAAGCATCAACCCTTTCATTACGAGCTACACAGCATGTGGTCAAAGAGGTGAGGAATAGGCTGCTCCAGGAGAGAAGATGGGAATACACTGCTTCCTGATCCTGATGCAATCAGAATAATTAGCAACCTCAGATTAGGAAATGTAGCCTCAACTCATCAATGCCCAGTTACATTGACTGATCTTATTGTCTCTTCTACATTGTTTAGGATGAACAACACAAGGGAGGGCTTACCATCTTCTTGAGTTCTTAAAATAAAAGTTTTGCTATTTTAGCAAATTGATGATAAAATATCTTTTAAAAATGATGTATAATATTTGAATAGTAATCTAGAGGACGACTGTAAATCTAAACCAGATGTCTGCCTATCTTTGTTGGAGTACATGATAAATATTAATGTATCTCATTTCATTTTTAAGTGAATAATCCCTTTGCCAAGACACTTTGAATTATCGGAGTAATTTTCTGAGTTCCTGTTGCCAGTGAACAGCCTTGCCTGCTGACTATATGGGAAATTGTGAGTGCGTTGCCCTCAATTTTCTATCTAAATACGGGGCAGGATTTATTACTAAGTATCTAAAAGCTGCTTTTTCCATAATTAGATTTCAACACCTTGGAAAAAAATGTTTGCCAAATATGCTCTCACACAAGGAGAGAGAAGGACCATGTATCATCTTCATCCTCGGGTTCTAAAAGTGACATGGTGATGTGTTGCAATATGATTTACATCATTATTTTGTGCCTAACTGATTACTTTCCATTCTAGGTCTGAAACAGCAATAGCTTATGCAGCATTTTTAACAAAATTTTTCTGAGGCATTCTATTTACTTCTCAACAGCCATATAATTTGTTGCTAGGGACTCAGTTAAAATGTTTTTGTTTTGTTCTTTATTTTCAGCTTTTATTTTGTTCTGGCATTTTTTTTTCTCTCTAATTTGGAAGAAAAAAGCTCCAAAGGGCACTGAGAAACTAAGCAATCTGTTAAATGTTTTCATAGCAATTTGGATAATTTCAATCGCACTTCAAAAATGTCAACACTACGTGGTCAAACTTTGATCATTCCAAATAACTCAAACAGAATAATTGAGCTAGTCTATTCCTCTCATCTGGGACAGCAAAATATATCATGTTCTTTAAACTCCTAGTTTATCTTTGAAGATCTGCATATTCATTTTTAAAAAATTGTTTCAAGTGATTGCTTTGAGAGAAAAACGCTTTATTTGGACAAAACTGCAACAAGGGGTAGATCAACAGTCAGGTGAGGAGTATTACAAAGAGTTTTTTTATAATAAAATTAACACGTATTTGACTAAATTTTATGTTATGTTGTGTGAACAGAAGAAGCAACTCCTCTATATGTCTTTTATAACTAAATTACAAACCAAATTCAGGGAATATTTTCCTTAATTTGCCAAAATGAGTGAAAAGATTCTGTGAACAGAACATTGGGCAATCTATTTCATATCCTGTTATTTACAATAATTATAATGCAAGCAAATACATTTTCAACTGAAACAGATCAGCAAATAGAGGAAATTATTCTCCACTGTCCATTCAGAACTAATATAATTCTGTGGAAATCTTAAGTATCAATCTATTTTGGATCGTTTCTAACTAACTGTCTAACCCAAATTGCTTTAGGCCATTGTATTTGAGCTCAATCTTATGAGCGAATGTTAACTGCTCTTACTGGAGGACCTAAATAAGTTAGAACAAAGAAGGGATGAAGTGTATTTATATCGAGCTTAAATGACCGCAGGACATTCACAGCCAGTGAAGCAGTTTTAAAGTGGAGCCACTGTTGTAATGTCAGGAAATTACCAATGAAGTTCCTGGAAAATGAAGAATATGTTCCCCCTGGTAATTGCTTTTGGTCAATGGACAGCTGAACTACGGCCATCTGTTGAGTAAAGAATTTATTACCTTCACCACTGAAGGTAGTTGGAGGTAATGTTTCCACCCAGGTTGTTAATCTGTTTGCAAACAATATATCTCAAAAAACTTATGGCCGAATTTCAACAAAATGACGCACACAGATTAAGCGTGGTCAAGGAAGAACTGATTAGTTTTTGGCGAAGATGCAGATCCAGATGGGGGATCCTGGAAATGTAAAATGATCTATTAACACTGGGAGATAGGTCAAATGGTCTATTCTTTTAGAATGTTGTGGGCTGATGTATTTCGATGTTGATGATTGTTTTAGAACGTTATGGACTGTCTCGGACGCTGTAGTGGAATTTGTCACAACTGTCAAACGTGAGCAAAGTTTTCAGAGCAGTTTGTTAGATGTGGATTGGCCTGAAGTCTCCTCAGTGAGGTGTAAGTTCTTAACAAAAATATGTATTTTTCAACATTTTTCAGATCAGGCAGGAAAAAGCTCCCAAGAAGAGCAGTACAATTATAATAACACAATAATCGTATTAACACAGTGTGATGGAGGTATGTGCTCTACTGAGTGCCCGCTTCACTTGATTTTTTTTAACATCTGTGCCTGTTTTACATTTATTTTTCACCAACCAACTTTGTATCATCTGCTCCTATTTTCTTAATTTTAAGAAATTTTCTGAGCTTAACTGGGCGGCATGGACAAGTTGGGCTGAAGCTCCAAACCTCAAAGACTCCATAACTCACCTGTACTGCTTAATACCTCAATGAGTATCATCACTCAACTATTCTACCTGCACATGACAGACCTTAGGTTACCAGAAACTTGCCCCCAAGTTATTTACCAGCCTTATGATTAATCACTACGCTTTCCATTGCATGTATTTTTCCAAGTCCTACAATGGCTAGAATTGAGCAATAGCTAAATCATTTCCATCCCATTTTACAGTGAAACACCACAAAATGCTTGAACTTATATTAAGGTTAATCTTATATTAATTTTTTTGTTTTCAGTGAACTATTTCTGTTTGCAACAGAACAGATTACAGAGCAAATGTTATTAACAAATTGGAATCCCTAAAATAAAATCACAAAACACAACAGATCTTAAAAAATATGAAGGAGGGACTGTTACACTCCCTGAAGAATGTGATAAATTTCCCAGTACCCCGTTACAAGATTTTACATTTTAAGTCTTTTATTGCAACAAACAAACTAAAATCAAAATTGAATAATCGTTACTGAGTAGGCAACTAATACACTGAACTACAGAAAGGATATGCTGGAATTCAATACCCAGCAAGGTGATGGAAGCAGCGACACTCAACAATTTCAAAAGGGAAATGGGGTGTGTACTTGAAGGAAATAAGCTTACAATGCTATGCGGATTGATTGGATTGCTCTGCAGAAAGCAAGCCAGTATTCAATGGGTCAAATGATTTTCTTCTGTACTGTAACTAACTCTGTAGCCTCCCTTTACTTCCAAATCGACTGAAAACCCCATGCTGTGCTAATACACCATTCTCTGCGCAGAATGGTATTCATGATGTGTATTCACCTGGTGTTGTGAGACTTCTTACAGAATGGTATTTACAGGAACCAGTTTAAAATGACTTCCAGTTTCCAACAAGCCAACTTCTCCCTTGTTCACTGAGTCATAATATCCAGTGTCCATCGAAAGTAATTTCCCTCAGTCTTTTGAGGATCTCCAAACCGACTCCCAGCAGCTAGGCGCACTCCGGTGAATCTGTCTCCCACCACTCCAGGGTGAATTTCTGGTAGGTAGGAATTAAGGTAGATTCCTTAAATCTTTAAAAGTCCCAGCTCTTTGACAGAGAATAAGCTCCCACCAGCATCTTGCCCGGTAGCTAACAGAAAGCTATCTTTCCCTCTGCTGTTCACAGCAGCTGCTGTTTCCCAGGCTCTCTCTCCCTCTCTAAGTCCCTCTCTGTCCAGTTTGTGAGAGTTCGTAACCTGCCGATAGAAAGGCCAGCTTCTCCTTTCTTTGTGTCCGGATGTGAACGCTGTATGTGAGTTTCACTAGGTCTTGCCCTGGACAACCAGGTCACATGAGCTGATCACTGTGCAGAACATGAGGATACATAGCACGTACCACTACTCCATTTTTGAATTAAAGGAGACAATTTAAAGTATATCCATTTTATAAATCCTTATAATCATAATAGCACTACTAAACTCACCAAATTAATAAAGAAAGAACTCATCTCTATATCATTTATTATAATTTATCCAGGGAATCCTGATGTTCTTCATAGTCAATCAATTACTTTTTGAATTGTAATCACTTATTATAAAGGAAAGGGAGCATTGTTAATTTTTCCTGCTAGTGTGCCCCTCAACAGCAGATTTGGTGGGTTTTTCAGGAGATTCATCTAACAAATTCATTGGCATGAAAGTCAATTAATTGAACATCCTTGCAAATGCAATAAATGGAATGTTTAACCACTGCAGTAACGCTGTGATTCCAGTTCTTCCACACCTTTTATTCGGACTAGAATTCCAAATTACTTTAGGAAGCCAGATTAGAACCCCAACGATTTTTCTAGGATGTTTTAGAATAAAAACAAACTTTATTTACAAACAGTTTAAGCATAACGCTAACAAAATGAAGCAGCTTAATTCTTAATAGCTGAACAATGGTTAAAAAAAATGACATGAAACAACTTTAATTTCTAACTTATCACTGTTTAATTTCCAAATAAGCAACATTTTTTTACAGATTTAAAATTCCACTTTAACTATAGTTAACAATCATAAATATACTTGCTATAAGGAGTGCAGTCAGTCTTGTGGAGAAAGAGCAGCTTGTAGACCTCTGTCCTCCAACAAATCCCAGCCAGAATTGAAAGCTGCTTTCCTCTGCTACATATCTGTCTCTTCCCATTAGTCACATTACCACATGACCCTGCATACCTAAACCCACCTTCCATTCCTTTAATCAAAAATTTCAGGGTGTCTTTTCTTTTTGTCAACTGAAGTCCATTAGTTCTATCCTAAGTAAACAGTACATGGACATAATGGGCCCGATTTTACCAGTGCATTGGTAAAGTCGGGCGTGAGGCAAGTAACGCGATCCATGCCCGCCTCTGCACCGCTCCCCCCTTTGCCAACTAACTTAATGGGCTGCACGCCCAACCTTACCGGCACTTCCCCCTTTACCACCGCATTCACCCATCCAGAATTGGCGCGAAACAGACATGCTCCACCAAAGTCCAATTTGGGCGCTCCAGTCAGAGAGGAGGTAAGTGCCGAGTGTCTGACAGCTCTCTGCTTGAGATAAGTGGGGGGAAGGGGGGTTCTGCTGCTATATTGCCTGAGATCAGTGGAGGGGAAGGGGGGGGTCTGCTGCCACTCTGCCTGAGATCAGTGGGGGGGAGGGGGGTCCACTGCCACTCTGCCTGAGATCAGTGGGTAGAAGAGGGGTCTGCTGCCACTCTGCCTGAGATCAGTGGGGGTGAAGGGGGGTCTGCTGTCACTCTGCCTGAGATTAGTAGGGGGGGAGGGGGGACTGCTGCCATTCTCCCTGAGATCAGTGGGAGGGGAAGGGGGGACTGCAGCCACTCTGCCAGAGATCAGTGGGGGGAAGGGGGAGGGGGCCGTGATCACACTGGGTGGCGGGTGGGTGGGGGGATAAGGGGGTCAGTAATGTTGTGGGGGTGGGGCAATGTCTGGGGGAGCCAGTGGGAGGCATTATCCGGCCCGGGAGGGGTGTGGCAGGGAAGCCGCATTCTATCATTTTTTTTCTGTGCATGCCCAGTTGGAGGCGCTGATCGGAGCTGCAGGATTTTGGGTGCGTTAAGCCCTGCCCACAGGCTTCTGCAGCGTGTTTCAGAATCACTGATATTTTTTCAGGCAGAGTGGATATGGGGGCACCTGAGAACGAGTCTAAAAGCCAGATCTGAAACATTTCCAGTTTCAAGCCCATTCAAAATTAAAATGGTAAAATAGGGCCCAATGAGTAATTAACCTGTTTTCCTAACTTCTGAACTGCATTCCCTCCAAACATCCCGACCACCTGTAGCATAAAGCTGAATTTTAAACATTCTCCTTAAACTCAAAAACTATAAGATATATATTTATGTCTATAGCACCTACTATCATCACACATTTGAGTATATCAATAGTTGCTCAGAGAGTGAGAAAGGACGGTTGAAATTTTTTGGTCTTGTATGCCCTGCTACTGCTGCTGAGAGAACTTAGCGCTTAGCTAAATCTCTGTTCACAGCTGTGAGACTGGAGAATCCCAGCTGCAGACGAGGTCAGAGAATTCTGGCTGAGATTTTTTGCAGTATAATCACTAAATACACACAGAGAATCCTTGCATTTTGATGATTGTTCCTTATGGTTGCTCAGTTTAGGAAGGTTCTCTTTCCCACAAGAATTTGTTGAATTTTTGAACTTAGCATAAGAACTGATAGATTGCAAATGTGCTAAATTACATGGAACTTGCTGGTCCACTGAAACTGGACACATTGGAATGGATGACATTAGTGCATTTACTCAGAGGAATTGTAGGGTTTTTTTCTGACTAGCAATCATGGGTTAAATTTGTTCTTTTTAGCAGCACATTTTTGACTGTAGTTCCTCATGAAATGGATTCTGATATCAGTCCCTCTCTTGTCAGGAAGGCGACCTTTGGAAATTCCCCAATGAAACGTTTGTATCCATTCTGCTTGAAGTTGGTTTCAGCACCAGGTAGGAATGCATCAGAATGCATTGTAAATCGGAAAGTGGCATTGATTATTTGGCACATGCCGGTCCCTGCAGCAGGTTTACCGTACTCTGGATATGTGTGTGCTGACCTTGAATGTCCCTGTTTGACGGACCTTATCTTGTCGACTGCTCTCGGTCTAGGTACAACACATTTTGATAATGCTGTTCTTTGTGGCTTCATGGGGACTGTATGTACATGCACTGGAACATACATAAGAAATACAAACTCACAATTTGCATGAAATTTCTTTGACTGAAATAAATATTTGTTTTTTTGTAAAAATGCACACTTTTTTCTGGCTATATTATTCCATTAAATCAACCATGATTATCAATGATATCATTTGTGAATATGTCCTGAAAATCCATAGAATTTCATTATTGTCATGGAAGACACAAGGCAATGCTGTTCTATTATTTTCTGTAAGAAGTTTAACAACACCAGGTTAAAGTCCAACAGGTTTATTTGGTAGCAAAAGCCACAGGCTTTCGGAAGCTCCGAAAGCTTGTGGCTTTTGCTACCAAATAAACCTGTTGGACTTTAACCTGGTGTTGTTAAACTTCTTACTGTGTTTACCCCAGTCCAACGCCGGCATCTCCACACCATGACTATTATTTTCTACCAGTGCTTAGAAAGCCACATTGTTAGTTTTGTGGACAATTTTATGGAAATTGTACACTGTTTCTTTTTTTTCCCTTTTGCCTTTCACACAGAACTCGTTGCTCCCTCTCAGAATATTCAACTGGAGGAGATAGATCTTCCGTTTGAACACAAGACGCAGTATTTCCCTGGCCATCTTGGATGAAAAATCACTTGATCTACTGCCTCCTTATAACCTATCATGAGGCAATGTCCTGCCCTTAACTACCCTTAATTATCCTTCTTACTAATCCATTCAGCTATCGATTAAGGGCCCTATTTTACCATTTTGATTCTAAGTGCTGGGCAGACTTGAAACTGGGAGTGTTTCAGATCCGACTTTTAGACCCAGTCTCAAGCACTCCCATACGCACTCTGCCTTAAAAAATATCAGCAATTTTGAATCGTGCTGCAGAAGCCTGTGGGTGGGGCTTAACACGCCCGAAACCCTGCAGCTCCGACCGGCACCACCAACTGCGCATGCACAGAGAAAAAAGATAGAATAATGCTCCCCATGAGTGGATAATGCCTCCCCCTGGCCCCCAGAGAGATTGCCCCAGTCCTGAACATTACTGATCCCCTTATCCAACCACACATCTACCACCCAGACCAATTGTGGGACCCTCCCCTCTCCCCCCACTGATCTCAGGCAGAGTGGCAGTGGACCCCCCTTGCCCCCACTTATCTCAGGCAGAGTGGCAGGAGACCCCCTCCCCCCCCCCCCCCCACAGATCTCAGGCAGAGAGATCTACCCTCCCCCCTCTACCCTACAGATATCAGGTAGAGTGATCCCCCTCACCCCCACCCCAGACCCTCCCACATAAAACCCCATCTCCTCCGAACTACAATGGCTGTGTGACACCTCCCTCTCTCTTCCCTGTCCCCAATCACTGAGGCACTGATCCACCCCCCCAACTCCCCCCCCCCCATCAGCACACCTTCAAGTGCTCACTTACCTTCCCCTCAATGCTAACAAGCAAACTGCATGGAACTTGCTGGAATGCTCTGCCAAACTGCCTGCAGCTGATCTGCCCTAATGAGGAGCAGCTCCATAAAAAAACCCAAGGATGGACAGACAGGCAGGCATTCCTGCACAAAACATGCGCACGACCAGCCCCCCCCGATTTTCTGAGGGTGATCTGGGCATGCTACTAGATGCAACAGAGGTGAGGCAGGACACCCTTGTCCCCCCAGGAGGACGCAGATCCGGGGGGACTGATGGCAATGCGGCCTGGGAGGAAGTGTCAGGGCACTGGCCTCCCAAACCGGGAATCAGTGCCGGATAAAGGTCAATGACCTCATCCAGGCAGCAAGGGTGAGTGCTTAACTCCATCTCACATCTTCCCCCAAATCTCCCCCAGATCCTCCCTTTCTCAGCACCCTGCATGCTTCCAGCTCCTGACCCCCAAGCACATCCTTGCTTTCCACACCAAGAGTCACACTGCACTTGCCCTTTAAGGGCCATCATCTGATACTCTGCAATAATCATGCCATCATTTCATTCATGGCTCCTTCTGTCTCCACAGGAGAAGACCTGTGAGAGGGCGAAGACAGGGGCGGGTAAGCCAGACCTCCGGGTCCTCAACCCCTTTGAGGACCAGGCACTGGAGCTCTCAAGGGAAGGGGAGATGCAGGCTGTCAGCGACAGCATGGTTCGGCTGTCATCAAGACGTGAGCACCTGTCATTCCTCCACTCACTTTGAGGCAACTTCTCGGGAGCACAAGTTTTGGGTGAGAGGGAGAAGGTTTAAAGGAGATGTATGAGGCATGTTTATTTGCACAGAGAGCATAGTGGGTGCCTGGAGAGGTCGTGGAGGCAGATACGATAGTGACCTTTATGTGTTTTGCATCCCAGATTCCTCTCCCTCCCTTGCACTTAACCTTTTGTCCAGTGTTGCAAGGATGGAACCGGATGCCCAGGGTCCTTCTGGACTACAGGCGCCTGCTGCAGCTCCCGCTCATCCTGTTCAGGACAGCTCCGATGAGTCCTCGGAGGATTGGCTGAAGGGACCTCTGAGGGTGTCACCGTTTTGGCGTCAGCTTCCATCTCGCAGTTCACCATCCCAGAAACTCTCATGTCAGGGGATACAGTTAGTGGTGAGGCTTCTGGGTCACTCTCTGGTGAGCACGACACATTTGATAACGTACATCTGGTGGAGGAGGGAACGTCCGAGGCCTCTGGCACACAGAGGCCTGCCGGAGGCGAGGACTCAGCTGGCCCCAGGCTACATGCTGGACCTCTGAGATCACTTCTCCCTCAGCTGCTGGAGATGCAGCAACAGAGCCAGGGAATACAGGAGAGTCTGACGTCCACACTGGACCGACTGCGAGGTTGTTGGGAGGAGTCCCAAAGCTTTCAGGCAGACCAGCTATTGCCTGTCTTGTGTGCTTCCCAGGCCAACACTGCAAGGGTGGCGTGGGGCAGGGGATCCTCACCATGAGTGGCAGGCTCCAAGCGATGGCCGAGTCACAGCAGGCCACAGCAGAGGGACTCAAGAGGCTTCTCGAGATTCTGTGGCCCAGGCTGAGAGGTTCGAGAGCCTACAGGAGCCTCAGCGAGACAGTGCTGAAACACAGCGGGCTATGGCAGCAGCCCTTGAGAACGTGGCTCAGTCGTTGAGGATCAGGGCTGAGGGGCTGCAGAGCGTGGTCCAGTCTCAGAGGGCACTTGCTGCGGCCATTAACAGGTGGACCCCAAATCAGGTGGCCATCACAGAGGGCTCAGCCACCATGGGTAGGATGCAGGTGGTCCTCCAGGACTGGCAGGGCCAGGTGACATCAGAGCTTCTGGAGCTCACTGCAGAAGCATCACCGTCCCATGGAGTGACCCGGGGCCCAAACAAACCCCAAGGAAAGAGGAAGGGTTCAGGCTCATGCTGAGGCCTTCCAGCCAGGAGACTGTGGCTATGGCTATACCTTCAGGCTCCCCCCTTCCTGTCGCCGGGGCATCTCAGGGGCACCCAGAGGAAACGCACGTATACATAGGAAGAATGTGCAGGCTCCACACAGATGGCCCAATTTTACTATCAAGTTGCTCCCGTTTACGGGCGCAAAAGCTTGGTAAAGTTGGGTGTGAGGCGAATAGCGTGATCCGCGGCCGCCTCCGCACTGATTCCCCCTTTAACAAGGCCTGAAAATGGCCACCATCGGGACCGCGCCCAAAACGGACGGGCGTCAACTTCAATGGATTTGCATTTAAATTGACTTAATGGGCTGCACACCCAAACTTACCAGCACCTCCCCCTTTACCACCGCATTTGCCCGTCCAGATGCGGCGCAAAACAGGCATGGTTGGCAAAGGTCCGATTCGGGCGCACTAGCTTCTGAGGAGGTAAGCTCTGAGCTTCCTGCTTCAGATCGGTGGGGGCGGAGCGTGGGTCAGACGGCTCTCTGACTCAGATCGATTGTGGGGGGAGCAGGGACATGGTCAGATGTCTCCACTCAGATCGGTGGGGTGGGAGCGGGGGGGGGGGGGGGGTCCGCTGCCACTCCACCTCTGCTCAGTGAGGGGTAGTCCGCCTTCACTCTGCATGTGATCGGTGGGGGGAAAAGGGGGGGGGTCTGATGTCACTGCGTGTGATCGGTGGGGGGAAGGGGGGCAGTGGGCCACGATCAGTCTGGGTTATGGGGGTGGGGTGATAAGGGGGTTATTAATGTTGTGGGGGTGGGGCAATGTCTGTGGGGGCCAGGGGGAGCCATTATCCGACCTGGAAGTGATGTGGCAGGGGAGCGTTTTTCTATCTTTTTTTTCTGCGCATGCGCAGTTGGTGGCGCCGATCGGAGCTGCAGGGTTTCAGGCACGTTAAGGCCCGCCCACAGACTTCTACAGCACGATTCAGAATCACCGATATTTTTGCAGGCAGGGTGCATATGGGGGCGCCTGAGAACGGGCCCAAATGTCGGATCTGAAACACTCCCAGTTTCAAGTCCGCCCAGCCCTTAGAATGAATGATAAAATAGGGCCGAGACAGTGATCCAAGCACGGGAATCAAATCCAGGTCCCTGGCGCTGCGAGGCTGCAGTGCTCACCACTGTGCCACTGTGCGGATTACTAGCTAAGCAAGGGAATACACCTGCTGTTTTACCCGTTAAAATTCTGAACCTGTGACTCTTGTCATTCTGCTTTGGTTTTTAAAGAAGTTTTTATTCCAAGTGTCCTATCAGGTTATCTCCTGTCAGCCCTTTCCTCTCCTTACAGATGCTGTCAGACCTGCTGAGTGTTTCCAGCACTTTCCCTTTTGGTTTCAGATTCCAGCATCGGCAATAAATTGCTTTTTAAACCCCTGTGAGATTTGCTCAGAAACATCTCTTTTTGAGACTGGAGTTCCAGCTTATCTAATCGTGAGATGATTTTGAAGTAAGGCAAGAAAACCCTCATCCAGCTGAGATCTAATCCGCACGGGTTTCGGAATCTAACACATCCTGGAGTTAAATTAGCCTGCTTATCAAGCTGAACAGAATCAGAAACTGCTGAGCGACCTAATGGCTGTTAGTTCAGTTGGGCAAAAATATCCCAATCTGACCAAAATGTGACACAAGCAGAAATAAGCTCACCATTTTAGTAATGGTGAAGAATTTAATTCTGCAACTAATTTGGGCTTTCTGACCTTTTTATTAAATGAAGAGCAGACGTTTGCAAAATTAAGAAGTGTAAGTCTAGTTTTATCATAGCAGCATTATGTTACTGGCAGTAATGTGCTGCATTTTAAAATTAGAAGAGAAAGAGATAGAGCAAAAAAAGGGAAAAGAATTGCTGTGTCATCCTTTTTCGGGTTAATATTATCACACAGGTATTGCTGAGGCCAGTATTTTGCTATTGGCAGCAATCCATTACTCTGTACTCTCATTTTATCTTCAAATCAATTGCACTAGAATATTGAAAATATAACGGGACAAATATTTAGCTTAATGGTTAACATTCCAGCCTCCAATCAACAAAAGTCCCTCAAAATAGCAAATATAACAATGTGAGGAACATAGAATCAGAGAACCATTGGGTAACATTTCACTTGAATATGCCAAACTGGTAGTTATCTATTGTTTTGAGCACTTAAGAAGTAATTGACAAGTGGGGGAAAGGGGGAGGAGTTGTGTGAGGTGATTTGAGAATATTCTATCGAAATTTCATTTGGTGGAGTGTTGATACCTCCAACTGTCAAACACCACTTTCTGGCTGTAGATGTCACACTTTTGTAATCGAAATATTAATTAACATCTTTAGATCTTCCCATTTATAGGAGAATTTGGAATAAACCTAACAAGGTCAGATGAGATGTGATTTACATTTTATTTGGTACTTTTAAAAATGTAATATTCAGTGTCCAAAACGCTAAAATCCAGATGATAAAACTTAGGGGGACTCTGGTTATTAAAAGACCAAATGGCACTCATGTTTATGACATTTGAGCACACAAGCTTGAAGACAGGAGCACTGAAGGGAATTCCACAACAGTGACACTCTGTCCATAGCCCAGGTTAAAGGAGTTTTCTCAGAGGTTACTAACTGATATAGGCCTCTTGTGGGGAATCTTGTGCATCTGGTGTCGATGGCACAGAATTGGCTGTACATTTCGTAATGTGCAGCACTCATCCAAATTCCTCTCAGACTCCCCACGGGAGGGGAGGAGGTGGTGTTGTGGTACTGTCACAGGTCGAGTAATCCAGATGACTCAGGTTAGAATCCCACCATAGCAGATGGTGAAATTTGAATTCAATAAAAATTGAAAATTAGAAGTCTAATGGTGACCTTGAAATGATCAAGGTCACCTAAGGCATTCTATTCATACGTTAGGAACAAAAGAGTTGTCAGGGAGAAAATCGGACCTCTCAGGGACAAAGGAGGGGAATTATGCTTAGAACCCAAGGGAATAGGGGAGATCCTAAATGAATACTTTGCATCGGTATTCACGAAGGAGAGGGGCGTGTTAACCGGGAGTGTCTCGGAGGGAGGTTTTGACCCGTTAGAGAAAATCTCCATTACAAGAGAGGAAGTGTTAGGTTTTTTAGGGAACATTAAAACTGACAAAGCCCCAGGGCCTGATGGCATCTATCCTCGACTGCTCAGGGAGACGAGAGGTGAAATTGCTGGGCCTCTGACGGAAATCTTTGTCGCTTCTTTGGACACGGGTGAGGTCCCTGAGGATTGGAGGATAGCGAATGTGGTCCCGTTGTTTAAGAAGGGTAGCAGGGATAACCCAGGAAATTATAGGCCGGTGAGCTTGACATCCGTGGTAGGGAAGTTGTTGGAGAGGATTCTTAGAGACAGGATGTATGTGCATTTAGAACGGAACAATCTCATTAGTGACAGACAGCATGGTTTTGTAAGAGGGAGGTCGTGCCTTACAAATTTGGTGGAGTTTTTTGAGGAAGTGACAAAAACGGTTGATGAAGGAAGGGCCGTGGATGTCGTCTATATGGATTTCAGTAAGGCATTTGACAAAGTCCCACATGGCAGGTTGGTTAAGAAGGTTAAGGCTCATGGGATACAAGGAGAAGTGGCTAGATGGGTGGAGAACTGGCTTGGCCATAGGAGACAGAGGGTAGTGGTCGAAGGGTCTTTTTCCAGCTGGAGGTCTGTGACCAGTGGTGTTCCGCAGGGCTCTGTACTGAGACCTCTGCTATTTGTGATATATATATAAATGATTTGGAAGAAGGTGTAACTGGTGTAATCAGCAAGTTTGCGGATGACACGAAGATGGCTGGACTTGCGGATAGCGAAGAGCATTGTCGGGCAATACAGCAGGATATAGATAGGCTGGAAAATTGGGCGGAGAGGTGGCAGATGGAGTTTAATCCGGATAAATGCGAAGTGATGCATTTTGGAAGAAATAATGTAGGGAGGAGTTATACAATAAATGGCAGAGTCATCAGGAGTATAGAAACACAGAGGGACCTAGGTGTGCAAGTCCACAAATCCTTGAAGGTGGCAACACAGGTGGAGAAGGTGGTGAAGAAGGCATATGGTATGCTTGCCTTTATAGGATGGGGTATAGAGTATAAAAGCTGGAGTCTGATGATGCAGCTGTATAGAACGCTGGTTAGGCCACATTTGGAGTACTGCGTCCAGTTCTGGTCGCCGCACTACCAGAAGGACGTGGAGGCATTGGAGAGAGTGCAGAGAAGGTTTACCAGGATGTTGCCTGGTATGGAGGGTCTTAGCTATGAGGAGAGATTGGGTAGACTGGGGTTGTTCTCCTTGGAAAGACGGAGAATGAGGGGAGATCTAATAGAGGTATACAAGATTATGAAGGGTATAGATAGGGTGAACAGTGGGAAGCTTTTTCCCAGGTCGGAGGTGACGATCACGAGGGGTCACAGGCTCAAGCTGAGAGGGGCGAAGTATAACTCAGACATCAGAGGGACGTTTTTTACACAGAGGGTGGTGGGGGCCTGGAATGCGCTGCCAAGTAGGGTGGTGGAGGCAGGCACGCTGACATCGTTTAAGACTTACCTGGATAGTCACATGAGCAGCCTGGGAATGGAGGGATACAAACGATTGGTCTAGTTGGACCAAGGAGCGGCACAGGCTTGGAGGGCCGAAGGGCCTGTTTCCTGTGCTGTACTGTTCTTTGTTCTCTTTGTTCTTTGATCATTGTTTGTTCTAAAAAAAACTATCTGGTTCATTAATGTCCTTTAGGGAAGAAAATCTGTTGTCCTTACCTGATCTGGCTTATATGTGTCTCCAAATCCGCAGCAATGTGGTTGACTCTTAAATGTCCTCTGAAATGGCCTAGCAAACCACTCATTTAAGAGCAATTAGGGATGGACAATAAATGCTGGCCCAGCCAGTGATGTCCACATCCCCTGAATGAATAAAACAAGTGTAAAGTTGCAGAATTACTCTTTCCAACTCCAAAGGCCAATTTACAGGTGGAGTCCTCTGAGTACAGTTGGGTCATGTTAGCTGGTGTGTAAACTTCCTTGAGCAATAAAGATGTTGAAAACTTTAAAAGAAAGAGTCAAAAATTGGGCTACCCTAATTTCTGAATGAGGGGACTGTAATTCACCACCTATCTGTGTTCACCCACCAGGGAAGGTGGGGACAAGTAATTTTGGGGCTTCCAGCTCATTAAAAAGGTCACACTGTCAGGCCAAGTGGATTCCACATTGCTGCCTTCCTCATAGCACTTCTAGTGACTCCTGGACTCCAGAGAGGCATGGGTGGAATTGACCTGTAAGCATGTGATGCAGGCAGCTTTCCCATCTTAAAAGTACACTCCCTATAAAAGGGTAGCTGCAGTAATGAGCTGAAGGTTGCTGATAAATGATCTTGCAGGAGTCAAGATGCAAGGAAATGGCACAGCAGCACTGATCCCAGATTTAGTGACGACACATTGGAGGCACTTGTCACCTAGGTGGAGATCAGGAGACAGCCCATTGTGCCGGTGGGCAGGAGGTCACAATGTACACAGAGGGTTGGAGCATTTGGTCACAGAAGTTAATGCACAAATCTGATCCAGAGGATGTGGCAACAATGGCGATAAAAGTTTAATGACATACAGCTTGTTAAGGTCAATGATGCAGCTTCACATGATATCGCTGCCCTACTACACCACCAGCCCCTCATGCTGCTCAATGTAGCACACTCACATAACTCACCTCACATAACACTCAGGACATATACCGAGCATCCAGATACTCCATATAACTCTTTACATACCTTCCAATGTTGCCATTCTCACATCCCCTCCAGCTGCCTCCACATACCTCCACCTATTCAGCTATGTGAGGTAGATCATCCAAATATAGCCACCACAATCATAGCCATTCTGCCCTCTCTCTCTCTCTCGAAGGACAAGATCAATACAAGGGGTCAGAGCAGTACTGGCAGAGGACAAGGATGCCTGCCTGTCCTGAACTCGATGGAACTGGTATCTGTTTACATCATTGGGGAGACTGTATTTGACATCATTGAGAAAATTCAGGTTAACAGTGTTTTCCTGTCTTATACCCTTCACAACTCCCATCTCACTCTTATCCTGCTATCTGACATGAAGGTGTAACCATGAACCTCCTTGCTTTACATCTCACATCCCATGCCATCATCGTCACTCCCTCACACCAGTTTTCCCCTTCTGATTTCCTTTAGACACTCGAGAACTGCTACCAGCCCAGCCACAGGAACTCCGGAAGGTGCTAAGAAGGCAACAGCACAGTACTGATGAAGATGCCCTCTCATTGGATCTAACACTTTCAGCCACCAGATCAGATACATTGCCGGTACCTTGGAGGCTATTATGGAGTCAGGTTAAGCACATGATGAATCATCTGGGCTACAGCCAAGCCAGGAATAGAATTGTTCCTTTGTCAGTTCTCCAGGGAGCTAGGTCACAGACAGGTTCGGCTGTGGAGACCTCAAATTAAATAACATGCATGCTGTGATGCATTGGCTGGCCCACCAGACATCCTGTCACTGTCAAGGAGCATGGAGGAATCTGGCTCCAAGTTGGCAGAAGCATGGTGCAGAGCTTCTCCTTTCTGTGACCTCTGCTCCATCTCCTTGCTGTGCCGCAGGCCTAGAAGCATTGCCATTGCTGTCCTTGCACTGGTTGTCTCCATCTCTGCCATCCCTGAAAGGAAACACCCCAGAGTACTTTCATACACTTTGTAATATTGTCAAAAACGAACTTATCTGCAATTAGGCTTCCTGCTGTCCTTTAAGGAATGTTAGCGCAGAGCCCTCTGACGGTCTCATGCCTGATATTTGCAGAGTGACACAAATTTGTTGCCAAGGCTAGTGTTACACAAATTTGAGATCCTGGCATTGGACCAGCCAATACACAAATCATAATAGCAGCTGCCTCACAGGCTTGCGGCATACTACGATCATTGTACCAAAAAGCACTGGCAACCGTGTGAGCTCCCAGAAAACAATACCATGCCTCCTTAATGCTGCCTCCAGCAACTACATTTCACACCCAATTTCTCAGAATAACAATTCCAGGGGCAGTTTCAGGCTGGAATACTCCAGGTTAGCCAAAAACAAGATAGTCTGGGAAAGAAGCAGAAAGAAATGGGTGCAGAAGAAAATGTTTAAAAGTCAAAATGATTGAATTCAATTCAGGGAAAGGTCTAAACAGTACTATGACAAATGACTTCCATAATGCTGTGAAGAATCAGAGAAGAAGATGCTTCATGTGTCAGTCACAGAGGCCTCACTGTAACTTGCAGAAGGAGCAAGTGAACAAATCAGATTCCTGCAGATAAAGATTAACTTCCACCCAATATTTAAACCATTTCCAAGGCAAAGGATCACAAACATTTTTTACAAATATCATGCTGGAATGCTTAGAACTGGCCATCATATTCAGTACAACTCCAGCTAATGTTATGCTGCTGATAGCCTGAAAGCAGTTATTGTAACTGTTGTGATCAGTCAGTTGGAAATATTATCTTTGCACGCACAGAGTTGGGAATATAGGGGCTGATTTTATAATTATGCATTACCAGCAGGAGCTACACACATTGGAAAACATGAATAATTATGGGCAATATACCTGCAATTTCCCAAAATACATGATTGACTGGTGGGGTTCTCTGCCAGTTGTACGCATTTATAGTAATGATTTGATAAAATAGCGTCAGATGAATATTTTTGCATCCCCAGTCATTTCTTGCCCTTTGGTAAACCAAAAATTAAGTTCTTTCTGACCAATATTGCATTGTATTAAGTTTGTTAGCAGAACATGTTTGAATCCATTTAATTGGGAATGGTTTTATACTGGACAATCTGAATGAGCCGGATACAACATCACAGTAAACTCAATACATGCAAAGGTAATCTTCAGCATATATCCAACGCAGTAATCTTATAATTCTCCAGCTAATTGTCCCGACATTGAAGAGGACCTGACTGTAAGATTTGGATTTCAATTTTAATGGAACATGCATCCATAACACAGATTAATTATTCCTATATTATCCTTCACATTGATGCAGTGGCTAAGTATCTTATGCTCTTTAATTCATTCCTGTACTATTAAAAAATTCAATTTTGATTACGTTTTATAATGCGCTTGATTGAAAGGGGCAAGTTAATATCACATGACATTTCAGGAATATGTAGCATTAAAAATTTAACTGATATGAAAGAGGCCATCATCTTCATGTACCTACAAGGGAGACAAAAGAATGCCTGACCACTCCAGAAAATAGAAGAAATGTTGGCAGCATCAGAGCTGAACATGATCTGTGTACTTCTGACCGTGAAAAATGGTACTGAGTTGATGTAAATGAATGAAAAGTGGACTGAATATAGAAATGTTGTCAAGCAATGTTTTATCTAATAATTTTCAATCAAAAGATGCGAAGTACTGTTACCTCTTTTCTATAGATAGACTGAAGGTGATGCAATGCTGAGTAGCTCATTCGGGCTTTTATACAGTTTAAAGATCAGCTGTTTAATTTGCCAGTTACTGTCACTTGTGCACTCTTTTTGAGTTAAATGGTCAACCAATGAAACTGAACCAAAGAAGCTAAAGGATAAAATAAGAGCGCAGAGCTTTAAAAGGAAACTGGGGCGGTACAGTGGCATAGTGGTCAGCACATCTGCTCACAGCGTCAGGGACCCAGGTTCGATTCCCGGCTTGGGTCACTGTCTGTGCGGAGTCTGCACATTCTCCCCGTGTCTGTGCAGGTTTCCTCCGAGTGCTCCAATTTTCTCCAACACTCCAAAGATGTGCTGGTTAGGTGCATTGGCCATGCTAATTGGCCTTAGTGTACCCGGACAGGCGCCGGAGTGTGGCGACTCAGGGGATTTTCATAGTAACGTCTTTGTAGTGTGAATGTAAGCCTGCTTGTGACACTGATAAATTAATAAAACAAAACCAAATCACAAAGGAAACTTCAAACGTTAAACCAAACTGTGACAAGGTGGATCAATAAAATGCACCCCAGCCCCAGTGGAGATAACCACTCAAGGCCTCAATGGTGCTGACAGACACCAATGGTCCTGACTGCCAAGGTAGAGGGTGATGCACTATCAATAAGGCGAAAGACTACCGATATGCCAATATAAGTGTAGGCTTTTATTCACAACAGAATCAGGAGCAGATCCCAACAATTAACCGACCTGGACTGAACAAGGGGGAGGAGACAGCCACCTTTATACTAGGTGCTGAGGGGAGGAACCAAACTGGAAGGGGATGTGTCCAGGTATGACAAACACACACAACGGTGGTCCATATAGGACAAAGGCACAACTGAGGTCCACCACAGAGGGGCAGAAAGCCGGGCCAGATGAAACCCTCGATTGCCCACTTCCTGAATCTCTTGATGGCAAATTTGGCCAGGCACAGGAACAAGTTCCTTCCCCAATCCTCTCCACACTGAGTGCCCATAGATCAGGAGCATGGGACTGCAGTGCAAATAAAACTGAAATAGTAAGTTTTTAAGGAAACTAAAAATGGAGTGCAGTCTATGACCACTTATATACGTGTAGTTCATGGACTCCACATGGTCACAAAGAGTGCATGCATCTTGGAACTGTCTCATGTATACATGCACTCTTCAATGCAAATCTCAATAGCACAATAATCTGAAATATCTAACCGTTAGTTGAACTAGGATGGCGGAAGGCTAGTTAATTTTGAAACTGAAAGCATGACATGCTTTAAGCTGTAAATTAATGTAAAAGAGATACAAATATTTAGCTCAAACATTTTTTCAGATAACTGATACCTTCTTGCATTGCAAGAATAATATAAGATATTTTGCTTTGCCTCATTTTCCACTCTTCTATGCTGAAAAATAATTTTTGCCGCCCCTTGATCTATGGAAGAGTTTACCTTTGAAATACTGAAACCAGGTAAAGAACATAAGAACTAGGAGCAGGAGTGGGCAATTCAGCCCCTCAAGCCTGCTCCGTCTTTCAATACAATTATATCTATCTAATCTCTGCCTCTTCTCGACCTTTCTGTCTGGTCCCACAACCCTTCATCCTCCTTCTAATCAGAAACCTATCTATCTCCTTTTTAAATTTGTTCAGTGTTCCAGCATCCACTGCACCCTGGGGTAGAGAATTCCACGGATTCACAATCCTCTAAGTGAAGAGCTTCTATTTTAAACCTGCCACACCCGAGCCTAAAACTATGGCCTCTGTTTCTAGAATATCCAACAAGCGGCAACATCCACTCTACTTCTGAGCTGTCAATTCCCTTTAGCATCTTATCTACCTCAATTACATCTCTTTTCAGTCGAGTGGTCTGCCACAAGGTTCGGTCCTTGGGCACTAACTATTTGATGCAAGGTTAGAATGTACTATAGCCAAATTTGCAGATAACACTAAAATATGTGGGAAGGCAAATTACAATGAGGAAATAAGATTTAACGGCACTGAAAAAAATGGGTAGGTGGATCACAATGTGCGATTAACCCATCATGTTGATTACAATGGACACAGCAGGCCAACTTTGTGCTACCTCTTATTTCAGTAATTTCAGCTGTTAATTGGCTGGATGTATTAACAAGGAACCAATATCATTAGTGGCTACCGCCACTTAAAATTAGCCCACACTGCTAAAGCTGACCAATACGTCTTAACTGTGAGGTACATTGTGGCTGAAAAAGTAGGTTGTGACTCTAATCTAGGAAACATTGAATATTGGCACAACATGTGAAAGAGAGTAGGTTTCAAAGCTGTGGGGGCCGCGATCGAGCCATGGGGTGGACTGGAGGGGCAGCACTGCGGGGATCCCGGGCTGGCCAGCGATTGAGCTGGCCACAGCAACTGGGAGTTTGACAATTTGGGATCACTGCGCATGCGCAGATTTCCAGAACTGTCCAGAACTGTCAAACTCCGGTGAATATTCCCCGCCCCACTTGGCTTTTAATGAGATTCCCGACTTCAATGCACAGAGTGAGGAGATTTGGGTGAGAAGCTGAACTGATGAACAGTCGGGATTTAGAACAGTTTTCCCATCAATTCAGCATTTTTGGGAGAATCGTCCCCCTATTGTCTGAATGCTGCACTGGAAGCTCAGACTGCTGCTGTCACGATTCGATTAGAATGCTCCAAAGGACTTGTAATCTGCCAAAAGGAGAGTGGCAATGACTAATGGAGAACAAATATGCCCTTCTCTCCCAGGAAATCCGCACTCAAAGTCCCATTCATTTCGCTTTGCCAATATCATTTCTGTTGCCTGTCAACAGCCTAGCTACCCAGACTATTGGCACCCATGTTGAGGTTGCACAGTTCAAAGCCAGCTGTTCTCATTCCAGAACTACCTGAAATCACTCTGTAAGGTCATATTCAGTAACTTACACTGCAAGAGAGTAGCATTTCACCACCCACTGGAGTAGCACTGATTAGCAACACGGGACAGAAAAAGAACCTCCAAGACATATGCTAAAGAAATGCAGAAGGGGAGATCAGTTGACTTTTAGATAGAATGACATCAAATCAGTTACAACTTTGGTTTGCAATGGGCGGCACGATGTCTCATAGTGCCAGGGTCCCAGATTCGATTCCTGGCTTGGGTCACTGTCTGTGTGGAGTTTGCACATTCTCCCTGTGTCTGCGTGGGTTTCCTCCAGGTGCTCCGGTTTCCTCCCACATTCTGAAAGACGTGCTGGTTAGGTGCATTGACCTGAAAAGGCGCCGAAATGTGGCAACTAGGGGAATTTCACAGTAACTTCATTGCAGTGTTAATGTAAGACTTACTTATGACTAATGAATTAACTTTAACTTTTAACAATGTTTCTCTTATCTTTACATTGTGGCCAATGGACACTGTGATAGCCAATATCAGAGGGAAGGTAGTGTTGGACTGTTGGTAAATGTGTAATTTGAGTTGTATTTTGTTGCACTTGGATGAGTTCTTCACATCAGACCAGCCAAAAAGAGACTGTTGAGGTTGCCTCACCATTCCTCTTCACCCTCTTCCTGCCCCTGCTCCTGCCTCATTTTTTGCCTCTCTGTCACTCACTATATAGCTGTTAGAATGTCTTTGCAGAATTCAGCAGAACGCTCCAAATCTTGACAACTGTTTTGCTGAACATGGCAGGGCTCCAACAGAGCTGTCCAGGCAGGATAACTGTTGGTTCCATTCTCCAATTATCCGCTCAATCATATTTTCTTGTAGCAACATGGGTTCAGTGTAAATGTGCTGCCCACATGTGCATGGGGAATGCACCAGCATCACCGGCCATGTCATCAGAGTATAATGCTTGTCATCAATTAATCACCCTTCATAGAATCATAGAATCCCTGTAGTGCAGAAGAGGCCTTTTGCCCATCAAATATGCACCAACTCTCTGACAGAGCATCTTACCGAGGCCAATTCCCCACCTATCCTTATAATCCCACATATGTACCATGGATAATCCCATCTAACCTACACATCTTGAGACACTAAGGGGTAATTTAGCAAGGCCAATCCACCTAACCTGCACATCTTTGGACTGTGGTAGGAACATCCGGAGAAAACCCATGCAGATCCGGGGAGAATGTGCAAACTCCACACAGACAGTCACCCAAGGTTGGAATTGAAGCCAGATCCTGGTGCTGTGAGGCAGCAGTGCTAACCACCTTCGGTTTGCCACATAGGGTCAGATTCAACAGACATCGCAAAGTGCCATCAAATTAATGCATTATGACTGCTGCTAGGATACTGGGCGTTGTCCTGTATGATTCACTGCCTTCTACGGTCACACATCAGCTGAATGTTTAGGGAGCGGAATCATTTCTGAAGGAATGCAACTCCACTCTATAAGAACTAAATCATGCATCTGCAAGTTTAAACTACCTTGCATGAAAAGACCACCAGGTGAAAACACCAAGATCGCTGAGTTCAACCTGAAGCCAACTGAGTTACTAAATGACAAACTGAATTCCTTTTAAGTGATATGGGGCGGGATTTTCCGGCGGCGTCCCAAGACCAGGAATTCCCACCCAAGGTCACGGACCTTTGTATGGTTGGCTCCTGCCCACCATACAGGAATCGTGGTGGGCGGGATGGAAAAATTCCGCCCATGGACTAATTTGGCCAAGCAATCCTTTCCCCCTCTGATTTGATTTGATTTGATTTATTATTGTCACATGTATTAACGTACAGTGGAAAGTATTGTTTCTTGCGCATTATACAGACTAAACATACCATTCATAGAGAAGGAAATGAGAGAGTGCAGAATGTAGTGTTAGAGTCATAACTGGGGTGTAGCGAAAATTCAAAAGTCTGACAGCAGCAGGGAATGAGCCGTTCTTGAGTCGGTTGGTGCGTGACCTCAGACTTTTATATCTTTTTCACGATGGAAAAAGGTGGAAGAGAGAATGTCCGGGGTGTGTGGGGTCCTTAATTATGCTGGCTGCTTTGCCGAGGCAGCGGGAAGTGTAGACAAAGTCAATGGATGGGAGGCTGGTTTGCGTAATGGATTGAGCTACATTCATGACCTTTTGTAGTTTATTGCAGTCTTGGGCAGAGCAGGAGCCATACCAAGCTGTGATACAACCAGAAAGAATGCTTTCTATGGTGCATCTGTAAAAGTTGATGAGAGTCGTAGCTGATATGCCAAATTTCCTTAATCTTCTCAGAAAGTAGAGGCATTGGTGGGCTTTCTTAACTATAGTGTTGGCATGGGGGCACCAGGACAGGTTGTTGGTGATCTGGACACCTAAAAACTTGAACCTCTCGACCCTTTCTACTTCATTCCCGTTGATGTAGACAGGGGCATGTTCTCCTTTACGCTTCCTGAAGTCGATGACAATCTCTTTCATTTTGTTGACAATGAGGGAGAGATTACTTTTGCCGCACCTGTTCACCAGATTCTCTATCTCATTCCTGTACTCTGTCTCGTCATTGTTTGAGATCCGACCCACTACGGTGGTGTTGTCGGCAAACTTGAAACTCGAATTGGAGGGGAATTTGGCCACACAGTCACAGGTGTATAAGGAGTGTAGTCAGGGGCTGAGAACACAGCCTTGTGATGCACCGGTATTGAGGATGATCGTGGAGGAGGTGTTGTTGCCAATCCTTACTGATTGATGCACGATTAATTCACTCAGGAGGCTGGATCGTACCTGGGAAATAAAGGCTTTTATTAGCAACAAGAATGGAGCATACTGCTTAACAATACAATCCCAGACTAAAGGGTCACTAGGAAGTGCAGTGACCTTTATACTCCTATAGGAAGGCGGAGCCAACCGGAGTGTACCACAGAACAATACCAACAGGTGGAACACCCCAACCCTAACCCCAACAGTAACAAGAGTAACATATGTACAAGTACTCATAGTGATAACCATCTATGGTTCAGTACCCATAGTGGTAACCATCTATGGTTCACCACACTGATCATGGTCTGTGAGTTAGGAAGTTTAGGATCCAGTCGCAGAGGGAGGAGCCGAGGCCCAGGCCACGGAGTTTGGAGATGAGTTTCGTGAGAAGAATAGTGTTGAAGGCTGAGCTGTAGTCAATAAATAGAAGTCTGACTTCGGTGTCCTTGTTATCTAGGGGTTCCAGGGTTGAGTGCAGGGCCAGGGAGAATGCATCTGCTGTGGATCTGTTGCGGTGGTAGGCAAACTGTAGTGGATCCAGGCAGTCCGGGAGGCTGGAATTGATTTGTGCCATGACTAGTCTTTCGAAGCACTTCATAATGATGGATGTCCGAGCCACCGGCCGATAGTCATTAAGGCACGCTGCTTGGCTTTTCTTAGGTACCGGGATGATGGTCATTTTCTTAAAGCAGATACGGACCTCAGATTGTTGTAAAGAGAGGTTGAAGATGTCTGCAAATACCCCCGCCAGCTGATCCGCACAGGATCTGTGTGCTCATCCAGGTACCCCATCCAGGCCAGTCGCTTTCCATGGGTTGACCTTCGAGAAAGCTGCTCTGACATCTGCAATGGTGACCCCAGATATAGGTTCATCCAGGGCTACCAGGGTAGAGGGCATGCTCTCACTGATAATATGCTCTCTGTAATCTGCATTTGTCTGTTGAACTGTGAGTCTGTATTTGTATGGAAGTTGGTACATGTTTTATTATTTTACTGAAACTGGTTTAAAGAGACACCTATGTCAGACTCCCAATTATCGACTACAGCTCAGCCTTCAACATCATTATTCCTACAAAACCCAACTCCAAACTTCATGGCCTGTGGCTCGGCTTCTCCCTCTGCGACTGGATCCTGAACTTTGTAACCCACAGATCACAATCAGTAAGGATAGGCAACAACATCTCGTTCATGATCCTCCTCGTCACCGATGCCCCACAAGGCTGTGTTCTCAGCCCCCTACTATACTCCTTATATGACTGTGTGGCCAAATTCCCCTCCAACTTGATTTTCAAAATTGCTGATGACACCACCATAGTGGGTCAGATCTCAAACAATGATGAGATGGAGTACAGGAATGAGATAGAGAATCTGGTGAACTGGTGGAACGACAATAATTTCTCTCTCAATGTCGGCATAATGAAGGAGATAGTCATCGACTTCAGGAAGCACAGTGAAAGACATGCTCCTGTCTATATGAATAGGGACAAAGTAGAAATGGTCGAGAGCTTCATGTTTTTATGTGTCCAGATCACCAACAACTTGTCTTGGTCCCTCCATGCTGACACTATAGTTAAGAAAGCCCACCAATGTCTCTACTTCCTCAGAAGAGTAAGGAAATTTGGCATGTCCGTTACGACTCTCACCAACCTTTACAGATGCACCACAGAAAGCATTCTTTCTCATTGTATCACAGCTTGGCATGGCTACTGCTCTGTCCACGACTGCAGGAAACTACAAAGGGTCATGAACAAATCCCAGTCATTCAGACTAACCAGCCTCCCATCCATTGACTCTGTCTACACTTCCCGCTACCTCGGCAAAGCAGCCAGCATAATTAAGGCCCCCACCTTCCCTGGACATACTCTCTTCCATCTTCTTCCATCGGGAGTAAGATACAAAAGTTTGAGGACATGTACCATCTGACTCAAGAACCTTCTTTGCTGTTGTCATCAGACCTTTGAATGGACCTACCTTGCATTAAGTTGATCTTTCTCTACACCCTAGCTATGACTGTAACACTACATTCTGCAGTCTCTCCTTTCCTTCCCTAAGTATTCTCTGTCTGTATAGCATGTAAGAAACAATACGTTTCACTGAATACTGATACATGTAACCATAATAAATGAAATAAAAATCAAATCAAATCAAATATAAGAAAGCTAACCATGAGCAGAAAGCAAAGAGGGAAGCCATTCAACTCCTCCTCATCTGATTCATTTTCACTTTGTCTTTAACTTTGCTATTGACAGCTGGATTAAGTAAACTCAGCCTTTCTGTAACAGCGTAACATTATATAGCCAGTGTCGAACAGAAACATAGAAATTACTGCCTAACTTGTCCCCCAGCAACTACATCCGCAAAGATGTCTTCACAAACTGTATACTTATTTCTGCAGCAACATTCAATGCTGAATGATATGGTGCTATTGGAGTGTGCTCGACTCCATTCTTACTCAGAGATTTTTCAAACCCTTCAAACATATCTTTGGAATCATCATTTGACACCATTATCATCATCTTAAGTTGATAGGGATTCAGGACCGGCACATTCCTGTAAGGATGAAGGATAAGTATGGCAAGTTTTGGGAACCTTGGATAACGAGAGATATTGTGGGCCTAGTCAAAGAGAGAAAGGAAGCATTTGTCAAGGCCAGGAGGCTGGGAACTCACAAAGCAAGTGTGGAATACAAGGAAAGTAGAAAGAAGCTTAAGCAAGGAGTGAGGAAGGCTAAAAGACGCCATGACAAATCATTGGCCAGCAGGATTAAGGAAAGTCCCAAGGCTTTTTATACATATATAAAGAGCAAGAGAGTAGCCAGGGACAGGGTTGGCCCGCTCAAGGACAGGGGAGGGAATCTATGCATGGAGCCAGAGGAAATGGGCGAGGTATTAAATGAGTAGTTTGATTAGTAAGTTTGCGGACGACACAAAGTTTGGTGGATTTGCTGAAAGTGATGAGAATCATCAGAGGATACAGCAGGATATAGATCGGTTGGAGACTTGGGCGGAGAGATGGCAGATGGAGTTTAATCCGGACAAATGTGAGGTAATGCATTTTGGAAGGTCTAATACAGATAGGAAATATACAGTAAATGACAGAATCCTTAAGAGTATTGATAGGCAAAGGGATCTGGCAATAAAGGTATACAGGTCATTGAAAGTGGCAATGCAGGTGGAGAAGGTAGTCAAGAAGACATACAGCATGCTTGCCTTCATCGGCTGGGGCATTGAGTTTAAAAATTGGCAAGTCATGTTGACGCTTTATAGAACCTTAGTGAGGCCGCACTTGGAATATAGTGTTCAATTCTGGTCGCCACACTACCAGAAGGATGTGGAGGCTTTGGAGAGGGTACAGAAAAGATTTACCAGGATGTTGCCTGGTATGGAGGGCATTAGCAATGAAGAGAGGTTGGAGAAACTTGTTTTTTTCTCGCTGGAGCGGCGGAGGTTGAGGGGCGACCTGATAGAAGTCTACAAGATTATGAGGGCCATGGACAGAGTGTATAGTCAGAAGCTTTTCCCCGGGGTGGAAGAATCAATTACTAGGGGGCATAGGTTTAAGATGCGAGGGGCAAGGTTTAAAGGAGATGTACGAGGCAGGTTTTTTTACATAGAGGGTGGTGGTACTGGAAGCGGATACGATAGTGACTTTTAAGGAGCGTCTTGAGAAATACATGAATAGGATGGAAATGGAGGGATCTGGTCCCCGGAAGGGTTTTAGCTAAGTCGGGCAGCATGGTCGGTGCAGGCTTGGAGGGCCGAAAGGCCTTTTCCTGTGCTGTAATTTTCTTTGTTCTTTGTTTGTTCTTTGACACCAATACCTCCAGAACCCATAAATTGGAAACTAGCTTCTGAAATTCTCAATAGTTTTGGCACTTAAAGCATTGGGTTTAAGACTCAACATCAGTCCACTTGCTACAGCTATTGACTAAAACAATATATTCTTTCTTTTCCACTTCAAAGAAACCAAATTGAATCCATTCCCAAGGGCTCATTGAGTTTTTCCTTGGAATGAAAGAAACATTGGTTGGATCATTTCTCATTCCAAGACACATCTTCACACTTTTTCATCAACTCTTCAAATGTTTACCTATCTCTGTATACCAAAAAAAGCTTCTTGCGACTGCTTTCATATGGACTATCCCCATGTACTGTTGATGTAGTTCCTCTAATAATCTCTCTCTAACCCTTGACAGAATAATGATTCATTAACCTATAGGACACAGCATTGATCCACACTCAATTGATCTACATGCAGTTAATTTCCAACTGTGAAACACTGAAATTTTTCATCATCACCCTCTTTAGATCAGACCTTCAAGACATAGGGCCCTATTTTACAATTTTGATTCTAAGTGCTGAATCTGGGCGTGATTCAGATCTGACTTGTAAACCCTATTCTCAGGTGCCCCCATACGCACTCTGCCTGAAAAAAAGTCACAAATCTGAATCGCGCTGTGGACTGGCTTATTGCGCTTGAAACGCTGCTTCTCCGATCGGATCCTTCAACTGTGCATGTGCAGTAAAAAATAAATTTGAAAAATGCTCCCCTGCCACATGGCCCCCACAGACATTGCCCCACCCCCACAACATAACTGTACCCCTTCTCCACCCACTCCCCTGCTACCCAGACCGATCACGACACCCTGCCCTACTTCCCCACCCACCGATAGCCAGCAGAGTGGCAGTGGACCCCCTCTTGCCCCTGCCCCCCCTGCACCCCACCCCCACCAGAGAACGATCTGGCTTCCCTCCTCCCCCCCCCCCCCCCACCAGGGAATGATCTGGCCTCCCTCTCCCCTCCCCCCCACCAGAGATACATCTGACCCACCCTCTCCCCCCCCACCCCCCCACCAGAGAGCGATTGGTCCTCCCTCCTCCCCCACCACCCCCGCCACCAGGGATACATCTGATCCACCTCCTTCCCCCACCCCCCCACCAGAGAAAATGGGCGCAACGCAATGGTAAAATCGGGCGCATAATAGAGCACTTTACTGAGGAGGACATCCTTGCAAATGTATTCACTATCTTCTCTATCAGGTGGTGACATGTCATTTATGTATACACACAGATGAATATGCAAATATGCAAAACAGGAATAGGAGTAAGCCCCTTGGCTCCTCGACAGCAGTACGGTGGCACAGTGGTTAGCACTGCTGCCTCACAGTGCCAGGGACCCAGGTTCGATTCCTGCCTTGGGTGACTGTGTGTGGAGTTTGCACATTCTCCCCGTGTCTGCATGGGTTTCCTTTGGGTGCTCCGGTTTCCTCCTACTTTCCAAAGATTTGCAGATTAGCTGGATTGGCCATGCTAAATTGACCCTTAATATCCAGGGATGTGTAGGTTAGGCGGATTAGCAATGGTGGTAAATATGCAGGGTTACGGGAATGGGGGCAAGGGACGGCGTGGGTAAGATGCTTTTTTGGAGAGTTGGTGCCAGCTCGATGGGCCAAATGGCCGCCTTCTGCACTGTGGGGACTCTATGGTTTCTATGGACCCTGCTCTGCCATTCAGTAAGATCATGGCTGATCTGATTGTAGCTTCCATCCCAGATTCCTGCCTATCCCTGATAACCTTTCACTCTCCTTGTTAATCAAAAATCCATCTAGCTCTGCCTTAAAACTATTCAAAGGGTGGGATTTATCACGTAACCTTCTGCATGTTTCGTGGCAGCAGGAGGCAGTAGGCTATTGGCCAGCAGAAGGAACTTCTGATCCTGTCATTGTCAATGGGGTTTCCCATTGAATGTGTCCTTCATCACCAGGAAACCTGCGGCAGGGGTGCACTGTCAGTGGGACGGGATGATCCCACCAGCAAGAACAGCCAGAAAGTTCCAGCCAAAGACTCTGTTTCCACTAAGATAAAGGCAAAATACTGCAGTTGCTGGAAACAGAAACTGCTGGAGAAACTCGGCAGGTCTGATAGCATCTGTGGAGAGAGAACAGAACCAACATTTTGAGTATGGGTGGCCCTGGATGACCAATAGTTTCAGTTTTTGACTCTGCTTCCACTGTCTTTTGAAGAAGAAAATTCCATCAACCTCTGAGAGATAAAGTTTTACCTTTGCTCTGTCTTAAATGAGTGAGACCTTATTTTTAAACATTGACCTCTCGGTCTAGATTCTCCAACAAGAGATAACATCTTCTTCACATCCACCTTGTCAATACCCTTCAGGATCTTAAATGTTTTTGATTAAGTAGCCTCGTATTCTTCTAAACTCTAATGGATACAAACCTAACCTCTCCAACCTTCAATTCTACTCTTGGGTGACTGTAATTTATCCAATATTCACACTACTCCTCTTGGATTACTATGTCCACATCATCCCTTTCCTTTCTGAAAATGGGAACAAAAAAACATTGAAAACTCTTCCCATATCCTCTCCATCTTCACACAAGTTCCATTCTTCAACTTTGATAAGTCCCACTTTTCCCTGAAATACACTTTTGCTCTTTATATACTAGCAAAACACTTTTGGATTTTCCTTAACCTTGGTTGTTAATATTTTTTCATGCTCTCTCTTTGATTACCTTGTTCCTTTTTTTTTTAACCTGATCCCTGTACTTTCGATACTCCTCTAGGCTATCTGCAGCGTTGAGTTTTTTGGGACTCTCATGAGCTTTCTTTTTCCATTCAATCTTCCCCTGTATTTTTCTAGACAACCATGGGAGCCTAGATTTGGTAGCACGTTCTTACTTTTGAAGAGCGCATGTCTGGTTTGTACCCTAAGGATCTGATTTATTCGTGCTTCCCACTGGGTTAACCATTGATTTATCCTATTGCACTTTTAACCAGTCCACCTCCGCCAAATCACTTTTCAATTTTGCAAAATTTGCCTTCCCCAGTTTAAAACATTTACTCCTGATTTATCTCTGTCCTTTTCCATAATTATATTAAATCTAAGCGAATTGTGGTCACCATCCCTAATATAGTCGCCCATTGTCATTTCACCCACCTGGCCATCTTCATTTTCCAAGACTGAATCCAGAATTGTGTTTCCTTTTGTTGGGCTTGTCAAGTATTGTTTAAAAAAAATCCTGGATACTGTACATGAATATTTCACCCTCTATGCCCCTTATATTGTTTGAAACCGAGTTGATATTGGGATACTTAAAGTTATTGCCCTACAGGCAGAAATTTGTCTACATATATGTTCTTCTATCTCCGTCTCTCTATTTTTGTACTCACTGAAGACATGTACCAACTGACTCAAAAACAGTTTCTTCCCTGCTGCCATCAGACTTTTGAACAGACCTACCTCACATTAAGCTGCCCTTTCTCTACACCCTAACTACAGCAATCATAGCAACTCTACAGTGCAAAAGGAGGCCATTCGGCCCATCGTGTCTGCACCGACAACAATCCCACCCAGGCCCTATCCCCATAACCCCACATATTTACCCCGCTAATCTCTTTAACCTACGCATCCTGGGACACTAAGGGGCAATTTAGCATGGCCAATGCACCTAACCCGCACATCTTTGGACTGTGGGAGGAAACCGCAGCACCCAGAGGAAACCCAGCGCAGGCACAGGGAAAACGTGCAAACTCCACACAGACAGTGACCCAAACTGGGAATCGAGCCTAGGTCCCTGGAGCTGTGAGGCAGCAGTACTAACCACTGTGCCACCATGCCGCCCCTATGACTATAACACTTCATTCTGCACTCTCTCCTTTCTTTCCCAATGTACGGTATGCTTTGTCTGTATAGTGTGCAAGAAACAATATTTTTCACTGTACACTACTAATACATGTGACAATAATAAATCAAATCAAATCACTATTTGGAGCTCTGTAGTATACTCCTAGTAGAGTGACTGGCTCTTTTTTATTCCTAAACTCAATCCATAAAGTCTCATTTGTTAACCCATGTAGTACATCATACCTTCTCATAACTGTAATCCTCACCTGAGATGCGACCACTGCGATAAACATGCTATCCATGATGTTATCAGCATCATGGATACTCCATAGTGAGTCCACCTGCAGCTCCAGCTCCAAAATATGGTTAGTTAGTAGCTGTAGCTGGATACACTGTCTGCACACATGATCGCTAAGGATACTGGAACCATCCCTTATTTCCAACATTGCATAAGAGGAGCATACCACAGTCTGAGGTCTCCAGCCATAACTTCTCTCAAGATTAAGATAGTTACTCCCTTTAAGAGAATTTACTTAAGCGAGGGACCTTCCTTCATTTCAAACACTTCTATTAGAATCAGAAGTCCCTACCTTTATTTAAGCTAATATACAATACCTTAAAAATCATCAGAAAATACTCTGCAAAATACACTTACCTATCGGCTGTTTCTGTTGGGACCATGTCAGTTTCTGAACTGTGATATTAACTCCAAAAGCCGCTGTTGGTGGCCAAGGTGGACCCCACTGCAAGGCCGCCGCTCTCCTTTCTGATGATAGGTGGAAAAGGGAAGGAGTACCTTGCTTCCGCCTCACCGAACTCTCTCAGTCACTTAAACACTCTACTGCAGCCCAAAGTAGCACTCCAGTGCTAATCTTAGATTCTAATTTAACTGGGGCAAATCCAATATCACCCCCTGATTGGACCAAAGGCATTGAGAACAATTTGTGTTAAAATAATTACGTAACTGTTTTTTTGTTTATTCATCCAGGGGGTGTGGGCTTCTTTGGCTCGGCCAGCATTTATTGCCCATCCCTAATAATTGCAACATGCCACAGTACTCCACTGTTATTTCCGTAATCTACCAATATAATATGTCAAAACATGGAATAGCAAGTGAACAAATTGTTTCCTACGCAATAATGATTTTTGAAAATTTATTTATGAAGACTTGGATGAATTTCTTAATACAATACAGGAATTTGGGATTTGTTGGGTGCTTTAAGATTAAATGAGAAATGCTGAAGGAATAGATCAGAGGAGAAAATAATTTGTTTTTCCTGAGCCAGAACAAAAAAGAATGAACAAATCCTCGTCACTAGATAGGATTAAAGAATTGATATGGAAATATCCTATTATCTCTGAGAGGCTTTCAATTTTGATAAACAAAGTAGATGGACCTATATTAAGTACTGAATTAAACACAGCAAGAAGTAAGGCTGTTGGTACATACATATAAATTAGAACTTGTACACAATGAAGAAATTCAACTATGGGTTGGATCTTCAATTTTTACAGTTCATATTAACAAAATAATTACTAACATGAATGGAACTGGAGCAAGGCAACTGATTGCAGGGTGGGCAAAATAGTAAATGTTACCCTTGATTGTTTGCAATGTCAGTTCTTCAATCATGAAACGTCAAGGTACATAGTTCAGAATAGTGCCAAGGTTAAGAGGAATGGGAAAGGAGAAACCAGCTAAATTAATATTTATATAAACAAATCCTGGTTAGGTTTTTCGTGATTGTGGAAGCAGGGGATCATTGTAGAAGCGAAGGACGTAGAACTTTGCAGTTCTGAAGAGAATTAGTCTTGAGATAAGTGAAGTATTCCTTTTTAAATTGTGGGCTGTAAAAGGGGAGGCAGTCATTTAAATATCAAGTGGAAACCAACATCCTACACACAAAATAGCCGATAATGGACATTGTGGTAAATAGTGAAGGTAATCTTTCAGCCATTGCTGCTTCCTAATTGTATCACACAGACATAAATAGGAATTACTAATCAGCCACTTTCTGCAATATCAAACATTTGTTTGGCTGGAGATTGAAAGCTCAATACCTTCTGCAACATTCAATAGTGACCTAATAACAATTACAGAATGAACCATGTACCATTCAAACAGAAACAGGACTGAAACATAGGCCAGAATGATATGTTTGGGGGTCTGGTGCACAATCAACCCGGCTGAAATTAAAATATTGTTAAATGGCATCAGGTGTGATTCCTCATGTTATTCCACACGTGCCATTTTTAAATTGGTGCGTACGAATCGGATGCAGACCCTGAACACCCATCAACAATTAAAGGTCTGATTAAGACCATTGACAATCTAATTGACAGGGATCTAATGTTGTCCGTGTGAATTTCAGTTTTTCTACGGGGCAAAAACATACAGACGCTAATCACATTTTTATCATATCCACATCCAAGGGTGAGATAAAAGGCCCTGGAGCAGCAGCATTTTCTCTGTCATTGAATCATAGAATCTCTACAGTGAAGAAGGAGGCCATTTGGCCCATCAAGTCTGCACCGATCACAATCCTACTCAGGCCCTATTTCCGTAACCTCACATATTTACCCTGCTAATCCCCCTGACACTAGGGTCAATTTAGCATGGCCAATCAACCAAACCATTACATACTTGGACTGTGGGGGGAGACCAGAGCACCTGGAGAAAACCCACGCAGACACGGGGAGAACGTGCAAACTCCACACAGACAGTGACCCGAGGTCGGAATTGAACCCGGGTCACTGATGCTGTGAGGCAGCCGTGCTAAGCACTGTGCTACTGTGCCACCCATGTCATTGTATCTTTGTCGTTGTGTGAGTGCAGAGTTGTCCCCGAATTTCCTAGCAATTCTTAAGCTGTTTGGGTGTGGCACAAATGTTAGCTCTGCTGCCTCACAGTGCCAGAGATTTGGGTTCAATTCTGATGTTGGATGATTATCTGTGGAGTTTTTGTCCAATGTGGCCTTACTTCTGTTGTGGGCAAAGTTTTGGAAAGGATTATAAGAGATAGGATTTATAAGCATCTAGGAAGGAATAATTTGATTAGGGATAGTCAGCACGGTTTTGTGAAGGGTAGGTCGTGCCTCACAAACCTTATTGAGTTCTTTGAGAAGGTGACCAAAGAGGAGGATGAGGGTAAAGCAGTTGATGTGGTGTATATGGATTTCAGTAAAGCGTTTGATAAGGTTCCCCACGCTAAGCTATTGCAGAAAATACGGATGCATGGGATTGAGGGTGATTTAGCGGTTTGGACCAGGAATTGGCTAGCTGTAAGAAGACAGAGGGTGGTGATTGATGGAAAATGTTCATCCTGGAGTTCAGTTACTAGTGGTGTACCGCAAGGATCTGTTTTAGGGCCACTGCTGTTTGTCATTTTTATAAATGACCTGGATGAGGGCGTAGAAGGATGGGTTAGTAAATTTGCGGATGACACTAAAGTCGGTGGAGTTGTGGACAGTGCGGAAGGTTGTTGCAGGTTACAGAGGGACAAAGATAAGCTGCAGAGCTGGGCTGAGAGGTGGCAAATGGAGTTTAATGCGGAAAAGTGTGAGGTGATTCACTTTGGAAGGAGTAACAGGATTACAGAGTACTGGGCTAATGGTAAGATGCTTGGTAGTGTGGATGAGCAGAAAGATCTCGGTGTCCATGTGCATAGATCCCTGAAAGTTGGCACTCGGGTTGACAGGATTGTTAAGAAGGCATACGGAGTGTTAGCTTTTATTGGTAGAGGGATTGAGTTTCGGAGCCAGGAGGTCATGTTGCAGCTGTACAAAACTCTGGTGCGGCCGCACTTGGAGGATTGTGTACAGTTCTGGTCGCTGCATTATAGGAAGGATGTGGAAGCATTGGAAAGAATGCAGAGGAGATTTACTAGGATGTTGCCTGGTATGGTGGGAAGGTCTTATGAGGAAAGGCTAAGGGACTTGAGGTTGTTTTCGTTAGAGAGAAGAAGGTTAAGAAGTGACTTAATAGAGGCATACAAGATGATCAGAGGATTAGATAGGGTGGATAGTGAGAGCCTTTTTCCTCGGATGGTGATAGCTAGCACAAGGGGACATAGCTTTAAATTGATATAGGGCATATGTCAGAGGTAGGTTCTTCACTCAGAGAGTAATAAGGGCGTGGAATGCCCTGCCTGCAGCAGTAGTGGACTCGCCAACATTAAGGGCATTTAAATGGTCATTGGATAAACATATGGATGATATTGGAATAGTGTAGGTTAGATGGGCTTTAGATTGGTTTCACTGGTCGGCGCAACATCGAGGGCCGAAGGGTCTGTACTACGCTGTAATGTTCTATGATCTATGAGTTGGCACATTTTTCCTATGCCTACTGCAGGTGCTCCAATTTCCTCTCACTGTCTAAAGACGTGCAGGTTCGGTGGATTGGCCATGATAATTTGCCACTTACAGCCCAATTTTACCATTGCATCGCACCCATTTTCGGGCGTGAAAACTTGGTAAAGTCACGCGTGAGGTGATTAGCGTGATCTGCGCCCCCATCCGCACAGATGCCCAATTTACCAAGGTTCGAAAATGGCCACGATCCGAACTGCGCCTGAAATGGGCACAACGATGATTTAAATGCATTTGCATGCATTTAAATTGAATTAATGGGCTGCCTGCCCAACTTTACGAGCATTTCCCTCCTTTACCATCGCGTTCGTCCATCCAGATTCGACACGAAATAGATATGCTTGGCAAAGGTCTGTTTTGGGCGTTCCAGCTTCTGAAGAGATACGTTCAGAGCTTCCAGTGGCTCTCTGATTCATATCGATGGTTGGGGGGGGGGGGCGGGAAGAAGGGGGCGGGGGGGGGTGTAGGGAGGGCAGGGAGGAGGGAGGCCATATAATTCTCTGGTGGGGGGGAGGGAGGAAGGAGGCAGGTCAGATGTATCTCTGGCGGGGTGGGAGGAGAGACCCGATCGCTTTCTGGTTGGGGGGGAGGCCAGATGGATCTCTGATAGGGGAGGGAGGTTTGATGGATCTCTGGTGAAAGAGGGGAGTCATGATGTGGAGATGTCGGCGTTGGACTGGGGTAAACACAGTAAGAAGTTGAACAACACCAGGTTAAAGTCCAACAGGTTTATTTGGTAGCAAAAGCCACACAAGCTTTCGGAGCTGCAAGCCCCTTCTTCAGGTGAGTGGGAATTCTGTTCACAAACAGAGCATATAAAGACAAAAACTCAATTTACATGAATAATGGTTGGAATGCGAATACTTACAACTAATCAAGTCTTTAAGAAACAAAACAACGTGAGTGGAGAGAGCATCAAGACAGGCTAAAAAGATATGTATTGTCTCCCCCTTACAATACACAGAGACAATACACATCTTTTTAGCCTGTCTTGATGCTCTCTCCACTCACGTTGTTTTGTTTCTTAAAGACTTGATTAGTTGTAAGTATTCGCATTCCAACCATTATTCATGTAAATTGAGTTTGTGTCTTTATATGCTCTGTTTGTGAACAGAATTCCCACTCACCTGAAGAAGGGGCTTGGAGCTCCGAAAGCTTGTGTGGCTTTTGCTACCAAATAAACCTGTTGGACTTTAACCTGGTGTTGTTAAACTTCTTAGTGGAAGAGGGGAGGGCAGGGAGGTATCCGCTACCACTTTGCGGGCGATCGGTGGGGGGGTAAGGGGGGGGGCAGGGGGTCATGATTGGTCTGGGGAGCGGGCGGGTGGGTGGATAAGGGGGACAGTTATGTTGTGGGGGTGGGGCGATGTCAGTGGGGGCCATCGTTCCCGGGCCGCTTTATCCGCTTTTTGCGGCCCGGAAGCGATGTGACAGGGGCGCATTTTTCAACTTTTCTTTCACCGCACATACGCAGTTCAAAGCTCCGATCAGAGCAGCAGCGTTCCGGGCACGATAAGCCTCACCCACAGCGCAATTCAGATTTGCGATTTTTATTTTCAGGCTGAGTGCGTGTGGGGGCGCCTGAGAACAGTTTTCCAAGTCAGATCTGAATTGTGCCCAGATTCAGCACTTAGAATCAAAATGATAAAATTCGGCCCTTCGTGTCCCAATGTATAGGTTAGGTGAATTAGCCATGGTAAATGCACAAGGTTACGAGGATAGGGAAGACAGTTAAGCCTGGATGGGATGCTCTTTCAGAGTGTTAGTGCAGGCTCAATGGGCTGAATGGCCTCCTTCTGCACTGTGAGAAAACACCACTACCCAGCGGCTAGAGTGAACAGATAGTGCTCCAACACCTCCTGAAGGTCCAGTGCTTCAGGAAGCTACACCTCTCCAGCGACACAGTGACAGCAATATGCAACACGATAGGTCCCAAAATCATCTCCAATTGCATGAGCATTCACCCCATGGTGGTGGCTTTGAAGATCACAGCGGTCTTCAATTTCTACTTCACAGTTCCTTTCAGGGCTTAGTGGGGGCTTTCAGCAGTATCTCTCAATCAACTGTACACAGTTGTGTCAAGCTAGTGACTTGATGCCATCTTTAGACACATCCACATGTTCATTCACTGCAAGACAAACGATGGCAGCAAAGCAGAGCAAGCATGAGTCTTTGTGGTGATTGTTGTGTTCCCCCAGCATCCAGGTTGTAATAAACTGCACTCATGTTGTCATCAAAGTGTCAACAGATGAGCCGGGAACTTACATAAATGGAAAGGCGTTCCACTCAAAGATTGGACAAAGGACATAGGTCCTCCAAGTGTGTGCAGTTACCCAGGATCTTCACATAATGCTTACATCTTGCAGCATTCCAGGTACCAAGGCTGTTCATGGGTCCTGCGCAATTGGATAGATGATTCCTGGGTGACCAGGGCTATCCCTTCAAGAGGCAGCTAACCACCCTACTCTGTCACCCAAGATCTGAGGCCAGGAAGAGCTACAACAGGAGTCATGTCTCCACTAGACTGTTGGTGGAGAAGACCATTAAGCTGCGAAAGATGTGCTTCAGATGCTTGGGCCAATTGCAGCATCCTCCAGCTCATGTCTCCCCCATAGTTGTCACATGCTGCAACCTGTACAACCTTGTTCTGTGAAGGGGCAAACTAATGGAGGCTGAGGAAAGAGAGCTAACTTCACAGGTCAGAAAGGATGACTCCAGTGAAGAATCAGAGGAAGAACCAGTGGAGGTGCAGGGTTCAAAGATGGTCATTCACCAGTTTTGGGCAAGGTTACTTTACAGGTTAAAACTGTACAGAGGCTTGAAGCCTCATGGCTGCAATCAGCTCCTGAGATGATTCAGAGTACAGAGCTTGCTGGGGTGATCCCCCACCCTGTTACCCGATTGCTCTGCTGGGTCAGGTGACCCTTACGCTGTTGATTGGTCCTTAAAGGGACGATCAGCACAATGGGTGGGGACATGGACAGTAAGAAGTCTCACAACACCAGGTTAAAGTCCAATAGGTTTATTTGTCGGTAGGGGATGGCTTCTTTAACGTGTTTAGGGTGGAAGCTGGAGAAGTGGAGCATCATGAGGTTATCCGTGGGCTTGTGGTTCACTGAAGTGCTGAGGTGACCATGCTTAATGAGGATGCGTGTGTCCAAGAATGCAACCGATTCCGGAGAGTAGTCCGTGGTGAGTCTGATGGTGGGATGGAAGTTGTTGATGTCATCATAGAGTTGTTTCAGTGATTGTTCGCCATGAGTCCAAAGGAAGAAAATGTCTCATCGATGTATCTAGTGTCTCGCATCGGTTGAAGGTCCTGCGCGGTGAAGAGGTCTTGTTCGAACCTAAGCATGAAGATGTTGACATATTGAGGTGCGAATTTGGTCCCCATGGCTGTTCCGTGTGTCTGGATGAAGAACTGGTTGTTCAAGGTGAAGACGTTGTGAAGACATTCACCACTGTACCACAAGCCCACAGGTAACCTCACGATGCTCTACTTCTCCAACTTCCACCCTAAACACGTTAAAGAAGCCCTCCCCTACGGACAAGTCCTCCGTATACACAGGATCTGCTCAGATGAGGAGGATCGCAACAGACACCTCCAGACACTGAAAGATGCCCTCATAAGAACAGGATATGGCGCTTGACTCATCGATCGACAGTTCCAATGCGCCACAGCGAAAAACCGCACCGACCTTCTCAGAAGACAAACATGGGACACGGCGGACAGAGTACCCTTCGTCGTTCAGTACTTCCCCGGAGCGGAGAAGCTATGACATCTTCTCCGGAGCCTTCAACATGTCATCGATAAAGACGAACATCTCACCAAGGCCAACCCCACTTCTTGCCTTCAAACAACCGCACAAACTCAAACAGATCATTGTCCGCAGCAAACTACCCAGCCTTCAGGAGAACAGTGACCACGACACCATATAAGATGTGCCGGATTATCGACACAGATGCCATTATCTCACGTGAGAACACCATCCACCAGGTACTCAGTACATATTCTTGCAACTCGGTCAACGTTGTCTACCTGATACGCTGCAGGAAAGGATGTCCCGAGGCATGGTACATTGGGGAGACCATGCAGACACTATGACAACGGATGAATGAACACCACTCGACAATCACCAGGCAAGAATATTCTCTTCCTGTTGGGGAACACTTCAGCGGTCACGCGCATTCAACCTCTGATCTTCGTGTAAGCGTTCTCCAAGGCGGCCTTCACGACACATGACAACGCAGAGTCGCTCAGCAGAAACTGATAGCCAAGTTCCACACACATGAGGACACCCTCAACCGGGATCTTGGGTTCATGTCACACTATCTGTAACCCCCACGACTTGCCTGGGCTTGCAAAATCTCAACAACTGTCCTGGCTGGAGACAATACACATCTCTTTAACCTGTGCTTAACCCTCTCTCCACTCACATTGTCTGTACCTTTAAGACTTGATTACCTGTAAAGACTCGCATTTCAACCATTATTTTGTAAATTGAGTTTGTGTCTTTACGTGCCCTGTTTGTGAACAGAACTCCCACTCACCTGATGAAGGAGCGGCGCTCCAAAAGCTTGTGGCTTATGCTACCAAATAAACCTGTTAGACTTTAACCTGGTGTTGTGAGACTTCTTACTGTGTTTGCCCCAGTCCAACACCGGCATCTCCACATCTTGGGGATATGGAGACAGACAACAGGAACATTCAGGAGGCAAGGACACGAATGAGGCATTGATCCAGCAAACCTTCAGCTAGGCATCCAAGGCAGCAAAGCTTACTCAAGCCAATGGTACTGTCTCCTTTGTGTTCATTTAATGTTTGTGGAACTGAAGCCAGGCACACAAATTTGCATCCACACTGAGGCTGGTGGCAACCTCCAACCATGCCTTCCTTTTGCAGGTGAAGCAGCTTTCTCTTACCGTCCCTAGCATCAGAATGTGCTGTTTCTCACTGATCACCTGAACTGGGACATCCAGGCATGAATCAGCCAAGTTGGGGGCACTTAGCCCACCCAACTTGCCCACCCACCTTCCATGACCTCCTGGTGCTGATGGCAGTTACTGTCATGAGACTCCTTACAATTGTTGAATTAAGCTCACTCAGCCTCCCCCATAACTCCTGGCAGCCTTTAGGGAACTGCCTTCTCTGGTTTTAAACCCCCCACTCTCACTGGACCCAGCACTCAATGGTTCCTACCCTCACTCAATGTGAGCCCAACCAGAGACACATTACATGCTCGACAGGCCTTGATTGGCCACCGAACATGATATCACGTTAACAAAGCAATCTCGGGCAGGAGAGGGTTTCACATCCGCTTCCACCTGCACTGACTTCGTGCAGGCCCTGAAGGTAAAATTCAGGCCATAGACTTTACACAGTTGTTGTCTTTTGGCCCCAGAAAGCCAAGGTTCAGAAAGATTGTGGTAATTGCCCCTTTAAGGACAACACAGCAGAAGAGGTTACCTGGATTGAGGTAACCATTTGGGACTGAGAGTGACTGAGGGTCACATAATCAAGTTTGAATACAAATTTAACTGGAAAATAATGTTGGTGTTCAAATGATCAAGCTTCATCTCATTTCTTGCAAACAAGAAATTATTCTTCCGATAACTTTAACCTGATTCACAGTTATCTGGAATCACATTAATATAGTTATGAATGCATGTGTTTAAGTCAAGGACGACCTCAAGTGTTATAATCATAGAGTCATAGAGGTAATACAGTGCAGAAAAAGGCCCTTCAGCCAATCACTTCTGCGTCGGTAAAAAACAAAACACCCAACTATTCGAATCTCCTTTTCCAGCACTTAGCCCCTAGCATCAATTAGTAATAATCACACTTCAGTTAAACCCCATTGGCTACAACACTGGCACGCAAAGAGACAGGCCAGTTTCAACTAATTTGAATGAGATTGGCTGCTGAAACAATAAATATTTATCAATAGCCTTATGATCAATTTTACATTTCTGACTCATCGAAGGATTGATTATGAAACAATGAAAAGATCAATGAAATCGCATGTCCCCAGGTTGGGTTAGTTGAAGAAGCTGAAATTCATTGTATGTGTAGTTGAAAGAACTAATCTAAAACATTGTCAAAATACACAATTGGAATGTTAAAAATACAATGTAAGGCAACTTGGCAAGCTCTGCACACTGGAGCTTTGACACAAGCAACCATTACTCCACATTCTCCCTTTGAACCTGTTCTGCTGTGAGTAGAACCTGAGTGGAGAGCAGGTGACTCACTGCCAGCGTGTGGGAAAACAAATCAAGGGAAGGTCATTGGCTTATCACCGCATCCTTTCTTGTAGCAATGGTTGTAGCTTGCCTCCTCTCATCTCAGTTAAAGTATTTGAGTCATCTGCAAAATATGCATTGCATGATAGAGAGAAAAAATAACTTTAAATACAAGGAAGTCTGAAACATCGGGGGCGATCTTACCTTCTCGTCCCACTGGTTGATGGGCGGGGTGAGTTGGTAAGATCACTAGATAGGCAAAAAATCGGGTTCGTGCTCAATTTCTTGTCTATAACGATCTTACTGAGCCAGAATATCCGGCTAGATCAACCTCACGTCCAAAAATGACATGAGGCTGATCATAATATTTAAATTAATGTTAATCTTGATTTAAATATTACAAGTGAGCCTCAGACACAATCGTCTGGATTCACTTGCCTATGGCAGCCTCGCTGGTGAAGGTAGTCACTGGCATGGATCATGTATTGTCCACACCAATCGGGATCCTTCATGATGGCCTCGCCTGTAGGATCATTGAGGACCCACAGGGGGTCTGGGGATGGGGCACAGTGCCCCTTGGGCAGTGCTACCTAGCACTGCCAGCCTGACACCCAAGCACTGCCCACTGGGCACCCTGGCACTGGTACACTGGCAGTGCCCATTGGGCACCAGGCAGTGCCAAGGGAGTGTGCCTGAGAGGGCAGGGCCTATAGGAAGGGGATGGGCCTGAGGGGAGGTGGGGGGAGCGCTGTGCATCTGCATTTTGCATCGGGTGGGCTGTGCTCTCTGAAATCAGTGATCAGCCTGGGGTAATCGCCACTGACTACAGTGGGCCGGGGGGTGGGGAGGCAATCGAGGCGGGGGTGGAGGCCAGTGCTTGTGGGGTGGGGGGAGAGGTCACCAATTGGTGGGAGGGGGAGGCTAGCAATCGCAAGGGGAGGCCATTGATAACAGGGTTGGATGCCTGACAGAAAAGATCTGTACATGCGCAATGGTGCCCTCTGGTGTAAGCAACCAACTTTCCAGTGAGCTTAGACCCCACCCTCTTTCCTGCTGCCAGGCAACAGATCTTGCTATTTTTTTTGCGCAGAGTTGCATCAGCTTGGACTTTAAAACTCGTTCTAAAAATGGATCTGAAACTCTCCCGTTTTGACCCTCATTTAGCACTTAGAATATTTTGGTAAGTCGCCTCCATTGTCTTTATGTAGTTAATGAGGGATATGGTGAGACATTCAACTTAGCCAATAGTTTGCCAGTTGTTCTTTTTTTAAAAAAAAATTGGTATATAGTTTAAGAATTGTGAGCCTGTGTAAACAGCATTAGGCCTCACAATGCTGGTACTTATTTAAAGGTACCATAGATCACAAACCAATCTTCGAATCTTCAGAAAAGTCCTTCCAAAAAAGGAACCAACTTATAGACTGATTATAAAATGTGCACATGTATATGAGCTGAAAAATTAAGGCCCTCTCCTAATGTAGCATAGCCTTAAACATGCATTTATTAGCTCAAAAATGAGGGGGGAGGTTGACTTATATGTTAAATACAGGCCTTAACATGCATCTGGGTGGCAGGGGGTGGTGGTTGGGGGGGGAGGGGTAGCTTGTTGGAAATTGGGTTGTTTTAAAGAACACTGGTCGACTTATTTGCCTTGAATTACAATAATTATTTTTTTAATCCATTTTTAAGTCTACTGGTATTTTTCCTGCATCGATTTGTTTCATCAAATTATATAACATTTCCTTATCAATAGCTGACCTCCTTGTTATTCCTTCATGTTATGCTTTGCCACTGGTCTGCCTTGGACTGAACATTTGGTAGGTTGAAAATCACAAAGGAAAGCGTACAGCTGTCACAAAATGTCCAGGGAACCCTTTTCAGAATACTTTATCATTGAGTTTACTAATGCAATTAATATAGAAATAATATCAGTTAATAATATCAATTGCATATGAAAACAGAAAATGAGCAACGAGACTCGGAGGACCTAATCCAAGAAGAACAATTTGCTAGTTGACTTCATGTGGATGAAACAATCAGGATGGACTTGGAAATAAAGTGATGATGCTTCTTAATCTTGTTTGTATGTAAGTCTTGCCAAATGTTCTTCTGTGCTCACATTCGCTTCTGGAGCCTGCTGTAAACTACTGTCTGCACTGTGTTTTGCTGAGTTCTTAGTGAGTACTGAGCTGTCAGAGCCCTTGCTTTTCATATGAAATGTTAAATCAAGGCCTGCTTTGTGAGTGGATGTGAAAAAATTCCATGGCACACCTTGAGGAAGATTTCTTCCAATCTCCTGACCACCATTTATCCTTCATTCCACCCCCTAATTCTGAAACAGATTCGCTGTTAATTTACAAAGTAAAATTAATTTATTAGTCACAATTAAGACTTACATTAACACTGCAATGAATTTACTGTGAAATTCCCCTCGTCGCCTCACACTGTTTGGTTCAACGCATCTAACCAGTACATCTTTCAGACTGGGGGAGGGAATTGGAGCATCCAGAGGAAACCCACGCAGACACGAGGATAATGTGCAACTCCACACAAGCCAGGAATCGAACCTGGGTCCCTGGCGTTGTGAGGCAGCAGTGCTAAACACGGTGCCACCCCCAATCTCACTGTTGTTTGAAGAACCTGACTGTGCACAAATGGACTGCCACATTTCTTGACAATACAACAATTCACTTTGAATGCACTTGTTCAGGTATAGAGCATTTTGGGATGTTCTGTATGTGAAAGGCCCTACTCAATGTTTCTTTATCTCAATCACATTAAGTAGGTAGCTTAAGAAATAAGTCTCAGCATTTGATGCTCTTGAAGTTTTGATCATCCTTGCAGATGGGTTGGCAAAAAGTTAGCTGGATAAACAGCAGTAGTAGAATGGACCTTAATGACCAGTTGGCCAACATTGCGGGTAAAGGATAGGTTTTAATATATTAACCATAGTAGAAAAGCCATACACAAAATTATAGTGGTACTGTTCTGATTTTGTAAACTGACAGTCCATATTGGAAACTTGGATGGAAGTTATGGCCTATGTACCTGTGATTTTTCCAAAACACTCCACTGATCGGACAGGTTGCCCACTGGTTGTGCAAGCTCAGGTATCACCCCCAGAGTTTGCAATAAGCCCTAAACAAAATTTGCTTTGCAAGAAAACCGAAATCCAGGAAATACGCATGTCTAAGAATTTTTGAAAATGTCATTGTGACGATCAAAATGTGTACAGCACAACAAATCACTTAATCAACCAACTCAAAAATAGAACTGGAATTAAAGTAATGACCACCATTCTTCTATAAAAAGTAGGCCTAAATTGCTCTGATATTTCAATGTCATTCTCCTTTTAATTGAATTTTAGCCTAAGTGGCGAAAGATATCTTCAAACCGATTCCGCTATGGTTTTAATGCATGATTCAATATCCTAAATAATTCTTAGCTACATTCCAAATGCAAGAACAATTAGATAGTTCCAATTAGTTAGAAATGGTTCTCTAGCTGTGAGTAATAGCCAGCTATTCAACTTCGATATCTGTCAAGTAGCAGAACTGGAGGTTCTTGATTAAAGATCTTGTTTAATATTTTCATACATATTTTATCATTATCTTACATGGATTGGATCAAACCTTGAAAATGTAAATAGCAGAGGTATTCAGTGTTTTGTTTCTTTTTAGACTATATTAAATATTTGATTTTTCACGGGTCGTGAAATCATTGCATTAATTATAAACCCTGTCAACACTCGAAAGTTGCACCAATTCCACTTTTCAAGACATATGTAAAGAAGTATATGCCAATAGAAGGCTGTGAGTGGCCTTTTTCTGCAGTATGTTGTTTAAATTTAGAATCCAATTGCTTAAAATATAATTATCTTATCTACACAGATTAGTGTATTTTCCACCTCGATAAGTTTTCACCTTTCACTTGGAATCACTGGACTAGGGAAAAGAAATATCAGGCATTATGCCGTTCCGAAAATGTGCTTCCATATTGGTTGATAGCAGGACTGGGCTTGAATTTGGCATCTCTCATCTCATGATCCTCTCCCCACCACACTGCACCATGCCCATTGCTGAATAGGCTATTGACACAGACTTTCTCAGTGAATATGTCAAAGATCAAGGGAAATATTAGAGAATGATCGGCATCCTGGAACCTAACTCCAGCTCTCAAAAGTGTTTTCATGAAGTTAAAGGAAAAACAATGTGAGGGACGGAGAAGCGAAAGGGCAAATAAAATAATCTTGCAGCGGGTACAGGCAGGGGTTTATTGTTCCCACTCTTACCTCAGTGGGTCAAAGATCTTGGCGCCATCTTTGAAGGGCACTCAGACAGCCATTCACCAACTGCAAGCCAGGAGCTCCAGGTTCTGCATTGATCTGAATGTTGCAAATAAGGCAGTGTATGCCCCCATGGTTCAGTGATGTTTCTCTGCAAGTTCTCCCCGAGGCTGTGCAGGAAAGCCAGGGGGAGGCTGTTTCCTAGGAATGGCAGCAGGAGGCCCTCCATTCTGACAATAGTAGCCTGGGTAATGGTCGCAGCAGGGGTTAGTGCGCAAAAGATCTGACCAACAATGCCCAAAAAGAATGAAAGATCTGCTGTGCTCCACCATAGTAAGTCATAATGTCAGCTCACTACAAGAGTGCAACTGCAGACCGATATCAGACAGCAGTTTGGGTTGCAGGACTCAGCAGCAGATAGGACATGTGCACTGGATGTGTGGCAGCCGCTTCATACTCTCAATGTTCTATCAGTTGCAGGACATCATGCTTGTTAATCACTTGCGAGGGAGGAATCCTTGGTGTGCACACTCCTAAACTGCTAATGCACATATTGGGATGACATTCGAACTTTCTGCCTGCAGGACAAGAATATTCACAACTGAAGAGAGCAGGATCAATAGCGTACCAAATATTAGAATCCTCACTGCCCAACTATTCAAGGACGATGGGACCTTAGCTGTGCTGAAGGTGAGACAGGCTTCCCCCAGTTTGCCTCCAGTCTGCAGTTATCAGATGAACATACAAAGTGCCACACTCCGCCGCCTGTTCGGGTACACTGAGCGAGAATTTAGCATGGCCAATGCACCTAACCAGCATGTCTTTTGAACTGTGGGAGAAAACCAGAGCACCCGGAGGAAACCCATGCAAACACAGGGAGAAAGTGCAAACTCCACACAGATCGTGACCCAAGCCGGGATTCAAACCCTTGTCCCTGGCATTGTGAGGCAGCAGTGCTAACCACTGTGCCACCTTTGCAGTCAAGGCCAACTTGCCCATTGTCTCTTTACTTGGAGTCTTAACCTGCATGTTAGCTCAATATTACATTTGAACAAGGGCAGCCAGGAAGGATTGAAAATGCACACTTCATCATTATCCTAGCATCTAGGCGAAGCTTTAGTTTTCTATTGTTAAGAGTGCAATGTAGAGCTTCACTCTTTTAACACTTAAACTGCATCTACAGTGTTCCTTTCCACTCACCTAGCCTGTTTAACTCCCCTTGAGAATGCTTTGTATTCACCTCACACTCAGGCAATAGCAGCAGGAGATGCAATAACTTTGCTGCACACTGCACAAAATTCATTCTCAGAGCTCAGATGAGTTGCATGATGTGACCACACACTCGCAAATGATGACCTTATGTCGGAAGATTCAGAGATCACAATATTGGTAATGTGAGAGAAGTGACTCTCTCGGAGAACATTATCAGACTCTGATGGGGGACCAAGAACCATTTCCTGTGACCACTGAAGCAACTAGCCAATTTTGCCATCACGTTGGTAAATTTGGTAAAGTGGGGCTTGAGGCAATTATGCAATGCGTGCCCGCCTCCCCGTAGTTCCGCCTTTGCCAAGACCCAAAAATGGTCGCGATTGGGACCGCGTCTGAAACGGTTGCGATAGCCATTTAAATGCATTTCCATTGACTTAATGGGCTGCATGTCCAACTTTACTGGCACTTGCCCCTTTACCGCCGCGTTTTCCCATCCAAAATCGGTGCAAAGCAGACATGCTCCATGTAAGTCCAATTCCGGCACTCCATTAGTGAGGGTTAGTGAGGAGGTAAGTGCCTAGCTTCTCACGGCTCTCTGCTCTTACGGGGGTCCTTTTGTTGTGGCTATTTTCTTTCTTGGACCAGTGGGGGCTCTGCAAGTGTGTGGGGGTGGGGGGCGTGGGGGGGGGGGGGGGGGGGGGGGAGGCAGTTGCTCAGTAGGGTGTCCGATGTCCGATTTGCAGCATGGACCTGGGTCTCAGCACTGGCCTCGAGTCTTGTGGATGCTGCTGGGTCCTAGTGCGCTCAGCACTCTGCCAGCTGAAGGATATGCACAAAGTCCTTGCAAAATTGCACTGCTGCAGCCTCTCAACTTTTCAAGCAGCTGTGATTCTGGGGACCATGCGGCTGGGGGAATGGGAGTCTGTGATTCTGGGGAGCATGTGGGTGGGGGAATGGGTAGTATGGACAGTGACTACTGATGGCCTTGGGCAAGCAGTGTTCCTTAACCTCTACATGTGTTCCTCTCCATCTCCAACTCCCTCTCCCCCCCTGCCCTTCAGAGTGATGAGATGGCTTTTGCGATGCAACCGATTGATCTTGCTATTCTTTTGGTTGCTGCTGGAGCTGAGGAGGAGGAGGAGCAGGAGGAAGAATTGCAGGCACAGGCACTATTCTACTTCATCCCCATTGATGTAGACAGAGGCATGTCCTCCACTACACTTCCTGAAATCAATGCCTATCTCCTTCATTTTGTGGACATTTAGGGAGAGATTATTGCCATCGCACCTGTTCACCAGATTCTCTATCTCATTCCTGTACCCCGCCTCATCATCGTTTGAGATCCGACCCACTACGGTTGTATCATCAGCAAACTTGAAAATTGAGTTGGAGGGGGATTGTGGCCACACAATCATAGGTGTATAAGGAGTATTGTAAGGGGCTGAGGACACAGCCTGGTGTTGAGAATAATCGTAGAGGAGGTGTTGTCGCCTTTCCTTACTGATTACGGTCTGTGGGTTAGGAATTTGGTTCAAGTGGTCTGTCTATCAGCACAGTTTGGTGCATGCAAAGGATCACACCACCAGCAGGACTGACATTAAATAGTGCAATTTAACTCAGTTGTCATAAATCAAGGTGTATGTGAGTAAGCTATGATGTGTGTTACAAATGAGGAGCTGCAGTCTGCCAGCCAGCACAGCATTGAAAGCAAAATAGCAAAGCATAACTATTGGCATCTTACTCTGCCTAGAATCTGTCAGCTATTAGGTTGTCATATTGTACCTTTGATTCATAGAATCATAGAATACCTACAGTGCAGAAAGATGCCATTCAGCCCATCGAGCCTGTAGCGACAACAATCCCACCCTGGCCCTATCTCCATAACCCCACATATTTGCCCTAATAATCCCCTAACATCTCCCTAACGCTAAGGGGCAATTTACCATGGGAAATCAACCTAACTTACACATTTCTGGACTGTGGGAGGAAACCGGAGCATGCAGAAGAAACTCAAGCAAACACGGGGAGAACGTGCAAACTCCACACAGGCAGTCACCCAACCCAGGAATCAAACCCGGGTCCCTGGCGCTGTGAGGCAGCAGTGCGAGCCACTGTGCCACCGCACTGCTCCCTTTGCAATGACTTCTGCATGTATATCTGTGACATCCTGTCCATCATTTGCACCATCCCTTTCCCCATCCCCATTATCGGAGGAGACATCTTGCTCCCTAATGTCTCCCTCTGCAAAGAGATATTTCCTTTATTGCACAAGGGTGCGCAGGGCACAATGGACAACAGTGATCCAGGACACTCTCTGTGAGGAACATTAGAGTGCCCCAACTGAGCAGTCCAAACATCTAAACTTCATCTTTAAGAGGCCTGTTTTCTGTTCAATGGTAGTCTTGGTGCAGCATTGTATCTCTCATCGCAGGAATGCTGTGGATGATGAACAGGTATCATTAGCCAGGTCTTTTGTGGGTAACCCTTGACCTCAAGAAGCCAGCTTTGCAATCGCTGAGGTTCTTCAAAAACGTGCAGAACTTGGGAGTGGATCAGAATGTAAGCATTGTGAACGCTCCCTGGGAACTGCACACACATGAAGAGATTGTCTTCTGTGATCATGTATCAGCTACACATTCAACAAGTGGAAATCTTTCCTGTTGACAAATGTGATTTGCTGATTCAGGGAGCTCTCAATGCCACATGTATTCAATCAATAGCCCCTTGCACTTATGGGAAACCTGAGATTGCTATAAAACTAAAGATCTGGCTGACTGGTTCTAGTGATCCAAGAAGATTTTGACAAATTGGTGCGTTTCCCTGACCAGGGCATTTGTCTCCTCCCTAATGCTCTTGGAGGTCAAAGACTGGGAAATGCCCTTTAATGCCATTGGTGTGGGATTGCCTCCAAGTCCTTGCAGAAGCAGGTGTTCAAGGAGAGGCTGGCATATTCCATGACATCCTAAGTCATCTCTGTCGTTGTCTTGCCCATCTGTAGTTAGCTGCACCACCTGCAATAGAGCTGAGTTCAGGCCAGTGCTCGCTGTCACACTGGCCTCTGGTCACCAGTATCTTGAGGCCTGCTGCCTCTTGTTACACTGGGCATTACTGAATCTGGCCCTGGCATAAACTGTGTCAGTTCTTCCTAATCTGGACTAGAGACAGTCGAATGGCAGGGTTTTATCACCAACTATGCCTGAGTGGACCTGTGAACAAATTGTAGTGATCCAGTTGCCTCTATCTTTGAGCCATTAAGTCAATGCTAAGCTCTGTGCCTGGTATCCGCCTAAGCATGGCCTCCCTACTCCACCCCTTCATGGTGAAGGACATCCTGGAAAACCACAGCTGAGTGTTCCTCCTGTTCATATCTGAATGTGCATGGATGTGAAAACCTTCCCTCAGACACTATTCAGCTTGACTCCATTGCCCTCAACACTCTATAGAGGCCATTGCCTTTGCAACAGAAAGATTTGTCACATAAGCCCTTAACAGCCAATACCATTTACTTGGGAGTAGCATCTCCTCCCTCCCTCCCTCCCTCTCTCCCTCTGCCATGGAGTTGATAAATATTTTATAGGCATCCCCTTCATTCAGCCCAATAAAAATGAAGCATTAACTCCTCCCACCTAAAACAACACCCCTCCCACATTGAATGCTGAAAGGTTTTATGAACTCCATGATAAATTTGACAGCTTCAAGCATGATGCGTGTGAGGTTTGCCAATGCATCAAACACTTTCTACCCTCCTCGATACACTTCAATTTCCTCCATCATCATACACATCACAATCTCTAATTCCTCTCCCATGTAATCATTCAACTTCCCCATTATCCAGGAGCAATTATCACTTGTGTCGACAATCCTGCTCTCCCCTCTATTCCCATAACCATCCATATGCTCATGCCGCTCGTGCCCTTGAACCCTCCCATTCTCTTGTCCAGCTGAACCCAAATTTTGTAATGGCTACTCACATCCAAGTCCATGAAGAAATCAGCCTCTCCAGGTGCACGTCACTTATGTGCAGTCATCAATGTGAATGTGAATTTCTCACTGGCAGGCTACTTAATTTGGAGGGGTCATTTAATTCTGGCAAGCCGGCCCTATAATGATCATATACTCCAAGCAAATACATGCAAAGGGGCTTCCCAACATATTCATCAGGAAGCTCAACCCCGTCTTTAAAGTTCCGAGAACTTAATTGCTGAAGTTCATCCCGACATGGGAAAACCGATTTTTGGCCTCCTGCTAAATTAAGTTCCTCCACCTGCCAAACTTCCCGCTTGAGGCGGGATCCGGAACATTCCACTAATTTAAAAGCAATTGACAAAATTCACCATGAAAAATGGGAGCAAGGTCAAATCTGTGCAGTGGAGTTCACTCTTTCATAACAACCGGAATCTTGACTCCTATTCTGAATCCTGTATGGTTCAAATATTTGACTCATTTTAAAATTCATTGGGACAATATGAATAGCAACAAGAAGTTCCATTGGTACAACACATTTAATGTATCAAAACAAAGCGTGATTTCTATATAAAAAATACCATTTTGCTTCTTACTTGACACTGAGCCATAGAAGGAAAATATGACCAAAAGTTCAACCAAAGAGATAGGTTTTTAGGAGCAGCTTAAATGGGTTAAAGAATTGAAGGTTCTTCGAAGCTTTAAGGGTGGAATTTTGGAGCGTAGGGCCGTGGCTGTTGGAGCAGCACTGTTAATTGTAATTAGGGAAGCACAGGAGACCAGGATTGGAGGAACACAGAGGCTGGTAGAGCTGGAGGAAGCTAAACAGATAAGAAGGGGCAGGGCCACAGAGGGACTCGGAAACAAGGATGAGAACGTTAAAATTGAGGATGGGAAGTCAGTAAAGATCAGCAAGCACATGGGGGAGATTGGCAAATGAGATTTGGAGTGAGTTAAGATACGGATATCATAGTTTTGGTGGCATAAATAAAGTTAAAGTTAATTTTTTAGTCACAAGCAAGGCTTACATTAACACTGCAATGAAATTATTGTGAAATTCCCCGAGTCACCTAACTCCGGTGCCTGTTCGGGTCAATGCACCTAACCAGCACGTCTTTCAGACAGTGGGAAGAAACCGGAGCACCCAAAGGAAACCCATGCAGACACAGGGAGAATGTGCAAACTCCACACAGACAGTAACCCAAGCTGGGAATCAAACCTGGGTCCCGGGTGCTGTGAGGCAGCAGTGCTCACCACTGTGCCACCGTGCCGCCCCATATGTGTGTACGTAGGGTGGAAAATGAGAGAGTGCCCAGAGAAATATTGAAATAATTAAGTCTCGAGGCAACAGTCATGGATGAGTGCTTCCGCGGCATATGGGCTGAGGGAAATTCCAATTGTAAAAATTACAGCTATTATCATAAAAGACTGTTACAAACAAATCCTTCAGAAATGGCAATACACGTTGTCGGTCACCTTGAGCTCAATATTGAAAAATAAATCTTCATGCTTTATATCCCAATTCTATCTGAATGCTCTGTTCTGCTGAAATTGAATTCCTAGATTCAGAGAAATAGAGAAATAAATACTTCAATATTTAGTACACCCTTGCACCACCACTCCCTGCAACCCCTAAAACCCTACCACTGCCACCAGCAGTACAAAAACTAACCTTTGTGTGATTTTTTAAATAATGCTTCAATGATAAAATTCAATTGTTTTAATACTGAACTGTTGTAGGGAAAAATCCCTTACCAGCACAGAATAGAAGCCGAGTCGCAAATCAAGGTTCAAAGCGTGTCTTTATTGTACAATTTACTAGGATCCTAGGGAGACCCCCGTAGCCAGCTCAGAAACAGTGGCTTGGCCACGTTGATCTCAATTGGATTACATCAGCCCTGGATCTTTATAGGGCTCCAAATTTGAGCGGGAACATTTGATTATGCATCTTTTTACAATATGTATAAAGTGGTCTGTCAGGTCAGGAAGTTCTCTGGGAGGCTTGTCAATTTGCATTTGTATGGTGTGTGTTCGTGTTAATGGGATTACTTGGTCCTGCCCCGGTGTCTAAATGCGTTTCCCATTACTATCTCTATGTGTCCTCTTATTTAAATTGGTCCTATTGTTCCGTGTCTGTGTTTCCTGCTTGTGAGATTGAGTGTTAATGTCATCCTGTCCTGTTGGGTGTCTGGGGTATTTCATTCTTAACCTTTTATCCTTATCTCTTAGATTTTTATGTCTGCCTTGGCCGAATTGGTAATATTTCAGTGATAGCTTGGTTTTGATAACCCACTCTCTGTCTCGTTTCATAGGGATCTTGATCTTCCTTGGCCAGTTTAAAATGCAGCTACAGGCTGTTGCTAGGCAGATTAGGGATCTCCCGCAGTTTCTGAAATTCGTGAGTCTCTCAGCTGTGCAGGGGGAGACCCGATCGAATATCCATCCGGGGGTGCCCCTCTGCATTGTTGGCCCGTTATGAGTGGTGCCAATTAGTCCAATAAAAATATGTTTGATGATACAAATATGGTTTTCTGGAAAATTTCCTCCTTCAGTCCCTCCTCTCGTCCAGGGGGTGCCATTCATGGCTGACCCCCCCATGGACGACCTTCAGAGGAACTGTGATTTGTACAGCTGTTGTCCTTGCCGTTGTTCCTCCTCTTCTGGGTCGTTGTTAAGTTCTTGCATCTGGATACTGGCAGTGGGTAGCATTCTTGATGTAATATTTGCACATATCACTTTAATACAGGTTAGGCCAAGGCAGAGTGTGAACAGGATGGCTACTACTAGGATTAATCCCTTCATAATATATGCTCCCCAAACTGTGTTAAACAGCCATCCTAACCACCCATCAGTCCCTGTTAACCCCTGTTTAAAGTTATCCAATTGCTTTTGTATCCCGGACATGGCTGCTGTTATGTTTAGTGTCTTGTCGTGTACGTATGTGATGCATTTTTCCTTGATGATGGTGCATACCCCCCCTTGTCTGGCTAGCTGATAGTCCACCGCATATCTCGTTTGTTGTGTGTATAGTCTGAGTTCTGCGAGTTCTTGGTCAATTGCGCCTAATGCTTGTAGGGTGTTGTTTCCTAAAATGGTCAGTCCACATATGAAGAAGTTCCTATTACTGGCACTGATCACCCCTGCGGCGCCTCCCAGGGATAGTGTCCCCAGAAATCCATATCCTAAAGAAGACCCTAGTGTGACAGGGGCCTGCCAGTCGGAGCAAAATTCTGCGCTGATGGCCCTGGTCACTATGCGTTTCTGGACATGCCCTTCACTTGGGCATGGAACCGTGAGAGGTCTGATTGTCCCTACGGAAAAGAACCTTGGAGGCCTGTCTGTGGCCGTCATATATACATTTTTAAATAAAAACACGTACCCGTCTTTAACCCGATAACATGCATTACCCCGGGGTCGTTTGACCGCATGGCCCCATCTTGTGGAACCTTCCCTCCCCCTGGACTGTCCACTTGATTGTACCTCTTGGTGAGAATCAAATGGATATGTCCCTGAGGCTGAGCTTACGTGGGTGCTGTTGCACTTGCCACACATAAGCTGCCTACCCGCGGTGACTGCAATGCATTTTTGTTGCTTGCAGTCACAAGTGAAGTGTCCTTCCCGGACCCGGCACTCCTGGAGAGCACAATGTGCCTCAGCGCATGAATCATTTTTAGGGACAAAGGCATGCACGCACCCCCATCCCTCTCCCTTAAAACATTGTGGGTAGTTCCCATGTGTCTCCTCCGGTTGGGGTCCCGTCCCCCTTAGAATTCCCGGCTCAGTGAGCTCTACACACCTTCCTTGTATCCCTTGCTTAAAGTACCCAATATGTTCTTTGCAGGGTGCCCCCGATGTGTCAATAGTGAATAACTCTTGTGGGAGCCACCCTGGTGTTGCGATGAATAGGGAGTTTACTGATCGCGCTGAGGGGTAACAAGCGGTCCTATTCCCATAGATCTGGATGTGTGTTTTCAGGAATAGGTTTCCTTCCATGATTGGTGGTTCTGCTCCCCTAACCCCCATATGTTGGAGTGTATTTACAATGGTCAGGGTTATTATCAGATATGTCCCTGTTCCCATATCGCTCTTTTTTTTTCAACAGTATTTTACAATTACAGTATATACAGAAAATAAACAGGCAATTAAATTAAAAGTAGTTGGTTCCGACGTCTTGATAGTAGATCTAGTCCTGGTTCCTGTGGAAGTTGAATGAGCAAAACGGTATTTTTTAGTTCATTTGTCCTCATATAGTTTTAATTGGGTCCAGTGTTTCCAGACCCCCTGTCCCCTTATATCTATACAGGCACAGGTATCTCCGCTAACAATGACCTCGTAAGGTCCGTGCCATCTTGGGGCAAATCCTGGTTTTGCAGGAAGCACTTTTGTTAATACCCGGCTCCCGGCTTTTGGGACTTCTGGTAATATTTCTGAGTCCCCCTCTGCGTCGACCTGTGCCTGATTAGAAATTACGGACCGGCGCATCCCCTTCAATTGGGTGCTAAGGTCTCGGATGTATTGTCGGATCCTATCTTTTATCGGACCCACATCTGTCCAGCCTGTAATAATGTTTTCGGGTAAGTGCATTGCTCGCCCGGTCATCAGCTCGTATGGAGTCAAGCCGGTAGTTCGATTTGTGGTCGCCCTAAGCCTCATCAGAACTGCAGGTAGGACTTCTGTCCAATTTCTACCTGAGGATTGCATTGCTTTTGCCATTGTTATTTTTAGAGTCCGATTCATCCTCTCCACCATCCCGGAACTTTGTGGGTGATAGGGGATGTGAAATTTTTTGTTTTATTCCTAATAGTTGGCAAATGTTTTTCAGAACCTTTCCTGTGAAATGTGTTCCCTGGTCCGAATCAACTTGAATTGGCATCCCCCATCCATAGCAAGCTTAGTGTGAATTAAATAACACTTTGTACTGGCCTTTTTTGGCTGCAATTGGACATCCATTCATTTGTATGTAATCTTATCAAAAGACATCGCTTTCCCCATTAAAATCACATGCCATACAGTTCCGATCTTTATATGAGTACTCTTACACTATCTCTAATTTGATCATTTGTTTGCGTGCAAGCGCTACACCACAGTACTTCACAAAATAATTATGTCTTTATCCATGCCCAATATAGTATATGAATATATCATACAAAGTTGGTTAAGGCTTTTCAGGATTTGATGTTATTCTTGTGTCTATATGGCAGTGCTATACTGTATAATAAAAATAATCAAGCGGCAGTTGTATCATACCACTTTACACATCGTACCCGTGATATCCAAACCCTTTTAATTTAAGCCGTTTCTTTTTTTAAACTGAGCTCCAGATCGAAACCCCCGCACTCTAGGAAAAGTAACAGGCGCCGAATCAAAATCAAAGCAGGTACAATACATACCAGTTATTTGATTAGGAACATTTTGGTTTCTTAACTGGCTAGGTTTTAAGCTTTGCAGTGCTTTTATATTTGGCAAACCTTGAACCTTGATGGCTCATGAAATTCCGACGGCAGTACATAATTTTAACTAGTTCAGAATACTAAACTATCTGACGTTCGCAAATCGCGATATTCTGCGATTAATACTGTATTTCACTGACTTGATACACTTTAAACTGATTCATAGACCTCAGTCTTTTGTTCCTGCTTTTCTACCTTTCCACAAAATAACTTATTTTCTTCTCTTAACTCCTCAACTAACTCTTATAATTTCTACTTCAAGACAAAGGAAAGAGCACATGCTTCCTTCCAAGGTTCAAATCCTTTCTTAACATTAAAACAAACAACAACAAGGCATCCACGCAACCACTTTGTTTAAACACACACAGACACACACATGGAAGCTTCCAAAAGTCATTCCACAGTACATCCTTTTTCATTCAAACTTATCATTTCAGACTGGGATGAGTGTAAAACATTCAAAGAGAATACTGAACATTGATTAAGACAATCGCTTTTATTCTTCTTTCTTCCAAACTGTAATTGACTCAAAGCAGAAGTAAATTCAAGAAATCCTATCACTTTAATCTTTAACAGTTTTAACACTCTCCCAGCCCCCTGAGGCTAAACCAAGGTGCAATGTACTGCACCCACTGCCTGTAGCAAACATTCCACAGGAACAAAGAGCTCCCTGCTCTCAATCTAATTACAACAACAACCACCTACATTCGACAAGCTACCAGATCTCACAAACACACTGAAATACAAAAACTAAGATCTCTCCTATCCATCTGCTGCCTTTCCCCTGGCGTAAAAGGCTTATAGGTTGCCTTTGGTTGTGCTAACGTCCCTCCTCTCGTGACTGGCGCTAGATTATAATTGTCTATGTTTTCTTTTGATGCTGGAGTGGCTGTATGTTTCTGCACTGACTCGTATGGGCGCCGAGGGTCCGTTTCCTCTGATCTCTGCGTTATCTCCGCAGTGTGGTTTCTGTATTCTAATTCCCTCACTCTCTCCTGTAATACTTTAATTTGCTCTGTCTCTTTGTGTCTCTCCTCCATATGAGGCATTTACTTCCTCAATTAGTCCAGCTAACTGGGTCACTAATATTACTCCCATTACTTTTGTTTTGTCCCGTTTAACTCCGTCTACCCACTTTCTTTGATCTTCTAAAGTTTGTGATGCGTTCCACCCATTCCGTTTCATCTTTGCAACAATCGCTTCTCTGGCTAACAGATACTTCAAAATGAGAGCTACTGCAGTTTCTCCCTTAACAACGTGGTCTGCCATTTTTCTGTCTAGCAGTCCTGCAACCCCCGTATGCTGGCTGCTACAGTAAAAGTGCCTCAACTCTCTCCCTTATCTCCTGTCACTGATACTGCCCCAGCACCGTCTGTATTGCTGTAGGTTCTCGTAGTGAGGTTCCAGTGGGTCTCTTTCCCCTGGGCTCCCCCAACTATTCCTGACACCTCACGCTTGGACTATTTTGTGTTGTCTTATTGGGATGTGTGCTGGTTGTTTAGTGGGTTTGTCCGCCCCTGTTCCCAGCCCCTCTAAGTACAACGCCTCCCGCTCGGCCACCACCCCCACTAGCAGGGTTGATCCGTTACCCCCCAAAACCGGGTATCCTGCTATGGGCTGTGGTGTTCCCTACAGACGAACAAGGTTATCAAACTCCGCCCGGGTCCCTAATGGATCCTCCGTCGTCGTGTCTCTTGGTCAGGATGGATCGGGTCCACTTTTCCTCAACACTTACACACCTGTACTCTGTTATCAAAGCCCCTGTTATAGTTAGTAACTGTATCGACTCTGAGGTTGTTCGTCCCTTCAGAGTCAGTGTTGTTACCCGATTTACACTGTCCGTGCCTTGCACCCTGAGTGCCTGTGCCTCTTAGCGCCCGCTTCAAAACCCAACCTTAGCGTGGGAGATTTCTCCTCTTAACGTCCAGTTTAGGGTAGGGCACCTTGAGTCAAGCACTCCCTTGTCCTATTGCCTTGGCACAGACAGCGGTTTCATTTACAATCCTGGGTTAGTTACACCAATTAGTTCTGCATGCGGTACTTATCTTTATATTAGTCTTAATTCCTGTTATCAAATAGCCCAAAACCTGTTATCTTTACCTCTGGTCCTTTACTCCTATTAAAGTTAAAAGTTACTTACCTTCTTCCACGCGGTCGTTCTGACCTGTACCTCTTTAGTGCGGACTTCTGTTTCAATTTAAAAACTTAGGCAAGATTATACAGTTCTACAAGACAACAATACTTAAAACAGACAAACCCTAACCCTTAAAGGTACCTCACTTTGAACGGAGACCTGCACTCGCCTTTGACTGCTCTGGATTTGTATCAGATTCGTTTAAATTTGATCCCGACTTTCAAACTGTGGCCATCAGTCAGAAGTCAGATATCAAATCCTGCCGTGACTACGCCATTTTGTTGTAGGGAAAAATCCCTTACCAGCACAGAATAGAAGCCGAGTCGCAAATCAAGGTTCAAAGCGTGTCTTTATTGTACAATTTACTAGGATCCTAGGGAGACCCCCGTAGCCAGCTCAGAAACAGTGGCTTGGCCACGTTGATCTCAATTGGATTACATCAGCCCTGGATCTTTATAGGGCTCCAAATTTGAGCGGGAACATTTGATTATGCATCTTTTTACAATATGTATAAAGTGGTCTGTCAGGTCAGGAAGTTCTCTGGGAGGCTTGTCAATTTGCATTTGTATGGTGTGTGTTCGTGTTAATGGGATTACTTGGTCCTGCCCCGGTGTCTAAATGCGTTTCCCATTACTATCTCTATGTGTCCTCTTATTTAAATTGGTCCTATTGTTCCGTGTCTGTGTTTCCTGCTTGTGAGATTGAGTGTTAATGTCATCCTGTCCTGTTGGGTGTCTGGGGTATTTCATTCTTAACCTTTTATCCTTATCTCTTAGATTTTTATGTCTGCCTTGGCCGAATTGGTAATATTTCAGTGATAGCTTGGTTTTGATAACCCACTCTCTGTCTCGTTTCATAGGGATCTTGATCTTCCTTGGCCAGTTTAAAATGCAGCTACAGGCTGTTGCTAGGCAGATTAGGGATCTCCCGCAGTTTCTGAAATTCGTGAGTCTCTCAGCTGTGCAGGGGGAGACCCGATCGAATATCCATCCGGGGGTGCCCCTCTGCATTGTTGGCCCGTTATGAGTGGTGCCAATTAGTCCAATAAAAATATGTTTGATGATACAAATATGGTTTTCTGGAAAATTTCCTCCTTCAGAACTATATGCTGAAATAATGTGGATCTGATTTTGTTGGTTTTGGGGAACAGCCTACAGGATGAAGGCTAAGCTTGCAGCATTCTTTCATTCTTTACATAGAGGTTGATCATTATAAAATATTCTTCAGGTGGCCACAATCAGTAAAATAATGCTCACAGTTCATAATTGCAAACATTTGAACACAAGTGTTAAAATAGAGAAAATCAATATCAGATGTTGTCTCAGCCTACTCATAGAATTCCCACAGTGCAGAAGGAGGTCATTCGGCCCATTATTACAGTCAGTCATCCAAGGCCGGAATTGAACACGGGTCCCTGGCGCAGTGAGGCAGCAGTGCTAACCACTGTGCCATCGTGCCACCCCACCTTACGATGTATTTTCCAGATGGCAGGTTAGGAAAAGAATAAGCACTACCATGCTTCCAAATAGATGATACTTCACTACATCCATGAGAAATATTCCTGTTTATTGATATCATGTTAATTGTACAGAAACAATTTAATTTATTCACCTTCAAGCGAATCCACTTCCACCTCAATCTGTTATATATATAATCCTTTCTCCTCTATTACTTTGCCTGGCATTTGATGACACATTGTAAGAGTGCCATTTTAAATATTGAATACTCAACAAATTATGGAGCATTTCTGTATCAGAGAGATTCTCTGAATAATTTAAAACAGCGCTGTTTGCATGCTTAGTTTTCCTGCTGTTTCAGGACATTCCCAATCCATTTTGCCTCTGTTGAATAGGTGATTATTTGCCTGCGCTAGCTGTGAGCAAGTTTTTTATCCAGATTTATTTAAGCATTGTCTGGATTGAGTGGTCAACATCAGGCTTTTCAAGGGAGAAAAAAAAGTGGCAGCTCAGCCTCAGCAAAAGACAATCACTAAAAAAAGAGAATGATTAATCAAAAACCTTTTCAGAACAATGAGAAACTTGATATGTGTCCATTTCTCACTTTCATTCCATAGGAGCTATCTGCTAGACACCCTCTTAAGCTACCTCGCTGTTATTAGTGGAGTTGCTTATTGTGCAGGCTGTGAGCTTAAATATACAATTGCAAAGCAATGCATGCTCAAGAAAAGCCGATAATACTTTTCAATGTTAAACACAGAAACAAAACCTTAACAGAATACACAATTATATAGCAGCGAGCATAAAAGCAAGTTAAAAATTAACAAAATGGGCCCCATTTTACCATCGCGTTGCATCCATTTTCGGGCGCAAAAACTTGGTAAAGTCAGGCATGAGGTGAGTAGCCCAATCCGCGCCCGCCTCCACGCCGGTTCCCCCTTTACCAAAGTCTGAAAATGGCCGTGATCAGGACCGTGCCCGAAATGAGCACGAGGGCCATTTAAATGCATTTGCATGCATTTAAATTGACTTACTGGGCTGCATGTCCAACTTTACCGGCACTTCCCCCTTTACCGCCACATTCGCCCATCCAGATTCAGCATGCTCCATAGAAGTCCGATTCGGGCACTCCAGTTAGTGAGGAGGTAGGTGTCTAGCGTCCGACGGCTTTCTGCTTGAGATCGGTGGGGGGGGGAAGGGGTTCCACTGCCACTCTGCCTGAGATCGGTGGGGGGGAGGGGGGAGGGGTACATGATCAGTCTGGGAGGCAAGTGGATGGGGAGATAGGGGGGTCAGTAATGTTGTGGGGCTGGAGCAATGTCTGTGGGGGCCAGGGGGAGGCATTATCCGGCCCGGGAGGGATGTGGCAGGGGAGCAGCATTCTATCATTTTTTACTGCGCATGCGCAGTTGGAGGCGCCGATCGGAGCTGCAGGGTTTTGGGCGCATTAAGCCCCGCCCACAGGCTTCTGCAGCATGATTCGGAATCACTGATATTTTTCAGGCAGAGTGCGTATAGGGGTGCCTGAGAACGGGTCTAAAAATCAGATCTGAAACACTCCCAGCACTTAGAATGAAAATTGTAAAATCGGGCCCAATGTCTCACTCTGGGTGAAGGGCAGAACATCTGAGACCTCTGGCACACGGGGGTCTGCTGGGGGCGAAGACACAGCTATACCCCAGGCTACATGCTGGGCTCTGAGATCACTTCCCCCTCAGCTGCTGGAGATGCAGCAACAGAGCCAGGGAATGCAGGAAGGGCTGACGGCCACACTGGACCAACTGTGAGGCTGTTTGGAGGACAAAGCTTTCAGACGGACCAGCTATTGCTCGTCTTGCATTGTTCCCAGGCCAACACTGCAAGGGTGGCATCCGCGGTGGAACGCCTGGGGCAGGGAATCCTCACCATGAGTGGCAGACTCCAAGCAATGGTCGAGACACAGCAGGCCACAGTGGAGTCCCAGAGGGACGTGGCTGAGTCACAGCTGAGGGACTGAGGCTTCTCGGGATTCTGCGGCCCATGGCTGAGAGGCTTGAGAGCTTGCAGGAGACCCAGCGGGACAACGCTGAGACACAGCGGGCTACAGAAGCAGCCCTTGAGAACGTGGCCCAGTCGCAGATGGTTATGGCTGAGAAGCTGAAGAGCATGGCCCAGTCTCAGAGGGCACTTGTTGTGGCCATTGACAGGTGGCCCCCGACTCAAATGGCCATCACAGAGGGCTCGACCACCATGGGTAGGCCGCAGGTGATCCTCCAGGACTGGCAGTGCCAGGTGACGCCGGAGCTTCTGGAGTTCACTGCAGAAGCACCGTCGTCCCATGGAGTGACCCAGGGGCCCAAAGGAACCCCAAGGCAGGAGGAAGGGCTCAAGCCCATGCCAGGGCCTTTCAGCCAGGAGACTGTGGCTGTGGCTACACCTTATGACTCCCCCCTTCCTGACATTGGGGCATCTTGGGGGTAGCACGATGAAGAGGATGTCATGGAAATGCCCCAGACACCTGGAAGCCGGCCAGGGCCCTCAAGGTCCAAGGCCTCCAGAGGACGCCCGCCACGCACATCACATGTAACCGCACGCAGTAGGCAGCTGGCCCCTCCTCCTCTGATGTACATTCTAGGGAGCCACTGAAACGTAGTGGTAGACCACATAAGGTTAGGAAGTTGTCGTTGGACTAAGGTGGTTGGGGTGAAAGGCTGCACTAGTTAGAGAGATCTTTAACATTTTCCAAGTTTTTATGTAAGAACTTATCATTTAAACACCTTTATTGCACCCATTGAATGTTTTTTCACCACCCACCTGTGACTAAATTGTCTCAGATTTGTCTCGAATAGGAATCCTCTTCCATTGATGATTGCCGGAGGGATGCTTTATGTTGGGGAGGTCCCTCAATTCTGTGTTACTGAGAAAAGGAAGCCATTGGTTCCGCAGAACCCACGAGCGATTCCCTCCCCTCCCTTACTCCACCCGCCCCAGGGCCCTGTATGGGGGTTTCAAATTCCTTACCCATGGCACACACCGTGGGCCCAGTTGCCAGCGTGCATGCGGAGCTCAGATAGGAGTCAGACTAGTTTGCACCAGGGCATCATCATAATCGTGCTCAGCGAGCTGTCGTCACCCTCCTACTTGCCAAAGAAACTCACTAACACAGCGTAGCCTGGCACACCACTCTGGTGTGACAATGTTGCAGGAGATAGAAGGACTTTGGAGAGGGGGGTGTGGAAATGGAACCCACAGACGCAAGCCCCTAGCGACTTAACCACCTAATGATCAGGGCCTCCATAGCCACCCTCGCATGCCTCATTCGAGCTGCCAGCCCTCCAGCGCCTGGGTGGTGTTGCTTGGCGTGCTCTTCCTCTTCTTCATCCTCCTCCTCCTGCATGGCGGCTCCCTCCCCAGCGATGCCGTGGTCAGCCTCCACGTCCTCCTCCTCCAATAGGTCAGCTCTCTGCTGTGCCAGGTTGTGCAAGGCACAGCACACCACCACAATGCGGGAAGAGGTCATGGGGCTGTATTGGAGGGCCCCGCCAGAGCGGTCCAGGCACCTGAATCGCATTTTGAGGAGCCTAATGCACCACTCCACTATCGTGCAGGTGGCTACATGGGCCTCATTATAGCGGGTCTCTGCTATTAGATGTTTCCTTTTAAAACTGTGATGAGGAGAAATCTTTCTCTCAGAGGGTCATCAGCATGTGGAATTCCTTCTCCCAGACAGCAGTCAGGGCTGGACCATCAGATTTACTCAAGGCAAGGTTAGACAATTTTTGACAGATGTAGGGGTCAACAGTTGGTAGGGGGTGGGGGGTGGTGTGGAGGGGGCAGACAGGAAAGTGGGGTTGTGACCATAACCAGATCAATCATCATCTAATTGAATAATGGAGCAGGCTTGAAGGGCCAAATGACCTACTCCTGCTTTTATGTTCCAATGTTCCTGAGGAAAATAGTAGTCAGATGCTTTGCAGTTACAATATTGGAGTACGGAAGCTTGGATTAGGAAAACATATTTTCAAAGTGTTATAATTGAAAAACAACATTTAAATATTTAGTTCCAACGATATTTAAATATTTAGTTCCAATAAAGCAATCTTGCTATCGCTTGTGCCAAACATTATTCATTATGACATTTTTAGAATTCCATATTTCTTTAATTATAGTTAAAGAGTTTGTTGCGGACTATATAATCTACGTGGAGTTTGATGATACAAAGCCAAGTTTGAATGTAATCTGTGCGGAGGCATAATGAGGTCGAAAGGAGATGTTAGATCAGTGGGCAACTGGGTGATAGATGAAGTATAATGTGGAGAAGTGTGAGATTATTCACTTTGGTAATAAGAAAACAAAAACTATTTTTTACAAGGGGTGAAACGTTTAAATTTGATATTCAGTGAGACTTGGGTGAATTTGTGCAAGGCACACAGAAAGTTAGCGTGGTGATGCAGCAAGCAATTAGGAAGACACATAGCATGTTGGCCTTTATTGCCAACAGATTGAAATATGAGAATAAGGAACTCTTGCTGCAGCTGAGTACAAATTTTGTGAGACCACATGGAATTTTACCAGCCTGTCCGCCATGAGAATTGGAGCGGGCAAAGGGTGGAGCATGAGATGGTTCATTGATGTCAAGCAGGATTTTACGGTTTCAGGACGAGTGAGGCCATAAACTCCCGCCAAAAGAGTACTTTGTCCAGATTTAGTCCCCATATCTAAGGGGATGATACAGTGAAGGTTCACGAGGTCAGTTCCAGGGATGAGAGGATGTTGCAATGATAAATGGCTCAGTAAATTGGGCCTATGCTCTCAGGAACCTGTAGTGCTCAATCGTTCATTGTTTGATGATGTCTGTCTGTTACACCCTGTGTAAGATTAGTTAAATCTGGGTGTGGTCACTTCAAAAAAAAAAGTTGAGGCAAACAGCTGTAAGCAGGTGAGGGCAGACATTTTGAAACATGAATCTTTAGTTAAGCCCATAGAAGCAGGTGTATCATCTCTGTAAATCTCTGCAGCACAATGCTCAATCGGGTCGAGATGTTGTGTATGAACAAAAGGTTGGTTTCAAAATGTCAAAACATTTTAAAAGAATGAGCTTAGTTGTTTGTACTAAACATTTACCTTTTTAACCTCAGCTGTTGTTATTTGCACACTAATCCCAAAGTACATTTGCATCAGTGAAATGTCAGAGCTAAATATGGGAGAGATTTGAACCAAAATTTAAAATTCATGAGTCCTGTTGTGACATCGATACGATGGAAAACTTTCTAATTTATACCCAGTTTAAGTCATTTTAAAATTGAGATTGATCCATACCTTTTTAACAATGAGAGGAAATATTCACAAGAACATAAATATCTTCTACACAGTGCAGTCTGTCCATTTCCTAACTCTGCGAAACGATACCTTGTCATTGTAACTGGTCACAGAGAAACAAATTTTGTCTGTGGGTTGGCGACGTTTAAAATTAAATAATTTGTAAAATAATTAATTCACTGGTAAGCCAGTGGAGAAATATATCTCATTCCAGTCAATGTAGTGAGTGAGCCATTTGACTCTCGGGGCCCGAGTTGGCCATTTAATTCCTCTGTTTCTGTTATTGGTGTGAAAAATGAGTCTTGGTACTCTGTCAATCGTGAAGTTTGCTGATCAGCATATATACAATTGCATCCTTGTTGGACAAATATTATACCCCTTTTGAAAGTATAACAGAATTACATTCATTACCTGTGACGCGAGCTTCCTGCAATCATACAGTTGTGGATAAGGTGTTATCTGATATTCTGCACAAATGGCCAAACAGTACAGTCCTGTCACCGTCCTTTCTTTGAGAGTGATGGAATCCCTAACCCTGTACTACAAAGGGCCTTTGCCAAGTCTTGCCAAATCAATCAAATCGAAGTAACGTATTCCATCAGAGATGAGGTGCCTTAATCCATTTTTCAGAAAAAACTCCAGACTGAAGGGCTGCCGTTCACCGTTGGCGCATTACCATCCCATCCACAATTACTTTGGATGACTCAAGGTCAGGGACACATTAGTGGCACTTCAAGTGATGCATGATGCAGAAAAAAAAACAATTAAGGTTAAAATAACAATTCTCAGCCTCTCTGTCTTTGTCTTCTTCAATGTGTAAGCAACAGCTCCCAGGGTACGACCTGCTCAAATAACAAGCAACAACAAGCAAGCAGTCAGCCTTCAGGTAAACAACTAAAAAGGTCAAATTGGTTAAATACAAAATGAAATACAAGCGGAAAATCAAAAAATCACCTCCCATTACTTACAGTCCGCAAGAGGGGAATGGTTACTTGTTTTCTAGGAATGCTCGTATCATTTATCTCATTATTCTCTTTCTTTCAGAGTTCTGCAATGGTTTGCATTCTGTTAAAGTAGTTTTGCTTGCAATAAAAACAGAAATTTTAGGTAAAACTCAGCAGGTCTAGCAGCATCTGTGCAGAGAGAAACAAAGTCAATGCTTTAAGTCCAATATGACTTCTTCTGAACAACAACTGTATTTTTTTGACTTTAAAAGTAGAAATGGATATAAAGTAAACATTGAACATAAGAAATAGGCGGAGGCCATTTGGCCCTTCAAGCTGACTTCATGACTGATCTGCACTATGTTCCACATTCTCATCGACCCCCGATGATCTTTGATTCTCTTGCCCAAAATAATCTATCTCTCTCTGCTTTAAAAATATTCAGTGGCCTTGCTTCCACCGCCTTCTGAGGCAGAGTTCCAAAGTAGCACAATCCTCTGAGAGAAGATTCTCCTGATCTCTGTCCTTTACTGCGCTGTACGACTCTATAGGCAGGATTTTCCAGCCTCGCTCATCCCGAAACAGTAAAATCCCACCCGAGGTCAATGGACTTTCCCATGGTTCGCCCCTCGCCCGCTCGGATTCTTGTGATGGGCAGGGCAGTAAAATTCCAGCCTATGACTCTGGACTCACCCACAAGAGGGAATTATCATTTCCACACCTTGTCAATGTCATTCTGGATCTTACGTATTTCAATCAAGTCACTCCTCACTTTTCGAAACTTCAGTGGAAACCAGACCAGGCTAGTTTAGTTTAGTTTTAGTTTATTTATTATTGTCACTAGTATGCTTACATTAACACTGCAATGAAGTTACTGTGAAAATCACCTAGTCACCACACTCCGGTTCCTGTTCGGGTATGCTGAGGGAGAATTTTAGCATGGCCAACGCACCTAACCAACACGTCTTTCGGAGTGTGGGAGGAAACCGGAGCATACAGAGGAAACCGGAGCAGACACGAGGAGGACGTGCAAACTCCGCACGGACATTGACCCAAGCCGGGGTCCCTGGCACTGTGAGGCAGCAATGCGAACCACTGTGCCAATGTGCTGTCCAACAACCTATCCTCAGAAATATGGGAAATGGTATAAAGATAATGACCAGTTATGGAGGTTGGTCACCAAAGCATTGGTAATAATTCTATTGCATATATATTCTACTTTAGAAATGGCATAAATTCCTGTATCTCTCACCCTCTTGGTCTTGCTTTTTTTTAATTTGTGAAAGTACATGGCACTGACCTTTTGCGGCACAACCTTTATATTGTCTGTTTGCCATCACAACTGGCCTTCATATGATCCACCTGCATAAAATCAGTTCCAGTTTCTAAATAATAAAGCACATTAGGAGCTACGTGGATTTCTGTATTAAACCTGTGCTTGGATGTTTGAAGCAGCAATTCTATAGAACGGGGAGAATCGGATATGATTTGGTAATGCATGGAACTCAATTTCATTCTGTACGGTTAACTCTGTGAGGATTCCTGTTTGTTATTTCTTCTTATTGCTACTTCTTAGTTTTCTACAGAGGTTTTGAAGATTACAGATGGAAAGAAACATTTTGAAATCTTAAAAATATAATATCCTTAGAATCCCTTCTGTGAAGAAGGAGGCCATTCAGCCCATCGGGTCTGCACCAACCACAATCCCACACAGGCCCTATTCCCATAATCCCACATACTTACCCTGCTAATCCCCTGATACTAAGGGCAATTTAGCATGGCCAATCAACCTAACCTGCACATCTTTGGACTGTGGGAGGAAACTGGAGCACCCGGAGGGAACCCATGCAGACATGGGAAGAATGTGCAAACTCCACACAAACAGTGACCCGAGCTGGAATTGAACCTGGGTCCCTGGCACTATGAGGCAACAGTGCTAATCACTGTGTCACCATGCTACCCCTACATTGCAGCAATAGTTACAATAGCAATGTCTTCATTGAACCTCTGGTATTATTTATTAATTCAACTTCTTGCTCTGTGTTAAGGCTGAGAAAAACATCAGCAACTGTATAATAACATAAGTGAAGTACTGAATGTAACAATTTATTCCAATTAAAAACGAACACATGCATTTTATTCTCACAGTTGCCAATCTCAGGTGAAAACTATTCAGTATTACAAGATGTTCCATAAACAGTAATATCATTAAATTAAAAATGATCTGTATGGTGTTGTCGCACTAATTTTGTTACTATTAACAATGAAGTTGGATAAAGTTTGAATGACTGTTCTTTACTTAAAACTCTGGAAATGCTACACATCTCAGTTTAATACATTTTGAAAAGATTTTTCGTTATTGCCTCTGCAATAAAAGCTGCATTTTATAACATTTTTAGAATAAATATCTATGACAGCAATGATATCAGTATTTAAAACATTTCTGAACTTTATTTATTTTTATCTTTATTTATTTTTAAATGCCTATCAATTCTAATGTTCTATGTGTTTGAGGAAAAAACTAGTTTACGCCTTATGAGCTTTACTTCCTTTGTGGAAGGAATAATTCACCAACATTTTTCCAGTTGGATCATGTACATCCATATAGGTAGCACAGACATACCATGCCCTCTGCAGATGGATCCTCAGATCTATGGTTTATTTATATAGGACAGAATTTTATGGTCACCTACGGGTGGATTGCCAGGTGAACAGATGGCATAAAATTGGCATATTTTCAGGCACCACTCTGCGTACCTCTGACTGCACTAATTCCACGCACAGTGGGGAAAGCATAGGAAGCATAGGAAGGCCACCCAGACTTGGGTCAATTGACCAATTATTCTCTTCTCGCCTGCCACAGTTCTTCCTGTAGCAAGCTGAGGCTGGGGTGGCACAGTGGTTAACACTGTTGTCTCACAGTGCCAGGGACCCAGGTTTGATTCCCGGCTTGGGTCACTGTCTGTGTGGCATCTGCATGTTCTCCCTGTACTTGCATGGGCTTCATCCAGGTGCCCCGATTTCCTCCCACAGTTCAAAGATGTGCAGGTTCGGTGAATTGGCCATGCTAAATTCTCCTCAGTGTACCCAAACAGGCAATGGAGTGTGGTGACTAGGGGATTTTCACAGTGACTTCATTGCAGTGTTAATGTAAGCCAACTTGTGATTAATAAATAAGCTTTAGCTTTTTAAAAAGCCGAGGCTGGAGCCACATTTAAAGCCCATATGATCCCACACCTCGAGCGATTGGTGGGAAAGTGGGGATGGCAGAAAGCGGAAAAAAAAGACTTAAGAGAAACATTATGGGTGACAAAAGATGCTAAGGCTAATATTATCTCAGCCCCTAAAAAAATTCATCTGTTTTGACCTTGGCAAATTTGATTGCAGAGTGGCTTTTGGTAGGTTATGAGTGTCCAGTGTCAGGATATCATGGACAGAATTTTAACTGCCAAGGGGAGGTTTCTATGCGTGCAGGCTAAGGGTTAAAAGCCTGGAAAGTGGCATTGGATCACGAAGCTGGCGTGATGCCACCCACTTCTCGGTTGAACCTGGACAGTTTTGGAGGAAAGTGGAGAACCCCTGTGGAACTCACTGGTAAATAATTAAAATATTCAAAGAGGTAATTAACAGAGAAATTAATTAACCCAGCATTCTGGCATTTAACAGCCAGCACATAGGTTCCCCGAACTGTGTGGAACTCCTCAGCTTCAATAAGGTGAGGGCAGAGAGGAGAATGCTTCACCAGTGAAACTGACAAACTGAGAAGCCGTCACACAGCGAAACTGACTGACTCATCTATAAACAAAAATGGAAAATGTTGGAGAAACCCAGCAGGTTTGACAGCATCTGTGGAGAGAGTATAGAGCCAACATTTCAAGTCTGGATGACCCTTCGTCAGAGACTCATCTTTTAAGTTATTTTTGCATGGAGGAAGGAATTAAAGAATCCTTGCTGCCCAAGACTCCCCATTCTCTGGCAGGTCACCTTCACTAAGAACTGATCAACTCCTCCTCAACATAATAATATTGCTGCGGCTGGGGAATGGGTTAGGTTAGCTCATTTGGCTGGATAGCGAGTTAGTGGTGCAGAGCAACTCCAACAGCGTGGATTCAGTTCTTGTACCACCTGAGGTTATTCATGAAGGTTTTATTTATTTATTAGTCACAAGTAGGCTTATATTCAGACTGCAGTGAAGTCACTATGAAAATCCCCTAGTCACCACACTCAGGCACCTGTTTGGGTACGCTGAGGGAGAATTTTAGCATGGCCAGTGCACCTAACCAGTACATCTTTGGACTGTGGGAAGAAACTGGAGTACCCAGGGGAATCCCACAGAGCCCCAGGGAGAACGTGCAGACTCCACACAGACGGTGACGCAAGCCGGAAATCGAATCCGGGTCCCTGGCGCTGTGAGGAAGCAATGCTAACCAGCATGCTACCGTGCCGCCCCACCTTCTCAACCTGCCTTTTGTCTAAGGTGTAGTGATCCTCAGGTTAAAATCACCAGTCAGCTCTCCTCCTCAAAGGGGAGAGTATCTGATGGTCATCTGGAACTATGGTGACTTTACCTTCTTGCTGCAGGTAAGATTGATTCATTTGTTCGTATTTTGGATTATTATTCAATACTAACTGGAGTAATAATGATTTGCCTATGGGCAGGTCATTTGCTCATCTTGCATTGTCTTCTTCAGTTTCTTGTAGGAGCTTCCAATTTTCAATTTCAGGTTGTCTGACATGATCATACTCTTTCTTCATCTTGGCTTACACTCCTGTAATCTTTCTTCTGGGTAAGGTGTTGTTGTGCACTCTCTCTGAGGTTGAAGCTCTGTGTTCGAGTCCCATGCCAGAATTTCAAGGCCAGGAGATGTGCGTTCATTAGCATGCCCAAACAGGCTGATTATCATCCATCGAAAACATGCCAATTCCAGCCATTAAGAGATTCCTGGTCCGTCATGTGATGCAAAGGAAGTCGGCGCCTCGACCATCACCAAACATAGCTCTGGATTACAACAAGCATGTAAAGGTATACGTTGCCCTTGCAAAGTGATCTGTAACACACCATCAATCACCTCCTTCAGCAAGTTCTCACAACTTCAAACTTGCTGTCTTGTTCAGGATATTCATGAATGTTCTTTCCTCCTCCACCATTGCTCAGTATAAACTATGTGATAGCAAAGAAACATAAAGATAGACTGAAACTTAAATTCTTCAGATTTTAATTTTGAGCAGTTTCAAACAATATATTTTTCAGCAAATATGCTTGACGGTGTACATGGGTTTAACATCAGATCAGTTTGTCAAACTGGATTCGCAAATTGCTGCGTCCATTTTCTTTTGCTTTATCCCATAATCTGCATTATAGAACATAGAACATAGAACTGTACAGCACAGAACAGGCCCTTCGGCCCACAATGTTGTGCCGAGCTTTATCTGAAACCAAGATCAAGCTATCCCACTCCCTATCATCCTGGTGTGCTCCATGTGCCTATCCAATAACCACTTAAATGTTCCTAAAGTGTCTGACTCCACTATCACTGCAGGTAGTCCATTCCACACCCCAACCACTCTCTGCGTAAAGAACCTACCTCTGATATCCTTCCTGTATCTCCCACCACGAACCCTATAGTTATGCCCCCTTGTAATAGCTCCATCCACCCGAGGAAATAGTCTTTGAACATTCACTCTATCTATCCCCTTCATCATTTTATAAACCTCTATTAAGTCTCCCCTCAGCCTCCTCCGCTCCAGAGAGAACAGCCCTAGCTCCCTCAACCTTTCCTCATAGGACCTACCCTCCAAACCAGGCAGCATCCTGGTAAATCTCCTCTGCACTCTTTCCAGCGCTTCCACATCCTTCTTATAGTGAGGTGACCAGAACTGCACACAATATTCCAAATGTGGTCTCACCAAGGTCTTGTACAGTTGCAGCATAACCCCACGGCTCTTAAATTCCAACCCCCTGTTAATAAAAGCTAACACACTATAGGCCTTCTTCACAGCTCTATCCACTTGAGTGGCAACCTTTAGAGATCTGTGGATATGAACCCCAAGATCTCTCTGTTCCTCCACAGTCTTCAGAACCCTACCTTTGACCCTGTAATCCACATTTAAATTAATCCTACCAAAATGAATCACCTCACATTTATCAGGGTTAAACTCCATTTGCCATTTTTCAGCCCAGCTTTGCACCCTATCTATGTCTCTTTGCAGCCTACAACAGCCCTCCACCTCATCCACTACTCCACCAATCTTGGTGTCATCAGCAAATTTACTGATCCACCCTTCAGCCCCCTCCTCTGAGTCATTAATAAAAATCACAAAGAGCAGAGGACCAAGCACTGATCCCTGTGGCACTCCGCTAGCAACCTGCCTCCAATCCGAAAATTTTCCATCGACCACCACCCTCTGTCTTCAATCAGACACAGTAAGAAGTTTAACAACACCAGGTTAAAGTCCAACAGGTTTATTTGGTAGCAAAAGCCACACAAGCTTTCGAGGCTCTGAGCCCCTTCTTCAGGTGAGTGGGAATTCTGTTCACAAACAGAACTTATAAAGACACAAACTCAATTTACATGAATAATGGTTGGAATGCGAATACTTACAACTAATCCAGTCTTTAAGAAACAAAACAATGGGAGTGGAGAGAGCATCAAGACAGGCTAAAAAGATGTGTATTGTCTCCAGACAAGACAGCCAGTGAAACTCTGCAGGTCCACGCAACTGTGGGAGTTACAAATAGTGTGACATAAACCCAATATCCCGGTTGAGGCCGTCCTTGTGTGTGCGGAACTTGGCTATCAGTTTCTGCTCAGCGACTCTGCGCTGTCGTGTGTCGCGAAGGCCGCCTTGGAGAACGCTTACCCGAATATCAGAGGCCGAATGCCCGTGACCGCTGAAGTGCTCCCCAACAGGAAGAGAACAGTCTTGCCTGGTGATTGTCGAGCGGTGTTCATTCATCCGTTGTCGCAGCGTCTGCATAGTTTCCCCAATGTACCATGCCTCGGGACATCCTTTCTTGCAGCGTATCAGGTAGACAACGTTGGCCGAGTTGCAAGAGTATGTACCGTGTACCTGGTGGATGGTGTTCTCACGTGAGATGACGGCATCTGTGTCGATGATCCGGCACGTCTTGCAGAGGTTGCTGTGGCAGGGTTGTGTGGTGTCTTGGTCACTGTTCTCCTGAAGGCTGGGTAGTTTGCTGCGGACAATGGTCTGTTTGAGGTTGTGCGGTTGTTTGAAGGCAAGAAGTGGGGGTGTGGGGATGGCCTTGGCGAGATGTTCGTCTTCATCAATTACATGTTGAAGGCTCCGGAGGAGATGCCGTAGCTTCTCCGCTCCGGGGAAGTACTGGACAACGAAGGGTACTCTGTCCACTGTGTCCCGTGTTTGTCTTCTGAGGAGGTCGGTGCGGTTTTTCGCTGTGGCGCGTTGGAACTGTTGATCAATGAGTCTAGCGCCATATCCTGTTCTTATGAGGGCATCTTTCAGCGTCTGGAGGTGTCTGTTGCGATCCTCCTCATCCGAGCAGATCCTGTGTATACGGAGGGCTTGTCCGTAGGGGATGGCTTCTTTAACGTGTTTAGGGTCATCCAGACACACGGAACAGCCATGGGGACCAAATTTGCACCTCAATATGCCAACATCTTCATGCACAGGTTCGAACAAGACTTCTTCACCGCACGGGACCTTCAACCGATGCTATACACTAGATACATCGATGACATTTTCTTCCTTTGGACTCATGGTGAACAATCACTGAAACAACTCTATGATGACATCAACAAGTTCCAGCCCACCATCAGGCTCACCATAGACTACTCTCCGGAATCGGTTGCATTCTTGGACACGCGCATCTCCATTAAGGACGGTCACCTCAGCACCTCACTGTACCGCAAGCCCACGGATAACCTCACGATGCTCCACTTCTCCAGCTTCCACCCTAAACACGTTAAAGAAGCCATCCCCTACGGACAAGCCCTCCGTATACACAGGATCTGCTCGGATGAGGAGGATCGCAACAGACACCTCCAGACGCTGAAAGATGCCCTCATAAGAACAGGATATGGCGCTAGACTCATTGATCAACAGTTCCAACGCGCCACAGCGAAAAACCGCACCGACCTCCTCAGAAGACAAACACGGGACACAGTGGACAGAGTACCCTTCGTTGTCCAGTACTTCCCCGGAGCGGAGAAGCTACGGCATCTCCTCCGGAGCCTTCAACATGTAATTGATGAAGACGAACATCTCGCCAAGGCCATCCCCACACCCCCACTTCTTGCCTTCAAACAACCGCACAACCTCAAACAGACCATTGTCCGCAGCAAACTACCCAGCCTTCAGGAGAACAGTGACCAAGACACCACACAACCCTGCCACAGCAACCTCTGCAAGACGTGCCGGATCATCGACACAGATGCCATCATCTCACGTGAGAACACCATCCACCAGGTACACGGTACATACTCTTGCAACTCGGCCAACGTTGTCTACCTGATACGCTGCAAGAAAGGATGTCCCGAGGCATGGTACATTGGGGAAACTATGCAGACGCTGCGACAATGGATGAATGAACACCGCTCGACAATCACCAGGCAAGACTGTTCTCTTCCTGTTGGGGAGCACTTCAGCGGTCACGGGCATTCGGCCTCTGATATTCGGGTAAGCGTTCTCCAAGGCGGCCTTCGCGACACACGACAGCGCAGAGTCGCTGAGCAGAAACTGATAGCCAAGTTCCGCACACACAAGGACGGCCTCAACCGGGATATTGGGTTTATGTCACACTATTTGTAACTCCCACAGTTGCGTGGACCTGCAGAGTTTCACTGGCTGTCTTGTCTGGAGACAATACACATCTTTTTAGCCTGTCTTGATGCTCTCTCCACTCCCATTGTTTTGTTTCTTAAAGACTGGATTAGTTGTAAGTATTCGCATTCCAACCATTATTCATGTAAATTGAGTTTGTGTCTTTATAAGTTCTGTTTGTGAACAGAATTCCCACTCACCTGAAGAAGGGGCTCAGAGCCTCGAAAGCTTGTGTGGCTTTTGCTACCAAATAAACCTGTTGGACTTTAACCTGGTGTTGTTAAACTTCTTACTGTGTTTACCCCAGTCCAACGCCGGCATCTCCACATCATTCAATCAGACAGCCAGTTACCTATCCAATCGGCCAACTTTCCCTCTATCCCACACCTCCTTACTTTCATCATAAGCCGACCATGGGGGACCTTATCAAACGCCTTACTAAAATCCATGTATATGACATCAACTGCCCTACCTTCATCAACACACTTAGTTACCTCCTCAAAAAATTCTATCAAATTTGTGAGGCACGACATGCCCTTCACGAATCCGTGCTAACTATCCCGGATTAATCCGCATCTTTCTAAATGGTCGTAAATCCCATCTCTAAGGACCTTTTCCATCAATTTACCAACCACCGAAGTAAGACTAACCGGTCTATAATTACCAGGGCCATTATGATACATATTGTGACATTTTGTTTCATAGAATCATAGAATCCCTACAGTGCAGAAGGAGGCCATTCAGCCCATCGAGTCTGCACCGACCACAAGCCCACCCAGGCCCATCGCTGAAACCCCATGCATTTACCTTAGCTAGTCCCCCTGACACAAAGGGGCAATTTTAGCATTGCCAATCCACCTAACCCACACATCTTTGGACTGCGGGAGGAAACCGGAACACCCAGAGGAAACCCACGAAGACATGGGGAGAATGTGCAACCTCCACACAGTTTCAATTTCATTCAGCAAAGATACTTAAGACAACGTCGATATTGAATCAATTGCCTTCTGCAACTTGAAAGGAAAACATTATTCAACATAGAGAGTTTTTTGTTCAACTAAAGTCCCCTTTTACTAAAGCTGAAGTGAAAAATAGAAAAGTTAGTCACCATGTCTTCAGCTGAGCTTAGATACTCTATTGGAAGAAAATAATGGAAAGAGTTAGTGAGATCCAAAAGCCTGGGAAAACGAGTGAACAGTCAGGATCAGAGATCGTGAGCACTGAGATAGTGGGGTCATGATGCTAATGCATCAACTCAGTAGTGTCAGGGCACAGAGGTGACAAGTCAGCAGATTTTGGAAACTTGGTGGGTTAACCTGGTTGAAACTGGGTGAATGAGTCAGGAGGCTGGAACACAGGGTCAGAGGCTGGGGAAAGATGTGCTGATGAGCTGACAGGGTCAGGAGGCTGGATGGATAAGTCAGCAGGGCAAGACTTTGGGGCACCGTGGAAGTTAAGGCAATGATTCTGAAGGCCAACAGGCTGAGGCTGTTGGCAGGCTGAGTTGCGGTAAGTAAAGTTTTAGAAGTTTTGAGAAAGTGAAGTGGAAAACTGAGAACCTGCTTTCTTTTAAGTAGTAAGTCTCTTCTTTTAAGTACTAAAAGGGGTGGCACGGTGGCACAGTGGTTAGCACTGCTGTCTCACAGTGCCAGGGACTGGGTTCAATTCCCGGCTTGGGTCACTGTGTGGAATTTGCACGCTCTCCCTGGGGCTCTGTGGGTTTCCTCTGGGTACTCTGGTTTCCTCTCACAGTCTAAAGATGTGCAGGGTAGGTACATTGGCCATTATAAATTCTCCTTCAGTGTACCCAAACAGGTGCCAGAGTGTGGTGACTGGGGGATTTTCACAGTAACTTCATTGCAGTGTGAATGAAAGCCTACTTGTGACTAATAAATAAACTTTACTTTACTTTAAATCAAGAAGGATGAGAATGAAAGATGGGAGGAATAAAATTGTGAAACATAATGTGATAGGGCCAGGGCACAGAGTGAGCAATCTAACATATCCATAGCATTTGGCTAAATTAAACAACAGAAAGAAAGAATCCCAAAAATGTAAATTCAGTCTTTTCACAGCATAATAAATGTTTCTTTCCATTAAACTATTACTTACAAACATTGAAAATAGGAGCAGATGTAGGCCAGACACATGCCAAATGTTCTAGTTCTTCTCTAGATAAAGAACTATGAGTTCATTTATTTTGACCGTGTATGTCAGTTTTCTATCATGAGTCTGATGACCATAAGATCATAAGACATGGAAGGAGAAGCAGGCCATTCAGCCCATTGAGTCTGCTCCATCATTCACTGAGATCATGACTGATCTGAAATAAAACATAGAAAATTGGAGTAGGAGTTTGCCATTCGCCCCTTCAAACCTGCTCTGTCACTCATTATGGTCATGGCAGATCATCCAACTCAGTAGCCTGTTCCCGCTTTCCTCCCATATCCTTTGATCCCTTCTGCCCCAAGAGCGAAATATAATTATTTCTTGAAAACATACAGGGGGTGATTCTCCCATTACAACCCGCTAATTTTTTGTCATGGGCCAGGAGATGTGTGCGTGTGCCGATTCGTGGGATTTCGCACCTGCATTCCTGACGCACGCGCATCTCCCACTGCCGGATATCTGGCACAGTCAGGACCACCCAGGAAACCGGCGGGAACACCAGTTAAGTAATTTTAATCTACTTTGAATGCAATTTAAATGTGATTAGCGAGCCCAGGACTGAATTCTCCAGGCCCGATAGCATCTCCCACCATGCCAGTAAAATTTCACTCCAATGAGGTTTAGAGTAGCTCCCCATTTTGGGGGAACTAGAGGGAGACCCTGCTGGTGTGAAGGGGGGGGCAATTGGGGCCCCCCCAGGGGTCGGGTGGCAGGGGGTGTTGCTCCCTGGGCATGGGCACCCTGGCAGTGTCAGCCTGTGCCCCCTAGCACTGCCCAAGGGGCAAAGTGTCCATGCCTAGGGGGTACCTTGTCACTGCCCATCAGGCACCGGGCAGTGCCAAGGGGTCCAGGGGATGGGCCTAGGGGCAGGGCTTAGGGACAGGGCATAGGAGGCAATGCAAAGTGGCAGGGCCGAGGGGGCAGAGACAAAGGGTGGGGCTTGGGTGCAGGGCGACCTGGGGGCAGAACCTAGGGGGCAATCAGTGGGGGTGGGGAACCCGCTGCCACTCTGCAGACAGGATCAGTTGGGGCTGGACAGAGTCATTTGGGGGCAGGTGGGGGGGATCATCACTGTTGGGTGAGGTGGTTGGAGATCGGGGTGTTTCTGGACAGGAGGGGGTTCGGGGCTGACCTGGGAATGGTCGTGGGGACCGCAATTAGGCTGTGGGGGGTTTGGTGGGGAGTGGGGGCGGGAGGTGGCACTGTGAGGGTCCCGGGCTGGCCGTTGTGCATGCGCAGAGTTCTGGAACTGTCAGACTCTGGTGTGAATAGGCCCCGCACCTCCTGAGATTTTAATAACATTCCCAATTGTGACCTCTGCATTGCACAGAGTGTGGGAGATTCGAGCCTGAACTCCCACTGAAAAAGCAATTGTGATTTACATCATTTTTCCCACAAATTCAGCACTTAGAACTTTTTTGGGAGAATCGCCCCCCACAATGTTTTGGCCTCAATTGCTTTCTGTGCTAGCGAATTCCAGAGGCTCTCCACTCTATTGGTGAAGAAATCCCTCCTTATTTCAGTACTAAATGATTTAACACGAATTCCACAGGCTCACCCCTGATTCTGGAGTCCCCAGCCATCGAGAATACCTTTCCTGCATCTAACCTGTTTAATCCCATTAGAATTTTTTAGGTTTCTATGAGATCCTCCATCATTCTTCGAAACTCCAGCAAATATAATCCTGACATACTCAATCTCTCACATACGTTAGTCCCACCATCCCAGGAATCAGTCTAGTAAACCTCTGCTGCACTCCACCCATCCTTATACACCTATGACTGTGTGGCCAAATTCCCCTCCAATTCGATTTTCAAGTTTGCTGACGACACCATTGTAGTAGGTCGAATCTCAAACAATGACGAGACAGAGTACAGAAATGAGATAGAGAATTTGGTGAATTGGTGCGGTAACAATAATCTCTCAATATCAACAAAATGAAGGAGATTGTCATCGACTTCAGGAAGCGTAAAGGAGAACATGCCCCTGTCTACATCAAAGGGGACGAAGCAGAAAGGGTCGAGAGCTTCAAGTTTTTAAGTGTTCAGATCACCAACAACCTTTTCTGGCACCCATGCTGACACTATAGTTAAGAAAGCCCACCAACGTCTCTACTTTCTCAGAAGACTAAGGAAATTTGGCATGTCAGCTACGACTCTCATCAACTTTTACAGGTGCACCATAGAAAGCATTCTTTCTGGTTGTATCACAGCTTGGTATGGTTCCTGCTCTGCCCAAGACCGCAAGGAACTACAAAAGGTCGTGAATGTAGTCCAATCCATCACATAAACCAGCCTCCCATCCATTGACTCTGTCTACACTTCCTGCTGTCTTGGCTAAGCAGCCAGCATAACTAAGGACCCCACACACCCTGGACATTCTCTCTTCCACCTTCTTCCGTCGGGAAAAAGATACAAAAGTCTGAGGTCACGTACCAACCGACTCAAGAACAGATTCTTCCCTATTGCTGTCAGACTTTTGAATGGACTTACCTTGTATTAAGTTGATCTTTCTCTACACCCTAGCGATGACTATAACACTACATTCTGCACTCTCTCATTTCCTTCTCTATGAACAGTATGCCTTGTCTGTATAGCACACAAGAAACAATGATTTTCACTGTATGTTAATGCATGTGACATTAATAAATCAAAATAAAATTAAAAATTAAAAACCATAGCAAGAACATCCTTCCTCAGATAAGGAGACCAAAACTGCACACAATATCCTAGGTATTGTCTCACCAAGGTCCTGCATAATTGCAGCAAGACATCCCTGCTTCTGTACTCAAATCCTCTCGCTATGAAGATCCAACATACCGTTTGTCTTCATAGACACCCTACAGTGCAGAAGGAGGCCATTCGGCCCATCGAGTCTGCACCGACCACAATCCCACCCAGGCCCTACCCCCACATATTTACCCGCTAATCCCACTAACCTACGCATCACAGTACTCTAAGGGGCAATTTTTTTAACCTGGCCAATCAACCTAACCCGCACATCTTTGGACTGTGGGAGGAAACCGGAGCACCCGGAGGAAACCCACGCAGACACGAGGAGAATGTGCAAACTCCACACAGACAGTGACCCGAGCCGGGAATCGAACCCGGGACCCTGGAGCTGTGAAGCAGCAGTGCTAACCACTGTGCTACCGTGCCGCCCTTTGCCACCTGTTGCACCTGCATACTTACATTCATCTGACTGGTGTACAAGGACACCCAAGTCTTATTGCACATTCCCCTCTCTCAATCTATAGCCATTCAGATAATAACCTGTCTTTCTGTTTTTGCTACCAAAGTGGATAACCTCATTTTTATCCACATTATGTTGCATCTTCATTTGCCCAATCATCAACCTGCCCAATCACATTGAAGCATCTCTGCATCCTTCTCATAGCTCACCCTCCCACCCAACTTTGTGTTATCTGAAAATTTGGAGATATTACATTTAGTTCCCTGATCTAAATCATAACTGGGATCCGAGCACAAATCCCTGCAGTACCCCATTAATCACTGCCTTCCATTTGGAAAAGGATCTGTTTATTCCCATCCTTTGATTCCAGTCTGCCAACCAGTTTTCTATCCATCTCAATACATTGCCCCCAATCCCATGTGCTTTAATTTAACATGCTAATTTCTGATGTGGGACCTTATTGAAAGCCTTCTGAAAGTCCACATAGATCACATCCACTGGCTTCCCCTCATCAGCTGTATTAGTTACATCCTCAAAGAGTTCCAGTAGATTTGTTAAGCATGATTTCCCTTTCATAAATCCATGCTGACTCTGTCTGATACTGCCACTGTTTTCCAAGTACTCTGCTGTTAAATCTTTTATAATGACATCAAGCATTATCCTCACTACTGATGTCAGACTGATTGGTCCATAATTCCCTGTTTTCTCTCTACCTTCCTTTTTAAATAACAGTTTATATTAGAACAAAGAACAAAGAAAATTACAGCACAAGAACAGGCCCTTCAGCCCTCCAAGCCTGCACCGATCATGCTGCCCCACTGAACTAAAACCCCCTACTCTTCCAGGGACCACATGCCTCTATTCCCATCCTATTCATGTATTTGTCCAGATGCCCCTTAAAAGTCACTACTGTATCTGCTTCCACTATCTCCCCTGGCAGTGAGTTCCAGGCACCCACCACCCTCTATGTAAAAAACTTGCCTCATACATTAGATGCCCTCCAATCCATAGGAATAGCCCCAGAGTCTATAGAATATATATATAATAATCCTCATCTCCACTTCTCCACCTTATCCTCATGACCCTTTACTAATCAAAAATCTGTCTATCTCAGCCTTGAAGATACTTAACAATCCAGCCTCTACAGCCCTCTACGGTAAAGAATTCCACAGATTCACGACCCTTTGAGAGAAGAAATTCGTCCTCGACTCTGTCTGGACCTAGACCCCCCCCTCCACAAGGGAAACAACTTTTCAGCATCTACCCTGTCATTTCCTGAGAAACCTATATGTCTCAATAAGGTTGCCTCTCATTATTTTAAACTGCAGTGAGTACAGGACCAACCTACTCAACCTCTCCTTGTAAGAAAATCCCTCCATACCCGGGATTAAACTAGTGAACCTTCTTTGGACTGCCTCCAATGTCAGTATATCTTTCTGATCCCAATGCTCTTATTCTAGCTCTCTGTCTTCCATCAGTTAGCCAATTCCAAACCCCATGGGCCTTATCTTATTAAGTAGCCTCAGATGAAACTTTTTTTTCAAAATAAGTGATATTTGCCCACAAATTTAAAGTTGTAAACAATGTGAATTATTTCAGGTATTAATTAATAAAGCTGTTTTCTAACTTCAGTGGACATAAGCTAACCATCTTTATGTAGGTTCTATTTCTGATTAGCTATTGAATATTTTTATAAACCTATCAATGTGAACTTTAAAAACGTGACATTTTCAAATGCTGTAAACCACTCCCATGATAACTAATGTGGTTAAAAACACCTGGGCAGCAAATTAAAGCAAACAGGATCACATATGAGGTGAGGTGCTTTGCAGCAGATCAACACTTGCTTATAAGGGCTATGTTGGTAATCACAGCCTTCAGCATGTCAGGAGCTTTGTAGAAATTGGTTTGGATTGAGTGGGCCTGCTTTCCATGGGATTCAGAGAGTGTCACTGCTACTTAAGCTGTAACCAACGCTAAAGGTTCCTGCATAATTGGTGGAAGCAAGATTTCTCCCCCAGTAACAGAGATCCTTGTTGTCACTGAACCCCTGACCCCTTACCCAACTCCCACCCCATCATTACCATTCCAATTCCCCTTTCCAAGGACCTAGCTGCTTCTACAAAATGCAGCATCTGCCTATGGTGTGGAGTTTACGTAAAAATAATATTAACGAAAGTCCATTCTAGGCGGATCCGGATTGGCTGGATGCTGCCAGTGCTCCCTCAGATGAAAATGGGCCTAATTTGCCAACATGTATACCTCGTCAAACTTGATATTACAAATGAATGGAGGGGTAGCGGGTGAGGGGTGTGCAGAGAATGGGATTCAGACTGTATTTGAAATTGGTTGGGGCCCATTTTTGAATCCATGACCTGTGTTACATAGACAGCATGCATCCCAAATGAGTAGTCCAGTTGAAGAAACTCAGGTCCCATTTCAATAATCCACGCAAGCAGTTCAGCCAGTTGAAGAAATGATGATTAAATTGTAGCGAAGCCTGCGAGATAGAGTAGGCTCACAACGGATGCCAGCAGAGGTGAAGGGGGGGTTATCAATTGTGGAGTTAGGGTAATGGTTCTATTCCTCTTGGCTCCGCAGTAATGATCAATCATATATTTTAAAATAAATATGTGTTATATTGACGGCCACAGAAAACTCCCAGATGTACAATGTCCAATACCTGCTCCTCTGAGTGACAATCAATGATGACCAATTCCTGTTTTAGGTGGCAACGCAGAACATGTACAAAGCCACCTACATTTATATACTGATGCTCGTAATACATGTACTGATCAGGCAAGAGGCTTTGCACCCCACACTTCATACTTTTTGGTCCCAGAAAATGGATGTAATGAGGATCAATCTGTACTCAATCTGTAGCTTTTTACTGAGGTGATGAGTTTGGGTCTATCATTGCCCTTCCGGAATAGTTTTGGAATGGATGGCAGAATTGGCAATGGAAAAGGTGACATGTTGTTGAGTAAGGTGGACTTTCCAGATTTGAGTTGCTAATCACTGTCATAATGCATGCCAGGTGCTTCCATGCATAGCCAATAAGTTGTGATCCCAGAAGATTTTAATGCGATCAGGCACAGGTGACTCTATTGGATGAGTCTCAAGACAAACATTGGAAAAAATAGAGTGGGTCAATTCAAAGATTACAAAAGATAATCAGCAATTAGACGCTCATCACTCCAAAATCCGCTTTGTAACTAATTAATCTCCATCACTGATTTAAAAAAAATACTATTCAGGTAATAGAAATGATGAGAAAATCTACCAGGATTCTCCAAGATATTGTCCATGAGACAGAACAAATGTGTACCATGGAAATTGCCATATCCAAAGGACATGGACAATTCCATGACAATTCCGTGACAAATATTCAACAAGGATAATAATAAACTTCACATCATGAGTGGTAAAATTTATATTGAGTGTTCAGCGTGAGCACCATGGAAGTGAATGTTTTGAATTTTGAATTATCAATACAATAGTTATATAGATCTGTGGTTCTCAAGCCTTTTTTGTCTCAAGAATTTCTTATCAAATGGATTAGTTATCATGGACCCGCCAACCGCCCCCACTAAATTACCTTGTGATTGATACTCATAATTTGTAAGTATAATATATAAAGAGTTAATAATGCTTTTGAGAAAATAGTTGTTTACTTACAGGAATCAGTGAAATAACTGGGCCTGTTTCTTACAGCAGAGCCTGTTTATCCTTGTCAGGAACACTGAGAGCAGAGTTCAAAGAAAGCACCAGTGGCGCAGGGATAGAGCAGGAGTTTTGGGGAGAGTAGAGCACAGAAGTGACCAGGAGAAGCAGGAACACAGAAAAAGCAGAGTATAGTGAAATCATTAGAAAAGGAGAGGAGGGTGAGCAAAGCACCCCTTTCAAGCTGCCACTCACTAGCTTATTCTCAGCCATGACATCCCAGGCAGTTGCCCATGCATAGAGATTGCTCTGCATCGCGCTCCCTCTAAAAATTTCCTGCAGATCCCCAATGGTCCCCAGAGTCTGACATGAAAACCACTGATGCAGATTTATATCAATAATTGGCGGCTCAGTGGCACAATGGTTAGCACTGCTGCCTCACAGCGCCAGGGACCCGGGTTCGATTCCCAGCTTGGGTCACTGTCTGTGTGGTGTTTGCACATTCTCTCCATATCTGCGTGGGTTTCCTCCGAGAGCTCCGGATTCCCCCCACACTCCAGAGATGTACAGGCCAGGTGGATTGGCTGTGCTAAATTGCCCCTTAGTGTCAGGTGGATTAGCAGGGGTAAATGCATGGTATTATGGGGTTATGGGAATAGAGCCTGGGTGGGATTGTGGTCAGTGCAGACTTGATGTATTGAATGGCCTCCTTCTGCACTGTAGGATTCTATGTAGTTGACAAGGAGTCAGAAAATGAGAGCTGTATGCTAGCAGAAAATGCACCCATAGAATGATACATTCATTCATACATACATAGCAAGAGATATTTTGACCAATTATAATAGTTGATTTTTCCCTTCCATGGGATGTGAGCATTGCTGGCTAGACCTGCATTTATTGTCCATCCCTAACCACCCTGAAGAAGGAGATGATGAGCCGCCTTCTTGAACCAGTCAATATGGTATAATTACACCCACAGTGCTGTTAGAGAGAAAGTTACAGAATTTTGACCCAACAACAGTGAAAGGAAGGCGATGTATTTCCAAGTCAGGATGGTGTGTGACTTGGAGGGGAACTTTCAGATGGTGGTGTTCCGGTGTATTTGTTAGGTGGTGGGGGTCATGGGTTTAGAATGTTTTTTGTGGAATATTGGTGATTCGCTACAGTCCATCTTGTAGATAATACACACTTTTGCCACTGTGTGATGCTGGTGGAGGGAGTAGATGTGATGCTAATAAAGCAGGCTGGTTTATCCTAGATGGTGTTGAGATTCATGTCTGTTTCTGGAACTGCATTGGTCCAGGCAAGTGGAATGTATTCCATCACACTCCTGACTTGTTGCTTGTAGATGGTAGACAGGCTTTGGGGAGTTACACATAGCAGAATTCCTAGCCTGGGGCCTGCTCTTTGCTAGAATCATCCAATTAATCTCAATCCTCTGCTCTGTCCCCATAGTCCTGTATTTTCGTTTCCTTTCAAATATTTATCTAATTCACTTTTGAATGTTACTATTGAAACTGCATTCACCACCTGTTCAGCCACTGCAACATTGTATCAATGCTTTATTTATAAATGTTTCCTCCTGTTGCCTCTGATGCTGGTTCTACATAAAAACATAAATAAGAACTAAGAGCAGGAGTAGGACCCCCAAGCCTGCTCTGCCATTCAATAAGATCATGGCTGATCTTTTCGTGGACTCAGCTCCACTTACCCGCCCACTCCCCATAACCCTTAATTCACTTACTGATCAAAAATCTGTCTACCTTTGCCTTAAAAACAGTCAACGAGGTAGCCTCAACTGCTTCACTGGGCAGAGAATTCCACACATACACAACCCTTTGGGTGAAGAAGTTCCTCCTCAATTCCGACCTAAATCTGCTCCCCCTTATTTTGAGGCTATGCCGCCTAGTACTAGTTTCACCCGCCAGTGGAAACAACTTCCTTGCTTCTTTCTTATCTATTCCCTTCATAATTTTATACGTTTCTATAAGATCCCCCCATCATTCTTCTAAATTCCAATGAGTATAGTCCCAGCCTACTCAGTCTCTCCTCATAAGACAACCCTCTCAACTCTGGAATAAATGTAGTGAATCTCCTCTGCACCCCCTCCAGTGCCAGTATATCATTTCTCAATTAAGGAGACCAAAAATGTACACAATACTCCAGTTATGGCCTCACCAACACCTTATACAGCTGCAACATAACCTCTTTTTTTAAACTCCGTCCCTCGAGCAATGAAGGATAAAATTCCATTTACCTTCTTAATTACCTGCTGCACCTGCAAACCAATTTTTTGCAATTCATGCACAAGGACACCCAGGTCCCTCTGCACAGCAGCATGCTGCATTTTCTTTACTATTTAAATGATAGTCCATCTTGCTGTTATTCTTACCAAAATGGAAGACCTCACATTTGCCAACATTGTATCCCATCTGCCAGACCCTCGTCCACTCACTTAAACTATCTTTATCCCTTTGCACACTTTCAGTGTCCTCTGCACACTTTGCTCTACCACTCATTTTAGTGTCATCTGCGAACTTTGACACACTACACTTGGTTCCCAACTTCAAATTATCTATGTAAATTGTAAATAATTGCGGTCCCAACATTGATCCCTGAGGCACACCACTAGTCACTGATCACCAACCAGAAAAACACCCATTTACCCCACTATTTGCTTTCTGTTATTTAATCAATCCTCTATCCATGCAAATACATTACCCCGTAATGCCGTGCACCTTTATCTTATGCAGCAGCCTTTTGTGTGGCACCTTGTCGAATGCCTTCTGGAAATCCAGATACGACACATCCATCGGTTCCCCATTGTCCACGGTGCTCATAATGTCCTCAAAGAATTCCAGTAAATTAGTTAAACATGACTTGCTTTTCATGAATCCATGCTGCGTCTTTCCAATGGGACAATTTCTATCCGGATGTCTCGCTATTTCTTCCTTCCTTTAATCTGTGTTCAGTGATTATAAAGACCTGTCACTTGAAACAACCATTTAAGATTTTGAACACCTCTATCAAGTCTCTTCTGAACCTCCTCTGCCTGAAATCGAACAACGCCAGTTTCTGCAGTCTCTCCACAGAGCCGAAATCCCGCCTCATCCCTGGTACCATCTCATCCACACCAACTCTCAGGCCTTGACATCCTTGCTAAAGTGTGATGCCCAAACTTGAACACGATACTGCAGCTGAGCCTAGACAATTTTTAAGGATTTTGTATAATTTCCTTTCTTTTGTTCATTTCTACCATTCTATTAATAAAACCCAGGATTATATATGCTTTTTTAATAATCTTGTCAACTTGCTCTGCCATATTTAAAGGTTTTTGTACATCCACACCCATGTCTCTCCAGCCCTACACCCCTCTAAAATTATCTCTGTTAGTTTATATTGCCTCTCTTCATCCTTCATACCAAAATTTGTCACTTCACAACTCCTCTGCGTTGAACTCCATCTATTGTGTGTCTGCCTGTTTCACCAATGTAATAACTTGAAGCAGGAACAGGTTTGTTGCAAACAAACATAAACTTTATTGGGAACACACATTCAGACGCTTACAGGCTCGTCGACATCTTACTATCTGGAGCACAACACTGGTGCTGCCCCCTGGTTGATTAGCAGGAGGGAGGGACACAACCAACTCCATTACTACAACCTGTTTATACCCCCCTGCAGTGTTTACAACATCTCTGAGTGTCATATCATCTGCAAACTTTAAAATCATGCCCCATAACCCCAAATACATGATTGATATCTATCAAAAAGAGCAGTGCTCTTAATATTGCCGCATGGGCAGCACCAATCTATATTTCTCCCCAACACCCGTCCACTCTGAAAACAATCATTCACTCTGAATTCTGCCCCTGAGCCAGTTTCATATCATTGTTGCCACAATCCATTTAATCCTCTCTGCTTTGATTTTGCTGACTAGTTCATGTCGTACTTTGTCAAGCGCCTTTTGAAATTTCAAATACACAACATCAGTCACATACCCTCATCACCCTCTCCACTAATGTATCAAAGAACCCAATCAAGATAGTCAACCACCATTTATCTTTCACAAATCTATGCTGACTTTAGCCCATTCTTGTCCAAATGCCAATTAATCTTCCCACATTAGGCTGACGGGCTTGGAATGATTGGGTCAATCTGTGTCTGCTATTTTTTTTAAACAGGACTGTAGTGTTTCCAATCCTCTGGCACCACCCTCACACGACTCAAGGAAATTCCCAAATGCAGAGCTAAAAATATCAAGAGAATGTTAAGAAATGAACCTTTGCAAACTCCAGAAAACAGATTGACATCAATAACAAATAGTCAGATTCATTTGCAAAACTGATAGAGGTCATTTGATCCATCGGCTGGAATTTTACCGCAGAATTGGATTCTCTGTTGGCCTCGGGCGGGATTTTATGAGCTTCGCCTGAGCAAGATGGTAAAATTCCGCACATCGAATCTTTGCCAGCGCTTTGCTGAGTAACCTGAGGTCAATCCCATTCCCTGCTTGATCCCTGTGTCCCTGCAAGTTTATTTTACTTCAAGTTCCCATTCAATTTCCTTTTGAAATCATTCACCATCTCTGCTTCCATAACCCTCAAGTTCCAGATCCATTTTTAAACCAAAGTGAGTGCATTTGAGTCTCCGATTGACTGGTATTTGCCAAATAAAACTATGATGTTATTCTTTCTGTTGCATAAATGAACTGATTCATCAGTGGCTGGGATTTGTCGGGCAGTTTCTGCAATAGGAGCGGGAAATATCATGATGAGGCTAAAGTCACATTTTACATCAGCATGAAAGTTGGCAGCAATCATTCCCTCCCCCTGACAGTGTCAGGCCAGGTTTTCTACCATTTAACATCGGGAATATCATCAGAATAAATTTGTATCTTATCATCGGGCACATACGCTGGAATCAAACCCGCTGTCAAAAAATCCATCCACGGGGGTGTGATGCCAGAACAACACGAATCACAGCTGAATTCAAAAGGTGTGCAACTAGAGACCTCCCCTCCAAAGGGAGTTCAGAAGTGAGCGCAAGGATCAAGTCTTGCTCTCTGATACTGCGGTCGGAAACAGAACACACAGAACAAGGAGCCTGATGATCACGCCATCATTCTTCTCACTCAGAGACAGCAAAGAAGCAGAAGATGTTAATGAAGGTGCCTGGCTCACCAAAGGCAGGACCAGAACCGTGAAGAGACTGGAAAGACCTGCTCCACGCATCACTCGGAGGCACTAGACAGCACCTAACATGCCATTAGATGTCCAAGAACCAGTGTCGCTGAAGATTGTGCATAGAATCCATAGAATCCCTACAGTGCAGAAGGAGGCTATTTGGCCCATTGAGTCTGCACTGACAACAATCCCTGTAACCCCACACATCCACTCCGCTAATCCTTCACATTTATGCATCCCGGGACACCAAGGGGCAATTTAGCACGGCCAATGCACTAACCCGCACACCTTTGGAGGAAACTGGAGCACCTGAAGGAAACCCACTCAGACATGGGGAGAACGTGCAAAGTCCGCACAGATAGGATTCCCAAGCCAGGAATCGAATACAGGTTCCTGGAGAAGTGAGACAACAGTGCGAACCACTGTGCCACCAAGCCGCTCCTGTGCATGTCCAGGGAACTGGTTTGCCATCTTTTGCAGGATTTGGTCTCATGAGGACTTAGAGGGAGGGTGTTCACCACCAGTGTCGATAAAAGTTGCAGCAGCATTACATTTTTATGCCAGTGCCTTCCTCCAGGGCTTCACAGGTGATCTCTGAGGGATTTTGCAAGCCTCGGCACACAAGTGCTTCCAGCAGGTGACAGGTGCAATCTTCGCAAAGGCACATAACTTTGTCCATTTTGACTGGCATTAGGCAAGCCAGGATGTAAGAATGAGGGGCTTTGTGCAATTCTTTGGCATTCCAGGGTGCCATCAACTGCACTCACATGTCTCTCAGATCACCAGGGCATCAAGCAGTGAACTATGTGAACTGCAAGGGCTTCTACTCGCTGAATGTTCAGCTATTCTGCAACCACACCAAACACATCATCCAGGTGTGCGCTCGATTCCCAGGAAGTGTGACCAACTCCTACATTCTGAGCCACTTTCAGATCCCTGACATTTTTCAGGGTCTACAGAGGCTGCAGGGTTGTCTCCTTGGGGACAAGGCTATCCACTGAAGAGGTGACTGATGGTGCCTATGCGGAGGCTACAGAGTGTAGCTGAGACAGGGTCCAATGAGGCTCATGCTGATACTCACACTTTGTTAGAGCAAACCATCAGGATGCTGAAGTTGAGGTTCTGGTGCCAGGACCAGTCTGGGGGATCCCTGCAGTGTAGTCCGCACAGGATGTCATATAACGTGGTCACCGATTGTGCCTTGCACAAACCTGGCACTGCATTGGGGGGAGGAACTGCCTGAGGACGAGATGGAGGAGAGGCACATATCCTCTGGTGAGCAGGCTGTCGAAGGGGATGAAGCGGAGGAGAAACTCGAGGGTAGGGCTGTCGGCCATGAAGCCATGGCGATGTGCAGAAGAGGCAGACAAGCTTGGAGCATGTTCATTGTCACTAGATTCATGAAGAGTGATGAGCATATCCAGTGAAGACATCCATTATCTTCACATGGCTTCTGTGACCATTGCTGCTGTGACAGATGGCAGTGCACACTCTCTGCGATATCTCATGGGATCACAGCGGATGCTCAGAGTGTCTACATTTCAGGAGGATGATGGTGACGTGCAGTGCAGACAGTTCATAGATCCTTTGTGAGCCTCCTGTCTGGCTGATGAGAGCTCACTTGCCCTCAGTCAAGAGGGTGACACAATGGCGCAAGTTTCACCTCTCCTGTTCTTACAACATTCTTCAGGAGCTGTACACCTGAGGTTCAGTGTCACTGGAGGCTTAGGGATATGGGATTGGGGGGGCAGGGACATGTAAAAGGTGTACAGAACACACATGGACATTGACTAGAATGAGTGACGCTAGCCCTGTACATTGTGGGTATCATCCTCATTCTCTATGAGAAACAGGCATGACTGATGTTTCAGTCACTGTGAAGGGACATCACCAATGTGCTGAGAACCTTGCACAAAGCACATGGAAGAAGCTTTGGACTGAGCACCCTACCCAGGAGGCAGCCTGTTGTCTACCACGCCCTGTCGTCTGTGAACATCTTGGTGGGAGTCTTCTGGAAAGCTGAGACTTGGAGACTCTGGCCTGCTTTTGGGATCCTGCTGTGAGGCAATGCCACTCTGTCCAGACTGGGGAGCTGAAGCAGTAACAGGAAGAGGGGATTCAAATGGGTGGGGCACTCTCGGAGTCTCATGGGGAGTTAGCCCCGGGATGTACACCAGCTGATCCTCGTCTCTGTGGCAGAGGACTCAAGAGTCCCTGGCTTTGTCCTTTGGATAGAAGAGCAGCTGGAATGACATTGAGAAATCTTTCATTGGCACTCGTAGGTCCCAACAAGTCCTGCACCATGGAATGCATGTCAGCATAATCATCTCAGAGATAAAGTGGATGGACTCCTCCACACAGCCTTTTAATCAACACCTGACATCCCTTCCTGGTTTTCTCGACTTTGGAGCTCCAGGCATTGATGTATGACCAGAGGCTCCAGAGTCCAGAGGCTCCTCGTCAGTCTGGGACTCAGCAGATTCCAGCTTCAGCAACCCTCTGAATGCCAACATCCTGGGATGTCCCTTTCTCTCTGCCTGCCGCGGCACTGAGACCCCAAGGCTGCTCTAGAATTAGGTCCCACTGAGGCATGTGTCTCTGCACTTGTGGAGGGTGTGGGTGAGCACTGTGGCAGTTTTTCTGTATCGGGATCTGTGAATCCCTCCTCTGCACTGCTCCCGAGTCTGGCGTCGAGGATCTGACTGGTGAATTCCATCAGCTGCTTCCTAGGTGTGTCTGTGAAAGAGAGGAGAGTTCCTTAATGCATGGCAGGGACCTGGGAAATAGGAGACATGGCTCACAGCATTGTTGTCTGATGGATGATGCAGTGTTGGATCCTCATTTGGTTTATCACCACCAGTATCACCATCAGCACAGGAGCGATCAACATCCACCCGGCCAGCTGAATGGCTGTCCTCAAAGTCCTTGAGAAATCACTGGAGCTGACAGAAATTTTGGCTTTTTCTGCTCAAATCTTAATGTGACCGCACCCCACCCCCCCCACCCCCCCGACCACTCCGCCCCCTTCCCCGCACCCCCTCCTCTGGCCACCAGAACATTTTGTCTTGTTGAATGATATGTAACTGGATTTTTAAGATGGACAGTCAAAAATTACTGTTCTTGCCCTGAAAAATTAACACAACTTTGAGAATGTAAAATCTTTCCATTACGATAAAGCTTTCATAGCTTTGTAATATGTCTCGTACTATAAGGTGGGAAAAGCCTTCATTGCCGTGGTTGGGCTCTATGCCACTTTCACCACTCTCCATCGGCCTTAGCCAATTTCTGGGAAAATCTCGCTTTTGTTTCTGGCACTGTTGGGGAGGGGGATGGAATTGATAAATTTGGTTAAAAATATAGATATGCTTAGCTATAGGAACGGTTGTAAAGTTGAATCATTAGAATTAAGCAGAGAAGAATATTGGTCAAATGACTAGATGCAGAACAGCACTACATTGAAATAAATAATGAGAAGATTTGTTATTATTGTCGTCCCTTCACGTCCATAGATGTCTGATTCTATTGGCAGCTGTACTCAATTGCCATTGTGGGCAGAACTGTGTAAATACCGTTTGTTGTATCTTGATTGCAATGGAAAATATCAAAGTGCAAATACAGTATTCCATTGAGGGCTGCTGCTAACATTCATATAGAAAACTTTGTGCTTTCACAATGCAACATGCAGACCACAAGTCAGCCTGAAAGTGTTCTCCTTTTCATCCCTAACTGAGTCCACTCAACAGCTTTTTATTTGGTTGAAAAATAAATTATGTCAAGCTTCATGTGTCCTTATCCTCACTCTGCCACTAGACTATTTTTAGCTACATTAAAAGCTCCCCTTCAATGTTTCCTTAATGTTTGTAATAAGCACACAATTATCAGGAAATGTTAAGTTCTTTACATGAACCAATGACGCTTATTACTCCTTTAGTCCTGTAAATGGTACTCCTTGCACAACTGGCATGTTGATTTTAATTTATAACTCACAGATGAGAGCATTTTATAATTCATGATATTGAGAAGCAGACTGTGCAAAGTTGAAAAGGTCACCTATTGCCTCACGCTTTCATTTTATGTATTATCACAATCTGTCTGCCAATCATTTCTCCCAGTGACTCTTACTGACTAGCAGCTTTGTTACTTTATGTTTTATTTTAGATCAGGCAACACAGATTAACGTTTTCATTTTGTTTCTTTTTGGAATGGATGTATTCTATGCAAGTAAATACCCCCGCAGTCATGTTCCCTGTTGCTTGAATCACTGTACAAGAAGACAGCTGAAGTGAAATTTCCCTAAGGGAATGATGTATAATGTAAAATAATGTATAATATCTATAACTAGATCCTGCTCCTGAACAGCTGCCTAAAGAGATTTGTGCCAGCCAGCACATTGACAAACAGAAAACATAAACATCCCAAAGCAAGTATATCGACGGACAGACATGCTCATATAAGTGCGTGACGACCATGATCGCCCATCAATCTTCATCCTTGCTTGACTGCTTCTTCTCCTTTCTAATTGGTTATTTTTGACATTGGGCCACTGTGTTCACAAATAATATTGTGCAGGTGTTTCAATTTTCTTCCTCATTCGCATTTTCGGATGATGTCTTCAAGTTCAGAACTGTGGTGTTTCCTCTTCCTACCCTCCAGTAAAGCATTTCTATTTCCACCAAGTCCCACCAAGGTAAGAATGAGCTATCTCAGGTTTGCCTCAGCGTGTATAGTGGAAACGCTCAGGCAGCTTTTCTTGCTGTGAGTGTATTGGCATCCTTGATTCCAGCTATCTTCCATCCTGTAGACTCCCTGTAGAAGGAAGACTGTACCTCAAGCAGCCATGCTACCCAAGTAGGTGAGGCTCTGATTTCCAACATGCACTATACCAATTAGAGATAAGATCCTCTCTCTGCTTTTGAGCCATATTGTCATTTCTTTGAGGAGTAGAACCAAACCAGCTGGCTAATGAAAGAAAAGCCAATCTTCTTCAGAGACACTTCACGGAGGAGCATTTTGGGCGAAGATCACTACAGTCATCCTGACTGTATAGCGGGAGAGGAAGAACCCCGCCAGAGACAAGCAGGAAAAGAACATCAAGCAAAGGTGGCAAAGAGACTTTACCAAGGAGCATTCTTGAGAAGTCGCCGCAGTGACCCTGACTGTATAGCGGGGAGAGGAAGAACTGGTGTCAAGGAGCAGTTAAGTGCCCACCTTAAGGTTTTGTAGCTGAATGCACAGAGCATTCGAAACAAAATGGATGAACTAGATGCGCAGATAAATGTAAAGGGGCATGACATAGTTGGCATTATGGAGACATGGCTCAGAGGTGAGCAAGGATGGGAACTAAATATTGAGGGATATTCAAAGAACAAAGAACAAAGAAAATTACAGCACAGGAACAGGCCCTTCGGCCCTCCAAGCCTGCACCAACCATGCTGCCTGACTTAACTAAAACCCCCTACGCTTCCGGGGACCATATCGCTCTATTCCCATCTCATTCATGTACTTGTCAAGACGCCCCTTAAAAGTCACTACTGTATCTGCTTCCACTACCTCCCCCGGCAACGAGTTCCAGGCACCCACCACTCTCTGCGTAAAAAATCTGCCTCGTACATCTCTTTTAAAACTTGCCCCTCGCACCTTAAACCTATGGCCCCTCGTAATTGACTCTTCCACCCTGGGAAAAAGCTTCTGACTACCAACTCTGTCCATGCCTCTCATAATCTTGTCAACTTCTATCAGGTCTCCCCTCAACCTCCATCGCTCCAGTGAGAACAAACCAAGTTTCTCCAACCTCTCCTCATAGCTAATGCCCTCCATACCAGGCAACATCTTGGTAAATCTTTTCTGTACCCTCTCCAAAGCCTCCACATCCTCCTTGTAGTGTGGCGACCAGAATTGAACACTATATTCCAAGTGCGGCCTCACTAAGGTTCCATAAAGCGTCAACATGACTTGCCAATTTTTAAACTCAATACCCTGGCCGATGAAGGCAAGCATGCCGTATGCCTTCTTGACTACCTTCTCCACCTGCATTGCCACTTTCAGTGACCTGTGTACCTGTACACCCAGATCCCTTTGCCTATCAATACTCCTAAGGGTTCTGCCATTTACTGTGTATTTCCTATCTGTATTAGACCTTCCAAAATGCATTACCTCACATTTGTCCAGATTGAACTCCATCTGCCATCTCTCCGCCCAAAACTCCAACTGATCTATATCCTGCTGTATCCTCTGATGGTCCTCATCGCTATCCGCAAATCCACCAACCTTTGTGTCGTCCGCAAACTTACTAATCAATCCAGTTACATTTTCCTCCAAATCATTTATATACATTACAAACAGCAAAGGTCCCAGCACTGATCCCTGAAGAACACCACTCGTCACAGCCCTCCATTCAGAAACACACCCTTCCACTGCTACCCTCTGTCTTCTTTGACCGAGCCAGTTTTGTATCCACCTTGCCAGCTCACCTCTGATCCCATGCGACTTCACCTTCTGCACCAGTCTGCCATGAGGGACCTTGTCAAAGGCCTTACTGAAATCCATGTAGACAGCATCCACTGTCCTACCCTCATCAATCATCTTCGTCACTTCCTCGAAAAACTCGATCAAGTTCGTGAGACACGACCTCCCCTTCACAAAACTATGTATTTAGGAAAGGCAGATGGAAAGGAAAAGGTGGTGGATTGCATTGTTGATTAAAGATAATATTGATACGATATTGAGCAAAGATATCAGCATAGATGATATGGAATTTGTATGGGTTGAGTTAAGAAACAACAAGGGGCAAAAAACATTGGTGGGGGTGGTGTACAGACCACCAAACTGTAGTGGTAATGTTGGGAATGGCATTAGATAGGAGATCAGAGATGCATGTGTTAAAGGAACATGTTTGATTATGGGTGATTTTAATCTGCATATAGATTGGGAGAGTCAAATTAGTCACAGTACAATAGAGGAGGAATTTCTGGAGTGCATACAGGATGGTTTTCTGGAGCAATACATTGAGGAACCAACAAGGGATCAGGCCATCTTGGACTGGTTGTTGTGCAATGAGAAAGGATTAGTTGGCAAACTATCCGTGAGAGAATCCTTGGGGACGAGTGACCATAATATGGTAGAATCCTTTGTCAAGGTGGATAATAATGTAGTTGATTCTGAGACCAGCTTCCTGAATCTCAATAAAGGTAATTATGATGGTATGAGGCATGAATTGGCCATGATAGACTGGGAAACATTACTGAAAGGAAAGACAGTGGGCAGGCAGTGGGAAGCATTTAATGAACGAATAGGTGAACTTCAGAAGTTGTTTATTCCTGTTTGGCGCAAGAGTTGTAAGGAAATTGTGGCCAAACCATGGCTTGCAAGGGAAATTAGGGATGGCATCAGATTCAAGGAAAAAGCATACAAATTGGCAAGAAAAAGCAATAGGCCTGAGGATTGGGATCAGTTTAAAATTCAGCAAAGGAGAACCAAGGGATTGATTAAGAAGGGAAAAATAGAGTATGAGTAAAATAGAGTACTCGCGGGGAACATAAAAACTGACTGTAAACGTTTCTATAGATACGTAACGAGAAAAAGATTGACAAAAACAAATGTAGGCCCCTTACAGCTTGAAACGGGAGAATTCATAACGAGGGATAAAGAAATGGCTGAGGTATTAAATTTAAACTTTGCTTCAGTCTTCACAAAGGAAGACATGAATAATGTACCAGAAGTGTTGAGGGAAACATGTTTTAGTGAGGAGTTGAAGGAAATCTGTATTAGTAGATAAATGGTTTTGGGGAAATTAACTAAAGGTCCTGACAAGTTTCATCCCAGAGTATTTAAGGAAGTGGTCCTGGAAATCGTAGATCCATTGGTGGTTATTTTCCAAAATTCTTTGGACTCTGGAATAGTTCCTACAGATTGGAGGGTAGCTAATATAAGTCCACTATTCAAAAAGAGAGGTAGAGAGAAAACAGGGAACTATAGAATCCCTACCGTGCAGAAGAAGGCTATTTGGCCCATCGAGACTGCACTGACTACAATCCCACTCAAGCCTTATTCCCATAACCCCACATATTTACTCTGCTAATCCCCCTAACACTTGCATCAATTTAGCATGGACAATCAACCTAACCCACACATCTTTGGACTGCGGGAGGAAACCGGAGCACCTGGAGGAAACCCATGCAGACATGGGGAGAATGTGCAAACTCTACACAGACAGTGACCTGAGGCCAGAATTAAACCTCAGTCACTGGCACTGTGAGGAAGCAATACTAGCCACTGTGCCATCGTGCCGCCCCAGTGACCTAACATTGGTACTAGGAAAGTTGCTTGAGCCAATTATCAGGATTTCATAAGTTGGCGTTTTGAAGGCAGTGGTAGAAGCAGACATAGTCAGCATGGACTTACAAAAGGGAAATCATGCTTGACGAATCTATTGGAATTTTCTGAGGATGTATCTCGTAGGGTTGACCAAGGGGAACCAGTGGATATGGCTTACTTAGACTTTCAGAAGGCTTTCAACAAGGTCTCACATAACAGATTACTATGTAAAGTTAAAGCACATGGGATTGCAGATAATGTCTTGAGACAGATAGAAAGCTGGTTAGCAGACAGGAAGCAAAGAGTTAGCATAAATGGGTCTTTTTCTGATTGGCAGTCAGTGACTATTGGGGTTCCGCAGGGATCTGTACTAGGATCCCAACTGTTCACATTACATTTTCATTTGAAAGAGGGAACCAAATGTATTACCTCCAAATTTGCAGATGATGCAAAGTTGGTTGGGAGGGTGAGCTGTGAGGAGGATGCAGAGATGCTTCAGCATGATTTGGACAGGCTGAGTGTGTGGGCACCTGCATGGCAGATGCAGTATAATGTGGATAAATGTGAGGTTATCCACTTTGGTAGCAATAATAGGAAGACAGATTATTACTTGAATGGATGTAAATTGAGAGAGGTGGATACTCGACGAGACCCAGTAGTCCTCGTGCATCAGTCACCGAAATTAAGCGCGCAGGGACCGCGGACAATAAAGAAGACGAATGGTACATTGGCCTTCATAGTGAGAGGATTTAAGTATAGGGATAGGGATGCTTTGCTGCAATTGTATAAGGCATTGGTGAGGCCACACCTTGAGTATTGTGTGCAGTTTTGGTGTCCTTATCTGAAGAAGGATGTCCTTACTATAGCGGGAGTACAACGAAGGTTTACCAGGCTGTTTTCTGGGATGGCAGGTCTGTCATATGTGGAGAGATTAAGTCGGTAAGGATTATATTCACTGGAGTTTGGAAGAGTGAGAGGGGATCTCATAGAAACTTATAAAATTCTAACAGGATTAGACAGGGTAGATTCAGGAAGAATATTCCCAATGGTGGGGGAGTCCAGAACTAGGGGTCATAATTTGAGGATAAGGAGTAAACCTTCTAGTGAGGTAAGGAGAAATTTCTTCACCCAGAGGGTGGTGACTACATGGAACATGGTGACTACACTCCACAGAATGTAGTTGAGGCCAAAACATTGTCTGATTTCAAAAAGAAATTAGATACAGGTCTTGGGGCTAAAGGGATCAAGGGATATGGGGGGAAGGGAGGGATCATCCATGATGAAAATGAAAGGCAGAGCAGGCTCGAAGGGCCGAATGGCCTACTCCTGCTTCTACTTTCTATGTTTCTTCTGTCATAAACTGACACTTCCTCTTTCCAAGTTCCAGCAGGCAGGTTTCCTCACAGTTTCAAATCAAAGCATTGAAGCTGTGTTCCCTGTTGGGAGTATTCCTTCAGAGGAGTAGTTCTGGAACATCAGAATTCAACCACAATTAATGTCACAGGAACTTGGCTATTGCTAGATTAAAAAGGGACTATGAGCCCATCAGTTTGTCTTCTCTCATTCCGGTAAATGCGTAATACAACAAGAATGAAGTTGTTGACTAATTGTAGCAATTGATCTCTATCAATGTGTGAGATTTTCTGGCCCCATCAGTGGTGAGAGTCATGACGGATGGGCAGAAAATGTGACGAATGTCCAAAGGTCAGTTTGCAATTTTCACACCGACTTTCATTGTGGGTCGGGAAGTCTGCCGCACCATGTCACAAACTGCAGTTGAATGTATTTGAATATCATGAATATCATTAAAAAGGCAGCTCTCCAGAATCATGCCTCCACTCCAGATCAAAAAGTCATACTGGCGGCTAATTAGAGAGGTGTGATTAACAACTGGATATAAGTGACATGTCCCTGATGAGCACCACTGCACTCATGATTTTGAGGTACATTTGTCTACCTTTCTTTGCAAAAACAGAAAAATGCTCGAAAATTTCAGCAGGTCTGACAACATCTGTGGAGAGAAAATAGAACCAACATTTTAAGTCCAGATGATCCTTCGTCAGAGCTTTTACCTTTCCTTGCACTGCGCTTGCAGCTTCTCCAATTCCCTGCCAGGGCTGCACAGGCAAAACCCCAGGAACTTAGGGTGGGATTCAGCATCAACACTTGCCACACATAAGCTGCGGAAAGGAGAGGGTGATAAAAGGGGCTGAAGGACAGCTGCTTAACTCGGGGGTTGGGGAGGACAATATAGAGGTAAGGGAAGAGACTGGAGGGCAACGGCTTGATTGCGGGGGTGGGGGGATGACTGGGGAGGAGAGAAAACAATATTGGGATGAAGAGAGTGAATGATGTAAGCAGGCTCTTTTTCAATATGGTACCCGGAATGTTGCACCAATTATGTCATGGTGAGATGGATGAATCCCAGACCACCTGCCACAAGATGTGACATCCTTCACATTCATACATATATAATGAGCTGAAAGTTAGATTATTATTCACATCAGCCACCGTACTGTCTTCCAACAGATTCCCAAAGTCACAAAGAATCACCCTGTCACACATCCATGCCTTGGACTCTGCCACCCATGCCAACCATTTCCTGACCCAGGCTGTCCACTGCAGACACCACCCTTGCAGTGTCGGCCTGGGTACCATACAATGGTAGAACCGGGGATTGTCAGAGGATACAACAGGATATCGATAGATTGGAGACTTGCACACGCAAATGACAGATGGAGTTTAATCCAGACAAATGTGAGGTGATGCATTTTGGAGGTTCAAATTTAGGTGTGAATTATACTGTCAATGGCAGAACCCTTAGGAACATTAACATACAAAGGGATCTGGGCGTGCAAGTCCACAGTTCATTAAAAATGGCAACACAGGTGGTCAAGGTGATTAAGAAGGCATATGGCTGCTTGCCTTCATCAGTCGGGGCATTGAATACAAGAGTTGGCAAATCATGTTGCAACTGTATAAAACCTTGGTTACGCTGCATTTGGACAATTGCCTGCATTTCTGGTGGCCACACTATTGGAAATACATGGAAGCTTTGGAGAGAGTGCAAAGGAGATTCACTAGAATTTTGCCTGATCTTGAGGGCATTGGCTATGAGGAGAGGTTGGATGAATTAGGATTGTTTTCACTGGAAATACGAAGGCTGAGGGGAGACCTGTTAGAGGTCTACAAAATTATGAGAGGCATAGACAGGGTGGATCGTCAGAGGCTTATTCCAAGAGTGGAAATGTCAATTACAAGGGGATACAGGTTCAAGGTTAGAGCGGGAAAGTTTAAAGGAGATGTGAAGGGGAGGTTTTTCATGCAGATAGTGGTGGATGCCTGGAACGTACTGTCAGAGGAGGTGGTGGAAGCAGGCACATTAGCAACATTTAAGAGGCATCTGGATGGGTACATGAATGGAGAGTGAATAGAGGGATACAGACTGAGTCAGGGCAGATGTTTTTTTTGAGATTAGTTAGGGCTTGGGCTTGGAGAGCCAAAGGGCCTGTTCCTATGCTGTGCTTTTCCTTGTTCTTTGTTCAATGTTAGCACCATCTCCTGCATCTGAAGGCTGTGGGACTCCTCCCAACAGCCTTGCAGTTACTGCAGTGTTGCTGATGCTGCCTCTTCAGCCTCCCCAGCAGCTTAGGGAGAACTGATGTCAGTGAGTTGGCACCTGGCTTTGGGCCAGCCGATTCCTTGCCTCCAGCAGATCACCACATGCCCGAGGCTTCGGGCATTCCCATCTCCACCCAATGTACATCTACAGCTATGTTGTGCACACCAGCAGTGACCCAGAAGCATCACCACTAACCTATCCCGCTGAGGTGATAGTCTCTCCTATGGCGGATTGTGTGGTGGAAGCAAGTGTCCAATAGATTGTATTGGCCTCGGTGGATTCCTCGGGGTCTCCCTCCGAGGTTTCTTCCAAACTGTCGTGGGGTGTCTCAGCAGGAGCAGCGGGGAGACGAAGCCAGACAGGCTGGGTACATTGGGGTCATTTCCTGCAACAAAGGACTTAAGGTTGAATGCAAGGGAGGGACAGTTGGCCTGGGCAGAATGCCACTTACTTACGCTATGTCATATGAATGAAGAATTTGAGGATGCTCACTTCCTGGTCGCACACTGACCTCGCTGTCGCTTACGGTCCTCTCTTTCATCATCCCCTACCAGACCAAAGGCCCTCTCCACAAAGGGAGCTGGGATTCACATTCAGTTTTCTCCTGCTCCTGCTCCTGACCACAATGGATCACCTTCTCCTGTGGGGTCAGAAGGTGCTATTGAACGCCTGATGGCTGGAAGGACACATGGGCCGGTTGGGCAGGGTCTGTTGGGCTGTGCCTCAGCAGGCAGGTTTGTGACACGGGTGTGTCAGAGGTGTTGGTAACAGGCGTTAGGGGGTCGGGTGCTGGAAGGCCATGTGATGTTGGGGGGATCGACATGGACATTGCAGGCGCAACATACAGGACTGATGACAGGATGGGATGGACACACACCCTTGCTACCTGAACGAGGTCATTCAGTTATTTCCGCCATTGGTGGTCGGTCCTACGTGCCAGTGCACAGGCACTGCCGCTACCACTTCCCAGGCCTCGTTGCCATCCCGACCTCTGGCTCGTCACTGCCCAGGGAATGAAAATGTCCCCCTTTCCTCGACTGTGTCCAGCAGCTGGCTCTGTTCTGCTTCAATGAACCTTGACAATTCCTCTCATTGCCATCTTCCTGGCATGGCTGCCTGTGAGTTCATCATTAGCGCTTATATGCAGCCTCTTGTTGTTAACGCCGTACAGATACAGCTCTTTGGACGAGCCACATGCCCAGAGTATCCACTCTGGTGAGAGTCACATGAAGGCTTTTTTTATTGCACTAAGCAGGGTGCCAGCCTTGAACTGCCAGCCTGGCACCCTGGCAATGCCAACCCAGCACCGGGCAGTATTAAGGGGGTGGGGTGGAACTGTGCACTCTGCAACCGACGATCGGCCAGGTGGGGGGATGGAGAGGAGTTGTGCACTCTGCAACTGGGAATCAGCTGGCATGGCGATTGATTGGGCCAAAAGAAATTGCAGCGTGCTGCTGTGCAAAGGGACCTGGGTGTCCTTGTGCATGAATTGCAAAAAGTTGATTTGCAGGTCCAGCAGCTAATTAAGAAAGCAAATGAAATTTTGTCCTTCATTGCTAGAGGGATGGAGTTTAAAAACAGGGAGGTTATGTTGCAACTGTAGAAGATGCTGGTGAGGCCACACCTGGAGTGCTGTGTACACTTTTGGTCTCCTTACTTGAGAAAAGATACACCGGCACTGGAAGGGGTACAGAGGATTTGATTTGATTTATTATTGTCACATGTATTAACATACAGTGAAAAGTATTGTTTCTTGCACACTATACAGACAAAGCAAACTGTTCATAGAGAAGGAAACAAGAGAGTGCAAATGTAGTGTTACAGTCATAGCTAGGGTGTAGAGAAAGATCAACTTAGAAGCATAGAACGAGAGTAAAAGATAGAATTAGAAGGTACGCTGGGCACAGCTCGCAAGAAGTCACCTTGCTTCGGCGCCATCTTGAGACAAAAAAATTCACTTATTTGATTCCGCAGTTGAAAGGCTTGGTTTATGAGGACAGACTGAGTAGGCTGGGACTACACTCGTAGGAATTTAGAAAAATGAGGTGGGATTTTATAGAAACAAGAAATTCTGAAGGGAATAGATAAGATAGAAATAGGGAGGTTGTTTCCACTGGCGGGTGAAACTAGAACTAAGGGGCACAGCCTCAAAATAAGGGGAAACAGATTTTGGACTGAGTTGAGGAGAAACTTCTTCACCCAAATGGTTGTTGAATTCCCTCCCCAGTGAAGCAATTGAGGCTACTTCATTGAATGTTTTTAAGGCAAAGATAGAAAGATTTTTGATTCGTAAAGGAATTAAGGATTATGGTGAGCGGACGGGTAGGTGGAGCTGAGTCCACGAAAAGATCAACCATGATCTTATTGAATGGCGGAGCAGACCTGAGAGAACAGGAGGCCTACTCCTGCTCCTAGTTCTTATGTTCTTATGGGGGAGGGGGCAATCAACCAAGCTGGGGAGTGTGTTTGGCCGGGGATGGTGGGCCGATCAGCCAGGGAGGCCAATGATATCCAGGAGGGGGGAGGTGGGATGGGGTGCATTGCTATCCGGTGGGGAGATGACTGATAGATCTGCACCTGCATGATTGCGCTATCTAGCATGGGCAGCTGGCTTTCCAGCAAGCTTAGCTACCCTCTCCCCCTTACGGATGGGAATCAGATTGTGTAAAAGATTCTGCACAAAGTGCAATAAGATTTTATTTGTGGCCTCATTAAAAAATAAACAGCTATGATATTCTCCTGCTTTCATGCTCGATCGGCATTTAGAATTTTTTTGGTAAGATCGTCCCCATGATGTTTTGACCCAGAGGCAAGAATGTTACTAATTCAGTTACAGCTAATAGCAAACAGCAGTGAATCATACATTCATCCATCACACATGGTAGCACCAAGAGGTATAGTTGCAGATTCAACTGTAGGCCAGCAAAAGTCTGGTATTGATCCCTCAAATTAAGCTTAACTGTCAGAGATAAAGAATGAATTCTTAACATTAAATAATTACTGAATAGCAAATTGGATACTTTAAAATGGTAGACAGTGAGGAATCATAAGGATCTACAAGAGACCCAAGGATCATATGTCTTCTAAAGATTAACACTGATGAGGACAAGTACATTTAAAATATTTTTAAAGCTACCTTTTCTCACTTTCTACAGTCACCAGCAATAGCACAGTGGCACAATGGCACAGTGGTTAGCACTGCTGCCTCACAGCGCCAGGGACCTGGGTTCAATTCCGGCCTCGGGTGACTGTGTGGAGTTTGCACGTTCTCCCCATGTCTGCGTGGGTTTCCTTCAGGTGCTCCGATCTTCTCCCACAGTCCAAAGGTGTGCAGCTTAGGTGGATTGGCCATACTAAGTTGCCCCATAGTGTCAGGGAGACTAGCAGGGCAAATAAGTGGAATTAAAAGGATAGGGCCTGGGTGGAATTGTGGGCGGTGCAGACTCGATGGGCCAAATGGCTTCCTTCTGTACTGTAGGGATTCTATTCTATGAAAGAAATCAACAGGCTGCAGAAAATGGTCATTTGCCTGGAGGAGAGTGCCTTTGTCATGTTGCATTTTTGTTCCATCAATTATTTCAAAAGTACTTTTTTTTAATTTGAACCCAGAAGGATAATTTTCACAATCTGCTTTGCCAGTTGTGCAGGTGTAGATTGGGTGAGCACAAAATGTGTGAAAGCCTCATTAAGGGAGACCAAATTATGTAAAAATATTTAAATACACTGAAAGTGTGATTTCCTGCCTTTCCTGACAGGTTGCTTTCAGTTTGCTTTCTGAGCACATCTGGCCTGGCCCAAAGGGGAGCTGTAGGTGCGAGAAAGCTCTTCAAAAAGGGAAATAAACTTTTTACTCAGTATTTCATGTTACAGCATGTGTTTTAATATTAGTTTTTAATTTTCTTGGTTATTGTCCTCTTTAATAAGAGGATTTTTTGTTTTCTTGGTATGGCTTTTATGTTGTGTGACAGCGAGGGAGATTTGGTCCAACTGTATTGAAGACTTCAATAGCGCAGAGATAGCTGAAATGATACAGATGTGAATTATTGATGGGGCCAGTATTTAATAGTTAAAGTTGGTTCAAGATGAAAGATGACGGCTCATGGAGATCAATAGGCAACAGAACTAGATTGCTCACACCTAATATGATGTACAGACTATATCTGCAGGCTTTGACTTATCTATTGTCAATGATGAAGGGAAATTGGCTCAGCTTTAGCAAGTGGCAGGACTGTGCCATCTGCAGGACAACCTCTGCCATAGGGGACACAGTGCCAGTGACAGTCATATTCACTCAAGCCTTCAACTTTGCTGCCACTAGCTATGCATCGTTGAAAGGAATGTTGGTTATAAATGTTCAAAGGGGAAGATACAGAGCTCGGGGGATAAAGCAGGGCAGTGGGATTAGTCTTGGATTGTTTGGACAACAGGAATCTGATGAGCAAAAAGCAGCCTCCCTGTTAGAAATTTGAAACATGAATATCCACATACGTATCATATATAAAATCAGCTTGAAACTGCTTAACCCTTTGTTTCTCTAGAAATATAAGAACATAAGAACTAGGAGCAGGAGTATGCAATCCAGGCCCTCAAGCCTGCTCTGCTATTCAATATAATCATGGCTGATCTTGTCTCAGTCTCAACTTCACTTTTCTGCCCATTCTCCATAACCCTTCAACACATTACCAGTTTAAACATTTCAATCTCCTCCTTATATTAACTCAATGTCCCGGGATCGTGAATTCTACAGATTTACAATCCTTTGAGAGAAGTACTTTTTCCTCATCGTTGTTTTAAATCTGCTACCCCTTATCCTAAAATTATAGCCACGATCTTATCCATTTCACCCCGCTGGCCGATGGGCGGGGTGAGCCAGAAGATCATGAGCAAGCCAAAAAGCCAGGTTCGCACCCAAGTTCTCATCTCTCACGATCTTATCAGCACAGGATATCAGGTGAGGTCAGCCTCATGCCAAAAAGGGCGCAAGGTGATTGTAATAATTAAATCCCACCCAATGTGTATTTAAATATTGCAGGTGAGCCAGGGACAATATCAATGGGGATTTGTTGTGATGGCCTTGCTGGTAGGACTGGGGACCATTGAGGTGCCCCAGGAATTTGGGGACATGGGGGATGCCCCTTGGGCAGTGCCAGCCTGGCACTGCAAGTCTAGCACCCTGGCACTGCCAGCCTGGCACTGCCCACCAGGCACCGGGCAGTGCCAAGGGGGCTGGATCTGAAGAGGTGGGTCTTATTATGAGGGGCGGGACCTGAGGGCCTGGCTGATTTGGGGGTGCACACGCTGCACATTCTGCAAATGCAATTGGTGGGTAGGTGGGAGCTTCTGCTGTGGAGCCCCAAGATGGCAGGGGGGGGCAATCTGTCTGTGCAGGGGTGGAGGAATCGGACGGCCCATGCGGAGCCGGGGTGGGGGTGATTGGTCCGGGTGGGAGGAACAGCAGCAGAGCCCCACAGTAGCGGAGGGCAGGGGGAATCAGCCACGAAGGCCAGCTATAGCTGGGGGAGGCAGTGAATGACAGATATCTATGTTCATAGAACACAGAGATCTAATCATGCACAATGGTGCCCTCTGCTGCTGTCTGCTGGCTTTCGGCAAGCTTAGGTCCTGCCCTCCCCCCAACCCTGCTGGCAGGAAACAGATTTGGCTTCATTTTTTTGACAGAGTGAGGTCAGATTCCATATTTAACTCACCCAAAAAAATGATTATCTCCCGTTTTCATGCTCGTTCGGCACTTACAATTCTTTTGGTAAGACCACCCCTTATGACTTCTCATTCTAGATCACCTCCACAAGCGGAAACATTCTCTCTACGTCTACCCTGTCAATCCCCTTTAGCATCTTATAAACCTCAATTAAATCTCTTCTCATTCTTCTTGGGCGGATTTTTCTGGCCGCGCTCATCCCAAAATTGAAAAGTCCCGCACAAGGTCAATGGACCTTTCCATGATCCACCCCTCGCCCGTTCCAACTCCTGAGGTGGGCGGAACGAGACATTTCAGATGCTAAACTCTACTGATTATAGTCCTAAACTACTCAATCTGTCTTTATAAGACAGAAACAGTTAATTCTTAGAATTCTTGGAATAGTTATTCTTAGTTGATGATAACAGCAACTCGCCCAAAACAGAGCCCATGGTCAGATGAGGCCCAGTGGGAGAGCAACTGGTACATATTTCGAACAAATACTCTGTTGCGCTTTTAATTTAATCTTGCCTAGTTGAGACGTTTGCTGAAATACGTAAGTTAATGAGTATGTGAAAGTAGAATAGAAGTTACTTCAGTGGATCACTTCATAGTTCAATAGTTAGATGAGGAATCAGGATAGATTTGATAGGTATTATGAAAAGTTCTTTAGCAGCCAATATGAGCAACAAAACCTTTAAGGATCGTATTTAAGGGAGTTCTTGATTGACCTGTGGAACAGCCCAGAGTGATACTGTTAGAGGGGACAGTATACTCAGGGAAGTAGAGACAATCTTCTGTAACCAAGAACGAGAGTCCAGAGATTGTGTTGCAGGGCTGAAAGATTGGTGTAGGAGAAATGGGTTTCGATTTATGGGGCACTGGCACCAGTACTAGGGAAATTGGAAGCTGTATCATCGGACATGTTTCATCTGAACCATGCTGGGGCCAGTGCTCTGGTGAGTGGTGTAACTAGAGTGCTAGAGAGGGCTTTAAACAAAATAGTGGGGGAACGGTTCACGTGGGGGGAGTTGTGGTAAATTAAAAGGAAACAACACAGTAGTAGAACAGGTTAGCGATAACCAGAGTGTGGCAGGAAGGGTCAGAGCATACAAACTTAAGGGTACATCAGCAGATAAGGCCAGGGATTATAAGTATGGTAAAAAGATTTAAAGACACTGTCAGTGAGTAGACATACAATTTATAACAAAATGGATGAATAAATATCTATGACCTGACAATCATTATGAAGAGATTGTTGCAAGGTAATCAAGATTGGGACCTGAGTGTGGAAATTTTGGAAAGACAGGAATCTAGGAAGAGGTGGCAGGATAGCTCTATTAATCAAGGATGACATTAGTACAGTAGTGATAAATGACCTGACCTCAAATTTGTAAGATGTACGCTCGGATTCTCTAGCCTTCCCGCAGTGCTTTTCTTAGCGGCAGGCGTGCTGTTGGCCGCCAACGGGATTTTCTGGACCCGCCATTATCAATGGAATTTCCCATTGATTCAGTTTAATTTTATTTATTAGTGTCACAAGTAGACGTACATTAACACATTAGGTTACTGTGAAAATCCCCTCGTTGCCACACTCCGGCACCTGTTCAGGTACACTGAGGGAGAATTTAGCATGGCCAATGCACCTAACCAGCACGTCTTTCAGACTGTGTGAGGAAACTGGAGCACACACATGGGGAGAACATGCAAATTCCACACAGTCACCCGGGGCCAGAATTGAACCCAGTGCCTGGTGCTTTTAGGCAGAAGTGCTAACAATGCCGCCGCTGCCACCATGCCACCACTTGCTGCCTGGAAATATGCGGTGGGGATGCACCGACAGCAGGACCAGAAGATCCCGCTGGCATGAATAACCAGAAGATCACACCCATTGAATCAATTTTGCTGGAGTTCAGAAATGGGAAGAGTACAATGTTACTTGCTGGATTAGATTATAGCCCTCCTAACAGAAGTGACGTTGTAGAACAGATTATACTGGAAGAAATAAATGGGGCATGTAAGAAAGTTACAGCAATAATCATGGGCAACTTTAATCTATAAATATAGATTAGGTGAATCAGATTGGCAAACGTAGCATGAAAAATTAGTTCATCAAGTGTATTTGAGACAAAAATTTAGCTCAATATGTTAATCAGGGAACAGGCTATTTGAGACCTGGTGATATGCAATGAGACAGGATTAATCAATAGCCATGTAATAAAGGAACTCCGAGATTACAACCATCATAACATGATAGTCCCACACTTCTCACCTGAACTTCTAAAACTAGTTTTATACTTAAATAAAGGTCATTATAAAGGTTTGAGGCAGATTTGACTAAAGCGAACTGGGAAATTAGGTTAAAGGGTAACAACAGTAGAGATGCAGTGCAGGCTTTTAACGAGACATTTAATAACTCACAACAAAAAGTTGTCCCAGTAAGGAAGAAAGACTCTTTAGGAAGTATGTATCATCCATGGATAAATAAGAAAGTTAAAGATAGTACCACATTGAAAGAAACACAGTACAATTCCGCAAAGATTAGCATCAAGTCAGAAGAAACAGCAAATAATTATTAAAAAATAATCATGGGGGAAAATTAGACTCTGAGAGAATGCTCTCTAGAAATATAAGAAGATATAACAATAGTTTCTACAAGTATTCTAAAATGAAAGGAGTAACTAAAGTGAGTGTTGGTCCTCTAGAGAGTTAATCTGGGAATTAATAATCGAAACAAGAATATAGCAGAAGCATTGAACAAGTATATTGCATCTGCCATCACACTGAAGATTTTACAGTAGCAGAGATGGTTCACCATTAGCTATTAGTGGGATCTTGCAGTCCTACCAAAGTAAATGGCTATGCTAGATAAAGGTGAACCTGTAAATGTGATGTATTTGGATTTCCAAAAGGCACTTGTTAAGGTGCTATTTCAAAGGTTACTACACAAAATAAGAGTTCATGTTGTAAGGGGTAACTGATTAACATGAATAAAGAACTGGTTAGCTAACAGTTAGCTGAGAGTAGAGATACACAGGTCATTTTTAGTTTGACAGGCAGTAAATAATGGAGTGCCACAAGGATCAGTGTGGGGCCCTCAACTATTTACAATCTATATCAATGACTTGGATGAAGGACCGAATGTTTGGTGGCAAGATTTGGTGATGACACCAAGATAGATAGGATCTAGTGCACGACTCATTAACAGTTAATATGTAGGTGCAGAAAATAATTAAGAAGGCCAATGGAATACTATTCTTTACGACAAGAGGAATTAAACTAAAAGCCAGGCCATTATGCTTCATATATACAGGGCGTTGGTGAAACTACACCTCAAATACTGTGTGCAGTTTGGTCTCCTTATTTAAGGAAGGATATAAGTGCATTGGAGGTGGTTCAGAGAAGGCTTACTAGCTTGATACCTGGAATGTCTTATCAGGATAGGCTGGACAAACTCAACTTGTTTCCACTTGAGTTCACAAGAGTGATCGTGACTTGATTGAAGTATATAAGATGCTGAACAGTATTGACAAGGTGGACGTGGAAAGGATGTTTCCTCTTGTGGGCAAGTCCAGAATGAGGGGACACTGTTTTCAAATTAGTGGTCGTCCTTTTAGGACAGAGATAAGGAGAATTTTTTTCTCTCAGAGGGTTGTGCGATTTTGGAACTCTCTGCCTCAGATGGTGGTGGAGGCGGGGTCATTGAGTATTTTTAAGGAGCGATAAATACAAACAGCCATTATTTTATTGAATGACTGAGCAGGCTTGAGGGGCCAAAAATCTTGCTTCTGATCCTATTTCACATGTTTGAATGTAAGTTGTCAAGAGGAGGTAACAACTCTACAAAGAGATATCGATAGGTTAGGTGAGAGGGCAAAGATTTGGCAAGTGGACCATGAGAAAATATGAACTTGTCCACTTGGGCAAGAAGAATAGAAAAGCAATGTACGATTTAACTTGAGAAAGATTGCAGAACTCAGTGGTACAGAGGAGTTTGGATGTCCTGGTACATGAATCACATAAAGTTAGCATGCAGGTCCAGCAAGTGATTAGGAAGGCAAATGGAATGTTGGTGTTTATTGCAAGGGGTATGGAATATGAAAGAATGGAAGTCTTACTGCAGCTGTACGGGGCCTTGGTGAGACCACATCTGGAGCACTGTGTACAGTTCTGGTCTCCTTATTAGAAATAGGATATAATTGTGTTAGAATCAATTCAGAGCAGGTTCACTTAACTCATTCCTGGGATGAAGGGCTTATCTTATGAAGAAGGGTTGAACAGGATGACACTTACTCCATTGAAGCTTAATAGAATAAGATATGATCTTATTGAAGCATATATGATCCAGAGAGGACATGATAGGGTGGATTCTGGGAAAATGTCAGCACTTGTGGGGGAGACTAGTACGGGGGGGACACAATTTAAAAATGAGAGGTCTCCCTTTTAGGATGGAGAGGAGGAGGACAGTTTCCTCTCAGAGGGTTATTTGACTGTGGAGTTCTCTTCCCCAGAAAGCAGTGAGGGTTGGGTCATTGAATTTACTCAAGGACAAGATAACTAAGAGAGTCAAGGGTGATGGGGATGCAGACAGGAAAGTGGAGTTGAGACCACAATCAGATCAGCCATGAACTTATCAAATGGCAGGTCAGGCTCCAAGAGCTGAATAGCCGACTCCTGCTCCTAAGTCCTATGTCCCTAGAGATGAGGAAACAATAATGTTAGGCCTAGACCTGGTTGATCAAGGACAGTTAGTATGTGCAAAGGCTCATGAAGCTAATGACAGGTGAATGAGATTTCAGTTTTAGATCAAGGTGCATTTATAATCTGGCCAAATAGGTTGAGTATGTACTTGCAAATCCTTCCAACATACGTCAATGACAGGTGATAAGAGCAGGGAAGATTCATGGTCAGCTATGTGATGGGAAGAATTTGGAGTCCCCACCATCACTAACCCTAACCCCTGGCTACAACATGCATGTAAAAGTGTATTTTGCCACAGCAACTTGGACTCTGGGGGCTGGTTGGCTCAGTTGGCTGGGCGGCTGGAATAGATTTGGGACCTCTTGGAGCCTCATTGCCCTACTTGTGGTGGAGATTGTGATGCTGTGGGTCGGATCTGCCTTCAGGCAGAGAACTGAAGAGCAACAAGTCAACGTGCTGCCCATAAATGTATTAAACATGTGACTGATACATCAGACAGTATGGTCAAGGCTTAAAGCTTTTACCATTATTTTAATTTGATCTAAAATTAAAGGACTTTGTTGCATTAGAACATGGTGTGGTGTATCAATGCAATACATTTAATAAAAATATGAAATTATCAAATATAACAATATTACTACCATAAGGTATTGATTCCTACTAGTGATGATACAAAACTCAATCAGAGATATGCAACCATAATGCCCTTATAGGAAGAATCAGACATTATCAATATTACCTTTATACAGATTTCACAAACTACTTGCATTTACAATCTGAAACTCATATTGTTAATCAACCCTAGTCTGGCATGGATATTACTGGTGACAATGACTCCAAGTGAATAACATTTTTGGCACACGGTGTGTTTCTGCAGCTTTAAAAGCTGTGACTCAGAGCCTCCAAGACTACTCTTTAAATGTCTTCTATTTACGAATAGTAAAACTGAGCTAATTCCCTTACAGCATTACAATGATGACTTAGACTATAACAACATTTAACATTACAAATGCACTGTGGCAGGAAACTGCACAAAAGCGTTTGGTTCTACAATCTCCTTAAACAGAAATGAATTCCTTTGCTTTGTTAGAAAATTTGTTTTTCTTTTAATTGTCTGCCATCATTAAGAGTATTTAGGAAGCAGTTTAAATAATTTTCTGGTTGAAATCACCGGGAAAGTAGAAACAGAAATTTACCATTTGAACATTCGCATCTAACATGTGTCAGTGGTAGCAATACTCAACTATGATCTTAAGTTCTCTGCAATGCTCCAACGTTATCCTTTGGGGGGAAATGTACTGGGAAGCCACCTTCCTTGCCACTGCCTCTTGCAGCAGCCTCTCTTTACCAGCTATCAAACACGGTACTTTGTAAGCCTGCTCCATTCCTTGACAAAATAGTCTGTTTGCTCCTTCCACATTTCTTAAAAGGGTTGTTAGGTTGTACTAGCTATTTTTTTAACCACTCAAGCACTGTTTGCATCGGCTGCAGCAAAGATAAAAAGTACTGGAAACAATTTCAAAATATTTTTGTCTAAATATTTGGTCACTTACTCTTTTAATTTTGCACATTACATCATCAGGATTTCCCACCTTCTTATCTTTAACAAGCCCCTAACATCAAGTCACAAAATCAAATAGGTTTAGCAAGTTGAGCATGTGTGAATAATGCAACACCTGAATATTGTTTGAGGTGCTATTGAAAGATCTGTGCTCTTTTCACAAAAATATGTTTGGTGTTAATTACATTGCATTAGAAGAAAGGAAGTCAAGAATAGTAACCTGGAATTAGCAATTCATACAATTGTCAAACCTAAATAAGCAACAGGCCCCAAACTAATTAATTGTTCTGGATGCCACTGGTCTTTGCTGAGAACCATGGGTGATGTGTCTGATATTACCGATGCTGATGAAAGTCACGCAAAAGAGTACTTGTTCCTCAACAAAACTCCTTAATCAACAGAAACTTTGCTACTCAGCAGGGTTATTAACTGTACAACTTCTGACCAGAGGAGTATGACTGAGTAAGCTCGCAAAATTGACAGCTGATTATCTCAGTGGATTACTGGATTTTGAGGGAAAATTATTACTTTTTAAATCTGAACAAACCAATGTCACCACTTCCCCAAGTGAGAAAAAGCTATAGTACAACTGAGGGATTAAAATCACGCTGTGACATTACACTTCTTAACCAATATTTTAACAAAGCTATTATCTTATTCCTTTCAGTGCCTTCATTATATTAATGCACAGAGGAATTTCATACAAGTGTGAGCACATTTGATACTAATATCACAGGCTGTGGTTTCAATCCATTGGACTTCATATTGGATAAAAGGGGAACGCAATTACAACTAATATGTAATAGATTGATTAATAAAACACCCTGCTTCAGGGATTTGGGAACCCCATTAATGTTTCTTTTAAAAATGCATCATATTTTTGTAATGATATCAAAATAAATTCCTGCAGTTGAAGAATATTACGGAGCCAGTCATTGCAATAATGGGCCCTTCAGATAGAACCATTTCCCAGAAAAAATTAGTTTCCTCTGAAAACTCCACAGGAAGTAGATATGGACAAACTTATCATGGACACAAAATAGGTGATAGCAAATAGATTGTCTGTTTTATCCTCAAATCAACAAATTATAAAACAGACATAATTTGCAACACCCATCTTGCATTACAACCTAAGTTGACTTTCCTCCCTGTTTACACATTGTTCTGTGTGCTGCAGGAGAGTCTCTTTTGGCTGTGTCTTGTGACATTGTAATACTTGCTATATAATTAGGTACTGATTCAGTTACACATAGTTTATTTATTAATTAGTCACAAGTAAGGCTTGCATTAACACTGCAATGAAATTACTGCGAAATTCCCCTAGTCGTCACACTACGGCACCTGTTCGGGTCAATGCACCTAACCAACACGTCTTTCAGGCTGTGGGAGGAAACTGGAGCACCCGGAGGAAACCCACGCACGGTGGAGACACTGGGAGAAAATGCAAACTCCACAAAGACAGTGACCCAAGCCGGGAATTGAACCCGGGTCCCTGGCGCTGTGAGGCAGCAGTACTAACCATTGTGTCACCATGCTACCCTGGCATAAGGAGGAAATCCTCCACCTCTATCTGTTACAAGACAAAATATTCATACATCTAAATTATGCAACAATGTCACCCAAGATGTGACTTTTGATGCAAAGACGGTAAGTTCTGAACACTAATGCTATTACATCCAACCCTTTTCTCTCTGGTTGATCATACTCAGCACCGGGTAATTTTTGCCGTGGAAATACACATCATCTTTGAATTATCTTTTGTAGGTGATGCTGTACGTTCATACTTCAAAATTTGCATAAATGCCAAATGTGTGCAATGTTAATCCTCCAGAGAATTTTGATTTCCTTCCCTCCCCTGCCAGCTCAGGTCTTTAGTCTAGATTGAAGCTACGTTTGCACAAGAACTGCAGCATAAGCACAAAGTACTTTTGTGGTGATGCTGCAGGTGCAATGTGAGTGCAACATCAGTGACATATTTGGATTCCTTTTAAAGCTTGTCTAATTATTTGAATTTTCATCTCCCACTGCTTGCCATACTTCTGAAGTAAGTGCCCTACGAGATGTTTAATTTATTCATTGTTATCCTTCGTGAAAAAATAAAATGTTTAATGAAAATGCCCTGAAGTAGTTTTACTTCAAACAAAGTAGAGCATTTTCTTCCCCCAAGCACAGAGATTAAGTGATAGCACTCTGAGACAGAAGGTCATGGATTGAAGCATCACCTCAGAAACTTGAGCACAATGTCTAGATTGATAATACAGTTCAGTGCTGAGGCAGTGCAGCACTGTCAGAGGTGGCATCTTTAGAATGGGACACTCAAACGTCACCTCGTCTGTTGTCCTAAATGGATACAAAAAATCTTTTAGCATTATTTTGAAGAGGAGCCGGGGAGATCTTCCCACTATCCTGGTCAATGTTGATCCAAAATCATAAAAGCAGGCTGTCAAATTATTATTGCATTGCTGTTTGTATGCAAATGATGACTGTGCATTCTACAGCAATGATTGCGCAAGAAAGGTACCTCAAAGTTCTTCAGGATGCTCCAAGATCTTGAAAGGCTCTATATAAATATAAGTTACTTGTTCTTAATTAAAAGGATTTGAGTTAAACAAAGGTGATGGTGCAGCTGAGACTAGCGAGCCAGCAATCGAATTGCAGCCGTTAAATCGCGGCATGGTGATCCAGAGAGTGGGGTGCAGAGTCCTGACTTTTAAACTGGGGTGCGAGGTCACTACCTCCATGTAAAATTCCTCCCAATGTGATTGAGCCATTGTGTCCTCAGAAACAGCCTAGCAAGCCACTCAGTTGCTCAGGGCAAAAGGTTTGGCCAATAAATGTGGCACTGTTGGCTTCACCCACCTCCCAAACAGCCAGTGACAAATGATGCTCAAGTGCATGTTTTACAAATTAATTTGTTAGCTCTTTGTCGATTTATTATTACATGTTTCCTGACTATTTCTGCCAATGGGATTATATTGAACATGATATCCCATCACAATCTTGTGCAACTGCCATGGTTTCAAGATTGCAAAAATGAATGAAATGGAAAATTAATTCCTTTGTGGAGAAGAGGAGTGTGATTTTCCACACAACTGAGAACTATCTAGTAAAATATCAGCATAAGTGGATAGCGACGGGCACACAGGTCTGCCACAGGACCCCAATATTACAGTCACCTCGCCTGCCATCCCTCCCCTGGGTGGCACGGTGGCACAGGGGTTAGCACTGCTGCCTCACAGCACCAGGGACCCGGGTTGAATTCCCGGCTTGGGTCACTGTCTGTGTGGAGTTTGCACGTTCTCCCTGTATTTGCATGGGTTTCCTCCGGGTGCATATTCTGAAAGATGTGCCGGTTAGGTGCATTGGCCATGCTAAATTCTCCCTCAATGTACCCGAACAAGCGCTGGAGTGTGGCGACTAAGGGATTTTCACAGTAACTTCATTGCAGTGTTAATGTAAGCCTACTTGTGACACTAATAAATAAATTTAAAGTTCTACCTGTAGTGAGGGCTAGATTCATAGGTAGGCCAGTCTGGGTTCGGGTCGCAGGTCCCTCTCCTGAAGATTTCAGTGTGGCAATTGGGATTTTACAACAATCTGAGAACTACTGAAGTCATTGACAAAGAGGTAGCGAGAGCACAGGCGAGCCCAATCATGCGTGAAGAACCCATTTAGGCCATAGAAATGGAGGCCCTTAAATATTTTAAATAAATCATCACAGATTCCCCCCTGAAAACTGGACAAGTTATCTGTGTGGGGGATGATTGGACTGGAACAAGAGTTAGCAACAGGAGACAACAGCTGGAAACCCATTGGAACGGTCTGCAGAAGATAGTAGTGATGTTAATGGTGGCGAAGGATGGGGACGTGGTCTGGGTCCCATTGGCGATGAGTGGAGAGCTTGAGAAATTACGGCGATGACTGAGGCCAGAGAGGCTGGAGATGTCCTTGTAGACCGCTCAGGATGTGTTTCTAGTTCAATCCTCACAATTTCAATGCAGGTGACCGAAAATTTGCTCACATCGTATAATGCATCCTTGACTCCTTTCTCATTGCCCGTCACAACACCAACTTCTGTTTTTGTGACAGGAGGATTTGACAGAGGTAGGATATTAAATCCTAGTTATTATATCAATGTAACATGATCAGTGAAATCATAGAATCCCTACAGTGCAGAAGGAGGCTATTCGGCCCATCAAGCCTAAACAGGCAACAGTTCCACCCAGGTCCTATCCCAGTAACCCCACATATTTTCCCTGCTAATCCCCTGACACTAAGGGGCAATTTGGCAGAGCCAATTAATTGCAGGAAACTGCAGCCAATCAACTCCAGGAAACTGCAGCACCCGGAGGAAACCCATGCAGACATGGGGAAAACATGCAAACTCCACAGTCACCCGAGGCTGGAATTGAACCCGGGTCCCTGGTGCTGTGAGGCAGAAGTGCTAACCATCGTGCCAGTGTGCCATCCAATCTATCTGGATTCCTTATCTCCTGATACTGTCATGTTACATATTGCTGCACTTCCTATCTTCAGTGATGTTGGTTGGTTTATCCCCATGCTCCCCACGATGGCAAAGAAAACAAACACTGATGTCGAGTATGCCTCAGTAAATAAATTCCATCCTGGTCACCTTATCTGATCACCCATCTGTGCTGATCACATAATTTTGTTTCATGAACAGGATACATTTTATTTGCTAAAAGCAGTTGCCTCACAGGCCATGTGTCAAGTGTCATTTTTTATGGATTATGTTTTTTTTCCATTAACCTGAAATGGTCAACAACAGCTATCAACTGGACATTGGGAGAAAGCTTTATTGTTAGTCATCTTTACACATAATTAGCGTAATACATGATTTCATTTCCCATGCCATGTTCTACAGATGATCACAGGTTGCACCCCCATCTGTCCTTTCAGTCTGATAAACATCTACGATGATAATGAATTTTTATGATGGTAAATGCTAATAATGATTGTCTTTCAACCTTGACCATGTTTTACCATCTGCACAATAAGATCATGTTTTTCGACTAATGCATTTGTAATGGTGCAAAGCTTGCTCCCTCCTCAATCCCAATAGATTGCACCTGAAGAAGCCAACTTTCAGGCAAATGAGGCAAGTTTCTTTACAAAGGATTTTTTTCAATTGAGGAACAGTTTTGATTTTCCAGCTTTTTCTTTTAATTTGCACTTTAATGAGTGCCAGAACTACGCAACGCAAGCAGTTTATGGCTCATACAAGGCTGCTTTAGTGCCAGGGCTGCCATTTATGAACAGCACATTTGCAGACTTCTCTTAACCTCACAGATGAACATGCCATAAAATGACAAGAAGGACCCCCCGCCCCCCGCTTCATCACCAGTGCTATTTAAGAGGAGCATGAACTCCTTACAGGTTTACTCCTGGATTTTTTTTTGTCATTGTTGCTGCTGTTCTGCATGCTTTGGGAGCCATTTAATACTGTCTAAAAATTCAATGGTGTCAGGTGAATGGTCTGCTAAAGTTGCTTTGATTTAAAGGCTTGTGTTGAATCCACCTGAGGAGAATTCTCCCAAGAAACGTCATAATGGTGAGAATAATGGAGTGATCCTCACCGGTCTCTCAGGCGTGCTCTGCCCCGCAATCCTTCCACACTCAGTCCTTTTTTGGAGAGTTGAGAGTTTTGCGGCAGGACTGGCTGGGGGGTGGGAAAAAGTTGCTAAACGCGCCGGTGAGCTCGGGGTCAGAATGCTCAGCTTCAGAGTGCCAGACTGGCACTGCCAAATGGGCAATGCCCAGCAATATCACCAACCACCAGAGTTTAAATGGCCTCTGAGCCCATTGCTCCCCCACCCCTCCCTCCGGCGTGGCCATCATGTTTGGTCTCCATTTGTGGAGAGCAGTAGTGATTCTTACCGGGCTCTCGCTGTGCCCGAGTGTTGGAACATCCCGGGAGCAGGGAAGATCCGGCCTTGAACGGACTCAGGGGCCAGAATTTTACTTGTGACATGCTCTGGAGCTATTATTAGAGTTCCTAGTACTCTGCATTCCACCCAACCACCTCCCACTCCCCAAGTTCACTCTTCCCACAAACTTACAATCTTAAGCAGTATTTACAATTTCCATCCAACTCATACTTCCCACTCCCCTTAAGTTACCATTGTTAAAGCATCAATCCCCAACAGTGTGTTTGGCTCTCCTGGAGGACATGTAGGACATGTAGTCCATTATCATCTCCTTGCAAGGCCAACACATTGATGGAGTGAGACAGCAGCTGGCTCCTGGGCTGTGACGCTTCACATGTGAAGGCAGTGAAGACCAATTGAAAAAGAAGACAATGACTTGAAAGTTTCCCTCTCATCATCATCTGTATTGCACCCTGGGAAAATGTGAAAGCACCGGCTGAACAAAATAAAGCACGTTCAGCTCCTGTGAAGAACTTTGTAGCTGTATCATTCACTGCTGCTGTGATAACCAGAGAAACATTCAATACCAGAACAAGGAATGATTCTGTTAGACAAAAAGAAGAATGAGGAACACCCTGAAGGCACTGTTGGAGATGATGAAAGGAGGACTTGCCTACTACTCTTAGGGTAGGATTATCACTTTCAAGAGGTAGTGATATCACTTTTATGCTTGCTTCAGTCTGAGGTTGCTTTCCCGCAGACAATGAAATCAGCTGCAGAAGGTAGGTTTGCACCATCATCAACAATAGAATAAACTTCAGGACTGGGATCTATTAAAAGTTACCGAGTAGTACTCTGGTCTGCAGGCTTTCTTGAAAGTTCAACATCAGTGTCAGGCATTTTTGCTGCAAAAATATCAATGGTAGTGGGAAAGAAAGCTGATGTCAGTATCTTTTCAGATAGTTGTTCTGCAGTCAACTCTTGTCTGACACTGTGGCTGTTTCCTTAGATGTGGCACAACATTTATACACTACTGGACTGCAATATGTTCACTTTCTTTTGTTGCACTGTCTAATGTGTAAATCCCTCTCTGTTGTTTGATAGTGCTGTGTGACTTGTTAGCAGTTGGGTTAGCAGTTCAACACTCTCTTTTAGGTAGTTAGACGTCTCCAATCCATGCTTAGTTTTAATAATTTCAAGCTCCATTTGATGCTCAAATTTACATTGAGGGGTACTCTGTGCCACAGTGGTTAGCACTGTTGCCTCACAGCGCCAGAGACCTGGGTTCGATTCCCGGCTTGGGTCTGTGTCTGTGTGGAGTTTGCATGTTCTCCCTGTGTCTGTGTGGGTTTCCTTTGGGTGCTCCGATTTCCTCCCACAGTCTGAAAGACGTGCTGGTTAGGGTGCATTGACCCGAACAGGTGCCGGACAGTGGCGACTAGGGGAATTTTACAGTCACCTCATTGCAGTGTTAATGTAAGCCTTACTTGTGACTAATAAATAAACTTTAACTTTACTCTGCAGCTGTAAAAGCTCTGCAGTTTCAACCTCTGCTTCTTTACTGAAAGAAAGCTTGAGTACTTCCATCGTTTGCTGGTGACATCCAAATGCAGAATCTAGCATGCATTAATAACCTTCGACCTTTCACTATTAGTCTAACCCAATTTAGAGTTGAACGGTTCATTCTATTTAGATACCTTTTTGCTGGCTGCTTCCAGTTGTTGATTTATGTTATCAGTGGGTTCAGTGGAATATGCAGACAAATTCACAAATTATTTCCTTCTTCAACAAAAGGGTAATTCTCCTCAAAAGACTTCACGATCATTGGCAGTTGAGTCAAAAAATGCTGTAAGGTCGAGGACCACTTCTTCCAACAGATCAAATGCCTCTGCAGCAATTTCATTCTCTTGCACTCTTTCCTGCAAGAGCAGGAAAGATCCAGAATATGACCCGATGACACAAAGATTGGTGGTGTTATGGACAGTGTAGAGGGATGTCAGCAGTTGCAACGAGACGTAGATAAGATGCAAGACTGGGCGGAGAAGAGGCAGATGGACTTCAACCCAGATAAGTCTGTGGTGGTTCATTTTGGCAGGTCAAATAGGATGAAAGAATATAATATTAAGGGTAAGACGCTTGGCAATGTGGAAGATCAGAAGGATCTTGGGGTCTGGGTTCATAGGACGCTCAAAGCAGCGTCGCAGGTAGTAGGCTGTGGTTAAGAAGGCGTATGGAATACTGGCCTTCATTAATAGAGGAATTGAGTTTAGAAATCGGGAGATAATGCTGCAGCTGTATAGGACCCTGGTCAGACCCCACCTGGAGTACTGTGCCCAGTTCTGGTCGCCTCATTACAGAAAGGATGTGGAAGCCAAAGAAAGGGTGCAGAGGAGATTGACAAGGATGTTGCCTGGATTAGGTGGCATGCCTTATGAGGATAGGTTGAGAGAGCTAGGTCTTTTCTCCTTGGAGAAGCGAAGGATGAGAGGTGACCTGATAGAGGTGTATAAGACGTTGAGAGGTATTGATAGAGTGGATTCTCAGAGGCTTTTACCCAGGGCTGAAATGGTTGCCACAAGAGGTCACAGGTTTAGGGTGCTGGGGAGTAGGTACAGAGGAGATGTTAGGGGTAAGTTTTTCACTCAGAGGGTGGTGGGTGCGTGGAATCGGCTGCCGGTAGTGGTGGTGGAGGCGGATTCGAAAGAGTCTTTTAAGAGACTTTTGGATAAGTTCATGGAAGTTAGTAAGATAGAGGGTTATAGGTAAGCCTAGTAGGTAGGGACATGTTCGGCGTAACTTGTGGGCCGAAGGGCCTGTTTGTGCTGTAGCTTTTCTATGTTCTAATATCATCTTGTGGGTGGTCACCATCATTCTTGCTGCATCCTGTTCCCACTTCAAAGAACAAAGAAAATTACAGCACAGGAACAGGCCCTTCGGATCTCCAGGCCTGCAGCGACCATGCTGCCCGACTTAACTAAAACCCCCTCCCCTTCCGGGGACCATATCCCTCTATTCCCATCCTATTCATGTACTCGTCAAGACGCCTCTTAAAAGTCACTACCGTATCTGCTTCCACTACCTCCCCCGGCAACGAGTTCCAGGCACCCACTACTCTCTGTGTAAAAAATCTGCCTCACACATATCCTTTAAACCTTGCCCCTCGCACCTTAAACCTATGCCCCCTAGTAATTGACTCTTCCATCCTGGGAAAAAGCTTCCGACTATCCACTCTGTCCATGCCTCTCATAATCTTGTAGACTTCTATCAGGTCTCCCCTCAACCTCCGTCGCTCCAGTGAGAACAAACCAAGTTTCTTCAACCTCTCCTTATAGCTAATGCCCTCCATATCAGGCAACCTCCTGGTAAATCTTTTCTGTATCCTTTCCAAAGCCTCCACATCCTTCTGGTAGTGTAGCGACCAGAATTGAACACTATATTCCAAGTGCGGCCTCACTAAGGTTCTATAAAGCTGCAACATGACTTGCCAATTTTTAAACTCAATACCCCGGCCGATGTTAGAGGTAGGTTCTTTACTCAGAGAGTAGTAAGGGCGTGGAGTGCCCTGCCTGCAGCAGTAGTGGACTCGTCAACATTAAGAGCATTCAAATGGTTATTGGATAAACATATGGATGATATTGGAATAGTGTAGGTTAGATGGGCTTTAGATTGGTTTCACTGGTCGGCGCAACATCGAGGGCCGAAGGGCCTGTACTGCGCTGTAATGTTCTATGTTCTATGTTCTATGAAGGCAAGCATGCCGTATGCCTTCTTGACTACCTTCTCCACCTGCATTGCCACTTTCAGTGACCTGTGTACCTGTACACCCAGATCCCTTTGCCTATCAATACTCATAAGGGTTCTGCCATTTACTGTATATTTCCTATCTGCATTAGACCTTCCAAAATGCATTACCTCACATTTGTCCAGATTAAACTCCATCTGCCATCTCTCCGCCCAAGTCTCCAACTGATCTATATCCTGCTGTATCCTCTGATGGTCCTCATCGCTATCCGCAAATCCACCAACCTTTGTGTCGTCCGCAAACTTACTAATCATTCCAGTTACATATTTCTCCAAATCATTTATATATATTACAAACAGCAAAGGTCTCAGCACTGATCCCTGAGGAACACCACTTGTCACAGCCTTCCATTCAGAAACGCACCCTTCCACTGCTACCCTCTGTCTTCATTGACAAAGCCAGTTTTGTATCCACCTTGCCAGCTCACCTCTGATCCCATGTGACTTCACCTTCTGCACCAGTCTGCCATGAGGGACCTTGTCAAAGGCCTTACTGAAGTCCATATCGACAACATCCACTGCCCTACCCTCATCAATCACCTTTGTCACTTCCTCGAAAAACTCGATCAAGTTCGTGAGACATGACCTCCCCTTCACAAAACCATGTTGCCTCTCACTAATATGTCCACTTATTTCCAAGTGGGAATAAATCCTGTCTTGAAGAATCCTCTCCAATAATTTCCCTACCACTGACGTAAGGCTCACCGGCTGTAATTACCTGGATTATTCTTGCTACCCATCTTAAACAATGGAACAACATTGGCTATTCTCCAATCCTCTGGGACCTCCCCTGTAGCCAGTGAGGATACAAAGATTTCTCTCAAGGCCCCAGCAATTTCCTCCCTTGCCTCTCTCAGTATTCTGGGGTACATCCCATCAGGTCCTGGGGACTTGTCTACCTTAATGTTCTTCAAGAACCCCAATACCTCCTTTTTAATCTCAACATGACTCAAACTATCTGCACGTCCTTTCCCAGACTCATCATCCACCAAGTCCTTCTCTTTGGTGACTTCTTCTAACTTGTTTCCAAAGAGAAGCAGAAGATCTACAATATCCTTGGGTGGTTCTTGGAGTTGAATTGTGGAGATTTGCAGTGTCACTTTATTCAGACATGAAACTCTGTCCGATAACACAAGATCCTGCGTCTCGTTTGAATTTGGTCAGATACCCATTTATAATATGTCAGCACTCCAATACTGGTTCTTATTTTTCTTTCTTTCTCCTTGGAAGATGATTTCCTGGTTGTCAAAGTCTTGAATTTTGGCTATCTCCCCTCACACCCCCCCTCCCCCTCACCCCCACTGCTTCCTGAGCATATTTCTGGAGCAGGGCCCATTAGGATAGGACATCTCTCCTTCCTTCTATCTCTTCCATCTAAACTCCCAGTGCCATGTCTGAAATCCTTGATGCATGTTCTCTAACATGGTCAGCTATGTTGAGTGTTTGAGTCTTCCACAGTCTACTGTAGAAAAAAGCTCTCCCTGCCTACAACACTCACAATGAAAGTAATGCAGAATACCTTTAAGAAGAGTTGACATGCACAATTTCAGGCCTCCTGTTGATGCATGCAGCTAGTGAACAGTACGGGGACTGCTGGCTGCATACAGCAATAATTTAAAACTGCATGCAGCATGCACTGCTTGTGTTGCATTCAACAGGCATGGGTTAACTGTGCATTGTGATCTCAGTGCCCATTTTGCTGTCTTGTTCAATTTAACCTTGGAATCTTTTGCCTTTCAACCACAACCTTTGATTGGAAGTCTGGCAGCATTATCCGGCCGGAATTCTCTGGTCTCATGCCCCCTGCCACCGCTGCCAGTGAGAATGCAGAATTTGGCATTCAGCCAAATTTCCATTTGCAGCAACGTGACCTGAGTATCCCAGCCGCGGGCGAGGTCGGAGGATCCCAGCCATCGTCCTGTAATATGCCAGTGCCAAATTCATGATAATTGTGCTAAATTAAAGCTAGACTTGTGATTGTTCTCGATGGAGAAATGAGAGAATTATTAATTTCCCTCAATAACCTGACAGCTAGATCAGAGAATAGTTTTTATTTCAGCTCTCTGCAATTCAAATCCAAGTCCCAGAAGTGGACTCTGTGCTCCCGGAGGCATTTGATAAGGTGCCGCACAAAAGGTTAATTCACAACGTTAGACCACATGGGATTGGGGGTAATTTATTGGTTTGGATAGGTAACTGGCTGATGGACAGAAGACAGAGTTGGGATAGATGTTTTTTTTTCTGGATGGCAAGAAGTAACTAGTGGGGTTCCACAGGATTCGGTCCTTGGGCCCCAGTTATTTACAATCTATATTAACAGCTAGGATACAGGGATAGAAGGCTCTATAGCCAAATTTGCAAATGACACAAAAATAGGCGGGACTGTAAGTTGCAACGAGGAAGTAAGAACCTTACAAATGGATATAGATAGGTTAGGAGAGTGGGCCAAAATGTGGCAGTTGGAGTTTAACGTGGATAAGTGTGAGATAATGCATTTTGATCGGAAAAATGGGAAGGCGATTTATTCTCCAAATGGGGAGAGACTTCGGGGTGCTGCAGTGCAGAAGGATCTGGGTGTCCTCGTTCAGAGTCACAGAAAACTAGCATGCAGGTACAGCAGATAATAAATAAAGCAAATGGAATGTTGACATTTGTAGCTAAAGGAATCAAATATAAAGGTAAGGAAGTATTGTTGCAACTATATAAGGCATTGATGAGGCCGCACCTGGATATTGTGCACAGTTCCCCTTATTAGAGGAAAGATGTAGTGGCATTGGAGGCAGTTCAGAGGATGTTCACTAGATTGATTCCAGAGATGAGGGGTTTGTCATATGAAGAGAAATTGAACAGTTTAGGCCTATACCCTCTGGAAATTAGAAGAATGATGGGAGATCAAATTGAGGTATACAAGATGATAGTAGCTATGGATAAAGTAGGCGTGGAGTGGATGCTTCCTCTTGTGGGGCATTTTAGGATGAGAGGTCATAATCTTAGGATAAAGGGTAGCAAAGATAAAACAAAGCTGAGAAGAAACTACTTCTCCCAAAGGGTTGTGAATCTGTGGAATTTGCTACCTCAAAGTGCGGTGGCTGCTGGGACAGTGAATAAATTTGGGAGGAGTTAGGCAGATTTTTAATTGGTAATGGGTTGAAGGGTTATGGGGAGAAGGCAGGAAAATGGAGATGAGGAGCATATCAGCCATGATCGAATGGCGGAGCGGACTCGATGGGCCAAATGGCCTAATTCTGCTCCTGTACATTATGAATTTATGAACTGATGTAAGTGAAAGCACATAATCCACATGAATACCTTTTGAAGGTTAAAAAATCCATTGAAATAAACACAGATAAATGAACACACAATAATAGTCAAGCCATTTTTGTTCCACTTTTCGATGATATGTTTAGTATATGTTTTCCCCAGATACAGATGCAGTTATAGGAATTAGTTTATTCATCACAAGTGCACAGGCATAACCAAGTGAACCTCTGAGCTGGGCAGTTTCTCAAATGGGGCCATGTTAAATCCACAATTAAATATCAGAAGTAGCAATTGTAAACACAGCTTTTTTTAATTATAGTGCCCTGGTTGTTTACCTTCTGTGCACTTTATACCACCATAAGTCAATAGCAGAATACTGTACTCCAAGTCCCACAATAACTCAATATTTAGACACAGGAATGTCAAGCCTTATCTTCAAATATGCATTGGTGCTCAGATCCCTGTACAGCTGCTTTCTCAAATCCAATATAGACGTATTGATGGTAGCGCATAAGTATAGCTATAAAATGATGTACCAATATATACATTGCACTCTGGAAGACCAATCCGTCCTTGAACTTTCTATCCTGCAGCCCACATTTCCTGTTCAAATGGGTCTCCTCCAAATTCAAACATTCGTAGCTAATATTGGGTACCTACGAAATGGAAAGAAACCCAACACTCTATATTCAAAACATTACCCTTATCGATTTTTATTACTGGGTTGCCTTTGGAAATTAAGATGGCTGCTACAAATCACCTGATCACAGAGTTGGCTCTCTGTCTGGGAGCAAGCCTCAGTAGTTTCAAGAACAAAGTAATTATTTCTTCCGTTTCTGATATTTTGCAATTCATTGTGCAAACTCCTTGTAACCAATGAAACCAAGGAAGCGTAGATGAAGTGACTCCCCAGACTGAACTATCATGAAAGAGAAAGATATACTGGAAGAGAGACCTCAGACTGGGTGGTCAAGTGGATGCTGGGATGAATCAGGTACAAAAGGGGTCACATGTCAGGAGTGTGCGGTTCTTTCAGTGGCCCGTCAGATACACAGCATGTAAGAGCTGCTCAGTGTTAGCAATAAACCTTTGTTGTTAGTCCCTGGCTGCCAGTTATTGCAACCTAATACTTTCTACAGATAATAATAACCAATTTGTCTCTCTCCTAAGGAGGAACAAAATAATCCTGGCCAGGATAACAGAAATTAATTGTTGTGCTGCACTTAAACATTGATAGGTCATGTTGCATGACCCAAGCCTCTGGCCTTTTGGACAGTTATGATGTGGAGATGCTGGCGTTGGACTGGGGTAAACACAGTAAGAAGTTTAACAACACAAGGTTAAAGTCCAACAGGTTTATTTGGTAGCAAAAGCCACACAAGCTTTCGAAGCTCTAAGCCCCTTCTTCAGGTGAGGGGGAATTCTGTTCACAAACAGAGTTTATAAAGACACAGACTCAATTTACATGAATAATGGTTGGAATGCGAATGCTTACAACTAATCAAGTCTTTAAGAAACAAAACAATGGGAGTGGAGAGAGCATCAAGACAGGCTAAAAAGATGTGTATTGTCTCCAGACAAGACAGCCAGTGAAACTCTGCAGGTCCACGCAACTGTGGGCGTTACAAATAGTGTGACATGAACCCAATATCCCGGTTGAGGCCGTCCGCGTGTGTGCGGAACTTGGCTATCAGTTTCTGCTCAGCGACTCTGCGCTGTCGTGTGTCGCGAAGGCCGCCTTGGAGAACGCTTACCCGAATATCAGAGGCCGAATGCCCGTGACCGCTGACAGTTTGGACAGTTTAACATTGTAGCTATGGACCTCACAGACAGTTTTAACATCAAACTGGTGAGCCAAGAATCAGGCACCTCCAGGCTCAACAACAACTTGCTCATCTAACCTAGCTTTGTTGGAAAATTGTATGCCATCGCCTATAGGCCTGACTCAATCTCTGTGTGCCTACTTCACCTTACAGGATCAGCACCAACTGAAATGTGATACTACAACTCCCCAGATAAACTCGAACACCTATGTGAAATAATTTCTCATTGGACTCTGACTTTGGACTCTGGAACTCAGGTGAACAAATATTCATTTTACTAAGGTTCTTGTATTATAAAACTTATTTTCACTAATCCCCCCTTCACTAATCCCCTGCGTGCGCACGTGCATGCCTGTGTGAGTGTGTGTGTCTGTCTGTCTGTCAGTGCATACACGTGCTTGCGTGCACATGAAGTCGGATGTTGCTAACACTGTTCTCTGGCTTTTGTATGTGAAAGATAAACTATCATTCTGAGTTCATCTTAACTTAAGTTTGCTGTAGATCATCAGTACAATTGGATCACAGAAAAAAAAGAGGGATTGGGAAACAAGCCACCACCTATTCTTTTAAAAACAAATTCTTCTGCTTACAGACGGGTAGTAGGAGGAAATTGAAGCAGTTTGACTGTCTCTCTTCTGTCCATGCCACTATGCAATAACTGTTGCTTTAATTAAGATAAGGGTCTCCAAAACCTGATAAGAATAGTAATTTCTGAAATTGGAAAGTACCACAGAACGATAGAAAATGAAACTCCTCCATACAAAATTCTTATAATGGGTTGCAGAACTTTGCCAAATCAGTAAAGTATTTTGTACGGTGGGTTAACCGTAAAGACCAACTACTGTGATAACTCAACGCACAGCAATCTGAATGCCTAAGGCACACAGCTTTGGTTAACTGAGTTATTTGGATGATTCACTAAAATAAATGGTTAATATAAATATGGCATGTTCATCCTTTTAGTTTCATCATATAGAGGCTTGCTCGATGTAAACAAAAATTATTCTCTTTTTACTGTGTTAGACATATTCATACATTTTACAATTCAATGTTTGAGCCTGAAAGACATTTGGTGTGATTTTCTTTACACCCCCCACCCCTCACCCCTCATGGCGTCTTTTGTGGCAATGGAGGCGGCTCACCATTGGCCAGAGGTCGGATCTTCTGATCCCATGTTGTTAATGGAGTTTCCCATTCTATGCACCCTTCATTGCTGGGAAACACACATTTGCCAACAGCAAGACTGGAAGATCCCGTCAGTGAGAATAACCATGATCATAAAATTGTGGTTCCACAATGCAATAGAGATATTGGCCCATAATATCTGACTAGCGGCCGAGAGCTATGGGCTGCCAAAAATAATTGAATTTTTTGCGCACTTACCTGAATTGAAAACTCATGATCCAACTCCGGATGGGAGGAGAAGCATTCGGCCTTCAATGAGACAATCTCCACAGGCCTCAGCGCAGAACAGGAGGAATCCAGCCATGCCCCCTCATGACAGGGCCAGACTGGGAACGCCCATTGAGGTCAGCTATGAAACAGCAACTTTAAAGTATAGGGAAAAGAGATCAAAAAGATTTCCTCCTATTATAAAAATATGTTGAATTATTTTCAATTTTGTTTGCTACTTCTGTGAAGCAGTTAATCCTATTGTTATTGGCAGGTTTAAAGTGTAACTTTTCATTTTATTTTTATTATTGAAGATGAGTATAATTTAATATGCATAAATGAACGTAGATTACATTTGTGAAACTACAATGTAAATCTGCATAATATTATTATATAACTTTACATGTGGCATGCTTATTTATAAGTGTTGGTATTTAGAATATGGAAACTGAAATTTTAATTGGGAAGATGAGAGGTCAGAACTTCTCCGACCATGATTTGGATACCTCATTGCATGAGGTTGAGCAAAGGACAGTTCACATTTTGGGCCGTGGAAAATCTAAACCACCGCGTTTATCATTAGAGTTCTTCTGCCTTGTTTAATTCATTTAGAATGATCTCATATTTACCTGTTGTGTTTTGATGTTTCAATAAAGCATTAGTAGAATTTTGTAAAGTTTAATGGAAACATTTATTAACAAACAATGTTATAAATACACAACCTTAATACAATGTTAACATTTAACTAAACACTTTACTTCAGCAGCTGCACGATGACATTTCGCTTAATTGCCTCATCATTTCAAATTTCTTGCAATAAAATATATTTTTTCTCTTTAATACCATGATCACTAAAATAGTTTTTTGTTTTAACACAACGGTACTGTTGTCTCTGTAAACAAGGAGGCAAGGGAGGAAGGGATGTGTGGAGGGGTAAGGAGGGAAGGTAAAGGGAGGGAAGGAGAGGGGAGGGGGAGGGTTTGGACATATTATTAGTACATTTTACATGTAGCCTAACTCTTCTGTCATGAACTCTGTGCCGACTTGAAGCCTCAAAAGAATTTCAGTGATTTTAAGAAGCCAAACTAAAAGTGTGATGTACCAGCAATGGTGGAACATGGCTCCATATTATCAATCTGCATTGAATTCTGCCATACCTATCAAAGAGATAGTTCACATCAGCTTGCAGGAGGCTTGCGTATGTCCCCTTAAAGAATACGCTTTCCTAAAGCATTTGAAACAGCTAATTTGCATACTTCCCACTATAAATGCAAAACTCATTTCACCATATACCTTAAGAGGCTTGTGAGGATCAACTTTGCATCAGGGAGACTCTTAAAATTGGGAAAAACAACACTGCTTAAAATACTGAGCAAAATCCAAATGACCTTTAGCAGAAATTTACTACAGACACTGCAAATATGCACTTTGCGATATATGAACATACTTTGTAGTGGAATTAACACTGTCATGACAAAGTTTTAAAAAATAAAAAAAATCTTTCACTTTCTGTACATTACATATATTTTAAACACATTTACAAAAAAGATTAATCCACAGAAAGAATGTCTGCTGTCTCTGCTCACTGCAGCGAGAGCAGAAAAAAGCATGCAAAAAAATAAGCCTAAATATTCACCTATCACCGGGACGGGTAAAAGAACTTAGGGAAGGACTTCGATGCAGCACTTCAATCCCGACAGCTTTAAAAACCGTAGCTGGAGGCGTGTTTTCAGCGTGCATATCTGTGCGTTGGGACTCCCGTATTGTCCCAAAACGCATATGCGGGACAGTCTCCCAAGTCAGGATTCAGGACGGATGTTATGGGTCATTGACCCAGATTTTCACTGAGACACGCTGACCAGGGATGCCTTTAAAAATGTTGGGCAGGACCTCATTTGGGAATTCCCGCCTCCATCCTATCTGCGGAAATTTTAGCCAACGTAGCGCAGGGATGCGGGTGGTCCACCTGTACAAAGCACTCCCTACATTGCTGGCTGCTTTGTAGGGGTGAGCAATCAAATTAATCCCATGGAACCTTTGTGAAGTTAGGTTGCTTCCATAGGAGTATGTGATTCATGAACAGCCATGAACCACAGGGGAACACCAGCCCCATGTGGGAAACAAAACAATGTCACCTGATGCAGAGATGCTTCAGCGTGATTTGAGCAGGCTGAGTGAGTGGGCATATGCATGGGAGATGCAGCACAATATGGATAAATATGAGATGAACAACTTTGATAGCAAAAATAGGAAGGCAGATTATTATCTGAATGGGTGTAAATTGAGTGTGGTGGATACTCATTGAGACCTTGCATCAGTCACTGAAAGTAAGCACGCAGATACAGCAGGCAGTAAAGAAGGCAAATGGTATGTTAGCCTTTATTGCGAGAGGATTTGAGTATAGCAATAGGAATGTTTTACTGCAATTGTCTAGGGTGTTGTTGAGGCCATACCTGGAGTATTGTGTACAGTTTTGGTCTCCTTATCTGAGGAAGGATGCCCTGGCTACAGAGTGAGTGAAGCGAAGGTTTACCAGGCTGATTCCTGGGATGGCAGGAATCTCATACGAGTAGACATTAAATTGATTAGGATTATATCATTGGAGTTTGGAAGAATGAGTAGGCATCTCATAGAAACTTGTAAAATTTTAATAGGATTAGGGAGGTGCAACTGGAGTACTGTGTGCAGTTTTGGTCCCCTTATTTGCGGAAGGATATATTGGCCTTGGAGGGAGTGCAGAGAAGGTTCACCAGGTTGATACCGGAGATGAGGGGTGTAGCTTATGAGGAGAAATTAAACAGATTGGGTCTGTACTCGTTGGAGTTTAGAAGGATGAGGGGTGATCTTATAGAGACATATAAGATAATGAAGGGGCTGGATAGGGTAGAGGTGGAGAGATTCTTTCCACTTAGAAGGGAAACCAGAACTAGAGGGCACAGCCTCAAAATAAGGGGGGGCCGGTTCAGAACAGAGTTGAGGGGGAACTTCTTCTCTCAGAGGGTAGTGAATCTCTGGAATTCTCTGCCCATTGAAGTGGTGGAGGCTTCCTCGTTGAATATGTTTAAATCACGGGTAGATAGTTTTCTGATCGATAAGGGAATTAGGGGATATGGGGAGCAGGCGGGTAAGTGGAACTGATTCGCTTCAGATCAGCCATGATCTTGTTGAATGGCGGGGCAGGCTCGAAGGGCCAGATGGCCTACTCCTGCTCCTATTTCTTATGTTCTTATGTTCTTATGTCATAGCTCGAGGATAAGGGGTAAACCTTTTAGAACTGAGATGAGGAGAAATTTCTTCACCCAGAGAGTGGTAAATCTGTGGAATTCACTACCACAGAAAATAGTTGAGGCCAAAACATTATGTTTTGAAGGAAGGAATTAAATATAGCTCTTGAGGTTAAAGAGATCAAAGGATATGGGGGGGAAGGCGGAATTAGGACATTCAATTTGATGATCAGCCATGATCATAATGAATGGAGGAGCAGGCTCAAAGGGGCGAATGGGTTACTTCGACTTCTATTTTCTATGTATGTTCCTATGTATGTTTCTGAGTATGCTCCTGGAATTCATTCATTGACAGGCTTTGAAATGCAACATTTTCAGCTTCAATAGTTGGAGGCTAAATTGTAAGTTAGATCTGTTTTTTACTGCCAGGATTGATTATGGGACTCTCCTACAAATACAATTTGACTTTTACATTGATCAGAATTGTGCAACTGATGAGATGTATTAAAGTACTTCGCCCATGCTTCTTTGCATTCAAAACTGAAGGAAAAAGTGCTGGGGCACTTAAGTGTAACAGTCTGCAGTGATTTAAATGTTCACAACCCTTTAAATTTGAAAAGAAAAGGACCTGCAGCTTCCCTTTGGAGAGAAATCACAAACACCTGCCCCTAATGTGAATTGATTGTCAGGCCACCTAGTCTAGTTCAGAAAAAAAAAAAGCCTTCTGCTTTTTAAGTTTGAACAGTTTCTTTTTTTGCATTGATAGTGGTTTGTTTTATAACTTGGGGTATTATGAATACAGAGCTGATTTTCAAAAGCTCCAGAACTACTTACCTCAGCTGTGTAGACTTTTTGACAGAGAGTTTTAAGAGGGATGAAATGATTATGGACGTGATCATACCAACCGTTCATGCCACGGTCCCACTGCAGTGAGGTCGGAGAATTTGGCGCCCGGCCAAATTTCCCTTCATTACAGTGGAATGGGAAAATTCCACTGGATTGAACAGCCGTAACATTCCGGCCTATGTGTTTAGTGAATATATGTTTGTTTGTTTTTACAATGGATTGACCATTTGAGTCTAGATAACCTTTTTGAATGTCAGGTTTTTTTCCAGTGTTAAGTGTGTCTGATTGATAGTTGCATTAGGTTGTTAAAAATTAAACGTTATTTCATGTCCTTTTCAAAGACATGCCATTGATGGATATTGGGTGAGAGTCTACGGAAGATACAACTGAGTCATTGAGGGTATATAGAGGAAATGAGAGGGCATGGAAGGGTCATGTGTGGTGGGTAGAGGGGTAAGGATTTGAAGGGCTAACATTCATCAATAAAAACAGGACAATGCTTAGTAAACAGAGGTAGGCATTCTAGCCTGCTGGTCATGCTATCCACGCACTTTTGTTGCTGCTCAGACCTGCGTCCAGTGGCTGACTCCACACACCTCTGCCTTCCTGAAATGAAAATAAGGTGGTGAAATCTTTCTTAAAGATAACTGGTTTACCAGCTCAGGAAGTTTCCCGATTCGACCTTCCCATCAACTCCACAAAAATCTGCCCCAGTGTAAGAGCTTTCCTTCCTCTTTGAGTACATGTGTAATTAATTTTAAATATCTTTATGTTAACCGAAAGACCAAAGGATGCATGCAGAAATTTTGAGGCCATGAGCAGCAAAGTCATTTGGGGCTCCTTTACACAACTGTGTATCCGCACTTCCCCTCCTTCTCCCCAGCCATTCAACCACTGATATACGATAGAACATCCAAATATTAAATATCCAACCTGACAAAGACCTGCAGAGGTTACGAGAAGTTCCTCTGTCACAACTTCCCACTTTGCTGCGTGGCTCTGATGCTATCTTTCACTCTTCCCAATGTGCCCAGCAACTTCACAGTGGCACAGTGGTTAACACTGCTGCCTCACAGTGCCAGGGACCTGAGTTCGATTCCTGCTTGGGTCATTGTCTGTGTGGAGTTTGCATGTTCTCCCTGTGTCTGTGTGGGTTTTCTCTGGGTGCCCTGGTTTCCTCCCACAATCCAAAGATGCACAGGTTAGGTGAATTGGCCATGCTAAATTCTCCCTCAGTGTACCTGAACAGGCGCTGAAGTGTGGCGACTAGGGGATTTTCACAGTAACTTCATTGCAGTGTGAATGTAAGCCTACTTATGACGAATAAATAAACTTTAACTTTTAACTTTCCCCCCATTGCCTTTTCCTGTCACCAGAACCATCTATGGGTTGCAGCGCACAAACTTAACTACAGTAAAATACTACTTCCCTTCCCCACTGTCTCAAATACTATGCATTGCAATTAACAAAACCAGCAACTGTTAATGTTTGTGGTAATACGTGTTCACTGGGATCCTCTTATTTGGCCAAGTAAACTGGACATAGGTCTCATAGATGCAGGCATTAATACAGGCCTGTCAGGATCATAAGTTTAACTCCATCCTTATAGTCAAGCACACAGAGAAAGAGCTGTATGCTAATGTCTCTGATACAATTATCACAGTCCCAGATGATTGTTGCATTATGTTTTTCATTGCTCAGAATCCAGAACTCAGTTGGTTTGCAATGACCAATTGTGATGACATTCTAAGCGTTCCCATTTGATACTTGGTTTCCATGGAGATATGTAGACTAGCCATGGGAAGCTGACTGAAGAAGGAATTGGTGAGATTTAAACTGTTCAATTAAGAGGACAAACTTCAATTTGTTATAAACAAATTGTGAAGTCAATAACAAGGTTCTTTTAAACACACTGTTAGTATACTATTTGAATTATAGTTTTCATTGACAGCATTTTAAAAATGCAGTTGTAACAGTTTAAATGAACATTTTGTTTTGCTAATTGTTAATATTTATTGATGTGTACAGGATTAATGATCGATGAATCATGTCAAAAGCCCCAGAATTTTTTTTCATTCTTTCTTGGTATGTGGGTATCACCGGTAAGGATATCATTTGTTACTCATCTCTAATCGCTCTTGAAAAGATGTTGGTGAGCTGCCTTCTTGAACGGCAGCTGTCCATCTGGTGCAGGTACATCCACAATGCTGTCCGTCAGGGAGTTCCAGAATTTTGATCCCAAGACCATGAAGATGGTGATGTAATTCCAAGTCTGGCTGGCCTGTGGCTTGGTGGTGAGCGTGCAGGTGGTGACGTTACATTTTGTGTCCACTGTCCAGTCCTTCTAGGTGGAAGAGTTTGCAGGTTTGAAAGGTGCAGTTGAAGGAGCTTCGATGAGTTGCTGTACCATCTTGTCGATGGTACACATTGCTGCCACAGTACACCAATGGTGGAGGGACTGAATGTTGAAGGCGTAGATGGGATGCAAATCAAGCAGACAGCTTTGTCTTGGATGGTACTGAGTTTCTTAAGTGTTGTCAGCTGTATCCATCCAGGAAAGTGGAAAGTATTTTATGACACTCCTGACTTGCGCCTTATAGTTGGTGAATAGGCTTTGGGGATTCAGGAGGTGAGTACTAATCTCAGAATTCCCAGCCTCTGTCCCACTATTGTGATCGCAGTATCAAAATGGTTGGTCCAGTTCAATTTCTGATTAATAGTAATCCCCAGGACGTTGAGATGTTGCTGGTGAAAGATTCAGCAATGGTAATGCAATTGAATGTCAAGGGAAGATGGTTATATTCTCTCTGGTTGCAGATGTTAATTGGCTGGCACTTGTGTGGCATGAATTTTGCTCATCATTTATTAGGTGAAACCTGAATATTGTCCAGATCTAGCTGCACATTAGCTCAGACTGTGGCATCTGAAGAGTTGTGAATCAGCCAATATCCTCACTTCTGACTTTACAACAGAGGGAATATTCATATTTAGATTAAGGCTGCCATAAGGTCAGGAGCCAAATGGCCCTTGCAGAATCCAAACAGGATGACAGTAAGCAGCTAATGGCTGTGTAAGCATTGGTTGATAGTATTGTTGATCCATCACTTTGCTGATGATTGAGGGGGGCTGGTAAATGTGACACAGGATTGCTCAGATATAGGTAGACCTGAACAGGAATATGTCATTCCCATATCTTCCAATCCAAATAGAACTTCAGCTTTTTAACCCTAGCATCACTCTAATCCTCCTGAATGCATCAAGGACTTTAACCCACAAGTAGACTGAAGCAAAAATTGATGCAGCAATCCAAGGAGGGATCAAACTGCAATTCAAAGGTACATTGCAAACAATGCTCCAATATAAGAACCAATAGATAAGGGAACAGTTTTTATACTTCATAACCAAGAATTCTGTCTTCTGAGCCAAAAAACCTGGGTCAACCACAAATCCTCCAAAGGATTGAGGAGATAACCAGCAAAGATCTGGTTATGACGTCAAACAGGATTTTTCATAACTATTCAATGGGGTGTAGTGCTTGAAGACTGGATGCAAAATAACACTGAATCAGTGTGTCTTTTCACACTGAGGAAAATATCAGATCCACATATGAAGCAGATCTACCTGCAACAGATCTACCTCCCCTGAGATCTCTGCCACACCCTCTCCATGGGAGGTAACCCACGACTCGGGAATTCCCCCACTCATCTTTTCCCCCTCCCTTTTATTATGGGCCATCCTCTCCTGTGGGGACAAAAGGGGATGATTGAAAGCCTGATGGCTGGCAGGCCCAAGGCGGAGGAGGTGGGGAGGTAGGGGAGAGGTGGGGTGGGGGGGGGGGGGTGTTGTGGGAGGAGAAACAGCTGGCATATGAGGGCGTCATTTCTGGTCAGGAAGGAGTTGTGATGAGGAGTGCCAGAGGGAATTGAGGAAGATGCTAGGAGGGTGGGGTTCCGCAAGGCTGGGGGGTGTCAGGGAGTGGATTGCTGTGGACATTCCTAGCATGACAGATTAAGGCGGATGAGGCAGATGGACACTCACTTTTGCAGCTCGAACAAAATCATTCATTTTCTTGCAACATCGGACAGTAGTCTTCAGTGTCAGGGCGCTAGCACTGACTGCCACATCCACCGCATCCCAGGCTGCATTTGCTTTCCTACTCCTGGGTCATCTACCCACTCGGAGGTACAGGGTGGCCCTCCTCTCCTCCACAGTGTCCAGAAGCCTTGTCAGGTTTGCCTCCATGAAGCGTGGAGCTGCTCCCCATGCTGCCATCCTCTTTGTCTGACTGGCTGTGAGTGCAGAGGGAGTATTTAAATGCAGCCCCCCCTTGTTAACAGTGCACAGTTGTAAGCCAATTTGTGTCAGTTACACGCCTGGGGACTCTATACTGGTGTGTTTTCTGTGGGAGTTCATTCAGTGCATTAAGTGTGGGACAATTGCAACCCGTTTTCTCACCCAAAATGACACATTGTTAGGGAAAATTGCGCCCTACATTACCCAAAGAATACCTACATTGCAGTGAAAAACAATATGATAGCCGATGCTTTATCTAAACATTAACTCAACACAGAATCATCACAAATAATTGTGGATAATGGTGATCTGGTTCCAAGCGGTATAGAACGTAGCCACAGTGTCTGATGTACATGAGCGTGAATGCTGAAGTACGAATGTGTTTCTCTGTTTTTTGTTTAAGAACCTTGTAACCTTGTAATAAAATGCTATGATGCTGGCATTTAATGACGAGCTTGTTCAACAAAACAACAGAGCTACACATTCATACTTCAGCACCCACATGGTGTGGGAGTGTTGTGAAACCGTGCTTTATACAAAAAGATGAGTTTTGAATTTATTGTCTGAAAAGCCCGAATTGATTTTTTTTTTAAAAGACTAGAGTCACATTCCCGTGAGTTGGTATCACAGTGAATGATGGTTGCATTTGCATCACTGTTCCCTCCACATTCCAAAACTATTGAAATGGAGACAACGGTTGGAATTCTCTGGTCATTCAAGCCCCGCTGCCAGCAAGCATGGATAATTTGGCGCCCAGCCAAATCTCCGTTCACTGCATAGAACATAGAACAGTACAGCACAGAACAGGCCCTTCGGCCCACGATGTTGTGCCGAGCTTTATCTGAAACCAAGATCAAGCTATCCCACTCCCTATCATCCTGGTGTGCTCCATGTGCCTATCCAATAACCGCTTAAATGTTCCTAAAGTGTCTGACTCCACTATCACTGCAGGCAGTCCATTCCACACCCCAACCACTCTCTGCGTAAAGAACCTACCTCTGATATCCTTCCTGTATCTCCCACCACGAACCCTATAGTTATGCCCCCTTGTAATAGCTCCATCCACCCGAGGAAATAGTCTTTGAACGTTCACTCTATCTATCCCCTTCATCATTTTATAAACCACTATTAAGTCTCCCCTCAGCCTCCTCCGCTCCAGAGAGAACAGCCCTAGCTCCCTCAACCTTTCCTCATAAGACCTACCCTCCAAACCAGGCAGCATCCTGGTAAATCTCCTCTGCACTCTTTCCAGCGCTTCCACATCCTTCTTATAGTGAGGTGACCAGAACTGCACACAATATTCCAAATGTGGTCTCACCAAGGTCCTGTACAGCGGGACCAGAGAATCCCTTGGCGTGAATGGCTGGAGAAGCCCTTGTAACTTTACTGCAAAGGCAAACCAGGAACAATTGCCTTGGGGAGATGGACGGGGCCCATCCCCTATCCTGTGAACAATGCATCCAAACAATCACCTCATTAGTCCATTGGATAGAGACAAACCCATGAGAAGTAATTAACATAGAAGCAGAGAAACTAGAAGCAGGAGTTGGTCATTTGACCCTTCGAGCTTGCTCTGCCATTCATTTAGATCATGGTTGATCATCAAATTCAATATTCTGATCCTGCCTCCCCCCCACCCCCCCATCACCCCCATATCCCTCAATCCCTTTAGCCTCATGAGCTTTATCTAATGTCTTCTTGAAATCGCATAATATTTTGGCCTCGACTAGTAAAGTAAAGTTTATTTATTGGTCACAAGTAAGGCTTACATTAACACTGCAATGAAGTTACTGTGAAATTCCCCTAGTCGCCACAGTCTGGCGCCTGTTTGGCTCAATGCATCTAACCAGCATGTCTTTCAGAATGTGGGAGGAAACAGGAGAAACCCACGCAGGTATGGGGAGAACATGCAAACTTCACACAGACAGTGACCCAAGTCGGGAATCGAACGCGGGTCCCTGGCACTGACTACTTTCTGTGGCAGTGAATTCCACACATACACCACTCTCTGGGTGAAGAAATTTCTCCTCCCCTCATTCCTAAAAAAAAGCCTTTAACCCCAAACCATGACCCCTAGTTCTGGACTCCCCCACAATGATTGGACAATGGGACCCTGGCTGATAGAAGAATTCCCAGCCAGGACCTAATCAAACTAATAAGCAAATCTATTATTTTTTTAAGAGGAAAAAATAAACAAATAAAAGCAAAAGATGCTGGAAATCTGAAATATAAAACAGAAAAACTGGAAGCAGGTCTGGCAGCATCTGTGGAGAGAGAAACAAAGCTAAGTCTGTCTGATTCTTCTCCAAAACTTCAGATGCATAATAAAAAAAAACAGTTGCAGTCAACTAGAGAGGGGAAAATGGGGAGTCTATCAATTCCTCCTCACCTGATCATAAAAGTACACTTTCCCTTATATAGATTCGCATATAAATTCAGAATTTTCCACTACTTGGCCCGTTCTGGAGGAGCAGCTGAGTGCCATAAACAGAGCCTGGTGGGAGGATAAATGGTCATCATAAGAGAAAGAGAAGGAGAGGGGGAGAGAGAGAGAGAGAGAACAGCAGGTTTGTGCTCCATGGAACCTCTTCCACTCCGGATGGCACCTTAACCGTCCTAGTAATCTGCCACAGCACATATTGTTGGGCTTTTGTGAGAGCTCGTAAGCCACTTTGATCACTGGTATCCACAGCCATGAGCTTGAGTTTGCACGATAGTTTCCCGCATTTGTATGGCACCAAGCTAAGGTTTCTTAATGTCTCCCTCCCGTGGAGACAGTGGCACTCACCTCCTTCCCCCCCTCTAAGAGATCATGATTCCCGTTTTTAATAAGACAGGCATTCCCATGAGAGCGCGGGGATACTTGATCTCTTCAGGGATGCTTTGAGGACATCCATTAGCTCTTCCACTGTTGTGCTGGGAGTTTCCTGTCATGACTGAGTTCCTGGTGGAGCAGTTGTTTTGGGAATCTGGTGTCAGGCACAGAAATGACATATCCCATGCAGTGATGCTAGTTTTGAGTGATTAGCACTTCAATGCAGAGTATGTTGGCTTGGGGGAAGATGTTGCTTTTGAATCACCTTTATGTCACCAGATTTGGAGGATCCTGCTCAAATATCCCTTTTATGACTCTGTGTCAAGTTTTGTTTTGATAATGCTGCTGCGATTGGATGTTTTATGTCATGAACCCCCTGGGGAACCATGGACCAAAATAACCAATGTTACCAAATGACTCCCGAGTGGAGAAATTACCAGCAAGATTTTACTTTTTTGTAACTTTTATTTGAGCATGAATAAGAAACAACACACATTAAACTTGAATTAATGGGCTAATAATAATGCAAATAAAAAGGGTAATTTTACTTTAAATAGTCGTTCCAACAAAGATACATCTGATACAAGCACAAGCACCACCTCTGGCACAAATGTGGCTCTACACAGCTACGCAGTTCCACAATATGCCTTTTTATTTATTCATGCAGGATAGGTCAGGAGTCCCAGCTGACAATGTGAGACTCATTGATGTGATATTCTCAGCAAGACAGATTTCTATGAACCCACTCTCCCTTGGGTCATGACGGGGTATAGTTTTCTGGAGCTCTTTTTCAACTGACCATCCAATGCGACTCTCGTTCACTTCCTGACCACTTCTGAGTAAACATCTAGTTCTTTAGCATCTCCAAGCTATTGCCACAGTTGTTCAGGTTTTAGACCTTTTTTAGCCAGCTCACACATTGCCTCTTAGAGTTCCTGTCTCCTTTTTCTGCCAAGCAGAAAAGGAGACCCATTCCAGAGGGAGATATGTTTCCTCTTCTCACAAGAATTTGGTATGTTACCTTTTGTCACTGTCTGATTTCTCTTTGCGTCCACAAATGTGTACTGAGCATCCTCTCTATTGCCAAACCACATGGTATTTGTATCTTAGCTTCCCTTTTGTTGCTACTGATTCTAGGTCAAGAGTCATCAGGTCACATAAACCTGTATTTCTTCGTATCTAAGAAAATTGCAATTGGTCCCTTTCCAATTGATGCAAACTCCTAAAAGGCAGTTTCAAACATTCTTAAAAATAATTACAGATTGCAGAGACATTTTAATTAAATCACAGTTTTTTTTTACAAAATCACAGCTTTTTTTACTGTACTGCTTCCAAGTCAACGATCATTACATTTGCTATGTTATAGGTAGTGTATAAATACAAGTTATTACTGTTTCCTCTGCTCTTTTCTCCCCATTTCTGATTACCCTTTTAAGTGCTACTTTCAAAAACTTATCTTCCACCCTGTCTCCATCTCGATCTCAAGTTCTGATACTTCAACAAAAGCAAAATAGTGCAGATGCTGGCAATCTGAAATAAGAACAGAAAAAGCTAGGTAAACTCAGCAGGCCTGGCAGCATCTGTAGAGAGAGAAACGGAGTTAATGTTTCGAGTCCAAATGACCCTTTGAATAAGTGTCATACGGACTTGAAATATTAACACTGTGGCCGGAAATTTACTGTCCCGCCTGCCCCAGAATCTGGGCGGGCGAGGCTCGCAGAACGGCATTCTTCATTGGCCTCGGGCGGGATCTTAAAAGCATTGGGCGGGCGAGGCGGTAAAATTCTGGCATGTTTCTCTCTCCATAGATGCTGCCAGATCTACTGAGTTTATCCAGCACTTTTTGTTTCTTGTTCCTAATATTTCAAGCTTGAGCAATGCGAGTTGGCAACATTTCACAAAGCTATACTTGCCTGAGTCCAACATCTGGTGTGCAAAATTTGCACATCTTAAAGGAATGACACATCACTGTCCCTTCCTGTGCTGTCATTTTCAGGTTTGCTTATGTTGCTGTATTTGAACGTTTATATTACTTGCATATAATAGCAGCTAATCTACTTAGCGCCTCCTACTCCCTCTGCATCTAATTACCACTCTCATCGAATTCCCATTTTAGAAATTCATACTCTCACTCTGTGATGTGCTCACAGCTACTTCCCTTCCTATACCTTTCAAACGCAAATCAGTTTTACACTCATCAACCAGCCCCCAACTGTACAGCATTGAATTAACATCTAGGCCTGACTTACTACAATTAACTGTCAACTGACTCACAGTTGACCAAGTTGAAATCAAACCTTGAATTTCATATCAATGAAAGTTTTGTACTGCTCATCTATAGTATTTTTTTTTTGCCACTGAATGAATCGCCCTACTGATTAAATTCCCTTTTTACTGCTCCTTTTTCTAGTTATTTTCCCATGTCACACCATTTGTTACTCTTCCCTAAAGTACTATCAAACTAGTACTGATGAGTTGCACCTTGAATTATAACTTTTTGTGCACACTCCATTTCCTTCACCCCCACCAATGGCAACTGTGTTTTTAGTCATTCAGTCCCTTTCCCTCTCTCAGGGTGGAATTCTCCCCTGGCCCCGTTGATAAGTGCAGTTGCAGGTGGAGTGCAGGGGCGTGATGTGGGCAGGGGGGGCGGTGGATGTGGAGAGAATTTGGTGGGAAATCAAAAATCGGTTTCACACTGGCATGAATTTCCCACAGGATCTCCCGTTGGTTCCTGCCATGTTGGATCGGGAAACTCACTGGAGGCCGACGCTAATGGGATGCAGATGGATACCCGACCGGAATCTTACTCCCACTCCCAAATCTCCGTGACTCCAATGGGAAAACACATTGGTCCAGAACATGTCTGTAACAACATGGCATGTGTATGTCGGGATTTACCTGAATAATGCCTGGGGCTGCCTCTTGAGTTTGGGTTGGAGGCTGCCAGCAACCTGGACCCTAGAGCACTGCTGCAGTGGGTGGTAGGATCATCTACAGGTGGATCTTCCAGGTACAGTGTCATTGAGTGGGTTCATCTTCTGGCCTCAGAGTGTTCCTGGAGATCAATCTTCCTTTTCAGGTGGTCCATCCCCTTTCTTCAACAATGGCTCAGTGATGTTGGGCACCTTTACAGATACGATCGTGGAACACATATCATCATGCCTGCCCCACCAAGGAATATAGCATTAAATTCCCGGATGCACAATCAATGAGTTCAGGGCTGGAAGGTATGGCATGGTTTCCTGCCAGCCTCCGCAATGGAAAACACTCCATGTTCCTGCCCCGCCACATGACTTAGTCCCAGTTGGAAGAATTGCGCCCTAAGTCTCTCTGACTCCCTCCCCTCTTTAAAGGTGCTCTTTCAAACCAGCCTTTTAATGGGGTTAGTCTAATCCCCCTTCTTAGGCTTAATGTAAACTTCTGTCTAATAACATTCCTGTGAAATTCCATGGGACATTCTGCTACTTTAAGATTCTCTATAAATGCAAGTTTTTAACATTCTTGTATGTAAATATTCTTCAAGTATAGAACACTGGGAATGGAACGTATGCATAAAACTGAAAAAGATGATTGAGCCAAGTTTGCTACCATTATGTACTCCTACTGTGATGTGCCAGCACTGCAATAATTGACATCCAAATACTACACCCATTTTCTTTTCTCCCACTGTTAGGAATTTCCCTTGACTCCCATATTGTGAGACCTACTTGGTTCCAGACTCAGTCAGATGCTGTCAAGATTTTAAGGTCTGGATCTCTAACCTCACTCTTGATGATTACTGTCGAGGAATCCATCCATAACTTTGTTCATAATTGGGAGTGGGCTGATAGGGCAGTAAACGATCAGGTCAAATTTCTCCTGCATTTTGTAGTTAGGACACACCTGGGCAATATTCATGTAAGCTTAGGGCTTGGAGGTTTAAGTTTATTTATTGGTGTCACAGGTAGACTTACATTATCACTGCAATGAAGATACTGTGAAAATCCCCTACCCTTCTAATTAAAAAGATCTCTGAAGTCCGAATTAATTTCTTACACTCGGGTGCTCAGTTATGCTTGACCTCCAGTTTTGAATAACTAGAAAAATGCCATTGCCATCAACAAGACCGGAAGATCCCAATGGTGACCAATGGCAAGCCAGCTCCATCGCTGGAAAGCTTGCCATTGGGTATGGGGGGGTGAGGGGGGGGGTGTAAAATTCTACCGAATGCTTCTCTTTTTTTCTTTAAAGTGATGTTGAACTGCGTCCAGAAGTATCATATTCCAGAAGCCACAGTATCACGGTGCCAACAAGGATTATGATTCCTCAACTTTTATCCCCGAGTCTTCCATTTCTCCTTTTTTTAGGAGATGGTCCAAATTCACTCCTCCTATTGGCTACAAAGGATGCAAGTCTTCTTGAGTCGCCCCACCTTTGCAACAACTCCTGTTTTATGGGCCCTAGTCTCCAGAAGTTTATATTCCATCACAAATAAATGCACGTTTCCTTCCAGAAACAGCAAGGCCAAAAATAAAGTTATATTCATGTGTCCACATATCCTAATCTAAGTCCCACATTAAAGCCATTAGAATCAACAGTTAAGGGCACTACCTATCATTATATCAGTGAAGTTTCCTACTGGTACAGATCAAATACAGCAATGCATGGTTTGTTTCAACACAAGGTGTCATCCTAAGTTCAACACTGTTGCTTATTCCTTCAAAGCAGAAAAACCCTTGAAGTCAGACCACACAGCCCAGAAGAGCATAAGAACTAGTAAAAGAGTAGGCCATCTGGTCACTTGAGCCGTCTCCGCCATTCAATAAGATCATGGCTGATATTTTCATGGACTCAGCTCCACTTACGCCCTCGCTCACCATAACTCTTCATTTCTTTACTGTTCAAAAATCGATCTTTGCCTAAAAAACATTCAATGAGGTAGCTTAAACTGCATCACTGCAAATTCGTCACACTCATAACCCTTTGGGTGAAAAAGTTCCTCCTCAACTCAATCCTAAATCAACTTCCCCTTATTTTGAGGCTATGCCCCCTACTTCTAGTTTCACCCACCAGTGGAAGCAACCTCCCTGCTTCTATCTTATCTATTCCCTTCATAATTCTCCCTGTTTTTCTAGAATTCCCCCCTCATTCTTCTAAATTCCAATGAGTATAGTCCCAGTCTACTCATAAGCCAACGCTCTCAACTCCAGAATCAACCTAGTGAATCTCCTCTGTACCCTCTCCAGTGCCTGTAAATCCTTTCTCAAGTAAGGAGATCAAAACTGTACATAGTACTCCAGGTTTGGCCTCACCAGCACCTCATACACCTACAACATAACGTCCCTGTTTTTAAACTCCATCTCTCTAGCAATGAAGGACAAAATTCCATTTGCCTTCTTAATTACCTGCTGCACCTGCAAACCAATTTTTTGTCATTCATGCACAAGGACACCCAGATCCCTCTGCATAGCAGCATGCTGCAATTTTTTACCATTTAAATAATAGTCCATCTTGCTGTTATTCCTACCAAAATGGATGACCTCACACTTGCCAACATTGTACTCCATCTGCCAGACTCTTGCCTACTCACTTAAACTATCTATACCCCTTTGCAGATGTTCAATGTCCTCTGCACACTTTGCTCTACCACTCATCTTAGTATCATCTATGAACTTTGACACACTACACTTGATCCCCAACTCCAAATTATCTATGTAAATTGTAAACAACTGCAATCCCAACACTGATCCCTGAGACACACCACTACTCACTGATTGCCAACCAGAAAAACACCCATTTATCCCAACTCTTTGCCTCCTGTTAGTTAACCAATCCTCCATCCATGCTAATATATTACGCGTAACGGCATGCACCTTCATCTCATGCAGCAGCCTTCTGCGCAGCACCTTGTTAAATGTCTTCTGGAAATCTAGATATACCACATCCACCAGTTCTCCGTTGTCCACTGAACTCATAATGTCCTCAAAGAATTCAAGTAAATTAGTTAAACATGACCTGCCTTTCAAGAACCCAAATTGCATTTTCCTAATGGGACAATTTCTATCCAGATATCTTGCTATTTCTTCTTTGATGATAGATTCAAGCATTTTCCCCTTTACAGAAGTTAAGATAGCCAGCCTACAGTCATCTGTCTTTTGTCTATCTCCTTTTTTAAACAGTGGCATCACATTTGCTGTTTTCCAATCTGCCGGAACCACCCCAGAATTTTGGTAAATTACCACGAGTGCATTTGCTATTTCCCCCACCATCTCTTTAAGTATTCTGGAATGCATTCCATCAGGGCCAGGAGACTTGTCTACCTTTGGCCCCATTAGCTTGCCCAACACTATCTCTTTTGTGATAATGATAATTTCTAGGTCCTCACCTGCCATAGCCTCCTTTTCAACAATTTTTGGCATGTTATTTGTGCCTTCCACTGTGAAGACCGACACAAAATACCTGTTCAATGCCTTGGCCATTTCCTCATTTCCCATTATTAAATCCCCCTTCTCATCCTCTAAAGGACCAATGTTTACCTCAGCCACACTTTTTCATTTTATATATTTGCAGAAACTGTCACTATTTCTTTTTATATTCTGAGCTAGTTTCCTCTCATAATCTATCTTACTTTTCTTTATAGCTTTTTACGTGGCTTCCTGGTGACCTTTAAAGATTTCCCAATCCTCTAGTTTCCTACTAATCTTTGCCACTTTGTATGCATTTTCTTTCAATTTAACATCCTTCTTTATTTCCTTCGATATCCATGGCTGATTATCCCTTTTCCAACAATCCTTCCTTTTCATTGGTATATACTTTTGCTGAGCACTGTGAAGAATCGCTTTGAAAATCTTCCACTGTTCCGCAATTGTCCCACCATAAGATACAAAAGTCTGAGGACACGTACCAACCGACTCAAGAACAACTTCTTCCCTGCTGCCATCAGAGTTTTGAATGGATCTACCTCACACTAAGTTGATTTTTCTCTACACCTTAGCTATGATTGTAACATTACATTCTGCATTCACTCCTTTCCTTCTCTATGAATGATATCCCTTGTCCGTATAGCGTGCAAGAAACAATACTTTTCACTGTATACTAATATATGTGACAGTAATAAATCAAATCAAATCATAAGGTCTTTGCTCCCAGTCTACCTTAGCCAACACCTCCCTCATCCTATTGTAGTTTCCTTTATTTAAGCAAAAGACACTGGCATTGAATTTTAGCTTCTCACCCGAGATCATTAATTATTCCTGTCTCATTGCACAGGACCAAATCTAGGGTAGCTTGCTCCCTCATAGGTTCCATTACATACTGTTTGAGCAAACTATTGTGGATACATTCTATGAACTCCTCCTCAAGGCTGCCTTGAGCAACCTGGTTTGACCAATTGACATGTAGATTAAAATCCCCCATGATAATTGCTGTACCATTTTTACATGCATCAGTTATTTCTTTGTTTATTGCCCACCCCACCGTGATGTTATTATTTAGTGGCCTATAGACTGCACCTAACAGTGACTTTTTCTCCCGACTATTTCTAATTTTCACCCAAATGGATTCAACCTTTTTCTCCATAGAACATAGAACATAGAACAGTACAGCACAGAACAGGCCCTTCGGCCCACGATGTTGTGCCGAGCTTTATCTGAAACCAAGATCAAGCTATCCCACTCCCTATCATCCTGGTGTGCTCCATGTGCCTATCCAATAACCGCTTAAATGTTTCTAAAGTGTCTGACTCCACTATCACTGCAGGCAGTCCATTCCACACCCCAACCATTCTCTGCGTAAAGAACCTACCTCTGATATCCGTCCTGTATCTCCCACCACGAACCCTATAGTTATGCCCCCTTGTAATAGCTCCATCCACCCGAGGAAATAGTCTTTGAACGTTCACTCTATCTATCCCCTTCATCATTTTATACACCTCTATTAAGTCTCCCCTCAGCCTCCTCCGCTCCAGAGAGAACAGCCCTAGCTCCCTCAACCTTTCCTCATATGACCTACCCTCCAAACCAGGCAGCATCCTGGTAAATCTCCTCTGCACTCCTTCCAGCGCTTCCACATCCTTCCTATAGTGAGGTGACCAGAACTGCACACAATATTCCAAATGTGGTCTCACCAAGGTCCTGTACAGTTGCAGCATAACCCCACGGCTCTTAAAGTCCAACCCCCTGTTAATAAAAGCTAACACACTATAGGCCTTCTTCACAGCTCTATCCACTTGACTGGCAACCTTTAGAGATCTGTGGATATGGACCCCAAGATCTCTCTGTTCCTCCACAGTCTTCAGAACCCTACCTTTGACCCTGTAATCCACATTTAAATTTGTCCTACCAAAATGAATCACCTCACATTTATCAGGGTTAAACTCCATTTGCCATTTTTCAGCCCAGCTTTGCATCCTATCTATGTCTCTTTGCAGCCTACAACAGCCCTCCACCTCATCCACTACTCCACCAATCTTGGTGTCATCAGCAAATTTACTGATCCACCCTTCAGCCCCCTCCTCTAAGTCATTAATAAAAATCACAAAGAGCAGAGGACCAAGCACTGATCCCTGCGGCACACCGCTAGCAACCTGCCTCCAATCCGAAAATTTTCCATCGACCACCACCCTCTGTCTTCGGTCAGACAGCCAGTTACCTATCCAATCGGCCAACTTTCCCTCTATCCCACACCTCCTCACTTTCATCATAAGCCGACCATGGGGGACCTTATCAAACGCCTTACTAAAATCCATGTATATGACATCAACTGCCCTACCTTCATCAACACACTTAGTTACCTCCTCAAAAAATTCTATCAAATTTGTGAGGCACGACTTGCCCTTCACGAATCCGTGCTGACTATCTCGGATTAATCCGCATCTTTCTAAATGGTCGTAAATCCCATCCCTAAGGACCCTTTCCATCAATTTACCAACCACCGAAGTAAGACTAACCGGTCTATAATTACCAGGGTCATTTCTATTCCCTTTCTTAAACAGAGGAACAACATTCGCCATTCTCCAGTCCTCTGGCACCATCCCCGTGGACAGCGAGGACCCAAAGATCAACGCCAAAGGCTCTGCAATCTCATCCCTTGCCTCCCAAAGAATCCTAGGATACATTTCATCAGGCCCAGGGGACTTATCGACCTTCAGTTTATTCAAAACTGCCAAGACATCCTCCCTCCGAACATCTATTTCCTCCAGCCTATTAGCCTGTAACACCTTCTCTTCCTCAAAAACATGGCCCCTCTCCTTGGTGAACACTGAAGAAAAGTATTCATTCATCACCTCGCCTATCTCTACTGACTCCATACACAAGTTCCCACTACTGTCCTTGACCGGCCCTAACCTCACCCTGGTCATTCTTTTATTCCTCACATAAGAGTAAAAAGCCTTGGGGTTTTCCTTGATCCGACCCGCCAAGGACTTCTCATGTCCCCTCCTAGCTCTCCTAAGCCCCTTTTTCAGCTCATTCCTTGCTAACTTGTAACCCTCAATCAAGCCATCTGAACCTTGTTTCCTCATCCCTACATAAGCTTCTACATCATTTCTCACTACTGCCCTGATGTCTTCCTTAAATATCAGAGTTACACCACCTCCCTTACCTTCCTGTCCATCCTTCCGAATAGTCTGAAACCCCAGCACCTTTGGAGTTACAGGTTAATTAAGCATAACTTCTCACAAACAACTGCTTTCTTGTTCCCCGACTGCCTTGAATGTTAATTACCCAATAAAAAGTCAAAATTGAACCATTTAATTTGAAACGATGGCTTAAAAATAAGGAATAATTGAAGAAAGATAATAGATCTCCTGAAAAAGAAGATGGAGTTCTTGGAACATTCTGAGGCTGGAAGTTGGACCATCTCCTGACACTGAATCTAGAAGGTCCACCTGTAAATGCTCTTCCCACCCACTGCTGAGGTGTTCTGGGGTCCAGTGTTGCAGGTGATCTCCATGCCAAACTCTGAAGGCAGCCACAGGCATTGGTCAGGCGAGTCCTCTCCTCTGCATGCCATTGTGTACCAGATGTATACTGAACCGGGGTGTTTTGCCACTGACACTGTGGAGAACTAGGAGTTGGGGGGCAGATTCTGGTTGAGCCCTCATTTACATCCCATTAGCGGGATGCAATGGGAGAATTTCTGCCCATAGTCTTTGGGTGGAATTTTCCTGTCCCACCCGCCACAGGAATCGTAGCAGATTGGGGGAGGTGGGCGGCATTATGCAAAGGTCCGTTGACCTCGGACGGGATTTTCCAGTTTTGAGGCATGCGCGACTGGAAAATCCCGCCGTCGGTGCTCAGTGCCAAAGGTTATTGCTTAATGATGCACGCAAAATATAAGGTGGAGTGAACTGAATTGGCAGGACATTGGCCTCCATGTCAGTGGTGACTACTGGAGTGGCTGGAAAGGATAATCAATATGAAGCTTTGGCTGACAATGCCTGTTAGCAGTTAAACCTGGTTCCTTTTCATGTTAGCCTATACAAGATAGTTAATATTAAGAAGATAAAAAAGGGATAAAACATAAATGTAGCACGAGTTAAGCCACTTGATTTTTTTAATACTAAGTATGTAAACGAAGATGCCATACAGTTTGCAAGGTGAACGTTATCCTGTGTAATTTGGAATGAATAAGGTGTTGGCAGAAGAATACCATATTGCTCATTCTTTGAGTGATATATGTAAGGAAAAAGATTTGACATTTAAGCAATCAGACTAGGAGAGTAAAATCTTTTGTCAAACTATTACTGCCCTCACATTTATAACTGGTGGTGTTTCAAAAAAACATAAAGGTAATAGGGGCGGGAGGTGGGGGGAGGTCAAATATTTTGCACTGTGATGAAAATATTCATTATTACTAAGCATTAGAAAAATAACGTGAGATTTCTTCATAATCAACTTTGATAGAGGGCAGATAGACCATCTGGTGATGCATGCACCCGCATGACATCTGAATAATAACTATAGCTCATCTCCCAAAATCTGCAACAGCCACACTTAAATAAGGACCGTTGACAGAGAGTTTGACAAGGTGCTATATTACCACAGTATGATGGATATGCATAGCTGTGGCACAATAGGCCACACAACACTGTAAATGTCTTCTGATAAATGAAAAGTAGCTGAAACGGGGATGCTGCCAGAATTCCATTAGCTCGTGCCCTCATTGGTACCTTTAAACTTCCGGCATAAAATTGCGAGATAATTTACACCAAATAAGAAAAAAATCCTTATGCAAATCTTGTAACGTATATGACACCTCAGCTGACTCACCTCACTGTCTCTTGGTTTATTGTAGCTCATAACATGTCACAGAGCAGTAAAGACCTTTCAGGAGATTTAAAACAATTTTGTCTTCCGATGTGTTTCTCAATTGACAGCAAATTGTTTCTTTGAAATATAACTTGAAAATACTTAAGTATTTGTTTAATATTTTGACATCCTCATCATTCTGTACATCTGTTAACGTAAAGTGCTTAACTTCAATTTGATTGACAAATTGCGGAAACACAATGCAATTTTACCACTATATAACATATTATGCTGTGCTACAGAAAAAATTGAGTTGAGGAAAATTGCTGTCATCACTTCACAAACTATGGAAATACAACGCAAAAGCAATTTCCGTCACAGAGTTTCCTGCTACAAAACTTTTCTTATTTATTAAGATCTACAGAAAGCTGCAGATGTTATATTACCGTTTATTTGGTGCTTCTTTTAATATATTGTTGCACTCAAGGCAAAGTGTATTCAGCGGCTTGGCAGCTCTTGTCTTGTTCACGGAGAATAATTCGGAATAATTTTTAAATGCTGCCAATAGCTACAAGCGATCAATCGAAGGATCTCAGTGAGAATCATTTTCCACATTTGCCAATAGGGATAAAAAGTCTGACAAGTACTCTTTTCATCAATCCAATAGACAGTTCTTCTCAGCTCAAAATGTTTTGCTTCCCCCCGCCCCCCCCCGACCAAGTCACTGAAAGGACAAGCTGAAAATAACAGCGCAAGGGCAACAGGGTTTATGGGACCACGGTGAAAAGGACAAATGACAGAATGGCTCCTCATTCAGTGAGATTTAAAGATTGCGAAATTGCGATCTATGTATATAATGTATGTTAGGGCTTTGGGGTGCATACTGTCCCTTTAAGAGTGTAGGTCAGGTGATCGGAGATCGTAGATTTGATTGAAGACTGTGCATACCTGTAATAAAGAGTTCCTAGTGTTTTAAATTACAAGGCCTTCTTAATGGTTCTTCTTGCACAACCCTTTGTTAAAGACGTATATAGTAACTGGCGACGAGGCTGCTTGACGGCCTACACATTCTGATGGCTTTTCCATTCTGGTGAAGGGGGAGGGGATTGAGCATCACTCTGGACTTCATCATACGGCACTGGAAAGGATCCAGACCATGGCCACCCTGTGAAGAATGGGTGATAGTGTTCTGACTGCCATCGCTTTGTGTTTGTTCAGGAGGGAAGGTAGTACTTGCCTGTGAAGTGGCCAAAAACTTTGTGGGAAGTGATCGCTGAAGGGATTTGGGCTGCAGTCAACGGTTGGGAAGGAGCGCTAACCATAGTCATCGAGGGAGTGGCTGTCACAGGGGCTGGTATCCGAGGGGACCCGGGCTCCGGGTGGTGCCAGCAACAGTGGAAGAAGGAGCTCTCAGTAAAAGGGAGTGGTGGAGCCAGTGAGAAGATTTTGAGCCGAGACTCAGATGGCAGAAAAAGTTCCCACCAGTGACAAATCAAAATGATGGCCCAATTCAGAGCCAAAAGCCCCTTTGATGAAGAGGCAGAGAGCTAGATAACTTCTACAGAGTGCTTCAGTGCTTATCTGCAGGCCAATAAGGTGGGTGATCACCTGGTTGTACCGGTGTTCTTAAGTACCATGGGGAGCAAGGCCTTCACTGTTTTAAGAAGTTTACTACAAGTTGAAAAACCAGCTGAGAAGACTGACTAAGAATTGTGCAATGTGTTAGAAGCTCACTTCGCTCCCAATTCATTGATGACTGCAAAGTGGTTCAGAATTTATAAGTGCGGCCAACTCAAAGGGGAGTCCATTTCTCAATTCATGGCAACTCTGAAGAGACTGGCAGAGCACTGCAAAGTTCAGAAGCATACTTCAAGATGTCGTAGGGACCGACTGCCATGTGGCCCCCAGTCTGAAGCCATTCAGCAGAGGTTATTTATTAGCTGAATGGAATTTAGAAATTAAGTCTGCTTTGGAGATCTCAACTTCTATGGAGTTGGTCGCCAGAGAAGCAGCGGGTGTCAATTCCCAGGGGCACAAGGTAGCGGAAGCCACACAGAGTTCGTTGCTGCAAGCAGAATGCTGCCAATGTGGCAGGACAGGCTACAGGGAGGCGAATTGCTGGACAGGAAAGGCCCAATGTCACAAGTGCAAGTGGGTTGGTCACATTCCCCAGAATTGTTGGGTGCAACTAAGCCCAGGTAGAGGGGAATAAAAGGAAGCATTTAGAAGGAAAAAAATAAAAGGTCCATATTGGCAGCCATGGAGAGGATAATGAGTCAGCTGGGTCTGCAAGAGGAAGCAGACAGTCCAGAGAAATAAGGGGGGCGATTCGCTCAAAAGTGCTGAATTGATGAGAAAACTGATCTAGATCACGACTGTTTTTTCAGTGCAGCTTCAGACCTGAATCTCCCCACTCTGTGCAATGCAGAGGTCTCAGTCATGAATATCATTAAAAACCTCGGGGGACCAGAGTCTGACAGCTCTGGAACTCTGCGCATGCACAGTGGCCCTGCTCTGTCATTCTCCACATTTGCTGGCCAGCTCGATCACTGGCCAGCTCGATCATTGGCCAGCCCAGTGCTGCCCCTCCCGACATCACCATGGCCCAATCGTGGCTCCCATGACAATTCCAGGGCCAGCCTCAACGCCCCGCTCCCGTCCCAGAGTGCCCTGATCTCCAGGTCCCCCCCAGCTGTGGTTAACCCCCCACCCCCCCTCCCCCACCACAGCAGACCCCCCCTGCTGACCCCGCCCCCCCAGCAGACCAACGCCCCCACGGAGGCAGACTCTCCACAAAGCCAGAACCATTCCCCGGCAGAACATCCCCCTCAGCCCAACCCGATCGCTGGCCTCCCTCCAGCCCAGACCAATCTCCATGGAGAGTGGCAGTGGGACCCCCACCCCCACCGATCGCCTTCTAGGCCCCGCCCACAATAGGCCCTGCCCTGTGGCACTGGGTAGTGCCAAGGTGCCCTCTGGGCATGGGCACTTTGCCCATGGCTGGCACTGCCAGAGTGCCCAGGCCCAGAGGGCACCACCCCTGGGGGTCCCCGATTGCCCCCCTCTTCACTTCGGTAGGGTCTCCCGCTAGTTCCCCAAATGTGGGGAGCTACTCCAAACCCCGCCCGAATGATGGATTTGGGCCTGGCAAGTTCCATGCCGGGCTCGATAATTCCATTTCAAATAGATTAAAACTACATTTAGAACAGATTAAAATCACTTATCTCTCTTCCCGCAGGTTTCCAGCACAGTCCCGACTGCTCTGGCTCTGGGAAACGCGCATGCATCAGGAATGCATGTATGAATCCTGGAAAATGGCCGACACGCGTATCTCCTGACCCAACCCGCCAGAAAATTTGTGGGTCACATTGGGAGAATCGACCCAAGAGTTCAGGTTGAGCATTCGGTTGGTATGGGGTGAAGCCAATCGTTTTTGGGTTCTCCTGAAAATGGAAGGGAAAACCGTGAAAATGCAAGTTGATACAGGGGCGGCAGCGTCCTTGATACCTGAATCAGTGTACAAGAATAAATTAAAAGCCCTGCCATTAAAGCCTGCCAATATCACTTTACGAGCTTATACAGAGCAAGTGTTACCCCTCAAGGGTTGTGTACTTGAGGCGCCAATTTGCAGAAATGCCACTCTATGTGGTAAAAGGTGACTACCCTGTGTTATTTGGACACTCTTGATTACAGGATTGAATTATGGCATGTTTAACATGCTGGCAGACTCAAACATGAGTTTACAAGACATTTTGGAAAAATTTAAAGATGCTTCTCAAGAAACCCTTTGGTGAGATGAAGGGTGTCAAGGTTAACTTACAGCTGAAGCCAGCTATTCATCCTAAAAGTTTAAAGCGTACTGGTTTCTCCCAAAACTGGAAGGGAAAACTGTGAAAGTAGAAGTTGAGACAGAAGCAATGGTATCAATGGTGTCCTTGATACCCGATTCAGTATACAAGGATAAATTAAAAGCCCCGTCATTAAAGCCTGCCAAGATCACTTTGCAAACATATTCAGAAGCCACACACCTTTTGGTCTAAAGTGAAGGTTGAATTGGAATGGCTGGTGGATCTGGGCACTGGTCTTAAGAACCAGTGAACACCAGTGAATGGGCCACCCCAATTCTTCCGGTCTGGAAATCAGATGGTTCAGTGAGAATTTGTGGGGATTTTAAAGCGACAGTAAACCCAGCCGTGTGTGTAGACCAATACTCACTTCATCTCATCAAAGCCCTAGTCAGTGATCTGGCAGGAGTAAAATATTTATCCAAAATGGGCCTATCACAGGCCTATTTGCAGATCGGAGTAGTTAAAGATTCACAGCCACCGCAAATAATAGTCACACACAGGGGCCTGTTCCACTATAAACAGCTTCCTTTTGGCATTGCGTCAGGCCCAGCTGTTTTCCAGAGGGCCATGGACCAAATCTTGAATGGGTTGACACGAGTCCAGTGTTGTTACACGGATGATATTTTGGTTTCGGGTTGTGACAGAGGAGGAGTAGCTGCAGAACCTGCAGGAAATCTTAAAGAGCCTACAAGTCAAGAGAGGGGAATGCGAGTTCTTTAAGGACTCAATTGAGTACCTGGGCCATGTAACTGATGGTGATGGGTTACAGAAGGAGCCTAAGAAGGTGAAGGCCATCACAAAGTCCCCAAATGTGTCCCAATTGAGGTTGACTTGTGACATAAATTATGACGGCGAGTTCATTCCAGATTTGGCGATGGTTTTGAAGCCGATGCTTTGGATGCAGGGAAAAAGAGAGCCATGGAAAAGGACTGAAGAATGTGGGGAGGTCTGCCTAGCGGTAAATCAGGGTTTAAAGAGGTCAAAAGTGCTAGTTCATTTCAACCCAAAGTTATGTTGCAGCTTGCATGTGACACCTTGCCCTGTGGGGTTAGGCTGTCCTGTCCCACATTATCTGAAAGGGAAGGAAAGGCCCATCGCATTTGCATTAAGATCAATGACCAAGGCTAAGGAAAATTATGCTCAGGTAGAAAAAGAGGACTTGAGCATCGTCTTTGGCATCAAGAAGTTTTATTACTTATTATATGGCAGGCATTTTGTACATCTGCCAGATCATGAGCCTTTGACATCCATCTTAGGGCCATACAATGGAATACGTCTATCATGGCAGCTTGATTGCAATGGTGGGCATTGGTCAACTTACTCCTACAAAATCCAATACCACCAGTCCAAGGAACACAGCAATGTGGATGCTCTGTTAAGGCTGCCTTCGCCTGGGGATAAAGATGCTCCTGGCTGGAATCTGAAGATAATGCTCAGAATTCCCATTGACAGCGGCAGACCAGGGAATCTCACCGCTAGCAAACCTCCCGCCAGCGGGATACACTTGGCTGGGAGGCCGGTAAATCTCACCCAATGTATTTTACACAAGAAGATGAAGTTCGAGTAACCGCTAACCAGGTTCGGAACACCACTCTGAACGATCCAATCATGAGCCAGAAAGTGGATCTAGTCCTGAGATGAAGTCCAATACCTTCCTTCCTCTATCACTGACCATTACACCATCCACTTAACCACAATGCTGAGGTAAAAATTACTTCAAAGAAAACATTCCAAACAATTTCCTTATAAAGTCAACTAATCACCCTGCTACATTCCTTTGGTGTCTTTCTGTTGTATTTGTCTGGCCTGGTGCTCATATGCAGGGCTATCTGAGTGAATCTACATTTGCAGCTGGCATGCTGCTTAGAACGTAAGAGGCTGCAGATGGCCTTACATGATCTCCTTTGGCAAATCTTCCCCGAGAAGACTCAACTTTGGATTGCACCACCTTGGCATGGGTCACAACCCTCTGGGCTATTTGGCTGGCAAGCAACGGCAAGGGCATTGTCAGATTGGCAGTGGGAGGGTGAATGGTGTCATTCTGAGCAGCAGGATTGCGTTCCAGGCATCCATTCCAGTTCTCTGGGATGATGACTCAGAAATTTTAGTAATCTGTTGGGAGGATGGATTGCTGGACTGCTGTGACATCTTTCAAGTTGTGTTGAACACTGGCATTCCCTCTCATGTTGGTGGTGATCTGAGCTTGCATGAGGACAGTGTGGACTTGCATGGCAGAACTTTCACTGTAGCACCCAGATACATTGTGGCTTCTGCTTGTGCTGCAGTGACAAGAACATCACACCTTCCATCATAGTTGGGTTGACAAACACACAAATGCAATCGGCTATCACTTCCATTGTCAAAAGGATGTTCTCTAAGCTCTGTACAAAGTACTGAGCAAAGTCGATCCCAGATTACGCTGTTGTAGGGAAAAATCCCTTGTACCAGTGCATTCAAGGAGGTCGAGTCGCAAGGCAAGGTTCAAAGCGTTTTTCTTTATTGTACAATTACTGGGATCCCAGGGAGACCCCCGTAGCCAGCTTAGAAACAGTGGCTTGGCCACGTTGATCTCAACAGTTACACATTTGCTCTGGATATTTATAGGAATCCAAATTCGAGCGGAAACATTTGCTCATACATTTTTACAATACCTAAAAAGTGGCCTATCTGGTCAGGAAGTTCCCTGGTAGACTTTGTCAATTTGCATCTGTATGGTGTGTGTCCGTGTTAATGGGACTGCCTGTTCTTACCCCGGTGTTTTAATGTGTTTCCCATTATCCTCTCGATGTGTCCCCTTATCTAAATCGACCTCTGATGTTTTGTGTCTGTATTCTATGCTTGCGAGATTAGGTGTTAATGTCATTTTGTCCTGCTGTGTGTAGGGGGATTTAATCTAATCTTTTATTCTTTTTATCCTGGTTTATTCAGTTTCTTTGCCTGCCTTGGCCATTTTATTCCCATAATATTTTATTTACAGTACAGTTATGCCATATATCCCACTGCCAGGTCTTGACTCGCAGATATCCCGATCTTCTGGCCAAGGGCCGGTTTAAAATGCAGCTTCGTGCTGTTGCTGGGCAGAATAAGGATCTTTTGTCGGCTTTGAAATTAAAGGTCTCTCAGCTGTGCAGAGCTTCGTGCTGTTGCTGGGCAGAATAAGGATCTTCCATCAAACTTGAATTAAAGGTTTCTCAGCTGTGCAGAGGGGGATTTAAACGAATGTCCATTCGGGTGTTCCCCTCTGCATTGTGGGCACGTTATGAATGGTGCCAATCAGTCCAATAAATGAATATGTTTAATGAGGTGAATATTGATGAGATAATAAAAATATGGCTTTGGAAAATGGCCTACTTCAATGCTACACACCTTGATATTGCAGCCAGCTTTCTGACAGGTCTACCAATATTCAAGCATTTGCATGCCCATTGGCTGCTTTCTGCATTACGCCCCTTTGAAGTGATAATCTGAGTCCCCTGCAGCAAACGATTGTGCAATTGCACCCTCCAACCAACTGGTACTTGTGCTCCCTTTGTCCCCGTATGTCCCTCATGTCTGGTACCCTGGTGTAGATCCCGCCCATCTAAATGATGCACGGTGTCAGTAACTGTGGCTGTGAGACAGAGCAGCAGTGTTTCTTCTTCACTGCTGACTTCTTGGTCTTTAACTGTTGCTTCCATCATTGTCAGGTTGAAGTTCATGGCTATCTGAAAGAAGAAAGGCACAAGTGTAGGCTTGTGGTGAATAAATAAGGGAGATAAGCAGGAGGCACAGTCTTTACACAATGCGCACCTCCTAAATTAGAAGAGATTGTGAGATGAGGAACAAGGGAGATGAGCATAACTGTCACCCTTTATGGTTTGAACTCCACTGCTGATCATAGCAATACTTGCTCAAATGATGCACTGCACCATGACCCCCATCAGGGTCAGGTTATGTAGTCACACCTGTGTTCCACCAGTTAAGCCCTGCTACCTTCAGTAATGGGCTACCTTGTCCTTCAAGAATGGTGAGTGTGGTGATGCACTGGTTAAATGGTGGGTAGTGTGGGTGAGTTGTGGGACCTGGGTGGAAATTTGCAACAGTGCTAAATCTGGGAGGGTGATGCGCAGCCTTGAATGTGGGGTATGAGCCATGATTAATGGAGACTGCTTACAGGCAAATAATGAGGTGAAGTTCATTGAACAACGTGAGAGACTAGAGGTGCAGCTGGTGGGATAAAACATTTAATGATACATTCACTGACCTTAATCACTCCTCTGAGTCATTTAGTATTTTGTGTGTTGCAAACAGGTCCTCAGGGCTCGACATCTGGCATTTATCATTGTGCTTATCTTATTGCATTTGAAACCTTTTTTTTCGAGCCTCCTGCATCCCTGTGAATGAATCACTTCTCTCCACCACCTGTGCCAAGGTAGCTCTGCAAATATTTGGAGTCACTCTCTGCCATGTTGTTCTATTATTGTGTGTTCTCTAGGTCAAAATGACAACTTCTAGTTCCTGCCACAAACCTTTAAGAGGTAGAGGCTGGCTTTAAGTAGCACAGACTAATGCGCGCAAGCCTATAATAATTTTGCACCCCCTGCTCAGGCATGTAGCCACTCAATGGTGTGCTTAGTGCAGGCTGCACTCAGCAATTATATTAGCAAGCAGCATAATGTTTGGATGGTATGGTCCCACGTTGCAGTCTCAATGTTCACTTTCCAAGTTTGTTCAATTTTACCCCGATTATGTCTGCACCATTTCTCAAGTACATTATGTTACATAATTCAGAGGCTTCACTTGTATCAGTGCAGAATTCAACTGATATCGCAGCAATGAGGATGGAAATACTTTGTTCTTTCATTGGTGCGAAAGGTTATCTGTTCTAATTGCTGCCATAGAGGGAATTGATCTTCCTGTCAACTTCAAGGGTTTACATTAATGTTAAATGATGACAAAGAATGATTACAGTGCTGTGATCTAAGTGGTAAATGAGGTTCACACAGTGAGATGTTGGATTTTCTTTGTTGTTTATGATGGTCATTTTCACATAATTTCAGGTTTGTTTCTCTTTCCATTTCTGATCTGCTGCTATCTCCTGGAAGTGATGTTTTGAGGATATGTGACATGTTGCCCAGAAACCATTAGCATCTTTTATTGGTAACCTGTTATTTTCAGTAACAGTGGGAAAAATAGGGCTGACCGAACCTAGAGGATTTGCTAGTATGATAGATTTTAACCCTCAAAGGAATTTGGGCTCAGCTGACTGCCATATATTATGGTGTTCATAAAAACAGACTAGAGGTGATTGCCACATCACGCCAATGGATTTATGAGTAAATACATTGTTGGTTATAATGGGGGTGACCTTGAGCCCACATTCATTGTCTGAGTGAATGCTAGTGGGGGGCTCAAGATCCTGAAATCGCAGTTCTCACCGGCGAGATTGCGATCTCGTATCTTCCCCGCCCTGCGCCAACGATGTCATCAGGTTCACACTCATAACGGGCATGACCCTGCTTTACATGAATTTGAAAATATTTAAATATTATTAACCTGCCCCCTCGCCAGATATTGACCCCCACCCCCCCGCCGTTTATTGACCTATCAAGCCAATGCAGTTTATAACAGCTTCACACAGGTGGGAACCCATCATGGAGATCTCCCCAGGGGCATAAAGGTAAGTATAGCCTCTGGGGTAGAGGGATATGAGAGAGGTGCGACGGCAAAGTCTCTCAGCGTAGTCTGTGTTATAGGTTGATAACCTATAACACAGACGTAGAGGAATATGGCCAAGCACTGGCCTGACAATGCCCTTGGCACTGCACAGTGGCACAGGTTGGCACTGACAACTTGACAGTGCCAACCTGTGCCAAAGGGTGGGCCCCAGTGGGAGCCTCATGGGGGTGGGTGGTGGGGATTCCTTTAGATATGGTGGTGGCTGGGAGTAGGGGTTGCTGGTGATGGCGTTTGGAGGAAGGAGGGGTGAAGGTGGGTGCTGGCTCAGATTGTGGAGCGGTGGGGGAGGAAAAAAGGGCCGATGACCCAAGAGATGGGGGGGGGGGGGGGAGGCCAGAAGAAAGGGACCAATGATCATGAGGGAGGGAGTCAAGAAGTGCCAACACCAATCAGGGATGGAAGGGGCACCCTTGAGATCTCTATGGTGGGCTGAGAGTGGGGGGATTATTTACTCAGGTTATGATCAGGGAGCTCTTTAAAGATGACACTTCGATCTCTGTGCAGCAGAGTTTTGCCGGCGCATTGAGGCCCCACCTCCTTGTATAACAGTGTGAAACACATCCCCTTGATTTTGTTGGCAGAACATCGTAAGATCTGGAGAGAAAACATGTCAGTCTTCTCGCTGGAAACAAAACTGCAATATTTTGGTAAGATTTAGCTCTATGGATGGGATTTTATGGTCTTGCTCAAACTGAAACTGTAAATTCCCACTCGAGGTCAATCATGGTCTGCCCCTTGCTGGCCTGGATTCCTGTAGTCAGCATGGCGGTAAAACTCCAGCCTATATTCCAATGTTCAGTATAATTTGCAGCTCTTCCAATACTGGACCAGTCCATGCTACCACAATGCAAAACTTAGGCAACATTCAGGCTTGGGCTGGTAAGTGAGAAGGAACATTTGCGCTACACAAGTTCCAGGCAATAACTACCTTCAACAGAATAGATAAGCCATCTCCTTTGAAATTCAATGGCATTACCATCACTGAATCCCCCAATATCAACATCCTGAGGGGTTTACCATTAACCAGAAGCTTAACTATATAGTATGGCTACAAGAGCAGGTCAGATGCTGGAAATTCTGCATTAACTCACCAAATGCTGTCCACTATCTACAGGACACAAGACAGGAGTGTGACGGAACACAGTCACATTGCATGGATGAGTGCAGCTCCAACAACATTCAAGAAGTTTGATACCAGAGCAAAGCAACTTGTGATCAACACTTCATCCACCACCTTGAACATTCAATCCTTCCACCACTGACACACAGTAGCAGCAGTGTGTTCCATCTACAAAATGCAGTACAGCAACTCACCAAAGCGCCTTTGACAGCAGGTTCCAAACCCAGCCAACTCTACCACCAATAAGGACAAGAGCAAAAGACAAGTGGAAACACTAACGCCTGCAGGTTTCCCTCCAAGCCACACATCGCTCTGACTTGGAATTATATCACCATTCCTTCACTGTCACTGGGGCAAAATCCTGTAACTCTCTTCTTAAAAGCACTGTGAGTGCACATCCACCACATTAAGCTTCACAGTTCAAGAAGGTGGCTCAACACCAGCAAAAATGAGGGATGGACAATAAATGTTGGTCTAGCCAGTGAAGCTCATATCCCACGAAAGAATGAAATGATCAAATAATGCTTTAACCCTCTTCACCCTGTACCACTGCAAGTTTCTATTTAATCTATTGCTATTAGAGAACTTAAGTTCAAATTTGATATAAAATACTTCTCATTGTACAGGACATCAGGCAATAATCCTGGCATTAAAAGAATGTATAGTTTAAGTGCTGAAAATTATAACCATTGCTCTAAATAAATTAAATACATGGTCCATTGGAGGAAACGGCTTGTTTGAAAGTCCTTTTCAGTTCCACACTTTATGACCACTTAAGTGCCTTTTCCCGAGTCTCAATCTTTAGGCTGGTAGGTGCCCGATGACTGAGGGTGGAAAACAGAAATAAATCTCACCTCGATCTCAGGAAGGAAAGGTTGTGGAAGGGGTGGGGGGGCGTGGGGGGCGGGGGGCAGCGTGGGGGGAGGGGGGAGCCCCTCCCGTCACAGATGGGAAACCTTTATCCCTCCCTCCAGACACCCAGGTCTAACCACTAACAGTGAGAACTGCCCCCCCCCACCACCTCATGACCCCCAGATCACCTCTACCTTCCCCTCCCCAGGACTCCTGGTACTTCCCAGCTCTGCAGTTCCTTGAAAGCAGTCAGACATGGCACTGCAGTATCTCTTCCAGCCCCTGAAGTGCTGTGCCTGGATGGGCTGGAACGCTGTTGGCCAATCTGATTGTTCGACAGCTCTCCAATGCAGGTCTTCCTTCCAAGTGCGGATGGAAGTCCCGACTGCTGCCATCAGCACTCATTTCAGTGCAAAATGGCAGCGGGCCTGTTGGAGTCACTGGAGATGTGATGCATTCCCCACCGACTGCCTGGGTGATGGCACTGAGCACTCGCCATCCTGAAAGTTCTGTCCTTACAAGGAAAATGGAGTTGAGGTAGAAGATGATCTTATTAAATGTTGGAGCAGGCTTAACAGAACCGATGATGTACTCCTGTTCCTTTTTTCTTCTATTTGTTTGTGATGAAATTCAGTTTGGAGTTTGGATTGAAGCTGGGTTTTCCCATTTTAAAATAGGAATGTTCCCATTTTCACAACATCTTCATTAAGCAGACCAATTATAATGGGAATGGCAGATGGAAAAGGACAACTCTTGGGATTTCCATTATAACTGGTCTGCTCACTTAAAAGGTTGTGAAAATTAACTTCACCTGCATTAAGAAGGAAAAGCAAAAAAAACACAATCTAATTAAAATCCAATGTCCGTGCCAAAAAGGCAGATTTCATGAACCATTCAAGAGGGTTGCAAAGAGACAGGTTTCACGCATGTTGGGCTAATTTAGCTGGAAGCCAGGTTGGATTGCCTGTAAAAAAAATTGCTGCTAAATTTTGAGGAAATTATATTAGTACTCTGGAGATTTTGTTCTTGTGTAAAAGTGCTGTTGTTTACCAATGAGTCTGAGGCTGTAAATTAATATGACAGCCAGTCACTACAGCATATTCACTGCTGTGATCATCACTTCCAAAGCAAGAAAGAAAAACAGCAACCACCCTTTTGAGAAGGTCAGTGCATTTTGATGATGAAGTGTGGGATTTATTTCAACAGTTCTAACACACCATTTGAAAAAACAAAGTGATTATCTAACACTGGAATAATGTCTCGTTGGATATAAAATCATGATATGTGACAGTAAAATACATTCATACTAAACAGCAGATCGGATTTCTGTTAAAGTTAAAGTTTATTTATCAGTCACAAGTAAGGCTCACATTAACATTGCAATGAAGTTACTGTGAAATTCCCCTAGTCGCCACACTCCGGCGCCTGTTCGGGTCAATACACCTAACCAGCACGTCTTTCAGACTGTGGAAGGAAACCGGAGCACCTGGAGGAAACCCACGCAGACACAGGGAAAACGTGCAAACTCCACACAGACAGTGACCCAAGCCGGGAATACAAACCCGGGTCCCTGGCGCTGTGAGGCAGCAGTGCTAAACACTGTGCCACCATGCTGTGGTAAACTTGTAAAGCCATTTCAATTAGTTCGAGCAGCGGCACAGACCTTTACAGATTTCAAAAATGGGTTGTCAATGTTGAAGCAGTATTTTCAATTTTGCTCTTTTCATGCATTAGCAAAACGTTAGCTTGCCACATGACAAATTGTGTTTTCCCTTCATTTCAGCAACTGTTTGCTTTCTCCTGCTGGTTCATTGCACAATATTTTCCAAACTATTACCCGCTTAAAGTAACATCTTCCAATGTTCATAGATTTTTGCAAAAAATTTAGGTATCATCAGCAATAACAACAATCTCCATTTATATCGCAACTTTAATGGCAAAACTTCCCATGCCACTTCAAAGGAGCTTAATCAAACAAATTTGGCATCCAACCACCTTGAAATATTAGCATCGTTGACCAAGTACTGAATAATGAGGAGGAGGAGGAGAGTGCTCTCCCATTCCCCCCTCCTTATTGGAAGCAAAGTCAGCATGGCGCCAACTTGCTTCACTCCAGCCTGCCCTTCAGCCATAACTCACTGCAGGCAGGCTTAACATGGACCAAGTGTGACTACCGCCACTCACTGGAGAGGAAGCCATGCCCCCTAGAGCTTTCGGCCAGTTAGTTTGGAGGAAGAAGACCCATGGTTCGGGAGGCAGGTAAATCTGGAATCTTGAGCAGAAATGGTTTGGGCAGGTCAGATGGGGAGGGGTGAGGGGTGGTGACGGGGTGTGGGTTTAAAGCTGAAGGCCGATGGGAAGAAAGGTGGCGTTCCACCTTCAGGGAGCTATGCCCATACCCGATGAGCAAAGACTGCCTTTAAGATAGTAACCCCTTCTTTTCCACCCTTTGGCAGAATTATTTAAAATTCAGTTTGCCCACTCGAGCCCAATCCTCCATGCCAAATGTTTTATGGTGTGGGCAGCATATTATAAGGATCAATTGGTTCGATAAGAAGCCTAATTAATCTTAGTGCTGAGATCTAGAACCCACGTTTGGCATCTGCCCGAATGCCGACGGGGGCTCAAGATCAGATGAAACCCGGAAATCGGAAATCTGTCCGGCGAGATTGTGATTTCAGATTTCACCCTCCTTTGTTGGTGATGTAATTGGGTTCATGCACATATTGCATTTATTTTTATATATTTGCATATGATCAAAGGCCCTCCTGCCAAAGATTGAGCCCTCACCATATTTTCAAACTGCGCCAACATGATGTCACATCAGCATGTTTACAATAGATTCACCCAGATGTAAAAGTGAGTCGAGCCCCCGGGACAGAAGGCCAAGGCCAGGCAGTGGCCTGTGAATGCCCCCTGGCACGAGTTGGCACTGCCATGTTGCCAAACTGGCAGTGTCAACCTAGCAGTGCCAACGTGTGCCAGGCGACAGTGCCGGGGCGGCCCCCAGTAGGAAACTCATGGGAAAGGTGGGGGAGGGGGATTCATTTATAAGTGGTGATGGACAGGAGTGGACCTGGAAGCTGGGTTTGCTGTTGATGGCTGTTAGGGGAGCAGGATATCGGCAATGGCTGTGCGGGTGGAGGGTAAGGGGTCTGATGTTCGGGGTGGCTGGGGAAGGATGCTGACAGTGTCTGTTGGCGGGGGGAAGCATCTGATATTTGTGTGGCAGGGGGATAGAATGCCAGTTTTGATCATTGTGGTGGGGTGGGGGGGGGGGGGGGGGGGGTGGGGGGTGGGGGGGATGTGGTGGGATGGAGCTCCTGAGACCTGAATGGTGGGATGTGGGAGGAGGTTACTTTTTGGTCTGATTGGGGTACCCTTTAAACATGGTGCCCAGATCTCAGTGCAGCCCTGCTTTGCTGGCCTGTTGAGCTCCCGCTCCTTTACAGGACGGCGTGAATCACACCCAGCTGTTTTGTTTTGTGACAGAGTGTGCTAATACCTGGAGAGAAATCTGGCCTGTTTCTCTGGAGAGAAACAAATCCTTTTTCTCACTGGAACAATGTTCTGCCATATTTTGATATGGTTCCCCCTTGATTACCTATTTAAATCGGGCTGCTGATTTCACCACCTTCTCATTCCCTTCCCGATATTGTCAGGGTGAGCTTGGCAGTGGGTGAGAAGATGGTGAAGTGGGTGCTTGTTATATTTTATGTGGAGAGGTGGATGAGATTACCTGCTTCGAGGTATGCCATGGCATTACTAAACTCAATGTAGGTATAATGGCTCAGGAAACCCAACTGGAAAGGAACATAGTTTATTTACAGAATGCAAAGTGCACTACAGTGGTGTATACAGACTAGTCTCTGTCTGGGACTACAGTTCAGCAGGCCTAGTCCTGGGCCTGCCTTATAAAAGGCTCAGTTAATGAGTTCCAGCTGGGCAGGTCACTACTGTCACCAGGGGAACTCATACTCAATGAACCCCACAGGGAGATCAATCAGTGATTCCCCATGGACATCATGGAGGTTATCATAGTAGGTCAGCAAACAAAGAGAGGTTGGTTGAAGGAGATTTAGTGGGAGTTAGGATATGGACAGCAGAATTTTGGTTGAGATAAAATTTAAGGAGAGAATATGAGGATGTCCACATTGGAATTGTTATGTATAGAGATAACAATGGCATAGGTGCATTTTCAACAAATAGTTGAGTGCAGAGATGGGCAATATTACAGAGTGGAAGTAGGCAGTCATGGTGATGGACAGCATTCTCAGGCAGTAGCTCAGAAGAGGGGTGAAGCCAATGGCTAGGAATCAAAGTATGTGGCAACATCAAAAGACAATGAACTTGGTCTTCCCAGTATTTAATTTTAGGGAAGATCTGCTCATCCAATATTGGATGTCAGGCAAATTTACCTTTTCACGATAAGTAGTGAAGGGAAACATTTATAGATCTTAAATTATTATAAAACTTACATCCATGTTTTTGTTATCTCTAGACTTGACTGTTCAAACGTTCGAGCTAGTCTCCATTCATCCACCCTCCATAAACTTGAGCTCATCCAAAAATTGCTGCACAGATCACGGCCCACACCTCATTCTGCTCATCCAGACCTCTGTGCTTGCTAACTTACATACTTCCGTTCTGCTAATGCTTCAATATTAACATTTTCATCATTGTATTCAAATCTCTTCATGGGTCGACCTTCCATACTTTCCTATCTCCTCCAGCCTAATCCTCTGCAAACACTGTGATCCTCTCCAACTCTGGTTTCTTTGCATTTCTCTCTCTTTTTAACTCCACCATTAACAACTGTGCTTTCAGCTATCTAAGCCACATGGTGTGGCACTGCCTCCTTTAGAGTCTCTACTTTGCCACCTCTGCTCCTTCAAAACCCTCTTTTAAATCTAAATATTTAACCACATGTTGAGTCACCATTCCTAACGTCTCCATAGCTAGCTTTGTCCAAATATCAATTTGATTACACTCCTTTGAAGCACCTCACGATATTTCCCTCAGTTGAAGTGCTAAATGAATGCAAGCTGTTCTTCTTGTATGAGTTCAGACTTGAGTTTTAATTCTTTTGGCATCGACATTGCAAATCCAAGTTTTCTTCCAATGTATGTCATTGTAAAGGATAGTCTTAATTTTTAAAAAAGCATTACCCTTTAATTGCCATGAGTGGAGTTCCAATTATGCAAATTGGATATTTGGTTATCATTATCATTTAAAAAGAAAAAAAACATGCCGAACAAGTTTAACTTGTTTAACTGTGGGCGGCACGGTGGCACAGTGGTTAGCACTACTGCCTCATAGCACAAGGGACCCAGGTTTGATTCCCGGCTTGGATTACTGTCTGTGTGGAGTTTGTATGTTCTCCCCGTGTCTGCGTAGGTTTCCTCCCACAGTCTGAAAGACATGCTGGTTAGGTGCATTGAACCAAACATCGAACAGGTGCCGGAGTGTGGCGACTAGGGGAATTTCACAGTAACTTAATTACAGTGTTAATGTAAGCCTTACTTGTGACTAAGAAATAAACTTTTACTTTAGTTTAACTATCTGTGCTTACTGCACAATGCCCCACCCCAGCAAAACACAGGCCTAGAAGGTCCCCGTTTCTGTCAGGTGTCACATCTTCCTTCTGAGGAAACAGGAGCACCTTGCTGTCAGCTTCCATGATTTAATATCCAAGATGAAAGTCAGTGAAGACACATTTGTTTTTATTATTAAGACATTCCCACCTTGTTGTTGCACTGCCTAAAATAATAAAGACATGAAATGACAATGAAGGTTGATGCTCAATTTCCACCTCCTACTGACATGTACAAGAAGTCCCACTGATCAAATTAAAATATTCTACTAGCTATGTACCCATTACCCATCTATGATTCTATGCTTACATTTCTTATCTTTTTCCCACCTTATAAAGAGATAGTTTACTTGATGTCAGCAATCATGCAGACTAGATTCACCTTGGAGATTCCCATAAATCTGAGTTTTGTCATTAGACAATACCCAGGAGATACTGAAGCTGTTTGAATGCATCTGATCTGCTTTTCTGACATTCATTGAGAGACAGCAGCACAAGCACCTTATTAATTGTGACCTTTACTGCTCTGTGAAACTGCTATTACTCTTGTCGAGTATTAGCATATGGTTCCAGCCTATTTTATTAAGACAAAATGATCAGTGGCCATTCAGTGCATTGAATTGGCCTTTTAATGAAATCATGGAGCAACGTGATGTAATTGAACCGCGTCCAGCATCAACGCACGTGCCTTTGTTGTGAAATATTCATAAGCATTGGAGCAAGGGGGGGAGGGGGGGGGATAGTCTAATTGTAATGAGTTATCAAATGCCAACTTGAATGCACAAAAAAATCCCCTGGTATTCTCTTTTTGGCTCTAACTTCCAGAGTGATTACTGCACCATGTAACTGGTTAACCTGACAAGGCTGACAATAAACTTGCCACTTTCTTTTACATAAAGCCTTCCCCTGGGCTCCAGCTGTGGATTCTATCCTCAACCACCAGCAGATTGATCTCAAATCATTGAGGGGAAACCACACAATGAATGTTAGCTGCATAGAATGAAAATTTAAACACTAAAGTCAAACTGTTGAACCATCGGAAGTACTGCCAGGTCCAGACTTTATAATTACCTTATATCTTAGTGCACCCAGAATGCTGATGTTTAAAATAAAAACATTACAGGGAAAATATCAGATCTGCAAACCATGCAGTTAATCGCAATATTTATAAAGGGCAGAGCATTGTGATCCCTGGCTGGAGTGTTTGCAAGCAGAGGGGTCTATAACATTCCCTGGTTGATCCTCCTGCTGGCTTCTCATCTGCCCCCAATCTGTCCACAATTTTACATTGGATTGGTGACACCTAGGCTGACCTGTCAGCCCCAAGCCCCATTTGGGGCCGTTAATTGACTGTACTGGTCAACTGAGAACCACTTCCAACCTCGCATTAATTTTGAAGTTAGCAGGGGGAGTTCAGGGGTGTGGAGAAGCCCGGTAGGTCATCCTGCTTGGGCCTCGGGCATGAAGGGGAGGGGGGGTGTGGGTCTCCTCCCTCAAGGACCCCCTTTCCAGGTTGAGTACACCCGCTCCCAGGTATGCTCCTTGTGTGTGCTCCCTCTCCCCCGATCTCTCCATCAAGACCACCACCCCTCTCTTCTCACACTCATGGGTCACCACCTCCCCACTCCACTGTAAACTGCTGAAGTAGCTGCTAAACCAGTGAATGAACTACTTTTGGTTGAACGTTCCTGCTGTCAGTGATTTGGAAACCCACAACATTTACATGGCGGGGGGAGGGGAGGGGGCATTCTTACCAGCTCGTCACGCCGATAAGATCGCGAGAAAGGCAGTAAATTTGGGTTTGCACCCGGTTTCTCGCCTCTCGCGATCGTACCAGCCACAATCTGCCGGCATGATCAGCTTCACGCCCAGCAAGGACACACAGCTGATTTTAATATTTAAATCTGTTTTTAAATATTCAAATCATCCAGAATACAAATCAACTGAGACTGAATGTTGTTTGCCATTTGATTTGAAGATATCAGCTGCAAGGGAGAGCTGGGACCTCATGTTAATGTAGCATTTCTTTTGCTTGATGCAATGCCCTGCAACTGAACAGTTATCTGGTAGCCTCAGATGGTGCCCATTATGTATGTAACCACTGGCACCTTCCACAGGTATCAGAATCAGCACCAACAGTGGACGGAATTTTACCAGCACGTCTGCCCGAGGTTCGTATGATCCCACCCTTGGCCAATGGAGAATACCGTTCTCCGAGCCTCACTGTCCCCCGGAATCGGGGTGGGCGTGCTGGTAAAATTTCAGCCAATATTTCAGTCATCAGGCCTATGCTGCAGATCCCCGACACCTGTGGACATGTGTAATTGCTAAGCTGGTGAATAAACTACTCTTTGGTGAAAGGAACCCAGAACACTTACAGAGAGCAATAGAGTTATCCCTGGTGTCCTGGTCAATATTGATTTCTCAATCAGCATCACTAAAACAGATTATCTGGTCATTATCCACATTACTAATTGTGGGAGTCTGCTGTGTGTAAATTTGCTTCTGTGTTTCCTACATTACAATAGTGATTACACTTCCAAAGTACTTCTTTGGTTGTAAAGCATTCTGAGGTTGTGAAAGCCATTGTATAAATACAAATCTTTCCATACTTTGTTTTGTATATTTAAATGTACAAATCCAGCTAATGGTGCTGTGCAAATGGGAAGACATAGCAGAGCTACACATGGAAACAATATTCAAATGCTGCAGTACATGCTATTAGCATGCAGGTTTCATATATTTATTTTGTCTTGGAAGAAAAATTATAATTAATATTAGACGTGCATGATTCAACAATGGTCTTCTTCTGTTCAGAGTCCCTTTCATCTTCAAGGCTGAAATGTTATTAAGACCTCACTCCAAGCAGCCTCCCTTGTGTGGCAGACTCTTGAGATGCATCCCGAGTGATTGACTCCATATTAGTTAAAGTTTATTTATCAGTTACAAGTAGGCTTACATTCACACTGAAATGAAGCTACTGTTAAAATTCCCTAGTCGCCACATTCTAGCATCTGTTTGGGTACATTGAGGAAGAATTTTAGCATGGCCAATCCACCCAACCTGCACATCTTTGGACTGTGGGAGGAAACTGGAGCACTCGGAGGAAACCCACGCAGACACGGGGAGAATGTGCAAACTCCACACAGACAATGTGACCCAAGCCAGGAATCGAACCTGGGTCCCTGGTGCTGTGAGGCAGCAGTGCTAACCACTGTGTCATGGTGCCACCCCATTTTAGGAAAATAATGGGAAGTTCCCATTGCCGGCAAGTGAGGCAGGACCACTGAGGGAAGTCTAACTAAAATCAAAGGATGTTTAACCTCTATATCCTAATGTCCTGAAATCCATTACTTTAATGCCAAATGGTAACAGATAAACATTGGTGCTGTGTCAAATGCTAATTACTGTCACAAATGTGCAAGTATGTTTGCTCATTTTAAACAAAAACAGAATACCACAAATCAAGAGTTACATTCTTTATTCTTCTTCCTGGTTTCATTGCTTGAAGGGTGATTTTCAACTTCTTGGCTTGGTTTTCACTCTCCCTGATCTGCACGTCACTCCTGGCAGCCTTTTCCATAGCATTGGAACGGCTTCTGCAGCTCTGCCTGACGTCTGCCTGAAGAACAAGACTGCAGCATCAGCAACACTAACAGCACTAGGAACATCAGAGGGCAACTCCAGCCAGAGCTCCACCGACCCCTCAGTCACGTTCCGCTCCACGGGACAGAGCGGATGGGCATAGACCCAGCTGGAAGAAGGCAGGGCACACATCAGAGTCCACAAGCAGAGAATCAGCTCTCTTGATATGTCTGAGCACCTGTGCCTCAGAAAGTTCAGGCTCTCACGCGGGTAGCTGCCAAACTCTGCAGCCTCCAGGAGCAAGACACAAGACCTCCTTTCATTGGGCCAGGTGGAACTGCAAAGTGTGTTCTGAAGTGCGTTGTGGAGGACATGCTGGGAAAAAACAGAGAGCAGACCGTAAATGCATCTCAAAGTTTTATGCCAGTTTGTTTTTTTTGTCACCGCACCCCCCTCCCTCCCGCCCTGCACCCCCCCCCCCCCCCCCCCCCCGCACCCCCTCCGCTCCAGGCCTTCCCCTCTTTTAAGTAAAGGTCCAACTCGAAACCTTCCCTTAGACAGATTCAGTTTGTCATTCCACTAGTCCTCTCTGATTTTTGGAGAAACCCAGTAACGGACTGCTAACAGAGTCACAGCTAAGTCTGCCTCAATTAGAAATGCACTCTCTCCGGCCTCCCCATTGTGTGTGGATCTGTTTTAGCTGAGATTCTGCCCAAAATTACAGGTCAGTCAGTGATCCTTTATTGGACCTGGGAGCGCTTATCATGGTTTTGAAGACAGCCAGGGAAAGGATGGAGGAGAGGAAAGAAACGTAAACTCTTATTAATTTGCACTTTGTCCATCGTTTTGCAACCCAGCACTTTTTTCGCTTTTTTGTCCTGTAAGCAAACACTGGGGTGATTTCAATTTAATCAAAATAACTTCAAAATTGTTCTCCAAAACCAATGTTAAATGCAAATGACAATTATTTCTGCAATGGTGATAGCACTTATTTGTAAAGTTGATTTGAATTGAAAGAAGAATGTGCTTCAGCTCTTCCCCACTATTGTCAAAGAACATACTTCAAATGGGAGCAAGTATAATGATTCTGTATTTTTCTATTTGCCATTGTTGATTTGATTTCTGTGCAATGTTAAAAATCACAGTCTAGAGTTCCTGCTCAATTCCTCTATTTTTTAAAATCACATTTTAAAATCTTGCACAGTTGTTTCAGTTCACGGCAATATGAAACAGTGTCAGCAAAATCATCCCTTGGCCTCTTCTGGTGGTGCAGCACTCCCTCGGTGCTGGCATGCCAATGGTGTGGCACTTCCTCAACAATGGCCCTCTGGTGTGCTGGCCCACCAGTGGTGCGGCACTCTCTTGGAGCTGGCCCTCCAGTGGTCCAGCACTCCCTTGGCGCTGACCGGCATACAGTTTATGCCAGAATCAGTGATAGTGCCTAAAAAAACAAAAGCTCTTCCCTCAAATTCTCTTCTCTCTTCTTGTCCTTTGAGCTTATACACTTACTGCTAGCATTTCTCTCTTCAAGATATTAAAATTGAAGATTTGTACTAATTTGCTGCAGTAAGATACAGCTATGGCATCAATTTCACTTCCAGAAATGATCCTGGTTAACAGCTCAAATTTGTCTTGTTGCTTATTGCTCAATGTAAGCAATAATCTGAAAACAACACTACACAGAAGATGTTGTTGGCTTATCAAGGATTTGGATGGGAAGTAGCAAAGCACTGTTAGTGTTTCATATCTCGAGGGATAACTACAAGCTCGAGAGGCAACCATTTGAATTAACATAACATGACAAAACAAAGCCTCCTGGTCCCAAACCAGAATGGGGTAAAGCTTGCTTTGTGGTGTTTATGCAATCAGCTTTTCATAAAAAAGGTGATAGCTGCCATGACAACAATTCACAAAAATATAAACACACGTCTAAAGAAGCCAAATCCACAGAGCCAGTCTTATCGAAATGATTTAACCAGTTCACTATTGAGACCAAATATCGAATCATAGAATGATTACAAGGCAGAATGAGGCCCTTCAGCCAGTCCTGTTGATGCTGGCTGGCTGCAGGATCAATTCATATCATGCCATTTCCCTGCATTTTTCCCTTGGTCTTGTGATTTTCTCCTCAGATAATGATATAGTCTCTATTGAAAACTTCAATTGAATCTGCCTCCACCACACTCTCAGGCTGTGCATTCCGGATCCTAACAAGTCACTGTTATGGAAGTATTTTTTTCTCATGTACTTTAGCAAGGCCTTTGACAAGGTACTGCATAGTAGGTTGTTGCATACAGTTAAATCTCACGGGATCCAGGCTCAGGTAGCCAAATGGATACAAAATTGTCTGGATGACAGAAGCCAGAGGGTAGTTGTGCAGGGTTATTTTTCAAACTGGAGGCCTGTGACCAGCGGTGTGCCTCAGGGATCGTTGCTGGGTCCACTCTTATTTGTAATTTATATTAATGATTTGGATGAGAATTTTGGAGGCATGGTTAGTAACTTTGCAGATGACACCAAGATTGGTGGCATAGTGTACAGTGAAGAAGGTTATCGAGGATTACAGCGGGATCTAGATCAATTGGGCCAGTGGACTGATGAATGGCAGATGGAGTTTCTTTTAGATTAATGCGAGGTGATGCATTTTGGTAGGTCAAACCAAGGCAGGACTTACTCAGTTAATGTAAGGGCATTGGGGAGTGTTATGGAACAAAGAGATCTAGAGGTACAGGTTCATAGCTCCTTGAAAGTGGAGTCACAGGTGGACAGAGTGGTGAAGAAGGCATTCAGCATGCTTGGTTTCATTGGTCAGAACATTGAACACAGGAGCTGGGACGTCTTGTTGAAGTTGTACAAGACATTGGTAAGGCCACACTTGGGATACTGTGCACAGTTCTGGTTACCCTAAAATTGATAGGATATTATTAAACTAGAAAGAGTGCAGAAAAAATTTACTAGGGTGCTACTGGGACTTGATGGTTTGAGTTATAAGGAGAGGCTGGATAGACTGGGATTTATTTCTCTGGAGCGTAGGAGGCTGAGTGGTGACCTTATAGAGGTCTATAAAATAATGAGGGGCAGATATCAGCTAGAAAGTCAATATCTTTTCCCAAAGGTAGGGGAATCTAAAACTAGAGGGCATAGGTTTAAGGTGAGAGGGGAGAGCTACAAAAGTGTCCAGAGGGGCAATTTGTTTCACACAGAGGGTGGTGAGTGTCTGGAACAAGCTGCTAGAGGTAGTAGTAGAGGCAGGTACAAATTTTATCTTTTAAAAAGTATTTAGACAGTGACATGGGTAAGATGGCTGTAGAGGGATATGGGGCAAATGCAGGCAATTGGGACTAGCTTAGTGGTTAAAAACAAAGAGGCAGCATGGACAGGTTGGGGCGAAGGGCCTGTTTCCATGCTGTAAACATCTATGACTCTATGACTCATTGTCCCCTCTGTGCCCTTTGCTCATCACCTTTGTTATGATCCCAGATGAGACCCTCCAATTGTTATGATCTTGATAGAGAGCAGTAACATTTTTATTTGTATAGGATTTGAAAACCCAGGTATTTGCTAAAAGAATGAAGTCACAAAATTCATGCTTAAATCCAAAGTTTTACTTACTCACAAAACTCAAAGCTTTGACAAAGGGTCGCCTGGACTCGAAACATCATCTATTTTTTCTCCTTACAGGTGCTGCCAGACCTATTGAGATTTTCCAGCATTTTATCTTTTGGTCTCAGATTCCAGCATCTGCAGTAATATCCTTTTCAAACAGTCAAATAAATTAGTTAAAAACAATGACCGAAGTTTTCCTGTCCCGCCTGCCATGGGAATCGGAGCGGGCAGGGAGCGGACCATGCAAGGGTCTGTTGACTGCGCTCGGCCCAAAACCGTAAAATCCCACCCGATATTGCCCAGATACTCAATGCATTTTTGATGCACTGAAATAAAACTGATTAATTCTGTAAACAAATTAGTACCAGGTCAGTGAAAGAAATGTTTAATAGAACATAGAACAGTACAGCACAGAACAGGCCCTTCGGCCCACGATGTTGTGCCGAGCTTTATCTGAAACCAAGATCAAGCTATCCCACTCCCTATCATCCTGGTGTGCTCCATGTGCCTATCCAATAACCGCTTAAATGTTTCTAAAGTGTCTGACTCCACTATCACTGCAGGCAGTCCATTCCACTCCCCAACCACTCTCTGCGTAAAGAACCTACCTCTGATATCCGTCCTGTATCTCCCACCACGAACCCTATAGTTAATTGTCAATGTACTTGCAGTGCTGTATGTTAAGGTAAGAAGTGTGACTTTTTTGCCTTGAAAAGGCAACAATCATTTACAAATAAATTACTGAATATCACAAATGTTGATTAAGTTAGAAAGTAGGTGAGGTTTCACCTATCCTCCACCACTGGTATTTACATAGAGAGGCTAGAAACGCAGTGATTTAAAAGCAGTGATTTTGTTGTGGAGGGCAGCAAGGAGGTGGTGGTGGGGGGTAGGGGGGTGGGTGTTGGAAAATTTATTTTGCGGTAGAAACATGACAGTGATCCTTACCATTCAATTTTTCCCCTTTACCCATTGCTATTTCACTGAAAATCCAGTATGGCAGGGGAGGACCATCCAGCCCATTGCGTCTGTTGTTACAAGCATCTATTATCACTGGACTTGTTCCAAGTTCCAGCCACTATCCAAATCAAAACCAAATGCAAGATAATGAATGATTTCAACCATTTATAATTATTGTGCTTTGTGATTGTTCTTCAGTGAAGAGTTTGAGGTATACAATCAGACAAGGTCAAGGATCTCTTTTACTCAACTCGTTAAGTTTTGGAGAAAAAAACGATTGCGAATTGACACTGACTGAGTTAGTAGTATTAGCGAACAGTGTAAAACAGGTGCTGAGTTCTTTCATTTAGGACAAACTTAGCCTTTCGCTACGTTTCATGATAATGATGTCAAATCACAACTTTTCACATGCTTAACACTCTCAGAAGACTTAAGAGGCACCATTCAGTGCTGGTACAAGTGACTCCTGGTGCATGGATGCAATGTGCTTCAAGATCATTTGAAGGAGAATATTTTAAATGTCAGGTCCAGCGACATGGTCTCGAAAATGCTGGTGCACTTGATAAGGTACGTTGGCATCGGGAAGTACTTATCTCTGTAATTTCCTCAAGCTGTGTGCAATTTTTCCTGAAATCTATGAGCCCCTGGCTATTCCGTTATAAACTGGGCAACACTTTCTGGGAAAAAAACACCTCTGACAGTTAAAACAAGGAATTATTAGATTTCAGGTTGGCTTATATTTTGTTTAGTTTTTCTCCCCTCCTCTTGTGAGGACAGCCACTTATGCCAGGAGACAGCTCCATGTGAAGATAAATGGAACGCAATGGACAAAGAGGGCTATGGAAATTGAACTTATGTGCAGCTTTGTGGCATTTAAATAACATAGTGCAAAGCTCTGCTATCAACATTGGTGCTCTGAAGGGTGAAGGTGACCCGAAGCGAAGGAGAATTAAGGATCACTTCTCATGCTACTGATATTTATGCCTCAGCAAGCAAAAAGCATATTTAGTGCCAAGAAAGATTGATGGATGGCTGGATTTACTATAAAGCAGGACGCCTCGCCGACTGACTCCCACCCCCTGAGAATTGCAGAAATACATCTCACGCATAGTTGGTGGGAATAAAATGACTATCTGTACTGCCAGAATTTAAAACAATGAAATTGAAGAGTTAACTGTTAGTCTTTAGTTGCTCTGTGTTAATCGTGTTGGTTCATTATACTGATATCCATTTTGATTTTTGATGCTGTTCTGCCATTAAAGAATCAGTCATTTTGGGTGCTCAATATCACCATTCAGATTTTTGGACAAGAATTGAACTGCTTAAAAATTCTCATGGACCAAACCTTCCAGTCGGGGTCAGAATCCTTACTTCCCACTTGAATCAGAAAGGAAGCTACCTATTTACTTTTCCCTAATTGTTTTGGCCAATTCTCCATTGGTGGATCCTGCAGAACTTACTCAGTGCGGGAAACCTCAGAGGAAGCAGTGGAGAGAATCAGTGGAGCGAACATCTGCTCTTATAGTGCGAGCTGCCATATTTTGCTGAGTAAGAGTTTAAATTCCCAAAGCTTTTCAGTTTGTTAGAGTCTCTGGGTAAATGGGTGAGTGAATGGGTGAATACCTAAGGTGCGTAAGATGTAGAGTTAGTGAGGTAACATGTGCGAGTGGGTGAAGTAAGGGGGTCAGGTGGTATGTGGGTAGTGTGGCAGGTGGGCAGGATTGCAAGCGGGTAGGGTGAAAGCCGGGTAGGATAATGATGTCAGGTCGGGGGTGTTGGGGAGGAGAGGGAGGTTCGAGGGAGTCAAGTGGTGGAGGCTAGTCAAGTCAGGTCCAGGGAGAGTCAGAAGAATGGGGGTTGCTGCTGGGTCATGGGGTGAATCAGGGTAGGTCAGTTATATAGTTATCCAGAAGTTAGACCTGGATTTTTTCAAATATTTCCTGGGTAACTATACAGGTAATCAAGCCAGGAGCATCCAGAGTCTATGACTCTTACTCAGGTGAGTCTAATGAAAGAGAGACAGTTTCATATCAGTCCCCATTGCTAGAGACAAGTTGGTGGAACAGGCACGAGAGTTTGAAAGGATTGAAGGTTAAAAGTTAAAGTTTACTTATTAGTCGCAAGCAATGAAGTTACTGTGAAAATCCCCAAGGTGCCATTGACTGCACACACATTGACTTTGCTTGCACCTCATTTGAATTTAGCCAGTTTCTTGAGCTGTAAGTGACAGTACTCCCTCATGTACTGTCATAGTTTGTGACCACGGGCAGCTCATCATGCAGGTGAAAGCTCATTACCCTAGCAGGTGTCATGATTTCTTCATTGTGTGGCACTCCTGTTTCTGAATCAGCTTCATTTGAGCCACCATGACTAGTCAAAAGGTGATTACTAGGTGACACGTGAGGGCATATATAATTAGAACCATACTGTTACAAGGACCATTAAGAGCACACTATCCGCATTGTCAAGTAATCTTTTCATTTCCTGGACAGCTCTGGGTGAGGTCTGCTGTATTAAGCTGTATGGGTATGAAGATTTGTGGTAGTATGCTGCATGCTGTACAACTTTACCATTATGAAGGAACAGCCCTCTTCTCCATCTATCAGGCCAGAAGCTTAGGAGCAGAATCTGTGTGGAAGAGGAGGGAGGACGATGGAGTGGGAAAGTACAAAATGGAGGAACAGGAAAAGGGAAGGAGAATGCAGAGAAGAAAACCACTTTCTGCTGGGGTTGCACGTGATCAAATAATTCATGAGTGACACCAATAATCACATCTCCCCATTGACTAGTCCAGTACTCATTACTTTTGCTCTATCAATGACCATCACATTGTCCTCTTTCCGACAACACAAGGCCCAGCTTCATATTCCAACATCTTGGGCTGGGCAACCTTAAGCTGGGCTGGCTGACAGCATCTGTGGAGAGAGAATGGAGCCAAAGTGTTGAGTCTGGATGACCCTTTGTCTGGCACTTTGCCAGCTCTGGTGAAATGTTGGCTCTATTCTCTCTCCACAGATGCTGCCAGACATGATGAGATTTTTCCAGCATTTTCTGTCTTTGTTTCGGATTCCAGCATCCGCAGTATTTTGCCTCAAACTGGGCTGGCTGGCTCTCAGGCAACAGCAAGGGGACTGGTTTAGTGGCCAGGGTGGGTGCACGAATTCTTCATCCGAAGAGAAGATGGCAACATTTTGAATTTCCACTGCGGCATTCAGAACTTTGGTGGATGCTGCTTGTGATACGTAGGGAGCTGTGGCACAGTGGTTAGCACTGCTGCCTCATAGCGCCAGGGACCCGGGTTCGATTCCAGTCTCAGGTGACTGTCTGTGTGGAGTTTGCACATTCTCCCCATGTCTGCGTAGGTTTCCTTTGGGTGCTCCGGTTTCCTTCCACACTCCAAAGATGTGCGGGTTAGGTGGATTGACCATGCTAAATTGCCCCTTAGTGTCAGGGGAATTAGCAGGGTAAATACATGGGGTTGCGGGGATGTTGCCTGGGTGGGACAGTTGTCGGTGCAGGCTCGATGGGGCAATTGGCCTCCTTCTGTACTGTAAGAAATCTATTCCGAATTTCTGATACAAATGGAAGAGGAGAAAGTAGGGTCCCATACCAGTGTCCTCTGTTTGAACAGAGGGAAGTACGATAGGATGAGGGCTGAATTGGCTAAGGTGGACTGGGAGAGCAGACTGGTAGGTAGGACAACTGAGGAACAGTGGAGGATTTTTAAGGAGATCCTTTTCAGTACTCAGCAACAATATATTCCAGTGATAAAGAAGGACTGTAAGAAAAGGGATAGCCAGCCGTGGATAACGAAGGAAATTAAGGAGAGTATTAAATTAAAGACCGATGCGTACAGAGTGGCCAAAAATAGTGGAGAATCGGAAGATTGGGAAAACTTTAAGAAACAACAAAGAACGACTAAGAAAGCGATAAAGGAAAGATAGGTTATGAAGTTAGGCTAGCTCTAAATATAAAAAATGATAGTAAAAGCTTTTACAAATATATAAAAAGGAATAGAGTAGCAAGAGTGAATGTTGGACCCTTGGAGGACGAGAGGGGGGATTTAATAGTGGGGAATGAGGAAATGGCTGAAACTTTAAATAAGTTTTTTGTGTCGATCTTCACGGTGGAAGACACAAATAGTTTACCGAATATTAACGATAGAGGGTTGGTAGGAGGAGAGGTACTCAATACAATTAATGTTACCAGGGAGGCAGTGCTTGGTAGACTAAAGGACTGAAGGTGGACAAGTCCCCGGGCCCGGATGGAATGCATCCCAGGGTGCTGAAAGAAATGTCAGAGGTAATAGCAGATGCGTTAGTGGTTATTTATCAAAATTCGTTGGATTCTGCGGCAGTGCCGGTGGATTGGAAAACGGCAAATGTTACGCCGCTGTTTAAAAAAGGAAATAGACAAAAGGCGGGTAACTACAGGCCGGTTAGCTTAACGTCTGTAGTTGGGAAAATGCTGGAATCCATCATTAAAGAAGAAATAGCAGGCCATCTGGATAAGAATGGTTCGATTAAGCAGACGCAGCATGGATTCATGAGGGGAAAGTCGTGCTTGACGAACGTGTTGGATTTTTATGAAGATGTGACTAGTGCGGTTGACGGAGGGGAACCGGTGGATGCGGTGTTTTTGGATTTCCAAAAGGCGTTTGATAAGGTGCCTCACAAAAGGTTGCTGAAGAAGATTGGGTCACACGGAGTTGGGGGTAGGGTGTTAGCGTGGATTGGGGATTGGCTATCCGACAGGAAGCAGAGAGTCGGAATAAATGGGTGCTTTTCTGGTTGGCGGATGGTAACTAGTGGCGTGCCGCAGGGATCGGTACTGGGGCCTCAACTATTTACCATTTATATAGACGATCTGGAGGAGGGGACTGAGTGTAGGGTAACAAAGTTTGCAGACGACACAAAGATAAGTGGAAAAGTGAATCGTGTGGAGGGCGTAGAAGGTCTGCAGAGAGATTTGGAAAGACTGAGTGAGTGGGCGAGGATCTGGCAGATGGAGTATAACGTTTACAAATGCGAGGTCATTCACTTTGGAGGAAATAAAAGCAAATTGGATTATTATCTAAATGGAAAAAAATTACAACATGCTACTGTGCAAAGGGACCTGGGGGTCCTTGTGCACGAGACGCAAAAACCCAGTCTGCAGGTGCAACAGGTGATCAAGAAGGCAAATGGGATGTTGGCCTATATCGCAAGGGGGATAGAATATAAAAGCAGAGATGTCTTGCTGCATCTGATGTGGAGATGCCGGCTGTACAATGGGTTTCAGGATGCCCTCGACATAGCCGGAGTTTCAGGATGCCCTCGACATAGCCATTGCTGCATCTGTACAGGGCATTGGTGAGGCCGCAGCTGGAATACTGTGTGCAGTATTGGTCCCCTTATTTGTGGAAGGATATATTGGCCTTGGAGGGAGTGCAGAGAAGGTTCACCAGGTTGATACCAGAGATGAGGGGTGTTGATTATGAGGAGAGACTGAGCAGATTGGGTTTGTACTCGTTGGAATTTAGAAGGCTGAGGGGAGATCTTATAGAGACCTATAAGATAATGAAGGGGCTGGATAGGGTAGAGGTGGAGAGATTCTTTCCACTTCGAAAGGAAGCTAGAACTAGAGGGCACAGCCTCAAAATAAAGGGGGGTCAGTTTAGGACAGAGTTGAGGAGGAACTTCTTCTCTCAGAGGGTGGTGAATCTCTGGAATTCTCTGCCCACTGAAGTGGTGGTGGCTACCTCGTTGAATATGTTTAAATCACGGATAGATGGATTCCTGATCGGTAAGGGAATTAGGGGTTATGGGGATCAAGCGGGTAAGTGAAACTGATCCACTTCAGATCAGCCATGATCTTATTGAATGGCGGGGCAGGCTCGAGGGGCTAGATGGCCTACTCCTGCTCCTATTTCTTATGTTCTTATATTCTTATTCGATGTCAGCAATCAGATATTGTATCAGGCTGGGCTTCACAGCACTGTAGGTGTATTGACACCCAAAAAATCAGCTCACTACCATCCTCTCAAAGGCAATTAGGAATGGGAAATAGATGCCAGTGACACTCATGTATTTGGAACAAATGAAAAAAAGTGCGCTGATGGAAGTGACTCATTCCATGTTGCAAAAGATGGACTCCACTTATGCCAAGTAAGTGCTTGAAATGATCCTTGATGTTGAGTGCAGGCTTTCTGTCAAACCTCTAGGCTATCCTTTCCCCCTGCTTCTGTGCATCTGTGCCAAATATTTTATCACGCGTATCCTGCTCCTATTCTAATCTCTAAAATGCATACTCTGCGGGTATCCGAGACTGTCAGACCAAGGAATGGTAACTCTTAATTTTCACTGTTTCCTTGCTCTTCCTCCTTGGACTGGGCAGTTTTTACTCTGTTCCTGGTCATCAGAAATGAAAAAGAGGCAAAGGCTTTGTTTGGAAGAGAAGAAAACACGACGTGCATTCTTACATCATCTGCAGCCCTTCAGTCAGAAGAGATTGGGGGGCCCTTCACCAGCTTTGATGAAGGGTTATCCAGAGTCGGAACGTTGGCTCTATTCTGTCTCCACAGTTGCTGCCAGATATGCTGAGATTTTCCAGCATGTTCTGTTTTTGTTTCAGATTCCAGCATCTGCAGTAATTTGCCTTAAGCTGGGCTGGCTGGTTCACAGGCAACAGCAAGGGAGAAGTGGGATGAGGAAAGGTATGAAGGCACCCTCATCACGGATCGCATCAAATCAATATGGCCTCAATGATGCCTCTTCTCATGTTGGCCAGCACCCTCTCCACAATGAGGGTTAAAACTTCCAGGTAGGCTTGCCTCCCTGTTCTCTTATGTTGAGTGCCAGCTACTCCTGAAGGAAAAAGGGAAGTAGGTCAGTCAATGTTGTGCAACCTGTTGTATTTGAATAGTTGCGAGAGTATGTGAGTATGTGACAGTGAGCTATGAGATGTGGGTATGAGGCTTGTTATATTGCTATAAGTCTGAGGGTGAGTTAAAGTATAAAAATGTTAGAATTGAGTCCTGAGTGGTAGAGTGATTGGTGGCTGTTTATGAGGGTGTAGTGCTGTTGACTGTGGATGAGGCTCGGGCTGCAAACTGTTGGATATAGTTAGTATCTGAAGAGAAATTTAATGACCTTGACACGTTGTGTGAGATCATTGATCACAAAATTGATGTGCCGCCTGCATCATTAGCCAGAACCTCCGGGCCCCACCCATCACAGGAATCATCGTGAGCTGAACCAGAAATTAAACAGACTAGAAAAACATCCACTAATTTCAGGCCTCGGAAATGGTCTCGGATCAGGAAGCTGACATGATCCACCCACTTCTGATTTGGCACAGGTGCCTTCAAAGTTTCAAAGTTTATTTTATTAGTGTCACAAGTCGACTTACACTAACACTGCAATGAGGTTACTGTGAAAATCTCCCAGTCGCCACACTCCCCACCTGTTCGGGTACACTGAGGGAGAATTTAGTATGGCCAATGAATCTAACCAGGACGTCTTTCGGGAGGAAACCGGAACACCCGGAGGAAACCCAGGCAGACACAGGGAGAACATGCAAACTCCACACAGTAAGAAGTCTCACAACACCAGGTTAAAGTCCAACGGGTTTATTTGGAATCACGAGCTTTTGGACCGGTGCTCCTTCATCAGGTGATGACGGGACTGATGAAGAAGCAATGCTCCGAAAGCTCATGATTCCAAATAAACCTGTTGGACTTTAACCTGGTATTGTGAGACTTCTTACTGTGCCCACCCCAGTCCAACACCAGCATCTCCACATCAAACTCTACATAGAAAGTGACCCAAGCCGGTAATTGAACCTGGGTCTCTGGTGCTGTGAGGCAGCAGTGCTAACCACTGTGCCACTGTGCCGTGAGCGGCAGGTGAGTGGGGAACACTGTCTCTGTGTAGCTATTAGATAAGTCATTGCGATGTGTAAACAGGTAATTAGCACTGAATTTAATCCAGCAGTCTGGCTTTAGCAGTCAGTGCATCTATTTCCCAAGCTGTCAGCAATTTACCAGGATCACCTTGCAAAATGAGTACGCAATGGGGAGAGCTGCAGGCTGGTAAACCTTAAAGCAGTGGAAATGAATAGCTGAAACCATACTGATGTGTAACGCTGCGACTCACAGCTTTACTTCGCAGAGAGTGCTTTCACTGCACCACAAGTGACTTCCAACTCCCCAGAAGTCAGTTGTCCCATCTTGTCCTTCACTCACTTTGATCTGCATTTCCCAGCTCTCAGCCTGGAGTTTCTTTCTCTAGAAATCCTCCCCATAGCATATTTGATGTGTCATCCCACTTGCGCACCCCGATTTACCAAGAAATAGGGAAGCGGGATGCTAATGCTCTGGCTGAGTTAAGAAGCCATAGCAAAGCCTGCTTTCATTGCAGACATGTTTCTTGTTTTGTATGTTGGGACATGCCCCCTTAAGCGAATGGGTTGGGTGACCCGGGCCTCAAGCTCCATCCTGGTGTGACTGTGCTAGGAATAAGGCATGTTAATAAACTGTTCCAGCTAGTTTACTACCACTGACCTTGTGGTCTATTATTAGTCTCAATATCAGACCACAAACATTATATTCCTGACCTGCTGAACGTGAGTCTGTTCAGTTGAGATTCTGCCCATTAACATCATTCTGTCTTCACATGTGCTGCCTGACTTGCTGACTATTGCCAGCATTTTCCATATTTATGACATTTATGTCATAGAGAACAATATCCAATGAATAAAGTAAGATTGAAAGACCAATGCATCTGTCGTTGATGGTGATCTTATTTTGCCAGGACACGAAGAAAAGACATTATTATTTTTTAAATGGCACCTGGGCTTATGTTGTTAGCTAAACAAACAAATGAAACCTTGGCTTAACGTTTCATCCAATGGATAATACATCCAGCATACTCCAGCCTTACTACAATGGTGTTGGGCTGAGAACCTTAACTCGAATGTACAGGAGTTAAAATTGGGCCAAACTCCCACTAGATAATAAACTGACTTGCAACAATTTAGGTTTAATTTAGTTCCTTGTGTGTAGTCTGATGGAAGAATGGGCAGTAAATTCAGCATGATGAGTAAAGAAGAAACCATAATGTTAACTATTTATTCACAGGGAAGTCAAATTAATTATCTGATCTAAATTTAATTGGACCGTCACGGAATATTTTTATGTTATTAATTATTAATTTATTTTGGCTTTATTAGTGACTTTTGGACTTATAACTCTCAGTTTTGAACTCCCCAAAAATGACTAGACTCTGTGATGCCAGCCCAGTGCATTCTGGCAGACATTATAAATCCCATTGAGATAGAGGCATAAATTATGGATTCAGTCATTGTGAAGGAATACCAGCAGAGTCCTGTGTCGGGATCAGGTTTTCACTTCAGACTGATAGGAACACAGCTCATCGTAACAAGGAGCCATCGAAAAGGTGGCATTAGACATTAGTGAGAATTTATTTACAAAAACAAACATTATATACAAGGGATTAACACCCATGTCCACACTCTACAACTACTTCTTAACCTTCCTTACACTGCCACTATGTCTTGGTGCAACCCCAACATCCACAACGAAGATGGAGGCAGTCTGCTGACTGCTACGCCGTTGGTTGTAATGATCTTAGCGAGCATCCGGGCTGAGATTCAGTTGATACAGTCACAGGAATAGGGGATTCAGACGGACAGGACACTCCCAGAGTCACCTGATGGATGGGTTCCAGAGTGCACTAACTGGTCTTCCTCCCTGTTGACCTGAGGGGCCATGGCTGTCTCCTTGAGAGAAAGGGGCAGCTGTAGTGAGCCTGAGAAGCCACACCACTGTGACATAGACACTGGTAGATGCCAGCAAGTTTTTCTGCCATGAAGTGCAGCTCTTCCAGCAGTGTAAAACAGAAATATTGGACCCAGATCCCTATTGCAGCTGACAACTTGCCAATGTTGACCTCAGTGAATTGGCCTGTTGACACAATCGCCTCAGACCATAGGCAGATGGATTTCTCCATGTCTCTATGAATTCCTCTTCTGTGCTGCTGTCCAAGCAGGAGTCGAGGACCTAACTCGTTGACCCCCCTGGGTTGCTTTCCAGATGTGCCTGCAAAAGAAAGGGAAGGTCATAAGTGCATGGCAGAGGCCTGAGAAACAGAAGACATGACTCCCAGAATGGTTGTCTGATGGATGCTGCAGTGCTGGATCCTCACTATGTTGAGCGCTGCTGACCTCACCATTAGCAAAAAATAGTCCATGTCCTCTCCAGCCAGCTGAAGCATTCTGTCTTCAAAGATTGTCAGGACCATGAGTTCAGCATTTTCCACCTCTCCCTTTTGTTGCATGCCAGCTTATCTGACATGACGACACATGGAGAGAGCGTTGGCAAGACATCTGCCAGGCAACATGAGAAGGATATCTGTCATGTCTGGGTGATGAGTGTAGCCATGAACGGGATTAGGACACGGCCCACAGAGGAGTTGAAGATGTATGTGAGGGAGAGCAAGTGGTGGTGTCACTTGAACTGGCAGTGAGTGAGATTCCTGTGGATGTGTAATGGGTCTGTGAGTGTGTGAGTTGAGAGTGATGGGATGAGTGACTTACTCTGGAAGAATGGAGATCATTCATCCTTTTTTGGCACTGGATGCTTGTCCTCTTCTGCAGAGCCTTGGCATTGATCACCACTGTCACTGCCTTCCATTCTGCATTAGTCAGCTTGAATGTAGATCTTCTTCCACTCAGTGTGTGGGCATAAAACATTGTGGCGGCCCCTCCACTCTGTGCAGGAGGTGCTCGAGAGAGAGGCATCAGTGAATTTCTTCCCAGTAGCTTCCTTTGACTTGAAATATGATACCTGGGTGCTGGGATGGCCTTTAAGTATTTATTTACTAGTGTTACAAGTAGGCTTACATTAATACTGCAATGGAGTTACGATGAAAATCCCCTAGTATGGTGCGCAGATCATTGAAGCACTGAATTGGCAGGTCAGGCAAAGCAGAGGCCACTCACCAGGAATATGATATGAAACTCGTGTCTGCAACTTTCTTTGACCAAGTGCCGCACAATGTGGTGGAAAAAGCTACCATTGCTGTTGGCCGGTTAAACATCGCATTCCCCACCAGAATCAGACTTTGCTGATTTCTGGGACTATTCTGCCCAATGTTTCAGCTAGGTGACCTTTCATCAGGAATAGTTACCAGGTCAATAGCAGTTAGAGATTGAAGCAGGAAACCAGAGAGAAAGATATTACCATGTTGAGAGGAGGAGCAAAACCAACGTAAAGGGTGAAAATTGCATTTATTTCCATCAAGTTTGAGCATTTATTGTCTCTACGATGTACAACATTAAATGTAGTGCAGATTATTTTACTGAGGTGGCTTTGCAGATCCCAAAGTCCAAAGTAATTTTCTGACCAATCTCCAAGAATTGATCTCTCAGGGCAACTCCAGTCATATTGGTGGACTTGATCAGATTACTAAGTTAGTGCTGCAAAGTATTATGGTGCCCTGACAAATATGTGTAGAACAATCATCAGTGATCAGGCCACTGCTTCAATAAGTTGCAGTGTATTTGAAGTGGATAAATCTGTTGCCTCTTTCCTATGTGCACTAAATTTTGTCCATAATTTTCCAAAGATGGGACTACCTGAATATCATAATTATTATTAAGTAGATGCCCTAAATATTAATCAGGGTCAACTATGATTCATCACTCTTGCCTCTGAGTTAGAAGGTTACAGGTTCAACTCCTACCCCAGGACCTGAGTATGGAAATTGAGCTGATTCTCCAGTGCAGAATTGGGGACAAGTGACCCCAACCTTCCTGTCGCTTGCCGTTTCAACTCAACATCTTGCTCTCATGCTGACATGTCCATCCTTGGCCTGCTGCAATTTTCTAGTGAAGCCCAACTGAAACTGGAGGAACAAAGCCTCATCTTCTGATTAGATACCTTAGAGGCCTCGGGACTCAAAATTAAGTTCAACAACTTTAGATTGTGAACTTTTCCCTTCATTTTGACACCGTTTTTTTGTTTCCTTGGTTTGTCCCAGTGCAAACACCTCCTCACCAACACGCAGCCTCCCTCCCCCACCAATCCTGGCTGCCCCAAAGGACCATCTGCCTCTTGATCTTCAGTGTTGCTTTCACTGAGCATTAACCTTTGCTCTCCTATTAACACATTCTGCTATCTTACCTTTATCCCATTATCAGCACTTATTTAGTCCTCAATGCTACCATTAGCACTGTCTTTGTCTTGAGTCCATGGCATCTTTGCCAATCTCTCCTTATCTCCCCACTACCCCTATATTCTGCCCCACCTCCTCTACCCCTCTCAAATTATATAATCCATCACATTTCTACCCCTCTTCAGTACTGAAGAAGAGTCAAATGGACTTGAAACTTTTTTCTCTCTCCACAGACTTGCTGAGTTTATTCAGCATGTTTTATTTTTATTTCAGATTTCCAGTATCTCAGTATTCCATGTTTATCTGAAGGTAGGTGATGTTTTATGGGTTAAATGTTAAGCTGAGGAATCATCAGTTCTCAACTGGAGGTAACTGATCTCCATATGGTACCATTTTGAAGGAGAGCTGAGGGGGTTATTTCCTGATGCCAAGGCCCATTTTTATTCCATAATCAACATCGCAGAAAACAGATTGTCTGGTTATTATCATTTTGCTGTTTCTGAGAGTTTGCTGTGCATACGTTAGTTGCTATGTTTTCTACATTGCAACAAAGGTTACACTTCAAAAGTACTTCACTGGCCATAAAGTGCTTTGAGATGTTATGGTGATTGTGGTGATTGTCCTCTTAAGGACAGTAGAATCAGCACAATAGAATCAGAGGAGGCAATGAAGACCTCAAGGAAGAGGCAACGGAAGACCTCGGAGGAGGCAATGGAAGAATTAGAAAGCGGATAAAAGAAGACCCCAAAAAGAGGAGGCAATGCAATACCCCAGGAGGGCACAGAAGTATCCCAGGACGGCAATGAAAGACCCCAAAAGGAGTGCAACAAGGGACAATAAACGACCAAATGAAGGACAATGAGAGAATTGCAGAAGGGAAATAAGTTAACACTTTGTTAGAGACAGACCCGACCAACAGTGAGACCAAAAAGGGTTTGGCTGAAGTTGAGACAAGCAGAAATGAAGATTCCATTTATGAAATGTATATGTCCATTAAGAACATGATGGATTCACCTTGGAAGAAATGCAAAAAATTAAAGACTTCAGAAGAGACTCTGAATTTTTGAATATAAAGTGGAATCAGCAAAAAGAATTAAAGCTCTGACGAGAACATTTAAACAACAAGATGAAATGACTGACAGCAAACTTGGGGAAAAAAGTTGCAAAAATTGATAAACTGAAATTAAGAAAAAGAACACAATGAGACAATGGAAAATAAGCTGAATGCCATGAAAAAACAACTAGAAAATAAGAACAAGTCCAGGGAAGAACCGAACCAGGAGAATTAAAGCTTGAAGAAAGGAAGCTTGGTAATGAGAAATTAACTGAACATTGAAAGTGACAGCAGAATCAACAATTCGGACAGAGAAAGAAACTGAGATTACATGGCAGAACAAGATTGCTGAAATGGTCATGTGAATGGAAAAGCAGTAAGCTTGTCTGGAAGAGCTCCATGCAAGATTATATTAGGAACTGTACATAGTTAATGCCTACCAGTAAAACTGTTTATGTTTGGACACACATTCCTCAAGACCTCATCAATGAAGAATCACAATTGCAACAATAAAAAATAAGTACATAACATGACGTGGTGACGTAATGTGAAACTTTGGTAGCAGATGAACTTAGATCTCTGGAATTATTATCTCTGTGACCGGACTCCAGTCGTACCCAGCAGATATGGAGAGACAGATCATCCATAAACATATGGATCACTTGAAGAGTGGAGAGACGCTGCAGCAGTCAGTGTTCCCACAAGGAATGTTTTTGAACTTGTAAGCAGCAAAGTACCCGATCGACCTGTACCTGATCGACTTAACTGATGTCTCCATGGAAGCAAATAGTAATGAACTGCCTGTGCCAGACAATGCAGTTCCTGACAATGTTGATCCGAAGGAAGCACCTCAGACTACAGAATTATGCCGCTCTACAAGAAACAGGAAAAGTACTCAAAGACTTGAGTTATAATTGTCCAACTTCTTTAGTTAGAATTTGGGCTTAGGGTAACTTGATTTTTGAAGATTCTATAAAGGAGTTAAAGGGGAAGGGATGCGGTTATCGTGGTGATTTTCTCTTTCAGGGCAACAAGGCAGAAGAGGGTCACCTGGCTTGAGGCAGCAGTGGGAATCAAGAATGGGTAATCACCCCAAGACTGGAGTCCTATCTTGGATAGAAGAGAGTCTGAAGACATGTAGAAAAAATGTAGGGACTGGAGCAGCCCGTTCAGGGCAGCCTAAGGGACTACTGGCCTCTGTGCAATTTTTCCTTGTTCATAAATCCCCTTCATATTTCATCAAAGTCTGACTGTGCATCATTGCAGATAACCTGAGATTTCGAAAGGCAAGGTATAAGTGTAAGTCCTTTTCTGTTCACAGTACAGTGTGATGACACATACAGTGACAAGTAAAATACTGTCTGTATTTCACATGGAAAATAAACTTTCCAAGCATTATTCACACAGAGACCTCAAAGCCAACAGAGTTTGGCTGGCTGGCATTGTTTGTCTTCACAGCAAAATGTTGTTGGGTTTCTAACTCTCCAGTGTGCCATGAGAATCAAATTACTAATTTCTGAGTGACTGTCCACTTAATGGACAAAAATGCAAAGACCTCAATGTAATGATTTCCCTGAGTGGTCACTATTTTCCCCATCTCCTGTCTCAACGCTTATTTTCAACAGCTAATGTAAGGAGTTCATGGTTTTCTTTGTCAATAAAATCAAGATCATCTGATTAGTTGCCTGTGTTGTTTCCTTTTCTTCCCCCAGTCCACTGAACCAAACTTTCTCTATGGTTCCCCTTGCCCAATACCTGAATTTCCATCTTTTTCTCCTATCTTCCCTCAATGTCCAACAAAAACTCTTCTTGCCCAAGACAACAACCCCCTGCTCCTTTGCCCTATTGAGACCAAACCACTGACCAGCTAACTTGCCTTCCCAACTTCCCTGCTAGCTGACATCCTTCAACTCTGCCCCACTCCTCAAAAAAATCAACCCTCTCCCTCTGCAACCATGCAGACTTTCGCCTCATCTCCAAACTGGCCGCAATTCTCCCATCGTGACTTACAACATTTCTGGCGGGTCATGGTGGGAGATACATGTCGCCGGCCTTGTTCCAGGATTTGTGCATTCGTCGGGAATGGATGCGCATCTCCCAGACCCAGCAAACCCAGGAAACCGACGGGAAGGCTGGTAAGTAATTTGAACCTTTTTAAAATATGTTTTAAATGTATTTTAAATCTAATTATTGGGACCTCTCCTACTCTGCCAGGATTACTTCATTCTGGCGAGGTTTAGACTAGCTCCCCACATTCGGGGAACTAGCAGGAGACCCCGCCGGAGTGAAGGGGGTGGGGCAATCGGGACCCACCAGGGAGTCAGGCGGTGGGGGAGGTGCTCTCTGGACATCGGCACCCTGGCAGTGCCAACCTGTGTCCCCTGGCACTGCCCAAGGGGCAAAGTGTCCATGCCCATGGGGCACCTTGGCACTGCCCACTGGGCATCGGGCAGTGCCAAGAGGGCGGGGCCTATTGTGGGCAGGGCCTAAGGACGATCAGTGGGTGTGGGGGTTCCTGCTGTCACTCTGCAGACAGGATCGGTCTGGGATGAAGGGAGGGCAGCTATTGGGGTGGGCTGGGGGGTATTGTCTGTTGGGGTGGGGGGATGGGGGGATCGCCACTGCTGTGGGGGGGGGGGAGGGCTGTATATTGGGGCGCTCCGGGACTGGGGGGGCTCAGGGTTGGCTCGGGAATTGCTGTGGGGGCCACGATCGGGCTTTGAGGGGGGGGGGCAGGAAGGACAGCACTGTGGGGGTCCCGGGTTGGTCAGCGATTGATCTGGCCAACAAATGGGGAGACTGACAGATCAGGACCACTGCGTATGCACAGAGTTCCAGAACTGTCAGACACTGGCACGAATTGGCGTCGCCGCCCTCCCTCCACCACCCGCCCCACCCCCCCTGGGCTTTTTAATGATATTCACGACTGGGACTTCTGCAGTGCACAAAGTGGGGAGATTCGAGTGAGAAGCTGCACTGACAAAACAGTCGTGATCTAGAACAGTTTTCCTGCCAATTCAGCGCTTTTGGGAGAATCGCAGTTTCCGTTTCCTCTTCAACATCCTAGAACATGTTGTCACCTCCCAAATCCAAATATGAATCCCGATTGCCAAGTTTCTGCTCCTGCCACTACACTAAAACAACTCTTATCCAAGTCACAAATAACACCCTGTGTGTTGTGACAAAGGTAAACTGTTCCAGCTTGAAATTCTCGACCTGTCTGCAGCTTTTCGCACAGTTGACCAAATCATCTGCTTTCAACACCTTTCCGATGTCACCCAGTTGGGTGGAAATTCACCACTTGGTTCCATCCTTAACATTCCAATGGTAGTCAGGAAATGACCTGCAGTGAATTCTCTTGCTGCTCCCATACCGTTATCTCTGATGACAATGATCTACACTTGGTCCCTTTGAGTTTCTCATCTACATCACCCCTTGGCGATATCATCTGAAAACACAACATTAGTTTCCACATAACGGTTGATGACAGCCAGAACTACCTCACCACCACCTCTCTTGGCTCTTTCAACAGTCTCCAAATCATACGACTGTTCGTCTGGCATCAAACACTGTCTGAGCAGAAATTTCCAGTAAATATTGGGAAACTTAAAGCCTTTGGTCCCTTCCACTAATTTCATCCACTGGCCACCAACCCAATCCCTCGTCCTGACAACCTGTTCATAACCTTGCTGTCATATGTGATTCTTGGTGAGTTTCTGACACTATGGGCCCGATTTTACCAAAATTTCGGGCGCAAAATCATGGTAAAGTTGGGCATCGGGCCTAAAACGCTGTCCAGACCCGACCCAAGGCCAATCGTACCTTTACCAACGGCCGATCCAGCGCGCGCCCGAATTGGCCAGCGGGCCGATTTAAATGCATTTGCATGCATTTAAATCGGCATAATGAAGCCCGCGCCCAACTTACCCGAGGATTCCCACTTTACGAGGCCCCGATCTGATCGGCGCCCGCGCATTTACCGTGTTGCTGAATTCAAGTCCGATAGGGCTCCAACTCAGCAACCGAACCACCGAATCGCCCCCGACCACCCTTCGCGGACCGCCCCCGCGAACCACCCCGGCAGCCCACCTCCCCCCCACCTCCCCCGATCGGACCACCCTGGCACGCAGGCCCCGCCAGCAGCCCCCCCCCCCCCGGGATCGGACCCCCCAGGCCCCCGACCTACCTTGATCGCTGGTGTCCGTCGAAAGCATCTTGCGATCGTGGATCCTGGCCTTGCTCCGGGGGTCCTGATGGGTAGGATGATGTCTCTTCACTGGGGGGGATGTGACATCTCTTCCCTGAGGGGGGGTGTCGCGGGGGGATGTGACATCTCTTCCCTGAGGGGGGCGTAGGGGGGGATGTGACGTCTCTTCCCTGGGGGGGGGGGGGGGGGGGGGTGGGGGGTGGGGGGGCGGTGGGGGGGGGGGGTAGGGGGGGATGTGACATCTCTTCCTTGAGCGGGGGGGGGGGGGGGGGGTGGGGGAGTGTAATGTCTCTTCCCTGAGGCGGGAGGGTGGGGGTAGGGGTGTGACATATCTTCCCTGATGGGGGGGAGGGTAGTGGGGGGGTAAGTGACATCCCTTCCCTGAAAGGGGGGGGGGCGGTGGTAGGGGGGGATGTGATGTCTCATCCCTGAAGGGAAGGGGGGGGTGGGGGGGTGAAATGTGCTGTCTCTTCCCTGAGGGGGAGCGGTAGGGGAGGATGTGACATCTCTTCCCTGAGGGGGGGGGGGGGTGGTGGGGGAGATGTGACGTCTCTGCCCCCCCCCAGGGAAAGTCAAAGGCAAAGGGAAAAGTGGCAACGGCAATGACAGATTTTCCCGCTGTACGGTGCAGCACATAGTGCCAAAGATTTTCAGCTACGGGTGCCGTGCGGTTTTGCTGGAGGGCAGCCTCTGATTCAGCCGCCCCGCCATCACCTCAGTGCTGAAAACATCAGGACGCCACATTTAAAGGCCACCCCAGTGCAAACCAGCTGCATTCCGTAGGTCTGGGAAGTGATGACTGCCAATAAATCTACTCCTAGGACGCCTCCCTGGGGAGATTGCTTAATGCTGTAGAGGCCCAATGTGATGTCCTCCACCCACACACAGGAGGAAAACCAGCCAGCAAAGTGACAAATTCACCATGGGATGCAGTGGCTGTGGTGATCAGCACAAACACTTTGCAGAAGAGGATAGCTATCCAGTTCAAGATGAGGATGAACGATCTCCTCCATTCTGCCAGGGTAAGTCACTCTTCTCATCCACAGGGATCTCCACAGGGATCCACATCCACAGGTATTTCACTCACTGTCAGCTCACTCGCTCCCCCTCACACATCTTCATCTCCCATGTGGGTCCTGTCTTCATCATCTCACTGGTCACTCTTATCATCTGCCCTGGCATGAGTCTGGCTTACATCCTCTCCATCTGTCTTCATGCAGGAAAAGTTGGCTCACAACAAGAGGGAGAGATCCCAGATGAGTTGAGGGATGCCAGAGCTGAAGATCTTCATGGACTTTGAGGACAGCAATCCAGTTGGCCAGGGAGGACGTTGATCACTCCTGTGCTGATGGTGATATTAGTGGTGATAAACCAAGTAAGGATCCAACACTGCATCATCCATCAGACAACAATGCTGTGAGTCATGTCTCCTGTTTCTCAGGCCCTTGTCATGCATTAATGAACTCTCCTTTCTGTCACAGATATATCTCGGAAGCAACCAAGGGAGTCCACCAGCCTGGTCCTTGACTCCAGACCAGAGAGCAATGCAGAAGAGGAATTCACAGACCCGAAGTGAAGGATTGATGGTATGATAGAATATTTTTATCAAGATGGAGAGTGAAGTTGTTGATTCAGAGACCAACAAGGTGCTGAATCTTAATAAAGGAAACTATGAGGATATAAGGTGTGAGTTGGCCTTGATAGATTGGGAAGTGCTACTTCAAGGGATGACAGTGGATAGGCAATGGCAAACATTCAAGGAAATCATGGGGGAACCAACTGTTTATTCTTGTCTGGTACAAAAGCAAAATGTATAAGAGGGCTAATCCATGGCTTATAAAGGAAATTAGAGAGAGTATCCGATCTAAGGAAGAAGCATACGGATTGGCCAAGAAAAATAATAGGTCTGAGGATTGGGAGTAGTTTGGAATTCAGCAAAGTAGGACGAAGGGATTGATTAAGAAGGGGAAAATACAGTACGAAAGTAAGCTTGCAGGGAACATAAAGACTGATAAAGAGTTTCTATAGATACGTGAAGAAAAAGAGGTTGGTGAAGTCAAATGTAGGTCCCCTACAGACAGAAATGGGGGAATGTATAATAGGGGACAAAGAAATGGCCAAGCAACTGAATACATACCTCGGTTCTGTCTTCACTAAAGAGGACACAAATCAGATGCCAGAAATATTGGATAATGCAAGATTTAGTGAGAGGGAAGAACTGAGGGAGATCAATATTAGTAGAGAAATGGTGCTGGGAATATTGATGGCATTGAAGGTGGATAAATCCCCAGGGCCTGATAACCTACATGCCAGAGTACTTAAGAAAGTGGCTCTAGAAATAGTGGATGCATTGGTGGTCATCTTCCAGGATTCTATAGACTCGGGAACAGTCCCTGCAGATTGGAGGGTAGCTAATGTCACTCCAATATTCAAAAAGGGAGGTAGAGAGAAAACAGGGAATTATAGACCAGTAAGCTTAACATCGATAGTGGGGAAAATTCTCAAATCCATTATCAAGGATTTTATAGCGGAGCATTTAGAAAGCAGTGGCAGGATCAGATAGAGTCAGCATGGATTTATGAAGGGGAAATCATGCTTGACAAATCTGTTGGAATTCTTTGAAACTGTAATGAGTAGAGTTGACAAGGGGGAACCAGTTGATGTAGTGCCTTTAGATTTTCAGAAAGTGTTTGACAAAGTCCCACGTAAGAGATTATCGTGCAAGATTAAAGAGCATGGGATTGGGGGAAGTGTATTGAAATGGATAAAATACTGGTTGGCAGAGAGAAAACAAAGAGGAGGAATTAATGAGTGCCTTTCAAATTGGCAGGCAGTGGGGTGCCACAGGGATCGGTGCTGGGACGCCAGGTTTTCGCAATATATATCAATGATTTGGATGAGGGAACAAAATGTAACATCTGAAAGTTTTCAGATGATACCAGGTTGGGTGGGAGGGTGAACTGTGACGAGGATGCAGAAATCCTTCAGAATGATCTGGACAGGTTGGGTGAGTGGGCTAATCAATGGCAGATGCAGCATAATTTGGATAAGTATCACGTTATTCACTTTGGAAGCAAAAAAAATAAGGCAAATTACTACCTGAATGGTTGTAAATTGGGAGAGGGGAGTGTGCAGTGGGACCTGGGTGTCCTTGTGCACCAGTCACTGAAGGCAAGCATGCAGTTGCAGCAGGCAGTAAAGAAAGCAAATGCTATGTTAGCTTTCATTGTGAGAGGTTTCGACTACAGAGGCAGGGATGTGTTGTTGCAATTATACAGGGCCTTGGTGAGGCCACACCTAGGGTATTATGTGCAGTTTGGATCTCCTTTTCTGAGGAAGGATGTTCTTCTTGATTTCGAAGGAGTGCAGCGAAGGTTTACGAGGCTGATTCCGGAGATAGTGGGACTGATGCATGATTGACTAGGTTAGGATTGTTTTCGCTGGAGTTCAAATCCCATAGAGATTTATAAAATTCTAACAGTACTAGACAGGGTAGATGCAGGAAGTGTGTTTCCGATGGTGGGGAATACAGAACCAGGGGTCACAGTCTGAGGATTCAGGGTAGGCCATTTAGGACGGAGGTGAGGAGACATTTCTTCACCGAAAGAGTGATGAGCCGCCTACAGGAAATAGTTGACGCCAAAACATTGAATGTATTCAAGAGGTGGCTAGGTATAGCACTTGGGACGAATGGGATCAAAGGTTATGGGGAAAAAGCAGGATGAGGCTATTGAGTTGGATGATCAGCCATGATCGTAATGAATGGCGGGAGCAGGCTTGAAGGGCCAAATGGCCTCCTCCTGCTTCTAACTTCTATTTTTCTTCTATGAGGACCCATCACGGTGCTCACCCACACGCTTCATCGGTGCAGACACACAGTTCGATGGGATCTTGTTCTAGCGCAGCTTAAGGTCACGATATGGTAAGCACATCACACTTCCAGATTCATAGCAAGTGGAGGCTGGGGCATCCCAGGGGGCCAGCACTCAGAGGATTTCCGGAAGCCCGGAATCTGCTGAGTAGCAGTCAGATAATGAGCCTCTGGACTCGGTCATACCTCAGTTGCTGTAGTTACAATGTGGGAAATCAGGAAGAGATTTATGACACACTCCTTTTGATAGGCTGATTGGAGGAATCTGTTCACCTTACATATTATGTTGATACTGCAACACAACAAGGTCAAAACAGCTAAGGCTGCTGTGGAAACCTTGGTACAAGATTTTTCTCGTGCACTGCTGCAGGACATACTCTCCGTGTTGCGGGCACTTGCTGGGAACCATCAGTGCTGATACCAGAGGATGGAGGGGATTCTTGAGCTCACTCTAGCTGCTCCCTTATCCCAAGGAGGAAGCCAGGAGCCCTCGGGCACCCTTAGAGAGGAGGATCAGCTGATGCACACCCCGAGGCCATCCAGCCAGATGACTCCATGGGTGCCCCACCCATCTGAATTCCTTCTTCCTGTGACCTCTCCAACTGCAGCACAAAGAGGGAAGGAGGGTGACACTGCCACACGGCAGGAACCGAAATTCATGCTGGGGCCCTCCAGGTCTCAGTCCTCCAGAGGACGTCGCCAAGGTTTCACAGGCAACAGGACAGAGCAGACAGCAGGCTGCCTCCACTTCCATTGTGGATGTTGGGGATGCACCAAAATATAATGGTAGGGTTAGAAAGGTTAAGAAGCTCTAGTTGCTCAACATGGGCACGGGAGTTAAGCACTTGTACATAACGTTCACCTTTGTAAATAAACTCTCATCAATTGCACCATTTCTATGGATCCATGTTGTGATGAGCTGTGTCCTGCAGTCTGACTTGAAAGCTTGATTCCTACACCAAAAAAAGTCTGGTGCTCAGTCCAGAGCTTCCTCCATGTGCTTTGTGCAAGGTTCCCAGCACAGTGGTGGCTTCCCCTCACAGTGACTGAACACATCAGTTATGTCTGTTTTTCATAGGGAATGATGATGATGCCCACAATGTAAATGGCCAGTGTCAGTCATTTCAGTGATCGTCAACGTATACTCTCTGAACCTTTGAGCTATGTCTGCACCCCGCCTCCCCCCCCCCCACCCCCCACGTGAAGTGCACAACAGATGACTAATATGCATGACACTTTTTGCGGACAATACTGCAGGGCTCCACCAGACTCATCCAGGCACCGGAACCTCGTCTTCAGCATCCCTATTGTCCACTCCACCACAGTGCAAGTTGTAACATGAGCTTCATTGTATCTTGTCTCTGTTGAACTCTGTGGTCTCCACACAGGCATCATTAGCCACCTCCTGCTTTGGCAAGACCCCTCATCACCCTTGTCCCACATCACATGAGTGGCCACAGATTTGGCCACTCTATTGCATCCTCAGCTGCGGCATATGGTCCCTGACGCGCTATCAATAAGGCGAAAGACTACCGATATGCCAATATAAGTGTAGGCTTTTATTCACAACAGAATCAGGAGCAGATCCCAACATATAACCAACCTGGACTAAACAAGGGGGAGGAGACAGCCACCTTTATACTAGGTGCCGAGGGGAGGAACCAAACTGGAAGGGGATGTGTCCAGGTATGACAAGCACACACAACGGTGGTCCATATAGGACAAAGGCACAACTGAGGTCCACCACAGTCCCCCAGGAGTAAGCTGAAAGTTAACATATAGCAGGTAATGTTGAATTTTGTTTTGGGGCATCAGTCAGCTGCCCTGTGTACATCCTACCTAATTTCCTTTCTGTTGAAGTCAATACAAAATTACGTACAAGCCTCTCTGCTGCAGTTTGGTAGCAGTGGTGATGTGAGTGAACAAAGTTTAAATGCATCTGTACATGCTTCATGTTGGTTCTGAAACCAAGTTTGGCTGCTTTTGGGGAATCGTTTTATAGTGACATGAGTAGCATAATAAGCATTGTGGATGTTACATGATCAGTGCACTTTCGTCGACACTTGGGTGACCTACTTCTGTTGTCAGTCTGAAAACCAACTTAAACTGGGCTGTTATGAGTTGTCCTTACTGCTCAATAGAGAGACGTCCACGTCAAACTTCTTTGTGCTGTCTTCAGAAACTTCAACATTCTTGTTAACAACTACAATTCTATATCAGGGTTTCAATTTTTACAGAGTAAACAAACTGAATTGACAGGATGTGATCCCAAAAGACTAAAACATCTTGAAATCAAATGTGATCAAAAGGATTTTAACTTATTCAGTCACCATGAAACAATAGCCTTGGGCATAGTTCTCGTTTTCAGGGCTAATTTTCAGTTGTGTGGGTTTTTAAAAAATCTTAGATGCATCAAAACTCTGTGTCAGCTTTTCTAAGTTTATTTTAAGTAAAGCCTGTCTTTCACCAGCATTTAATTTTATATTCTTGATCAGAGTTCTTTGAGATATGGACTGAGGCAAAGCTTTCTTGAGCAGACATTTTCAATTTTCAAACCAATGCTTGATGCCACCTGGGTTTCCATCACTATTCCAAGAGGTATGTATATTGAAGACATAAAAAGGCATAGATACATCTCAAGATATATAAAAAGGAATATGTAAGACATACATGCCTAGCAGGATGAAATTTTTATTCTTAGCACTGGCATTAGTCAGAGAGGTTTGCTGGAATGTGTCAAAGGTGAATAAATATCCACTAAGGAGGAAGCAACCCTCTGACTAAGGGCCAGGATAATAACTGCCTTCCTCAGCAAATCATCTATATTTATTGTAGAATTAATGGTTATGTCCTCATATAACTAAAGATGATCCTGCACCTTTGCAGAGTTTTTTTATTATAATTGTTTTTGCCACTTTCATTTATTCCCAAATTTTAAAAAAGCCAGGTATGAAATTGTCTTTAGGTTGGTGCAGTTTTTTTAAACAATGGGCTAAATCTAGTTTCAATGTTAATAGGCTTATTTAGTATGTAACAGATGAGGCAGATGATAATACCATGTAGCTTCAGGCAGCCATCAGCTCTGACTTGACAAATCAGTTGTCTTCTGTCTCCAGTCTACTTCGATCAAAGAGTAGTCCTAATTATTTATCACCATTTCTAACTTTATTAACACACCTGCACTGAACAATTTTACTCCTTGTCCCTCTTAAGCTTGATGACGCCTATCCAACATCCTGGAAGAATGTCCCAACACTTCCCAGTTCAAACTCTATTCTGCCATGATCCTTAACTCTGCTGCCGTGAATTGACTTCTTATCTTACTGAGAACAAACATATCGGGCAGGATTTTCTGTGCAACCTGCCACATGTTGTAACTTGTCACGTGGTGGAGGCGCCCTGCTATTGACCAGTGGCAGGATCTTTTGGTCCCGCTGTTGTTAATGTGATTTCCTGCTGAGTGTACCCCACACCACCAGGAAACGTGCAGCAGAGACTCACTGTCAGTGGGACTGGAAGATCCCACTGCAGTGAACGGTCAGAGAATTCTGGCCATTATTTAGCATCTAATGTGGGAAAATGGTTGATATTGAATAGCAAATGTGGAAATATGTTCTCATTCCCTCTACCTTCATCTTGATGAACACAAAATTCATTCAATCTCTATGGCCAAGCTTCATTATGCATTCTTGGCTGAGAGCCCAGACATCCAGTAGAGTATTGAACGAGCTCAGCCCTGGGAAAGCATTGCTTGATTGACAACTCTGTTCCCCTGATCTTTTCCACCAATTGCACAATATTTACTTTCATGCGATAAAAATGTTTCAAGTGCTTACAGTTTCAGCTATTGATACTTTCAAGGGTCTGGATGATTGATACTTTTATTGGCCTGTAGTAAAAAGGAGATTTCATTTTAAAAAGTGGAAAGTTATCAATGAATGACTGTTTTTTAAAAAAAATTCTGATACATCTTCTGGTCATCATGTGGTTAATTGGTTTTATACTGGGTGAATGGGCATGGAAGTTCCATAGCTTGGTATAATGAGGGGCCAAAGCATGTGGGTGGGGGCATAGCTTGGCATTGGGGAGCATGAGGAGCCATGGGGGGGGAGGGCAGAGGAGGGTGTTGTGCTCTCGTTGGTAAGAGATAATATGCTAATGAGTAAGCAGCCACTGTTTAAACCATATGAACAGCAGATATTGTTCAGAAGAGCTTTCTGTTTAGCTAGTAGCATGTGGTTTGAAGCAATTGCAGCTACACTTTCTTGTTGACAATAACTGTTGATTCTTTATACTAAATCTCTGCTGAGCAATCCTGTACTACATCTTCAAAGAAACCAAATTTAAGTTGAGTTTACCAGTGAGACTTGTAACTTCATATTAAGCAAACAAAGAAATACAACAGGGGAAAGAACCATCCTGGAATGAGAGGCATGAGGGGGTCGTGAGGGTGGAAGCATTTGTTGGCATAAGAGCATGATGGACCATGATGGGTGGGTGGGGGGCATGAGGTGGCATGGATGGGAAATGGGAAATGTGTGTTGTTCCCTGCTCTGATACATCCGCTGCCACGGTGATCAAGGCATTCCGTGATCTCTTTACCCTGTTCGGGTACCCCGGCTACATTCACAGCGACAGGGGCTCGTCGTTCATGAGCGATGACTTGAGGCAATTCCTGCTCTCATACGGGATTGCCTCTAGTAGGACCACGAGCTACAACCCTAGGGGTAACGGACAGGTGGAACGTGAGAATGCTACAGTCTGGAAGGCTGTCTTACTGGCGTTGAAGTCAAAAAGTCTTCCAGTCTCCCGTTGGCAAGAGGTGCTCCCTGATGTGTTCCATTCTATTCGCTCCCTCCTGTGTACGGCAACCAATGCTACTCCCCATGAGAGGATGTTTTCATTCCCTCGGAAGTCTTCCTCGGGGACCTCATTACCATCTTGGTTGACGTACTCAGGACCCGTCCTCCTGCGGCGACATGTAAGGGCCCGCAAGTCCGACCCGTTGGTCGAACAGGTCCATCTCCTCCACGCCAACCCTCAGTATGCCTATGTGGCATACCCTGACGGGCGAGAGGACACGGTCTCGATCCGAGACCTGGCGCCAGCAGGGGACGTAGCAACCCCTGTTGCTCCCATACCCCCTGTTACAAACCCCATAACTCTTGTTTCTCCCCCGGACACGGCGCGGGCAGCATCGGGACCATTGCTTAACCCTTTTACTCCCGTGTACAGCTTGCCTGAGTCCAGAGGATGGTCGCCACTGCAGGGCGTGTCAGGACCCCATGGACTACCGTCACCTCAGGGTCAACCGGCCTGTGAGTCCGTGGAAGAACAGCTGGACGCCGCCTTGGGGAGAACGCCACCTCAAGTGCCTACTCCGGTGTCACTGCCGGTATTGAGGAGGTCACAACGACGGTGCGGTCCCCCTGACCGTCTGAACTTATAGACTGATGACACTTTATTCTGTTTTCTTGTACCCCACCGGCCTTTGTTCTCAAAGGAGGGGTGAATGTGGTGAACCATCGTTGGTTCCCACTGGATAGTACTGAGCCAGGGTCTGGCCAGTACTACAAGGATGTACATATGTTACTGTTGGGTTGTGCTACTTGTTGCTGTTGGGGTTAGGGTGGGGTTGTTACACCTTTGTACTGTAGTGTTGTGGTACATCCCAGTCGGGCTCCGCCTCCTGGGAGAGGTATAAAGGTCCCTGCTCTGGCTGGGACCCCTCAGTCTGGGATCGTGTATATAATTATTGGCTGCTTCATTACAGTAAATAAAAGCCTTTATTTCCCGAGCATCTAGCCTCGTGTTTGATAACACGCATCAATGGTCACTCATCCTCAAGGGTTCTCTCACAACTAGGTTGCCAACTAACCCTTTCTCATTGCACAAAATGCCCAATCCAAGATGGCCTACTTCCTTGTTGGTTCCTCAAAGTATTGGTCCAGGAAAGCATCCCGTATACACTCAAGCATTTCCTCCTCTATTGTACTGTGACTAATTTGGCTCACCCAATGAAGATGCAGGTTCAAGTCAACCATAATTACAGATGTTCCTTTAACACATGCATCTCTGATTTCCTGTCTAATGCCATTCCCAACATTACCACTACAGCTTGATGGTCTGAATAACACCCGCACGAATGTTTCTTGCCCCTTGGTGTTTCTTAACTCAACACATAAAGTTTCCACATCATCTGTGCTAATATCTTTCCTCAACATTGTTTCAATATCTTCTATAATCAACAATGCAACTCCACCACCTTTTCCTTTCTGTCTGTCTGTGATAAATCCATGGAGGCGAAGGTTCTGACACCAAAAGTTTCTTTATTTACAAGACGTACTACACAACAGAATGCTCCCTGTGTGGCTCCCTGCTTCAGCAGGCGGAGAGACTGACACACCTGCTTTAAATAGGGAACATGAGGCTCCCTGATTGGGCCATCAATTAGGATTCAATAAGGGAGTTTATACTCCAGCAGGCCAACCTCATTTGCCTGACTGAAGTCATCACACTGTCCTTTCGAAAAACTGTATAGCCCTCAATGTTTAGTTCCCATCCTTGGTCACCATGGAGCCATGTCTCCATAATCCCTACTAAATCATACCCCATTTAGATCTATCTGTGCAACTAATTCATCGATTTTATTTCATACCATGGTGGACACCAGCGGAAGATCTCACTGTAAATTCACATGGGTGTGAAATCGATTTCTGGGCTTCCCTCCATATTGTCACCCCATCAAACCTGCCATTGAACATACTGGTGGGGGCTTGGGAGAATTCCACCCCAATTCTCAATTTAGACTCATGAGGAAACATAGGCACCAGATTCTGTGCTCTCGCTGACAGCGGTGGCGGGGGTACAAGACTGTAGAATTCCAGCCAAGATATTAGAGGATATTTTATTTCAATGCCATAACAATGCCATATTACAATGTCTTCCTAATAATTGTAGCAATTGTAATAAAGATTCAGTGCAAGATAAGGAGCGGCTATGCAAAATGCTGCATGGACTGAATTTTCAAAATGTCCACAAATTGGCCCCAGATGGATAATATTGTGACTGGAAATCTGCTTGGGGTGAGTTGAGAATTGAAGGATTTCACCCCCTTGAGTGGGCTTCACTGAGAACTCAGGAGAAACAAGGGGCAGAATTTTCCCTTTTTTATACAACGTGTGGCAATGGCCAATAAAAGCTACGTCGAAGCCGCTGGCCCCAATGGCGGCTTTCTCTGCTGTTTTGCTCAGAACTCAGAAAGTCTTTTTGTCGTCCTGCTGCGTTATTCCTCAAAGCTTGAAGGGTCAGGTCCCATGACGACAAGCAACATAGGTTTTAAAGATCAGGGCAACATTTTTAAAGGCCATCCCACTACACAAAAGTTAGAATGGAACGACAGCTCCCACATTACAACATCCCCTCCACCTTCTCCCAGACCCTCCACTCATTCCCAGCACTGTCCCTTGATTCTGTCCTTGTCCTGCGCCTGGGTATTGCCCAATCATGATCCTCTCCCGCTTGAGTGAGGCACTCTCCTGAGCTCCCATGGTGTGTCTGCCCAATAGGTGCAAGCCAAGGGAGACCAGGCGTAATTCAAGCCAGCATGCCCTCAGGCCGACATGAATGGATTATCCAACCAGGGGTCGGGGGTGGGAGAATGAGGGTTGGGGGGGGGGGGCGGGTGGGGGTGGGGGATGTCACTGGTGAGAAGTGGAGACCCACCCAAAAAAAATCATAGCAGAAATTCCCTGCTGAGGAGTTACTGGGTTGCCAGAAGTGGTATATGGATCAAGGTCCATGACTCCTCATGATATAGTCATACTGCCTGTTAAATAAGATTTAAACGTTGCAAATGTTAACTCTAAGTGGGAGCAACATCAATATGCTGGATATAGAGTGATTCCCCTGATCCCTGTGGGCAAGTTATTTTTGGTACTTTTGTTCTCCACTTCAAATAATGACCAAAATAACTTAAGGGAACAAATGCCATTGGTCGGGGAATGATATGTAAGATTTCCCTTAGTTTCTGTGAACTAGTAATGTCGGAAACTTGATGAAAAATTCCAAGGTTTGCTGTTTGCTATTTCAAATCAAACCATAAATCTCCCACTATGCTTTTGATATATTATTTGATTTGATTTGATTTATTATTGTCACATGTATTAGTCCACAGTGAAAAGTATTGTTTCTTGCTTGCTATACAGACAAAGCATACCATTCATAGAGAAGAAAAGGAGAGATTGCAGAATGTAGTGTTACAGTCATAGCTAGGGTGTAGAGAAAGATCAACTTAATGTGAGGTAGGTCCATTCAAAAGTCTGACAGCAGCAGGGAAGAAGCTGTTCTTGAGTCGGTTGATACATGATCTCAGACTTTTGTATCTTTTTCCCGACAGAAGGAGGTGGAAGAGAGAATGTCCGGGATGTGTGGGATCCTTAACTATGCTGTCTGCCTTTCCGAGGCAGTGGGAAGTGTAGACAGAGTCAATGGATGGTCGGCTGGCTTGCGTGATGGATTGGCCTTCATTCACAACGTTTTGTCGTTTCTTGCGGTCTTGGGCAGAGCAGGAGCCATTATACCCTAAATTGTATTAATTTCTAATGCTACATTGGTATTAATATCGATTTATCTATTTTACTGTTTGGGTGTTAAGCATCGGCTGTGAAAAATGCAGGGAGGATAATCCTGCGGAGAAGATTCCTAGTATCTTACAGATTGCTGGATTTTTCTTCATTCATTTCTGTTAACAGCAAATCAAACGGGCCTTGTTATGTTTGTGTCGTCCTGCCCACTGGAATTTATTTACTTGTTTAATGCTAAACAGGCAGTTAAAACAGAATTGTGCCCATTATGACAATGAGAATCTTTTACTCCACTCCCTACTATCCACTCAGGGTGTGGTATAAGCATTAGTCATTTTAAGAATGCTTAAATAAAACAGCCAGGCAAATGCCAAACTGAATCCAATCTGCATAAGGTGAAAGAATATGCGGCAGCTACGTTTTACATAAGATAAGAATAATAAAAGGAGTTGTCATTTGTATAGGGAAGCCAATGTGGTGCAGATACAGGAGGTTATTAATGCATTCATGGAATTATCCAACCACAAAGATTTTGGCCCAGTTTGGATGTCTGCTTGAATCACGAGAACATGCATCAGATTTAGGGCAATTGTGTTACTTTCATTATATGAGGCATTGAAGTAAAGCCAAATGCTGTACTATGGAAAACAGTGCCTGCTAAACGATGAATCTCAAATAACTTGTGACTTATTCCTCTCACATCATTGACGATGAAATGTTCAGAGTGCTTTGTCGTCAGAGATATTTTGACTCAAACTGAACTCTTTGTTACACATGCACCAATTGCACATTTTTCAGCAAACCAAAATATATACTCACATCAAGAAGTTTAAGAATGGTTTAACTCGTGAAAGATGGACTTGGCATTTCACCTTGGTTACTGTCACATTTTCCACTACAGGAAACATTTGCTGATTTGTGTCTGGTCTCCTTACACTGAAATGTTTTTCAGCCCACCTTCGGTAAGATTAGGGAAGCACATTTGATGGTAAGTGTGAAAGACATTTATATCCAATTAAAATCATGAGACAGTCCTATTGTTACTTTCTTCATTGCCCCCACTCCAAAATCATGTTATCGTATAATGAGGTATTAGACATTTCAAAGGAAAATTCTGAACATGAGAAACAAGAAGTTAACAATTGAAGGAAAGTATAATAAGGATAGAATAGTGTTGAGTAGTCAGGGCGTAGCAAACCAAAATTCAGGCTGAAAGGTAATTTTGCTCACAATGAATGGAGTGCAGATGCTTTTCAATTTGTTTAACCTATAATTAGAGATAATGTGGTAAAGAGATGATGTGGCCAAAAGATGATGTAGTCAGTTAACTGTGTACTTAGCATTTATTTTTGAAAACTGTAATAGCCCATGACATACTTTTGGGGAGGTGACTAAAGTGTGTGTGACAAGGACTTTATAAATTCATGAGCTTTGTATAACATTATCAGATCGTTCTCCAGACGGACTTGGAGTAGTGCTCTCCCTGCATATGCTTTTATGAGCTCTGAATAAACGGTCGCTGTTCGAGAACTCTGCATTTGTGTACAGTGTCTGTTCCGTAAGGGACCTCTGAGCCATAGTTAAGAAGGCAAATGCCCCACGCAAAAGCCAAGTCCCAAATCAGTACTTATACATCATAGACCAAGACGACCAGACCCTCCAACAAACGTTAGAGACCATGTCCTGAAATTGCATTGGCATCATTATTGATTCATATTTAAGTATGATTAGTTTAGTCAGCCGGTATGAACATTAAGGTGAAGAAAAAATGTCTTAAAGCAGGTCAAGGAATATGGAATGGGCAGAGGAAAAATAAATATTTTCAACTCAGTGACAATTGAAAGTTTTGCATTGTGGGACCACTGCATGGTTCTGGGAATGTGACAGTGAAGAAAAAGGCAACAGTAAGATTTAAGATTAAGAGCTAAGTGTATTCAACCCTTACACTAATTAAGGTTGGCACAAAGCAAAGCAGAGGAAAAATGAAGGAGCAGCCGCTGCCTTCAGATAATTTCCTCTGAGTCCTTACCTGAATTTTACTAGGTGCTGTCAACGTTTGTGATAAATGGCAACATCCTTTTGAAATGCAATGATTCTAGCATATCGAATGTAGGATAAAGCAATGATTTTACATGTTTCAAATTAGGTGAGGTTGGTCACAGGATTGAATCAGGGTTAACATTTGCTCTAAAGAAAATACTCAGCGGGTCAGACAGCCCTAAAGAGAGAGAAACAGAATCAGACTGATGACCTGTCAAAAGCACTTATTCTTTTTTTGAACATTTCTGCTACAGCTAATATTGCTGCTGCAGATATTAATGGATAAACACTTAACAAGTTCATATTACACTTATTTGTGGAAATTTTTTAATGAACTATATTGATCTGCTTGTGTCAACATTGGATTATATTCTCCATCATTAACTGCTTTTCCACTTTGATCTATGTTAAAAAAAAATGGAGCCCTCCTTGAAATTTAACAGGTTCAATCCTGAAATTGAGAATTTGGCAATCTTCAATTCATGGCCCTCATTTGCCAGGACAGAGAGACAGAAACTCATTTGCATGGAAAAGATGGACATAAACATCACTTGAGAAAATTGCTGTATACAACCAGTAATCAACTGGCTGGCTAATGGTGAAGAAAGGTTGCTGAGGAGCTTCTGCAAACACAGCATTTTTTCAATTGGTCCCTGGCTAGCATACAAATGTCAAACGTTTGGGAGTCCAGGGCACTGTATGGACCTGTCTTTCTGTCTGCTGTTGGAGTTTCTTTGCACCCCACACCCCTAGCCCCCACTCCATGGAAATATCTCCACCCTCACTAACCAGAGATTTCTGGGGTGCCTATCAATCAGCCTTGGACCTGTTACCAAAATCATTGAGCAGATGTGGTGGACAACCCACCATCTGCTTCATCGATGAATGCCAAGTCCAAACACTGCCCTATAATTTCTGAAGTAAACCATTCCCCAAGTGTTAAAATTGCTTCATAATATCAGGGAACAATGAAACAAAATGTACTTAGACCAACTACAGCTCTGGAAACATCGTCAACCCTTGTCCCCTCGTATTCTTCAACAGGTTTTGTGTAAGTGTTAGTAAAGCAAGCTGTCAATAATAATAGTATCTGAGTCAGGCTAGCAGTATGGTTCCTTAATGAAAACTATGAAATAATGGACAGAATCTTGTGGAGGTGCCAACTGCTGACTTGTGAGATGGTGAGAGTCACAGGTCTTCTCTGGATCTTGTACCACTCAGGACTTTGACAGGCCAGCAGTCGACCTTCCCTCAGGATCAAGGGTCCTTGGTGCGGAAGTCCTGCCTGCCGAGGGCTGCCAACCAGTCAGAGGCTGGCAATTATTTGGTACTCAGCAGCACAACCACAGAAGAGGTGGCTACTATTGGAACTACACTCATCCAAGGCTGAAGAGGGTGCTGGAAACAAGCAAGTGTTGGCAGCAAGGGAGTCACTGGGGAGAGGGATTCGAAGCAAGAGCAGGGGTGGTGGATCTCGGCAGCACTTACTCCCTCCTTCCTGATGCCTGCTCCCTTGATCAGGGCCTTCCTGTCACGGACTTAATTGAGGTAGAGATGGGAAGATAGGGATTGCCTGACCCAACTAGACCACCACCTGATTAAAAGCCCTCCCTTCCATAAAACGTGCCACAGGGCAGCACACAAGGTTCCATCCGATGAGTGACAGAATGTTTCTGAGTGAAGAATTCTAGCTTTGACAAAGCCACTAGATGTGACAGCAAGACACAAGCTCTGTCGCTAGCAGTAGCTACGTATTTATAAATATTACTGGATCTGGTAGAATTACATTTGAAGAAGATTGTACTATCTGGTGGTAGAAAAGAGTAAAAAAAAAGACTAATGAAAGGAACTCAAGCAAATGATTAGTCATCACTTTCGTGAACTGTTTCAAAACCACCCTATTTGAGCGAACCAAAAATAGGTTGTGTTTTACAGCAGCTGTAAAAGTGTATCCATAAATAAAGCTACTTAATAATTCAGTCAAATCCAACAGAATTGCGATTTATACTTTCAAAATCACCGACTTTGGCCTATATTAATCATCCTCAGAAATGTACACTGGTTACCTTTTGCAAAAATCCAGATACAAAAAGTGGGTTGTTAGTCACCCAGGGTTCACTATCCAATGACATTGTTCATCAAATCATACCAAGGATTGTTGAATGCAAGAGTGCTTGTCTTTGGAAGCTAGTCTTATTGTTCACACAGAAAAAGGATCTGGTGAGAGCTCAAAATGTTATTGCACTCAGTTTTAATAGGTTAACACCTTTACGAAGCAGCAGACAAAAGGAATACACAAAGTTTCCTTCCACTAGTACTTTCAACAGTACTACATCCTAGCACGACATTCATGTGATTGTTAAAATGGCGTTTGTGACCAAATAAACCTGTTGGACTTTAACCTGGTGTTGTTAGACTCCTTACTGTGTTTACTCCAGTCCAACGCCGGTATCCTCTCGTCATGTTTTATATTGGACCATTGACCATTCAGTCTCTTGAACCTGTTCCATCAAATCGTCAGATCATGACTGATAAAGGCAAAATACTGCGGATGTGGGAATCTGAAATAAAAATAGAAAACGCTGGAGAAACTTAGCAGGTTTGACAGCATCTGTGGAGAGAGAATAGAACCAACATTTCAAGTCTGGAAGACTCGCTCCGACAAAGAGTTTCTCCAGCATTTTCTGTCGATCATGACTGATCTCTGCCTTAACTTCACCTACCCACCTTGGTTCTGAATCTTTTTTATTATGAATATATTGCTTTTCAAACCTGTCTCCTGCGCCCTAGACTCTCTTTTCAATCAACTTCCCCACTTTGTTCCTATGTCAACCGATATCTTTACTGGTTCTCTGATTTGGATTCTGTGTCTCTCTCCTTTAAATCTATCAGCACCACCTCTGTCCAAAACAGCCAAACCTCAACCCCAGCATTCTTGCAAACTGCCATTCCATCTACAACCTCCCTTCTCCAAATTTCTTCAATGTGTTGCCACCTCTCAAGTTCATGCCCATATTTCCCAGAGCTCCAAATTTGAATCCCTCTAATCAGGTTTCCACCCTTGCCAACATTACTAAAACAGCTCTTATCAAAGTCACCAATGACATCCATTGTGATTGTGACAAAGACAAATATACTCTCCTCATCCTTTTGACATATCTGAATTCTTTGACATGGTTGACCACACCATCCTGCTCCAAAGCCTCACCACTGGTGTTCAGCTAGGTAAGATCATAGAATCTCGACAGTGCACCCGCACAGTCCCACCCAAGCCCTTTTCCCCGTAACCCACTTATTTACTCTGCTAATTCCGCTGACAAAAAGGGACATTTTAGCATAGCCAATCCACCTAACCTGCACATCTTTTGAGTGTGAGACGAAACCTGAGCACCCAGAGGAAACCCACACAGCCACAGGGAGAATGGCTAACTCCACACAGACAGTGACCCAAGGCTCGAATCGAACCTGGGTCCCTGGCACTCTGAGGCAGCAGTGCTAACCACTGTGCCACCATGTCGCCCTAACTGCTCTCACCTAGTTCAGTTCTCATCTATCTAATTGTAGCCAAAGAATGCCCTGCAATAACTTCTATTCCCACACAGGTGGAATTCTCCCATCTGGGACTAAGTCTCATGGTATGGGCAGAAGTTTGTGGCGGCCAACGGGATACCATGACATATCCTCTCACCCCAACCTCATGAATTTATGCACCCAGTGTCTAGTGCCATATTCCAGGGTGGACATGATGGTGCGGATGCCATATTGAAAATGTGCCCTCTGTTACTGACTCACCTTTGAAGAAAGAAGATGGATCTATATAGTGATGCACTTTTACAAACTTAATTAGAACCACATAGGTTATTTATTGATAAGAAAAACTGTGCAGCAGCTAGCACGGCTGCCGAATTCCCCACATGTCTACCGTCGAAGAGAGAAATCCATCCACTGGGATCATTATCGACTCTCAGTCCCAATTAGTCCCCCAAGCCAGGTGCCAGGGACCCCAGGGGAATTTCACAGTAACTTCATTGCAGTGTTAATGTAAGCTTTACTTGTGACTAATAAACTGATAAACTTTACTTTAAAGGTGACCCTTATTCTACAGTGTTGCCCTTAAAGGGACAATCACCATAAATCACTGCACCCCTTTAAGTCCTTTACATAACCTTTGATAAATAAGTTATTCAGTCCTAAATTCTAACATTATATACATGCATTGGACAATTATACATCAAGTTTTTGAGGGTTCTTTTGTTTCTTGTACAGGAGTATAATTCTGTAGTCTGAGACGCTTCTACAAGGCCGACATTCAGAACTGCAATAACAGGTACCTCTCCTGGCCCAGGCAGCACATTATTTCTTGCTTCCATGGAGATATCACTTATGTCTATAACAGGTTGATCAGGTACTCCAGTTCTTACATGTTCGAAAACATTTCTTGATGGAAATACTGACTGCTGGAACATCTTTCGACTCCTCAAGTGGTCCACGTGTTTAAGAACAGTCTGATCCTCAATGTATATTTGTTACGACAGGGGTCCAGTCTCAGGGACAATGGTCAGAATTTTACCGCTCCGCCCACCATGGGAATTGGAGCAAGCGAGGAGCGACCCATGGAAACGTCCATTGACCTCGGGCGGAATTTTATGGTTTTGGGAAGAGTGAGGCCCTAAAATCTTGTCCAATGATTCTGGAGATCCAACTTGATCCACTGCTGAAGTTTCATATTGTGACTTAATATGGATTTTTTGCATTGCAGTGGTGATGGTTCGTTGATGAGGTCTTGGGGCTTATGCATTCAAACACAAACACTTTTATTGCTAGGCTTAAAATATGTACAGTTGCAAATATGTGGCAGGATTTTCATGCCCAACTGTGTATCTTTTGGCGGCAGAAGGCAGCCCGCTGTTGGCTGGCGGCAGAATCTTCTGGTCCCGCTGCTATCAATGGAATTTCCCATTCACCTCCAACCCCACCCCCCACCCACCACCACCAGGAAACCCATGGCGGAGGATCATATCAGTGGGACTAGAAGATCCCCCCTGGCCAATGGCCTGAAAATCTCACTCATGTACCGGAATTCTACCGTCCCACCCGCCAATGAATTGGAGCAGGCAAGGGGCGGACAATGCAAATGTCTGTTGGCCTTGGGCAGGAATTTCCAGTCTCGCTCGATCAAGGTTGTAAAATCCCACCCACGGTGCCAGGCAGGCACTGCCCAAAGGGCACCCCCCCCCTTACCCCAACCCCCTGGGGGGGGCCTCAATGGCCTCTATTCCCTCCGGTGGGATCGGACCACCTGTTCCCTATTAGCGGGGAGCAGGAGTAAATCCCACTGGAGTGAAGCACTCCTGACGGGAGGGGGAAGGTGCTAGTAGGCCCGGAGACTGCAGTCCCAGGACCACAAATCAAATGGACATTGATATTTCCATATTGTAATCAGCTCTGCACCAATTTACAGTGCGGAGCTGATTACGCTGAAAAACCTGGTTCCAGAGATGTGCGGAGGCTGTGGCGCTTCATATATCCATGTGCCACTCAGACCACCTATTTCCACACCCGTAACATCGACTGACTTTCCCCTTACCTCAATTCTCCTATTTCTGAAACTCTCATCCATGCCTTTCTTTCCTTCAGACTTGGCTACTCCAATACACTCCTCGCCGGTTTCCCATATTCTAATTTCTATAACCCTGAGATCATCAAAAGTTCTGCGGCCCGTGACTTAACTCACACCAAATCCTGCTCATTCACCATGCCTCTGTTCTCTGGCCTACGCTGGATGCTGGTGAAGCAATGCCTCAATTTTAAAATTCCCATTTTTGTTTTTTAACCATCAGCCCCCTCTTACTTATTCCAGCTACATAACCCACTGAGATACCTGCGCTCATCTAACTCGGGCCTCTTGAGCATCCCTGATTTTGATTGCTCCATGATTCGTGGCAGTGCCTTCAGTTCTCTTGACTCTAAGCTCTGAAATTCCCTCCCTAAAACTCTCCGCCTTTCTTGCAAAGATCGCTTTCCTCCATTAAGACATTCCTTAAAGCCTACCGTTCTGACCAGGTTTATGGTCAGCTGTCATAAAATCTCTGTGAGTTGGCATCATATTTTGTTTTATAATACATCTCTAAAGTGCCTTGGGCCATTTGCTATGTTAAAGGTGCTATGTGAATACAAGTTGTTTTTGTTCCTGCTTTTCATTTGAAAATACCTTGCACGCATGAACAATCTTCGCTTTTCAAATTCAACTGCAATTGAAGCAAAAAAAGTTCATTTTCATAAAATTTCCAGAAAGTTAATATCGTGATCTATTTTAAAGATCAGTATGCTTGCATCTAGGCCTCTCTACCTTGCATTACTTTGAAATACACAAGTCTGTCCCTGATTATAGGCAAATTACATGATTATTACACAAATCACACATGAGCGCACAATTTATGTCCTTCCAGCTGCCACCAGAGAGCTTGAGAATATTCTGTCAGCTGCATTCATATGTGAAGCAGCTCAACAGATTTGTAGAAAATCAGGAATAGAATTATCTCCGTGGAGATATAGTGAGAGGTTCTAATTACTTTACATTTTTCTTTTATCCAGCAGTGAGTGAGTGGAATAGTTGAGGCCACAAACTTTTATGTGATTGTGAAGCACACATGTGATCAGCCAGTAATTGACATCCTTCTGGGAGGCTGAATTTCTTGCTAGTTAGAATACATACTTTCACAATTGGCCAGAAAGTTGGCATGAAAGTAAAATCTTTATTTCAGTTTTATCCTTCCTGCGGATATCGCTCCAACTAATGGCTGAACACAGCACTGATTAGAACAGCTTATGCAACTCGGACATGGGTGGGGCTCCTGGTCTGGCAGTGCCCTCATTTTAAAATTCCCATCCTTGTTTCACAATCATCTCTCTCTTCCCCATCAGTATAAGCTCTTTCAACCCACCAGGCCGTTTGATCTCTACATGCCTTCAATTCTGGTCTGGTCCTCAATTTTAATCACTTTACTATTAGTGGCATGCTTTCAGCTCCCAGCTTGCTAGGCCCTTAGTTCTGAAATTCCCTCCTGGACATCACTGCATCTTAACTGTTTTACCTTAAGGCACTCTGTAAAACTTCCCTCTTTCAACCTGCGAGCTTTGCATCATCTGTCCCAATAGTTTATTATGTGGCTTGGTGTCAAATTTCATTTGATAACTCTCCTTTTCAGCACAAGGATGCTTTCAAAAGTTAAAGTTGCCACCTAAAAACATTTTTTTTACTGTTGTCAATTGCAATTCCAGTTTTATCATAACTATATCTAAATTCACATTTTTTCGATTGTGAAAAGCTTCCTCCATTGCAATTACATTTATTAGAATTTCCACCTGTATGCAGGTTTGATATGGAAAAGATCCTACTTCAATGGGACTCGTTGGTTGCAATTTTCTGGTCACAATGCACCCGGCAATGATTGCATTAGAGTGGCGTTGGGGCCAGAGAATTGAGGGTGAGGGGTTCAGCACCGATGCAAAACCCTGTTGAAATCCTCTCAGACGTAATCTGGTTCCGCCCGGTAAGGGTGGAAACCAGGTTAGCATTTTTAAATCAATATGTAATATGCTGAGTCCATTTGAGGCCAGATTCTCCATGCACCTGGGATCACCCCACCCTCAGGTGCAGGGGGAACCCGGTGAGAATTACCATTGGTCTCCACAAATGGAGACCAGGCGAGATGGCCACGCTGGGAGAAGACTTGGAAGCCATTGAAGCCCCTGGTCAGTGGATGGCTGGGCTCCACCCATGTGACACCCTGGCACTGCTAGGTGGGCACTGCCGGGGTACCAAGGCAGTGACAAAGGGGTGGGGCCTAAAGGAGGTGGAGCATGAGTGTGGACCATGAATGGGGGTATAAAGTGGGTCATGAAGGGGGACCCATTGGGAGGACCCCAATGCCGCGATATGGCAATTGTTATTGGGGACGGGGGTGGAGAAACAGCGGGGACCATCTGGGATCCTTGCTGTGAGCACCTCAACCAGCAAGGGGACTAAGGTAAATGAGCCCAGACAATTGTGTCCCAGGCTCGTTAATGACATGCTAAATGCTTAATTAACATCTAAATCAGCCTCGCACACTAATTCCGCAGACAGAACAGGGCCGGAAAGAGCGCGAGAAGTGAGAAATCAGGCATGAACCCAATTTTTCACCTCTTGCCCTATTTTACCAGCTCGCCACACCATTCTACCCATGTGGCGAGCCGGTAAGATCTTGCCCACCGCATTTTTCTTTTTGTTAGGTTGTTGCTTTGTTTCACCCTTATTCTAAAATGTTATATTTGAGATTTAGGCAAATATAGATTGTTATGCACTGGACTAGCCTTGATTTTTGTTGCCTTTATGATTTTTCATTTAGTAGAAATTCCTGTTTGATTGCTGCTATGAGGTAGGTTCCACTGGGGTAGGCTTGGATGGGAGGTCAGAACCTCATAGTTTAAAGTTCAGTGCTTCACTGCGGTTATTGGGCTGCCAGCTTCAGTTTAAATCCTTAGCCGCAGATGAGTTGTTTTGTTGGGTTGGTAACTTTCCATCTTTCATCCTGCAAACTGCTCACAGCCCCTCCTTACAGAAGCTGTGAGGTTGGAGGCAGAAGCTGTCAACTCCTTCACAGCTGCTCTCCGTTTCAACTAAGAAAAGGGACAGTTGTCTTAGGACAGGACAGATGGAGTGTCTTCTTGAGAGAGATTGTTGCATCTAGCTGTTTGCCACTGTCAACTATCACAACTTCAAACCACATCCACAGGTACACAGAGCCATGCATTCTGCTAATTAAATCTTACTGCTTAGATGAGAATTTTCTTACAATCAGCAGTACCCAATGCTTCAAGCATTCTAAGTAGTGTGTACTTTCACGACAAATTTAAGACTTTGTCATTTGCGGAGCAAATACTGATAAAATAATAAAAATAACCTTGAAATCGATTAATTACCAACTAACATTCATCCAGAAACACCATGACAGCCAATGACAAATTTCAGTTTCTACTGTTTGCTCTGGCTGCTAAGTAAATCCTCATTCAACATGGTTATGTAGGGTTAATTGAAAAAAGCAGCTTCCAAGTTACCAGTACAAGCCTCATTTTTGCTGCACTTAAAATATACAGAAATTCTGAAAGTTCATGCAGTTATTGCTCACCTTTCATATCATTTATTTTTATGCAACAAAAATACTTGACATTACAACTATAGCATTCATGGTTGAAACTCTTTTCTCCAAGGGAACATGTCTGCACGATATATCAGTGCTTCCACATGCTGTACTTGGGCATGATACAGGCTCACTCTTTCAATTTTCATTGAGTAAATTTCTGATCGTGCAACGATACCAACTCACAATCCAGCAACATTAATGTATATAAACACCCCAAATGGCTTCAGAGAAACATAATTTAAAATCATCAGATTCCGATAGAAGACTGTGTGGGATAAGCTACGGACAGTGTCAGTTTGGATGAGTTGCAATTTATGCGGGATAAATGATGGGAAATCGGTAATTGGAATAGTTAAAATAAGCAAAATACTGCGGATGCTGGAATCTGAAAGAAGAACAGAAAGGATGTCAGGTGTGACACAAAGGAAATGTTGGGGGTTGAAAGATTAGGTGGAGAGGCAGAGCTAGGTGTTATCCGCATATACATAGAGGCTGACCTCATGTCTGTGGATAATGTCATCATGCAACAGCATGTGGATTAGTAAGAGGAAAGGGGAAAGGCTGGCAGTTTTAGAGGAGTCTTCTAATGACATTAGGGGACAGAAGGGGAACTGTTCTGACTATAATCAGATTGGTAAGAATGGAACACAGCTGGACAGTCCCATTGAGTTGGATAATGGAGTACAGATGTTGGTGCCATTGACCATGTGAGAGTGTCTAGAGAAAGCAAGGGGGATGAGAAAGATAATGCACCAGGATCACAATAATGGAGGATATCTTTGGATGATTTTGTCGCTGTTAGAGAGGTGGAAACCTGATTTGAGAGATTCAAATATAGATCTGCTGGGGAAATTGGGCTTGCGTAAAGACCACTAGGATACCCCAGAATCACATGGCAACATATAGGAAGGAAGAGATCAAGAATCTTTCAGTTTGTCCTCAGCTTTGAGCCTGGGAAATGAGTCTTTCTACTGTTTGCATTTGATTTAGAAATGAGCTAGGTATCGTTATTTCTCTCCCTCTCATTCTCTACGCTTCTCTCTTTGGTTTATGATCTTGGCATCACTCTAGGGATGAAAGGCTATTTTGCGATTTGGTCAGGAAAACCGTGCCAGAAGCTGGAAGGAACAGTTCAGGTACATGTCTGAATAATCTCACCTAGAGCACCTCAACGTCACAATAATCCAGACAGACTATGCAAACATGATTTAGTGCTTACATCACTATGAAAATAGAAACTGCTCTGCGTCACATTCTGGCAAGTAACAGAGGCAATTATTCGGGGATCCGAGAGTTAAGGAAGAATTTTAACTCTCTTACCCAGCAGAAATGCAGCGGCGAAGTTAAATTCCACAAGAGGACCCTGTCCCTATTTAATCCCTGCCCCCCTCCATATTGTCTGTGCTTCTGGGCAGTGAGTTACCCACTAGAAGCAGCCAGCACCTCATGAATACTTGTAGCTTGGAGTGCTATGATATCATTAGTATCTAAATGCAATTTTAACATGCCAAAATGCAAGTTCTGCCCAACGCAGAACTCAGAATTAATGGCCACTGGAATAATTGAAAAGGGAGCATTTCCCTGTCTCCTATACATCTTCTCTATTTATATATAGTATAAAATCTGGGCACTGGCTCCTGACTTATTTCATTCAATAAGCTTCTTGGAATAATATAACACATTAATATCAAAGAAGTGTACAATTTTGATTCCCTTATTTAAGGAAAGAATGGAGGCTGTACAGATGATGTTTACTCGGATGATCCCGGGTATGGAGGGACTGCCATATGAGGAAAGATTAAAAGGTTGCGTCTGTACTCCTTGGAGTCCAGAAGAATGAGAGGTGATATGATTGAAACATATAGGCTGGAATTCTCCAGTCTCGCACACCCCACCACCGCTGCCAGCGAGAACGGAGAATTTGGCACTCAGTCAAATCACTATTCATAGCAGGGGGACTGGATAATCCAAGCCACAGACAAGGTTGGAGAATGTCGGCCCCAAGATTCTTAGAGGGTTCGAAAGGGTAAATGTTGGGAGGATGTTTCCACTCATGGGGGTGTAGGACCAGAGGGCACAGTCACAGAATAAGGGATGTTCAATTAAAACAGATCTGAGGAAGAATTTCTTCTCTCAAAGAGTGAAAAATCTTTGGAATTCTTTACTCAAGGAAGCTGAGAAGGCCGAGTCTTTGAACATCTTCAAGGCTGAGATCAATAGGTTTTTAATCAATAGGAGAATTAGGGGTTATGGTGAGAAGGTAGATACGTGATCTTAGTGAGTGCTGGATCAGCCATGATCTTATGGAATGGCAAGGCAGTCTCAAACCTGAATGGCCTACTCCTGTTCCTATTTCTTATGATCATATAGTCTTATGGTATAATGTTGGGAACCTTTTCAATGTGGCGCCAGGATACAGTAATGAACTTTGTGCCATCAGGCCTGCCCCATTATGGGAGAGTGCAAAACACCCAGTTGCACAATCAATGAGGTCATGGCTGGAAGGTATGTTGTGTTTTCCTGTCAACCTCCAAGCGGGAAACAGTCCATATTCCCGTCCCCACCATGGGACACGGTCCTTAGATGGGAGAATTCTGCCCTTAGTGATGCACATTTTTTTCACATGTGAAACACCTGCCAATAAACTTAAATGTTACTGACATGAAAAAGGGTCAGTGTTTTAGCTGTGATATGTCTCAAAATCAACCATCTTTTCGATGTACAGATGCTGGCTATCTCTGTCTGTTTCTATCACTTTTGTTATTTAAGATTTGCACAATGTTCAGGTTTTTCTTGTTATTGAATAATTGTTTAATGGGAGCTTGCTGAAATGAGTCAATTTGTGTCTACTGCCAAGTTAGCCATGTAACATGTTCTATTGAGAGATGGCCCATTTTACTCCATTTAAATAAAACTCTAGTTTTATCCAACTAAGGCACTGTGCAAACCTGGTATCAAAAAGGCAATCGACACCATCAATCTAACTAAGATAGTTAGTTGTCAATCTGCAAGGACCTGCAATAGAAATTCCTTTTAGCTTTTTGATTTCATCAATGATTTAATAAATACTAAACTTGATGCCATTTACAAAATATGCTCGGCTTCAGTTTTGGATGTCAACTTAGTGCTGATTTGAAGACTAAATTGGAAAATGGCAATGTAGATTCTTCTGTTGGCGAGAGCAAGAGAACAAAATCCCCTCTATTCCTTCATTGCAGGAGAATGCATGTTTGCATTCAAGGCCATTAATCTATCTGCCCCACAAATCTCCTCGTGATGTTCACACATTCAAACATTGTCTGAGCCAATGGTTAGTGTGTTGATTTGCGCACATTCTAAAGAAAATGTATAGGGATCATCTGTCTCAATCAGACAGCTACACTCTGATCTGTTTCTGCCAGTGTTAAGCCTGGATACTTAGAATTATAGAACTCTGTCTGCTCTGTGCCTCCAAATATATTTCAGAGCTTTCTAAAATTTGAGCACTACAAGACAAGTAAGGTTTCAGATTTTAAAACCACTCTTACCTGATCAATAATGATTAAATTTGCAGTCAGTTTTCCTAAATCATATTTGATGGCTTGAAAATCAAATGTGCGTCTCTTTTTGTAATGGCATACAACTTGTCACAAGTTGTTTCATTTAACCAAGACTGAATCCCACTCACTTAAAAATATCAGGTACTTGAAAATCCAAAATTGCATAACTTCTAGATTAGATAACCGCATGTCTTTCTCAGTGCATAATAAATGTCCAACTGTAGTCTCAGCTCCTGTTCTCTCTTTCTCCTTTCCTTCACTCCCACCATGTCAATGTTTTTTGTCTGGATTCTAGCTGATGGAGTCCCAACACATTTCCATTTTCAATCTTTCATTCTGAGGGTAAAATTCAGAATTAGCTATCATAGAATTCCTACAGTGCAGAAGGAGCAATTTGGCCCATCGAATCTGCACTGACCACAATCCCACCCAGGCCCTGTACCCATAAACCCACTTATTTACCCAGCTAATGCCCCTGACAGAAAGTGACAATTTAGCATGGACAATCCACCTAACCGGCACACCTTTGGACTGTGGGAGGAAATCGGAACACCCGGAGGAAAGCCACTCAGACACGGGAATAATGTGCAAACTCCACACAGACACAATTGCAAAGGTAAAATAAGACAGATGCTAGAAATTTGCAATAAAAAACAAAAAGTTCAATGTCAGGCAGCATCTGTGGAGAGAGAAACAGGATTACCATTTCAGGGCATTGCCATTTGTCAGAACTGGAAAACTTTATAGATGTAACAGTTTTTAAGCAAGGGTGGTACGGTGGCAGAGTGGTTAGCACTGCTGCCTCACAGCGCCAGGGATCCAGGTTCAATTCTGGCCTTGGGTGACTGTGTGAAATTTGCACGTTCTCCCCTGTCTGCGCGGGGTTCATTCGGATGCTCTGGTTTCCTCCCACAGTCCAAAGTAGTGCAGGTTAGTTAGATTGACTATGCTAAAAGATACATAGGTTAAATGATTTAGCAGGGTAAATATGTGGGGTTGTGAGGATGGTTGGAGAGTCAGTGCAGAATGGCCTCCTTCTGTACTGTAGGGAATCTATTCCAAGGAAAGGATCTGGGGAAAGAACAAATGGGAAGGTCTGTGATAGGGTGAAATTAAGGAGAGAATAAATAGCAAAGGGAATGATAATGCATGATAGAAGGAGATAGTAATGGGACTGGCACAGGGACAAAGGACGTGTGTAGAAGAGTTGTGAGTGGAAATTATAAAATCATCATCAATAGTTACCATCCGAAAGGTATAGTGGCAGAGATTATGGTCTGCAATTTTTGAGCTCAATGTTTCAAGTGATTAATTGGTAGATGAGATGTTGTTCCTCAAACTCATGTGAGCTTCAATGGAACAAATCTCATGATGTTCACACATTCAAACATTGTCTGAGCCAATGGTTAGTGTGTTGATTTGCGCACATTCTAAAGAAAATGAATAGGGATCATCTGTCTCAATCAGACAGCTACACTGTTTCTCCCATTGTTAAGCAGGAGGCTGAGGTCAGAATGGGAGTGGGGTGGAGAATTAAAATAAAAGCTAATAGGAAGCTTGGGGTTCCACTTGCAATTGAATGGAAGTGTCCTGCACAGTGATCACACAGTCATAGGATCATAGAATAGAATCATAGAATCCCTACAGTGCAGAAGGAGGCCATTTGGCTCATTGAGTTTGCACTGACTTTTACCCATTCCTATCCTGTAACCCCACATATTTACCCCACTAATCACCCTAACCTATGTATCTTTGGACACTAAGGGGCTGAGCCATTGACTACGGAGGCTGGTGTGGTGGAAGGTGAGAACAAGCAAAACCCTATCCCGATTGAGAATGGAAATGTAGGAAATGGAACAGATGCGGTTGTCAGCTCTAACAGCCTGGGAGACATTCCTTAATGGGTGAAAATAAAAACCGGAGATAAGCATTGATATGGAATACGCTGTTCTGACAGAACAGTGAAAACAGACGAACCTGGAGAACAAAATAGAATCCTACATGATGTTTTCAGGATTAATCAATGAATTTGTATCCATAACTTAATCTGCTCGGACTTGTGTCCTCGCAATTAATGTTCGCACAAGGCTGCTTATCATGACCCTGCTGAAAATGGTGAGTACTTTTGTTTTTTGCTTTGCTTTTCTCATCAGTCCGTGCACTCGGTCTCCACCTTTATAGTCACAGATGTAATGGAAAAAGAGTTGCAGGAGCAGGCTTGAGTAGGGCTGGAACAAGGAGTTTTATACATAACTGACAAAAAGACAGGAATAATTGGGATCCTCAGGAGTATCCACGGACACACATTTTGTTTGGAAGAAGTGAGATAATTTAAAGGAGGACTTACTGAATGACAGAACAAGTTCAGCCAGGAGGAGGAGAGTGGTGGTGGACCGGATTGTCTGAGCCTCTGCTCAAACAAGAAGTGGGGAATCCTCCAACTCTCTTGTTGGAGGAGGAAGGTTTAGAGGAATTAGTCATCCATAGTGAAGAGGAAGCGGTTCGGGTGAGGGAACTGGAAATTGTTGATATGACGTAGGGCACCAGAGGAAATGTGAATTTAGGTGGGAATCAACTGGACAAGGGGAAAAAGGATGGACTCAAGATAGAGATAGGACGAAATGAGTTCCATAGGGCAGGAACAGGCTGATACGATGGGTCCACCAGGGCAGCCCTGATTGTCGATGTTGGGAAGGAGGTAGTGGGGTTGGGGATCTATGAGGTTGGAGATGGTGCAGGGAAGATATTCAGAGTTGATGAGGTCAGTGTCAGTCTTGGAAACAATGGTGTCATGTTCGGTGGTGCAGTCATGCTCCAGGGGAAGGTAGGAGGAAGTGTCTTAGAGTGGGTACTCAACTCTGTGAGGTAGAGGTCAGTGTGCCAGACAACAATGGCACCACCCTGGTCAGTAAGTTTGATCACGAGGTCAGGGTTGGATCTAAGAGAACAGAGTGCAGCATTTCAAAAGGAGACAAGTTGGAGTGTGTGAGACAGGCAGAGAAATTGAGATGGCCAATGTTGCCTAATAGTTCTCAATGAAAAAGATCAAGAGCAGTGTAAGGCCAGTGGGTGGGGTCCAGGAAGAGGGATAATACTGGAGGTGGGTAAAAGGGTCTATTGAACAGAGGAAAGACTCCTGCCCAAGAAAATTAGCATAGTGACAGAGGCAACGGAAGGCAAGCTCAGCATCATGCCAAGCCCGCGATTCATGAATGTGAATACGTAAGGAGATGAAACTGAGTCCTTTGCTGAGTGCAGACCATTGAGCATCAGAGAGAGGAAGGTCAGAGGACATAGTGAATACACAGTAAGGGATGGTATTGGAAGAATTGGGGTCAGAAGGACGAGAAGGTATGGAGGGTCTTGGATGGGCATTGGTGTCAGTAAGTTGTTGGTTCTTGTGTTTCTTAATACTTAAAAGGAAGAAAAAAGCTTCTTGTTAAGGTCTTATATCAGACAAAAAATAAAATGAAACTGGGGACAAGGATAGCTTTGAAAGAGGGTGAGTTAGTGCCGCTGGAGAGAGAGCTCGAGTTTGGTGGTGTGATTTTTCCTCTCTCTCAGCTCTGCTGAAGAGCGAAACAGACACAAATCATTGGGGGCAATATTACGCCCACGTTTGCCACGAGCATAAATGGAAATGTGGCACAAAACCTCGCATAAGTTGGGAAATGAGATTTCTGCCACTGAGATCTCGTTTTGCTTTCTTCCCCAACCTTCGTTGGTGACACAATGAGGTCCCCACCCAAATTTGAATATCATTAATGGATCTCCCCATTACATTATCCCCCCCTCACTAAATATTCAAACCTGGCTGACATCACGTCACCTCAGAGAGGTTAACAACGGCTTCAGAAGAACAGGATTCAGTCAAGGGTATCTTACCGGGAGTGCCAAGCTAAGTATAGCCTCTGGGGGGAGAGGGACCTGCTCAAGCAGTACCCTGGCACTCCTCCAGCACAGGTTGACACTGCTTGAGTCAATGTGGGTGATCTCGCTTCCTCCCACGGTCCAAAGATATGCAGGTGTATTGGCCATGTTAAATTGCCCCTCAGTGTCCAAAGATGTGAAGGTTAGGGGGATTAGCCATGGTAAATGCACAGGGTTAAGGTGGGGACGAGGGAGGTGGGCCTGGAAGGGATGATTTTTCAGAGAGTCGGTGCAGACTCAATGGGCTGGATGGCTTCTTTCTGCACTGTAGGGATTCTTTGGCTCTATGTGATCCTTCCATTTGGTTATTGGAAATTCAGATATCTTTTTAGAAGTCATTGGTCTATAGGAATGGTAACAATGCCCAAAAGGCATCGACCCAGATTTTATGAGAGTTTCTGAGCTTGCCCTTCTGAATCTGAAAATTCTAAGTGTGGAACAGGCATGAAAACAGGAGAGAATTGCGCCAATATTTTGGGCAAGCTCCTAAGTGCAATAGTACTGCACTTAGTTAAAGAATCGTGCCAGGATGAACTCAATGTTAATTTTTAAAACTGTATCCTTTGGTTGTGGGTTTCACTGGCAAGCTTGGCATATATCGTCCAATGCCAGTTGTCTTGAGCACATAGTGGTGAGCTGCATTCTTAAATTGTTGAAGTCCATGGTGTTCTTTGTCGCAATTTTGTGAATCTGGGTTGCTAGGCTACTTCAGAGTCAACCAAGGGACTGAAGACATATAAATTAAATAAGGACAGCAAGCTTCAATTCTTAAAGGGCAATAGTAACATGTTGTTTTTAACAGACAGTTTTGCAACCACGTTTACTGGTTTAAAAAAAAACTGAATTTAAATTTTCAAATTGCCATTGTGGAATTTGAACTAATACTATCTGGATTATTAATCCAGGATCTCTTGTCTTTAATTAGTAGTCCAATAACAAAATCAAAATAACGCTGTACCCAGTCGAATGCCATTTTTAATTTCTTTATGATGTCATGGATAACCTTCACCATTTTCTGCACTTTATGTGTTGTCATCCCACTAAGTTTAACAAAATGGTTAATGGGAATACATGCAAAATGTAAGAAAAAATCACAACCAAATAGGATTAGCCAATTTAACTAAATCTACTCTGTTGATCTAAGCTTGTTTGACTCATCAACTGATTGGAGTCTCATGTAAGTGAAGTACAGGATGGCATGATATTGAAATGTGATGAGAACTTTTAATCCTAATGACAGGTGGGTTGCAGGTAGGTAGAAAGGTAAAACATTTAAATTCTAAAACCCATTCCCCACTTGCCCATATCCAGTTTTAACAGTGGCAGGTCAGGATGGGAGGTGATGTACAATCAATACACTCTCTGGAGAAGAGTCGGTGATTACATTCTTTTAAGAGGGCTGAGTGTCTCTAAGTTAACTGTGTTGTTTATTTTTAACATTTGGTGGCAGGATTTTCAGGCCTCGGGGAAACTTAGCAGAAGAAAGGAGGTGGGAAGTACTGGATCCATGAGGTAATTATTTTTATTGCACTGTGTAGGCCAGGAGTAGTAAGAGTGTTTCCTACACTGCAAATAAATATATCAGGCAGTTTCACAAAAAATAATTGTCATTTCTCAAAGTGCCACTTCTTTGTGTTCTCACCTAATGTCAATTGAAAAAAAATCTTGCAAAGGAGAATAATGAATTATGACACAATTTATAATTGGAATTAATGTCAAGAATACTGAGCGAATTGGATGTTCAAATCCATGAATACCCTACCTTCAGCAGAGAAGCATCCTGGGATATTATGAAATAAAGGTAGTCAGCAACAAAAATTAAAACTTAAGCTGTTCACGGAGTTGCATTTAAATGCTAACTGATTGGAAACAATGGTCTTCGATTGACTGGAGTGAGGTTTTGGAATGCAAGGGAGGAGTTTTAATTAAGATGGAGCTTTAATTTTACCTTGTGTGTCATTTCTAGTACAGGTTCCCTGCATGGAGCTAGCCAGACTGACTTGTCTTGGCCGCCAGTCAGGTGAAGAAGAGTCTGAACAAGCTTCTATCCCAGGAACAGTTAAGTTTAAGGGTGGGGGTTGGGGGAGGTGGTGGGGTTGGGTGATATACCAGGGAGGGGGTCAAGGGGGAGGCTGCAGTAGTCGATGATCACAGTGAAGTTGGAGGCAATTGTATGGTACATCAGGGCAAGATGCTGGAGCTCAGAAGTGACTAGGTTTGGGACTGATCGGGGTGGGGGTGGGAGGCAGTTCTGTCATTTTGGGGGACACTGGGGATTTGGTGATGTGGGAGTTGGGGGTAGATCATGGATGTGTGGCAGGTGGTCTGCCTATGATCCTGTTAGGGACTATGAATGTTTGAAGAGAAATCTGAACATCCCGTAATTAACTGACAGAATTATACTTCAAGATTAAATGTTTTAAAACAAAAACAAATATTATTGCATATGAAACAAAGAAAACTTTATTAAATTAACACTATTGTTATATCCAGGTTACCTTTTAACCCAAGTTTTTAAAAAATTGTTTTTATGTTACCAAAATACGAATTAGGAGCAGGAGTAGGCCACTCAGTCCCTTGGGCCTGCTCCATCATTCAATGAGATCATGGCTGGTCTGATTATAATCTCAACCCCAAATTCCTGCCTACTCCTGATAACCTTTCACCCCCCCCCCCCCCGTTAATCAAAAATCTATTTAGCTCTGCCTTAAAAATGTTAGGATTTTTAAAAGCAGTTTCTTAACCATTTTCCATTGATCTCACATTCAATACTTCAATCTCCAACCCAAAAGTTATATTTCTAAATTTAAAAATGTTATTCTAAACCATTGGAATTATGATCCAGATATTTGCAACAACAGGGTTAGCTTGTTGGGCCTGGAAAGAACATTCCTACTCTTGTGGCAGCACGGTGACACAATGGTTAGCGCTGCACTGCTGCCTCACAGCGCCAGGGACCCAGGTTAGATTCCTGGCTTGGGTTACTGTCTGTGCAGAGTCTGCACATTCTCCCTGTGTCTGCGTGGGTTTTCTCTGGGTGCTCTGGTTTCCTCCCACAGTCCTAAAAACGTGCTGGTTAGATGCATTGGCCATGCTAAATTCTCCCTCGGTGTACCCAAACAGGCACTACTAGCATGTGGGGATTTTCACAGTAACTTCATTGCAGTGTTAATGTAAGCTTACTTGTGACACGAATAAATAAACTTAAGCTCTTGGCGAACAAACAGTTTTGTAAATGCACCAACTTGATGGATCCAGCCTTCCCCGTCTCCTTTAATTTGGCAGGTTTCCTGAGATGTACAGGAAATGTACAGCCACTTTAAAAGATTTCAGTGACCAATGTGCCTCCTGAGAGTGTTTTTTTCACCTACCCCTCACCCAGTCTCTGATAAAACCACAAGCTATGCGAGTTTGTGATGTGTCGTGTTCATATTTTAAATGTTTAACATTTTATCTGCCCACCATCTGTTTTAGGATTGAAATGACCTCTGATGTTTTGATATACAAGTTAAATTATCATTTATAGGCAGACGTCAGTGGGTATTGTGTCATGTCTTATTTCAATAGACAGGTTTGGTTTTAATGTTCTCAATATGCTTAAAATCTGTCCTGCGAAAATAAAGAATAGGGGAAGTTTTATTTTTAAATTTAATCCCTATAGAAACAACAAGACCATTAGTGGACCAGGAACCGATTTGATTAAGATGCAGAACATAGAACATAGAACATTACAGCGCAGTACAGGCCCTTCGGCCCTCGATGTTGCGCCGACCAGTGGTACCAATCTAAAGCCCCGCTAATCTACACTATTCCAATATCATCCATATGTTTATCCAATAACCACTTGAACGCTCTCAAAGTTGACGAGTCCACCACTGTTGCAGGCAGGGCATTCCACGCCCTTACTACTCTCTGAGTAAAGAACCTACCTCTAACATCTGTCCTATATCTCTCACCCCTCAATTTAAAACTATGTCCCCTCGTGCTAGCCAACACCATCCGAGGAAAAAGGCTCTCACTATCCACCCTATCTAATCTTTGTAGTCTTTGCTGAAGGTCCTTAATTGAGCCATGGCATTCAAATCGTGCCATCAGATACCCCACTCAGAGAAGGCAGACAGGTTGATGCACTGGATCTTTTTAAGGAAGGCTTCTAAAAAAGAGGCCACAACATGGGTTACAATTATTCAACATGAAGTTTTGAGGCTGCAGTAATCGCAGGAATGGGGGTGAGAGGCAAGATGGCTGTCCTCCAGATCTCTCACCCTTACCCTGAAATGTTGCTGGAGGGTCTGTGGGACTGTAGCAAGATAATAACAGTTGTAGACTGAACGGACGTGTTCTGCCAAACTGTCACCTAAGCATTATTTGGCCTCCCTTTGGCAGTGCAGACTCCATCAAGAGCAGCAAATACAATTTACTAGATTGAAAGAAGTACATATAAATCACTATTTTCCTCGGAAAGAGTGTCCGGGGCCTTGGATCGTGGAGTGGGAGGAAGTAAAAGAGAAGGTTTTCCATCTCCCGCACTTGCATGGAAAGGTGCCGTAGGAAGGCGATGGAGTGTTGGCAGTATTTGAGATTTGAGCCAGGGTGCCCCAGAGGCAAGGTCGTCCTATCAGAATGCAGAAAGGGTGGTGTCACGTTGGAAATGTCAGAGGATGATCCATTAAATATGGAGGTTAATGGCGCAAAAGATGAGGACAAGGGAAACCCAACTGGGGTTCAAAGAGGGGAACTGCTGAGAGCAGAATTGTATTTGATTTGATTTGATTTGATTTATTATTGTCACATGTATTAGTATGCAATGAAAAGTATTGTTTCTTGCACGCTATACAGACAAGGCATACTGTTCATAGAGAAGGAGAGAATGCAGAATGTAGTGTTTCAGTCATAGCTAAGGTGTAAAGAAAGATCAACTTAGTGCGAGGCAGGTCCATTCAAAAGACTGATGGCAGCAAGGAAGAAGCTGTTCTTGAGCCAGTTGATATGTGACCTCAGACTTTTGTATTTTTTCCCCAATGAAAGAAGGTGGAAGAGAGAATGTCCGAGGTGCGTAGAGTCCTTAATTATGTTGGCTGCTTTTCTGAAGCAGCGGGTCGATAGAATCAATGGATGGGAGGCTGGTTTGCATGATGGACTGGGTTTCATTCAAAAAAATTTGTAGTTTCCTTTGTAGGAAAAGGGACTGACATGGTTGAGGACCCTGAAAACCGTGAAGAAAGACATATCAGAACTATTAATATGGAAAGTTGCCTCATCAGAACAGAAGTGGTGGAGATGGAGAAACTGGTAGAATAGAATGGAATCTGTTGAGGAAGCAGGTTATGAGGAAGTGGAATAAATATAGCTGTGGGAGTCAATGGGCTTATAATGAATATTTGATGATGATCTATCCCCTATCGGTGAATGAAAGAGTCATACCTATTAGATAAATTAATTAGAAGAAGTGTACTTTTAACCAAACTTGTGCAGCATATAATGGAATTAAGTGCGATGATGGAAATTAAGCGTGATCATATTTGATATCACTGCACTTGCTAAATCCTAAACAATTAGGAAGCTATTACAAAATGTTCAATTAGCCAATTGTTCTTTTGAGAACATAAAACTAAATTTACTTCAGAGTTAATTTTTTATTAATGCCCATTCCATTAAGTATTAAAGAGCAATTTTGAACAAAAATGTGTCAATTTGCAGGTAATCTCCGGAATCTGTTTTACCTTATGATGTACTGATACTTAGAATCATAGAGTCATAGAGGTTTACAGCATGGAAACAGGCCCTTCAGCCTAACTTGTCCATGCCACCCTTTTTTTTTAAACCCCTAAACTAGTCCCAATTGCCCGCATTTGGCCCATATTCCTCGATACCTATTTTACCAATATCTATCTATTAATTCTTAGATTGGCTAAATATCTTCCTTCACTATTCAGTATCCGACCCCCGTTAAAATAAATAGTAAACAATGGTTTTGGTTCCCTGATTTGCAGTCACTGTTTGGACACATGCAAGTATATCATTGTATAATTTCCGCGCACATTTATTAAATGTGAAGTTTTGCACGACGGTTTCCATTTTCAAGGACAATACTTGACCATTTGCAAAGAGCTTGTCGGCATTTTACAGGTTAATCGAAACCATGGTTTTCAGGAACGGTTGTAACCAGCCACACTCTGCAAATTGTGATCAACTGACTGCAGAGCTCACAAGGCTCAGGACAGAAAATAAGAAAGTACATGAGTAAGAGAATGCCTGAATTAACTGAACTGGTGAAGCAAAATAAGGTGGTAGTGATGAGGAGGCAATTGTTACATTGTAAAGGACCTTGTGCATAAATTGGTATTTTTTTTGGTGGAGCAATTAGCAGAGGTACAGGATATTGCACAGTTGAATGACAATACCTCTCATCCATTATACTGGCTCAGTGGAAATGCTTTAAAACTATTATCGGAACATGATTACAGCTGGTTCTTGATAGCTTATTTTTGTACACGTTTCTTGCCAACAAGTTCGAGTTTCACAAATTTACTGACATATAATTGTGCTCAGCCATTGATATCATCACATGCTTTTAAAAATAAGGGTGGGACCCTCGACAAAGTTGAATTTTATGAGTCCTTCATTGGAAACAAAAGGAAATAAAACCCCTAATGTTAACCCTTCATTTTATCACGTTTATTATGCAGGGATAACTCAAGACATAAATCAGCAACACTTTTATTATTGATGATGTGTAACATACCAGAAGCAGAGGCAGATTTGTAATGAAATACATCCTGCCCATCAGGGCCCCAACAAATGGGAGGGCCACACGCTGGCCGGTGCACTGGGCATCCAATCAGAGCCTGATTACTCTGCATTTGCTGATAGGCTCAATGAGACAATGCAGAGCAAAGTTAGATTCTGATTGGTGAGTCTGAAAGAGCGGGAAAACATTGATCCGAGCTGTACAAATGGTTAACTTGAAGTGTGTGTGTGAGGAACAAAGAGAAGTGATTTAGCGAGGAGGGAAGGGCAGAGGTTGCTGAGGTTTTACCATTTTTGCACAAAGCAAACAGGTTTGTAGCTCGACCCAGGGCAGACCAGCAACAGTGAAGGCGCGAGGTGCCAAAAGCCACCACGAGGTAGGGTCAATCACTGAGTGCAGCAGCAGACAAGGTGACCAGGTGAATCGACTCAGGGCTGTGGGCAGCTCAGCAACAGCGAGGTGCAAGGACCCAAAATCTATCATGAGATGAGGTCAAGCGAGGGAGAAAGCGAAGTGAGCAGGTCAGAATCACAGAATACCACAGTGCAGAAGAAGCCTTTCAGCCCATAGGGTCTGCACCGACACGTGAAAGGCCCTGGCCTGCCCACTTAATCCCACTTGCCAACAGGTCACGTGATCCATAGCTGAGGCCAGGCCAGCAACAGCCTGAAAGCCACCAGCAGGTGAGGTCAGCCACTGAGTGGAGCAGGCGAGACGAGCAGGTTTGCAACTCGACCAGGTCAGGCCAACGACAGCAAGGCATGAGGCTCGATGCCCCGAATCACTTCTTCTTCACAAGAAGATGATGAGTGTGGCAAGAGGCTGTCTTGAAGGCGAGCAAGGAGAATGTGAGGGGTGTGGGGAGAGTGTGAGGGATGTGGGGAGAGCGTGAGGGATGTGGGACAGTGAGAGAGGTGCGGTATATGGGGAGCGTGTGAGGGGTGTGGGGAGAGTGTGAGGGGTGTGGGGAGTGTGTGAGGGATGTGGGGAGAGTGTGAGGTGTATGGCGAGTGTGTGAGGGGTGTGGGGAGAGTGTGAGGGATGCGGGGAGAGTGTGAGGGGTGTGGGGAGAGTGTGAGGGTTGTGGGGAGAGTGTGAGGGGTGTGGGGAGAGTGTGAGGGATGTGGGGAGAGTGTGAGGGATGCGGGGAGAGTGTGAGGGGTGTGGGGTGAGTGTGAGGGATGCGGGGAGAGTGTGAGGGGTGTGGGGAGAGTGTGAGGGATGTGGGGAGAGTGTGAGGAGTGTGGGGAAAGTGTGAGGGATGTAGGGAGAGTGTGAGGTGTATGGGGAGTGTGTGAGGGGAGAGTGTGAGGGGTGTGGGGAGAGTGTGAGGAGTGTGGGGAGAGTGTAAGGGATGTAGGGAGAGTGTGAGGTGTATGGGGAGTGTGTGAGGGGTGTGGGGAGAGTGTGAGGGGTGTGGGGAGAGTGTGAGGGGTGTGGGGAGAGTGTGAGGGGTGTGGGGAGAGTGTGAGGGGTGTGGGGAGAGTGTGAGGGGTGTGGGGAGAGTGTGGGGGTGTGGGGAGAGTGTGAGCTGTGCGGGGAGAGTGTGAGGTGTGCGGGGAGAGTGTGAGGTGTGCGGGGAGAGTGTGAGGTGTGCGGGGAGAGTGTGAGGGGTGCGGGGAGAGTGTGAGGGGTGCGGGGAGAGTGTGAGGGGTGCGGGGAGAGTGTGAGGGGTGCGGGGAGAGTGTGAGGGGTGCGGGGAGAGTTTGAGCGGTGCGGGGAGAGTGTGAGGGGTGAGGGGTGCGGGGAGAGTGTGAGGGGTGCGGGGAGAGTGTGAGGGGTGCGGGGAGAGTGTGAGGTGTGCGGGGAGAGTGTGAGGGGTGCGGGGAGAGTGTGAGGGGTGTGGGGAGAGTGTGAGGGGTGCGGGGAGAGTGTGAGGGGTGCGGGGAGAGTGTGAGGGGTGTGGGGAGAGTGTGAGGGTTGTGGGGAGAGTGCGAGGGGTGTGGGGAGAGTGTGAGGTATGTGGGGAGAGTGTGAGGGATGCGGGGAGAGTGTGAGGGGTGTGGGGAGAGTGTGAGGGATGCGGGGAGAGTGTGAGGGGTGTGGGGAGAGTGTGAGGGATGTGGGGAGAGTGTGAGGAGTGTGGGGAAAGTGTGAGGGATGTAGGGAGAGTGTGAGGTGTATGGGGAGTGTGTGAGGGGTGAGGGGAGAGTGGGAGGGGTGTGGGGAGAGTGTGAGGAGTGTGGGGAGAGTGTGAGGGATGTAGGGAGAGTGTGAGGTGTATGGGGAGTGTGTGAGGGGTGTGGGGAGAGTGTGAGGGGTGTGGGGAGAGTGTGAGGGGTGTGGGGAGAGTGTGAGGGGTGTGGGGAGAGTGTGAGGGGTGTGGGGAGAGTGTGAGGGGTGTGGGGAGAGTGTGAGGTGTGCGGGGAGAGTGTGAGGTGTGCGGGGAGAGTGTGAGGTGTGCGGGGAGAGTGTGAGGTGTGCGGGGAGAGTGTGAGGGGTGCGGGGAGAGTGTGAGGGATGTGGGGAGAGTGTGAGGAGTGTGGGGAAAGTGTGAGGGATGTAGGGAGAGTGTGAGGTGTATGGGGAGTGTGTGAGGGGTGAGGGGAGAGTGTGAGGGGTGTGGGGAGAGTGTGAAGAGTGTGGGGAGAGTGTGAGGGATGTAGGGAGAGTGTGAGGTGTATGGGGAGTGTGTGAGGGGTGTGGGGAGAGTGTGAGGGGTGTGGGGAGAGTTTGAGGGGTGTGGGGAGAGTGTGAGGGGTGTGGGGAGAGTGTGAGGGGTGTGGGGAGAGTGTGAGGGGTGTGGGGAGAGTGTGAGGGGTGTGGGGAGAGTGTGAGGTGTGCGGGGAGAGTGTGAGGTGTGCGGGGAGAGTGTGAGGTGTGCGGGGAGAGTGTGAGGTGTGCGGGGAGAGTGTGAGGGGTGCGGGGAGATTGTGATGGGTGCGGGGAGAGTGTGAGGGGTGCGGGGAGAGTGTGAGGGGTGCGGGGAGAGTGTGAGGGGTGCGGGGAGAGTTTGAGCGGTGCGGGGAGAGTGTGAGGGGTGAGGGGTGCGGGGAGAGTGTGAGGGGTGCGGGGAGAGTGTGAGGGGTGCGGGGAGAGTGTGAGGTGTGCGGGGAGAGTGTGAGGGGTGCGGGGAGAGTGTGAGGGGTGCGGGGAGAGTGTGAGGGGTGCGGGGAGAGTGTGAGGGGTGCGGGGAGAGTGTGAGGGGTGTGGGGAGAGTGTGAGGGTTGTGGGGAGAGTGTGAGGGGTGTGGGGAGAGTGTGAGGGATGTGGGGAGAGTGTGAGGGATGCGGGGAGAGTGTGAGGGGTGTGGGGAGAGTGTGAGGGATGCGGGGAGAGTGTGAGGGGTGTGGGGAGAGTGTGAGGGATGTGGGGAGAGTGTGAGGAGTGTGGGGAAAGTGTGAGGGATGTAGGGAGAGTGTGAGGTGTATGGGGAGTGTGTGAGGGGTGAGGGGAGAGTGTGAGGGGTGTGGGGAGAGTGTGAGGAGTGTGGGGAGAGTGTGAGGGATGTAGGGAGAGTGTGAGGTGTATGGGGTGTGTGAGGGGTGTGGGGAGAGTGTGAGGGGTGTGGGGAGAGTGTGAGGGGTGTGGGGAGAGTGTGAGGGGTGTGGGGAGAGTGTGAGGGGTGTGGGGAGAGTGTGAGGGGTGCGGGGAGAGTGTGAGGGGTGTGGGGAGAGTGTGAGGTGTGCGGGGAGAGTGTGAGGTGTGCGGGGAGATGGTGAGGTGTGCGGGGAGAGTGTGAGGGGTGCGGGGAGAGTGTGAGGGGTGCGGGGAGAGTGTGAGGTGTGCAGGGAGAGTGTGAGGGATGCGGGGAGAGTGTGAGGGGTGCGGGGAGAGTTTGAGCGGTGCGGGGAGAGTGTGAGGGGTGAGGGGTGCGGGGAGAGTGTGAGGGGTGCGGGGAGAGTGTGAGGTGTGCGGGGAGAGTGTGAGTGGTGCGGGGAGAGTGTGAGGGGTGCGGGGAGAGTGTGAGGGGTGCGGGGAGAGTGTGAGCGGTGCGGGGAGAGTGTGAGGGGTGAGGTGTGCGGGGAGAGTGTGAGGGGTGCGGGGAGAGTGTGAGGGGTGCGGGGAGAGTGTGAGGGGTGCGGGGAGAGTGTGAGGGGTGCGGGGAGAGTGTGAGGGGTGCGGGGAGAGTGTGAGGGGTGCGGGGAGAGTGTGAGGGGTGCGGGGAGAGTGTGAGGGGTGCGGGGAGAGTGTGAGGGGTGCGGGGAGAGTGTGAGGGGTGCGGGGAGAGTGTGAGGGGTGCGGGGAGAGTGTGAGGGGTGCGGGGAGAGTGTGAGGGGTGCGGGGAGAGTGTGAGGGGTGCGGGGAGAGTGTGAGGGGTGCGGGGAGAGTTTGAGGGGTGCGGGGAGAGTGTGAGGGGTGCGGGGAGAGTGTGAGGGGTGCGAGGAGAGTGTGAGGGGTGCGGGGAGAGTGTGAGGGGTGTGGGGAGAGTGTGAGGGGTGCGGGGAGAGTGTGAGGGGTGCGGGGAGAGTGTGAGGGGTGCGGGGAGAGTGTGAGGGGTGCGGAGAGAGTGTGAGGGGTGCGGGGAGAGTGTGAGGGGTGCGGGGAGAGTGTGAGGGGTGCGGACGGAGTGTGAGGGTGCGGGGAGAGTGTGAGGGTGCGGGGAGAGTGTGAGGGGTGCGGGGAGAGTGTGAGGGGTGCGGGGAGAGTGTGAGGGGTGCGGGGAGAGTGTGAGGGGTGCGGGGAGAGTGTGAGGGGTGCGGGGAGAGTGTGAGGGGTGCGGGGAGAGTGTGAGGGGTGCGGGGAGAGTGTGAGGGGTGCGGGGAGAGTGTGAGGGGTGCGGAGAGAGTGTGAGGGGTGCGGGGAGAGTGTGAGGGGTGCGGGGAGAGTGTGAGGGGTGTGGAGAGAGTGTGAGGGGTGCGGGGAGAGTGTGAGGGGTGCGGGGAGAGTGTGAGGGTGCGGGGAGAGTGTGAGGGGTGTGGGGAGAGTGTGAGGGGTGCGGGGAGAGTGTGAGGGGTGCGGGGAGAGTGTGAGGGGTGCAGGGAGAGTGTGAGGGGATGGGCAGGAACCTGATGATTATGCAAAACTCCACATCTGAATGCCACTAGTGGGTTGGAAGTCCGATTCCTCTGCAATGCACCCTCTTGCCCCCCCCGTCCCAAGCAGGAGGTCCACTGGGTGGGCTTTGGTTCTGGTCCTGACAAACCATCAAACCCCAGGTACCTTGGGAGACCCTCCCTCTGCAACGTAGCAGTGGCAGAAGGGCATATGGGCACAGCACTTATCTCCCTTCTCCCCCTCGCACCCCCCCCGCCTCCCCTCAGAGTCCATGACACTAGGCCATGATGTCACTGCCAGGGTGACAGGGACAATGCTAGATTGGCACTGCCAAAGGGTGGAGCTTGTGAGGGGGGCCTGAGGGAGATAGGGCCTGAGGGACTCTATCTTGGGGTGTCTCTGTTATGTAGGGGAAGTTGAGGCCTCTGGTTGGGGTTGGGGGGTGGGCTAGGATGCCTCCCAATGCTGAGGTGTGAGGTGTGCTCCCTTTGCAGCAGGGTTGCCATGTCCACTGTGTGGGAGGCGGGGGGGGGGGGGGGGGCGGGGAGCTGCTCTTCCAAAAGGTGTCCCCAATCTCTTTAAAGTCTGGATAGCCAGCATGTTTCTCTCTGAATATTTAACCAGGGTAAAGTTGGGTGAATCCCACCTGACAGGCCCTGCTGATGCAAGCGAGAAACACTCTGGTTTTCCCGCTGGTGGGAGCTCTTAGAATGCAAATGACAGAAACTAACCCACAAATGGCAGCAAAATTGCAGAATGCAAAGTTTATCTGACTTTTAAAAAAAATATTCTTAACTGGGCATTCGTTGTCCAACCCTAATTAACAATGTGGTTTGCTAGCCATTTCAGAGGGCAGTTAACATTGCTGCGGATTTGGAGTCACATGTAGACCACACCAGGTAAGGCCAGCAGATTCCCTTTCTCTAGGATATTAGTGAACCAGCTGGGGTTTTTTTTTTACAACAATCAATGTCACCATCTCTGTGACTAGCTTTCAATTCCAGATTTTCTTAGTTGAATTTAAATACCATCAGCTGCCGGAGTGGGATTTGAACCTATATCCTCAAAGCATTAAACTGGATCGCTGGTCTAGTGACAGTATCACTATACCACAATTTCCCCTTGAAGCATGAAAACCGATATTGTATTGTAACTGAGGTATGAATTCACTGAGATTACATTTAAGCAAGATCTGTAAAGAACTCTTCAAGAAAATCTTTCACCATTTCAATCTGTGCCAGCTGCAGTATAACGGACAGGCACTGCCAAGTAGCAAACATACACTTCTATTGCATTTTGTGTAGATTTAAAATGAGGGGGAATGCTTCAACAGTTTTCAGATGACGTAACATTTGACTGTGTACTGAAAATGAAGAAGGAAATTGCAGACTGCAATTGGCCAGTTGAACTGAAAACTGGCACATCGAATCCCATCTGGAAAAGTGTAGAGTAAGCACTTGGGGAGGACAAAAAAGACCTGGGAATATGCAATAAATGACTGGATACTGATATTGCAGTGGAACAGAGGGACCTTGGAACACATGTCCACAAATGCCTGATGTTGCAATCCCAGTTCGTGTTGTAACTGGACAGGAAGGATGGCAGAATGGAACTCTGGCTGAAAAAAAACTGTAACTTGTTTTTTAAAACATGGAGGAACAGCGTCACAGATCTGCTTTATCAACAATAATTTTTTTTAGTTAAATATGAGAAGTTGGATTCTGATGTAATACTCCTTTACTCCCCCTTAGCTTCACGCACATGTACCCACTTTAAGATTAACACGGATTGTAAAGTTTATCTTCAACTTCACTCGTCTCAGTGACACATAACCCCTTTAAACACATTGACTGGCTATGGCAAAACACATACTCTGCCCTGAACCCAAATGTGTAACTGCGGATTTTTCCTCGGAATTTCCATAGACGATCTTTATACTATGAGCCATCTTGTCTCACTGAGTTCCAGCTTCCAGACAAGGTGATTTCAAATTCCACTTTCAAAAAGACTCACTTTCAAATCTCCATTTAAATAGTGCTTTCTCCCAGTTGTTTATCCATCAAGGATTCACAAATTTTACATGTTCCCCCTTCAGACTTTTTTTGTCTTCACAACTATTTGAGCTATCGATTTCTATCTTATATTAAAATGGCATCAAACTTTTGATTCACCTTTGGCATCTGATTTCCTACTTTAAATCTTGTTACTGCAGCTGTCTCTTTAACTCAGCCTACTTCTCAGCTCTGCCCATCTTTACTGAATAGTTTTCTGTTCTAGTACCATTAACCTCAGGCTTCTTGAAAACTTCTCTTCAGTTCTTTAGTTTCCTAAACCAGCTGGGCTTTAGTGCCCTGCACTTGTTTTCTTAACCATCACTCCGTGGTATGGTTTTCTTCTGGCTGAGCTGAGAAAGATGTTCCCTGTTGAAGGGAATGCACAGACCCGAGTCTTCCGAGACCATATAGAACTTCAACAAAAATGGCTTTATTCAACATGAGGGAAAGCAGTAATTCCAGCCTGTTCCCGAGTTACTCTGCTCATCATAGGTTCTTACACATTCTTATACTTATTCACGTTACAAAGCACTACATTTTGATTAGATCATCATATTGCTACTTTAAATTTATGAAATTCTGTTTTGATCACATTATTCAGATCCATGTTCCTGTGTGCTTTATCATTTTCTGAACATATCTTGTCTACCTGTTTGCAATTTCAAAGCACTGTAGTTATCAAGCCAAGTTCAACGGTATGTTAATTGTCCCCATTTCCCTGATACTTGAACAAAAAACAATGAACAGTAGAGCACAGGAACAGGCCCTTCGGTTATCCAAGCCTGCGCCGATCACGTTTACCTATCTAAACCAACTGCTTATATCCTTCTATTCCCTGTTTGTTCTTATGTCTTAAATGTGGCTAACGTAACTGCCTCAACAACCTCACTTGGCAGTGCATTCTCGGTCCCCACCACCCTCTATGTAAAAAACTTGTCCCGCAGATCTCCACTGAACCTTCCCCCCCTTATCTTGAACTTGTGCCTCCTTGTAATTGTCATTTCCGCCCTTGGAAAAAACTTCCAACTATCTATACCTCTCATCATTTTATAAACTTCTATCAGGTCGCCCCTCAGCCTCCACCTTTCCAGGGAGAGCAATCCCAGTTTATTCAATCTCTTCATAGCCTCCATACCAGGCAACATCCTGGTAAACCTTTCCTGCACTCTCTCCAAAGCCTCCACGTTCTCTGGTAGCGTGGTGACCAGAATTGGACACAATGGACGCGATTCTGCCAAAAGCACTGAATTGGTGGGAAAACTGGTCTAGATCCCGACTGTTTTCTCAGGTCAGCTTCTCACCTGAATCTCCCCATTTTGTGCAATGCAGAGGTCCCAATCGTGAATCTCATTGAAAACTCAGGGGGGGCGAGGCCTGCGTCTGACAGGGGCACCAGAGTCTGACAGTTCTGGAGCTCTGCACATGTGCAGTGGCCCCGATCTGTCAGTCTCCCCGTTTGCTGTGGCCAGCTCAATCGCTGGCCAGCCTGGGACCCCCACAGTGCTACTCTTCCAGTCCTGCTCACGGCCCGATCGGGCCCCCCACAGCAATTCCTGGGCCAGCCCTGACCCCCCCCTCAACCTGGAATGCCCCGATGCACAGCCCACCCACCCAGCAGTGGCGATCCCCCCGCTAACCCACCCTGGGGTCAGACCCCCCCCATCGGAGGCAGGCCCCCCCCCCCCCCGGCAGACCAAACCCCCAGCCCGCCCCAATCACTGCCCTCCCTCCATCCCAGACCGATCCTGTCTACAGATTAGCAGCGGGACCCCTCCACCCGCACCGATCGCCCCTAGGCCCTGCCCACAATTGGGCACGCCCCCATGGCACAGCCCGCTGCCTGGTGGGCAGTGCCAAGGTGCCCCCTGGGCAGTGCCAAGGGGCATAGGCTTGCACTGCCAGGGGGCACGACCCCCTGCCGCTCGACTCTGTGGGGGGGGCCTGTTTGCCCCCCCCCCTTCACTCTGGCAGGGTCTCCCGCTAGTTCCCCGAACATGGGGAGCTACTCTCAACCCCACCGGAATGAAGTACTCCTGGTGGGGTGGGAGATTCAATCGGGACCTGAAAGTTCCCAATAATCACATTGAAAACATATTTAAAATGCATTTAAAAAAGATTCAAATTACTTACCTGCCTTCCCGTTGGTTTCCAGCATAGTCTGACCAGCGACTGCTTGCCGGCTCTGGGAGTTGCGCATGGGTTCCCGGCACATGAGCAGATCCCGGTGCAAGGCCGGTGATGCGTATCTCCCACTGCGACCCACCAGAAAAGTGGTGGGTCGCGATGGGAGAATCGCGGCCAGTATTCCAAATGTGCCCTAAGAAATGTTTTATACAACTGTAATATGGTTTGATGATTTTCCCAGAGGCAGAATGGCTACTCTAGACATTGTGGAGTCTCGATAAGTTGTATCAATTCTGTTGTTGTTGCTGTAACCTCAGAAAGATCTCACCTGGGGTGTGACTGTTTAGTGCTGTCTGGGATGTAGTTATTTGTAATTTGTCCTGTGTCTGCCTGCAGTGAGTGTGGATACTACAGTCAGTGCTGTCTTATTATTCATTCCTGTCCTGCTGCACCCCACGCTCCCTGGGTTGCCCTGCTACATTTCCTTTCTAGCTTTCGAAACCAACTGCACACAAATTCAGCTAAAACTAAATTCAAAAAGCCTTTCCACATTAAAAGGGTCCCTAGTTGCTAAGCAATGACCACATGCTTCTGCCAACTCATTCACTTTTCACACCATAACCGTCTCTAAGCACAATAGAAGCACAGTTGGAATTGAAACCAAAACCCCACACATACAAATACTGATATCTAGTATGAATCCAACTATGAAAAAGTAAAGTTTATTTATTAGTCACAAGTAAGGCTTACATTAACACTGCAATGAAGTTACTGCAAAATTCCCCCAGTTGCCACAGTCCGGCACCTGTTCAGGTCAATGCTGAACCAGCAGGTCTTTCAGAATGTGGGAGGAAACCGGAGCAAACCCACATAGACACAGGGAGAACATGCAAACCCCACACAGTGGCCCAAGCTGGGAATCGAACCTGGGTCCTTGGTGCTGTGAAGCAGCAGTGCTAACCACTGTGCTACTATGTCCTTCCTTACACAGAAGCATTAAATTAAACCCACTTAAAACTATATCTTAATTCTAATGTTTACTAATACGAATATAAATCCCTTGAAACGACCTTCATTTTCCTAACACTGAACTAATCAGGATAGGCAGGTAAGGTGGTGAAGACGGCATATGGAAAACCTTCCTTTCATAACTGAGGCATAGAATGAAAGGGTAGGGAGGGTAAACTTCTTCCTCTTCCAAAGGCTGGGCCCAATCCACAGATTCAGCAAGGAATCAAATCCCATATGCACCACAGCCAGAACAGGAATCAGATTCCATGCTGTTGGCACTAATCTGATCAACACCAGTAGCCAACTGAGCCCCTAAGGTGTCCAAATTGCTGGTCTGCAGCTGAAATTCCAGTCAAAGTATTACAGAAGGTATATGGTTGCACTGGAGAGACAGGAGATTTATAAGGATGTTGCCACTTTTCTGGAAATGTTTAGCTATGAAGTAAGATTGGATAGACGGGGATTGTTTTCTTTGGAACAGAGGAGGCTGAGTGGTGACTTATTGTGGTGCATAAAATTAGAAAGGGCTTCAGCTGGATAGGAAAGTCCAATTTCCTTTCGCAAAGATATCAATAATCAGGGAGCATAGATTTAAAGTAATTAGGAGAAGGGTTAGTGGGGAGGGAAGTGAGGAGAAAAGTGATGGTAGGATCTGGAACTCAACATCTGAAAGGATGAGAGAAGCACAAACCTTCACCACATTTAGAAAGTACTTGAATATGTACCTGAGGCGCTGTGGCCTACAGACCAAGAATGAGAAAATAGGATGAAACTGGCATAGGCATGATGGGCTATATAACCTCATTCTGTGCCTTAAATGAATTTGTTGCGACGCTTCTCCTGAACCACTGTAAACCGCTTCTCACTATCATACCGGGTGACTCAACATGTGGACCTGAAAAATTTATGCACAGTTAACACATCATCACTTTTGGAAAGCAAGCTGGAGATAACCGGTGTAATTGCAGTTCAGTTAGTTTAACATCTTTGGTGAGGAAAATTTTAATTTTAATTAAAGATTAAATTACTAATATCTAGATAAAGAGAAAATAATTAGAATTAGCCGACATGGATTTTGGAAAGTAAGATTGCTTGACAAACCTGTTGGAATGGTTTGATAAGGTGGTAGACATAGGGAGTGGGGGTAATATAAATGAATTCTCAGAAAACCGTTGACAAGGTACCACATAGGAAACTATCGGGAAGATTTTGGTGAATAGACCATAGGGGGAGAATTGAATTAAAAACAGATAACAAAGAGGAGGCATTGAGTAGAAGTTAAGGGCAGATTTTCAGAGTGGGTAGTGCTCCCACAGGGTTCTTTTCCGGTTCTCTTCACTGTGTCCGTCAATGATTTAAATATTGAGTGCACACACTTGAAGAATAGAAGACCTAGTAAATCATTCTGAGGTTCAAAAGGGAGCTTCAAGGAAATATTAAAGAGATGAACAGGAAGTGGCAAATGAAATTCAACTTGCATGAATATGAGCTGTGAAAACACACAAGTAAGGTTAATACTTAGAATGGGGGAAAGTTGGGTCACATGGAAGAACAGAGGGATTTGGGTTTCTAATTCATAAAAAATGAAAAGCAGCAAATGAAGGAGATAAGGCAAATGGAATAATTGGTATAAAATATTAAAGTTAATAATACTAGATATATATAAAACCTTCATTAGGCTAAGTTAGAATACAGAGCAGAGTTTTGGGCTCCACACAATAAGACGAATGTTAACACTTTAAAGAGTGCCCAGATTCACTCTCTTGCGTGTGAAAATATAAATACAATGAAAGACTTGAAAAATTGGAGCTGTTTTAGTTAGAATAGATAAATTACATATTAAGTTCACAGATGGTTAAAATAATGAAGAAGTGGTATTGAACAAATCTAAATATATTGTTTTGGAAAAAACATTTTATTTTACATTGAGAGTTGTGAGTTATGAACCACAGTATCAGACTGAAGAGAGATTGTTTACAAATTCAAAGGTCTGTTAAATAGACTGTTTGAAGAAAAGGAGAATAGAGGATTTGATTTGATTTATTGTCACATGTATTAACATACACTACATGAGCTGCAACAGTTCAGGAATGCAGTTCATCACCACCTTCTTGAGGGCAATTAGGGATGGCCAATAAATATTAGCCAGCCGAAGAAGCATGCATCCCTTAGAATCATAAAATCCTACAGTGCAGAAGATTCAATGAATCACAAAAGGCTAGTGTGCAGGTACAGCAAGGAATTTGGAAGAATGTTATCATTTATAGTGAGGGGAATTGATTATAAAAGTAGAGAGGCCATGCTTCAATTATACAGGGCATTGGTGAGACTACGTTTGGGTACTGTGTACAGTACCAGTTTGCTTATTTAAGGAAATATGTAAATGTGTTAGAAAGCATTCAGAGAAGGTTAACTGGACTAATGGAAGGAATGGGTGAGTTGTCTTATGAGGAAAGGTTGAAGAGGTTAGGTTTGTACCCACACGAGCTTAGAAGAGTAAGAGGCAACTTGACCGAAACCTTTAATATCCTGAGGGGTATTGACAGGATGAATGTAGAGAGGATGTTTCCTCTTGTCGGAGAATCTAGAACTAGGCATCACTGTTTAAAAATAAGGGGTCACTCATTTAAGACAGAGTTGAGGAGACATTTCTTCTGTCAGAAGGTTGTCAGACTTTGAAACTCTGGGGGCGATTCTCCCAAAAGTGCTGATTTGGCGAGAACATTGTTCTAGATCACAACTGTTTTTTCAGTGCAACTTCAGACCCGGGGTGAGGGGGGTGGGGTGGTGTCTATTCACGCCAGAGGCTGACAGTTCAGGAACTCTGTGCATGCGCAGTGGCCCTGATCTGTCAGTCTCCCTGTTTGCTGCCCAGCTCATTTGCTGGCAAGCCCGGGACCCCCACAATGCTGCCCACACCACGGCCGATCATGGCCCCCCCAAGCACTCCTGAGCCAGCCCTGACCCCCACCACCGTCCTGGAGCACCCCGATGTCAGGCCCCCCACACCCAGCAGTGGCGATCCCCCCACCCCACTCATCCCAGCAGACTCCCCCCCCCCCCCCTCCCACCCTGCTGACACCCCTGGAGGCTCACCCCCTCACGAGAGGCAGACACCCACCCAGAAGACCAGACCCCCTGATCGCTGGCCTCCCTCCAACCCCAACCAATCCTGTCTGCAGAGTGGCAGCAGGAACCCCCCACCCCCACCGATCATCCCCTAGTCCTTGCCAACAATAGGCCCCGCCCCCATGGCATGCCCGATGCCCGGTGGGCAGTGCCAAGGTGCCCCCGGGCATGGGCACTGTGCCCCTTGGGCAGTGCCAGGGTGCCCAGACTGGTACTGCCAGGGTGCTCATGCCCAGGGGCCACCACCCGTCTGCCGCCCGACCCCCTGGGGGGTCCTGATTGCCCCCCTTTTATTCTGGTAGGGTCTCCCGTTAATTTCCTGAATGTGTGGACCTACTCTAAAACCCACCGGAGTGGAACACTCCTGGCGGGGTGGGAGATGCTATCGGGCCCGGCAGGTTCCGTGCCAATAATCACATTTAAAATAGATTTAAAATACATTAAGAAAAGAGTTAAATCACTTACCTCTCTTCCCGCCAGTTTCCAGCGCGGTCCCGACTGCGATTGCTCTCCGGCTCTAGGCGATACGCATGCATCAGGCATACATCCGCAAATCCCGCAAAATGGGTGACACGTGCATCTCTGACCTGACCCGCCAGAAAGTTTGCAGGCCGCAATGGGAGAATCGCCTCCTCTGTTCCTCAAAAGGCAGTGGAAGCAGAGTCTTTGAATATTTTTCAGGCTGACCTCGGTAGATTCTTAATTAACAAGGGGGTGAAAGGTTATCGGGGTAGGTAGGAATGTGGGGTTGAAGTTGCAGTCAGGTCAGTCACGATCTTATTGAATGGCGGAGCAGGGGTAGAATGGTTGACTCCTCTTAATTTATATGTTTGTATGTAACCACCAGCATGGACTGATTGAGCCAATCTGTCTGGACCTCTAATTTTCTTCAATAATTAGGGCAGGTGTTGTGGTAAATGCAAATCCACTTAGAAACAAACATTTTTACTACATGCAAGGTTTTTCAAACAGAAAATCATGCTACACGCAGCCCATGTAGAGTTTCACGAAATGTCATGACACAATATGTCATTTGCCCTTATCATAATCAGCTGCTGAGAAACTGAATTCTATTGATACAAAATATTTTTCTCTTTGTGTTTACTTCTTAACAAATATTGAGGATTTTTTAGAAAATCTCCAGCTTTAGTGAAATATTATTCTGAGGAAGAGCTGCCTTTCTCTCACTCAGGAAAGAAATTGAAGAAAGACTTTGATACACAAATATATACAAAGCGATCGATCCAAATTCTCAATTTTCAATGAAGAACATGCTTGATGTATTTCATTCTGTACATCCTCTAACCATTGTTAATCTTTCCTAAACAACCTCAAAGGAAGTTTGAGGAGATTGTGGCACCAATGCTGAAACCTCTACAATTGTAATTCTGTCATAAATGGAAGTGGGGCCCAAATTCCTTGAGAGAATGAGGTAAATGTGAGCAAATTATTGATGTCCCCTTATTACTCTGGACTGATGATGCATTATCAAAAATATACAACAGATTCAATCGATATACGTTATTTAAAGACTGTTGGTTAAAGTTATATTTTGATCTCAGAATTAGATATAAGACTTAATTAGCTTCTGAGTTCGAAGGTTGTGGAATCAAGCGCTACTCCAGGCTTGAGCGCATCATTTAGCCTAACAGCCCTGTGCAGGGATGAGAGAGATTTTCGCATTGCAGGTGCCATGTTTCTGATGAGATTTTAATCAAGGCCTCATGAACCCTGTCAGTGAGTTTCAAGTGAATACTATTCAAACAAATGAAGGGGAGTTCTCCCTAGTGTCCTGGACAACATTTATCTATCATCCCTAACAAAGATAGATTATCTGGCTATCTCATTGCCAATACCTCGCTGGTACAAAAATTATAACCATTAATTGTTCTTACAAAATATCCAAAATACTTCACAGTGAAGCTCTTCACGACATCATGAAGTTATGGAAGCAACTATATAAATGCAAGCTTTTTCATTTCTTATAAGTAAGACATGTATAATTATTCAAGACACAGCAAAAATATATATTCATCATTTTCTCAATTAGGGCTTTGTGCCACTGTGGGATCATCGCTACTACTGGACTGGAATCTTTGGATTCGAGTTCAGTGCTACAGAAGGAACTTTCATAACGCAATTCAACAGGCTGATAACCAGCTTGGGAATCCTTTCACTACTTCCCCACTATTCCCCAATGGGTAAAAAAATAGTGTGCATGTGAAAATACGCTGAAAAAAACACAATTAGCAAAACTGACAGACATTTCAGTGTGGCTGTGGGACACATAAATATGTTGGGTGGCTAGCCCAACCCTCCTCCCACCTTTAGGCCAATTTAGGCCATTAAATTTTCAAATTATTGCCCATTTAAAGCCTTGACCAGCCTCAACTGCCATAATAACTGGGCATTGGAAGGTGGGCAGAGTGGCAAGGCTGCATTTCCAGCCAAGTTGGTGAAAAGGGCAGAAGGAAGGCAGATTACATTAAAATAAGTGAGAAGGCAAGTGGTGAGGATGACACAAAGGCTGGAATACTCCCGCCGTTCACGCCCCACCGCTGCTGCAAGCGAGGATGAAGTATTTGACACTCAGCCAAGTTTTCATTTACTTCAATGGGACCAGAGAATCTCACTGGTGTGATCGGCCAGAGAATTCCATCCAGAGTCTATCGAGGGATACAGGCAGGTTAGATGAGTGGGCAATAACTTAGCAGATGGAATATAATGTAGGAAAATGTGAAGTTATACACTTTGGTAGGGTGAATAAAGGATCTGAGTATTATTTAAATGGAGAAAGACTGCAGAAAAACACTACTTCCTAGTTCTACATTGTCATATGGCCTTATGGAAGGGAGCATATATACTTTAGAGGGTGCCCTGTGCACATAAAGGACATCTCTGCCAAGATTATAATATATTATATTAAGGATGAATGGAAGCAAGTTAAAAAGTAACTTTAAAACATATAATAGTGCAAACAAAATAAAATTACAGAAAATATAATGATGCTGCTTCATAGGTTTGACATGTGCTGTCATTTCTAAAATTGCTGATTGAAATTAGAAAAAAACACAATTTTTGGTGTAACTTCTTCATGGGAGGATAACAGTGATCTTGCAAAGAATAGTGACAGCATAGGAAAGGGTAGTCATTGTGACCGCCAGGAAATTCTGGCAAATACTTCTGAAGGAAAGGTGATGCTAATAGAGTAGAAGCACCTTGGCATGTATCTTTTTTAATTTATTCATTCATGGGATGTGAATGTCACTGGCTAGGTTAGCTTTATTGCCTATTCCTAATTGCCTTTGGGAAGGTAGGGGTGAACTGCCTTCTTGAACTGCTGCGGCACAGGTGGTGTAGGTACAACCACAGTGCTGATAGGAAGGGAATTCCAGCAATGGTGAAGGAACAGCGATAAGATTCCAAGTCATGTTGGTGTGTAGCTTGGAGGGGAACTTGCAGTTGGTGGTGTTCATATGCATCTGCTGCCCTTGTCCTTGTAGGTGGCAGAGGTCGTAGATTTGGAAGGTGCTGTTAAAGGAGCCTTAGCAAGTTGCTGCAGTACATATTGTATGTGGTATATACTGCTGTCACTCTGCATCAGTGGTGGAAGGAGTGAATGTTTAAGATGGTGGATGGGGTGCGAATCAAGTGGGTTTCTTTGTCATGAATGGTGTTAAGCTTCTTGAGTTGTTGGAGCTGCACTCATCCAGGCAAATAGAGAATATTCCATCACATGCCTAATTTTGCCTTATTGTAGATAGTCCACAAGCTTTGAGAGTAAAGGGATAAGTTACTCTCTGCAGAATTCCCAACCTCTGACCTCCCCTTGTAGCCGTGGCATTTATAGGGCTGATCCAGTTCAGTTTCTCGTCAAGGGTAACCCTCAGGATGTTGATAGCCAGGGATTCAGTTAATTATTCTGCCAATGAATTATTGAATAAAGTACGTAAGATTGATTACACATCTCCCAATGTTATTTCATGGGTGGAAAAATTGAATAATTTGCAAGCACTGCATCAATGAGAAATCAAGATTGCAACTTCTCTATATAGATTTGTGATTTGTGTCTACAATGTATAGCGCACTCACCTCTTCCCTTTCTTCATTCTTTACTTTTGTATCACTGCAAATGAGCATTGGCAAATGCAGGGTGACCATGCAAAGTCAGTGTTTCATATGGGATATAATATACACACTTATATTAAAATTTAATGTTAATTCAATCGTATTGTAATTGTAATGACTTAATTGAAAAGTGAGTGATTATCGGGTAAGTTCACAGGATCTGTCAATGGTTATTTGCAGCCCACTCCTGTCTCCAATATCAATTCTAACCTATTTTGTTTCTCTGCATTGCAAGACCACCATTATGCTTTTGTGGATGTGGCAGTAGCATATTTTGTTTTTAATCAAAATCTCTGCAATAACACATTTGTGAAGCCTTTTGTACATACCGTGTGAGTTTTCATTGTTTTTTTTATGGATTACAAAGTCGGAAAACATTTCTGGGAAATGTAATTTTGTTCTAAATGGTCTTCTCACTGCCACTCCTCATGTTAAAAAGAAATGTGCAAGCGATTTTGATTCTACTGGTGGATTCTTCAGTTTATTTAACTCAGTTACCTCAGTCTCAGTTATTCACATTGATCGCTTTGTGATCTGACAGCATGTAGGAAACAATCTGATGACAAAGAAAGGAAAGAGAAACATCAGCTTGATTTACTTGAGACAAAACAGCAGGAAACACCAGCAACTGGCTGCTATTTCCACCGAGTTTTTAATATGACAATGTTTTACAATAAGGCTTATCTGCTTCTGGAGTTTAGTGTCGCCTGGAACTAACTCTCTAATTGAACACGTAGCATTAGCACCTTGTCTCTCCAAGTTTATACAGTTCCAAGTGAAAAGACAGCCAATTAGATTTATTTTTCTCATTAGCTATTTCTCACATTGGGACTATGAGGCACAGAATTCAGAACAATAGGAATGAGAAATCAGTAGACAAGTTAACTCTGCCAGTGATATGTATATCCCAGTGGCCATATCTAAGGCAGTAAGAACACAATGCTGAGAGAAAATTGCACGCATGTGTCGAGTGCTTACAGATCATGTTCAATCGAAAGTTTCCAAAATAAAAACAAAGGAAGGTTTATTTATTATCTTTTAGTGTCACAAGTAGGCTTATATTAACACTGCAATGAAGTTACTGTAAAAATCCCCTAGTCGCCACACTAGAGAGGATTAATAAAAAAAACAAAATCTATGTATGATAACCCACAGTAAAGAGGCGATGGAAAAGTGTGCAATAAATATAGTTCATGCATTTCGCATCTATCATGTCACATTTACTGTGTCATACTTTTGTCACATTTAATTAAGACATGTTTACTTGAGTCCAATTTACTGCAGCTGACCGGCCAAATACAAACTTCTTCCCACAAACTTTGAAGAAAGGAACTGGTGATATGGATTGTACAGAGGCAGCTCCCCATCAACAGAAAGTAACTTGCGGAAATATGATTTGAATGCCTGTAACCTACAAATTAAAAATAACCTTAGTAATTGCACCGATAAAAGAAAGAAAACCAGACCTTTCATCATGTGTTCTGATTTCCATCCTGGAGAGCAATTAAACTCTGACCTCACCCTGTGCAGTTCACTTACTAAAGAACTAATCTGCAATTGATCAGAAGACTTGCATACTTAGCAACAGTTAGACTTGATGGACTCACAGGGTGGAATTTTACAACCTCTTTACGCCCGTTTTGAACTTAGAGCCTTGATTCTTGCACGTAACTTGGATGTGGTTGCGATAATGGAGACTTGGCTATAAGAGGAACAGGACTGGCAGCTAAATATTCTGGGATATGAGACAGAGGGGAAGATCAAAGAGGTGGGGGAGTTGCAATACTGGTTAGGGAACATATTACAGCTGTACAGAGGGAAGACACCTTGGAAGAATCATGTAATGAGACACTGTGGGTAGAACTCAGAAACAGGAAGGGGGCAGTCACTATGATGGGGGTGCACTTCAGGCCTCCCAATGGGAAGTTGAATGGATATGTAAGCAGATTCTGGATAGATGTAGAAATAATAGGGTTATTGTAGTGGGAGACTTTAATTTTCCTTGTATTAACAGGAAATCCCTTAGGGCTAGGGGTCCAGATGTTGAGGAATTTGTTAAGTGTTTCCAGGAAGGCTTTTTGGAACAATATATGGATAGTCCGACTAGAGACGGGGCGATAATAGACCTAGTACTAGGGAATGAGCTCAGCCAGGTCATCAAAATTGCAGTGGGGGAACATGTGGCCAACAGTGACTACAGTTCCGCAACCTTTCAGATATTGGTGGAAAAGGACGAGTGTTGTCCTAGGGTTAAGGTGCTAAATTGGTGAAAGGCTAACTACAACCAGATTAGTCAGGATTGGAGGCTGTCGTTTGAAAGAGGCTGTTTGAGGGAAAATCCACATTTGGCATGTGGGAGTCTTTTAAGAAGCAGTTGATCGGAGTGCAGGACAGGCATGTGCCTGTGAAAAGGAAGGACAGGAAAGGCAGGATTCAGGAACCGTGGATGACCAGGGAAATTGTGAGCCTAGTCAAAAAGAAAAAGGATGCTTACATGAGATCTAGGTAATTACAAACAGATGAAGCATTTGAAGAATATAGGGCAAATAGAAAAGAGCTCAAACAGGGAATTAGGAGGGCAAAAAGGATCACAAAATGTCCTTGGCAGACAGGATTAAGTAGAATTCCAAGACATTTTTTACCTATATTAGGAACAAGAGGGTGGCTAGAAAAAGAGTTGATCCACCTAAGGACAAAGAAGGGAAATTATGTGTCGAACCAAAGGAATTGGGTAAGATCCTTAAGGAGTACTTTGCATCGGTATTCACAAAGGAGAGAGACGCGTCGGTGGATGGTGTCTCGGAGGGGGTATGTCATTATTACAAGGGAGGAAGTGTTAGGTGTATTAAAAAGTATTAAGGTAGGCAAATCCCCAGGGCCAGATGGCATCTATCCCAGATTTCTGAGGGATACAGAAGATGAAATTGCTGGGATTCTAACAGAAATCTTTGTTTCTTCATTGCTCACTGGGGAGGCCTCAGAAGATTGGAGGATAGCCAATGTTGTCCCGTTATTTAAGAAGGGTAGCAAGGATAACCCAGGTAATTATAAGCGTCAAGTGAGCTTGATGTCAGTGATAGTGAAATTGTTGGAGAAGATTCTTAGGAATAGGATCTATACGCATTTGTTAGCAACAGACAGCATGATTTTGTACGAGGGAGGTCATGTCTCACTAACTTAATTGAGTTTTTTGAGGAGGTGACAAAAATGATTGATGAGGGAAGGGCTGTGGATGTTGTCCACATGGACTTTAGTAAAGCATTCGACAAATTCCCTCATGGTAGGCTAGTTCAGGGATTAACTAGCCAGATGGATTCAGAACTGGCTTGGCCATAGAAAGAGTTTTAACAACACCAGGTTAAAGTCCAACAGGTTTATTTGGTAGCAAATGGCATTTGCTACCAAATAAACCTGTTGGACTTTAACCTGGTGTTGTTAAAACTCTTACTGTGTTTACCCCAGTCCAACGCCGGAATCTCCACATCTTGGCCATTGAGGACAGAGGGTAGCGGTGGAAAGGTGTTTTTCTGAATGGAGGTCTGTAACTAGTGGTGTTCTGCAAGGATCAGTGCTGGAACCTCTGCTGTTCGTAATGTATATATGATTTGGAAGAAAATATAGCTGGTCTGATTGGCAAGTTTGCGGATGATACTAAGATTGGCAGAGTTGTGGATAGTAATGAAGGTTGTCAGAGAATACAGCAGGATATAGATAGGCTGGAAAAATGGGCAGAGAAATGGCAGATGGAATTTAATCTGGACAAATGCAAGGTAATGCATTTTGATAGATTCAATTCAGATGGGAGCTAGAAAATAAATGGCAGAACCATCAGGAGCATAGACACACAGAGATCTGGGAGTACAGGTCTACAGATCCTTAAAAGTGGCAGCAGAGGTGGAAAAGATGGTGAAGAAAGCATATGGCATGCTTGCCTTCATCGGACGGGGCATCGAGTATAAAAGTTGGCAAATTCTGTTACAGTTGTATAAAACGTTGGTTAGGCCACATTTGGAATATTGTGTCCAATTCTGGTCACCACACTACCAGAACGACGTGGAGGCTTTGGAGTGAGTACACAAAAAGATTTACCAGGATGTTGCCTGGTATGAAGGGTATTAGCTATGAAGAGAGATTGAATAAACTGGGATTGTTCTCCTTGGAAACACGGAGGCTGAGGGGGCGACCTGATAGAAGTTTATAAAACAATGAAAGGATAGATAGGGTGAACAGTTGGAAGCTTTTTCCCAGGGCAGATATAACAATTACAAGGGGACACAAGTTCAAGATAAGTGGGGGAAAGGTTCAGTGGAGATGTATGGGGGAAGGTTTTACACAGAGGGTGGTGGGGGCCTGCAATGCATTGCCAAGTGAGATGGTTGAGGCAGTTATATTAGTAACATTTAAGACTTATCTTGATAGGCATATGAACAAACGGGGAATAGAGGGATATAAGCGGTTGGTCTAGATAGGACAACCGTTTATATCCCTTCATATGCCTATCAAGATAATAGTGATCGGTCAGGCTTGGCGGGCCGAAGGGCCTGTTCCTGTGCTGGATTGTTCTTTGTTTTTTTTTGTGGTGGAACAATGTCGTACAATTGGGCGTAAAGTGGCTAACGCGAATGGCGCCCATTTTCGCGCCTGTTGCGATCTTACGACACCTGGATTCCCAGCGCGGTCAGTCTCTCGCCGTAAATGGGTGAGAGGCTGATTAATTTATTTAAATTCATGGAAATGTTGATTTCCATGTGTTTAGTGAGCCTGGTGCATAAAGGTTCGCTCCGGCAAGGAAAAGACCTGCTTCCCATGAATGGGGAACAGTCGCGTTGGCTTCGCTGGTGGAACTGGAGGCCATTGAGGCTCGCCAGGGAGGATGAGTGCAAGGCAGGGTGCCCCTTGGGCAGTGCCAGACTGGCAGTGCTAACCTGACACCTAGGTAATGCCAGCCTGGCATCTGGGCAATGCCCACTGGGCACCTCGGCAGTGTCCACCAGGCAGTGCCGGGGGCGGGGTCTGTGGGGGCGGTGCCAGGGGAGCAATGGGGGTTGGGGACTGTGGGGAGGGCCAATGGGGGGGGGGGGGCAATGGAGGGGGATAGGTCACTGGGGGAGGGGTGCCCACTGCCACTCTGTCTGCAATCGGTGGGGGAGGGAGGGGAGGAGAAGAGGCCTGCTGCCACTGTGCCTGCGATTGGTGGGGGAGGGGGGCCATGATCGGTCTGCACAGTGGAGGGAGGGGGCAGCAGGGACTGCATCTCTGGCCATGGGCCCCTGCGATTGTGGGGGGGGGGGGAAGCTAGTTGAGGCTGCTTGCTGGCAAAGTGGCAGCGGGCCTCTTCTCCTCCCCTCCCTCCCCCATCGATCACAGACAGTGTGGCAGTGAGCCCCCCTCCCCCAGTGACCTGTTCCCCCCACATTGGTTCACCTACCCCCCATTGGCCCTCCCCACAGTCCAAAACCCTCATTGCTCCACTGGCACTGCCCCCACAGACCCCACCCCCGGCACTGCCTGGTGGACATTGTCCAGGTGTCCAGTGGGCATTGCCCAGATGCCAGGCTGGCATTATCTAGGTGCCAGGCTAGCACTGCCAGTGTGGCACTGCCCAAGGGGCACCCTGCCTTGCACTCATCCTCCCTGGCGAGCCTCAATGGGCTCCAGTTCCACCAGCGAAGCCAACGCGACTGTTCCCCATTCATGGGAAGCAGGTCTTTTCCTTGCCGGAGAGAACCTTTATGCACCAGGCTCACTAAACACATGGAAATCAACATTTCCATGAATTTAAATAAATTAATCTCTCTGTCTGTCAGACCCCTGCAACTAGTAATGCGCATATGCAGCATCAGATGTCTGCACATGCGCTATGTCTCCCTCTATCGGCTGGCTGGTGAGTTAAGCCCCGCCCACAGTCTCTCTGGTGAGAAACTGACAAGTCCATCTTTTCAGAGACAGAATGCATAAACTCACCCAAAAAATAGATCTGGAACTCTCCCATTTTCGGACTTGCTGGACACTTAGAAAAAAATCTTGTAAAATTCCACCCACAAAGCCTCAATGCTACCTTAAAAGCAGAATAATACATTGTGCAATATACAGTATAATGCTGTAGTCTTGCAAAATAGCATTGCAGGCAATTTATCAAAAGCAATTCCATCGAGGGTCAACAAATACTGCTGTAAAATTCAGTATGTTATCCAATGATACTCAACTGACCAGATATGAATCTCAAACATGTACAATTTAAATTGTCTGCGCACCTTGCATCATCAAAGGTCAAAAACAATGGCCTTGATATTGCAGTCAGGGGCACTTAAACACCACTCACTGTTACAAAGAACAAAGCACAATACAGCACAGGAACAGGCCCTTCGGCCCTCCAAGCCTGCGCGCTCATGTGCCCACTAGACCATTCTTTTGTATCCCTCTATTCCCAGTCTGTTCATGTGGCTATCTAGATAAGTCTTAAACGATCCCAGCGTGTCCGCCTCAATCACCTTGCTTGGCGGTGCATTCCAGGCCCCCACCACCCTCTGTGTAAAATACGTCCCCCTGACATGTGCTTAAGGACTTTTTGTTGGCCTTTACACTGTGATTTGTAATCAGAACAATAAACTTGCAGTTATTTCGCACTTTTTACGACCACCGGACATCTTGAGGCAACAAAGTACATTTTAAGTGTAGCCACTTTTTTTAAATGTGGGAAATTAGATGTCGTAATTAAAAAGCAAAATAAAGGGCCCGATTGTACCATTACATCACACCCATTTTTGGGCGCGAAAACGTGGTAAAGTCGGGTGTGAGGCCATTAACGAGATCCGCGTCTGCGCAAATGGCCACTTTACCGAGACCCGGGAATGGCCGCAATCCGATTCACGCCCGAAACGGGCGAAACGGTGATTTAAATGCATTTGCATGTATTTAAATAGAATAAATGAACTACCTGCCCAACTTTATCAGCATTTCCCCCTTTACCATAGCGTTTGCCGATCCGGAATCGCGCCGAAATGGACATGCTGAATAAAAGTCTGCTTCGGGCGCTCCAGCTGCTGTGGAGGCGAGTTCAGAGCTTCCAATGGCTCTCTGGCTCAGATCGGTGGTGTGGGGGGAGAGAGGCGGGTCAGATCATTCTCTGGTGAGGGGGTGGGGAGGGAGGAGGAGGCAGGTCAGATGTACCTCTGGGGGGGCGGGAGGGAAGGGGAGTGAGGCCAGATCATTCTCTGGTTTGGGGGAGACGGGGGAGGGGCAGGGGGGTCCGCTGCCACTCTGCAGGTGGGGGTGGAAGGGGGCAAGGGGTCGCGATCAGTCTGGGTAGCGGGGGGGGGGTGGATGGATAAGGGGGACAGTGATGTCTGTGGGGGCCATCGCTCCCGCTTTTCGCTCCCAGGCTGTTTTCTCCGCTTTCTGCGGCCCGGGAGTGATCTGACACAGGCGCGCTGTTTCAAATTTTTTTCTAATTGCGCACGCACAGTTCAGAGCTCCGCCCACAGCGCAATTCAGACCCGTGATTTTTTTTTCAGCCTAAGTGCTAATGGAGGTGCCTGAAAGCAGATTTCCAAGTTGGATCTGAATTGCGCCCAGATTCAGCACTTAGAATGAAAATGGTGAAATCAGGCCCAATGTGATGCCCTCTACAGGGAGCTTTCTGGACAAGGTAAGCAATGTCTTTTCAACCAATCAAACTGAAGAATACATTACCAGTGCAGAGAGCTCAATTAACTAGCATCAAAAATGGGTACGAGGACCATCTCAGCCTTTATATTTCAACAATTTTAGCATCTAGCCAGCAGCAACCATACAATGATTGGTTAGACATTTCAGTGGGGATCAGTATTGTGTCTAGCACCATTTAAAGATATCTTGCACAGCTTAAAGCTTTTAAAGAGGTCATGCATTGTGGCTGGAGACGATGATGACTACCATCCAGACTGTCACTTTGACCTGGAACATTGAAGAATGTTACAACATGAGGGAGTACAGGTTCCAAGATGCTAGGCATGATGTTGCAGGCCTTGTTGGAGGAAGTAGGAAGTTGGAAGAAATAGGAAGAGGAGTGGTGTCTTGTATCTGTGGCCAAGGGATCCGCAAGACACATGGTTAAAAGATCGTTTGAGCAGAGAGTTGTGGAGGTCAATGCAAGGAGTCAAGCCACAAGGATCTGGATGCAGTGCCACAAGAGGTTCGATCACTTAATATGAGTGGCTAAGGTCAGTGAATGCATCTTCAGAACCTATATCCTACCAACAGCACCAATAGTCTCAGATGCTCTCAATTCACTACATTTCCATCACTCACCTACCAACAATAGTTATCAATCAGGACTCAGCACTGTTACAAACTCACACCATAAACACTGCCAACTATTCAAATACGACAACAATGAGACAAAGAAAAAATGTAAAGTTACTATCAATAATTAATATCCGAAAAAATAGATCTCTCCACTTGTAAAAGTGCTAACATATTTGTTTGGCAGTAATGAAGCCTTTGCATACTATTTGTGGTGTAGTGATAATGCCATTAGACCGGAAACCCAGGCTAATGCTCTGGGGGCCTGGGTTCAAATCCCACCATGGCAGCTGGTTTAATTTAAAAGCAATTATTAAATGTGGAATTAAAAGATAGTTTTGGTAATGGTGACCATGAGATTATCATCAATTATTATGAAAACCCTTCTGGTTCACTTATGTTGTGAACTGATGGCCTTTGTTATTTCTGTTGCAAAATTTCAAGCTGTAATACAAATGAAGTAACATTGCCATATTATTCTGATCACCTCTCCTGCTATAGCTCAGTGCTTGTTTCTTTATTCCTTTTATCTACCTTTGTGTTTGTTTTCCCTCCTGTAAAAGTGCCCTGGGATATCTTGCACATTAAAATGCCATGTAATGTAATTTTCTAGGACTAAGACAGCGCTGGATTATTATGTTTCCAGAGGCCCATACAATCCCTATCTTGATTTCATTTTCATCTTGTTACGTGCGTGTGGTCCTTTAACAGAGTTGGTTGAAGATGTAAATGGATTTCGTGGGTAGATTTCCTTCAATGGCTGCATGAGAGGAGTCTAGTACAGCTCAACTGAGTTTTCTTGTTACGAGCAAGCCATTCATGCAACTAATCTTGAAAAATGTCTCATGAAGCTTCATTGTAGGAAATTCTATAATCACAACCCCAGGAATTACAGAAAAACAAAGTTATTCTGTTTAATCAATCAATAGATTCACTTCACAGTTCAACAACCAGTCCTACAACACGGTGCCCATTACAGAGACGCTACTATTAAATTGCAGTACAATGCCTCACCAATTGCCTCGTACAGGATGTGACATAATCACCTGCAAGAGGTCACTCAGCATTAATTGTAGCTGGCCAGGCTACTGGTATGTTCACTCGGTAGCAGCAATTAATCCCAGAGAGTGGTGTCTTCTTACACCTTAGCACAAGCGAAAAGTTGAAGTGCAATGAGGCGATGCAAGATGTTGCAAGTCTGATGAATGTTTTCTTTTCCTCTGTTACTTCTCTGTTTAGTTTCAGTGAAAATCAGCTGACCCGTTTTCTTATTTTTGGATCCAGATACCTCAGCTGCTATATTATGGTTTTGCTCTTCTCATATCATTGTCTTATCCTTAAAGACAAAGTACGGTAACCCTTGGATTCTGTAGTTAGATGGTCAGTTTGATCTGCAAGATGGAGTACTTGAGTTCGTTTGCAGCTTAACTCATTTTACACCCTCAGCAGTTCTGAAGCATCAAAGTACTGGTGAAGTCTTGGGTTGTTCGGAGTATAAACCAGCCATTTATTTAAGCAATACTCTTTTATGTTGATGCTACTGTGCTTGTTTAAATTCTTGTAATCTCTTCTCAAGAGTTGTTTAGTGTTTAATGATGAATAAAGTATGTGTTTACATGTCCTCAAAATTTAAATCTTCCAGCTTGACTCTTTTTTGACAATGCATCCGCTATTGTCTCGTACTTGCCTTGAGCATACTCAGTAAATGAATCATATCTCATTAGCTTCAGCCTAAAACATTGAATTTTAGGTGGCACTTTGTAATTTATTTTATGCTAAGAATAACAAAAGGTTTGTGGTTGATTTCAATTTTAAATCTCAATCAACTGACACCATCAGAGAACTTGTTTTTCTGTGAGTTGGCAGTAATTCCTGAAATTTGCAAATGTGACTCAAGAATTTTATCATAGGCTTTGCAAATCCACAATTGCTGATCAGTGTTGAATTTGCTTGTTGTAGGGCTTTGAGAACTGTCTTTTCACAATGGTCGTGTTCTTCCTTGGATGAACCATGTACGATGTGTCGTCCGTATGACACATTATTTCTTCCAGGATCAGAGACATTGTGCTTTGGAATATCTCAGGTGCAGAAGCAATCTGTTAAAATAATAATGACCAAATTGAGTGATAAAAATAGTTAACAATCTGGATTCTATGCCCACAGGCAACTACCAAAAGCCACTGTTAGCAGCAGTCAATTGTGTGAGGAGGATGCTTTTTGCTAATTTGGCATGACTTACATCCACTGATGCTATCAGTTGGATCTTATACTCCACTGACTTGTTTAATCGAGTCAAGACCTGACAAATTCTAAGTGGACCATTAAACTTTGGTACTATGACCATTTCAGAACACCACTTTGTCAGTATGGCTATTGGGGAGTCCACTCCTTGTTGTAACATGTGTTTAACCTTGACTTTGTCCAAGAGTGGGTGAGGGACCTTCCTCACTGTGAAGAGACATATAGGCTTAGCATTCTCCTTCAGGGTCACATTTTCAGCTTTCCTAAGCCTGAAAATAGGGATGAAAATTTATTCCTTAATACAATACTGCTCATCAGCAATTTCTATGTAAATGAGCTCGGCTGCAACCATGCTTTTCTGCTCAATAATGATGACTCCTGGTTCTTCACCGCAAACAGGGATTCCACAATTTCTTTGTCCTATTGTCTTAATCTTGCCAATTTTTTTTTTCATCTGATCATGAGATTTGGGCATTGCTGGCTTGGCCAGCATTTACTGCCCATTCCTGAGGGCATTTAAGAGTCAGCCATATTACTGTGGAGCTCAAGTCACTTGTAGGCCAGACCAAGTGAGGACAACAGATTTATTTCCCTAAAGGGAAGTTTTTTAAAGTTTATTTATTACTGTCACAAGTAGGCTTACATTAACACTGCAGTGGTTAGCACTGCTGCCTCATAGCGCCAGGGGCCCAGGTTTGATTCCTGGCTTGGGTCACTGTCTTGTGCGGAGTCTGCAAGTTCTCCCCGTTCTTGCATGGGTTTTCTTCGGGCGCTTCGGTTTCCTCCCACAGTCCAAAAGCAGTGCTGGTTAGGTTTATTGGCCATGCTAAATTCTCCCTCAGTGTACCCAAACAGGCACCAAGTATGATGACTAGGGGATTTTCACAGTAACTTCATTGCAGTGTTAATGTAAGCCTACTTGTGACATGTGGTGAACCATAGATGGTTACCACTATGGGTACTTGTACATATGTTACTCTTGTTACTGTTGGGGTTAGAGTTGGGGTGTTCCACCTGTTGGTATTGTTCTGTGGTACGCTCCGGTTGGCTCCGCCTTCCTATAGGAGTATAAAGGTCACTGCACTTCCTAGTGACCCTTTAGTCTGGGATTGTATTGTTAAGCAGTATGCTCCATTCTTATTGCTAATTAAAGCCTTTATTTCCTGGGTACGAGCCAGCCTCCCGAGTGAATTAATCGCGCATCATGACACTAACTTTAAACCATGATAATCCCCTGGTTTCATGGTTTCATTAAAGATCCCAACCACTATAAGATGGTGCATTAATTCATTTCTGAGGATCCTATAATCACAATTCTCCACAAGTCTTTACAGGGCATTTATAAATGGATCCATGGACTCATCCAATTTTTGCTTCTTCTTATTTAATTTTGCTTGCTCAATAATCAATTTTCTTTTGAAAACTTAAGTATGATTCGAATGCCTGGAAAAATTGCTTGACTGTGATCTGCACTAACTGCTGTCTGGACTCCAGGTCTGTGTCTAGATTGTTCTGTGTCTAGTCTTTTACTAGATTGGGTCCATGTTTGAAGGGTCTGTCGTATGAAGAGCGGTTGAGTAGCTCAGGCGTGTACTCGCTGGAGTACAGAAGAAGAAGGGGGGGATTTGATTGAGGTATATAAAATATTCAATGGGATTGATAAAGTAAATGTTAACCGAATATTCCCCCTTCTAGAACAGCCCAGAACAAGAGGTCATTGTTGTAGACAAGAGGGAGGAGGTTCAAAACAGAGATAAGGAGAAGCTACTTCTAACAGAGGGTTGTGAATCTATGGAACCCACTGCCCCAGAGTGCTGTGGATGCAGAATCAATCATTGGATTCAAGAAAGAGATAGGTAAATATTTGATCAAAAGTGGGATAAAGGGCTATGGGGAAAAGGCAAGGAAGTGGAGTTAGGATGAGATGGAGATCAGCCATGATCATGTTAAATGGTGGAGCGGGCTCAAGGGACTGAATTGCTGACTCTTGCTCCTAATTCCTCTGTTCTGATGTTCCTATGTCTGCATCACACACAGTGCTCCATTCTCAGGACAACGTTCAATCTTTCTTCTTGTTCTTTTCAAGGATGTGTAGATCTCTCAAGCCTGCTGTGATTTTCTGGGTCTTTGGACCCTATTTTACCATTTTAATCTGTGTGGACTTGAAACTGGGAGTGTTTCAGATCCGACTTTTAGACCCGTTCTCAGACACCCTCATACACACTCTGCCGGAAAAAGTATCAGCGATTCTGAATCGCGCTGCACAAGCCTGAGGGCAGAAGCCTGAGGGGTTTAACGCGCCTGAAACACTGCAGTTCCGATTGGAGCCTTCAACAAAAAAATAGAAAAACACTCCCCTGTCACATTGCTCCCAGGCTGGATAATGCCCCCCTCCCAGCCCCCACAGATATTGCTCCACTCCACAACATTACTGACCCCTTATCCCCCCAACCCCCCCGCTACCCAGACCGATCGGGGCCCCCTGCCTCTCTTCCACACACCGATCACATGCAGAGTGGCAGCGGCCCCCCTCCCCCGACCGATCACACGAAGAGTGGCAGTGGACCCCCCTTCCCCTTCACCGATCACACGCAGAATAGCAGCGGACCCCCTTCCCCCCCCCGCCCCTGTTCCTATGCTCCCCCGCATCTCCCCCCCACCCCCACCAGAGAGCCATCTGACCCACCTCTCACCCCCCCCCCCACCAGAGAGCCATCTGACCCACCTCCCTGCCCCCGCCCCCACCTCCGATCTGAGTCAGAGAGCAGCTGGAAGCTCGGAGCTTACCTCCCCAGAAGCTGGAGCACCCGAATTGGACCTTTGCGGACCATGTCTGTTTCGTGCCGAGTCTGGACGGCCGAATGAAGTGGTACAGGGGGAAATGCCGGTAAGTTTGGGAGTGCAGTCCATTAAGTCAATTTAAATGCATGAAAGTGCATTTAAATTGACGTCGCACCTATTTTGGGCACGGTCCTGACGGCGGCCATTTTCAGCCCTTGGTAAAGGAGGAACGGGCGCAGAGGCGGGCACGGATCGCGCAACGCACCTCACGCCCAACTTTACCAAGTTTTCGTGCCAGAAAATGGGCGCAACTTAATGGCAAAATCGGGTCCTTTATGTTCTGTCTGCTGTCACTGTGTTTCAGATAGTGCTTATAACCAGTCGACAGAAACCACCAGCTGCCACCATGTTTCATTTTGGGTTCATGGTCTGAATGGTTCTGAGGGCTTGCCTGTCACATTAAGAATGCTGCCATTGATTGTTATTCGTACAAACCATTCTTGTTTATTTATCACTCAATATTCTACACTTCTGTTTCCCACCAGATCTGTCTCTTAGTCATGTGACATTGACCACAGTTTCATCAGTGTCAAGGGGTCCTGATGTTAACCCTTTACTCTATACAAACATTTACCCGGCTGTTCAAATAGGCAACATTGCAACCTTGCAGTCCTTAAACGTAAAAAAAGTTAAGATCATTTCTCTTGTATTCCACCATAGATTAATTTATATTTATCCTCATTTAAACACATTTCCAATTCCTAAACATATCCACATTATCTCATTGCGTACAGGTTCAAAATCTCAAACTCCCAGTTTATGCCCTCGTCTCCTGCAAGGTTTTTAGCACTATTGCCTGGTATGCGGGAAGGACAAAGCAACAAGTGTGAAGGGAACACTGCGGCTCAACATTTCAACATCCTGAAACCAATTCCAGATCTCTTTCAACTATGTTCATAACTCCCGCATTTTAAGTTTTCACTACCCATTTCTCCTTCCCACAGATTCACAAGCGAATTTTAGGCAAAAATATTTCATTTAATCCCAATTCAGAGTGCACAATCTTAAATTGAAATGAATGTGCACAACAATCACAGGCTGCAGGCATATTAGTCTGAAAACGTTTGATTACAGAAGCTCTGCAGATCCTGGCCTGTTTAGGTCAGTATTTGAATGGGAGACCACCTGGGGACAGCAGGTGCAGTGGGCTTGGCCACATTGTTGTGACCAAGTAGCTGAAGTGATGCATTAGAAATCCACGGGGGTCTCCCCACATGGGTTCAAATCCTGCCAACTATGATTCTCATTATTCAACCAGGCGCCTACAGAACAAATTGTCGGTAAATGGAAGGACAAAAAAACAACAATCACATTTGCACTTTCATATTTCTATGCAATCTATAAATGTGGATTCCAGTAATGAATCACACACACTCATGTAAACTGCAAAACAAAGTATTTCATTTCCTCATCAGTTTCATACACAATAACCGAAAACAAAATCCTGTTGCCTGTTTCTTTCTCACATCATTTGCTGTGGATGTCTTCAACCTTTAAGGATGTCTTCCTTTTAACCTCCCTCACCCTTAGGGACATCAGGATTTTCTTCTCTATCCTGAATCCATATTTTGCTGTTGCTGCCTTTGAATCTTCATTCCCTTTCTCAGCCTTTTCTTCACATTCCTCACTCTTATCCTTTACCTGACCTCGTGGAATATTGTTTTCAAGGTACCATCTTTCCTTTCCCCTTTTGGACTCTCCTTTACACATTTGTTAAATATTCCCATTTCTCCTCCAATTCTCTTGGTGATCTATTGACTATCATTTCTTCGCCTTTATCTGTTCAATTTCTTCCCATAACTTACCCAAGTTCTCACAATTTAACAAGTTAACCATAATATCCAGTTATCTTTCAGGAACATCTTCTTGTTACATACTTTGTCACTTAACAGACACATGGGGCTGAATTTTATATGGAGGTGGCCACCCCACCAGCTGAAAAGTTGGGACGACCCCAACCCTGCCAGCTTGGGACCGGATTTTACAGGTCATCACACAGTCAAGTGCCTGGGGTGATGGTTTCCGCCCCATTAGGTAGGGTGTTCCACCTTCACGAGATGTCAATCAATCCGTTGGGAGCAGTGACATTTCAAGCAGTGGCCACTGTTGGGATTGCACTCAGTCCCCATGTAGGAACAGCTGGAGGTTGAACTTGAAGGTAAGCAGACCTCAGCAAGGGTGGGGGGGGGGGGGGGGTGCAGCAATGAGGAGGCCACAGAGGAAGGTAAGGTTCAACTGGAGGCAGCCAATTCTTCTCGGAGAGCTCTTTGTTGGGCACAGATGGCCCAAAAAAGGAGCCCCATCCCTGAACCCTCAACCAGGCCATGAGGGTACACTGGTGACCTTGCCACATGGAATGAGCAGTAGCACCAATGCCACTTGAACTCCACAGCCCAACCTTTTATTCTTGGTAACATACCAGCAGCGGTCGGCAAAGGGCTTTAAGTGGCTATTAATAGTTCTGAAACCAAAAGAGAAAATGCTGGAAAATCTCAGCAGGTCTGGCAGCATCAGTAAGGAGAGAAAAGAGCTGATGTTTCGAGTCCAGATGACGCTTTGTCAAAACTTTGACAAAGGGTCATCTGGGCTCGAAACGTCAGCTCTTTTCTCTCCTTACAGATGCTGCCAGACCTGCTGAGATTTTCCAGCATTTTCTCTTTTGATTTCAGATTCCAGCATCTGCAGTAATTTGCTTTTATTGTCAATTGTTCTGTTTCAATCCACTTTGCTCTACATCGCTGGAGAGTATTCAGACAAAAAATGTTGCATCCCTAACCACCAGACAGTACTCCACATTCCAGCTGAGAGTAGGAGCTCAAGATATTAGCAACAGAGGAGACATGCCAACGAAAATATTAACATCAAGAGAAGATGTACCACTGCATTACACAAGTTATTGTACTATGAGTGGGTGTGAATGTCATTCAGCCAGTGATGAAATAACTGTTCCTAAGCTTCAGGTTTCACTGACAGCTTGTGAGGTTATGACTGAATTGGTTATACCTTACCCCTGTCCCGAACAAGCTTCTTTTAAGAAACCAGGGACTAATACCTAACAGCCTAATGATACCGTATCCCTTTTTATTTGAACTGCATGAAAGTAGCTTGGCAAAAATTGTTCAAAGGAATTTTGTATCATTGTGCAGGCTTTTGCCGTTGTCCTGGTTACAGCCAGGACTTGTCTGAGTATTGTTAGTGCTCAGGCAGTACTAGGCAATTTTGTACAATTATCCCTACTTACAATTATACTGCTCACCAGTTTGTAATTATTTTGTTTTACTTGCAGGCAGACATCAATTTTCCATTAACGACAGAATCCCAAACTGAGCAACACCTTGATTTTTCTTTACTTTTAGATGAGGACAAGGCTTGCAGGTGTCTGGGGGACAGATTGAGGAGCGGAACTAAGTGTGTAGTTCTTTCAAAGAGCTGGCACAGACACAATGGGCCAAGTGGCTCCTTCTGTTCTGTATGATTCAATGTTAACACTTTGTATAATCTTAGTTCAATAAATGTGATGCAGGTACCAGAAATAACTTCCTATTGTATTCACGATGTAACTAATACACAGCCACCGATTCCATCCTCTCATCTGTTCAAATATTTACTGCACACAGACTTTGAGATGAAAAGATATAGAGAGAAATATGAAAGATTTCATGACCATAAATGCAACTATTTTCTTTTTAAGTTACATTTCCCTTTTTTTTGCGCTTTGGCAAAATCCTGGTTGACATCATAGAACCCCGACAGTGCAGAATGAGGCCATTTGGCCCATCGAGTCTGCACTGACTCTCCAAAACAGCAATTCACCCAGGCCCACCCCTCCTCCCTATCCCCACAATCCTGCACACATACCATGGCTAATCCACCTAACCTACATCCTGGGACACTAAGGAATAATTTAGCGCAGCCAATCCACCTAACCTGCTCATCTTTGGACTGTGGGAGGAAACCGAAGCACCCAAAGGAAATCCACACAGACACGGGAAGAACATGCAAACTCCACACAGACAGTCACCCAAGGCCAGAATTGAACCCAAGTCCGTGGCACTGTGAGGCAGCAGTGCTAACCACTGTGCCACCCTAAATGTGTTCAATGCTTTTATAACTTCAACCATTCATAGAAATCATAGAAACCCTACAGTGCAGAAAGAGGCCATTCAGTCCATTGAGTCTGCACCGACCACAATCCCACCCAGGCCCTACCCCCATATCCCTACATATTTTACCCGCTAATCCCTCTAACCTACGCATCTCAGGACACTAAGGGGCAATGTTAGCATGGCCAATCAACCTAACCCGCACATCTTTGGACTGTGGGAGGAAACCGGAGCACCCGGAGGAAACCCATGCAGACACGAGGAGAATGTGCAAACTCCACACAGACAGTGACCCAAGCCAGGAATCGAACCCAGGTCCCTGGAGCTGTGAAGCAGCAGTGCTAACCACTGTGCTACCGTGCCGCCCCAATATCTGAATATCTGAATACAATATCTGAATATCAGTAAAGCAGCAGTGATTAATAAAAAATGATTGAACTTCCTTTAAATTTCAGTATTTTGATCCAAGTTCAGTAACATTTGGTTCTTAGCTATGCAAAGTTGCCACTGGCAGAACAAAAGAAAATCACTGCAACAATAGTTCAATACTAACCATGAAAGAAATTTGTAGAATTAATGTTGCTTCTGTCCATGTCCTCGGGGTGTCCTGAGGTGCTTTACAACCAATAAATTATTTTTAAAGTGGAGTCACTGTTGTAACTTAGCAAATGCGACAGCAGGTTTGTGAGTACAAATGTTTCATAAATAGCAAAATATCAGTTGCATGTGAACACATGAATTGGAAGCAGCAGTAGGCCACTTGGCCCCCTGCTCCTAATTCCTAAGTTCCTATGTTCCCCTCGAGCCTGCTCTGAATCATGGTTGATCAACTCCAAGTTCCTGCCTCCTCCCAATAATCTTTCACCCCCTAGTTAATCAAGAATCTATCTAGCTCTGTCTAAAATATATTCAAAGACTCTGCTTCCACTGCCTTTTGAGGAAAGGAGTTCCAGGCTCACAAGAGACTCACAACCCTGTGAGAGAAAGAAAAGTTCTCCTCAATTCTCCTTATCAAATCCTTCTGGAAATCTAAGTACACTACCTCTGCCAGTTCCCCTTTATCTACAGCAATGTGATTCCTTCAAAGAACTCCAGTAAATTGGTTTCCCTTTCACAAAACCACGTTGACTCTGCCTTAATTTTTTTGCAAGTGCCCTATAACATCTGTAATAATGGCTTCTAACTTTTTCCTTACGATAGATGTTAAGCTAACTGGCCTATACTTTCTTGCTTTCTGTCCCTCTCACTTTTTGAATAATGGAGTTAGATTTGCTGTCTTCCAATCTAATGGAACCTTTCTCAAATCTAGGAATTTTTGGAAAATTTAAACTAATGCATCAACTATCTCATTAGCCGCTTATTTTAAGGTTTTTTGCTGAAGTCTATTTGGACCCAGGGATTTGTCAACCTGTAGACCCAATAATTTGTTCAATATCACTTCCCTGGTGATTGCAATTTTCTTCCCTCCCTTCCATTTCCTAATATACAACTATTTCTGTGATGTTACTTGTGCCCTCCAAAGTAAAGACCGATACAAAATACCCATTTATTCATCCGCCATCACCTTACTTTTCATTATTAATTCTCCAACGCACCTTCTATCAGACCAACACTCACTTTGTTAACTCTTTTCTCATTTAAATATTTAGTGAAACTCTTACTGTTCATCTCAACATTACTAACTAGCTTTCTCTCGTACTTTAGTTTTTTTTTTAACCTCCTTACCAATCAATTTGTTATTATTTATTGTTCTTCATGTTTTTTCCAATCTTCTAACCTGTCACCCGTCTTTGCATAAATATATGTTTCACCTTTCATTTTAATTCTGTCTTTAATTTTTTTTAGTTAACCAGCCCTCCTCTTGGAATTTGTCTTTCTCACACAAAAGCAAATTTAATACAAAAGCAAAACACTGTGGATGCTGAAAACAAAAGATGTTGAAAAAACTCAGGTGGGTACCTGTGGAGAGAGAAAATAGTTAATGTTTCAGGCTGATGACCTTTTGTCAGAACAGAAAACAAAAGAGAGCAAAATTGAACAATACAAAATTAACATTCCATCTCCATTTCTGAGGGTAAGCTGTCAACAAATATCTATTGTAAACCCAATGATTTCCAGTTACCTTGACAACACTTCATTCCATCTCACTTCTTGCAAGAACTCTATTCTGTTCTCCCAGTTTCTCTGCCACATCAGTTATGAGTCTTTTTAATATGTTTTCCCGTTTCTACAAATGAGGATTCCCCTCCATTGTGACTGACAAGCTCTCAACTGCATCCATCCTTCTTGCCATAAGCCCTTAGCCTCGCTTCATCACAATACCATGATAGGCCTCCCCATGTCCTCACTCTTCATTACACATTCAATGGATTATTCTCCACAATTTCCTCATATCCAGCGTGATGCCATCACTACCACATCATCCCCTCCCCTCTCATTTCAGCTTTCTTAAAGGACCATTCCCTTCACGGCATCCTGGCCCACTCCGCATTCATCCTAACACCCCATCCCCTTCATTCGGCATCTTCCCCAAAAAGCAGATGCAACACCTGCCTTTTCACCTTCCCCCCTTTTCACCATCCCAGGACCTAAATACTTCATCGAGTTAAAGCTACAATTTATTTGTGCTTCTTTCAATTTAATTTACTCTATCTGTTGCTTCTGATACAATCTGTGATATTATGGGGATGGCACGGTAGCACAGTGGTTAGCACAGCTGCCTCACAGCGCCAGGGACCTGGATCGATTCCCAGTTTGGGTCACTGTCTGTGTGGAGTTTGCACGTTCTCCCTGTGTCTGCGTGGGTTTCCTCCGGGTGCTCAGGTTTCCTCCCACAGTCTGAAAGACATACTGGTTAGGTGCATTGACCCGAACAGGCACCGGAGTGTGGCGATTAGGGGAATTTCACAGTAACTTCATTGCAGTGTTAATGTAAGCCTTACTTGTGACTAATAAATTAACTTTACTTCAACTTTATTTTATCTCCTCTACACTGGAGAGACCAAATGGAGATTCATAGAATCATAGAACCCCGACAGTGCAGAAAGAAGCGATTCAGCTCATCGAATCTGCACCGACCACAATCCCACACAGGCCCTATTCCCCTAACCCCTCATATGTACCCTGCTAATCCCCCAACACTAGGGTTAATTTAGCACAGCCAATCAACCGAACCCACACATCTTTGGACTATGGGAGGAAACCGGAGCACCCGGAGGAAACCCACGTAGACACGGGGAGAATATGCAAACTCCACACAGACAGTGACCCAAGGCTGGAATTGGACTCGGGTCATTGGCGCTGTGAGGCAGCAGTGCTAACCACTGTGCCACCGTGCTGCCCCAAAATGCTCAGGGCTCATCCGAGAGCCGTTAGATTAGACGGTTGCTTCGTTGAACACTTCCATTCTCCATAAGCTTACTCTGTAAGCCTCAGCCTAAGCTGTTTCTTCAGAAAGAACTCTTCAAAATGCAGCTAATGAAAATACAACAAATCTTACTCCAACTTAGAAATCAAAGAAAGGGTTTAATAAAGAAACATCATTACTCCAAACGTGGGCCACTCCAAGCTCCACACAATTCTACATAGTTCCTTATTTATGGTGAATCAGCTGGTCAGCTGACTATTACATCACTCTGTAATTGGTTATTGGGTCAGCTGACCCTTACATCTTGTTCCCATTGATCACATTACATCCAATATGAAGTTGTCACCGGTTACATTCTAACATAAGCTTCCAGTTAGTCGCACTTTAAACCTCTATCCCACTTTCACTCTGACCTTTTTCTCAGCCTCCTGCACTTTTCCTATGAATCTCATTGGAAGTTTGAGGAATAAAATTGCATCTTACAATTAGACACCATAATCTGCACAGTGTAATAGCTTCAGATGATAGCCATTGCTCCGAGTGTTTCAAACAGAACGTGTTAGTTATGATTCTGCTGTTGTGGCTCACACTTCCTCTCTAGATCCATTGTAACCTGTGAATTACTGTTTATTTTGCCTCACACTATTTATTGCCATTGATTCACTCTTGCTTTCCAACCTATCATCCCTTTAGTTCCTTCCTCTTCAGTCATCTTTTCCTGCCTCTGTAGTTGTTTAAGATCTCCCACATCTCTAAATATTTTCACTGATTTGAAAGATTAGCTTGGGATTTTACCTGCCCATTAGGGATGGTCTGGGAGCTGCAAAGCTGGGAAGATGGTGGCAGAAGCTTTTGGAAGAGAAGGCCAATAATTCCCCGCAGCCAGGCAAATTAGCAGTGAGAGGAACACAGTGGCTTAACTGTCCAGTAACCAGACAAAAGTGGTCAATTGATCTCATTAACTGACCTTTGACCTGCCTTTCTAAGCCTCTGGCAGCATTGGAATGGCCACCCTGAGTATGTGGGGAGACTATCATGTGCATCACAGCAGTCTCCCAATGGTTACGTTGGGTGGGACCTTCTGTCTTGAAGGCTCAACGTCCCATGGATGGGCCCCCCCAACAGCAATAGCTCCCCCATTGCTTGGACGCTGCCATTGGAAGGTGCACACCTCTGGTCACTGGGACATAACTGCCTGCCTCAGAACAGCACAGTAAAAAAGTTTCTTACCCACCCTTCAAGTGTGCCTCAACATGGAGGTACCTTTTGCTTCTCGCTGTATCCTCTGCATCTATCCGTGGTGCTGCTGAAGCTACAGATTTGACAAGACATCTGATTGGGCATGGAGCTCTGAGAGGCAGAGCGCCATCCTTAACTGAGCACGGACAGTAAAATAGCCATTACAGTCTTGCTGTCCACCAGGGCAGTCTCAACTCACACATGTCACCCCAATGGCAGGAGTTCATTTTTGTTGTAGAATTCCAGCCACATCTCTCCACAGATGTTACCTGACCCAATGAGTGTTTCCAGCATTTTCTGTTTAAATTTCACTCAGACTGAAATGCTTTCAGTTTTGTCAAATGGTTGCCAGATTCTTCCATGAGACTTGTCAAATATGTATCTTTTGTCCTTTTCAAAAAAAAAGGTTATCCAAACAATAGCTTTCAAATGGCAGCCTGTTCTCATCACCCACGCGAAATGCTCCACTTAACATGTGCATTACTGGGGCAACAATCCTTGCTTCTCACTTATTAGGATAATTTAGGAAATATTTTTTCAATTCATTTTACAGGATGTGAGCGTCCCTGACTGGGCCAGCATTTATTGTTTGTCCATAACTGCCCTTCATTTCAGAAGGCATTTGAGAGTCAACCACATTGCTGTGAATCTGAAGTCACATGTAGGTCACACCAGGTAAGGACAACAGATTTAGGGTGGCAGGGTGGCACAGTGGTTAGCACTGCTGCCTCACAGTGCCAGGGTCCCGCATTCAATTCCGGCCTCAGGTGACTGTGTGGAGTTTGCACATTCTCCCAGTGTCTGTGTGGGTTTCCTCCAGGTGCTCTGATTTCCTCCCACAGTGCAAAGATGTGTGGGTTAGGTTGATTGGCCATTCTTAGTTGCCCCTTAGTATCAGGGAGATTAGCAGGGTAAATGTGTGTGGTTGCAGGGATAGGGCCTGGGTGGGATTGTTATTGGTGCAGTCTGAATGGGCGAAATGGCCTCTTTCTGCACTGTAGGGACTCTGTGATTCTATGATTTCTTTCCCTAAAGGACACTAGTGAACCAGATGGGTTTTTACGACAATGGTTTCATGGTCATCAATAGATCTTTAATTCCAGATTTTTATCTTACTGAATTCAAATTTCACCATCTGCCAAGGTGGGATTCGAACCCGGTTCCCCAGATCTTGCCCTGGGTCTCTGGATGATGAAGATAAAAGCAAATTACTGGATGTGGATGCTGGAATCTGAAACAAAAACAGAAAATGCTGGAAAATCTCAGCAAGTCTGACCCGTGAAGAGCTACCCAGCCTCAAAACATTAGCTCTGTTCTCTCTCTACAGATGCTGTAAGACCTGCTGAGATTTTCCAGCATGTTTTGTTTTTGTCTCTAGGTTGCTAGTCCAGTGACAATGCTACAGTGCCACTGCCTCCCCTAATGGAGAGAGGTTACTGTTCTTAAATAGACCATCACAAACTGAATTGTGTCATTACACGGGATTCACTTCACCCACTTTGATTTACAGTTCCTTCACTAGATTAATTCCATCCACCTTGATCTATTGTGCAGAACAACACAATATTTATCACTTTATCTCAGTGATAGTAGCAAATTTACTGCTACCATTGGCAAATTTCTCAGCCATAAAGATGCTCCATTAAGATTGTGTGTGCCCTAGTTTAGATACCATTTTACCTCTTGAGAGCAGATTAATTCTGATTCTTGACATAAGGGCAAACTATTCTGTAACTAGGGGAGAGATATTGTGTACTTATCAAGGCCAAGGTGATTGAATATTTCAAATTCTGATATAGCACATGGGATTCTAGATTTATGGCAGTGTTTTGGGCACTGCATTCTGTGACACTGACTTTAAGTCTCCTGAAAAATACCATCCACCTAGATAAAATCATTAATTCACTTCACACCCAATTTCAGGGTATGAATTTAGGAATCTGGTTCCCATTATTCAATCTTCTCTGGAAGTTTGGCCTCACCCTTCAGCCATCAAGAGAAAATATCAGCTCCCTCCTCCTCATACATTGACATCTCCCGTGCTGTGCCAGTGAATTGGAGAAGGGATCCCTGCTCCCCAGTCAATGCTTCTGCTTGCCATTTAGTGTTTAAAGGCAAATCAGCTCAGATCACACAAGGCACCGTACCTTCAAGTGGTACAGGTTACCTGATGCTCAGTTTCCCAATGATTCCGAATCTGCAAGCTGCCACCCTACAGTACAGAAGGAGGCCCATCGAATCTGCACTGATAACAATCCCATCCAGTCCCCATCCCCGTCACCCCACATATTTGCCCCGCTAACCCCTCTAACCTACGCATCCCGGGACACCAAGGAGTAATTTTAGTGTGGCCAATGCACCTAACCCGGACCTCTTTCGGACTGTGAGAGGAAACCGGAACACCCAGAGGAAACACACACAGACACGGGGAGAATGTGCAGACTCCACACAGACAGTGACCCAAGTCGGGATTCAATCCCAGGTCCCTAGAGCTGCGAGGCAGCAGTGCTAACCACTGTGCCACCGTGCCATCCCATGTGAACTCCAATTAATAGGACATATGGCTCTCAGTGAAACTACAAAGAGTACATTTTGTTCCCGGCTATAACCAAATTTCTTGGCCATTATTCCATTGTGGCTTTGGTCATGTTATACTTCCTGATATCACTCATGCAGGCCACTGGGGGAGCTAACATTCTAAACCTTAAAATATAGGGGGTGATCTTACCTTCTCGTCCCGCCGGTCGATGGGCGAGGTCAGCTAGTAAGATTGTGTGAGAGAAGAAAAATCAGGTTTGCACCCGAGTTCTCATCTATCACGATCTTACCGGGTATCCTATGAGATCAGCCTCATGCCCAAAAAGGCCCCGCCTCCCCTTCCCGTACTGGCGAGAAACAGATTCAGCATTCTTTTTGAACAGAGTGGCATAAGATTGGACTTGTGGCCTTGTTGAAAAAAATGGATCCGAAACTCTCCCGGTTTCATGCTCATTTGGGACTTCGAATGTTTTGGTAAGATCACCCCCATAAACTTTGCTGCTCTCCTGCCTTTTGAAGACAGCTAAATTTCTGAGAGTCAAAGATTCACGTGTCTCTAAGTGCCGCATCTTATACAAGTAGGTTCCACTGACATTGCAATTTATTCATGAATAATGTGTCCTAAATTGGGCCACCAATTCTCCTTCATTCTGTCCACATTCAACAGTTGCTAGTCCATAATCTTACCAAGGTTATATTCACCTATATTGCTTTTTAAGGCAAACATGGTATGCGCTGTAAAGACAGCAACTGAAAGATTGATGTGGAAAGTGCAATATTAGTAAGTAAATATTCAGTTCTCAGCAGGGAGCGATTGGTGAAATTCTCATCTTTACAATTGATAATTAATTTTGACACTACCCAAACTGGTGACATGGGAGAAGCAGTTATTACTATTGCCCTGAACTGGTCTTTTATTGTTTCAATGCATTATTTATAAGATTAAAAATGTATTTTCTAAAGTAGCAGCAATGTCAATTGAACATTCAGGAAATGTATTGAACTGAATTTGGTATAAATCTCTGATGAATAAGAAAACACTTATACGTTGTTACATTGTCTGGCTGACCATAGTTGGCAATCTTATTTTGCACTGTGGATATATTGGGCCCGATTTTACCAAAACGGGTGCGAAATCGTGGTAAAGTTGGGAGTCGGGCCTATACCGCGATCTGCACCCGATTCCGAGCAGATCACGGCTTTACCGACACCCGATTCGGGTGCATTTAAATCGACTTAATGAACCGCGTGCCCAACTTTACCACCAAATCCCACTTTACCGCCTTCTGGTCCGTTCCGGATCCGCGCTGTAAGCGACCTGCAGAATAGAAGTCCAAAGCGGATTTCTATTCTGCAGGGGAACCTCCCGAAGCCCATCCTCCACGATCATCCTTCGCGGACCCCCCCCGCTAACCGCCCCGGCAGACCCCCCCCCGCCCCCCCCCCCCCCCCCCCCCCCCCGCCCCCCCCCCCCGCCGCGGGATTGGACACTTCTGGATACAAAGGATAATGGCATTAGGGTTCTGCATGTAAGCCTTGCTTATGCTAAAAATTACATCCTTGCTTCAGATTTTTTTTCGAATTGCGCATGCGTAGTTCAGAGCTCCAATCGGTCTGGCAGCGCTAAGCACCGCCCACTGCGCGGATCGGACTGGAGCCGGCAAAAAGCGTACGGGCGCGCTGGAAAGAGGACTCCAGGCTCAGATCTGTATTACGCCCAGATTCAGCACTTAGGCTCAAAATGGTAAAATCAGGCCCGTTGAGTCATTCTTTTTAACTTAGAACATTGCAGATGTCTGCAAAATATCTCACAACTGATAGGATTATAATGAGAATGCAATTCTACAGTGATTGTAAAATATTCACTGCAGTGTGTTGACCATGGGAAAACATTGCGGAAATGAAGTTGAGGTAAAGGGATGATTTACGTTCCCTACCTCCGCACCGCCCACCCACCCACCGTCACGCCAATTGTCCGATGAGATTGCATGATGGGAGTAGAATGTTAAATGAGAGACAGTACACTACCCAAAGCAAGGCTTGATGCCACATTCACATCAGCTGTTATTGTAACTCCTAATTTTCAGAAGGTGGGCAGGTGAGGGTTCATTAAAATGCAAAAGTCGGGGTCCAGACTACTCTAACTTTGTGTTGCGACATTGGTGCCTAGTAGCAATCTTGTCAAAAAAAGCGCTTGTGAAGGAACAGTAGACCAGGATGAGCAGTGAAGTCTTATCATTAAGGGCAGAAAGTACTGAAGTGCTCCTCTCGGCCTCATATGAAAACATGAGGTGTGGAATTTTCCCATCCCGCCTGCCACAGGAATCATAGCAGGTGGGACACGGACCATGCAAAGGTCCATTGACTTCGGACGGGATGTTCCGGTCTTGGGGCAGGCATAGCCGGAAAGTCCCGCTCGGGGATTTGGACTTCATCCACCAGTAGTGCTTACCTACTTCCAACCACTTTACCACTTGCTTCACTGCCACTGACCATCCATGACATCCTGCTGCACTCACCTGTTGGCTTGGACCTGGCTGGTTACCAGCAGGATTGCAGCCTTTACTATTTAAATGAAGCTGGGAAGTTAAAATGGCCGGGCTCTGATGCCAAAAATGAACTTGGCATTCTCTTTTTCCCAACCCACGCTAGCCCCTCACCTTCAGTTAAAGTGGGGAATCATTTTTTAAAAATCTTTTCATTCATTCTCCTGTTTCATGCTCATTTTCCTCTCATTTCCACAGTTAAGACAAGTCCACAAATCAATAAATAAAGTCAGCCTAAAATACAATCAGAAACAGACTGAAGAAAACAAAGTCTTACAAGCCAATGTTAAAAGGGAGCTTTCAAAGTCAACGTGCGTCTTCAATAAACCTTGTCATTTTCATAATTTTCTTCCATGTTAAATTATGCTAATTTCTAGCTGAATAAATGACTTTTTAATTATCTCATGGTTTCTTCAAATTTTCTGCTTTTAGAGAGACCACTTGAGATTGTCAGATGGAAATTTTGATTGTTTAAGTTGACAGCTTAAATAGTACCATTGGATACACTTTTCCCAGTGCAGCCCAAACTGGATGGGTTACACCTTAAGAGTTTTAACAACACCAGGTTAAAGTCCAACAGGTTACACCTGGGTTACACCTGGGCAGGGCCGGGACTGATGTCCTAGGGCAAGTAGTTGCTAGTGCGGTTGGGAAGGGTTTAAACAGAATGACAGGGGGATGGGAACCTAAGCAGGGTGACGAGGGAAAGAAAAATAATGACTTAATTAAAAGTGAGAACAGTAAAATGAAAACATCTGTAGACAGGGGTAATCAAGTGCAAGGTTAGTTTCCTAGAGCAATATTTCATGGAGCCAACCATGGAACAGGTGATCTGGTATATTGAAATGGCTGATGAAGCAGCTTTAATGAATGATCTGAGAGTAAAAGATCCCCTAGGAAGTAGTGATCATAAAATGATAGAATTTAATATTCATATTGAGAGAGAAACTTGGGTCAGAAACAACTAAAATCAAGGGAACTGCAATGAGATGAAGATCGAGTTAGCTACAGTGGATTGGGCTTAGCAATAATAGCAGGAAAGATCGTATGCAAGCAGTGGCAGGCCTTTAAGGAGGTAATTCATGATTCTCAGCACAAAGTTATATCTTAGTCAGGAGGAAAGGTTCTAAGAGAGGGATAAACCAAACATGGCTAACCACTATTTTACCCATTTTACCCATGCGATTGAATGATGGAGTCGGCTCAAGGGGCTGAATGGTCTACTCCTGTTCCTATTTTTGTAAAGTGCATAGTGGAATTACCCCAAACCATCCTAGGCTAGTAGATTTGTTCAGACCAACATCACTCCTCTCCCTTTGTAAGTGAAGGTCATAAAGATATGATATCATCTGCCCTGTGACACTTCAATAATAGAACTGCAATCTTTTCAGTTCTTGTTGCTTTACGACCAGTAGCCAGGCTAAACACACAATGAAGGTTACTTTGTCACTTCTCTTTAGTGACCCATAAATTTAGCTACCCGGTTGGTGTCGGGAAAGAGTGGGCGGGGACCTACTTTGGGAGTCCCGTGCTCATCAGTAGCAACCTTCAAAGCCTCCACCCTCCCATGCAGGCTTTCAAGCATGCCAGCCCCATCTGCCCACCACCCCCTGACCTCATCCCCCCCTTGTAGGCATCTTCCAGCCAGGGTCTGCCAATAACCCGCACTAACCTTGAAGTCTAATTCTATAACGTCCTCATGTTTGGGGACTTCTGGCCGTCTCAGCAGTGGCCACTGCTCAAACCTGGCATTACTAGGACTACAGGGCTGCCAACCAAGCAAATTGGCTGGTCGTTTTCTAAAGTGGGCTTCTTCTTCAGATGGGGGAAATCTTGACCTTAAACAATTGATGTTACTGTCAGCAAAAAATGGCTGTTGGGAATATGGTGTCCTGTGAATTCTAGGTCCATGTTTGAATCTGTGCAGTCAGGTTTGCACCATTCCAAAGGACCAATCTGCCCTTATCAATTCACAAATGACATTCTACGTGACTGTGACAGAGGAAAACTAACCCTCTTTTTTCTTAATGACATGTCGACAGCCTTTGGATAAGTTTAGCACATAATTTTCTTCCATCGCTCTCCACTGCTATCCGGCAAGCAGAAGTGGGCAGCACAGTGGCACAGTGGTTAGTATGTTAGCACTGCTGCCTCACAGCACCAAGGACCTGGGTTTGATTCCTGGCTTGGGTCACTGTCTGTGTGGAGTCTGCACGTTATCCCCGTGTCTGCTTGGGTTTCCTCCCAGTGCTCCAGTTTCTTCCCACAGTCCGAAAGATGTGCGGGTTAGGTTGATTGGCCATGTTGAATTGCCCCTTAGTGCCTTATTTTCCCATTTCCATTCTAAGTGCTGGGCGGATTTGAAACTGGGAGTGTTTCAGATCCGACTTTTAGGTCTGTTCTCAGGCGCCCCCATACACACTTTGTCTACAAAAGTATCAGCGATTCTGAATTGCGCGGTAGAAGCCTGTGGGCAGGGCTTAATGCGCCCGAAACGCTGCTGCTCTGATCGGAGCCTCTAACTGCGCATGCACAGTAAAAACACATAGAAAAACACTCCCCTGCCACATCGCTCCCGAGCCGGATAATGCCTCCTCCCCCTGGCCCGCACAGACATTGTCCCACCCCCACACCATTACTGACCCCCTTATGCCCCCCTCAACTACCCAGACCGATCATGGCCCCCTGCCCCTCTTCCCCCCCCCACGTATCACACGCAGAGAGGCAGCAGACCCCACCTTCCCCATCACTGAGCAGAGAGAGAATGGCAGCAGACCCCCTCTAACCCCCCCCAACCCCTCCTCTCCCCCCCTGCCCTGCAACATGATGGTAGGGATACATAGGTTAGAGGGATTAGTGGGATAAATATATGGGGTCACAGGAATAGGGCCTGGGTGGTATTGTTGTTGGTGCAGACTCGATGGGCCGAATGGCCTCCTTCTGCACTGTAAGGTTTCTATGATTCAATGATTCTAAGTTCAATTGCCTGGTTCAATTCTTATTGATCTAATCATAGCCAGAGAACACTTCTCTTCCTATTCCCGCACAATAACCTCTGATGTCCCACCTACCTCTTGCCACCACCCCCTCACCTCATCCTTCTACTTCTCATCCAAACATACAGCAGTTTCCACATTATTTATAATCACCGCAGAGACTGATAACTTTTAAAAAGAGATGAATTCCCAGTGATCAACGGAAATAACTGAAAGATAAGGATTCATGTTTTAACACTCTGTAACTCACAAACTAAAAATAACAAAGACAAAACCTTACTCAAGGGGCAACTAAGACACTAAACATTAACTAACTAACACAACTGAAATATTCTTCATGACATGTTTTTACATTACATCATGCTTCCAGCAGACATGTAATCTTAAAGATTAAAAACCAAGCTCTTCCCGGATTTTTTACCAGACACTCCAGGCCGAGGATGGAATTTCGTGGCCCCCACCCACCCTGTGGTGAGTTTGGTGGCAGGTTTGATGGCGGCTGGGCATTTAATCAGGTGAGAGGGTGATGTGTGGCGACCCTGCCACCTTCCCACCTCCACTCCACATCCCTGGATGGCCATCAAACCCGGCATCAATTGGGGCACATGTGGATAATTAATGTCCACTTTGAGATCTTATCCCCCTGGTACTAACATAGGTGGGGATGCGGGGACTCGCTATGCAGGGATCAAACTTTTGTGCGCCTTTGTTGGCAGGTACTCGGAGATAGGGGGATCCTAGGCATTCAGTGCCTAATAGAGTGACCCAGCTTTGGGAGCATAGAAATTCACCACACCCTAGCCCTTGCTGCTGAATCCCTCCACCACCTCCCATGACCCTGACACCACTATCTCCTTACGTCCATGACTCACCTGTACCTGGATCTCTCCACGATCAGAAGCCTGGGGTGGTTGCAGCAGCTTCCGCATCTCCACTAACACTTCTGAGTACAGAAGAGCGACTGGCCTTTGATTAGCCAGGCAGCCTTTTACAGGCAGGACTTCCAATCCCAAGGTCCTGATCTTGGGGGGAGGCCTAATGCTGGCCTGTCAATTGACTGATAGCACAAGATACAGTGGGTCTTCTCAATAAGAGGAGACACAGCTGTCTCCCCGGCTCTCTAGCCAGTGGCCAAGACCTCAATTGCCTCCATAATGTTCTACCTCGAGTCTTTGATAGTGATTTAAAAGTCATCGCACTCAGTCTTCTGAATATCCCTTAATGGATTTTTAGCAGCAAGGCCCACTCCAGTGACTCATTCACAAAATCATAGGAATCCTACAGTGCAGAAAGAGGCCATTCGGTCCATCGAGTCTGCACCAAAAAAAATCCCACCCCAGGCCCTATCCCCACAACCCCAAACATTTACCCACTAATCCCTCTAACCTACACATCCCGGAACACTAAGGGGCAATTTAGCATGGCCAATCAACCTAACCCACACATCTTTGGACTGTGGGAGAAAATGGCAGCACCCGGAGGAAACCCACGCAGACACGGGGAGAATGGACAAGCTTCACACAGACAGTGACCCAAGCCGGAAATCAAACCCAGGTCCCTGGAGCTGTGAGATAGCAGTGCTAACCACTGTGCTACCGTGCCACCCTAACTGCTCTCGCCTAGTTCAGTTCTCATCTGTCTAATTGTAACCAAAGAATGCCCCGCAATAAATTCTTTTCCCACACAGGTAGAATTGTTCCTTAAATTTCCACAAATCCCATTGCTTTGATCAGAAAACAAACCTTTCCAAGCATTCTGCTTAGCTGTTAACACAGCTGTCTGCTCTACACAGCGGTGATTCATTTATTTTCCGCTTTGTGTCTCTGCTTCCAGGAAAACAGCTGCACTTTTTTTTGTCAAGGTGTGAAAACTGACACATGGGGCCCGATTTTATCATTTTCATTCTGGGTGTAATGCAGATCCGACTTGGGAATCTGCTTTCAGGCGCCCCCATACGCACTCAGCCTGAAAAAAAAATCGCCAGTCCCATTCGCGCTGTGGGCGGGGCGTAGCGCGGCCGAAACGATCGGAGCTCTGAACTGCGCATGCGGAGTTAGAAAAAAATTTGAAAAAGCGCGTCCGTGTCAGATCGCTCCCGGGCCGCAGAAAGTGGAGAAAGAGACCTGGGAGTGAAATGCGGTAGCGATGGCCCCCATGGTCATCATTGTCCCCCTTATCCACCCCCCCCCCCCAATTACCCACACACATCACTGTCCCCCTTATCCACCCCCCACTACCCACACACATCACTGTCCCCCTTATCCACCCCCCACTACACACACACATCACTGACCCCCTTATCCACCCCCCCACTACCCACACACATCACTGTCCCCCTTATCCACCCCCCCACTACCCTCACACATCGCTGTCCCCCTTATCCACCCCCCCACTACCCTCACACATCATTGTCCCCCTTATCCACCCCCCCCACTACCCTCACACATCATTGTCCCCCTTATCCACCCCCCCACTACCCTCACACATCGCTGTCCCCCTTATCCACCCCCCCACTACCCACGCACATCACTGTCCTCCTTATCCACTCCCCCCACTACCCATACACATCACTGTTCCATTTATCCACCCCCCCCCCCCGTTACCCACACACATCGCTGTCCCCCTTATCCACCCCCCCACTACCCTCACACGTCGCTGTCCCCCTTATCCACCCCCCCCCACTACCCACGCACATCACTGTCCCCCTTATCCACCCCCCCACTACCCACGCACATCACTGTCCTCCTTATCCACTCCCCCCACTACCCACACACATCACTGTTCCATTTATCCACCCCCCCCCATTACCCACACACATCGCTGTCCCCCTTATCCACCCCCCCACTACCCTCACACGTCGCTGTCCCCCTTATCCACCCCCCCCCACTACCCACGCACATTACTGTCCCCCTTATCCACCCCCCCACTACCCACACACATCACTGTTCCATTTATCCACCCCCCCCGTTACCCACACACATCGCTGTCCCCCTTATCCACCCCCCCATTACCCATACAAATCACTGTCCCACTTATCCACCCCCGCATTACCCACACACATTACTGTCCCCCTTATCCACCCCCCACTACCCACGCACATCACTGTCCCCTTATCCACCTCCCACGACCCACGCACATCACTGTCCCCCTTATCCACCTCCCACTACCCACACACATCACTGTCCCCCTTACCCCCCCCCTACGACACACACATCACAGTCCCCCTTATCCACCTGCCCTCCGCTACCCAGACCGATCGCCACCCCTGCCCCCCTCCCCCGCCACGGATTGCCCGCAGAGTGGCAGTGGACCCCCCTGCCCCCCCATGCCCCCACCAGAGATCCATCAGACCCCCCCCCACCAGTGAGTGATCGGGCCTTCCCCCACCCAGCCCCCCACCAGAGATACATCTTACCCGGCTCCCTCCTCCCACCCCCCAGACAACGATCTGGCCTCACTCCCCCCCCCCCCCCCCGCCACCCCCAGAGAATGGTCTGGCCTCACTCACCACCCCTCCCCCCCCAGAGGAACATCTGACCAGCCTCCTCCTCCTCTCCCCCCCAACCAGAGAATGATCTGACCCACCTCCCTCCTCCCCCTCACCACTCATTTGAGTCAGAGAGCTGTTGGAAGCTCTGAACGCGCTCTTCAGCAGCTGGAGCACCCGATTCAGTCTTTTATTTAGCAGGTCCATTACGGTGCGGTTCCAGATCGGCGAACGCGGTGGTAAAGGGGGAAATGCTGATAAAGTTGGGCGGGCAGTTCATTAATTCAATTTAAATGCATGCAAGTGCATTTAAATCGCCGTTGTGCCCGTTTTGGGCGCGAAGCAGATCGCCGCCATTCCCGGGTTTCGGTAAAGTGGCAATCTGCGCAGACGCGGGCGCAGATCGCATTAATGGCCTCACACCCGACTTTACCACATTCGGGCGCGACGCAATGGTAAAATCAGGCCCATGATTTTCAATACGCGATTCCAAATGTGTAAAACCCAAATTCATCAGGTCCATTTAAATTCAGCGCTGAGTTCAAATGGACCCTATTTTTAATGGAGCAAGTGCCTTTTCCTGGAATAAAACAACTGGGATAATATCCCAGGAAACAGAGGCAGGCTTCTTGGGTAGCCAGCCTGAGCACTCAGCAGCCCCTGTGGCCACTTCCAATCTGCACATGGGGGTAGAGGGCTCAATGTAATCCCGCGCAACCCTTTCCCTACCACTCAGGATACTTTTTCCCAAGACGTGTATAGCAAGGCAGGAAATTTCCCAATGTGAGCTATCCAACATGGGAGCAGAAATCCAGACCTTTGTCTTGGGTCCCCACCACAAAATGTGATCCCTAACCTCAGATGCCATCCATTTTGGCAATTGTCTGAGTGGGAATCCATTTCTTTACAGCCTTAATGCCATGTTTGGCCCAAGCTGAGCTTGCCGCCCATTATTAAATCTGTCTTCCATAACATCACCTGACTTCATTCCTACCTCAGCTCTCTCATTGTGAAAGCCAATATTTCCCGCCCTTATTACTCCCAGACTCCGAAATTCTGCCCTCTGTAAACTTGAGGTCCTCCAAAACTCTACGGCCTGTTTTTTCAAGCTGCAGCAAGACCTCTTCACTACTCATTCCAGTGTTGAACACCCTACACTAACACTGGGTTAAGCAATGCCTCAATTTTAAAATGCTCATCCTTGTTTTCAAATCCTACCATAGCCTCAACCCTTCCTATCTTTGTAAACTCTTCATCCCACCAACTCTCTGAGATATCCTGAGAAAGGTCTACAAAATTAGGAGAGGCATAGACAGGATGGATAGTCAGAGGCTTTTTCCAAGGGCATAAGTGTCAATTACAAGGGGCACAGGTTCAAGGTCAGGGGGGGAAAATTTAAGGGAGATGTGCGGGGGAGGTATTTCATGCAGAGAGTGATGAGTGCCTGGAACGCGCTGCCAGAAGAGGTGGTGGAAACAGGCACATTAGCAACATTTAAGAGGCATCTGGATGGCTACATGAATAGGGAAGGAATAGAGGGATACAACCCGAGTAAGGCAAAAGGTTTTTTTTAGTCTAGTTAGGGCATCATGATCAGCATAGGCTTAGAGGGCCAAAGGGCCTCGTCCTGTGCTTTATTTTTCCTTGTTCTTTGTTCTAGATCCTGCAGTGTTGGCCTCTTGAGCACCCTGATCTTAGTTGCTGCATCATTGGTGGCATTTCTTCAGCTGCCTTGGCCCTAAGCTCTGGAATTCCTTTCTTAAACCTCTCTGAACTTTATGCCTGTTTCATCCTTTAAAACACTCATAGAATCCCTACAGTGCAAAGGATGCCATTCAGCCATTAAGTCTGCACCCACTCTCTGAAAGAGCATCTCACCAGGCCCACTTCCCTGCCCTATGACCCTAACCCTGTGCATTTACGATGGAAAATCCAATTAACCTACACATCTTTGAATACTAAGGGGCAATTGATCATGGCCAATCCACCTAACCTGCACATCTTTGGACTGTGGGAGGAAATCAGAGCACCCGGAGGAAACCCACACAGGCATGGGGAGAACATGCAAACTCAACACTGACAGTCAGGCCAGAATTGAACCCAGGCCCCTGACACTGAGGCAGCAGTGCTAACCATTGTGCCACTGTGCCACTCCTTAACACCTGCCTCTTTGACCAAGCTTTTCGTTACCTGAGCTAATGTCTCTTTATGTGTCTTGGATGTGAAGGCTTTAGAGGAGGGTGTGGAAAGGATTTATGAGATTAGTTCCAGGGATAAGGGACTTCAGTTCCCTGAATAGATTGAAAAAGCTAGTGTTGTTCTCCTTACAGAAGAGAAGGTTGAGTGGAGATTTGATAGACATATTCAAAATCATGATAGGTCTATGCAGCATATATGAGGAAAAACTGTTCCCATTGGAAGGGACAAGAACCAGAGGACACCAATTTAAGATGATTGGCAAAGGAACTTATGATAACTGATGGAATCGCAAGTAGTTAGAATCGGAGTACGATGGAAGCAGATTCAATTACGGCTTTCAACAGGGAATTGGAAAAAACACCTGTGGGGCATTGGAGAAAAGGCAGGCGAGTGGGATTAGCTGAGTTGCTCATGCAGGGAACTGGCATGGGCGTGGTGGGATGAATGGCCTCTTGCTGTACCATAACCATTCTATGTTTCTATGACTTTACAGTGCCATGTTTTATGCTAAAATGTTTCATTGAAAAGCATTAGGATATTTAATTATTAAATAAAAGAAGCCCTATAAATACCAGTTTGTTGTTGATGTTGCTCAACACCCAGGCCAATAAACAGTGAGTTAGCTGCTGAGTTAATTAGCTTAGTTTATGTAAATAATCAATTTATTACAAACACACACTATACCTAATGATGGTAACAGAATGGGAGACATAAATTGTTTTGCATACCTTTGACATTAGCTAATAGGTTAGAGGAAGTTAGTAATGATTCCGGCTGTGAATGTGTGCCGTTGTGCATAATATTGCTTAGATGTTAACTAGTGTGTTTGCACTTCTGGGCATGGAATTCCATACTCTGCCTGTGGGACAATTGTAGGATTTCAGAGTGAGGGAATGTGGGGGTCTGTCTGTGGGTGTGGGGCTGCTGGCATTTGTGAATAAGTATCAGTCGCATGCTGCAGTTGCCATCAAAGTCAGATATGTGGAATGTGCAGAGCTTCACCGTACAACCTGGAAGTCTTGCAAGCACATAAATTACTGACAGAAGCTTGAAAGTTGCAGACAGGATCATTTTATTTTAAGAATGCGAACACCGAGAAATCTAAGCATAATCCTTGTGCATAAATGTTGTCTATGAGGAGAGGTTGAATAAACTAGGATTGTTTTCACTGGAAAGATGGAGGCTGCAAGGAAACCTGATAGAGGTCCACAAAATTATGAGAGGCATAGACAGGATGGATAGTCAGAGGCTTTTTCCCAGGGCGGAAGCGTCAATTACAAGGAGACACGGATTCAAGGTGAGAGGGGGAAAATTTAATCGAGATGTGCGGGGGAAGTTTTTCATGCAGAGGGTGGTGGGTGCCTGGAACCACCAGAGGAGGTTAGCAACATTTAAGAGGCATCTAGATGGGTGCCTAAATAGGGAGGGAATAGAGGGATACAGACCGAGTAAGGACAGAAGGATTTTTTTTCAGTTTAGTTAGGGCATCATGATCGGCATAGGTTTGGAGGGCTGAAGTGCCTGTTCCTGTGCTGTACTTTGCTCTTAAATGATGAAGAATAGACAGTATGCGCAACAGTTTACATTTATCTCTACACATGAAGATGTGCTCCAGTTAGACAAATGCAGTCTGTTTCTCTATTAGATGGCAAATGCTCCGGAATGTCCAGGGTGATCCCTCCAGAGTTTAAACATTTCTTCCTTCCTTCAAGGAAAGGTGTCTGCCTTAGTTTTAGACCAACAAAAGTTTAATTCATAATGCCAAGCCCCACAAGTGTTAAAATATGAACAGAAAATCTGTTACTTTGATTCAGAAGAATGTAACCTGATCATGAACTTTTAAAACACGAATCCTAATTGACTAATGGTAGCACCTTCATTCTCCCACAGTGAGAGGATAGACTTTCACATCCAGAAACGCAAACACACGAGTTAACATTTAAACAATGTTATGCAATTGTTACGAACTATGGTAAACTTCCTCTAATTTGCATTGTTGTCATTTTATGCGATAAAACCCTCTTCAAAGAAGCAGGTGGGAGGTTTAGGAAGTCTGGGTCAGTAACAAGAGTAAATGATGCATTATAAATACTTCACAATTCCAAATTTTGCACATCGGAAATGTTACACTGCCAATTTCAAATGGTGTGACTTTGAAGTAAATCTGTTGAAATGGATTGGCTGAAAACATGTCATACTCAGATAGATTCCTCTTTATTTTGTCACATATGGTTGAACAACAAGACCAGGAACTTTCACACGAGCATAAAAATTAGGAACTAGGCCACTTGGCCCCTCAAGCCTGGCCTGCCGTTCAATAAGATCATGGCAGATCTGATTGTTCCTTCCTGCTTACCTCCTTTCACCCCTTTGATTATCGACAATCTCGCTAACTCCGCCTTAAAGTTACTCAAAGACTCTGCTTCCACTTTGTTTTGAGGAGGAGAGTTCCCAAAGACACCCAACCCTCTGAGAGAAAGAATTTATCACAATCTCTGCCTTAAATGAGTGACTCCTTATTGTTAAATAGTGAACCTGGGGAAAAGGTGTAGGCACTGTCAGAAATAGCTGTTGTCCTGACTGTTGTTCAGTGTTTGCCGCTTTATTTGTTAATCAACAGCCTTATAGGTCATGTCATTGCTGCTGTTAACAGGTAGAGATCACAGGTGGGATTTTATGGTCTCGCTCGGGCAAAACCAGAAATTCCCACCCAAGGTCAACGGAGATTTCCATGGTGGGCGAGGTGATAGAGTTCCAGCCAACAACTCTATGATGGATAAATAATAGGAACATTTCCTCTGTGTTAATCATTATATCATTATAAATACAGTGTGTGGTGAACCATTGTTGGTTACCACCAGGAGTGAGCCATGGTCTGGCCAGTACTATGAGTCTGTAGATATGTTACTGTTGGGGTTAGGGTTGGGCTGTTCTACCTGTTAATATAGTCCTATGGTACACCCCAGTTGGCTCCGCCTCCTGGGACAGGTATAAAGGTCACTGCTCTGCCTGGTGACCCTTTAGTCTCGGATTGTATATTGTATATAGTAGCTCTGTTATTGTTGGCAATAAAAGCCTTTATTTCCCGAGTACATCCTGCCTCCTGTGTGATTTATCGCGCATCAATTTTATTGCCAACAAGTAAATTCCTTTTTTTGGAAAAAAAACAAAAGAAAACATGGAGCAAATGCTGAAACCCGAACGGCTTACGTTGGATCCACGTGCGGCGGGAGAATCGAACACTTTCGACCACTGGTTGAAGTGTTTCCAAGATTACCTCGAAGCCTCCACAGCGGTCACCGACGACGCCGACATACTCCGGGTCCTCCACGCAAGGGTAAGCGACGCTGTATACTTCGCGATCCGTGAGGCCGCCGACTACAAAGGGGCCCTCGAGCTTCTCAAAAAGCGATACGACAAACCGCCGAATGAGATCCATGCTCGACACCTTCTAACCACTCGACGGCGGCAGCCCGGCGAAACGACGGAACAGTACGCGTGTGAACTTCAGCAGCTAGCCAGAGCCTGCAACTGCAAGTCAGTGTCGGCAGCCCAGTACATGAGCGACTTAGTTCGAGATGCGTTCGTGGCGGGAATCGGCTCGTCGTACATCCGCCTTCGGCTGTTGGAGCAAGGTAAAATCGATCTCACTAAAACCATAGAGTTAGCTGACGCTCTAGAAACGGCCTCCAAAAGTCTGGAGATGTACCCCGACGACCGCGTGGAGACATTGTGGCAGGGGCAGCCGCAGACTCCACTTTATTCAGCGGGATCGAAAAACTGCGTGATTGCGTTTCCAGCCTCGGACCTGACGACGGCAGCAGCTCCAGGTGGCCCGCAGTGTTACTTCTGTGGGGGGGGTGAAACACCCTTGGCAGCGATGTCCAGCTAAAGCGGTGTTGTGCTCCGCCTGCGGCAAGAAGGGACATTATTCCAAAGTATGCCGGACCAAACCTCCATCCAAAAACAGCAGTGCGGCGTGTGACTCCCCGGTGCCGGCCTCCTTGTCTTCTGCGTCTTCAAGGTCTTCCACCACGTGCGATTCCAGGACGTCGCCATTCTGAACGACGGAGTTGCAAGACACGTGCGACCTGCAGGGGCCGCAGGTTTTGGCGCCTTCGTCCACGTGCGACCTATGGGGGCAGCCATTTTGGTCGGCACCGACCGCAAATGACCAGCAGGGGTCGTCATCAACCATCTCAGCTGCCTGCAGTTGCACCCACGAACCAACGGTGGCGTCGATCATCCTGGACCAGGCCAGGCCTCACAGACTCGACAAGTCCATGATGGACATACAGGTAAACAGACGCCAGATCGATTGTTTGTTTGACAGCGGGAGCACGGAGAGCTTCATTCACCCTGACACTGTGAAGCGGTGTGGTCTCCAGATTCGGACTGTCAAGCAGACAATTTCAATGGTGTCAAGGTCCCGGTCTGTCACCGTGCTAGGGAGCTGCATGGTCAATCTGACGGTGCAGGGCACGGTTTACGAGAACTTCAGGCTCCTTGTGTTACCACACCTTTGCGCGCCGATACTCCTAGGACTAGATTTTATGATCCACCTGAAGAGTGTAACCCTGCAGTACGATGGGCCACTCCCTCCGCTTTCAGTGGGAGATCCGCAGCCTCTAAATTGCCCAACGCATTCCACATGTAGTCTCTCAACGCTCAGGATTACCACACCCTCCCTATTCCAGAATCTCGTGCCAGGCTGCAAGCCCATCGCAACAAAGAGCAGGCGTTACAGTGCTTAGGATCGGATCTTCATTCGATCTGAAGTTCAGCGGCTCCTCAAGGAAGGGATCATCCAACCTTGCTCTAGTCCTTGGAGAGCGCAAGTCGTGGTGGTTAAGAATGGGAACAAACCCCGGATGGTCATAGACTATAGTCAGACCATTAACAGATACACGCAGCTGGATGCGTATCCCCTCCCGCGCATATCTGACATGGTCAACCAGATTGCGCAGTACCGGGTGTTCTCCACCATCGACTTAAAATCTGCTCACCACCAGCTCCCCATTCGCCCAGAGGACCGAAAATACACGGCCTTTGAGGCGGATGGTCGCCTGTACCATTTTTTAAGGGTTCCTTTTGGTGTCACGAATGGGGTCTCGGTCTTCTAGCGTGCTATGGACCGAATGGTGGACCAGAACGTGCTGCGGGCTACCTTCCCGTACCTGGATAACGTCACCATCTGCGGCCATGACCAGCAGGACCACGATGCCAACCTTCTTAGATTCATACGCACTGCATCTCGCCTGAATCTGACCTACAACAGGGAGAAGTGTGTATTTCGCATGCGCCGCCTAGCTATCCTCGGATACGTGGTGGAAAACAGGGTCCTTGGCCCTGATCCAGACCGTATGCGTCCCCTCCTCGAACTCCCCCTGCCCACTAGCACCAAAGCACTGAGAAGATGTTTAGGCTTCTTCTCATACTATGCACAGTGGGTTCCCAATTACGCGGGCAAAGCCCGTCCGCTCATCAAGTCTACTTCCTTTCCCCTAACAACAGAGGCTCGCTTAGCCTTTGCAAGAATAAAAGCCGACATCGCGAAAGCCACGATGCACGCTATCGATGAGTCCATCCCCTTCCAGGTGGAGAGTGATGCATCTGATTTCGCCCTGGCCGCCACACTTAACCAGGCGGGCAGGCCCGTCGCCTTCTTCTCTCACACCCTCCAAGGCCCTGAAATTCGACATTCGGCGGTGGAAAAGGAGGCCCAGGCCATTGTGGAGGCCATTCGGCATTGGCGCCATTACTTGGCGGGAAAACGGTTCACTCTGCTCACGGACCAGCGGTCCGTGGCGTTCATGTTCAACAACACGTTACGGGGTAAGATCAAGAATGATAAAATCTTGAGGTGGAGAATCGAACTCTCCACCTACAATTATATCATGTACCGTCCAGGGAAGCTCAACGAGCCCTCGGACGCCCTGTCGCGTGGAACATGCGCTAGTGTGCAGGAGAATCGATTACAGGCTCTCCACAATGACCTCTGCCATCCGGGAGTCACTCGGCTCTTCCACTTCATAAAGGCCCGGAACCTACCCTACTCGGTGGAGGATGTCAGGTCCATAACCAGAAGCTGCCAGGTATGCGCGGAATGCAAACCGCACTTCTACCGACCTGACAGGGAACACCTCATTAAGGCCACTCGTCCTTTCGAAAGACTGAGTGTGGACTTTAAGGGCCCCCTTCCCTCGACAGATCGGAACGTGTACTTCCTCAATGTGATTGATGAGCACTCACGATTCCCTTTTGTCATTCCCTGCTCTGATATGACCGCTGCCACGGTTATCAAGGCATTACGTGATCTTTTCACCCTGTTCGGTTACCCCGGTTATATCCACAGCGATAGGGGTTCATTGTTCATGAGCGACGACTTGAGGCAATACCTGCTCTCATATGGGATCGCCTCTAGTAGAACCACGAGCTACAACCCAAGGGGTAACGGACAGGTTGAACGAGAGAATGCTACAGTCTGGAAGGCTGTCTTACTGGCGTTGAGGTCTAAAGGTCTTCCAGTCTCCCGTTGGCAAGAGGTACTCCCTGATGCGCTCCACTCCATACGCTCAATCCTGTGTACGGCAACCAACGCTACTCCTCATGAGAGACTGTTTACCTTCCCCAGGAAGTCTTCCTCTGGGACCTCATTACCGTCTTGGTTGACGTAGTCAGGACCTGTCCTCCTGCGGCGGCATGTTAGGACCCGCAAGTCCGACCCTTTGGTTGAACAGGTCCATCTCCTCCACGCCAACCCTCAGTATGCCTACGTGGCATATCCTGATGGGCGAGAGGACACGGTCTCGATTCGAGTTCTGGTGCCAGCAGGGGGCTTGGAAACCCCTGTCGCTCCCACACCCCCAAGTAGGGACCCCCCAACCATTATCTCCCCTACTGACACGGCGCGGGCAGTATCGGGACCACCACTTAACCCTCTTACTCCCGTGTACAGCTTGCCTGAGTCCAGGAGATTGTCGCCACTTCGAGGCATGCCCGAGTTCAGCGGATTGTCACCACCTCGTGGTCTACCGGCCCGTGAGGAACTGGAGGAGTCGCTGGACACCGCCTTGGAGAGAACGTCACGCGATTGCCTGAACCGGTGTCATCGCCGGTGTTGAGGAGGTCACAGTGACGGTGCGGTCCCCCAGACCATTTGAACTTATAGACAGATGAACAATTGTTCTGTGTTTTGTACCCCGCCGGCCTTTGTTTTCAAAGGAGGGGTGAATGTGGTGAACCATTGTTGGTTACCACCAGGAGTGCTGAGCCATGGTCTGGCCAGTACTATGAGTCTGTAGATATGTTACTGTTGGGGTTAGGGTTGGGCTGTTCTACCTGTTAATATAGTCCTATGGTACACCCCAGTTGGCTCCGCCTCCTGGGAGAGGTATAAAGGTCACTGCTCTGCCTGGTGACCCTTTAGTCTGGGATTGTATATTGTATATAGTAGCTCTGTTATTGTTGGCAGTAAAAGCCTTTATTTCCCGGGTACATCCTGCCTCCCGTGTGATTTATCGCGCATCACAGTGTAAACAGAGATTAGGCAAAAAATCCTGAACTGGAGGAGTGAGATTACTGTTTATGTGAAATTCCACAGGCGTGTTCATGAGAACAACAACAATGGATGTTTTAAATTCACAATTACATTATATTATATTCCTTTGAATTAAACTACCAGAATTCCAGTTCATAATTAAATCCTGTTGGGCCTGCATTATGAATTGGACTTCTATTGGTACAAAACTAAGGTAGAAACCTTGCACCACAGGCAGATAAGTAAAAACCATGATAACCCTGAGGATTTGCATGGAGAATCCTTAATTGATCTCCCTGTGGAACTTGTGGAACATGAGTTCCCGCGGTAATAGGCAATTGCCTACCCAGGTGGAACCCATCTCCAGAGTCCTTGATAAGGCAGACCACTGAGTGGGTCCGGTGTTCTATCGTCCCAGACGGGAAGCTCCACACAGGGTTGTGGTTTAACTTTTGCTTTAAGAATAAGACGTCATTCCTTTCCAGTTGGCTTCCTGAGTTATTACAAAAATAATGGAGGAATCATCCTGGACATATCTGGAATATCTTTGAAAGACCAGCTCAGGTGCAGGATTGGTGGAAGCCTAGTGACGGGCTGCCCTTGGTATGTCCTTGACACGAGAATGCTACATCAATTGACAGGATTGGGAATAATGCAGGGGGTGAGGAGATGTAGAGATGTGGACAGACATAAAATGGAGCTGAAAGTCATTTGCCCTCTGATGTTGATTTTTGTGTCATTCAAAGGAAAATCCCCATGGCTCAAACACCAAGGCACTAGTATTGAAAATCAGACACCTTTGGATTATCACCAGAACATCCTCAACTAATTTCTATGTTTTCTAACTACCATGTTATAGTTTAGAACCATGCAGTAATGGTTAGTTACCAATCGAGGCAAGGGAAGCATTATAAGTTGTAATAGTGATAGTCAAACAAAGCTATGGATGTCTTTTGGACCTAGGATACAGGTTACTGTGATGGAATATCTCAACACATTTTATCATTTGAAGAATCAGATTCATGCATAAATACCTTTCCACTTTTGTTTTGCGTGAGGTTTATCCACAGACAGACGCATGGATCCACAATCACTGGTGTATGTATATAAAGACTCATTTCCAAGATTCCATTCGAGTAACAATTCAACATGAAAGAGAATTATTTAAATTAATCTCCTGTGATGTTGTCAAAGATTTTTTCTGTTCCCCATTCCAAGTGACATTTCATTAATTGAACACTCGAGCTTCCTCAAGCTCTCACTAAATTTCACGTTGTTGCTCAGAAACATGCAAGAAGGAATTTAGATGGATCTCCCATCAGTTTTCCCTCCTTCCCTTCACTGAACAGCCACATGGTATCTCTCACAGTGACTCTGTTGAAATGGGGGGGGATCACTACAGGATAAAACATGGGGTAGAAATCAAACCATACCACACCACTGCATCCCACATTGTTACGCCAGTGCGACACTATTGGCATCTGTATGAGTTTTGCATATGTGCGTTTTATTTTCTTTAATGCTTTTCATTCGTCTGATGCTTTGTGTCCTTTGAAGATCTAAGTGGGGTGTGTGTCTAAGTGAGTTTTACTGGTTTGGAGAGCCTCCGCTGACTTGTATGCTACGTTCAAAAACCATCTTGGGTTATATCCTGACTGAATCCAAGTGCTTAATTAATCAGAATTATTAATTGAGCAGGCATTAATAAAATATAATAATTATTGAGGGTTTTAATCTTTTCCAGCTTACTGAAATCTTGTTTTCCACTTGGGCTAAAAGTAAAAAGATACTGAGTAGAATTCTCCAGCCTCGCGCCCCCCAGTTACCACTGCCAGCAAGAACAGAGGCTTTGGCGCCCAGCCAAAGCTTCATTCACAGCAGTGGGACTGGATAATCTCAGCCACGGGTGAGATCGGGGAATTTGTGTAGCGTCAGTGCAGCAACAGTGTCAGTAGCAACTGTACTTAACAATAAATATACATCAAAATAGAATTGCAGACCTACTGATTTGAATCTTTTCATCTGTGCGATGTGTGGTTTGAGAGATTCCAAGTAAGTAAGCAAGTAAATTACTCAAGTGATAGGAGTGGGTGACTCAAGCACAGAAGGTGAAGAATTCAAACACCAGAGTCCCTATCAGTGTCAACTGTAGCTCACTTGACAGCACTTTCACCTGGAGATCGGAATGTTCTAAATTCCAATCCCAGTGCAGAACTTGAGCACAAAAGAATCAAGGACTGACACTCCAGTGCAATAGTGAGGGAGGTGCCGCACTGCTTATCAAAAGCGACATTAAACCAAGACCTTGGGTGGGATTTTCCGGCCGCGCTCGCCCCAAAACCAGAAATTCCCACCCGAGGTCAACAGACCTTTGCATGGTCCGCCCCCGCCCGCTATACTCATGGCAGGTGGGCCGGGAAAATTCCGCCCCCTGTTTTCTCTCTCAGATGGATAAAGAAGATTCCATGACAATATTTTGAAGAAGATTAGGGAAATTATCCTAGTTTTTTGGTCAATAGTCATCCCGCAATCAACTTCTCAAAACCAAACCCAATAGATTATCTGGTAAATCTCACATTGCTGTTTGTAGGAGTTTGTTTTGAACAGTGACTGCACTTTATAGAATCATAGAATCCTACACTGCAGAAGGAGGCCATTCAGCCCATTGAGTCTGCACCAACGACAATCCCACCCTGGCCCTATCCCCATAACCCTATGCATTTACCCTAACTAGTCCCCCTGACACTTAGGGGAAATTTGGCATAGCCAATCCACCTAACCAGCACATCTTTGGATTGTGGGAGGAAACCGGAGCATCCGGAGGAAACCCACACAGAGACGGGAAGGATGTGCAAATTTCACACAGACAGTGACCCAAGGTGGGAATTGAACCCGGGTCTCTGGTGCTGTGAGGCAGCAGTGCTAACCATGCTGCCATTCAGAAGTACTTCATTGACTATAATGCTTTAAGATGTCTGTGGGTCATTAAAGGTACTATGTGAATGCAATCGGTCTCTCTCTCTCTCCTTTTTACTGCTCTAACTCCTTGATCAGGGGTTATGGGGAAAAGGCAGGAGAATAAGGATGAGAAAAATATCAGCCATGATTGAATGGCAGAGTAGACTTGATGGGCCGAGTGGCCTAATTCTTCTCCCATGTCTTATAGTCTTATGGTCTTGTGATCTAGACTTGCTGGATTCAGTTCCTGGCAGGCACATTAGCCAAATTCCTGCATTGCCCTCCCAGCATCTGATCAAGCGCACACTGCCTCAGCAACAATCACAAGAAGCGCAGACTATGATCCTTCCTACCAAAGCAGAGTACAGTGTGGTGGGAAAACATTTCGAATTGTTTTGCAGAGTTGAGGAGAGAACAGAAAGGCAGTGGAGCAGCGCAGAGATCAGAGTCATTATCTGGAATATCAGAACTGCTTCATCAGCTGGAAGAGAAACAAGCTCATAAAGTAGGAGGAAACCTTAAGTCATAAAAGCAAACTAGATCAGACAAGGCTGAATTGGGGATAGAGCTTCAAATTAAGCATCGCCTTAAAGATTTTTTTAAAAAGTTGCTACCTGCTGTTTCTACTTTTTATCGATCGTTCCATAGTTTTGAAAACATAGCTTTTCAAATAAAGAATCTGACAAGGGGATAAAGATTCAAGTTATCAATCTGAGAATATTTGAAAGGAGATGCACTTTAAGCCTTCTTTTTCCAGCCATTTTGGCTCTAATTCAAACATTCAGACCCCCAAGTAGGAGTTTTGCTGAATTGCCTAGTGACAGAAACAATACAAGCACTTAGTGTGTTCAATGAATGCTTCCTGACCCTGGATAAATAATGTAGCCAGCCAGTTGGAACATTCAGAGCTGAGCACCAGTCTATGCAACACTGATGTCCATGAAGAAATGGTAAACGCTTTGAACAGCAAATACATGAAAATAATACAAATTTTAAAAAGAATCAGGGGCTTTGGAGCTTAGTCAGAAGTGCTCATTGTTAGATTATGATTCTGCTGTTGGGCATCATGGAGATTTCCAAGATAACAGAACATGTCCAAGACTGAAATATGGTCCCTGGACCCTGAAAGTACCTTCGACAACCCGACTTAAATTCTTATAAGCCCGCTTTTCTTTTAATGCAAACATGAATTTTCTCAATTATACCTCAGTCATCCAATGTTGCAATCAATAGCTAATATTGATAGATTTCTATTGGCGTTGTACCTACTGATACTGTTTAAACAAAGAGAATAAAGAAAGCAGGGCAGCTTGCCAAAAAAGATAATCATGGCACCACAGAACTATCAGTTAAGAGTGTCATCTACTGGCAGAGGTATGAATTGCCGCTCTCTTTTTGTAGCCAAACAATGTCAGGATTGTGTCAAAAAAACTCCAATAAACCACTTGTGCACAATAAATGTAAATTTAATTGAAACAGAAGTGATGCTTTTGATAAGTTGTGAGGAAAGCCTGCATGTTTGATATGCATGTGTAATAAAACCTTGTGCTAGGGATAATCTCAACACTGAATTAAAAATCAAATGGGAAGAAAAGAATGGTGGCCTTGTTAGATGGTACAGAATTAGATGTGCTCTGCCTTTTAATGATACTGATGACACATGAGTCATTTTCATGAGCTTGCACTCATTTTTTAAATTCATTTGTGGGACATGGGCGTCACTGGCTGACCAGCATTTATTGCCCATCCCTAGTTGCCCTTGAGAAGGGGATGATGAGCTGCCTTCTTGAATCGCTGCAGTCCATGTTCTGTGGGTTGACTCATAATGCCATTAGGGAGGGAATTCCAGGATTTTGACCCAGCGACTGCGAAGGAGCAGCAATATATTTCCAAGTCAGGATGGTGAGTGCCTTGGAGGGGAACTTGCAGGTGGTGGTGTTCCCATTTATCTGCTGTCCTTGTCCTTCTAGGTGGAAGTGGTCCTGGGTTTGGAAGGTGCTGTCTAAGGATCTTTGGTGAATTGCTGCAATGCATCTTGTAGATAGTACGCACAGCTGCTGCTGAACATTATAAAATTTTTAAAGTTCCTTAAGCGTGGCACGGTGGCACAGTGGTTAACATTGCTGCCTCACGGTGCCAAGGGCCCGGTTTCAATTCTGGCCTGATGGTGACTGTCTGTGTGGAGTTTGCACATTCTCCCCATGTCTGCGTGGGTTTCCTATGGGCACTCCGGTTTCCTCCCATAGTCCAAAGATGTGCGGGTTAGGTTTATTGGCCATGCTAAATTGACCCTGAGTGTCCCAGGATGTGTAGCTTAGGGGGAGTAGTAGGGTAAATATGGGGTTATGGGGATTAGAGACTGGGTAGGATGCTCTGTCAGAGACTTGGTGCAGAGTTGTTGGGTTGAATGGCCTCCTTCTGCACTGTCAGAATACTATGACCCTATGAAGACGTTTACCTGGTCTGAATTTAGATGCTTGGTGTAGTCTTCGGATTTGTTCAATTGTCCATCAGCAATTTTTCTATTTTCCCCCAGTGGGGTGTTGCACAACCTCCTATAAATGATGAAGGGCATCTAATTTTAATTTACAGGCAGTAATAGATGGGAAAGGATGATGTGATGGGCAGTAATAGAGCAAAGGTAAGGAGTGTAGTGCTGGTCATGACTGGTGAAGTTTGGTTGGAGTTACTGATACCACTCTTGAATTATTTGACTCCCTGGAGTCTTGCCAGAAAGGGGTTAAGTTGGGAGGTCAGGGGCAGAGGGGGTTGCTGCTTGGGCTGTGCCAGCCTGCCACTGCCAACCTGGCACATTGACAGTGCCAGCCTGGCACTACCAGCCTGGCAAACTGGCAGTGCCCACTGGGCACCGGGTAATGGCAAGGGGCCGGGCCTGAGGGGGGCAACAGGGGGCGTGGGGGTCATACGGGGGCAGGCCGATGGAGGGAGGGGAAATGCTGCCTCTCTATGACAGTAATTGGCAGGGGAGGAAACACTATTCACTCTACAACAACAATGTGTGTGTGGGGGGGCGGAGAGGGGGAACTGCTGTGCACTCTGCAACCTGTGATCATCCGGTCCGTGCATGGGTGTTTGGGGGGGGGGGGGGGGGGGGGGGTGGTTGTTTTGGCTGTGGTCAGTCCATGCGGGGGTGGGGGGATCGGCCATGGATCCCCCGCAGTAAAGGGAGGATGGTGTTCGTTCCCCCGCAGTAACACTGGATGGGGGTGGCAATCAGTCCTCATGGGAGGCGGGGGGGGAGGGTGATTGGTCCAGGCGGGAGGGGAGGAGAATCAGTGGTGGAGGCCTGTGGTAGCGGGGGCAGGGGGGAGGGAAATCATTTAGAAAGCCAGCTATAGCTGGAGGAGGCAGAGAAGGACAGTTCCCTCTGTTCACAGAACACAGAGATCTGAGCATGCGCAATTGCACCCTCTGCTGCTATCAGCCAGCTTTCTGGTGAGCTATGCCCTTCCCACTCCCCCCGCTGGCAAGAAACAGGTTTGACTTAACTTTTTTGATAGGTCAGATTCGATTTTTAAGTCGCCCCAAAAAAAGCAAGAATTTCTTCCGTTTTCACGCTCATTTGGCACTTAGAATTTTTATGGTTAGATCGCTCCCATGGAGTAAGACTCACAAATCTCAATCACGTGGATGCCACCGAATAGTACAAAGAAAAGGAAGCTAATTTCAGATGCCAAGAGCTCCGTGCTGCAGAAAGCTGAGAGGAGTGTGGAAAATGCAGGGTAAAAATTAAAAAGGAAATTAGCAAAGCAAAGAGTGGGCATGGAAAAATATTGGTAACTAAAATCAAGGAAAATCCTGAAATGTTTTATCAATACATGAAGAGCACATGACAGACTAACCATTAAATTCAAAGCTTATGTGATCCAAGGGCAAGTTTAATTTAAATCCAAAATTGGCCCTCAACATCATAAAGCAAAAGATTATGATTGGTGAGTGCTTTGTGACTGGAAGCTTGGACTGAATTTTATGGGGCGGGGGCATATCTCTACACCCCCCTCCCCCCCCCGCCTCACCCATCACCCAGCAACCCCCCTTCCACCCCATCCCACTGGTATGGTACCACTGGTACTCTTTGAAAAGTCAATTGCAAACTGACCAACTTTAAGCACTGTCTTGCAGCATACATTCAGTGCAGGCGGCTTTAACAACCAGAGAGTGGGAATTCTGCCTCTCAGTGGAAGGAAGTCCCACTCCCGCGAGCTGCCAACCAATCAGATTGGTCGGCAGCACTTGCAGTCTCAGCAGCACCATAACTCGGTAATGGGCACTGCCGGGACTGTAAGGAATCCCAGCAAGAAGATCATGATGACTGGACTCAAATAAGTCTTGTGCTTTTTGGGTAGGGAGGGATTGCACACCCTCAGGAGGGAGATGAGGGGGCTAGGGGGCAAGGTTTGGAGGGGAGTGAACCTGCAATGTGCACAGGGCACCCCCTCCCCTGCAAAGGATGTACCCCTCACTTCCTTCTCACCCTTTCAGTAACTTTGGTAAAAATGGCCTTCCCACTCTTGCCCGCTTTTCACTGCCCAGTGTATCAAGGCAGTGGGCAGACTGAGTTCATTTGGCCACTTAAAGGCCTCAATTGGCCTAAGGGCAGATGGGCTAGTTGGTGCTCTCCCCCGCACCCTCTATATTATCAGGGTTATGTCGGAGGTGTGGGGGAGGGTGGTGGCATAAAGGCAGAAGGATACTCACTGTTCATATTTGACATGCTCCGTTACTGAAAACATGTCTGGCGAGGGCTGTAAAATCCAACCCATTCTTTCCAATGAACTGGTCAAGTGGGCAGGAAGGTAATAAATGGAATTCAGTCCAGTGACTTGTGAGAAATACATTTTGGGAGGAGGAACAAGTCAGGGGGAAGTACGCAATAAATAATGGCATTCCGCAAAATGTAGAGGAATAGTGGGACCTCTGCATGTCTACAGATACTTAAAAGAAGAATAGGTAGATAAGGTGTCTGTAATAGTCTTGCCGAGGATAGTCTTCCGTCACCATCACCCTTTATTTACAACACCCTTAAAGTACCGACTCTGCAGCTACAGAGTACAGGTCAAGCCCCAAAGTCCTTCAACTGCCGGCCTAAGTGGAGCTAGCTGGTCTTAAACCTCCTGCTGCTCCTTCCCTATTGGGTGAGCCTCCATTTGCTGCATAGAATAGAATTCCTACAGTGCAGAAGGAGGCCATTTGGGCCATCGAGGCTGCACCAACAACAAACACACACAGGCCCTATCCCCACATTACCCACATATTTACCCCACTAATCCTCCTGACACTAAGGGACAATTTAGCATGGCCAATCAACCTGACATGTACAACTTTGGACTGTGGGAGGAAACTGGAGCACCCAGAGGAAACCCACGCAGACACAGGAGAATATGCAAACTCCAAACAATCACCCAAAGCCGGAATTGAACGCAAAATGAAGTTATCATAACCATTGCCAGGATATCAGATACTTTCCTGCATCATGTGTACCTGTGGTTGCACAGGTGCATGCAATGCTATATACACCACTGGGAAGCCAGCAACCTGTGCATTTCCCTGCTCATTTCACCCCCTTATTTCTGGCAAAAGAGAATAAGCTGAAACTGTGTCTCTGTGTATGAAGAGCATCAACAATGTCATACGTACACACAAATTAGAAGCAGGAGTTGACCACTCAGCCCATCGAGCTTGCTCCCCCATTCAATTAAATCATGGCTGATCTGATTGTAACTTCAAACCCACATTCCTACCTACCCCCTTTACTCAATTATATCCTTTAGTGCACTGCAAACTGTGGGGTAGAAAGGACGCAGCAGATGCATAAGTATGGAGCCAGAGTCACATGATAACCGTAGGTCATTCTGTTCCTGCCCTGCTTTGAGTTTGACAGATATCGGTGATGGTGGCTTCCTTGAAGCAAACATTTCTCATGCATTCATCATCACTGAAGTTGAGGCACACAAATTGCTCCCTAAAAACTGTGAATAGATATGGCCTCCTGCTAAGAGCCCTTCTTCCTCCTCCTTCACCTTCAAGCAGCTTGCCATGCTCTGTGTAGCTCTCTTCATTCTCTCAGTTATGTTCAATTCCAAGAGGAGGACCTATTTGCCTCTCCTCCCACTTCCCCCAGTGTCAGGAAAAAAAGATTTCAGCACACGCTATTAAATCATCTAAAGGTATTATAGCAGCGGCCAGCCCACTCCCAGTAAACCTTTCAAACTTTAGGCATGTATAATAAAGCTCCAAATGTGTATAATAGCACCAATTGCCAATACAAATAATCCAGCAGTTGATCTATAAATTATTGATGATTGCTTTGAATTGTGCTGGAAGGTGCCTTTTAACATATTCAGCTGTGTGAGGTTAGGGCAGTCTGGAGTGTATAAAGTTGCAGAAAATACTGGGAGGGACAGATAGTACTAGTATAGAGAATAGGAAGTTAATAGGTGAAGTCAGAGTAGGGGAGAAAGTAATTACATCTAAATCGGGGTTATCGTGTGTGTATGTGAAGGCACAAAGTATAGGAAATAAGATTGGGGAGTTACATATATTCAAGAAAGAGATGTTGTGGCAATAATAGAGACCAGGCTCAAGGAAGGGCAGGACTGGGTGTTAAATATTCCTGGGTACAAAGAGAAAGATAGGCAAGGAAGGAAAGGAGGAGGGGGGGCGGTGGTGTTGTTTCCTTGTTGGATGTTTCCTCTGCTGGGGCAATCTAGAACAAGAGGTCATAATTTTAGGATAAGGGGAAAGCAGATTTGAAACAGAGATGAGGAGTAATTACTTCTCTCAAAGGATCGTGAGTGTGTGGAATTCACTACCCAGAGCAGGACTTTGAGTAAGTTTAAGGGAGGTGGACAGATTTTTAATCAGTAAGGGTTTGAAGTGCTATGGTGAATGAGCAGGTAAGTGGAGTTAAGGCCAAGGTGAGATCAGCTGTGATCGTATTAAATGCCGAGCAGGCTCAAGGGGCTGAATTGCCTACTCCTGCTCCCAGTTCTTATGATTCTTATGATTGGTTAAGGAGAGCCTTGCAGTGCTGGAGAAAAAGGATGTCCCAGAGAATTCAAGGACGGAATCAATTTGGCTACAGCTAAGGAGCAAAAAGGGTGCCATCACATTGTTCGGTGTTGTCTATAGACCACCAATTTGGGAGAATGATGTAGAAGAACAAATCGGCAAAGAAATTATAAAAAGAGGTGCACACATTATAGAGTAGTTTACAGGAGCAATTTAATTACCCAAACATAGACCGAGACAGTGATAGTGTAAAGATGGAAAGAATCAATAGTTCTTAGATAGTGTTCAAGAAACCTTTCCACAACAAGATGCGTCCAGTCCAACAAGAAAGGATGTACTGTTGGACCTGGCTTTTGGAAATGAGGTGGGCTGAGTAGATCAAGTGTCGGTGAGGGATCATTCAGGAGGCAATGATCATTTTATTGTAAGATTCAGGATGATGATAGAAAAGGAGAATAGACAATCCAGAGTAAAAATAATTAACTGGGGGGATGCGGGTGGAGCCAACTTCAATGGCGCAAGAATGGAGCTGGGCCAGTTAAACTGGAACAAAAGGTTGGCAGTATAAACTGTAACTGAATAATGGGTTAGCTTCGAAGTAGAAATGATGCAGACACAGTCCTTCAAAGGAAAAGATAGATTTAAACAAATCCAGAGGTGCCTGGATGAAAAGGAAGATAGGGATTGAGATAACAAAGAAAGGGTGAGCTGCTGGCAGGTGTCAGGTAGAAAATACAATGGAGATTCAAAAGGAATATAGAAGGTTCAGAGAGGAGATTAAAAAGCACATTAGAGATGCAAAGAGGGATTCTGAGAAAAGTCTGGCAGCAAATGTAAAGGGGAAATCTCAAAGTCTGCTATAGGCATATAAAGAGTAAAAAGTGGTAAATGGGGAAATAGGGCAGATTAGGGACCTAAAAGTCACACGTGGAGGCAGGGGGTATGGCTGAGGTACAAAATAAATACTTTGAATCCGTCTTTACCAAGGAGTAGATGCTACCCAGGCCATGGTGACAGACAAGGAAACTCTGTCACTAAAAGGGTTCAAAATTGATAAGGGGGAAGTGTTGAATCAACTGTCAGTAATGAAATTTGATAAGTTATGGTGGCACAGTAAGCACTGCAAACTCACAGATCCAGGACCTGGGTTCACCTCTGGCCTTGACTTGTCTGTAAATTGTGAGGAGGACAGTTTGAACTTCAAAAGGACATAGACAGTCAGTGGAGTGGACAGATCAGTGATAGATGAAGTCCAATGCGGAGAAGTGTGAGGTGGTAAGAAGAACATTGACAGACAATATAAAATAAGCGATAAAATTCTTAAGGGAATGGAGAAGCAGAAGGACCTGTGTGCATATGTGCATAGATCATTGAAGGTGGCAGGACAGGTGGAGAGAGCAGTTAATGAAGCATATGGTGTTCTGAGCTTTATTAATAGGGACATAAAGTACAAGAGCAAGAAGGTTATGCTGCACATATAGAATATACTAATTAGACCACAGCCGGAATAGTGTGTAGAGTTCTGGGCACCACCCTATAAGAAGGATATGAACGTATTGGAGAGAGTGCAACTGAGGTTTATAAAATTGGTTCCAGGAATGAGAAACTTCAGCTAAGAGGAGAGGTTGGGACTGTTCTCCTTGGAGAGAAGGCTTAGAGGATTTGATAGTGATGTTCAAAATCACCAGGGGGCCGGGCAGAGTCGGTGAGGAGAAGCTGTTCCTGCTGATCAAAGGATCATGAACAAAATGGCATAACGAATGGCAAAAGAAGCAAACGTGAGGTGAGAAAAGTCTTTTTCACACAATGAATGGTTCACTCGAAGCATTCGAGAGGGCATTAGGTCATCACTTCAATAGAAACAATGTGCAGGGGTACAAAGGAAAGGCAAGGGATTTGGAGATTGGGAGAGCCGGTGCAGACAAATGGGCCAAATGGCCTCCTCCTGCCCTGTAATATTTCTGTGACTCCAAGTGCATTGTTTGAAAACAGCAGCACTGGCATCAATTTGGCATCAATCAGTCTACATCAATGGGGACAAAGTAGAAAGGGTCGAGAGCTTCAATTTTTTAGGTGTCCAGATCACCAACAACCTGTCCTGGTCCCCCCATGCCAACACTATAGTTAAGAAAGCTCACCAATGCCTCTACTTTCTCAGAAGACTAAGGAAATTTGGCATGTCAGCTACGACTCTCATCAACTTTTACAGATGCACCATAGAAAGCATTCTTCCTGGTTGTATCACAGCTTGGTGTGGCTCCCGATCTGCCCAAGACCGCAAGGATCTACAAAAGGTCGTGAATGTAGCCCAATCCATCACGCAAACCAGCCTCCCATCCATTGACTCTGTCTACACTTCCCACTGCCTCGCCAAAGCAGCCAGCATAATTAAGGACCCCACGTACCCCGGACATTCTCTCTTCCACCTTCTTCTGTTGGGAAAAAGATACAAAAGTCTGAGGTCATGTACCAACCGACTCAAGAACAGCTTCTTCCCTGCTGTTGTCAGACTTTTGAATGGATTTACCTTGCAGGAATTTGATCTTTCTCTACACCCTAGCTATGACTGTAACACTACATTCTGCACTCTCTCGTTTCCTTCTCCATGAATGGTATGTTTTGTCTGTATAGCGCGCAAGAAACAACACTTTTCACTGTATGATAATACGTGTGCCAATAATAAATCAAATCAAATCAAAATCAAAATTTAGTTTTGCACACTGATTGACAGAATAATCTATCTGTTCTGCATGCTGTCAGTGGTTGTTAGTTATCTACACAAACCCTTTCACCAAGATGGCACCCTTGCACTTCCTGACAGAAGCTTGCACGCATTTGGATCACACTTTTGTGCTTTAGGAGGCTGCAGCTATGACAAAGGCCAATTTCTACTCTCATAATTCTTATCAGATCTTTTATTGAGCTTTGTTTAAGCCCTTAGTCTGCACAAAAATGTTGTGTATGCTTTTGTCAGCATTTATCAAACATAAAATTTCTATGAATATAACGTTATCAGCACTGTGTGGTTCAAAAGTGTACATTGCCTCTTTATTTTAACAGAACAGTGTTTATTGTGAACGCAATGGATTTGCTTACTCTATCAATATTTATCTCCCATTCAAACAGGGAAGGTGAAATTTGAAAGAAAGTAATGAATCAATTTACATCATTAAAATCTTGTACCCAGCATGTGCATCATGTCACACCTTTTGTTGTGTCAATGGTGAAAACGTTGTTCCAGACATGTCACTCCACAGGGAAGGCCCTAACATAGAGCAAAAATCAAAGTTAGATCAGATAGCTACATAGCGGTTTACTAGTCAAATATCTAATTGAATACACATAAACAATGCAAATATGGCCCTGCTAACATTCTCAGAAGCAATGTGGAATGATTAGCCAACAGAGTAACTAAGCAATTGGTACACAAGAACAGCAATAGGTCATTCAGCCCCTTGAGCCTGTATCACCATTCCATTGAATCATGGCTGATCGTACTTTGGCGCCAACTTCTGGCTTTGGTTTTCTAATCTTTAATTCACTTGACAAAAATACATGTTGATTTTTTAAAAATTGATCAGTGTTACAAATATTTGCAAACGCTTTCCTTGGATACGTGGAAATTTACGAGCGGGGTTGGAGGGGGTGGAGCGTGGCTGGATTAGCCGGGACCTCGGACATAGTAGGTGGGTTAATGAGAGTTTCTATGCTTAGTTAATAAATCTCCTATTTGTTGGAAGTCCCATGTGCAGTTGCTGATTTAACAGACCATGCAGACCTACATAGTGTCAGGGATGGCAACATGACCACAGAGACTTCGAAACAGTGACCCACTTTCTTCCATGAGAATATGGCAGACAACTGGGACAGATTCGAGCAGGAATGGGTTAGCTTCTGTGGTGCAGCACTCTCTGAAATAAAAACAAAATGGTACAAGCCTCTGCTGAACTGAGTAGGTCCCACTGCGGTCGCGAAGTTTAGATTGCTTACGTTCAATTCAAAGAATATAAAGAGGACCCCAGAGTTATCCGACAGAAATTCGAAGGATTATCCTCCCCACTTAAAAACATAGTTTTAGACTGCCACATATTCTGTTCTACTAGTCTGAAACCATTCGAATTAATCCAGTCCTACATGGACGCATTAAAGCTCTTGGCAGAAAAATGTGCATTTGGTGCATTTACTGACAAATTCAATCGAGATTGGTTTGTTGGAGATATAGAAAAATGATGTACTCCAAAAACAGTTACTGAAACAGAAGGACCTAACTTTACAGTCTGCTTTGGAAATGTGCATCTCAAACAAGCAGTCCGAGAGACTGAAGGGTGAATTCATGTGGGAAACATTATGGTTTAGGAGGGAAACAGAGGTGTGTGTAGTACAGGGACTGTTCTGCATCAGCTGCAGCAGCCAACAGCCTCTGTGCACAATTGATGAACAATCTGCAACATTGTATAATGATTTCCAGTGGAAAGCAGTATGCTTTCGGTGGGACACTGAAATATTTTCAATTCGGGGGGACCCTGCACCAACCGTAGCAACCTGCACCCTCCAGATAGGGCGCAATGCTGCACCTTTGGAAAAAAGTGGAATCACTATGTTAAGTGGAATCACTTTGCCAAATGCTGCTGATGTAAATGACAGCAGTCTCTCTCTTATGCCAGCAGTAACCCTGCCAGTCGCTTTTCCACGCACAGGCATTTAACTAGGATCAATGAGTTAAAGTGTCATCTGAATGAAACGACTGAGGCACCATCCACGCAATCATCCATGTTATATTGCAAAAGTGTGGAATTTTTAAAAATTCATTTGTGGGACATGAGCAGCGCTGGCTGGCCAGCATTTACTGCCCATCGCTAGTTGCTCGAGGGCAGTTGAGTCAACCCCATTGCTGTGGATCTGGCGTCACATGTAGGCCAGACCAGGTAAAGAAAGCAGATTTCCTTTCCGAAAGGACATCAATGAACTAGATGGTTTCATTGTCATCGGTAGATCTTTAATTCCAGATATCTTTTCACTGAATTCAAATTCCATCACCTGCCATGATGGGATTTGAATCCGGGTCCCCAGAACATTAGCTGAGTTTCTGGATTAATAGCCTAGCAATAATACCACTAGGCCATTGCCTCCCCTAAATCGGTGACTCACAAAGGAGAACTATTCACTACACTACAGATAATCTCAACCAACGCCAAGTTAAAGTCAAAATCAACATTGGGTAAAGTGCAATGTTCCATCCAGAAACAAACTGTGAGAAATAGACTTGGAGGCTATACTGGATCCCAACCAGCAGTCCAACCTTGTGGCTTATGGTGGACAGACAGTCATCACTGAGAGTACGGCTACATTTCACTGGATACAGGGAAACTTCCACATTGCAGCTTAAAATTCCAAGCTGCTACTTGGACTGTAGGACAGGATCTCTTTAGAAATCATTCAACTCTGCTCAGAAGTCGATGCTGTGCAACTTCAAGCCCTGGAGATGGCAAGGTACTTTGATATTTTTGACTGTCAATCAGCAAGCTATCTGTTATATACCATATGAGATATGATGGCTTGGTCACACCAACAATATGTGTGTCAAGAAAGATACCAAAGAAGGAAGCAAAAGGACATCAATGAACAGCATTAAATAGCAGAAATGGGTGTAATTGCCCCAGTGTAAGGGGCCACAGAATGAGTTTCAGCAATGCTAGCCACAGTGAAAAAGGATGGTATTATCAGGGTATGTATTAACCTCATACAATTAAACAAAGCGCTAGTCAGGCCACATCACCTCATGAAGAGTTGTGGCAGGTCATCTCAGACATGCCACAAGCAACAGTATTTGTGTGTTGGATGCAAAACATGGATTTTGTGTGTTGGATGCAAAACATGGATTTTGGCAATGCGGACTTTGACTGGATCTGGCATCTGCAAGATTGACCGCACTCATGTTCCTGGTAGGCAAATGCTGTTTTCTCCAAACGCCATATGTTATCTCTGCTGGCAGTGACATTTGTCAGCGCTGTATGGAATAGCTCTTTGCAGATCAATCATGTAAAATCATAGTTGATGATATCCTGATCTGGGGTCGTACTGCAGCTGAACAGGATGTGCGTCTTCATTGTGTCCTAAACAAAGTCAGGGATCTCAATTTGAAGCTCAACCCTACAAAGTGCCAATTCAGGGTCAATCAGGTGCAGAATGTGGGCCACCAGCTGACAGATGGCTGTATAAATCCTGATCCAGAGAAGCCTGCAGCCACAGGCCACATGGACATTCTGGTCGATAAGTGTGCTTTTACAGTGTTTCTTGGGTATGACAAAATACCTCTCAAAATTCATTCCTTGATATAGTGACGTCACCGGTCCACTTCATCAACTCCTAGTTCAAGATGTTGGCAAGAACATCACACAGTGGCGTTCAACAGTCTCAAACGATCCCTGGCATCCCCACTAGCTTTACATCATTTCAGTGTCCAAGCTCCTGTCCGAATCTCAGCAGATGCATCACAGCATAGGCTTGGTGCAACATGCATACAAAATTGTAGACCAATAACTTTTGCCTCAAGGACACTCAGTGACACTGAAACTCAGTATGCCCAAAGAAAAAAAAATCTCCTTGCCCTGGTTTTTGCATCTCAAAAATTCCATGACTTCATCTCTGATCATCTGGCAACTGCAGAAACTGACCATCAACTGTTCCTAACCATCCTGAAGAGGTTTCTTCACACTGCATCTGCACTGCTACAACGTATGATGTTAATGTTACAATGCTACAATGTCAGTGCGGTGTACCAGCGTTACAAGGAACTCCACCCAGCTGATGTCCTCTCCAGAACCTTCCTACGCAGCACAAACCAGGCTGATCATGAGGCAGGCATCAACATCATGGAGACTGAGGTACCTCCCTCCCGCTACATCCAAGAGTTGAAGCAGGCCTGCAGCAAGATGTAGCATACAATTGACTGCATGTCGTCATGCAAGTCTGGCCAGAATCTTCGAGGGAGCTTCCTCATAACCAGCATGTGTTCTTTGCTTTTAGAGTGGAACTAACCATTTTAGATGGGCTAATCCTGCGAGGTCAGTGATTCGCCATTCCACACACCCAACAATTCCATCAAGGGCACCCCGGGTTGGATACAACTAAAGCCAGGGCAAAGAGTCACTGTATTGACCCTCTGTGCAAGCTGATATTGAGAGAGAGGTCTCCAGTCACTCCCCCTGCAATGTGCTTAAGCCACACCAATCAAATGGGCCCCTACACTTGCCTGAACTCCCAGATCCACAGTGGGTATTCACGGCATCAGATATTTTTTAATGAGATGGCAAGCAACATCTGATATTGATGGATTTGTAGTCTGGATTGTTCAAACGGAACTATTTGCCAAGCATAACCAGCAGTTCAATAATTGTGAAACTTGAGAGACACTTAGCCACGCACAGCAAACCACAAAAGCTCATGACCAACATTGCCCGCCGGCTTGTCTCTGCAGAATTCCATATCCTTGCTTCCATTTGGGAGTTTCATCACATAACAAGCAGCCTTTATGTCCACAGTCCAATGAGCTCACTGAGAGGGCTGTGCGTTTTGCCAAATTGTTCAAGATATGCTTGGATTGAAATGTAAATTGTAAATCCACTTACACCGGCCAGCTGACTTCCCCTTTCATTGAAGCTAATCGAAGGAAAATTTGTCACTGTACAGTAGAAAAATGATTTGTCGCCACCTAATGTATGTTCCCACTGAGGTTGAATTTCACACCTTGCAATACTTTTGCCTTGTGCTAGCCAACTTGCTGTATTACAGGGAGAAACTATCTTTTTTTGAAGAGAGGCTCTCTATACTTAAAGATGGGGTGGCACGGTGGCACAATGGTTCGCGCTGAGGCCTTACAGCACCAGGGACCTGGGTTCGATTCCTGGTTCGGGTCACTGTCTTTGTGGAGTTTGCACGTTCTCCCCGTGTCTGCGTGGTTTTCCTCTGGGTGCTCCTGTTTCCTCCCACAGTCCAAAGATGTGCAGGTTAGGTGGATTGGACATGCTAAATTGCCCCTTAGTGTCAGGGGGACTAGCAAGGGTAAATGCATGGGGTTATGAGGATAGAGCCTGGGTGGGGTTGTAGTTGGTGCAGACTCGATGGGCCAAATGGTCTCCTTCTGCACTGTAGGATTCTATGATTCTATGAATTCCCGGCTTAGGTCACTGTCTGTGTGGAGTTTACACGTTCTCCCTGTGTCTGCAAAGGTTTCCTCTGGGTGCTCTGGTTTCCTCCCACAGCCCTAAGATGTATAGGTGAGCTGAAATGGCCATGCCAAATTCTCCCTCAGTGTACCCAGACAGGCACTGGAGTGTGGCAACTAGGGGATTTTCACAGTAACTTCACTGCAGTGTTAATGTAAACCTACTTGTGGCTAATAAATAAATAAACTTTTAAAACTTTTACTTTAAAATGGTTATAACTGAGTCTTGTTTCTGTAGAATGTAATTGCTTAGAGGAAGATGTATGATTAGTAATATCACACTAATTCTGTGGTTATGTTCAATGGCAGTGTGCTAAATAGTAGATACCAGACTCCAGGTCCTGGAGTAACTATATCCAATGTCACAGGAGATCTATTGGTGTGCAGATAAATGCATTTTTTGCTGCAAAGATATGCTCTTGGAGTAAAGACAGTAAGAAGTTTAACAACACCAGGTTAAAGTCCAACAGGTTTATTTGGTAGCAAAAGCCACACAAGCTTTCGGAGCTGCATTGCTGCTTTACCAGAGCTACCTAGTAACACAACCTTTTCCTGTTTGTAGACCATTAGAACAAAAACGGTTTATCATACCCCAGGTTCCTTCGGTGTGGACAAAATTATTCTGTTTAATACCAGAAAGCTGAATGACCCTGATATATCCTGGGTGTAGAATTGAAATCTATTTCACTGGTACAAAATTCATCAGCACCCTGCAGACATTACTGTGCTCACTGACATCAAGCTGAGTTTCCACCATCTCCTTGAATGTCCTTGCATCTCCTGACCCTTCAGACTCAAAAATAACTAGTTGTGCAATGAAAGAACCAACATAATATTGAGGTAGAGTTGATCAGCGCAAAGTCTGGAAAAGCCCAATGTCGCTGGTTGTCTTGGCTGTCTTCCACTTAAGGCATCATGGTAGTTGTTGTAATGTAACTTTCTGGCATTGCAGCATGATAATACCAGGAGGAAGTGTGGCATGCAATCCAGATTTACTTGGTTAACCAAGCACACATGATGCTGATATGTCTTTAAGTTTCATTTCTTTGTATAGCAGATCTCTTGTGCCTAGCCTTAATAAACAATGCAGCAGTATGTTTACCCAGTCCCTTATGAGTGATTGGTGCCTTTAAATCATTTTAACACACACAACGTAGTGTGCAGCAATGGTTCTCTCTAAATGACATTGTGCTTAGGCTTGCAGCAAGGTTCAGTACAGGTAAGACATGGTGAACAGTCTTAGATGATACTACATGGCATGAGACAATGCTCAACAATTTTGGTCAGACTATAGCAGAGCCACTGCATGTGGGAGTGTTGAAATGACAGCATAGTGGCTGCACAGAAAGGCTTTTAAGACACAGAAACGGGACAGCTCTTCAATAAAAAAAGGCTGGTAAGCAGACTGATTCCTCCTGGCAGATCCCTACGGTCTGTCAGTTCTGTGAGCAAGAGGACCAGCACCAGGCTCACTCAACGGGAATCAGGCTGTGGGCCAGATCGATAGTGAGGGAGGGTCAAACAAACAAAATCAGTCCTAAAAATCAGGCCAGAGAATGTTGCAATTATAACAGGTGGAGCTTCGGAAAAGCATGAAAGTGGTTGCAGGGACACTCATCCCTGATAGCAGAAGGACGATCAGAGGGATATTGCCAAAGTGTTCACAAAACTCTGCACTTTAAAATGTGATGTAGCTAACCTGCTATCTGAATTCAAAATGTTTAAAGCATTGAAGGCTGTGGTTCTTTGTGCATCTGAACCAGGTAAGCAGGCAATAAAAAAATTCACCCAGCAATTGAGAATGAAGCCTCAAGTGGAAGACACCCAACAATTAAGGAACTATTTGTTATTCAGCAAGGTTGACACAGGGCATGTGTCAAAATACTATACCTATGAATCCTGAAAGACACTTATCCACAGAGATGGAGTGCTATGGCAAACCCTACTGCTGTGAAACCTTCAGCATGCAATGCTTCACTAATTCCATGCACAGGATCCATAGCCCTGGAACTCAAAAACAATCAATCCTCCTTGGTGTCACAGATGTTCTGCATTATGGGGACTTAAAGGCCCAATGATCGGAAGTCTATCAACATGCAATGACCTCTCACTAGTAACAATCCATGGAATTAGCCAGACCCCATATAGCAGATCAACTTTAAAAAAAACTATTCTTATCACCTCACAGGGAGTTGCAACATTACGCTTGCAGGATGATGCAAGCTTGTCAGTTGACCTGGAACATTTTGTTCAATGCACATGCCAGCAGCTACCAGAAGAAATGGTGAAAGATTGCATACTGCAAACTTTCTGAAAAACAATCACTAAAGAATGGCCCAATTCAAATTAGCATGTGCCTGAACATGTGAGATCATTTTGATCTTACTGGGATAAGTTAGGCATCTCCTGGTGAGTAATTTTTAAAGGCAGCAAGTCATCTTTGTGACCTGATATCCTTCAACAACTTAATCATTCACAAATGGGCATAGATTGGATAGAAACATAGAAAATAGGAAAAGGAGGAGGCCATCCGGCCCTTCAAGCCTGCTCTGCCATTCATTATGATCATCTCTGACCATCGAACTCAATAGCCTGATCCCACCTCCCCCCCCTTATCCTTTGACCCCCTTTGTCTGAAGTGCTATCTCTAACTGCTTTTTGAAAACATTCAATGGTTTGGCCTCAACTACTTTCTGTGGTAGCAAATTCTATAGGCTGACCACTCTCTAGGTGAAGAAATTTCTCATCATCTCTGTCCTAAATGGTCTATCCTGTATCCTTAGACTATGACCCCTGGTTCTGGATACGCCGCCATCGCGAATATCCTTCTTGCATCTAACCCTGTCCAGTTCTGTTAGAATTTTATAAGTTTCTATGAGATCCCCGCATACTCTTATGAAGTCCTAACTGACTCGATCTCTCTTCAGTACCGCCATCCCAGGAATCAGTCTGTTACCTTCTCTGCACTCCCTCCAGAGCAAGAACATCCTTCCTCAGATAAGGAGATCAAAACTACACACAATATTCCAAGTGTGGCCTCACCAAGGCCCTATATAATTGTATCAAAACATCCCTGCTTGCCTTTTGAGAAAACTCACAAGAGAGGTAGTCTATTGACTGGGTATGAATAATGACATTGAAGTTATCATCAAAAAGTCTCAGGCATGTCAAGAGCATATGCCAAGTCAGCACAAGGAACCCTTGATTTCACATGGCGTTCCCACCCATCATTTGTGAAAAATCACATCCGACCTTTCTCATGCCAATGTCATCAACATCTTTGCCAAGTACCCCATTATTCAGTAATTGAACAATATGTCAATCACAACTGTCACACATGTGCTACTTTCAATCGATTTGGCACGTCTCGAGAAATCACGATGGATAAAGGCCTATAACTTATTGGTAAGCCGTTTCAGGATATGTGTCACAGGTGGAATATCAAACATCCAAGGGCAATCTTACCAAAATAATTCTAAGTGCCGAGCAAGTGTGAAAACAGGAGAGTTTCAGATCCGTTTTCTGGGCGAGTTTGAAAATGCAATCTTAAGCCACATTGTGCAAAAAATTATGCACAATCTATTTTCTCACAGTAGGGGGAGGGGGCAGGGCCTAGGATCGCTGGAAAGCCGGCTGCACACAGGAGAGTGTGCAATTGTGCATGTGTAGATCTCTCTTTTTTCTGTGCGACAGAACAGAGAGATGTTAGTCACCCCCCCCTCCCCCCCACCGGATACCACTCACTTCCCCCCCACCCCGTGATCGCTGGCTACCCAGCCGATCATCACCCCAGCCCCCTGGATATTACCTCCCACACAGCCCCTGTTGATCGCACCCCTCCCCAGTCGATTGCCCCCCAAGATCTGATCCACCGCACCCCTGACCTGAACGATCATCCCCGGCCCGACCTGCCCCGGCCACTTGCCAGCTGCAGAGTGGGCAGCCTCCCCTCCTCCCCCACCTCAGTCGATCCCTGTTACAGAGTATGCAGCTCCCCCAGCCCGCACCCCCTTAGGCCCTGCCCCCTCAGGCAATGCCACTTGGCATTGCCAGTGTGCCAGGAGGACATTGCCAGGATCCCAGGCTGGGAGTTCCAGGCTGGCATTGCCAAAGAGGCACTGTCCCCCCTGTCCCCTGATCACCCAGGAGGGCCTCAATGGCCTCTAGTCCTACTGGTGAGGCCATTATGACTGGTCCCCGTTGATGGGGCCGTACGTTATCCTCATTGGTAAGAACCTTCACCAGTGAGGCAAGTGAGCCTAGACAATAGTGTCCAAGGCTGACTAATAATATTTAGATCCACATTAGCATGGATTTGAATATTGACATCACCTCACGCCCTTCCTGGCACAAACCTGATTTTTTGCCTCTCGTGCGATCTTTCTGGCTCACCCCACCCTTTGACCAGCGGTCGAGAAGTTAAGATCACCCCCACTGCTTCTTCTCCTCATTACTCTATATCTAGCTGAGTGAATAACTTGCATGGTGAAATCACTAATTCTTAAATGCAGACAGACCAAACAAGGTCTGCACTTTGCAATGCTACATCTGAGAGCAACAGCATTAACTATTCCACCACCAGTAAATCTCATGTTCGGCAGACGAGAGAAAACCAATCTACCTACTCTTATCCATTCTACTCTCTCATAAACTAGATAGGAACTTTTAAAACCACCCTAAGCCTGTCACAATTTTCCAGCCTTCGACCTACCTTTCCCCAGTTGTCTTTCCTCCCATGCCCAGCCTTCAAGCAGCTTGGACCACCAGCACCCAACCTCAATCAGGAGGTTGACATTTATGAGCAATCCCCAAAAATGCACACACTCACATCCAAACTGTAGAAGAAGCCAATCTTGCCAGGTGTAAGTCAGTTATATGCAGTTGTAAATGTGAATGTTTTAATTTCTGACTCGTGGGATACTTAATTTGGAGGGAGAACTTAATTCTGGTGAGCTGGCCTTTTAATGAGCATCCATGACTTACTAATGCGAAAAACGGGCTTGCCAACATGGTCCATCGGGAAGCTAGACCCGACTTTAACCAGTCTTTAAAGTCCGAAGAATATAATTGCAAAAGTTCATCCCACCATCAGGAAATTGATATTCGGCCTCACGCCAAACTGGTTTTCCCGCTCACCAAGTTTTCCATTACTGTCAGGACCGGAGGATTGTGCCCATTGTTTCTGACCAACAATTGGATGAGAAATGTTGATCCTTCTTCTACAATTACATAGAAATTGCCAACCATGGGTAGGAAGAATGTAAATCCCTTGGTTTAGGTAGAAATTTGCCTGTTCTCTTCATTATAATCAGAATCTATTAAAAATCTGATAACAAGGCTGACTGGAGTCGAAAAATATTTTTTTAGTATTTTCACAGGATGTGGGTGTCACCGGCTAGGCCAATCGATATTGCCCATCTTGAGAGGGTGGTGGTGAGCTGCCTTCTTGAACCGCTTCAGTCCATGTGGTGTGGGTACACTCGCAGTGCTGTTAGGGAGACAATTCCAGGATTTTGACCCAACGATAGTGAAGGAACGGTGATATATTTCCAAATCATATTCATGTGGTGATGCGCGATTAAATCACTCGGGAGGCTAGATTGTACCCGGGAAATAAAGGCTTTTATTAATAACAAGAATGGAGCATACTATATACAATACAATCCCAGACTAAAGGGTCACCAGGCAGTGCAGTGACCTTTATACTCCTCCAGGTAGGCGGAGCCAACTGGAGTGTACCACAGAACAATATCAACAGGTAGAACACCCCAACCCTTACCCCAACAGTGACAACAGTAACATATATACAAATACCCATAGTGCTGACCATCTATGGTTCAGTACCCATAGTGGTAACCATCTATGGTTTACCACATGTGGTTTGGAGGGAAACAGTCTGAAAGACATGCTGTTTAGGTGCATTGACCCAAACAGGCGCCGGAGTGTGGCAACTAGGGGATTTTCACAGTAACTTCATTGCAGTTTTAATGTAAGCCTTACTTGTGTCTTATAAATAAACTTTAAAACTTTAAACTTGAAAGTGGTGGCTTTCTCATTCATCTGCTGTCCTTGTCCTTCTAGGTGGTAGAAATTGATACTTTGGGAGGAGCTGCCTGAGGAACCTTGGTGAGTTGCTGCAGAGTATCTTGTAGATTGTACACACTGCTGCTACTGTGCGTCGATGGTGGAGAGAGTAAATTTTGAAGGTGATGGATGGAGTATCAATCAAATGAGTTGCTTTGTCTTGGATGGTGTCAAGCTTCTTGAGTGTTGTTGGAACTACACACATCCAGACAAGTGGACAGTATTCCACCACATTCCTGACTTGTGACTTGCAGATGGTGGACAGGTTTTTGGGATTCAGGAGGTGAGTTACTCACCATAGGATTCCAAGCCTCTGACCTGCTCTTTTAGCCACAGTATTTATATGGCTGGTCCAGTTAATTTTATAATTAGTTGTAACCTCTTGAATGCTGAATATGGGAGATTCAGCGATGCTAATGCTATTGAATGTTAAGGGGAAATGGTTGGATTCTCTCTTGTTGGAAGTTGTCTTTGATTGGTACTTCTGTGCGCATGAATACAACTTGCTACTTATCAACCTAAACCTAAATATTGTCCAGGTCTTTCTGCATATGGACACATGCTGCTTCAGTATCTGAGGAGTCATGAATGGTGCTGAACATTGTACAATCATCGTTCGACCGGAGCAAGGCAGAGAGGAGCGATTTGTGACTGGAGTAAAAAGGGTAAGGGATCGACTTTTTTTCCTTACTTTTTCACGGGGTTTCTTTTTTTCTATCTAGTTTAAGTGAAAAGCGGAAGTAGGCCGGCCGCGGGGTGACCTGGGAAGGAATTTTTAATTTTTTTTTTTAAGCGCGCGGGAGCTTTAAAAAGTAGGCCCCACTATCCAGCGGGCAGCGGAGTGAGCAGGTAGCAGAGTGAGGGCTGAAGGGCTTTGGCTCAACGGGCTTAGGTGGAAACGGGTGAGGCAGGGTAGGATTAGTTCTTAGTTTTTAAAAACTTAAAAACAAAGCAAATAAAATAAGGATGGAGGGTCAGGTGATGTGTTGTTCCTGCATGATGTGGGAGCTGGTGGACCCCATTGTGGTTCCCAGTGAGCATGTCTGCAGTAAGTGTTGGTTGCTTGAGGAACTCCGGCTCAGGGTTGATGAGCTGGATTCTGAGCTTCGGACACTGCGACACATCAGGGAGGGGGAGAGTTACCTGGACACTGTGTTTCAGGAGGCAGTCACACCCCTTAGACTGACTAGCTTGAATTCAGCCAGTGGTCAGGGACAAGAGGGTGTGGCTGCGAGTGAGGCAGGTAGCGGGATCCAGGAGGTAGAGTTCCAGGAGCCTCAGTCCCTGAACCTGTCCAACAGGTTCGAGATTCTTGCTCTCTGTGTGGACGGGAATGGGGGCTGCAGGGAGGATGAGCAAACTGACCACAGCACCGTGGTACAGGGAGCCATTCAAATGGGGGGAGGAAAAAGACATTTAGTCATAATTGGGGATAGTATAGTTAGGGGCATTGACACTGTTCTCAGGATCGAGAATCCTGAAGGTTGTGTTGCCTGCCTGGTGCTCGGGTTCAGGATATCTCATCTGGGCTGCAGAGGAACTTGGAGTGGGAGGGTAAAAATCCAGTTGTTGTGGTCCACGTAGGTACCAACGACTAAGGTAGAACAGGAACAGAGGTTCTGCTAAGGGAATATGAAAAGCTAGGAGTTAAATTAAAAAGCAGAACCAAAAAGGTAATAATCTCTGGATTACTACCTGAGCCACGAGCGAATTGGCACAGGGTCAATAAGATTAAGGAGGTAAATGCGTGGCTCAAAGATTGGTGTGGGAGGAATGGGTTTGAATTCATGGGACATTGGCACCAGTATTGGGGAAGAGGGGACCTGTTCCGATGGGATGGTCTTCATCTGAATCGTGCTGGGACCAGAGTCCTGGCGAATTGTATAACTAGGGCTGTAGATAGGGTTTTAAACTAAATAGTGGGGGGGGGGAGGGTTCAGTAGTATGGAGAATTAGAAAATCAAAGGTAAAGGAGAGGGTAGGAGTGCAGGTTAATGATAAGGACTTTCAACTAGTTAAAGGAGCAGAGGGCTCAGGAGAGGTTAGTAAAGTTTCCAGACCACGTAACAGAACAGAGAGTATAGAAGGTGGCAGGAACTAACCTTAGGCAGAGTAAAAAAGGTGACAAGCGTGAGAAGGGAGGTGGTCAACACAGTGCAAGGAGATGGTCTGGGGAAGAAAACCAGTCTGTGACAGGAAGGGACAGAGCATGCAAACAAAGGAATGCACTAACAAATCGGGTTCAGGTAAGAAAGACTAACATAAAGACACTTTACCTGAATGCACGTAGCATTTGAAACAAAGTGAATGAGTTGACGGCACAAATCAGTACAAATGGGTATGATCTAGTGGCCATTACAGAAACGTGGTTGCAGGGTGACCAGGACTGGGAACTAAATATCCAGGGGTATCAGACAATTCGGAAGGATAGACAGGAAGGAAAAGGAGGTGGGGTAGCTCTGTTAATTAAGGATAACATCAGGGCGGTAGTGAGAGACGATATAAGCTCTAAGGAGCAAAATGTGGAATCAATGTGGGTGGAGATAAGACAAAGTAAGGGGAAAAAGTCACTGGTAGGTGTAGTCTATAGGCCCCCAAATAATAACTTCAAGGTCGGGCGGGCTATAAACAAACAAATAACAGATGCATGTAAAAATGGAACAGCAATAATCATGGGGGATTTTAACCTGCATATTGATTGGTCAACTCAAGTTGGACACGGTGGACTTGAGGAAGAGTTCTTAGAATGCTGTCACGATAGTTTCCTTGAACAGTATGTTACAAAACCTACGAGGGAGCAAGCTATCTTGGATCTGGTCCTGTGTAATGAGACAGGTAAAATTAATGATCTCCTTATGAGGGATCCTCTTGGAATGAGTGATCACAATATGGTTGAATTTCTAATACAGTTGGAGGGTGAGAAAGTAGGGTCCCAAACCAGTGTCCTCTGCTTGAACAAGGGGGATTACAATAGGATGAGGGTGGAGGGTAACAAAGTTTGCGGATGACACAAAGGTGAGTGGGAAAGCAGATTGTGTGGAGGACACAGAGAGTCTGCAGAGAGATTTGGATAGGCTAAGTGAAAGTGGGCAAGGATCTGGCAGATGGAGTATAACGTTGGTAAGTGTGAGGTTATCCACTTTGGAAGGAATAATAGTAAAATGGACTATTATTTAAACAGTGAAAAATTACAACATGCTACTGTGCAGAGGGACCTGGGGGTCCTTGTGCATGAATCACAAAAACTCAGTTTGCAGGTGCAGCAGATAATCAAGAAGGCAAATGGAATGTTGGCCTTTATCGCGAAGGGTATGGAGTATAAAAGCAGGGACGTCTTGTTGCAACTGTACAGGGTACTGGTGAGGCCGCAGCTAGAGTACTGTGTACAATTTTGGTCCCCTTATTTAAGAAAGGATATATTAGCTTTGGAGGGGGTACAGAGAAGGTTCACCAAGTTGATTCCGGAGATGAGGGGGTTAGCTTATGAGGAGAGATTGAGTAGACTGGGCCTGTACTCATTGGAGTTTAGAAGGTTGAGGGGAAATCTTATAGAGACATATAAGATAATGAAGGGGCTAGACAGGGTAGAAGCAGCGAGGTTATTTCCACTTACAATGGAAACAAGAACTAGGGGGCATAACCTCAAAATACGGGGGAGTCAATTTAGAACAGAGTTGAGGAGGAACTTCTTCTCCCAGAGGGTAGTGAATCTTTGGAATTCTCTGCCCAATGAAGCAGTAGAGGCTACCTCGTTAAACGTGTTTAAGTCACAGTTAGATAGATTTTTAACCATTAAGGGAATTAAGGGTTATGGTGAACGGGCGGGTAAGTGGAACTGAACCCACTATCAGATCAGCCATGATCTTATTGAATGGCGGAGCAGGCTTGAGAGGCTAGATGGCCTACTCCTGCTCCTGCTTCTTATGTTCTTATCAGCAAACATCCCCACTTCTGACCTTATGATGGGGGGAAAGTCATTGATAAAGCAGCTGAAGATGATTGCACACTGCACCTCCTGTAGCTCTGCTGAGTGAGTTTAACATTCTTCTGTTTCTGAGCAGAATTGGGGAAAATCTGTCTCATTAGTAGAAATGAAACCTAAAATAGCCCAGAATGATACCATTCTGACCCCTTCCTATGTTTACACAATTGTTTTTCTCCCTATATGTGAATGGGCTGGATGTGCCTCGTCTCAAACAATATTAGGGCAGCGAATCAGTCAGTATACCTGCCTCAGTAGGTTCATTTGCACCCCACTGAAAAATCACACACAAATCCTATCGATATTTTGTTTACCATTGGAGCCTTAGAATCATTGTTTGGTGATATTGTCTGGTGTTATTTGCACAGAAACAATGGCTTGGATCATTCCTTCTGAGCTATAACACTTTATTGTGTTCTATGGAGTGAAAACTATTTCTGCACCACTGCACAAAATGGGATGATGAGGATAGATTTGATACTTTTTTGAGTTGTCAGAAACAGCCTTAGGCTGTGACTCATTGGACTCGGATTTGTCTTGTATTTCAGATTGCACAATGACTAATTCAGATTAATGACCGCAGTTCAGAGATGTTGTGGAAGAGCAAAAGTTCTGTTGCTTGAGCTTTCATTACAATTATACTTGGAGAAGCTGTACAGATAATACATTCACTCCACGGTCTGTTTTGTGGTAAATAATGAAAGAAAACAATGGTCAAAAATTATTTTTTGTTTGTGATGGTAAACAGTTAGGAACTATTTAAATCTGCAGATGCAATTTTGTAATTCATTTTAATGTTAAATATGCGTGAAAGTGGAAGTATAAAAGTGTTTTGACGGCCATGAAGGACACAGGGGATCATCGTGGGTTTTGTGGAGTACAAACACCCTTACTGAGCAAGCGGAGGCTCACCCAATGGGAAGTGAGCGGTGGGATGTTAAAATCTGTTGCTCTAACCCAGACTGTTATTGTAGGTCCCCAGTTGTAGACTTGCTTGCTCTAAGCTGTGGGTGCTGTTCTTCCGATTGGTTTCCAATAAAAGTTTTTGGTGACGAGAAGCAGGCTTTGGCTGAATTGGTGATGAGGAGTAAAAAAAAAGAAACAATTTTTTTCCTCTCTCAGGACAACCTCCGTAAGTCAAGAATTTTCTCCGGTAAGGAAAAGTAATTATGCCTCTTTTCAGGATACTTTGACTCTATGATACCAATGGGGAAGATTGGGCCCAATGCATGGAGCGTATATGTTGTTCTTCCACGCTAACGGGTAGCACAATGGTTAGCACTGCTGCCTCACAGCGCCAGGGACCTGGGTTCAATTCCTGGCTTGGGTCACTGTCTGTGCAGAGTCTGCAGGTTCTCCACGAGTGGGTGTCTTCCAGGTGCTCTGGTTTCTTCCCACAATCGGAAAGACATGCTGGTTAGATGCATTGGCTGTGCAAAATTCTCCCTCAGTGTACCCAAACAGGCACTGGAGTGTGACAACTCGGGGATTTTCACAGTAACTTCGTTGAAGTGTTAATGTAAGCCTACTTGTGACACTAATAAATAAACTTAACAATAATGAAGGAGATTAAAAACAAAAAGTAATATTATTGATGGCATGTGGGGCCCCAACTGTTAAAGTGATAAAAAAGTCTGACCTTTCCGGATGCCCCTCATTTGAAAACTTCTAATGAGCTAGTAGACTTACTGAAAACCCACTAGGACCCAAAGCCCTCTGTTATACTCCAGAGATACCACTTCAACATGGCCAGGGGAACCCCTGGGAACTTGTCACTGAGTTCTTGGCTAGGTTATGAAAATTAACAGAACATTGCGAATTTTGACTGCCATAAATGAAATGTTGCAAGACAGATTGGTATGTGGCATAAATAACCCAGCTACCCAAAAGAAGCTGTTGGCAGAACTCAATTTGCATTAAAAAAAAGACACTGAAATAGCGTTATCACTGCAGAACACAGAAAAAGGTGCTCAGGAGCTACAAAGGGCATCAGATAGCAATTTCTTCAAGTTAGGTGGAGGGAGTTCATGTAATCAGTCCCCAATGGAAAGTGCTTGTATAAACCAGGAATTAAAGGGCCCCTTCTGATATCACAGCTCAACTAACACCACCAGGCAGTTAAGGAGAGGCAGTGACAACCCCAATAGTGTTAGAGAACATACTCCAGAGATATGTGGATGCCAGGCAATGGATTATTGCAAGCATTACCAAAGGGCACAGCCATGGCAAAATTTAGGGACAAGCAAAACATGTGTACTTTGATCATGTCCTGATCACGGGGGCTTCTGAACAGGAACACCTAGCAAATTTAGAAGAGATTTTGCAGAGATTTTCAAAAGCTGGAGTGTGCTTGAAGAGGAAAAATGCGTCTTCCATGTGGCTGAAGTAATCTACTTAGGCTAATGGGTAGACAGCAAAGGGTTTCAGCCAATAGAAGATAAAGTGAACGCCATCAAGGGACAACCAACTCCAAGGAACATCACAGAGTTAAAATCCTTCCTGGGGTTGGTAAATTATTATAGAAAACTTATCCCAAATTCAGCTTCCGTGCTGGCCCCCTTGAACACCCTGCTATGAAAATGCCAGAGATGGTCCTGGGAAGCTATAGAGGCAGAGGCTTTCGCCAAAGTGAAACATCAGCTACTGTCATCAAACTTACTGGTTCATTTTGATACCAAGGAAGACCTTGTGCTGATTTGCGATGCTTCCCATAGAGCATTGGGGTTTTGCTTTCACATCACAGGAAAGACAGGACAGCAAAGCCCATTGCATGTGTATCCTGGACCCTTTTGGATGTGGAGCAAAGGTAAACTCAGATTGAGGAAGAAGGGTTGGCGGTTGTGTTTGGTGTGAAAAAATCCATCAATATATCTATCATAGAATCCGACAGTGCAGAAGGAGGCCATGCAGCCCATCGTGTCTGCACCAACTCTCTGAAAGTGTATCTTATCCAGACCCATCCCTCGCCCATTCCCACAACCCCACGCATTTACCATGGCTAATCCCCCTAACCTACATATCTTGGGACACCAAGGAGCAATTTAGCATGACCAATCCACTTAATCTGCACATCTTTGGACTGTGGGAGGAAACGGGAGTACCGGAAGAAATCCATGAGACATGAGGAGAACATGCAAACTCCACAGACACAGTCACCCAGTGCCAGAATTGAACTTGGGTTCCTGGCACTGTGAGGCAGCCATGCTAACCCCTGTGCCACCATGCCACCCATGGCAGATATTTCATAATAGTAACCGACCTTCATTGGTACATTTTAGAGAGGACAAGGCAATTTCCTTCTTGCCTCCACCTGCATACACTATTGGGCCTTAATACTCGTGGCCTACAAATATCCTCAAGAGCCCCATCCTGGAACCTGGATAGCCAGTGCTGATGCACCGAGTTGCTGACAAGCCGAGCTCTTTTACCAGCATTAAGAGAAGTCATGATGTTGCAGATGTTGCCAGTGTCCACACAACAAAACAAGGCTTGGACACAAATGATCCAATCTTGTCTAAAATAAGACATATGATCCTACATGGTGGATTCCAAGAATGACCCTCTGAAGAAATGAAACCTTACCTAGCTAATAAAAATGAACTCTGTGTTGAGGACGGGATCATACTTTCGGGGTTTCCATTAGTTGCTCCGACTCCAGGAAGACAGCCAATTTTAACAGAACTACATAATGGCCATCCTGGAGTATCAAAAATGAAAATGCTGGCCTGGTCTAGACTCAGACATTAAGACTTGATGAAACTTGTGACTTTTGCCAAGAAAATCAAAAGCTCCCTCCCTCAGCCTCCTTACACCCATGGAAGTAGACTGCAAAGCCATGGGTTCGCATGTGCATGTGGATGTCACGGGGCTCTTATGGTTTCCATGTTTTTAGAATCATAGAATCATAGAATTCCTGCAGAGCAGAGGGAGGACATTCAGCCCATCGAGTTTCCACTGAACACAATCCCACCCTAGGCCCTATTCCCGTAACCCCATACATTTACTTTGCTAATCCCCAAACACTAGGGCCAATTTAGCATAGCCAATCAACCTAACATGCACATCTTTGGACTTTAATAATAGTAGATCCATGCTCCAAATGAATGGGTGTGCCTGCAAGGGTTCCACAACTTCTCAAGTTATGATTGAGAAATTACAACAGAACTTTTGGACACATGGAATTCCAGAAGTCCTGGTTTCCGATAAATACACGGCCTTTACTAGCAGCGATGTCCAGAACTTTGTGCTCTCCAATGATATCCAACACATCCGAACAGCATCTTAACACCCGTAGCCAAATGGGCAGGCAGAACAGGTGTTCAAACCTCAAAAATGATGTGTAAAAACAACCGGTGGCACCCATGGAGGCCAAATTGGTACAATTTTTGTTTGACAATAGGACCACGTCGTACACAACAACAGGAATTTGAGCTGTTTATTTTGTGGCCACAATATTTCTGGCTCTGCTATACATGTTCCAAAATTAAATTGCAAAAGAAGCTGTAGACTTTCATTTTGCATCTCTATTTGCACAACTGCTCATTGTTATTCTAGCAGCAGAATGCTTTGAATAGAACATTAAAAAATTGTTAATGGGATGGTGGCTTCATACCAGACTGAGCTTACTATTCCCAAACCTGGCACGGAGGGCGCAGTTCCAGATAGAAAACCAGAAAAGAAATCACAATTCCGCAAGGACAGAAGGAACATTTAGAACAGGTTCACTTAAGGAACTTGGGAGATGGTCTCAGCTGGGTCCCCTGGATTGTTATAGAAAAATGGGGTCAGTATCTTAAAAGATTAAAGTCCAGGGTAAAACTTCACCGGGGTAAAACTGGACCATCTCAGAGGCAGGGTATCCACACCCGAATAGATTTCACTGCCACGCATGGAGACAGCTGCTTCCAGTGTTAGCCTTCAGCTTGTTAGCCCTCCTGGATAGTGAAGGCAAGGACTCAGGGATGGAAATGGAAGAAGCAGGCATCTAGGCTGAAACCTGGGGAGGAACCTGAGGATATGTAAATGAATTGGAAGAAAACGTAGCTGCTCTGATTAGCAAGCTTGCGGATGATACTAAGATTGGTGGAGTTGTGGGTAGTGATGAAGATTGTTAGGGAATACAGCAGGATCTAGATTGACTGGAAAATTGGGCGGAGAAATGGCAGATGGAATTTAATCCGGACAAATGTGAGGTGATGCATTTTGGTAGATCCAATTCAGGTGGGAGCTAGAAAATAAATGGCAGAACAATCAGGAGCATAGACACACAGAGAGATCTGGGAGTACAGGTCCACAGATCCTTAAAAGTGACCGCACAGGTGGAAAATGTGGTGAGGAAAGCATATGGCATACTTGCCTTCATCGAACGGGACATCGAGTATAAAATTTGGCAAATTATGTTACAGTTATATAAAATGTTGGTTCAGCCACATTTGGAATATTGTGTCCAATTCTGGTCACCACACTACCAGAAGGACATGAAAGCTTTGGAGAGAGTGCAGAAAAAGGTTTACTAGGAAGTTGCCTGGTATGGAGGGTATTAGCTATGAGGAGAGATTGAATAAACTGGGATTGTTCTCCCTGGAAAGGTGAAGGCTGAGGGGCGACCTGATAGAAGCTTCTAAAATGATGAGAGGTATAGATAGGTGTGGTGGACCTCAGTTGTGCCTTTGTCCTATTTGGACCACCGTTGTGTGTGTTTGTCATACCTGGACACATCCCCTCCCGGTTTGGTTCCTCCCCTCAGCACCTAGTATAAAGGTGGCTGTCTCCTCCCCCTTGTTCAGTCCAGGTCGGTTTTTTTTGGGATGTGCTCCTGATTCTGTTGTGAATAAAACCCTACACTTGTATTGGCACACAGGTAGTCTTTCGCCTTATTGATAGCGCATCAATAGGGTGAACAGTTGGAAGCTTTTTCCCAGGGCAGAAATGACAATTACGAGGGGGCGCAAGTTCAGGATAAGGGGAGAAAGGTTCAGTGGAGGTGTGGGGGGGAGGTTTTTTACACAGAGGGTGGTGGGGGCCTGGATTGCACTGCCAAGTGAGGTGGTTGAGGCAGTTACGTTAGCCACATTTAAGACTTATCTTGATAGGCATATGAACAAACGGGGAATAGAGGGATATAAGTGGTTGGCCTAGATAGGACAATGTAATCAGCGCAGGATTTGAGGACCGCTGGGCCTGTTCTTGTACTGTACTGTTCTTTGTTCTTTGAACCACATCGGTGACCCCCTGACGGTTCCTCCAGAAATCAAAGATCCCCCATTAGGTTTGCTCCGCCTGACCCAGCCGTGCCTTCAACAGAACTCAGACCAATCACTAAGTGGTGAAAAGAACCTTCTCGCAGTGGGAGTGCTGGGGAAGAAATGGACCTCAGGGAGGAGGAATGTTATGACGGCCAGGAAGGACATGGGGGATCATCACTAGATCTCCCCATGGGCTTCCTGAAGTACAAACTCCCTTATTGAACAAGCGGAGGCACACTCAATGGAAAATGAGTGGCGGGAGCTTAAAAGCTGTTGCTCCAACCGGACCGTTGTTGTAGGTCCCCGGGTACAGACTTGCTGTAAGCCATGGGTGCAGCTCTTCCTTTGGGTTCAATAAAGAGTTTCTGGTGACGGGAAACTGGCTTTGGCTGAATGACGACAGAAAGAATCTGCAGTTCCAATTTTGCTTGAGCTATTTCCCTTTCGGCCACAATATTTCTGGCTCTCCTGTACATGTAGCAAAATTAAATTGCAAAAGAAGCTGTAGACTTTCATTCTGCATCTCTATTTTCACAACTGCTCATTGTTATTCTAGCAACAGAATGCTTTGAATAGAACATTAAAAAAAACATTAATTAAAAATAGCTTGCATAATACCCTATCACCACTGGCATTTTGTATGTGTTTGAGGATTTGGATCCCACCCATCTGCTGTTGGCCCTGCTTCTCAATCAGTGCAGGCAATATTGACAGGTTTGATAGCTCACTGTTACGTCGAGCTGAGCTATAAAGAATGAATCGATTGAAGGAACCAGCTGGATCTAAAAGATTGATTTTCTATATATTACAGACTGCAGCTGCATAAGGAATGAGGATAAATAAAATAACAATGAATAAAACATGCAGCCCTTTGAAAATAATGTTTCCACTCAGTGCAATTTAATGTCTGCCTTCATTACTCCATTTTCCATTGTCTGTTGTCTCCACGAAACCTCGCAGATCAGTTAAACAAGGAAAGTCATGACAGCTATGAATACAGGACATGTGTGGGGGTGGCAGTTGCTTCAATATGGTTATGTTTATCCACAAAAGATGCAGCTTCACAACATTGCAACATTACCATGAATTGTGGACTCATTCAAAATTTTCAGGGAAATGTGTTTTTCTGAATAAAATCGTACAATTTCTGCCAGATTTACACCCTATTTTGATTCTGCTGACATTCTCCATCCAGGGAGGGACCTCTTTTATTCATTTGCAGCAACTTAAAATGTTCCTGCCATTTTGAGGCTTTTAAATGTGGCAGCAAGTTTTCCTTTCGCCACTTCGCCCAGCAAGTTAATTGTGTCCAGCACGGAGTTCATCAGGCAGCCTGACTAATTTAATCTGCCATCTGGTTCCTGACGCTGAATGATGTCTCCTTGACGTGTGCACTGCCGTTTGGAAGTGACAGGCTAATTAATCGTCAGGGAGCTGGTTTGGCATCCAGTTAAGGATGGTGGGCGGGGCCTTGAGGCTGGAGATCAGCCAATGGGAGACCCTCCAGCACTGAGACATCAGCAACCTTATTGGACGAGGTGGGATCTGCTGATTCCTGCAAAGAGGAGGGGAGTCTCACAATGGCGGCAAACTCTGAAGAACTACTACATAAATTTATATATTTTTTAAGAAGGCTACAGCTATCTGGCCATGATAGTGGAAGAGAAACCGGGTCATGATAGCGGAAAAGGAACCTGGTCATGATAGCGGAAAAGGAACCTGGTCATGATAGTGGAAGAGGATGTCCCATGGGACATCCAGTGACTGCAGCTATGGCCCGACAGCCATGATGAGAGTGGGAGGGTGTTCCAAGGGAGTTGCAGTGAGACCTCCCCTCCTCCTTTTGTGTGGTTGCCATGGTTATGTGGCCATGTTTCGGCTGCTGTGTGTGGCATCCCGCTGACAGGAAAATTCCAGTTGATGTGGGAGAGGACTTTAGTAGGCCCCTGAATTGGTCTGATTGGCTTTCTACTACCTGGGAAATGACTCTACGGAGTTGGGAGATTCCAGTCTGACAGTCTCCACTAGAACTAGAGGTCATATTTATATTGACCAAGTATTCATTAATTACCCAGATGATTTTGGTTAGAGAATGACTCAAAAATAATTTTGACTTGGCATTTAAAAGAAAATTCGTCATCTTTTGCCCCTGGCATGAATGTCACACCTTTGACTGCATCTACTTTCCCAACCACAATTTTGCACTGATTGAGATTGTTCACAAACTTGCTGTCTCATTGAGCCCTGCAGTGAGTTTCCAACCCCATGTAACTCCATTGCAAAGATCACCCCCAATGTTCTAAGTTTCTTCGAGGCAGAATCCTGTCCTGCAATCTCCATAAATTAGCACTTTGAAAGTTTTGCTATCCTTTTCTTAGACCGCAGCAAGTCCCCCATTCCTCCCATTATCCCTGTGCTTGCTAAACATTTAAAATCCTCATCTTGTGCTTAAATCCCTCCATAGAATCATAAAATCCTACACTGCAGAAGGAGGCCATTCGGCCCATTGAGCCAGCACCAACACTCCAACAACAATCCCATCCAGGCCCTATCCTCCTAACCCCATCTATGTGCCCAACTAATCTCTAAATTTACAATCTTTGGACACTAAGCGACAATTTAGCATGGCCAATCAACCTAACCCGCACATCTTTGAACTGTGGGAGGAAACCGGAGCACCTAGAGGAAACCCACGGAGACACAGGGAGAACATCCAAAACTTCACACAGACAGGCACCCAAGGCCAGAATTGAACCTGGGTCTCTGGCACTGTGAGGCAGCAATGCTAACCACTGTGCCACCGTGCCGTACAATACTTGCATCATGACTGATGGCTTTTTACTGGCGCTTCTCACTGAAAAGAAAAATATGTCCAGCGAGGAGTAACTGTTGCACCAAAAATTAACTCAGTTAAGATTTTTGTGATTGCCTACAAGGCAAGTGCAGGGAATTGTGACACAGTAGAAGAAGCAACCCAGATTCTGAGATTGAAGTTCAAGCTGTAAACTACATTGACATTTTCTCCCTCAGAGCCAAAGAGCTAGTAAAATAAGATAGCTAATCAATTCCAATGAAATTTGGAACTCTTACCGATTTCCCAATTGCAGCCAGAGGATAGTTACACAGCTAGATGAAAGTGGAACCTGTGCATATTTGATAAAGGGAAAGTTGCGGGGGGAGGTGGGGGCAGTGAATGATAATAAAAGTTAACTTGGGAAATGCAGTAGTGAAAAACTAGATGAAAATTAGTAATATCTTTCACTAAGAAATTTAGTTGTCTTTCAATACAATGCAGTAATGTTTCACTGTTCACCATTCTGTGCTGGTTGCAGGGGTTTGTAGATGAACTATTAATTGCAATATCTAAGTGGAGTCAACACAGCAAGAAAAAGACATCAAGGAGAACATAAGCTGCTTACACTATTGAACCTATGATTACAGTTTAAGGTACATGCCACTGGTTGAAACACTTGCACAAATCTTCTCTGGACCTATGTTCACCGTCCCTAATCAATTTATTATAATCAAAGTAATCTTCATATTAAACAGGCTGCAGATGAATTTACTGCATGTGTCAACCAGTGTTTGACCAAAGGGAATCCAATTGCCGAGATTCTCTGGCCTCCCCACGTGTGTTTTTCTCAGCAGTAAGAGACGGTGCGCCATTGGCGCCGGCGACAGGATCTTCTGGACCCACCGCTGTCAGTAAGATTTCCCATGCCGCAAGGAAATCCATGGCGGGGGTATGCAGTCAGCGGAAGATCGTGCCCAATGTTTTGTGAGTAAATGCAATTTAATGAAGGGGATGACAAAAAGTGCTTTGTGCCGGTTGATGTCCGCATGCATCTTGTGAAGTGCACATCCAAGGGATAAGAGCGAGTGAAGTCATTTATCATTTGGGCTGCTGCTTGGTTCTATTCCCATGAAGGTGGCACATCTCTAACAATGCTCACCCTTACGAGCGCCCATAGAGTCACCTTTGTAGTTCCAAAAATTGCTATTCTCAGTCAACATCTTTTGTTGCATTTACGCAAATTGTTCCTCCACCAACTTTACCCGAGGGCACGGGAGTCAACTTTCAAGTCTATGCAGACAATATTCAACTCTACCTCGCCATCACCATCCTGAACAACATGGCTGCATTTGTTATTAAGTTCAATCGATAACAAATGAGAAAAAAGACTTCAGAGCTTAAAAAGGGACTGTTTATTGATCAGCCAATTTCAAACAGCTATGTGCAACTGTCAATCTTGTAAGCACCTCCAGGTTGCAAGGAACAGTTAGGGAACTCTCTGATCAATACATCTCCCTCCTCAAAAGAAGATTAACTTTTAAAAAAGGACACTTCTTCATCTGCAATGATAAAATCAATACAAACTGTACAGTCTCTCAGTTCCTGTATTACCAGTTGAAACTAAGTCACAGAGATTAAAGCACTGTGGTTTTTGAATTACTTTATTATTCCACTGTTCATGTAGCATTCTTATTCATCATGGTGTTAATGGGAGCCTATTTCTTCAGAGATTCCATTTGTAATGCTTGCTCACTACTGTTGCTTAATAGGCACAATCTTCTCTACTATTGTATTCTGTTATGACTAGTTGTGAACTGCAGGTTTCCTTCCATTAAGTGTTAGACTTTTGAATGAGCTGGAAGATAACAGCAATTTAAAAGAAAACTTACAAACATGTGAGTGGAACATACCTTCATTGCCATCATACATCAGTTATTAACTGAAAAATATTTCATCCACGGTGCTTTATTAAAGATTAATTTTGGACAGTGGATTTGGGCAGCATGGTGGCACAGTGGTTAGCACAGTTGCCTCACAGTGCCAGGGACTTGGGTTCAATTTCAGTCTCAAGTGACCGTCTGTGTGGAGTTTGCATGTTGTCCCCATGCCTGCGTGGGTTTCCACCGGGTGCTCCAGTTTCCTCCCACAATTCAAAGATATGCAGGTTAGGTGGATTGGCCGTGCTAAATTTCCACTTAGTGTCAGGGAGATTAGCAGGGTAAACAGGTTACGGGATGAGGGCCTGGGTGAGATTGGTGCAGGCTCGATGGGCTGAATGGCTTCCTTCTATACTGGAGGGATTCTATGATTTGACCAACTAAATACGCAATATCTCAAATAAAATACAATTTGCTGGAACATTCTTCTCTTTCTGGATATTGCTGTTCAAATCCAGAGGGTACTATATTTTAAAACACCTATTTGCTGGTTATAAAAAATATACAAACAGTTAATTGAAGTCTGGTTAAAGGTGATTGGCATGTACACTGGAAAGGTTTACATGCTGTTGGGACAGTGGAAAGGATTTCTGCTTCCCAGCTCATTTCTCATTCTGATTGGTACCAGAAAACTTCATCATTATAACATGCTATCTGAAGTCATACCTTCATTGGAAGTACCAATTGTGAATAGACATGATGTGGAGATGCCGGCGTTGGACTGGGGTAGGCACAGTAAGAAGTTTCACAACACCAGGCTAAAGTCCAACAGGTTTATTTGGTATCACGAGCTTTCGGAGTGCTGCTCCTTCTTCAGGTGAGTGGAGAGTGGGTTCACAAACAGGTCATATATAGACAAAGACTCAATTGCAAGATAATGGTTGGAATGTGAGTTTTTACAGGTAATCAAGTCTTTACAGGTACAGACAATGCGAGTGGAGAGAGGTTTATTCGCAGGTTAAAGAGGTTTGAATTGTCTCAAGCCAGGACAGTCAGTAGGATTTTGCAAGCCCAGGCCAAATGGTGGGGATTACACATAGTGTGACATGAACTCAAGATGCCGATTGAGGCCGTCCTCATGCATGCGGAACTTGGCTATCTGTTTCTGCTCGGTGATTCTGTGTTGTTGTGTGTCTTGAAGGCCATCTTGGAGAACCAAAGATTGGAGGCTGAATGCTCTTGACTGCTGAAGTGTTCCCCGACAGGAAGGGAACATTCCTGTCTGGCGATTGCCGAGCGGTGTCCGTTCATCCGTTGTCGTAGCGTCTGCATGGTCTCGCTGATGTACCATGCCTTGTAAATAGAAGGATTTAAATAGAAGAATAGAAGAAGAATTGTAAATAGAAGCATTTCTGGTCTGTAAAAGCAATTTGAACTCATTGATGAAGAAGAAAGTGATCTATGATAGAATCGATTTATGAATCCCTCTCAATTGCTGTGTAGCATATTCATGCAATCTACCAATGTCTGTTCCTTTTTAAAAGAAAAAAATATTTTATGTGCTTCAGACAAAATTTATCTGGATTTGGCATGAATTACAAATTGAAAATCTGCCCGTTAAGCTGATTACAGCACTTGCATTAGCATGTGTTTATACGTTTAATCAATATGTTTCTCCACCACTCCAAACTACACAAGCAAAGTCAGTTTCTTGGACAAATAATTTCATGATCTGATTTCAATTACTGCTTCTCGTTTTGTTACATTCTTGTCTTGAAGATGCAGGATTTCCTTCACTGTAAATATATTGCATTTTCTACCATTTTAAAAAAAACCTGCTGAAGAGCTGCCAAAGTATTGTATTTTATCATTTAAAATTAAGATGCCAGCCTTCTTCTATCCATCTCCTCTTGAGACTCAACACTGTATTACAACTGAAAGATGGGAAAGTGCATTAACTAATCCTAAGAGATATACCACCATTCCCACAGAGCATTGCAAATGGGAAATTACAGAATTATTTTGTAAGTGATTTTGCATGTTGCTTGAGTGAGGAACAGGGGTTTCATGTATTCGGTAATCTAATTCTTTATCCATTTAGTTCCTAAATGAACTCTTGAGTATATTCTATTTTAAATTAAAATCTGTTTCATTTGATCCAACCTTATTTGAGGGCTTTTGAACTCTTATCTCTACATTGCTGAACTTTTCCAACACTTGTCTTTATATGCCCATGATTGTTAGAATATTTTATGACCTAATGGCATAAAATCCCATCAAGTGTTAACACATCACACCCTGCTACAGCGGCAAGACAAACTCTCAAAACATTCAGACAAGACAAAGCAGCCTACTCAATAAAAAGTCAAAATTGTGGGTGCTGAAAATCTGAAATCTGTTGGAAATACTCAACAGGTCAAGAAACATCTGTGGAGAGTATCAGTTAGTAGCATGGATTTTCACCAAGTTGGGATGACTTGGAATCTCTTTAACAATGGTGGGTGGATGGGTCCTGATTCCAGGATTATTGACTCCATTCCCGGTTATTTGATTTGATGGGTGCAGGCTGGTTTCTATGAAAAGCCCATTTCACGCGCTTCCAACTTGCCCAAGTCACTTGAGGAGATAGACATCTGCAACTCCTCAGCAACATTCATGCAGTCAGAGCAGGTTTTTAAAGAGTTGAGGCCCAGAACCCACAGAGGAGTTATGAACTCCACCTTACTTTTTAAAAGGTAAGTTCAAAAAGTTCTCTTCATGTCCCCTGTGGCAAGCTCTACCCTTCCAATCACCCTGCCCTCCCCTTTCATTGCACTTCATGTCCCCGATGCACTACCATGCCCATTGATCCAGTCCAGGCATGGCCAATCATAGCTTGGGAACTACGTATGGCTCTTTGACACTGCATGCCTCCTGGAAAAATATTGGCTAAGCACCTTTTTATGTCTCAATTTAATATAAACTGTGCTACAAAGCCCAAACTTACTGTTCATTAAGAACCGAGGTCAGGAACCCGATGTCCCAAAAATCTTCAGGCTTCCCATGTAAGCCGGGATTGGGCTGTACATAAGCACTTCAGCAAGTTTGCATTCTTTAGGCCCTGGACAGGCTCTGTGCACTTGCACATTGGGAAAACAAGGGTACAAAAACACGGGTCAGGTGACTGGGTTCTGAGACATAGGGCCCGATTGTCTCATTGCGACCCACAACTTTTCTGGCAGGTCGGGTTGGGAGATGCGCGTGTCGGCCATTTTGTGGGTTCCCCGTGAGTGTTTATGATCCGCGCGCATCTCCCAACTGGAAGAAAATGCCGCCGCCGGGAACACGCAGAAAACCGGCGGGAAGTGAGGTAAGTCATTTGAATACGTTTTACATATATTTTAAATGTATTTTAAATGTGATTATTGGGCCCAGCATGGAACTTGCCGGCCTGATAGTATCTCCCACCCCACCAAGAGTACCTCATTCTGGCGGGGTTTAGAGTAGTTCCCCATGTTTGGGGAACTAGTGGGAAACCCCACCAGAGTGAAGGGGGGCAATTGAGGCCCCCCAGGGGGTCAGGCAGCAGGGGAGTGGTGCCCCTGGGCAAGGGCACCCTGGCAGTGTCAGTCTGTGCCTGCGGCACTGCCCAAGGGGCAAAGCACCCATGCCCAGGGGCACCTTGGCACTGCCCACCGGGCATCGGGCAGGGCCCAGGGATGGGACCTATTGTGGGCAGGGCCTAGGGGTGATTGGTGGGGCTGGGGATCCCACTGCCTACATTGGGATCGGTCTGGGCTGGAGGGAGGCCAGCGATCGGGGCGGGCGGGGGGTTGTGGTCTGTCGGGGGGAGCCTGGGGGAGTCTGACCCCGGGGAGGTCAGCTGGTGGAGGTCTGCCAGGGTGAGGGGCATGGGGGGGGATCACCACTGCTTGGGGGGTTTGGGCTGGACATCAGGGTGCTCCAGGGCGGGAGTGGGGGTCACGGCTTGCCCGGGAATTGTTGTGAGGGCCACGACCGGGCTGTGGGGGGGGGGGGGGTTGCTGGAGGGGCAGCACTGTGGGGGTCCCGGGCTGGCCAGCTCAATCGCTGGCCAGCAAACAGGAAGACTGCCAGAACGGGACCACTGTGCATGCAGAATCTGGCGCGAATAGGTCACGGCCCCTGAGTTTTTAATAATATTCACAATTGGGACCTCTGCGGGGAGATTCAGATCTGAAGTTGCACTGAAAAAACATTCGTGATCTAGACCAGTTTTCCCACCAATTCAGCACTTTTGGGAGAATTGCCCCATAGTTCTAGGCTAAAGGGTAGCTGATTTAAAATAGAAGTGCAGAGAGACAGAATCTATAGGCATTTAGAGGTGCAAGGACTGATTAGAGACAGTCAGCATGGCTTTGTGAGTGGAAAATCATGTCTCACAAATTTGATTGAGCTTTTTGAAGGGGTAACCAAGAAGGTAGATGAGAGCAGTGCAGTTGATGTTGTCTGCATGGATTTTAGCAAGATGTTTGACAAGGTACCGCATGGTAGCTTGTTGCATATGGTTAGATCTCACGGGAGCCAGGATGAAGTAGCCAAATGGATACAAAATTGGCTGGCTGACAAAAAACAGAGGGTGGTTGTGAGGATTGTTTTTCAAACTGGAGGCCTGTGCCTCAGGGATCGGTGCTGGGTCCACTGTTATTGGTCATTTATATTAATGATTTGGATAAGAATTTAAAAGGCATGGTTAGTAAGTTTGCAGCTGACATCAAGATTGGTGGCATAGTGGACAGTGAAGAAAGTTATCTCCAATTGCAATGGGATCTTGATCAATTGGGCCAGTGGACTGACGAATGGCAGATGGAGTTTAATTTAGATAAATGCGAGGTGATGCATTTTGGTAGATCAAACCGGGGTAGGACTTACTCAGTTAGTGATAGGGCATTGTGGAGCGTTATAGAACAAAGAGATCGAGTGGTACAGATTCATAGCTCCTTGAAAGTGGAGTCACAAGTGGACAGAGTGGTGAAGAAGGCATTCGGCAGGCTTGGTTTCATTGGTCAGAACATTGAATACAGGAGTTGGGACGTCTTGTTGAAGTTGTACAATCATTGGTAAGGCCACACTTGGAATACTGTATGCAGTTTTGGTTACCCTATTATAGAAAGGATATTATTAAACTCGAAAGAGTGCAGAAAAAACTCACTAGGATGTTACCGGGACTTGATGGTGTGAGTTCTAAGGAGAGGCTGGATAGACTGGGACTTTTTTCCCTGGAACGTAGGAGGCTGAGGGCTGATCTTATAGAGGTCTATAAAATAATGAGGGGCATAGATCAGCGAGATAGTCAATATCTTTTCCCAAAGGTAGGGGAGTCTAAAAGTAGAGGGCATATGTTCAAGGTGAGAGGGCAGAGATACAAAAGGGTCCAGAGGGGCAATTTTTTCACACAGAGGGTGGTGAGCATCTGGAACAAGCTGCCAGAGGTAGTAGTAGAGGCGGGTACAATTTTGTCTTTTAAAAAAAGTTTAGATAGTTTCATGGGTAAGATGGGTTTCGAGGGATATGGCCTAAACGCGGGCAATTGGGACTAGCTTAAAGGTTAAAAAAAGGAGCGGCATGAACAAGTTGGGCTGAAGAGCTTGTTCCCATGCTGTAAACCTCTATGACTATGAATTATTTCAATCAAAGCATCATGAATCTGTGGAATTCTCTACGTCAGCGTGCAGTGGACGCCGGAACACTAAACAAATTTAAGGAAGAGATAGATAGGTTTTTAATTGGGAGCAGGTTGGAGGGTTATGGGGAGCAGGCAGGAAGGTGGAGATGAGGTCGAGATGAGATCAGCCATGATCGTATTGAATGGTGGAGCAAGCTCGAGGGGCTGAATTGCTTACTGCTGCTTCAATTCTTTATGTAATGTTATGTAATGTTATGTTATATTATGTTATATTATGTTATGTTATGTTATGTTATGTTATGTGTGCCAAAGTCAGGATTTGTCCAGGAGAGTAAAACAAGGGAGAGGGACAGGGTGCGATCCCAAAAAATGTCCCAGAGGCAAGAGGGAAGAGATAGGAACAGATCCCATATGCATTACGGAAAGGAGAATAGTCTCCAATTAATGTAGTGGTGTGGGAACAGGATGCTCGGTATATTTACAGTTTATAAACATAAATGGCATTTAAATTGCCTTAGATTTAAGTGTTAAAACTGTGTAAACTTCATGAATGCAAATGACATCATTGAGTTCTAAAGAACAAAAGCATGAAGATGAAAACAGAAGTTTCAAGCCAGACTGGGAGGAAGATTTTACATTCACCATTAATGGTTGGAAACCAGTGTGCTTTATCTGCAATGCATCACTTACTCACTTCAAAGGCAGTAACTTGAAATGCCACTACGAAAAGAATCACACACCCCTTTCATCTGAATATCGTCCAAAATCACAATAAAGGAGAAACAAATTAACCACGTTAAAATCATCCCTCAAAAGCCAGCAGACACTACTTTCAACTTTCAGTAAGGAATCTGACAAGATGACCGAAGCTAGTTTTGTTATGTCATGGATTATTGCTTGGGTTAAACGTCCACATTCTGACAGAGTTTGTTCAGAAGAATATCAGTGAAGTTGTTGCTGTTTTGGATCCAAATCACACAAAACCTCAGTGACATATAACACAAATTCCAATTTCACGCCATACTACTCCCAGATCAGTGCTGATGTTGCAAGCAAGATACCAAATGATCTGAAGAATTCTCTAGCATTCAGCTTAGTTCTTGATGAATCCACGGACATACTAAACAATCCACAACTGGCGGTATTTGTTTGCTATATTTCCTTGGATGTAATTGTGAAAGAGGAAATGTTGGACTTAGTGGTGCTAAAAGAAACAACTTGTGATTTTGACATAAAAAAGGGACTCGGCAGAACATTGACAAATGCCAATGTACCTTTAGATAAACTCGTCAGTGTTGCAACGGTTGGAGCACCTGCAATGGTGGGGATAAATGTAGATCTAATTTCACTCTTGTAAAGACATCCCGAATTCATCCCTATTCATCATTATTCATCATGAGCATTTAGCAACCAGATACTTCAAGTAGAATCATAGAATCCCTACAGTGCAGAGGGAGGCCATTTGACCCATCAAGTCTGCACCAACCACAATCCCACCCAGGCCCTATCCCCATAACCCCATGCATTTACCCTAGCTAGTCCCTCTGACACTAAGGGGCAATTTAGCATAACAAATGCACCTAACCCACACATCTTTGGACTGTGGGAGGAAACCAGAGCACCCAGAGGAAACCCATGCAGACATGGGGAGAATGTGCAAACTCCACACAGTCAGTGACCCAAGCAGGGAATCGAACCCGGGTCCTTGGCACTGTGAGGCAACAGTGCTAACCACTGTGCCACCGTGCCATCCCCAAAGAGTATAAAAGTTCAACTACTTTCCCCATCTCAAAAGGAGATTAAACACACACGCTGGTATTGAAATAAAAGTTCACAAGCTCAAAGAATACAGAGAAAAGTTACAAGGACTGCTTGATAATTTTGAAGCCAAATTTGATGGCTTGCAGTAGTTGAGATCCTGCTTTGCCTTTCTTGTAAATCTTTTCATAGTTGATTTTTTAAAATAACTTTATGAGGTGTGGGCAGTGCTGGCTAGGCCAGCAGTTATTGCCCATCCCTAATTGAAAGGTGGTGGTGAGCTGCCTCCTTGAACCGTTGCAGACCATGTGGTGTAGGTACACCCACAATGCTTTTAAGGAGGTAATTCCAGGATTTTGATCCCGTGACAGTGAGGGAATGCAATATATTTCCAAGTCAGGGTGATGAGTGGTTTGGAGGGAAAATTTTCAGGGAGTGTTCTCATGCGTCTACTGACCTTTTGCTTTTAGATAGTTTGAAAGGTGCTGGCTAAGGAGGCTTGGGGTATTCCTCCAATGCATCTTGTTATTGGTGCACACTGCTGCCATTGTACGTTGTTGGTGCAGGAAATAAATATGGATGGGGTGTCAATCAAATGGACTTCTTTATCCAAGATGGCATCAAGCTTCTTAAGTGTTGTTGGGGCACTCAGGCAAGAAGAGATTATTTCATCATACTCCTGATTTGCATTTTGTAGATTGTGGACATGTTTTGTACTCAGCACAAAATTCCAAACCTCTTATCTGCTCTTGTAGTATTTATATGGCCAGAACAGTTCAGTTTCCGGTCAATGGTAACCTGGGGGGATTCAGCGATGGTAATGCCATTGAATGGCAAGGGGCAATGTTTATATTATCTCTTGTTGGAGATGGTCTTGCTTGGCACTTGTGTGGTATGAATGTTACTTGCCACTTGTCAGCCCAAACCTGGCTATTATCCAGTTCTTGCCGCATTTGGACACACAATGCTTCAGCACCTGTGGAGTCGAGAATTGTGCTGAATATTGGTGAACATCTGCACTTCTGACCTTATAGTGGAAGGAATGAAGTTAATGTGGTCAATGATCATTGTCTGATTTTGTAACCTGTGGTTATCGAAACATCTGCTGTAGAAATGAAACTATTGGACTTCCGGGAGAACAAGGGCCTCAAGGTGGTGCATCAATTACAATCTGCAGTTGTGTTCTGGAAGCAAGTTCCGGAAACAAAATATCCTCAACCCAAGTAAATTAGTGTGCTACTCTTAGCACAACATCTTGCTGTGGATCACTATACTCAATAATAAGGTTTGTAAATGTTCAACCATTTGTAGGTTAGGTGGATTAACCATGTAAATGCACAGGGTTACGGGGATAGGCAGGGGCCTGGGTATGATGCTCTTTCGGAGAGTTGGTGCAGAATTGATGGGTCGAATGGCCTCTTTCTGCACCGTCGGAATTCTATGTTTCTACGGTTCTAACACCTGATGGAGCTCCTTCATACAGCTTTGACAACGTATCAGCCAGGTTTTGAAAAACTTACAGCCAGGATGGAGACCCCCCTAAACCTATACGAGAAGTTTGAGGTGATTGTGTGTGAATGTGAGAGAGAGGGAGACATAAGCGTGCTTGTGAATGTGAGACAGAAAAATGTGTGTGTGAATGTGAGAGAGGGAGATGTGAGCATGTGTGTGAATGTGGGATTAACTTGTGTATCAATGCAAGAGAGAGAGAGAGCGTGTATGTGAGACAGGGACATGTGTACGTGATTATGAGACAGAGACATGTATGTGAATGTGAGGCAGAGAAACGTGTGTGTGCGTGAATGTGAAACTGAAATGTGAGTGTACGAATGCGAGGGAGAGAGAGAGAGAGATGCTGTGTCCAATATTAGAATCAGCTTTCCAGCATCATCCTTCCCATTAAAAATGCCAAAGGAAAAGACTTATGTATTTTTAATCAGAGAATGTTTTAATTATTAGCTGATTAATATATGCATAGATATAACCAGAAAAGACTTGTTTACATTTGATTTGTGTTCGCACCGATTTTGCAACAAAAAAAGGGGCACTGACATTCTGAGAATGCTTGGGTTCCCCTATGTTCTTGGTAGGTCACTAGGGGTATCATAGCTTGAAAGGTTTGGGAAACCGTGCTATATTGCATAGTGCATGCATGAAAAACAGTTTAAAAATTAATTAATTCATATCTTTCTCCTATGTTGAATATATTCATTTCCCAACAAGCTAATAAAAGTATCAATCATCCACGTTCTTTAAAGTATCAATAATGAAAACCATAAAACTGTACCCAGTTAAATTGTGTGAACACTGTGAAATTGACAACATTGATCAAAGAGCTTGAACTGCCAATCAAAAATGCTTTCTATGGGGCACAGATGTTTTAGTATTCTAATGGTTTTCTGGACTCTCAACCAAGCCTCATTATCTATGCGTTGGGGGATGAGGGCTGGAGCGCCTTTGTATTTTCATTATAACTGGGGCGGCACTGCTGCCTCACAGCACCAGGAACCCAGGTTCGATTCCCAGCTTGGGTCACTGTCTGTGTGGAGTTTGCACGTTCTCCCTGTGTCTGCATGGGTTTCCTCCAGGTGCTCCGGTTTCCTCCCACAGTCCAAAGACGTGCAGGCTAGGTGGATTGGTCATGCTAAATTGCTCCTTAATGTCAGGGGGACTAGCTAGAGTAAATGCATGGCGTTATGGGGATAGGGTCTGGGTGGAATTGTGGTCGGTGCAGACTTGATGGGCCAAATGGCCTCCTTCTGCACTGTTCTATGTTTCTATGTAACTGAATAAAATTATCACAACACCGAGGCAAGCCTTCTGAATAGCCTACCTCCCCACATGGCAACCCCTGTGGCTGTTTCTAAACTTTACCCAGGTTGGCTGGCCTGACTCCAGCTTGCACCCACCTTCTGGCAATAAAGATCCAGCCTTTGCAAGCACTTCCTCCTATGGAACCCAGACAAGGAATTTTCCTGTTCCACCTAACCGCCTCACGGATGAGATTGTTTGTCTTTTTGTTTACTGATACCTGGGTGGGTTCTTGAGAATTCCATTGACCCAGTCTTGGTTGCATCTGTCATTTACTTTGTGGTATGCTGTGTTTAACCACAGTTCATTTGTTAATTCACATGCACCTCATACTTACCCTGAATGTTGGAGTATAAAGTACATATTTAAATTGTTTTATCTTTCTGAACTTGTATAACAAAGCTTGTTTGTTTGTTCAAACCCCCTGGAATCTTGTGACATTTTTCCAAAAGCAGGTATCTTAAAATCTCAACTTTTTCTGTTTTAAACAAACGATTGTCGGTCCCTAACTCGATCTTCCCCCACATTCTGGTGTCTGGCAAAGGATTGCAACATGATGCAAAAGCCAAAGAGAGTGGGACAGGGCATAGTAAAGAGACAATCGCCAGAATTCTACCGCCCCTGCCATGGAATTGGAGCAGGTGAGGGAAGTACAATGGAAAGGTCCATTGACCTCAGGTGGGATTTCCCAGTCTTGCTCGGGCGAGACCGTAAAATCCCACCCAATGATTGTGTCCAAATGAGGTGTAAGTGTTTAAATAGGAGCCATCTGAGTTCAACGTGAAGGAATAAAGGGAAAAAAAACAAGCCAGCACAAAATACGCATGGAACAAGATGGAAGCAGATGTTTATGATTTGAAGTTGTTGAATTCAATGTTGACTTCAAAAGGTTGTAGCGTGTCAAGATGAAAGATGAGGTCCTGTTCTTAGAGCTTGCTTCATTGAAACTGTGTAGCAGGCCAAGGACAGAAAGATCAGAATGGGAACAAGGTGTAGAATTAAAATTATGTGCAACAGAAAACTTGAAGTCATGCTGGCAAGCTGAATGAGGACATTCCACAAAGTGGTCACCCGGGCTAACTTTGGTATCCCTAATGTAAAGGAGATCGCATCATGAACAGTAGTATAGTAAATTGAAATAAGTTCAAGTCACTGTTATATTTGGAAAATATATTTGGAGCCTTGGATCATGAGAAGGGAGGAAGTGAAAGGATAGTGTTGCACCTCCTGCTCTTGCATAGAAAGGTGTTGCAGAGAAGCATTATAGGCATGTATGAGGAATGCGTCAGGGTGCTGCAGAGGGAACAGTTCTTTTGAATGCTGAAAGGGGTTAGTAGGGGAAAATGTATTTGGTGATGACCTCAGTGGCACAGTGGTTAGCACTGCTGCTTCACAGCGTCAGGGGCCCGGGTTCGATTCCCAGCTTGGGTCACTGTCTGTGCAGAGTCTGCACATTCTCCCCATCTCTGCGTGAGTTTCCTCCGAGTGCTCCAGCTTCCTCCCACAGTCTAAAAGACATGCTGGTTAGGTGCATTGGCCATGCTAAATTCTCCGTCAGTGTACCCGAACAGGCGCCGGAGTGTGGCGACTTGGAATTTTTCACAGTAACTTAATTGGACTATTAATGTAAGCCTACTTGTGACACCAATAAAACTAAAAAAATCTTTAAAAATTAAATCATCCTGGTGCCAGTTAAAATGGCAGAGGGTGACCCAAAAATATGGAAGCCGCTGGGTTGGAAGGGAACCTTCAGAGGCCGAAGGATACTCTACCATGTTTCTGGGAGAGACAGGATGGAGTGAGAACAGAAATGTCAACAATGCTTTGCAGGAATCCACAGCTGAGGAAAAGGATAGACATATCAGAATAATGATTCTGCTTGATCAAAACATCATCCACTAATTTAGCATTCACTCTCTCCACTACATATGCACAGGGCGGCACGGTAGCATAGTGGTTAGCACTGCTGCTTCACAGCTCCAGGGACCTGGGTTCGATTCTTGGCTTGGGTCACTGTCTGTGTGGAGTTTGCACATTCTTCTCGTGTCTGCGTGGGTTTCCTCCGGGTGCTCCGGTTTTCTCCCACAGTCCAAAGATGTGCAGGTTAGGTTGATTGGCCAGGTTAAAAATTGTCCCTTAGAGTCCTGGGATGCGTAGGTTAGAGGGATTAGCGGGTAAAATATGTGGGGGGAGGGCCTGGGTGGGATTGTGGTCGGTGCAGACTCGATGGGCCGAATGGCCTCTTTCTGTACTGTAGGGTTTCTATGATTTCCATCGCAAAATATACCTTTGACAAGATGTAATACAGCAACACACCTATCAATTGCTGCTGTGTCAAAAATCCAGGAATTCCCTTCCTTAAACCACAGTGAATGCACCTACACCAGATGGACTGCGTCATTTAAAGAAACTGGTTCACCACCACCTGCTCAAGGGAAATTATGGGTTAGCCATCAATGCTAGCATCAACGCCAGCAATGCTGACATCCCCAGAACAAATGAACAAAATGTTAATGTTGGGTCTTCCTGAACTGAAATTTGCATGTCTTTTCCAACCTGTATGTCCTCCTCAGCAAACAATAATTAAACTCTGACGCAAAGGTAGAAATATACAGCAGATCAGTCAGCACTTTATACCCTGAAAATTGAAAACAAGCATTTCGATAAGATTGAGAGAAAGCAAAAGGGGAAAAGAAACAATGAATCACAGAACCACAGAATCAAAGTTTGTGGGCTCAAAGAGCTGAGAATATATTTAATTAGTCATGTGGCCCTAAGGGCACAATTCAATTTCAGCATGAGAATAATAGGTTGCTCCCTGCATTCAAATTAAACAGCATTTTATCTGACTCAGTAATGCTGGAGGAAATCTGCACATAAGATCATAAAATTGCATCTTACCATATTTAACCATGGTGCATGTGCCCAAGGTGCCACACAAGATGTTTTTGAGTGGCACTCACATTCCTAGTCCAATTAACAGCACACAAAGTTCTAAAGAAAATACTTTTTTTTTCATTTGCTTATCCCAAGAAAGGATGATAAAAGATGTGGAAAATTTAAACCGTAAATGCTTGTGTTTTATGCATTACTGGGATACTTTTAAAGCCTGATTTTCTACTTACACCAGTAACTTATAATGCGGAACAGCGCAGTGCATTTGACAATTTCACTGCAAGGAAAGGATCATAGCAAGGGTCACACTAAACTGATAAGATCTGCAGTTTCATTTAATTTTAAATTAAACTACTTAACCATTTGAAAAATGTTATTTACTTTAAACACAATAGTTTAATTATATATAGAGACCTTATAAGCATTAAAATCTATAACAGGCACGCAAAAAATCTTAAATTAGTGAATAGATGAAGACTTAGCAAGCCACTTCTGAAAGATTGATAACCCCTGAGCTATATTTTCAGACTGCACCAAGAAAAGTTATAAAGTTACTGATAAGTCAGTAACTACAGTTCATGTTCAATTAGAGGGGGAAATACATCCTATACAAAGGGATTTGAGCAATTTAATTCGATAGGTGGGGAATGGCTGATAGATTTTATTGTGACGATGTGCAATAAACACATGTTCACACTGAATATATGTCCACTACCAAAGACAGGAAAACAATGGCCAGCATCTTCTGTTCTGGCCCATGGTTGGACGCAAGCTTCAAAGAGGCAAACAAGCGCCCACTGACTTTGGACGGGAATTTCTGGTTTCTAAAACGTGGCCAATAGATTTGGGTACAATTGGCAGAAGGTCAATGTGAATTTTTCAACATAGCCATCGCATTCAGAAATATGGATTAAAGATTGTTGATTTTAGTAGAACAAATTCATTCTAATCGGTGAAGTTGCACTTGGAAGATGTTGCGTAATTTTAGGCAACCATCATGAATAAAGGAAATCATTGCATTGGAGAAATTTCAGATACAAATGGCTGTGATAATTCTACAATGTTAATTAAGTATTTTTGGTGATCAACATGTTTTCATGACTCAATGTGATTCAAGTGTTTAAATGCTAACAGACATTATCAACAACATTGAACTTGCTATGTAGATTGTACAGTTCTCATTTGGGCATTAGCATTCTGTGACATGCAGCTCCTCACCTTTCGTTTTGCATTTTGTTCACTAAGAAAGCTATAAATTCTCATACCTGAACCTAAAGCTGCACTATTCAGGCAACTCAATCCCCTGAACGCAACCAACACCTCCAAATAAAAAGAAAAATCCTGGAGATACTGCACATCAGAAATAATAATAGAAAGTACTGGGAAAATTCAGCAGGTCTGGCAGCATCTGTGGAGAGGAAACTCAAATATGGCTCTTTTTCACAACTGAAGGCAGCTAGTTATTTAATGGGGTTCATACTGTTAAAAAGTTAAGGGGAGGAAGAGTCAAAGTGAATTTCAGGAAGGTTAGCAAGTGGAAGAGATTGAATAGCAAAGATATATGTAACAAAAGGGAATTGTAATTATTATAGCAAAGAAGAAATGCACGGTGCAGATGAGTATGAATGACAGAATAATGTACAGATCTACCTAAAAATAAAAACATGAAATCAAGGTACGTCGTGGCACTTGGGCAGAAAAACAAATCAAATTGGAGGGCAGAGTTCATTGTCTGAAGTTGTTTAGCTCAATGTTGAATCCAGGAGTCTGTGAAGTCCCAAATCGGTAGATGAGGTGCTGTTCCTTGAGCGTGCTTGGAGCTTCAATGGAAAACTGCTGCAGGCTAAGGACAGAAATATGAGTGTTAGCACAAGATGGTGAATTAAAATGATGAGCAACCAAGGGTCGGGTTTATGCTGATGGGCTGAATGGAGCTGTTCCTCAAAGCGTGGATGAGATCACATTGTAAGCAACAAATACAGTACACTAAATTTATAGAAATACCAGTAAAGCTCCACATTTACTGTATGGCACTGGGGAGGAATATTTGGGACCTCGGACAGTGAGGAGAGAGGAGATGAAAGGGCAACTGTTATTCTCCTGCGATCGCATGGGAAAGTGCCATGGGAAGGAGATAAGGTTGGGAATGATGGAGTGGACCACGGCGTCAATGGTCCCTTCAGATTGTTGATGGGGGGAGACGCGTGGGAAAGGGGAAGATGGAAGTGTGGTGGCATCATGCTGGATGTGATGGAAATGATGATCCTTTGAGTATGGAAGCTGGTGGGGTGGAAAGTGAGGTCAAAAGGAACCCAACATGGTTTTGGGAATGAGAGATTGGGGTGAGAACAGAAGTGTGGGAAGTGGACAGGTACAGTTGAGTGATAGGGTGAGAGGAGAGGGGGGTGGGGCAGAGCGCCGGGGGTCCTCGTTTGAGGGAAAAGGCAGACAGGTCAGAAACAGCATTGTGGAAGGTAGCATCATCAGAACAGATGTAACAGAGATGGAGAAACTGGGAGAATGAAATGGATTCCTTATTAGAAACAGAGTGTGAGGAAGTGTAGTTGAGGTAACTAGTGGGAGTGAAGGGCTTATAATGAATAATCATTGACAGCCAATCCCCAGAAAAGCTATCTTCAAACTAACTGCATTCTCAAATATATTTCCTACAATGAACATAAGGTTAAATCTCACGGCATAAGGTTAAATCTCATGGGATCCAGGGTGAGGTAAATAAATCGATATAAAATTGGCTAGATGACAAAAGACAGAAGGTGGTTGTAGAGGGTTGTTTTTCAAAGTGGAGGCCTGTGACCAGCGGAGTGCCTCGGGGATCGGTGCTGGGTCCACTGTTATTTGTCATTTATATTAATGATCTGGATGAGAATTTAGGAGGCATGGTTAGTAAATTTGCAGATGACACCAGGATTGGTGGCCTAGTGGATAATGAAGAAGATTATCTAGGAATTCAACAGGATCTTGATCAATTGGACCAGTGGGCTGATGAATGGCAGATGGAGTTTAATTTAGATAAATGCGAGGTGATGCATTTTGGCAGATTGAACCAGGGCAGGACTTACTCAGTTAATGATAGGGTTTTGGGGAGAGTTACAGAACAAAGAGATCTAGGGGTACAGGTTCATAGCTCCTTGAAAGTGGAGTCACAGTTGGACAGAGTGGCGAAGAAGGCATTCAGCAAGTTTGGTTTCATTGGTCAGAACATTGAATACAGGAGTTGGGACGTCTTGTTGAAGTTGTACAAGACTTTGATAAGGCCACACTTGGAATACTGTGTACAGTTCTGGTCACTCTATTATCAAAAGGATATTATTAAATTGGAAAGAGTGCAGAAATGATTTACTAGGATGCTACCAGGACTTGATGGTTTGAGTTATAAGAGAAGCTGGATAGACTGGCGCTTTTTTCTCTGGAGTGTAGGAGGCTTAGGGGTGATCTTGCAGAGGTCTGTAAAATAATGAGGAGCATACATCAGTTAGATCATCAGCATCTTTTCCCAAAGGTAGGGGAGTCTAAAACTGGAGGGCATAGGTCTAAGATGAGAGAGAGGAGATACAAGAGTGTCCACAGGAGCCATTTTTTCACACAGAGTGCAGTGAGTGTCTGGAACGAGCTCCAGAGGTAGTAGTAGAGGCGGGTCCAAATTTATCTTTTAAAAAACATTTAGACAGTTACATGGGTAGGATGGGTATAGAGGGATATGGGCCAAACGCAGGTAATTGGGACTAGTTTAGTAGTGAAAAAAAGGACGGCATGGACAAGTTGGGCCGAAGAGCCTGTTTACATGCTATAAACCTCTATGAACCTCAATTTAAGCTATTCTTCCTGGGTAAATTTCCGGAGATCTCTTCTGCAAGCAGGGAAGCTGAGGAAGGGAAGAGATGGATAATGTGAAGTTGAGCCAAGGGAAGAAATTGGGAGCAAAGTCGATGATTGTTTTGATTTCCAATCTTTGCCCTTCATTTTGAATCCTTTTTTCCCATGTGCCAATCTGTATCTTATTTTCATGATTTTGCTTTCAGAGCTGTCCATTGTTCTGCCATTGACACTCATTCTAGACCAATGCATATTTTTTTACTCCAATCATTCCACTTAAAACATTGGGTGGAATTTTCCGGCCGTGATCGCCCCAAAACCGGAAAATCTCATCTGAGGTCAATGAACCTTTGCATGGTCCACCCCCCGCCTGCTTTGATTCCCGTGGCGGGCAGGACAGGAAAATTCCCCCCATTATCTCTGCTTATCTCTCCACAGATGCTATTCATGCTGGCTGAGTTTATCTGGCACATTCTGTTTATATATCAACATCCTTTACCTTCCTACGTAACAGTGAATTTTAAACAGTGACATTCCTGATGAAGTTTTTCCTTCCATGTTTAAGTAATTATTTATCTTTTCTTTGAGTATTTCTGTTTCCATGATAAATTCTGTGGATTGTTCACTACTCCTCATTCACCCTGCAGGACCTGTTTACTGCCTTCTCATGTCTTCAAACTGCTTCTTCAATGTTTTTCCTGTTGTGAACCACAATGTAAGCTTTTCTGTTAGGCTGATTTGCCCGAGATCCATTCTGCAAGCTGATCCCCTCACACCCACAGCTGATCTTTTGTTCTGATGAGATGGAGTTTTGTAAATTGCACATCTCCCTGCTTCGTACTTGCAGCATCACATGCAGGACTGTAGGTTTTTTTGCTCACTTTTTCATTCCGTGGACAATTCCATGGGACATCCATCCACTTAACTGCTACACGAACTGTACTGTCTAAGCAGAACACAAATGGCTTCAAGTGGGATAAGGGAAAGACCACACTCACAAGACATGGACAGAAGTAATAAAGTATTGAACGGCACACTGAACCTTGAAGATGTCAGCTAGAAAGTGCAACTAATCCAGAATCAATAATGTAGTTTGGAAAATTGGATAGCTATTCTGGAATTTCATTCAATTAATTTAGAGAAGGCAAACTCTCTTGGGAAAATAATTGAATGGAATACCTAACAGGATGGGTTGGAGACCTCTAATAGAAGAAATGGATGCCAAGAGCAAAATTGTCTTTTTATATCATGCTTCCTTTGATTAATGAAAAATTGTATGTCCTAATTTATTAACTAATCAGGCAAGCAAAGGGACTTAAGCATCTTCTAGTTAGATTCTGATTTTAGTATTGAGCTTTGTATTCTCTTGCAAAACAGAAGCGAAGCATTGGTTAAAGGAATCCACAGTCTAGCAATTCTTTTATGCAAATTTAATATAGATGTATGTTCGCCTTTTCTATCTATCAATCATTTTAAATAAATGGATTATTAACTACTTTAAAGTAGTGGATGAAGAAGTGTCATAAAACCTGTTAGTATATTAGTGCCAGACAATTATTCCGAACCTCAAATTCAAATAGGATTTCACACCTCACTAAACAGAGTTCTTTTTTTATATATATATAAATCTGAATAGATCAAGGCAGCAACACAGCAACATTCAAGTTGTCTTTCAGATTCTGGAATTGTTAGCTGATTATATTGAGAACAATAAAAGACCTGAGCTGTTCCGCGTGATTCGGAAACATGTATCACAGTAATGACTCAGTGTATAAGAATGGCAGAACGCTGGCGGTGTTGCATTACCCCAAAATGATAACTTTCCAGTTTGAGCCAGAGATGAATTCAAGCAGAGGTGCAATGTTTCGACTGCGATTGAGACAAGGAAACTGGTGAGTTTAGTCAATGTGTTTCACACCCATGACACCAAATGACTGTTTACAACAAAAATTAACACAGTGCATTTACTGCACTGTTGATAAGCAGATGTTGGAAAGATATGGTGATATTCAGTCGTATTAATATTTAGCTGACACAGGAAACATCACCAAAATATATTTAATTAGCCCCATTTTCAGGTTCAAAATGCATGTGAGCTTGAGCTAAAGTAAACACACTAAGTATGAAAACCGTCTGTTTTGACAAGCTCCCTTAACTGTTAGTGAAGATTGTGTGTGCCATCTGTTAAAATGCAAAGACTTAACGAGAGCCAAGAATAGGATGGTTCTGATTGTAGTGTGTGCACAAGAAGCTCTAGAAAGATTCACTCTTTGTCGAGTTTATCAACACTAAAGGAGTTGTATATCATGTTTACAATATGTTATGCAAACATTAAATTCCTGTCGGCATTCTTCAATGTAAGTGACTGAAATACTGCAACCTACTCAAAAGTACTTTCTAAGAACATTTTCAGTAAGCTGCTCAGAGAGCCAATGGTTAAGCTGGAAAATAATTGTGCAGGTTACCAATTCAAACGTTTCTCTCATTTTCTGAGAGGTTTTGGACAATGTTCCTTAAGCTCGGAATAAAAAAGATAAGTAGATAAAAGATTTATTTGCCCCCACTGTTAACAATGATAGAGAAATAATGATTGAACTTATGGATGTTGAGGTATTTATTCTGAGGCTAAAACATGGTCAGTACAACAGGCACTGCCTACCATTTGGGGTGCAGGAGAAATCAAAGGCCTGTGAGTGTCAGCCTTCCTCCTGCTCAGAGTGGTGACTTGGCTGCAAAAACCCATCGTTTAATTTAAGTTTTAAAAAACAGGTGCTTCCATCCTGAAGCAACTCCTCCCTTAATTTGTGATGAAGGATTTTTAAAACTATTTTGGGGGAAATAGGGGTATTCTGTCAGAAGGCTGTATGCCTGTGTGTGTGAATGTGTGTCCATGATTAATTAAACTGGGGAACAGCTAATAGAGACAGCTTGGCTGTGAGAACTGGAAGATAAAAGGGTAAAGGTGCTAAGTTGATGTAGTTGTGATGAGGGGCTATGGTGAAGTTGAATTTACAATTAAATAGCTTGGGTTTAAAATGTGCATTACAAGGTAGGTATGGCCTTGATTTTTCAGCTGTTGAAGTTTAAAGGGGTGTTTAGAATTGATGAGGACTTTTATAACTTACAAAGGTTTCATAAGTAAACAGTTGTTCTTTTTTACTGACCCAAAAGTGGAAGCAATAGGAAATCATAAAATACTGTTATATTCTGGAAAAGCTGAGCTCAAAGAGATGCTGAGGAGAATGGAATATGAGCTGAAAGGGGGAAAGGATATTTAAGGAAAGATGTTGAGTTGAGTTGGGGTGGTTGTGTGGGGCAGATGTCCTGAGACTAGCTCTGTGCTAGGAGAGAGTGTGAAAGTTGTAAATGTTAAAAAAGCCAACCAGTTTTCAAGCCAGAAAAGACTAGTTTCTGAATGTTCCTGGATTTCCACAACAGAGTGGAAGAATATGAGGAGTCATGTGGTATACTTTTACTGAAGTGACAGCAGTTCTTGCCAAGTAATATTATTGGATTTTCATTGTTAAAAATCGATGAGGGAGTTGGTGCCAAGAAGGTAGTTTACTTTTGTATTCTAACCAAATGCATTTTTTGGAGGGCTATTTTATAAGACTTTTAACTGCGTAGCTTTAATTGCATGTGCTTAAGTTTCTTATTCTTGCTCATAAATATTTTAATGTTTAAAATGTTAAAGGTGTTACTGGAGTTTTATGTTTTTGGGATCAGTAACATTTCTTCCTCATTTCCAATACAAAAAAAAGGTTATGATCAGTAAAACCGGTTTCCCTCTGAGACCTGGCTCGCTTGGCAAATAATGTCTATTGTGGTCATTACACCCTCTAAACAATGAATAGGGCTTTCCATTCAGAATGTGGAAATGTTGGACGGGGTAAACACAGTAAGAAGTCTCACAACATCAGGTTAAAATCCGACAAGTTTATTTGGTAGCACAAGCCACAAGCTTTCGGAGCACTGCCCCTTCATCAGGTGAGTGGGAGTTCTGTTCACAAACAGGGCATATATAGATACAAACTCAATTTACAAGATAATGGTTGGAATGCGAGTCTTTAAAGACTTTAAATAAACCTGTTGGACTTTACCCTGGTGTTGTGAGACTTCTTACTGTGCTTTCCATCCAGATGTGGAGATGCCGGCGTTGGACTGGGGTGAACACAGTAAGAGTTTTAACAACACCAGGTTAAAGTCCAACAGGTTTATTTGGTAGCAAATACCATTAGCTTTCGGAGCGCTGCTCCTTCGTCAGATGAAGTGGAAATGTGCTCTCAAACAGGGCACAGAGACACAAAATCAAGTTACAGAATACTGATTAGAATGCGAATCCCTACAACCAACCAGATCTTAAAGATACAGACAATGTAAGTGGAGGGAGCATTAAGCACCGGTTAAAGAGATGTGCATTGTCTCCAGACAGGATAGCCTGCAAGTCCAGGAGGCAAGCTGTGGGGGTTACTGATAATGTGACATAAATCCAACATCCCGGTTTAGGCTGTCCTCATGTGTGCGGAACTTGGCTATCAGTTTCTGCTCAGCAACTCTGCGCTGTCGTGTGTCGTGAAGGCTGCCTTGGAGAATGCTTACCTGAAGTGGTGTTCATTCAAAGGATGTCCCGAGGCATGGTACATTGGGGAAACCATGCAGACACTATGACAACGGATGAATGAACACCACTCGACAATCACCAGGCAAGACTGTTCTCTTCCTGTGGGGGAGCACTTCAGCAGTCACGGGCATTCAGCCTCGGATCTTCAGGTAAGCGTTCTCCAAGGCGGCCTTCACGACACACGACAACGCAGAGTCGCTGAGCAGAAACTGATAGCCAAGTTCCGCACACATGAGGACGGCCTAAAGCGGGATGTTGGATTTATGTCACATTATCAGTAACCCCCACAGCTTGCCTCCTGGACTTGCGGGCTATCCTGTCTGGAGACAATGCACATCTCTTTAACCTGTGCTTACTGCTCCCTCCACCCACATTGTCTGTATCTTTAAGATCTGGTTGGTTGTAGGGATACGCATTCTAATCAGTATTCTGTAACTTGATTTTGTGTCTCTGTTTGCACTGTTTGAGACCACATTTCCACTCCATCTGACGAAGGAGCAGCGCTCCGAAAGCTAATGGTATTTGCTACCAAATAAACCTGTTGGACTTTAACCTGATGTTGTTAAAACTCTTACCTTTCCATCCAGAGGCAGGGAGAGAGCGTGGAACTATCTACCATAGAATAGAATCCCTACAGTACAGAAGGAGGCCATCCAGCCCATCAAGTCTGTACTGACCACAATCCCACCCAGGCCCTATTCCCGCAACCCCATGCATTTACTTTGCTAATCCCCCTGACACAAGGGTCAATTTAGCATAGCCTATCATCCTAACCCACACATCTTTGGAGTGCTGCTGCTGCTTTCAAGCATTGAACATTCACTTGCCATCATTAATTGGGTATATGTCTGTTAATTAAGGGGGAACCCCATGCAAACCGCGATGAATGATTTTTTTTCCTCATGGGTGTGGGTTCAGCACATGGATGGGAAGACGATGATCTAGTGGAATTATCGCTAGACTATTAATCCAGAAACTCAGTTAATGTTCTGGGGACCTGGGTTCGAATCACGCTATGGCAGATAGTGGAATACAAATTCAATAATAAATACCTGGAATAAAGAATCCACTGATGACCATGAAACCATTGTCAATTGTTGTAAAAACCCACCTGGTTCACTTACACCCTTTGGGGAAGGAAATCTGTCTCCTCACCTGGTCTGGCTGATGTGATTCCAAAGCCAGAGCAAAGTGGCTAATTCTCAACTGCCTGTTGAACAAGGGCAACTAGGAATGGGCAACAAATGCTGGCTGGCCAGCGACACCCATGTCCAGGAATGGATTAAAATGACAATAAAACATATCCAACCTTAAAAAAGCACACGCAGTAAACTGAAATGAATGTGCCTGTAAGAATACTAGAATACAGAAAAACCTTGTTCAACCAGCTTGCTTCATCATTGACCATTTACAACAACAATAACAGCAACAATCTATATGCTATATAGTGCCTTTGGGGCAGCATGGTGGCACAGTGGTTAGCACTGCTGCCTCACAGTGCCAGGTCCCAGGTTCAATTCCAGCCTCGGGTCACTGTCTGTGTGGAGTTTGCACATTCTCCCCTTGTCTGCATGGGTTTCCTCCGGGCGCTCCGGTTTACTTCCACACTCCAAAGATATGTGGGTTAGGTTGATAGACCATACTAATTGTTTTTACAACAATTGACAATGGTTTCATGGTCATCAGTAGATTCTTAATTCCATGTATTTATTATTGAATTTGAATTCCACTATCTCCCATGGCGTGATTCGAACCCAGGTCCCCAGAACATTAACTGAGTTTCTGGATTAATAGTCTAGCGATAATCCCACTAGGCCATCGTCTTCCCATCCATGTGCTGAACCCATACCCATGAGGAAAAAAAATCACTCATCGCGGTTTGCATGATTAACAGACAGGTTTGCTTAATTAACAGACAGACACCCAATTAATGATGGCAAGTGAATTTTCAATGCTTGAAAGCAGCAGCAGCACTCCAAAGATGTGTGGGTTAGGTTGATAGGCCATGCTAAATCGACCCTTGTGTCAGGGGGACTAGCAGGGTAAATGCATGGGGTTGCGGGAATAGAGCCTGGGTGGGATTGTGGTCGGTACAGACTTGATGAGCCGAATGGCCTCTTTCTGTACTGCAGGGATTCTATTCTATGGTAAATTGTTCCACGCTCTCTCCCTGCCTCTGGATGAAAAGCCCTATTCACTGTTTCAGGTTAACAACCTTTCATAAGAACGAGATAAAACTAGAAATGTAATAACCTTTGAGCAAGTGAAGTAGGATTGTGGGGGGAAAAGATGAACAAAAGGGAAGGTCTGCAATAGGGTGAAGAACATAAACGATACATGACAAAAGATTTCATGGTGCAAGATGGAAAGGAACAGCAATGGGGCAAGTAAAGAAACAAAAGATGCATCTAGAGGATGTAAGAATGTCAGAATCCTGAATACCTGTGATTTGAAAGCAAAGAAGAGAGGAAATGTGAGAGAAAGAGGGAAAAAAAAGCAAAGAAAAACAAAACAAGAAGACCAGGGGTTGCAAGTTAAAGGTTTTGAATTGGGTGTTGAGTCCAGAAGGTTGTGAATTGCCCAGTCAAAAGATAAAGAGGTGGGGGATTCTCCAAGCCCACTTTGTGACTCTAGAGTGCAGCGGGCTGAGAGACATCAGCGGGGGCCATTTCATGGAGTTCCTGTTGGGCGTCATGGCTTCTATGAGTCTCCGTGACCAAGAATTTAAGCATAATCAACTCTGGGCTGGAAATCGACACGGAGTTGCTTCATATAGTGAACTTTTCATTTAAATCTGATTAGCAGGCCCAGGACTGAATTCTCCGGACTCACTGGTGTCCCCATCTCCCCATCCCCCCACCGGCAGCCTGCCAGTACCAGCCTGGCTCCCTGGCACTGCCCAAGGGATAAACAGACACTGCCCAGCGAGCATCAGGCAGTGCCAAGGGGGTGGGGCCTATTTGAGGGAAGAGGCCTATTGGGGGGGGACAATCAATGGGGGAGAATGTCCCCCTGCTACTCTGCAATTAGATCGCTGGTAGAGGGAGGGAGGACAGTGAACAGGGCTGGCCATCGGGGTGGTGGGGGTTGGGGCTGCCATGTGGTCGGGGCTGATCATTGGTGGGGGGGGTGTTGGGACTGTCAGGGAGGACGGGGCTCACTAGAGTTGGTTCGGAGTTGGGGCTGTCTTGGGGGGGTGGTTCATGACTATCAGGGGGAGATTAGGACTGTCAGGTGGAGATCAGGCCTGTCAGGGGTGGGGGCTGGCCAGGGTAGGTGGGGAGGGTGGGGTGTCATGCAGTCTGGCCCAAGGAGGTCTGGGAGGCTAACAATCAGGGGTTGGGGGGGGGGAATCAGAAGGCCAGTGATTGGGATTGCGGGGCTGGCCAGCGATTGGGCTGGCTGGCGATCTGGAGGCCAGCAATGGGGGGGCCACTGCACATGCGCCAATCTCCGTGTTGACATATCGGCACACGCACAATGACCTACTCAGCGCTATGCTGCCAGCGCCCTCGGGCGGGATTAGGCCCCATCCGCAGATTTCCAGAGTGAATCCTGCTAGGGCACCCTGTGATGCACAGAGTATTGGAGATTCATTCGGGAAATCACGCTAAAAGATCCATGGGATTTACTCCCATTTTTACCACACATTGGTAAAATTCTTTGGGAGAATCCCACCCAAGGTGTTGCTCCTTGTGAATTTCATCGGAACATTGCCACAGGCCAAGGATAGAGAGATTAGAATGGGAGTAAAGTAGAGGATTAAAATGACTGGTAACTGAAAGCGCAGCTCATCATTGTGGACTGAATGGAGGTATTCTGCAAAGTGGTCACCCAGTTTGTGTTTGGTCTCCCCATTGTCGGAGGGGGGTCCACATGCAGGGCAATGAATACAGTATACTAAATTGAAAGAAGTAAATAAAGAACTATTTCAACTGCATGGAGTGTTTGGGGCCTTTGATGGTGAGAAGGAAGGGTAAGGAATTGCATCTCCTGCATTTGAATGGAAAGGAGGTGTGGGAAAGGGAAAGGTTTGGGAGTGACTGAGAAGTGGACCAGTGTATGGAGAGGATAACTCCGATCAGAGAAGGGAGTGGAATATGTTTATGGTGATGGCATCATGCTAAATGGGATAAAAATTATGAAAGAAGATCCATCGAATATGGAGGCAGGTAAGTTGTAAGGGATAGGAGGGGATGACAGCACAAGCATTTGAAATAGAATGGACATGGGAGAACGCTTGGTCAACCAGACTGAGGGGAAATCCTTGGTTGAGGACAAAGGAAGAAATGTTTGAAGTGCTCGTATTCAAGATTGCATAGGCCAAACAGATGTGGCGGAGAAACTGAGAAAATGGAGTGGAGTTCTTGCAGGAAGCAAGGTGTAAGGAAGTTGTAGTCAATGTGGGGGTAGAATTCAGTAGACTTACCATGAATATTGTAAGTTTAAAGAATCAACGAGTATTGTACAATGAATATAATAGGTTGATAACCTATCCCCAGAAATGGAAACAATGGGTGCAATCATACAAGCCAATCACGGCACACTCCTGCTGCAGCCAAGGTCGGAGAATTTGGAGCCCAACCAAATCTCTGTTTATTACAGTGGAATGGAAAATTCCTGTCAGCCATAACATTCTGGCCAGAGATCCAAAGCAAGGAAGGGAACCTAAGCAATTATTTCTTTACTTTTAATTGAGCTCTGTGCTCGGAAAATGTAATGTAATGGGTACTGGGTGTTCCTGGGATGCTAAGTGCCAACAGCCAGCATGTATCCTTCTCAAGCACCTGTAGAGGAGCATGATACTCTGACCCAGACTTCGCCACCATCCTTGGAGGTACCTCCTGTGGCAGGAGGTCCATGATTTTCCTATTAAATTGACAATGTAACATACTTCCAACTGCAAATGAAATAACTACAAATGGGGAATTCAGCAATGCTGGTATATAAGCCTGATTAAAATGCATGCCATGGTTGGGAACGTCCAATTTTATCTGCAAACATTTGTCTAATCGACAGCTTTACAGGGCAAATAAAATGAACAATTTGATTCACCTTTTTGGCTTGCGGAAAGCCATTATATTTACAATGTTCCAACTGTTCAGAATTTATATCAAAGAGGTCCCTTTTAAAAGTCGAACAGAAATGTACCGTTGCCAGCAAGTTTAAGTAAGAGGTCTCACAACGCCAGGTTAAAGTCCAACAGGTTTCTTTGGAATCATGAACTTTCAGAGCGCTGCTCCTTCATCAGGTGAGTGGAGAGGTAGGTTCACAAACACGGCATATATAGGCAAAGACACAATTGCAAGATAATTACAGATTGGAATGTGAAGAATGGTTGGAATGCAAGTCTTTACAGGTAATCAGGTCTTTACAGGTACAAACAGCATGCGTGGGGAGAGGAATAATCACAGGTTAAAGAGGTATGAATTGTCTGAAGCCAGTGGGATTTTGCAAACCCAGGCAGTATGGTGGGGGTCACAAGTCATGTGACATGAACCCAAGATCCCAGTTGAGGCCGTCCTCATGCGTGCGGAACTTGACTATCAGTTTCTGCTCGGCAATTTTGCTTTGTCTTTGCCTATATGTGCTGTGTTTGTGAACTAACCTCCACTCACCTGATAGAGGAGCAGCGCTCCGAAAGCTCGTGATTCCAAATAAACCTGTTGGACTTCAACCTTGTGTTGTGAGACTGTTTTTACTGTGCCCACCCCAGTCCAACGCCAACAAGTTTAAGGTGGAGGGAAATCTGGCACTGCACCGTCACTCAGACTTTTGGTTAAAATAACAGTTTGCTGAGTGACTCCATTGACAGATGTGCAATTAAAAAGGGACCCTTCCTGTCTGCAATTTAAGATTGCAATTGACCATAAACTAGCAATTAATGAGTGTGTAAATCCATTTTAAATACCTCCCCCCCAACCCTGATCTCCATCCAAATTCAAATAGAGGTCACTAAGCTCATCTGCTCAAAGATCTTAGAAATCTTAGAAACCCTACAGCACAGAGAAAGGCCATTCGGCCCATCGAGTCTGCACCGACCACAATCCCACCCGGACCCTACCCCCATATCTCTACATATTTACCCACTAATCCCTCTAACCTACGCATCCCAGGACACTAAGGGCAATTTTAGCATGGCCAATCAACCTAACCCGCACATCTTTGGACTGTGGGAGGAAACCGGAGCACCCGGAGGAAACGGACGCAGACACGAAGAGAATGTGCAAACTCCACACAGACAGTGACCCAAGCCGGGAATCGAACCCAGGTCCCTGGAGCTGTGAAGCAGCAGTGCTAACCACTGTGCTACCGTGCTGCCCAGGATCAAAGCACTTCTGATCTCTTGATTAACAGCCCAATATCCACTCTAGTTAAAAATGACACAAGTAAAATCTATACATTTATGACTACTACACTGTAACCTCTCCAGTCTGGGAATCTTTTGTTCAGAAACATCGGGGGGGGGGGGGGGAGGGGGGGTGATTTTACCAGCTGCATTGCTTTTGTAAGCAGCTGGCCGGGAGGCTCTCGCGGAGGCTGTTTCGTGGGCTCCCTGCTGGGCTCCATGGCCTCCACACGTCTCCCAGTGCAGGATTTCTGGCCCTGTCAGCTCCGCACCAGAAATCGGCACAGAACGGCCTAATATGTGTAGACCCTAATGGCTAGTGCTCCTTGATGCCGCACTTGGTCAAATGAGGCCTTGATATCAAGGGCTGTCACTCTCACCTCACCTCTGGAATTCAGCTCTTTTGTCCTTGTTTAAACCAAGGCTGTAATGAGAGCAGGAGCTGAGTGACCCTGGCGAAACCCAAACTGGGCGTCATTGAGTAGGTTATTGCTGAACAGTGCTATATAGCACTATTGATGATCCCTTCCATCACTTTAATGATGACCGAGAGTAGACTGATTAGGTGGTAATTGGTCGGGTTGGATTTGTCCTGCTTTTTGTGTACAGGACATACCTGGGCAATTTTCCACATTGTTGGGTATATGCCAGTGTTATAACTATGCGGGAAGAGCTTGGCTAAGGGAGCGGCAAGTTCTGGAGCACAAGTCTTCAGTACTATTGCCGGAATGTTATCAGGGCCCATGGCCTTTGCTGTATCCAGTGCCTCCAACCGTTTCTTGATATCACGTGGAGTGAATCGAATTGGCTGGAGAATGGAATCTGAGATGCTGGGGACCACTAGAGGAGGCCGAGATGGATCATCCACTTGGCACTTCTGGCTGAAGATTGCTGTGAATACTTCAGCCTTATCTTTTGCACTTACGTGCTGGGCTCCTCCATCATTGAGGATGGGGATATTTGTGGAGCCTCCTCCTCCACTGAGTTGTTCAATTATCCACCACCATTCTTGACTGGATGTGGAAGGACTGCAGAGCTTAGCTTGTGGGATCGCTTAGTTCTGTCTATCACTTGCTGTTTTTGCTGTTTGACATGCAAGTCGTCCTGTTTGGTAGCTTCACCAGGTTGACACCTCATTTTTAGGTATGCCTGATGCTGCTCCTGGCATGCCCTCCTGCACTGTCCATTGAACCAAGGTTGATCCCCTGGCTTGATGGTAATGGTTGAGTGGGGGATATGCTGGGCCATGAGGTTGCAGATTGTGCTGGAGTACAATTCCGCTGCTCTTGATGGCCGACAGCGCCTCATGGATGCCCAGTCTTGAGTTGTTAGATCGGTTTGAAGTCTGTCCCATTTAGCACAGTTATAGTGCCCACAACACGATGGAGGTTATTCTCAATGTGAAGGCGGGACTTCGTCTCCACAAGGACAGTGCGGTGGTCACTCTTACCAATACTGTCATGGACAGATACATCTGCAGCTGGCAGATTGGTAAGGATGAGGTCAAGTATAGAACATAGAACATAGAACATTACAGCGCAGTACAGGCCCTTCGGCCCTCAAAGTTGCGCCGACCTGTGAAACCAATCTAAAGTCCATCGAATCTACACTATTCCAGTTATTTTTCTCTTGTTGGTTCCTTCACCACCTGCTGCAGACCCAGTCTAGCAGTTAGGACACGACCAGCCCGATCACTAGTGCTGCTGCCGAGCCACCACTGGTGGTGAACATTGAAATCCCCCACCCAAAGCACATTTTGTGCCCTTGGCACCCTCAGTGCTTCCTCCAAGTTTTGTTCAACATGGAGGAATACTGATTCATCAACTGAAGCAGGACGGTACGTGGTAACCAGTAAGAGGTTTCCTTGCCCATGTTTAACCTGAAGACATGAGACTTCATGGGGTCCAGGATCAATGTTATGGACTCCCAGGGCAACTCCCTCCCGACTGTATACCACTATGCCACAACCTCTGCTGGGTCTGTCTTGCCGGTGGGACAGGACATATCCAGGGATGGTAATGGTAGTGTCTGGGGTGTTATCCATAAGGTATGATTCTGTGATAATGACTATGTCAGGCTGCTGTTTGTCTAGTTGGTGAGATAGCTCTCCCAACTTTGGCACGAGCCCCCAGATGCTCGTAAGGAGGACTTTGCGGGGTCGACAGCACTGTTTGTCTTTTCCGGTGCCTAGGTCGATGCCAGGTGGTCTGTCCGGTTTCATTTCTTTGTTGAGACTTTGTAGCGATTGTTACAACTGAATGGCTTGCTAGGCCATTTCAGAGGGCAGTTAAGAGTCAACAATATTGCCACGGCTCTGAAGTCACATGTAGGCCAGACCAGGTAAGGACAGCAGATTTCCTTCCCCGAAGGACATTAGTGAACCAGATGGGTTTTTCTGACAATTGACAAGAGTTTCATGGTCATCAGTAGATTCTTAATTCCAGGTATTTTTTATTCCACCATCTGCCGTGGCAGGATTTGAACCCAGGTCCCCAGAACATTGTCTGGGTTTCTGGATTAATAGTCGAGCGATGATACCACTAGGCCATCGCCTCCCCATGATTTATAAAGTTTTATCACTGTTTTACGTTCAGGTAAATATTTATACCTACTGTGTTTTCCAGTTCAGATACCTGTGGTTAGGCATTTTACCATCATTCAATAATCCAGAATATTCTACAATCCAGAAATGAATTGGTCCCGGGTATTGCAAACTTTAAGGTTCCAGCAAAGACTTACTCCAAAAATGGTTTGACTCTATTAAAGCTGGCAGTGCGTGCAGATACATTTGTGAACAGATTTTATCTCCTGTTTGCAGAACTGCCTGATGTGAAATTCTCTGTGGGGGTCGCAAATGTTTTCACTGCTAGATTACCACATTGCGTGCTGCATCAATCTTCAGTAGTTTTGAACATCCACTTTTATGTTTCACTGACATTTCTATTTTCTTGTTGAGGATTTTGAAATATGGCCAAAAATATAGTGAAGATTATCCAGGAATGACCTGTTGAGCTGTTCCACATTCTTTGCTTCTCCACCCTTCCCACTCCTTGGTTACTTCATTGAAATGAAAATGATGGTAAAAATCCCACTTGCGTGCATGAATGGAGTCCAGTTGGACTGATCTTTGAGTTAGGGTTTCTTGCCAGGACTCCCGACCGTAGATGAGGGGCGACTCCTGGCTTGCTGCTGGCCCACTTGAAATTAGTGCACCAGAAACCCTGAAGTGGGGAAGTTGGGGAGAGTTTCCATAACTGCTGACTTATTCAATATTTTTGCACCATGTATGGTTGTTTTCACAAGGACCACTTTTTTGCTACTTCTTTTTACTGCTCATTCTTTCCAGTACTCTTGATGCTTTCTGATATTTCAGACGAGGAAAAGGATTGTGTCATTGGTCATCAATGAGGTAGTCTACCAGTGTACCTTCACTGCCAAAGCACTGGCACTTGCAGGCTCATCCACATCCACTTGAATATTGACAAAGGAGATTTGTCTCTTCTGCCTAAGGTTCAGAAGGCAGTGTCAAAGAATGTTACCATTTGGCAAAATGGTGTCCACAAAACCTACAGGGATGTTTCCTTTAGAGCTGAACGTCACACATGATTCCAGAAGCACTCAAGCTTGGATCAAGTAAGCAACACATGTTTGAAAGATTCAATACTTTCATCACTGGCCCTGGGGAATTGAAGCATTAACTGTCTGTAATGCAATTTATTGCCTGATCATTAGTTTTCCTCGCATGCAAGATGTCATTATTGGAATCCAGATGGGTATCGCGGTTTCTCACAACTATGTAGCTATCACAAAGAAAGGTTCTTCCAGTCGATGAATGATATCTGGCCACACAACCATCATGAAGCATGTCAATGGTTTTAATCATTAAGGAACCAATACGCCATCAGTAAGCAGCAGTCCATTGATCTCCATTGCATAAGAACCAATGTTGGAAGGGAAGTGAGCCAGAGCTGAGCTCTGAACCTCTCTGTTCTTGCATTGTCTCAAACCACCCTATTTAGATTATACTCCCTCTCCAAGTTGTTTGTCCCAAAGTCCATCACTTCACATTTTTCAGCATTAAATTGTGTCTTCCCATTTTGCTAGTCTATGTCCACCTGAAGACTACCATCTTAGAACCATAGAATCCCAACAGTGCAGAAGTAGGCCATTGGGTCCATCAAATCTGCACCAACCACAATCCCACCCAAGCCGTATCCCTGTAACCCCATGTATTTATCTTTCTCGTTCCCGCTGACACTAAGGGTCAATGTAGCATGGCCAATCAACCTAACCCGCACATCTTTGGACATTGGTAAGTTTTATCATGTACAAACTCTGATAAGTTTATCATCCACAAAATGGATGTGGATCCATTGGTGATCCACAAAGTCATGCCCTTTTCTATTTTTGGAATGTCAAAATAAATATGTACCACTTTTCATAATCTTTATTGAAAATCCATATATAAATCTACTGCACAACCTTCTCAACAGTATCTGTTGCTTCAGAATGTTGGTTACTTCCTTAAAGCAGTCCCATATTATTGATGGTTGGGATTAACTACAGTAGATGCAGGGAACATCATGATTTGGTTCAAGATAATAGAATTCCATGACCCTGTTAGACCAGCCATGTTTTGTGCTAACAACTTCTCTATGGATGAATGCCAGGCACTTAACATTTGAATAGCGAAGACTAGAATGTGCACTTTGTGGTGGAAGCAGTAAAAATGAAAGCTATTTTCTACTGGTTTCAGGGCTAACTCAGATTTTTCAAAGGTTACTCTACTGAACCTTGTGGGAAGATTGTTTTATGGTTCATTACTCTTGAGCTGATGAACAGACTACAAAACTCCTCCACTGATGTTTATGCCCTTAACAGCCGCCTGTCATCAAATCCTTGATTGTCAGCAACATTTTAACAGGTTTCAATACAAATATTTACCAAATACATTCTCAGTTCAGTTTTTTATAGAAAACAGAGGAATCATGGCTGGAATTTTCCGCAGAAACAGCAAGGCCGGGATCTTACTGCCCTGCCCGCCACAGGAATCGGAGCGGGCGAGGGGCAGACAATGGGAAGGTCCATTGACCTCGGATGGGATTTTACTGTTTTGGGATGAGTGAGGCCATAAAATCCCACCCCAAGTGTCAGGTTCTGACTGAAAATTAATACGTTCCCCCCCAGAAGCCCTCATTCTTGAGGAGCGGAGTATAAAGATGCCGACAAAGCCAGTCCACAGAGATCAAGACACCCTTTAAAATGGACGCCCAGATCTCAGCATTAAGAATTAGGCCCCCCTCCCCATGACCAATGGACACCAGGACCCACCCCTCCATTGTTGCCAGCTATGTCCCCACCCCATCCTTTCATTATCACTAACAATGTCTCCCATCATCAACTTGTCCTCTGGTCCCATCCCCTAGCCCTGCCCCCGGTCCCACCCCCTGGTTCGTACTGGCAGGGTGCAGTCCTCAGCCAGCCAACCTTGAATGCCCGTGTTAAAGAATTCCTCATTGGACTCTGACCTTCGAATCTGGCACTCATCAGGCCCGATTTTACCATTTGGAGTCTAAGGGCCAGATCCGGGTGTAATACAGATCCGAGCCCGGAATTCTCTTTGCAGCGCACCCATACGCTTTTTGCTGGCTCCGGTCTGATCCGCGCAGTGGGTGGGGCTTAGCGCTGCCAGAACAATCGGAGTTCTGAACTGCGCATGCGCAGTTAAAAAAAAAATCTGAAGCAGTGCGCCCGGGCGGGAAAGAAAAAAAAGCAGAGAGAGCAGCTCTCTGACACATGGAAGAGTTGGCAATAATTATACCTGCTCTTGTTAGAGAAAATATTGTTCTAACAATCTGATAATGCTGTTAAACTCAAAGCTTTTGTCGAAAGATTACACTTGCATCCAGTTCAACTGTCAACTTTTGTCTCAGTAATGAATGTGAGCTGCTTGGGTTATTTTGGGCTGTTTGTGTCTACTTGCAGGGCTCAAGTGAAAAATAAAATGTACATTTCTGAGAATCTTCGACCACACAGAACAAAGTACATCCACATCATTTTGAGTGTCTGTTCATTCCTGTTGTCACAGAGACGTCTCCCCATCAACATATTGTAAAATAAATATATAACATTGGAGCATATATCCTGAAGCAACAGTTCTTTAGAATAAATTTCTAGTCCCAGGAACATCAAGGATATATTTACACAGTGTCAGAAGCTTAATATTTTAGATCAAATGAATGTAATGGTAGTTTATGCAGAAAAAATAGGTTATTAACTTTCTAAAGTGTAACTTGAGACATTGATAGGATGCAGAGCTGGGCCGAAAAATGGCAGATGGAGTTTAACCCTGATAAGTGCGAGGTGATTCATTTTGGTAGGACAAATTTGAATGCGGATTACAGGGTCAAAGACAGGGTTCTGAGGAATGTGGAGGAACAGAGAGATCTTGGGGTTCATATCCACAGATCTCTGAAGGTTGCCACTCAAGTGGATAGAGCCGTGAAGAAGGCCTATAGTGCGTTAGCGTTTATTAACAGGGTGTTTGAGTTTAAGAGCCGTGGGGTTATGCTGCAACTGTACAGGACCTTGGTGAGGCCACATTTGGAATATTGTGTGCAGTTCTGGTCACCTCACTATAAGAAGGATGTGAAAACACTGGAAAGAGTGCAAAGGAGATTTACCAGGATGCTGCCTGGTTTGGACGGTAGGTCTTATGAGGAAAGGTTGAGGGAGCTAGGGCTTTTCTCTTTAGCGCGGAGGAGGTTGAGAGGCGACTTAATAGAGGTTTATAAGATGATGAGGGGGATAGATAGAGTGGACGTTCAGAGACTATTTCCTCGGGTGGATGTAGCTGTTACTAGGGGGCATAACTATAAGGTTCGTGGTGGAAGATATAGGAGGGATGTACAAGGTAGGTTCTTTACTCAGAAAGTGGTTGGGGTGTGGAATGGACTGCCTGCTGTGATAGTGGAGTCGGACACTTTAGAAACTTTCAAGCGGTTATTGGATAGGCACATGGAGCACACCAGGATGATAGGGAGTGGGATAACTTGATCTGGGTTTCGGAAAAGGTTCGGCACAACATCGTGGGCCGAAGGGCCTGTACTGTGCTGTACTGTTCTATGTTCTATGTTCTATGTAACAATATTTTGAAAAGAGATGCTTTTTACTATTAAAGGATAGGAATTAAAACATTCAAATGTTTCAATTCCTATCCTTTAACAGTAAAGATAACGAATGGTTTACGTGCCTGGAATGGTTTACGTCCTCCCCCCACAACCAGAGATCCATCCTCCCCCCTCCTCCCCCCAACCAGAGATCCATCCTCTCCCCCTCCTCCCCCCCAACCAGAGATCCATCCTCCCCCCTCCTCCCCCCCAACCAGAGATCCATCCTCCCCCCTCCTCCCCCCAACCAGAGATCCATCCTCCCCCCACCTCCCCCCCCAACCAGAGTTCCATCCTGCCTCCCTCCCCCCCACACACTCACAGAGCTGTCACCGACCCGGAACGACGGAATGGCTGCGACTACAAGACACCCATAAGTACCGGAGAGCTTTCGGACACCATGCACCTATCTCCTCGCCAACCCTCACTGAGGAAGCGCCGGCTTCCGACTTTTATTTAGCAGGTCGCTAAAAGCGCGATCCGGATCGGGCCGCGCGGTGGTAAAGTGGGATTTGGCAGTAGAGTTGGGCGGGCAGTTCATTAAATCGATTTAAATGCATGCTAATGCATTTAAATCATCGGGCCGCCCGATTCGGGCGCAGACCGGATCCGCGCCCGATTTGGGTGTCGATAAAGCCACGATCTGCTCGGATTCGGGTGCAGATCGCGTTAAAGGCCCGACACCCGAATTTACTGCGATTTCACGCCCGTAATCTTTGGTAAAATCGGGCCCATCATGTGAACTAACATTTACTTTCTGTGGTCGTTTTACAGTAAAATTGGAAAACCCCTTTTCTCTAGAGAGAGAGAGTTTGTGTGTGTGTGTGTGTGTGTGATGCCAAACACTCCTTCCACGGGTCTTGAGTGTGGAAAATAAACTAACCTTCTGAGTTAATCCTAACTTGAGTTTGCAGTGGATGGTTAGTAAACTTGGATCACAAAAACTGCGGGATGTGGAAAACACACCATCATCTATTCTTTTAAAAACCAATTCAAAACACCTTCTGCTTATACACAGATGGTAAGAGAAAATCAGTGCAGATTGTCTGTCTCTCTCCTGTCAGTAACAGAACGTGGATAGACCCATTCAAACCTGAGGAGTCTTGACAGGATTGTTCTAGAGAGGATGTTTTCTCTTGTGGGAGAATATAAAATTGGGGGTCACTGTTTAAAAATAATGTATCACCCATTTAAAAAAGAGGATGCGTAATGTTTTCACTCGGAGGATTGTGAGTCTTTGGAATTCTCTTTCTGGAAAGATGGTGGAAGCAGAGTCTTTGAACATATTCAAGGCAGAGGTGGATAAATTCTTGGTAAACAAGAGATTAATAGGTTATTGGGGTTGATTTGAGATTACTATTATATCAGCTATGATCTTACCAAGTAGCACAATAGGCTCAGGGGGCTAAATGGCCTTGCCCTGCCCCATGTTAGTACCTGCAACAATTGTTTCTGTGGATAAGAAATGCAAAGCAAATTTGTATTTTATCTCCTTTACTGAGAATCATAGAATCACTATCATGCAGAAAGAGGCCATTCGGCTCATCAAGTCTGCACCAATTCTCCGAAAGAGCATCTCACCCAGGCACTATCCTCCACCCCATCCCTCTAACCCTGCACATTTACCATGACTAAGGCACCTAACCCACACATCTTTGGACATGAAGGGGCAATTTAGCATGGTCAATCCACGTAACCTGCATATCTTTGGACTGTGGGAGGAAACTGGAACACACGAAGGAAACCCATGCAGACACGGGGAGAATGTGCAAACTCCATACTGACAGTCACCCAAGGTTGGAATCGAACTTGGGTCCCTGGCGCTATGAGGCAGCGGTGCTAACCATTGTGCCACTGTACCTCTAGTAAACTGAAAATAAAGGACTTTACTGAAGTCAAAAACTTCTTTTGCAGAATGAATGCATGCAAAATTATCGAGCAAATTCGGAGGCCATATCAGTGTCAATTTCACAAAATATACAACAAATTTACTGAAATAAATAATTTTCCAAAGCAGATAGCAAGGTTGCATTTTTTCTGTTTTCTTAGCACTGTGCTACTTCCCTGAACACATCAGCAATTTCATTAATTATTCATTGCTTCTAAAGCCCAGCACTTTAAGAAAATAATACGCAATATTTTTAGTACCTCGCACTTTAAGTGCGAGGTACTAAAAATACTGTCTTACTGCATATTATTTTCTATTTCTTAGAATGGTAATTTGCCAGGAGTTTGCCTGCGGTGCAACCTATGACACAAAAAGAATCTGAGTGTTTGCGAATGTGACAAGTGCTGCCATTTTCCCATCAGCTATAAACACCTTGACTTGAGGCATGTCTCATTTTCGGATTGGAAGATAAGTAAGCAGTTATTTACAGGACATGGCCATTGAGTGCATTCAAGAAAGGTAAGTTTGACCGGCTCCAAGAAAATCCACAGAAAAGAAAATACGATACTTAAAATGTAAAGAATCAGTAAGTGACGACAAGAGGGAGAGTAACTGCGAATCTAGAAACACTAAAGGAGTAAGATAGTTACTTTCTCAGACATTGAAAGGGAATGAAATGGAAAATAGATAATTTAATCCATCAAAATGACTACTCCATCTTGGTTTGTTGGCATCTCTGGGATCTACTTTTAATTCTCTCTGCCCATTCATCTGATGAAGGGGCAGCACTCTGAAAGCTCGTGTTCCCAAATAAACCTGTTGGACTTTAACCTGGTGATGTGAGACTTCTTACTGTCTTAAAGGCAGGCTTTTATTTTTAAACAGTGACCCTCCAGCTCTGGATTCTCTTACAAGAGGAAACATCATTTCCACATCCATCCTGTCAATACCCCTCAAGATCTTATATGTTTCAATCAAGTTGCCTCTTACTCAGGGACACCTACTTTGAACACTGCTGTGTATGTCATGTCTCAATTTCTGACCGCTTTGTTTCTGTCTCTCCTCCAGATTGGGAAATACAAAATCCAAACATGCATGCAAGTGGTCTTTCATCAGCACCACTGATGGCTGGTACCAGTAGTAGTCTGTGGCATTGTGCGGTAACCCAGGAGAAGTCTGGAATGACGAGACTGCAAAATATCTCCAGACTATCATGGGATTTTACGACCTCACTCATCCCGCCCGAGGTCAATGGACATTTCTATTGTCCGCCCCTTGCCCATTCTGATTCCGTGACGAGCAGGGTGGTAAAACTTTGGCCAACTTCTTCATACCAGTTTTAAAGATCAGGACATCTCTTCCGGCGAGACTCCTTGTCAAAGGATGCCAGGTAACAGTCTTTATGTACCGGATGCTTTTCAAGTCAGTGGACTGCTAAAATTCTGTGCTGGTGAAAGCTGTTCCATTGCCTGGGGCAATAATCTCAGGCAACCCATGTATACTAAAGGAGTGAACACAGTAAGAAGTTTAACAACACGAGGTTAAAGTCCAACAGGTTTATTTGGTAGCAAAAGCCACACAAGCTTTCGGAGCTCCAAGCCCCTTCTTCATGTGAGTGGGAATTCTGTTCACAAACAGGGCATATAAAGACACAGACTCAATTTACATGAATAATGGTTGGAATGCGAATACTTACAGCTAATCAAGTCTTTAAGATACAAACAACGTGAGTGGAGAGAGCATCAAGACAGGCTAAAAAGATATGTATTGTCTCCAGACAAGACAGCCAGTGAAACTTTGCAGGTCCAGGCAAGCTGTGGGGGTTACAAATAGTGTGATATGAACCCAATATCCCGGTTGAGGCTGTCCTCGTGTGTGCGGAACTTAGCTATCAGTTTCTGCTCAGCGACTCTGCGCTGTCGTGCGTCGTGAAGGCCGCCTTGGAGAACGCTTACTCGAATATCAGAGGCCGAATGCCCATGACCACTGAAGTGCTCCCCAACAGGAAGAGAACAGTCTTGCCTGGTGATTGTCGAGCGGTGTTCATTCATCTGTTGTCGCAGCGTCTGCATAGTTTCCCCAATGTACCATGCCTCGGGACATCCTTTCCTGCAGCGTATCAGGTAGACAATGTTGGCCGAGTTGCAAGAGTATGTACCGTGTACCTGGTGGATGGTGTTCTCACGTGAGATGGTGGCATCTGTGTCGATGATCCGGCACGTCTTGCAGAGGTTGCTGTGGCAGGGTTGTGTGGTGTCATGGTCACTGTTCTCCTGAAGGCTGGGTAGTTTGCTGCGGACAATGGGCTGTTTGAGGTTGTGCGGTTGTTTGAAGGCAAGAAGTGGGGGTGTGGGGATGGCCTTGGAGCAACGTTGTCTACCTGATACGCTGCAGGAAAGGATGTCCCAAGGCATGGTACATTGGGGAAACTATGCAGACGCTGCGACAACAGATGAATGAACACCGCTCGACAATCACCAGGCAAGACTGTTCTCTTCCTGTTGGGGAGCACTTCAGCGGTCACGGGCATTCGGCCTCTGATATTCGGGTAAGCGTTCTCCATGGTGGCCTTCACGACACATGACAGCGCAGAGTCGCTGAGCAGAAACTGATAGCCAAGTTCCGCACACACGAGGACGGCCTCAACCAGGATATTGGGTTCATGTCACACTATTTGTAACCCCCACAGCTTGCCTGGACCTGCAAAGTTTCACTGGCTGTCTTGTCTGGAGACAATGCACATCTTTTTAGCCTGTCTTGATGCTCTCTCCACTCACGTTCTTTATATCTTCAAGACTTGATTAGCTGTAAGTATTCGCATTCCAACCATTATTCATGTAAATTGAGTCTTGTCTTTATATGCCCTGTTTGTGAACAGAATTCCCACTCACCTGAAGAAGGGGCTTGGAGCTCTGAAAGCTTGTGTGGCTTTTGCTACCAAATAAACCTGTTGGACTTTAACCTGGTGTTGTTAAACTTCTTACTGTGTTTACCCCAGTCCAACGCCTGCATCTCAACATCATGACTAAAGGAGTGACACAGCTTCTCAATAGTCGCAGCTGAAGTTGCTGTCTTTGCTTCGTAGACATCAAGCCACTTTTAATTTGCATTGCTGAGTAGTAGGAACATGGTGCCTAGAAATGGTCTCATATTGCCAATATGCAGTCAAACCCGAGGACGGCTGGGACTGAAGAGGAGCTGAAGAGGGGGATTAGCAGGGTAAATACTTGGGGATAGGGCCTGGGTAAGATGCTCTGTCAGAGAGTCAGAGCAGACTTAATGGGCTGAATGGACTCCTTCTGCACTGCAGGGATTCTATGGATTCTACCACAAAATGCAGTGGAGGCCAAGTCACTGAATGTATACAAAATAAAGATGGATATTTTTTTTAAAATTTAGTAGCATCAAGGGATTTGGGGGGAAAGCAAGAATATGGCATTGAGATTGAGGATCAACCATGATCATATTGAATGGCGGAGCAGGCTCAAAGGGCTAAAAGGCCCTACCCCTGCTCCTAGTTTGATGAAAATCCATGGCGGCACAATGGCACAATGGTTAGCACTGCTGCCTTACAACGCAGGTTCGATTCCTGGCTTGGGTCACTGTCTGTGTGGAGTTTGCACATTCTCCCCGTGCCTGCATGGTTTTCCTCCGGGTGCTCCGGTTTCCTCCCACAGTCCAAAGTGTGCAGGTTAGGTGCATTAGTCATGTTACATTCTCCCTCTGTACCTGACCAGGCGCTGGAGTGTGGTGACTAGGGGATTTTCATGTTAACTTTATTACAGTGTTAAACTAAGTCTACTTGTGACTAATAAATAAAACTTTATTTTTTGTAGCCAACCTCGACGTAAGATTCTAGGCCCCACCACCTCTATGACCATGACAGGAAGCTGGGCTATCTGCTGTGTGTAGCAGACAGGAACAGCAGCAATGCCCTTGAAGCAAATGAGCTCTCCAGTGTAGGTTCTCAGTTTGGCGGATGTGAACTCCAATATCATCGGCTTAATCCCTTCACTGAGGTATTTGAATGTGTGTTCCCCAACAATAGTTGAAACATTAGTTTCCACCTCCATCTGCAATTGCTTATCATTCACCTGCACTCTCACTGCACTGGGTATAGATTTAACAGCAGTCACAGAGTGTGCAGGAGACACATCAGCTTCCGCAGAATCAGTTGACCCGACCATATTAGCTCTCTACTCTGCTGTTGGTAGATTTTTGTTCTGCACTGCTTAGCTAGATGTCCTCTCTTCTGGCATCATTTACACTCTGCTTCTTTAAATCTGCATTCGTCCACTCCATGATTTCCTTCACATCTATAGCAAATGCGTACCTTGCCAGCTGACGCATTGTGAGTAGGATTCCTGATTTATCAGTAGATCGACAGGGAATCGCACTGAAAATCTTCTGTCCCACCTTTTGTGCTACGCTCGGTGGCAGGCTTCAGCCTCGGATGCAGTGTTCCATTGTTCACATGCTGCAAATCTTGAGAACCTCTTGCAGCACGATCCATGGTGCGAGAGGGTTCTAGAGTCCATTTGAAACCAAAATCCAATTCAACAAGCAAATGGCATTGATTGGGGTTGTAATCCACCACACACCAGCCTATCCCACAGCATGTCTTTCAAGACATCCCCAAACTCACAGTACAGAATCAGAATCACAGATTACTACAGTGCAGAGGAGGCCCTTTGGCTCATCGAGTCTGCACCAATGCATGAAATGCCTTGACCTGCCCGCCTAATCCCACTTGCCAGCACTTGGCCCACAGTCTTGAATGTTATGGCGTGCCAAGTACTCATCCAGGTACTTTTTAAAGGATGTGAAGCATCCCACCTCCACCACCCTCCCAGGCAGTGCATTCCAGACTGTCTCCACCCTCTGGGTAAAAATGTTTTTCCTCAAATCCGCATAAACTTCTCAACCCTCACTTTTAACATGTGTCCCCTTGTAACTGATTCTTCAATTAAGGGGAACAGCTGCTCCCTATCCACCCTGAACATGCCCCTCATAGTCTTGAACACCTCAATCAGGTCACCCCTCAATCTTCTCTGCTCTAATGAAAACAACCCAAAATTGTGCAACACAAGACTGTTCCATTCCAGGCAGCATCTTGGTGAATCTCCTCTGCAGCCCCTCCAGTACATTCGTGTCCTTCCTACAACATGGCGGCCAGAACTGCGCACAATACACCAGCTATGACCTCACCAAAGTTCTATACAATTCCATCATGACCTCTCTGCTTTTGTAATCTATACCCCTTTAATAAAGGCAAGTCCAAAAATGTGCGGATTAGGTGGATTGGCTATCCTAAATTAGCCCTTAGTGTCAGGGGGACTGCTGGGGTAGATGAATGGGGTTGCGGGGATAGAGCCTCGGTGGGATTGTGGTTGGTGCAGGTTCGATGGGCTGGGTGATTCTATGAAGTGTGCCATATGCCTTTTTCACCACCCTACTTAACTGCCTTTCTGCCTTCAGAGATCTCGGGACAAACATGCCAAGGTCCCTTTGTTCTTCGGAATTTCTCAATGTCAGACTTTTCATAGTGTACTTCCTTGTCAAATTACTCCTTCCAAAGTGAATCGCCTCACATTTTTCAGGGTTAAGTTCCATCTGCCACTTATCCGCCCATTTGACCATCTCGTCTATATCTTCCTGTAGCCCAAGACACTCAACCTCACTATTAACCACCCAGCCAATCTTGGTATCATCGGCAAACTTACTGATCCTACCCCCCACATAGTCATCTATGTCATTTATTTAATTGACAAAGAATAGGGGACCCAGGACAGATCCCTGTGGTACGCCACTGGTTACAGGCCTCCAGTCACTGAAGCAGCCGTCTGTCACCACCCTCTGTTTCCTACCACTGAGTACCCGATGAGCTGTTTCAGGTTCACCATAAAGGCAGCAACAGATTTCCCTGGAGCACAAACGTCCCTGTTGAACTTCAAGACCTGCATAATAACAGACAGTTTTGGCAAAAATGCTACTTCAGAAGCTCAACAAACTCATTGTTTTACTTAGTACTAGATGCATTTGGAGCAACCAAGTTTATCGTAAGATTTATTTTGCTTCCACTCACATTCAGCAAGATAGTTCTACATTTACCTTGATCAGAATTTCATTCACAATGAAATAAAAGTCTCTCAACAAGCTGACTCCAATCCTTAGCATCTTCATAGTATGATCGACCCTCTCGAACAATGACAAGATCAGTGAGTCTTCTTTTTCCTTTTTGCTTCTGCAGGTGCTGGCTGTTTTCCTTTTATTGTATTTACCATTTTAAATGTGCTTACCATTTTAAGATAATGACCATTTCTTTTTAAATTCTTTCAGTAGCTTGTCATTTCTATCTTTGACTTTCCTGTGCTTTTCTGGTTTTGGGAGGCTACCAGTGATTGTGGGTCTTTTTTCAAAATAATCTTGTAAAACTTTTACAACTGCAACAATCCTTGTCGGGCATCTCTTAGCTTTTTTTTTCCTTTTAATTTTGCAATACTTTGTTGTTTTTGAACTTTGCGATATTCACAGCAAGCAGGGCAGATTATGCAGCCTAATTTGGATTTATCCTCATCGCCAATGTAATAACTTGAGAGAGGAGTGGCTTTGGTGCAGGTAAAGTTAACTTTTGTTGAAAACACATACTGCAATGTTTATACACTTGCCGCCATCTTTCTACTGGAGACCCTGCGCTGGCACTCTCCCCAGGGTTGATTAACAGGAGGGTTGGATAACCAATCCAATTACTACAAGTGGATATGAGCCAAGTCTTTCCTCATAAGACAAGTGGCCCATTCCAACTATTAGTCTAGTAAACCTTCTCTGAACTGCCTCCTTAAATAAGGAGGCCAATACCGTATACAATATTCCAGATGTGATCTCACAAATACCCTGTTTGTTGGGAGCATAACCTCGCTAATCTTGCATTCAATTCCCTGCAAGAAGCGATAACATTATTGCTTTCCTAATTACTTGCTTTACCAGCATACTAACCTTTTACAATTCATGCCCTGGAACATCCAGATCTCTGTCATCTCAGAGTTTGGCAACCTCTCACCTCTGTAGGTAATATGTTTTTTTTTATTCTTCTTTGCCAAAATGGACAATTCCACAATTGCCCACATTATACTCCATTTACCAGACCTTTGCCCATTCACCCAACCTATGTCTGTCCTTTTGTAGCTCCTTATGTCCTTTTCCCAACTTACCTTTTGACCAATCTTTATGTCATCAGCAAACTTAGCCACCATATCTTTGGTCCCTTCAGTTCAAGGAGTTAGGATAAAGTGGGGGTCTTGTCATGGTCTGGTTGTGTACAATGTTAAATTACAAATTGCAAAGACACCTCGCCCCAGGCTGTTGGGGTCCCCTTTTAAATACTCAAATTAGATTCCCTTGAAATCATAAAGGGTGTAGATACGCAGAGGGACCTAGGTGTGCAAGTCCACAGATCCTTGAAGGTGACATCACAGGTGGAGAAGTTGGTGAAAAAGGCATATGGCATGCTTGCCTTTATAGGACGGGGCATAGAGTATAAAAGTTGGGGTCTGATGTTGCAGATATATAGAACGTTGGTTCGGCCGCATTTGGAATACTGCATCCAGTTCTGATTGCCACACTACCAGAAGGACGTGGAGGCTTTGGAGAGAGTACAGAGGAGGTTTACCAGGATGTTGCCTGGTATGGAGGGGCTTAGTTATGAGGAGAGATTGGGTAAACTGGGGTTGTTCTCCCTGGAAAGACGGAGGATGAGGGGAGACTTAATAGAGGTGTATAAAATTATGAAAGGCATAGATAGGGTGAATGGTGGGAAGCTTTTCCCCAGGTCGGTGGTGACGTTCACGAGGGGACATAGGTTCAAGGTGAAGGGGGGGAGGTTTAACACAGATATCAGAAGGACATATTTTACACAGAGGGTGGTGGGGGCCTGGAATGCGCTGCCAGGCAAGGTGGTGGAGGCGGACACACTGGGAACGTTTAAGACTTATCTAGGCAGCCATATGAACGGAGTGGGAATGGAGGGATACAAAAGAGTGGTCTAGTTTGGACCTGGGAGCGGCGCTGGCTTGGAGGGCTGAAGGGCCTGTTCCTGTGCTGTATTGTTCTTTGTTCTTTGTTCAATCTGCTATTTTAACTGGAAACCTGAGCAGGGAAGGCAGAGTTGGCATTCTTGTCAGGATTAGAAACCAAGGTCAGAAAGGGAACTCAAAAGGTGAGGTTTACATAGATTTCATCTTCCATGCCACAAAAGCAAATCTCGCGACTCTTTGTGACCTCCAACAAAAAATCCAACCATTTGGGGCACTTCCTTCTGAGTGGGGTTTGCAGAGTTGAGAATTTTCCCAAATCTGCGCTATCGACTCAGGAGTGAAAATTTGGCCCTTGGCCTAACTTCAAGAAATATTTGCATTTACTCTGTATCTTATCACACCAAAGAACTTCATTGCCTCAAAATGCAGTGGCTCTTGTGTACGTATCTCATGTTGCACAAATGATAGAATTAGATATTAATAAAAATTTACACCACTGTGTTATGCATTTGTAAGCAGATGAAAATCAAGGGTTGCCAAATCTCATTTGATTGAGGCAAAGCCCATTGAAGTAAATGGAATTGAAGTCACAGGGGTCACATTTCAAACATTAACTATAATCCTCCAGAACACATTTTAATCTATAATTGAAAGCAGGAAAAAAGTTGCAGAATAACCCATTTGGCCTTAATAAGCAAAGAAGCATCTTTTGTCAGGGAAATAAAAACATTCACAGCAATTATAACCACATATCCACAATTTCCCATTTGATTAAATGCTCAGATGTATTTAACCTTTGCACTTGTAAGAGAAAATTCAAAAATGCTATTGATCGGTGGGATACGTATCTTCACATATCTAAAGTAAAAGTGCATTAGCTCTTCTCTGGCAATTTGGCCCGTTACATTTTCACCTCAGCAATGTTAGATTATGAGAATCACCTTCACCTAAAATAATTCTCAAGGGGATCACAAACTGTCAGTGCTAACTGGAGTTAGGCCCGCCAAGAGCTCGAAGGTAGCCACAGGGTGCAGATGTGAGATGTTTGAAAGGCCCACCTCAGCTTCTGGGATTTCAACCCAGTTATAAAAAAAGAGTAGAATCAGAAACAGCCACCAAGCCATCACCCTTCACGCCCTCTCACTTTCACACCCCTTTACACTCCGCATGCCATCTCATGCCCTCCCAACCCCATGGCCCCTCATACCCCTCTGCCAATTTATGCTTCTTTACCCAACCCCCATAACCCAACATACATTCCCTGTCAAACTATGCCCCTCCACCTAACCCCATGGCCCTGTATACCCTCCAGGCCAAGCTATTCCCCTCTACCCAACACTATAGTCCTATAAACCCAATGCAAACAGTACTGACTCATGCCAACCCACGAGATCCCACTCATTCCCGTGGCCTCTTTTAGCTCCTATACAATTTTAGTGCCAACCCATACTCCTGATCCACCATCCTTTGTTCGTACATTGTTCATGCTAATTCGTCCAGTATCCACAATAGACAGACTTCAGGAGCCATGGTGAGATGAAATAAAAATAAAGTTCACATTATCTATTATATACTTCACTCAATTTTAAAAAAAAACATTGGGTAGGAATTTCCCATTTGTTGGTAAAGTGCCAAAAGTTTCCCATCATATGTTTTGACACTTCATCAAAATAAATCAAGAGATGGTCCCACCACAACATGCTGGTGGTGTGGGTTTAATCAGAGCCTGCCTTGCCAGCCATTCAGGTTTCTGAAAAATCAGAGTGCCCAAATAAAAATAGAAAACAGAGCATCCCACGAAAATGGAACCACCCCCCCACCCCAACCCCCCGACCCACCCGACATGGAACCATTTCCCGACAGAAACCCTACCACCAAGGAGCCTCTGGCACCTTCCCCGCAGAACCCCTCCCCCGGCACTGCACCTTGGCACTTCAGTGCCCAGATACATGACCCTCTCACCCCTGAGGGCTGTGCTTAACTGTGCACTTGTGCATCTCCAGAGAGTTCTGTTCACTAAGTAGACGTCTTAGGGGACCTGTCACGATTCATGTCAGCATGCCCTAGCACTGACATGATGAGATAGTTTAACAAGGGGGGAACAATTGGGTGCAAAAACCTCATATGGATTAAAGTCAGGCTTTAAAGTCAGACTTTAAAAACCTTTTAAAGTCAGGATCTCCATTACATCATTGGCAGTGGGGTGGGCAGGACAATCGAGAGGGAGGTCCAACATAAAAGCCATTTGGGTCTTCCACTTGCTTCTCCACTGTCCCCCTCCACACTGTTCCTGCCTCCCACAAACGGGAGCAGAAAATTCCCCTATTATCATAATAAAAACCCATTCATTACATTTAAATGCCCCCGAGTACTTAATCCCTGCAAAAATACATTTGTATTCATAACTCCAAATCAAAGAAAGCTAATCTTTCTCATCTCTTTATAACCACTTGGAGGTGTCAATCGCCTGGGAATTTACAGATGCCTCACTGGGGTAATGATAGGTTATGGGAGCAGTCAAAGAATACTAATCATATGATGACAACCTTCAGGTTTATGTTAACAACCATCTACCAAAATTGCAAGCACTTTTTTTCTACTGCAGTGTTTCTTTTTTACAAAATATAAAAGTCAGGATACATAACGCCTTGTCAGGCTAACAGTTTCCATAGACCTTATCCACTTTTTACACAAATTCATGCCTATGCTTATCAATCATAAAGGGGTATCTGGACTTGACCAAAAGTGCACCTGACCTCTCCCAAAAAAGTAGGTTTAGACCTTTTCCTCAAATGTCTAAAGCCTACTAAATTGTTGCTCCAGTGTACAGGAAGATGTGAGTGGTGAGGTCATGAATAAGGTTTCAATGTCGCAGGAGTGCACCGGAAGGTGGTATGAAGTGTGTCTACTTCAACGCCAGGAGCATCCGGAATAAGGTGGGTGAACTTGCAGCATGGGTTGGTACCTGGGACTTCGATGTTGTGGCCATCTCGGAGACATGGATAGAGCAGGGAGAGGAATGGTTGTTGCAGGTTCCGGGATTTAGATGTTTCAATAAGATCAGGGAAGATGGTAAAAGAGGGGGAGGTGTGGCATTATTAGTCAAGGACAGTATTACGGTGGCAGAAAGGACGTTTGCTGAGGACTCGTCTACTGAGGTAGTATGGGCTGAGGTTAGAAACAGGAAAGGAGAGGTCACCCTGTTGGGAGTTTTCTATAGGTCTCTGAAAAGTTCCAGAGATGTAGAGGAAAGGATTGCAAAGATGATTCTGGATAGGAGTGAAAGTAACAGGGTAGTTGTTATGGGGGACTTTAACTTTACAAATATTGACTGGAAACGCTATAGCTCGAGTACTTTAGATGGGTCAGTTTTTGTCCAATGTGTGCAGGAGGGTTTCCTGACACAGTATGTAGATAGGCCAACAAGAGACGAGGCCACATTGGATTTGGTACTGGGTGATGAACCAGGCCAGGTGCTAGATTTGGAGGTAGGTGAGTACTTTGGTGATAGTGACCACAATTCGGTTACGTTTACTTTAGCGATGGAAAGGGATAGTTATATACCGCAGGGCAAGTGTTATAGCTTGGGGAAAGGAAATTATGATGCGATTAGGCGAGATTTAGGATGCATAGGATGGGGAAGAAATCTGCAGGGGATGGACACAATTGAAATGTGGAGCTTGTTCAAGGAACAGCTACTGTGTGTCCTTGATAAGTATGTACCTGTCAGGCAGGGAGGAAGTGGTCGAACGAGGGAACCGTTGTTTACTAAAGAAGTTGAATCTCTTGTGAAGAGGAAGGAGACTTATGTAAAGATGAGACGTGAAGGCTCAGTTAGGACGCTTGAAAGTTACAAATTAGCCAGAAAGGACCTGAAGAGAGAGCTAAGAAGAGCCAGGAGGGGACATGAGAAATCTTTGGCAGGTAGGAGCAAGGAAAACCCTAAAGCTTTCTACAAGTATGTCAGGAATAAAAGAATGACTAGGGTAAGATTAGGGCCAGTCAAGGACAGTAGTGGGAAGTTGTGTGTGGAGTCTGAAGAGATAGGAGAGGTGCGAAATGAATATTTTTCATCAGTATTAACACAGGAAAAAGACAATGTTGTCGAAGAGAATACTGAGATACAGGCTATTAGACTAGACGGGATTGAGGTTCATAAGGAGGAGGTGTTAGCAATTCTGGAAAGTGTGAAAATAGGTAAGTCCCCTGGGCCAGATGGGATTTATCCTAGGATTCTCTGGGAAGCTAGGGAGGAGATTGCAGAGCCTTATGTCGTCATTGTCTACAGGAATAGTGCCAGAAGACTGGAGGATAGCAAATGTTGTCCCCTTGTTCAAGAAGGGGAGTAGAGACAACCCCGGTAATTATAGACCAGTGAGCCTTAGTTCTGTTGTGGGCAAAGTTTTGGAAAGGATTATAAGAGATAGCATTTATAATCATCTAGAAAGGAACAATTTGATTAGGGACAGTCAATACGGTTTTGTGAAAGGTAGGTCGTGACTCACAAACCTTATTGAGTTCTTTGAGAAGGTGACCAAAGAGGTGGATGAGGGTAAAGCAGTTGATGTGGTGTATATGGATTTCAATAAAGCGTTTGATAAGGGTTCCCCACGGTAGGCTATTGCAGAAAATACGGACGCATGGGATTGAGGGTGATTTTGCGGTTTGGATCAGAAATTGGCTAGCTGTAAGAAGACAGAGGGTGGTGGTTGATGAGAAATGTTCATCCTGGAGTTCAGTTACTAGTGGTGTACCACAAGGATCTGTTTTGGGGCCACTGCTGTTTGTCATTTTTATAAATGACCTGGATGAGGGCGTAGAAGGATGGGTTAGTAAATTTGCGGATGACACTAAAGTCAGTGGAGTTGTGGACAGTGCGGAAGGATGTTGCAGGTTACAGAGGGACATAGATAAGCTGCAGAGCTGGGCTGAGAGGTGGCAAATGGAGTTTAACGCGGAAAAGTGTGAGGTGATTCACTTTGGAAGGAGTAACAAGAATACAGAGTACTGGGCTAATGGTAAGATAATTGGTAGTGTGGATGAGCAGAGAGATCTTGGTGTCCACGTGCATAGATCCCTGAAAGTTGGCACTCAGGTTGATCGGGTTGTTAAGAAGGCGTACGGAGTGTTAGCTTTTATTGGTAGAGGGATTGAGTTTCGGAGCCATGAGGTCATGTTGCAGCTGTACAAAACTCTGGTGCGGCTGCACTTGGAGTATTGTGTACAGTTCTGGTCGCCGCATTAACAAAGTGGACTTTACCAAAGAGGTTGTGCTGGAATCTTTGAATGGCATCAAGATAGATAAGTCGCCGGGTCCTGATGGGATGTACCCCAGGTTACTGTGGGAGGCGAGGGAAGAGATTGCAGAGCCTCTGGCGATGATTTTTGCGTCGTCAATGGAGACAGGAGAGGTGCCGGAGGATTGGAGGATTGCGGATGTGGTTCCTATTTTCAAGAAGGGGATTAGGGATAGCCCAGGAAATTACCGACCAGTGAGTCTAACCTTAGTGGTTGGTGAGCTGATGGAGAAGATCCTGAGGGACAAGATTTATGAGCATTTATAGAGGTTTAGTATGCTCAAGAATACTCAGCATGGCTTTGTCAAAGGCAGATCGTGCCTTACAAGCCTGGTGGAGTTCATCGAAAATGTGACTAAACACATTGACGAAGGGAAAGCGGTAGATGTGGTTTATATGGATTTTAGCAAAGCCTTCGATAAGGTCCCCATGCAAGGCTTCTAGAAAAAGTGAGAGGGCATGGGATCCAAGGTGCTGCTGCCCTGTGGATCCAGAACTGGCTTGCCCAAAGTAGGGACAGAGTGTGTATAGATGGGTCTTTTTCTAAATGGAGGTCGGTCACCAGTAGTGTGCCCCAGGGGTCTGTTCTGGGACCCTTGCTGTTTGTCATTTTCATAAATGACCTGGATGAGGAAGTGGAGGGATGGGTTGGTAAGTTTGCCGACGACACAAAGGTTGGTGGGGTTATGGATAGTCTGTAGGGATGTGAGAAGTTACAGAGAGACATAGATAGGATGCAAGACTGGGCGGAGACGTGGCAGATGGACTTCAACCCAGATAAATGCGTAGTGGTCCATTTTGGCAGGTCAAATGGGATGAAGGAGTACAATATAAAGGGAAAGACTCTTAGTACTGTAGAGGATCAGAAGGACCTTGGGGTTCGGATCCATAGGACTCTAAAATAGGCCCTGCAGGTGGAGGTGGTGGTTAAGAAGGCATATGGTGTGCTGGCCTTTATCAATTGAGGGATTGAGTTCAGGAGTCCAGGGATATTGATGCAGCTATATAAGACTCTCGTCAGACCCCACTTGGAGTACTGTGCTCAGTTCTGGTCGCCTCATTACAGGAAGGATGTGGAAAAGATTGAAAGGGTGCCAAGGAGATTTACAAGGATGTTGCCTGGATTGAGTGGTATGCCTTATGAGGATAGGCTGAGGGAGCTTGGTCTTTTCTCCTTGGAGAGACGTAGGATGAGAGGAGACCTAATAGAGGTATATAAGATGTTGAGAGGCATAGATCGGGTGGACTCTCAGAGGCTTTTTCCCAGGGTGGAAATGGCTGCTACGAGAGGACACAGGTTTAAGGTGCTGGGGGGTAGGTACAGGGGAAATGTTCGGGCAAGTTTTTCACACAGAGGGTGATGGGCGAGTTGAATCGGCTGCCGTCAGTGGTGGTAGAGGCAAACTCAATAGGGTCTTTTAAGAGACTGCTGGATGAGTACATGGGACTTAATAGGATGGAGGGTTATAGGTAGGCATAAAAGGTAGGGATATGTTCGGCACAACTTGTGCGGCCGAAGGGCCTGTTTTGTGCTATAGTTTTTCTATGTTTCTTCTATATTTCTATTATAGGAAGGATGTGGAAGCATTGGAAAGGGTGCAGAGGAGATTTACCAGGATGTTGCCTGGTATGGTGGGAAGGTCTTATGAGGAAAGGCTGAGTGACGTGAGGCTGTTTTCGTTAGAGAGAAGAAGGCGAAGAGGTGACTTAATAGAGGCATACAAGATGATCAGAGGATTAGATAGGTGGACAGTGTAAGCCTTTTTCCTTGGATGGTGATGGCTAGCACAAGGGGACATAGCTTTAAATTGAGGGGTGATAGATATAGGACAGATTTCAGAGGTAGGTTCTCAGAGAGTAGTAAGGGCGTGGAATGCCCTGCCTGCAACAGTAGTGGACTCGTCAACATTAAGGGCATTTAAAGGGTCATTGGATAAACATATGGATGATATTGGAATAGTGTAGGTTAGATGGGCTTTAGATTGGTTTCACAGGTTGGCGCAACATCGAGGGCCGAAGGGCCTGTACTGCGCTGTAATGTTCTATGTTCTATGTTCTACTAGTCATGTTTTAGCAATTCCAGCAGTGAAAATTGCTCCAGTTAGAAGGCAGCTACTATTTTGAATGTGCTGCTGCCACTACCAGCAACTGCAGATAAATGAAAAACATTGCTTCCTCAGTGTCTCTCCCTTCACACATGGTTGATACCAGGTTTAGTAGCTGGACTTCTGGATTCTGGGCTCTGGAACCAATTTAACTAAGGCAAAGAGCCCTTCTGTCTTTACAAAAAATCAGCTCTTTCAGTGGCTCTTCTGGCTTTGATCCTTCCCCCACTCCAAACAGCAAATGGTGAGAGGAGGCTTCACTCAAATAAAAGACATCTAATGAAATGATCATTCTGCAGAGCCTTTCCTCAGCTGCTGTCGTTTACTCAGAACTCATTAAAAATGCCCTGTGCAAAAAAAAAACAGGACATGTTTATTCTGGGCACATTAGATCGATAAGATTGAATGAAATAATGTCATGTAAAATAACAGAAATATAAATGTCAAGGTGACGTATGGAAAGCTTAAACTCAGCTAACATTTAAAGTTCTTTTCTTGGCCACCAGATGTCTAAAAGTGCTTTGCAACCAATGAAGTACTTTTGAAGTGTGGATGCTGTTGTAATGCAAGAAACACGGCAGCTAATTTACACACAGCAATCTCCCACAAAAACTAAGATGATAATGATCAGATCATTTATTTTTCTGCTGTTGACTGAGGGATTTGTCCAGGACACTGGGAATAATTCCTCTGCTCTATTTGAATAGTGCTGTGGCATCTTTTACATCCACCCAAGAAGGCAGATGTAGCCTTGGTTTAACATCACATTCGGAAGACAGCGCCTCCAACAAGTTGGCACATCAGTACTGGAGTGGCAACCTTGATTGTTGTGCTCAAGTGCTGGCATTAAGACCATAAGATATAGGAGCAGAATTAGGCCATTCAGCCCATTGAGTCTGCTCTGCCATTTGATCATGGCTGATCTGTTTCACAGAATCATAGAAGCATAGAATCATACAGTGCAGGAGGAGGCCATTTGACCCATTGAGCCTGCACTGACAACAATCCTACCCAGACCCTATCCCCATAACCCCATGTATTTACCATAGCTAGTCCCCCTGACACTAAGGGCAATTTAGCATGGCCAATCAACCTATACTGCACATCTTTGGAGTGTGGAAGGAAACCGGGGCACCCAGAGGAAACCCATGCAGGCACGGGGAGAACATGCAAACTCCACACAGTCACTCAAGCCGGGAATTGAGCCCGGGTTCCTGGCGCTGTGAGGCAGCAGTGCTAACCACTGTGCCTCAACCCCTTTCTGCTGCCTTTTCCTCGATAAGGCCATGAGATATAGAATTAGGCCATTCGGCCTAATATGCTGTCCAGTGACAGCACTAAGCTTTTTTGCAGTTGTCTCTCCTTGTTGCTGCAAGAGGCATTGCTGGAAAGTTGTAGTCATCAACAATTCTCTGTAAAAATGCTTCCAATATATGGATCTAAAATCGGTGGGCTGTTTTTAACACTTGACTGTCGTTGAAAATGCATTTAGATTGGCTGCCTGTTGTATGGCCTGCATGAGCTTATTTTCCATTGACCTCAGCACTGTAAGATATTAAAATCAGCCTTATTACTTACTCCCTTTGTCTGATGGCCTCAACAGCATAGTAATTTTGCATCATTTGACAAATGTCCAGCTCTCCCTTACAGCTGCATGGAGTTAAATGGTCGCTCAACTCTGTTAATAGGCATTGGCCCTCAGTATTGATTTTCACTACTCTATTAGCCAGCCATCTATGAAGGTATTATAGTGCACAATTTAAGGTTCACAAAAATGCAAAGAATAAGTGTTCTTTCTGACTCTCAGGCCCAGATTTTCACCATGACAGAAAAGCTGTCCGCCATGGCGAAAATAGTAGAACTGCTGAAAAAATGTAAGTCCCTCTCACAAACACAACACTTCCCATTTTCATGGGGGTGGGAATGGGGGTGTTTCATGCATATCTGTTTTATGGAGACAATTGACCATTGAAAAGATCAGCCTCCTTTACTCTAGTCGGATTTTGGTAGCCCAGCATTGTGAAACCCTGCAAACTAGGCCTGTTAAGAGCAGATCTGAACTTGATGTATTTTTTTGGATAGCCTGAGGACTCGTTTGGTGAGGTAAGCTACGTCGATGGAAATTGCTTTAAATTATTATTCAGAGCTCCAGAAGTGGTACAAAAGAAACTGTCTCCAGTTAACCTAGGGGAGAAGGAGGGTGGTGCACCTGGTGTCAGTGCAATTATTTTTGCCCCTGCTCATTCACGCACCCAAGTATCAGGAAGAACTATATGCTGAAGAAGGGGGGGATAACATTTTTTTTATGAAGGGGCATAGAAATGAGCATGGTAATCTCACACATGGAAGGCCATTGAGGTCAATCACTGTGAGCGTCTGGAGGCCAGAAGCAGGCAGAAGGTCAGGAGGAATAAGTTGCTGCACACATACAAGGGAAGGAGAGAAGGAGAAGCATGATAACCAGGTACTACCATGTTGGAAGGATGTACAGACCTAGGACACCATACCTCAACAGGACGGAAGACCAGTACCAAAAGCAACTGAGGCTAAGCCGTGAGGTGGTAACAGTTGCATTGACCAAGTAGCAGCTTGAGCCACAATCCATCATCCTCCACGCCTTGCCAGTGGCTATAAAAGTAACCATCACTCTCAACTTCTATGCCTCAGGATCTTACCAGAGCTCATCAGGAGACTTGTCTGGTATATCCCAGCCAGCAGCACATAGCTGCATTAAGGCAGTAACTAATGCCCTGTTTTCTCATGTGGGAAATCACGTTAATTTCCCAATAAATTTGGTGTCTCAGATACCTTTGCCCAATGAGCAGGCTTCCCTCGGGTACAGGGTGTTATTGATTGCACCCATGTTGCCTTAAAGGCTCCAAATCCTCATTCTAGAATCTTCATTAACCAAAAATCCTTCCAGTTAATCAATGTCCAGATGATTTGTGCCCACCATAAGATCTTCCTTCATTTGTGTTTAAGGTTTTCTGGCAGTTGCCACAACCCCTTCATACTAACAAATTCCCAACTCCCTCAGCTGTTTCAGCCCCCAGCACAGATCTGTGATTGGCTCCTAGGGATCAAGGGATACCTATTAAGACCTTGGATAATGACCCCTCTAGGAGCCCACAAATGGAGGACCAGCACAACTACAACATCAGCCAGGTCATCACCAGGAGTACCAGAGAGCAGGCCATTGGCCTGCAGTCCCTATCCCTATGAAGTCCCTATCCATTCTGAAGATTGCAACATAGATACTTACAAGGTCCTCTGATATTTCAATTGCTATCAGACAGTCCCTGGTGACATACTTCTACCTGAAGAACCTTGTACGTTGATTCCTCAATGACTCAAGAAACAGACGATCCCCCACAAGGGAAGGAATCAACTGAATTTGACTCAGTCGCATTCATATGATGGAGAGAATTTCAGCCATAATCATGGGCCTCATGATAATAAGTCATTTAAAATTTGGCCCCTTTACATGTCTGTGGGGTGGCTCGGTGGCACAGTGGTTAGCACTGGTGCCTCACAGGTTAGATGTATTGGCAGTGGTAAATTACCCTTAGTGTCCAAAGGTGTTTAGGTTAGATGGATTAGCCATGGCAAATGTGTGGGGCAGGGGAGCGAGCCTGGGTAAGATACTCTGTCAGAGAAATGATGCAGACTCAATGGGCCAAATGGCCTCCTTTTGCACTGTAGGAATTCAATGAAAGGCCCATGTTGCCAAATTGTACATAATCTAACCATGCCCACAATGCTGAGAGCCATCCATTGCAGGGTCAGCTAACAGTTGGACAACTTTTACAGAGTTCCCACTCACCTAAAAAGGCAATGACATCTCCTTCCAGGCACAGCGATTTCACCATTGATGGCCTACCTCACAAATGGGCCTTTCTGAAGGCCCCACTTTTAATTAAGCCCGAGTTTCCCAACCCGGTTCTGACCCCTCACTATTTCCAGGGTCAAACTTCCCGACTTCTATTTTGGCCCTCCCCCTCACCGACCACCCCAACCTACCCATCCCCAGGGTTGAAAGTTTGGGTGGCCATTTTTACAGGTTGGGCTTGCAGAGTCAGGAATTCTCCCATCTCTGCACGCCTGACCCAGAAGTGACTTTTTTTTTAACTGGGAAGAAAAAAGCAAATTGTCCAATGTAGTAGGTGTACAATGTTGTTTATTTACAATGTTGCTCATTTAATATTGGCCCAAATTTTGCTGGCATAATAATGGTGAGTTTAATCCACACATGATGATTAATGTATATATTATCAAGCAACTTGTGATGAGGAAGACACAGCCGTGAATAGCACAACTGGCAGCATAGTTTGCATCACTCTGCCATTAGATTCCCAAGTATGTTTCTCAAGAAAGTTTTTAGATCCTGCAACTTGCACACTTGAATGGTTTGACTCTTTTCCCACAACAGCTGGCTAGGCCAACATTTATTGCCCACCCCGAATTACCTTTGAAAAGGTAGTGCTGAGCTGACTTCTTGAATCGCTGCAGCCCATGTAATGTAGGTACACAAAGTGCAGTTAGGGAGAGAGTTCCAGAATTGTAACCCAGTGACAGTGAAGGAATGGTGATATATTTCCAAGTCAGGACGGTGAGTGGCTTGGAGGGGAACTACCAGATGGTGGTGTTCCCATGTGTCTGCTGCCCTTGTCCTTTTAGTTAGTTGTGATCATGGGTTTGGAAGACGTTGTCTAAGAATGGAATAATTGAAACTAGAATTTCACTCCTATATGTACTAATCTATGAGAGGTATTTAAAATGTATTATTTTCTTTATTTCATCCATTTTAATCCAGTCTCTCTATTCCCCCTCATTATTTCTTTTCCTGTACCTGATCTGACCCAATTTCACCCTATTTCCTTCTCCATCATTGCTTTTCTTTTCTTTAACAATCTTTACATCTCACTGACTAAATCCCCGATTGTTAGTCCTATCATTCATCAAGGTCCCAGATGCCCCATTGCCCTCATTATGCTGTTAGTGGCTCTCATTTCCAGCAACTGACAAGGACTGTGTTTTTTCATGCTGAAATGTGAGGGGAAAAGTCTAACTGTGCACAGCCCCTCTGCTGTTCCAGCAGAATTGGAATCAATGGTAACTAAAGATTGAAGCCTTTGTACAGAAGATTTGGAAGTGAAGCAAAATGACCATGAACAGTGTGGCTGCCGAGTTACTCACTTATGTCGCAGATGGTAGAAAAGTTAATTGATGGGTATGAATGGATGTTCCATAAGTTATAATTTGGTGAAAAGAAATAACAAGTGGCAGGAGCAGGAGGCGTTTTTGATTTGAAACTAATTTAAAAACATATATAATGTAAAAAAACATGTACAGGATTCTTATGGAGATCATGTAACTGTACATTTAATGGAAAACTTAGCTTGGATTTCAAGTTACTGAGGAGTTAAAGTTAATTTTTTGAGGTAAATTGAGCTGGGAACTCATCAATATTTTGTGTGTGACATCATCTCATTGTAAAACTTATATTCTTTTTATTTCAGCTTGTTTTTTAAAAATAAAACAAGATAATGCTTATTTTTAATTCTTTGTACTGCACAGGTCCACATTTGTGTCTGGAGTATTGCATGTTATATGAAAGCCAAGGTTTTGCTTTGATTATCTGTCAATTTCTATTATTGACGAGGATTCCCATTCATTAATAGTAACATTGCATGGAAGGGCATTAAGCTATTGTTCACTGGAGGGCAATGCATTCTGTTGAGTCCTGTTGGGGTGATCAAAGTATGAGATATGTTCGTAGCTTGCTGGTGCAACTTTGACAGTTTTCTGTATGTTTAGCAAATTCATCCAATATTTTATAAATGCAAGTCTAATAACTGCTACTTTGAGCTAAAACATTTCTAGAAAGCTGGAGGCAACCTGATTATTTCAAAGTAATGCATTTGGATATTTATTATGGATGGTTGCTTCAGAGTTTAAACTCCTGCTGTTTTCTTTGAATTCAGCCTACAGGCCTTGAATTAACAAGGAACAAAAAAGCTTTGGAATAGCCTCAGATCTCTCCTCAGCTGTCATTTTTATTCATGCATTTGACATTAAACTAGCTAATCCTTTTTTTAATGGTCAGCTGAGCATTTCTTAAGAGCAAGTCCTACTATGAAATCACTGTAAATTTCAAATGGATAATCATTTATTCCAGTGCATCCTCCACATTAATGTCATTCAATGGATGCTAACAAGGTCAGCTATGTATTTGAGACTGCAGTTGCAGAGACCATGCAATTTCTTGAGTCTGAGTTTAATATCATCATGCATCTATCATTCAGATGACCCAGTCAGTTTCATGAGGTTTATTAGTCTGGTGGCTTAAAGGTTGTAAATAGTTATTTATTTCAAATTTTATGTGCAGCAATCAATAGCTTCAGAGCTTAGCTCAATGTAGAGGTCAAACCTTGTTTTTTTCCTGTTCAATTCACCAGTGAACAGCAATCTCAGCTCTTCATAAAAAGCATTAAATGCTATTCAACACGACTAATTTCAGGAGCAATAAGAATTTGTACCACAGGTAATTATCTATCTTCACTCTTGCTGAGTTTCAGTGTTGCTTATTTTACTTATGTAATTCCCTGACTTAACTTTTTCAGAACCATCGAATGAGGAAGTGAATTTTGCAAAATCTTGTGGGCAATTGGTAGAATACTTGAGATTTTTCAATCCTCACCAGCTGCATGCATGATTGTGCAGAGAATGTGGATCTTGCAGCATTTGTCCCATCATGCTAAATTTTTTCCCAGTTGGGGTAAGATCAATATGTAATTTAAACAATCCTGCCACCATTTTTGTTAGGAATCTTGAATAAAATGGCAAGGAAATTTGATTCAGGGCACCACACATACTAAACACAGTAGGAGATAAGAAAAGACGAGTCAGGAAATCAAGGTTAGGTGGTATCAAGCCTAACTCTTAGAAGCTCGTACATTATTGAAGGAAGGCATGGTTGAAGAGAGTAATTTTTAGAATGGAGTCAAAAGGTTCAAGATAATTTGAGACAAAGATATTGAAATAAATGTTAGCGTTCTCAAACATAAGAACTAAAGAAATAGGACTCAGAGTAGGACATATATTCCCATAAGCAATAAGATCAGGGTATCAACCACAACTAAAATTGCCCTCTGAATCCCATAACCCATGATTTATTTAGAGTCCAATAACCTATCAATATCAGCTTTGAATATGCCTAACGACTGAGCATCCACAGCGATCTGGCATAGCGAATTCCAAAGATTCACAACCCACTGATTGGAGTAACTTCTCCTCAGCTTCAACCTAAATGAGTATCTCCTTCCTCATATCATGCCCACATTTCTCCTTTGTTGAAATCTTGTAAATAGATGTTGCCCCAGAACTGATCTTCGTGGCATCCCATTAGTAATGGCCTGCGAACCTAGAGATGACCAGTTTATTCTGATTTTTTTGTCCTTTTAACAAATCCTCAATCCATGCTAATGTGTTAGCCCCAACCCCATAACCCTTATCTTGCACAATGGCTTTCCCGTGGCATCCTTATCAAGTTCTTTTTGAAAATCTAAATAGAATACACAAACACAGTGTGGTGGACCTCAGTTGTGCCTTTGTCCTATATGGAACACCGTTGTGTGTGCTTGTAATACCTGGACACATCCCCTTCCAGTTTGCTTCCTCCCCTCGGCACCTAGTATAAAGGTGGCTGTCTCCTCCCCCTTGTTCAGTCCAGGTTGGTTATTTGTTGGGATGTGCTCCTGATTCTGTTGTGAATAAAAGCCTACACTTGTATTGGCACACAGGTAGTCTTTCACCTTATTGATAGCGCATCACACAGGTTCCCCTCTATCCGCTCTGCTAATTATATTCTCAATAAACTCTGATGTATTTGGTAAGCACTATTCTATTTTCATGCAACCATTTTGACTCTGCCGAATTAAATGATTTTCCAAGTGTTGTATTATCACTTCCTTTCCAATAGATTGCAGCAATTTCCTGATGACTGATGTCAGGCTAAATGGCTTGTTATATTCTGTTTTCTCTCTCCCTCCTTTCCTAAGTGGTGGTGCTATATTTAGGGGCAAAATTCTGACCTCTTCAGGAGTTGCTACCCAAAAGCGGAGAGATGGTGTGCTGGATCCCGAGGGACCAGGAGAGCATCACTGACCCCTGGAAAAGAGGAGCATCATCCCCCCACCACTCAAATCACGGGTCACCCCGCCTCACAACCCCCCCCCGCCACAACACACACACACACACACAAACACCATGCAGGCATGAGGATGACCTGACCCTACCCAAATCCCCGTCAGTCCCCTTCTCCCTCAAAGCACTCACTCACTCCTCCTTCCCCCCCTCAGGCCACCCACTCAGCCCCCACGCCCCCCCCCCCCCCCCCCCACGGACACCCCACTAAACCTCCCTTCAGGCCACACACCTTGGCAGTGCCAACAATGCATTGCCCCCTGACACCCTGCCACTGACACCCTGGCTTGGCTCTTGAGCTCTGAGAGGGCTCAATGACGTAGACCCAGTGGTCATTTCCCTTTGCTGCTGCCTGGCTGCAGAGGAAGGGTCTCTTAAATGTCATGGTTTTTGGGTGGGCTCGGGCTGGGAGCAAGGGGTTAACCTTGGCACTCTCCACTGGGATGGGGCTAGGCTGCCCCTTCTAGCCCTGGCAGATCTGATGATCACCTCTGGCATGGTGATTACAGATAGCTCTGTGATCAACATCTGCATTCCTGCCTGTCAGCTGTGAAAATTCTGAAGTGGCCAGGTTATTTAAATCTACATACCTCCTGGTCATCTGGCAGGCTTTTAAATCATTGCAACACTCCATTCTGCAGCAGAGAATGTCCTTTTTCCCTGTCAGAAGCTGCAGATGACAATTTCACCTGGGGATGGGACTTCCATTCTGCACAGTTGTGCGCTCAGCCCCAATGAATGTACACAACTTTGATTTGAAGTTGCTGAGGCTTTCTAGCAAGTTGAATTATTTGAAACCCTCTCCATTCCAATGGAACCCTTTAATCTCTAACAAATTCAACATGCAATGTCTTGAAAAATATTTCCATTGACTAAACACTGGTGGCTAGAGGATTATAGAACTCTACTGAGCTGTCAATGGAAGTATTTCCCTTCATGATTGAATGCACCTCAAGTACTCCTGAGGTTGCTCCTAACCACAAGGCTGACAAAGTCTAACCACTGATTACCAGCCAGTGGTTTCACATCCTCTTTTGCAAACCACGATTGATTTAAGAAATCAGAGCCTGGCAATGGAAGAGGGGCAAATGGCCACTAGACCTACCTTCTTGAGCTCCCTCGGGCTCCAAGGCACCATGCCAGGGTGTCAAGGGGCCGGTGCACCATGGGCATTGCAAAGGCATGAATCCTGAAGGATGCTGGGTTGGGGATCTGAGGGGAATAGGGAGCTGACTGGGGGCTCTGAGCTTGAAGAGACCTGAATGGGGAGTCTGAGTGGGGAGTCTGAGGGGTAAGGGGGCTGAGTGTGTGGTCTGGAGGGAAAGGAGGAGTCAGTGGGGGTTTGAGATTGAAGAGAGGCTGGGTGGGAGGTTTTAGGGGTCGTGTTAGGTCACCCTCATGGTTGTGTGGTGTGGGGGTGGGGTTACCTGTCATTTGTGGGTGGGGGGGAGGATGCTCCTTTTTAGTGAGGGGTTGGTGATGCTCCCCTGGTCAGTGGTGGGGTGGGGTGTCACTATTTGACATTTTGGGGGAAGGGGGTCTGTCTCTGAGCATGGAGATCAGGGTATCCTTTAAAAATGGCGGCCCAGTCTCTGAAGAACAGGGCTGGCCAGCTAATTGTTTGAAATGAGCTCATCTGCATCTTTCAAGTGGGTGAATCCCAACTGAAAGACGCTGCCTATGCCTTCGGGAAACATTCTTGTTTTCCCACCAGCGTGAGCACTTAGCCTAAAAATGGGAGAATTCAGCCCTTAGTACGCTCCAATCCACTGGCACCATTCCAGAATGTAGAGAGGCATCTTCTCCTGTTGGTTCTGAGCGAACTGTCTTGAATACATTCCATTAACTTGTCCTCAAAATACTTCTGCCAATTTGATTTGTCCAGTCTACAATAAGATTAAAGTCTACCATAATTATTGCATTAATGCTTTGTGACAAGACTCCTTTTACTCAAGGAGTCATAGAGGTTTACAGCATGGAAACACAATCAAATTCATGAGACATGATTTTCCACTCAAAGTCATGCTGACTGTCCCGAATCAGTCCTTGCCTCTTTAAAGGCCTGTAGATCCTGTCTCTCAGAATATCTTCTAACAACTTACCTACTGACAGATCAGCCTGTCGTTCCCAGGCTTTTCCCTTCAGCCCTTCTTAAACAAAGGCACAACATTTGCCACCCTCCACCTCACCTGTGGCTGTTGATGATTCAAATATCTCTGCCAGCAGACCCGCAATTTCCTCCCTAGTCTCCCACAACATCCTGGGATACTTTTCATCAGGTCTCGGGGATTTATCTACCTTGATGCGCTTTAAGATTTCCAACATCTCCTTCTCTGCAATGCGTACACTCCTCAAGACATTACTATTTATTTCACCAAGTTCCCTAACATCCATGCCTTTTTCAACAGTAAATACTGATGAGAAATATTCATTTAGGATCTCACCCATCTCTTGTCGATCCGCACACATAGATGACCTTGTTGATCCTTAAAAGGCCCGAGTCTCTCCCTTCTCGCCTTACTCTTTTGCCCTTTATGTATGTGGTGAACCATTGTTGGTTACCACCAGGAGTGCTGAGCCATGGTTTGGCCAGCACTATGAGTCTGTAGATATGTTACTGTTGGGGTTAGGGTTGGGCTGTTCTACCTGTTAATATAGTCCTATGGTACACCCCAGTTGGCTCCGCCTTCCGGGAGAGGTATAAAGGTCACTGCTCTGCCTGGTGACCCTTTAGTCTGGGATTGTATATTGTATATAGTAGCTCCGTTATTGTTAGCAATAAAAGCCTTTATTTCCCGGGTACATCCAGCCTCCCGTGTGATTTATCGCGCATCAATTTTATTGCCAACAAAAATTTTTTTTTTTGACAAAAAAAAACAAAAGAAAACCATGGAGCAAATGCTGAAACCCGAGCGGCTTACGTTGGATCCACGTGCGGCGGGGGAATCGAACACTTTCGACCACTGGTTGAAGTGTTTCCAAGATTACCTCGACGCCTCCACAGCGGTCCACAACGACGCCGACAGACTGTGGGTCCTCCACGCGAGGGTAAGCGACGCTGTATACTTAGCGATCCGTGAGGCCCAAGACTACAAAGGGGCCATCGAGCTTCTCAAAAAGCGATACAACAAACCGCCGAATGAGATCCATGCTCGACACCTTCTCGCCACTCGACGGCGGCAGCCCGGCGAAATGACGGAACAGTACGCGTGCGAGCTTCAGCAGCTAGCCAGAGCCTGCAACTGCAAGCCAGTGTCGGCAGCCCAGTATATGAGCGACCTAGTTCGAGATGCGTTCGTGGCGGGAATCGGCTCGTCGTACATTCGCCTTCGGCTGCTGGAGCAAGGTAACCTCGACCTCTCTAAAACCGTAGAATTAGCTGACGCTCTAGAAACGGCCTCCAAAAGTCTGGAGATGTACCCCGACGACCGCGTGGGGACATTGTGGCAGGTGCAGCCGCAGACTCCACTTTATTCAACGGTTTCGAAAAACTGCGCGATTGCGTTTCCAGCCTCGGACCTGACGACGGCAGCAGCTCCAGGTGGCCCGCGGTGTTACTTCTGTGGGGGGGTGAAACACCCTCGACAGCGATGTCCAGCTAAAGCGGTATTGTGCTCTACCTGTGGCAAGAAGGGGCATTATTCCAAAGTCTGCCGGACCAAACCACCCTCCAAACATAGCAGTGCGGCGTGTGATTCCCCGGAGCCGGCCTCCTTGTCTTCTGCGTCTTCGAGGTCTTCCACCACGTGCGATTCCAGAGCGTCGCCATTCCTAACGACGGAGTTGCAAGACACGTGCGACCTGCAGGGGCCGCCGTTTTTGGCGCCATCGACCACGTGCGACCTATGGGGGCAGCCATTTTGGACGGCACCGACCGCAAATGACCAGCAGGGGCCGTCATCAACCATCTCAGCTGCCTGCAGTTGCACCCACGATCCAACGGTGGCGTCAATCATCCTGGACCAGGCCAAGCCTCACAGACTCGACAAGTCCATGATGGACATACAGGTAAACGGACGCCAGATTTATTGTTTGTTTGACAGAGGGAGCACGGAGAGCTTCATTCACCCTGACACCGTGAAGCGGTGCGGTCTCCAGATTCGGACTGTCAAGCAGAAATTTCGATGGTGTCAAGGTCCCGGTCTGTCACCGTGCTAGGGAGCTGCGTGGTCAATCTGACGGTGCAGGGCACGGTTTATGAGAACTTCAGGCTCCTTATGTTACCGCACCTTTCCGCGCCGATACTCCTCGGACTAGATTTTATGGTCCACCTGAAGAGTGTAACCCTACAGTACGATGGGCCACTCCCTCCGCTTTCAGTGGGAGCACTGCAGCCTCTAAATTGCCCAACGCGCTCCACATGTAGTCTCTCGACGCTCAGGATTACCCCACCCTCCCTATTCCAGAATCTCGTGCCAGGCTGCAAGCCCATCGCAACAAAGAACAGGCGTTACAGCGCTGAGGATCGGATCTTCATTCGATCTGAAGTTCAGCGGCTCCTCAAGGAAGGGATCATCCAACCTAGCGCTAGTCCATGGAGAGCGCAAGTCGTGGTGGTTAAGAATGGGAACAAACCCCGGATGGTCATAGACTATAGTCAGACCATTAACAGATACACACAGATGGATGCGTATCCCCTCCCGCGCATATCTGACATGGTCAATCAGATTGCGCAGTACCGGGTGTTCTCCACCATTGATTTGAAGTCTGCTTACCACCAGCTCCCCATTCGCCCAGAGGACCGAAAATACACGGCCTTTGAGGTGGATGGTCGTCTGTACCACTTTTTAAGGGTTGCCTTTGGTGTCACGAATGGGGTCTCGGTCTTCCAGCGTGCTATGGACCGAATGGTGAACCAGAACGGGCTGCGGGCTACCTTCCCATACCTGGATAACATCACCATCTGCGGCCATGACCAGCAGGACCACAATGCCAACCTTCTTATATTCTTACGCACTGCATCTCGCCTGAATCTGACCTACAAAAGGGAGAAGTGTGTATTTCGCACGCGCCGCCTAGCTATCCTCGGATACGTGGTGGAAAACGGGGTCCTTTGCCCTGATCCAGACCGTATGCGTCCCCTCCTCGAACTCCCCCTCCCCGTAGCATCAAAGCACTGAGACGATGCTTAGGCTTCTTCTCATACTATGCACAGTGGGTTCCCAATTACGCGGACAAAGCCCGTCCGCTCATCAAGTCTACCTCCTTTCCCCTAACAACAGAGGCTCGCTTAGCCTTTGCAGGAATAAAAGCCGACATCGCAAAAGCCACGATGCACGCTATTGATGAGTCCATCCCCTTCCAGGTGGAGAGTGATGCATCTGATTTCGCCCTGGCCGCCACACTTAACCAGGCGGGCAGGCCCGTCGCCTTTTTCTCTCGCACCCTCCAAGGCCCTGAAATTCGGCATTCTGCGGGGGAAAAAGAGGCCCAGGCCATTGTGGAGGCCATTCGGCATTGGCGCCATTACTTGGCGGGAAAACGGTTCACTCTGCTCACGGACCAGCGGTCCGTGGCGTTCATGTTCAACAACACGTTACGGGGTAAGATCAAGAATGATAAAATCTTGAGGTGGAGAATCGAACTCTCCACCTACAATTATGATATCATGTACCGTCCAGGGAAGCTCAACGAGCCCTCGGACGCCCTGTCGCGTGGAACATGCGCTAGTGTGCAGGAGAATCGATTACAGGCTCTCTACAATGACCTCTGCCATCCGGGGGTCACTCGGCTCTTCCACTTTATAAAGGCCCGGAATCTACCCTACTCGGTGGAGGATGTCAGGTCCATAACCAGAAGCTGCCAGGTATGCGTGGAATGGAAACCGCACTTCTACCGACCTGACAGGGCACATCTCATTCAGGCCACTCGTCCTTTCAAAAGACTGAGTGTGGACTTCAAGGGCCCCCTTCCCTCGACAGATCGGAACGTGTACTTCCTCAATGTGATTGACGAGTACTCACGATTCCCTTTTGTCATTCCCTGTTCTGATATGACCGCTGCCACGGTTATCAAAGCATTACGGGATCTTTTCACCCTGTTCGGTTACCCCTGTTATATCCACAGCGATAGGGGCTCGTCGTTCATGAGCGACGACTTGAGGCAATACCTGCTCTCATATGGGATTGCCTCTAGTAGAACCACGAGCTACAACCCAAGGGGTAACGGACAGGTTGAACGAGAGAATGCTACAGTCTGGAAGGCTGTCTTACTGGCGTTGAGGTCTAAAAGGCTTCCAGTCTCCCGTTGGCAAGAGGTACTCCCTGATGCGCTCCATTCCATCCGTTCACTCCTGTGTACGGCAACCAACGCTACTCCTCATGAGAGAATGTTTTCATTCCCTAGGAAGTCTTCCTCTGGGACCTCATTACCGTCTTGGTTGACGTACTCAGGACCTGTCCTCCTGCGGCGGCATGTTAGGACCTGCAAGTCCGATCCTTTGGTTGAACAGGTCCATCTCCTCCATGCCAACCCTCAATATGCCTCTGTGGCATATCCTGACGGGCGAGAGGACACGGTCTCGATTCGAGATCTGGCGCCAGCAGGGGGCTTGGAAACCCTTGTCGCTCCCACACCCCCAGGTAGGGACCCCCCGACCATTATCTCTTCTCCTGACGTGGCGCGGGCAGTATCGGGACCACCACTTAACCCTCTTACTCCCGTGTACAGCTTGCCTGAGTCCAGGAGATTGTCGCCACCTCGAGGCGTGCTCGAGTCCAGCGGATTGTCACCACCTCGTGGTCTACCGGCCCGTGAGGAACTGGAGGAGTCACTGGACACCGCCTTGGAGAGAAGGTCACCGCGATTGCCTGAACCGGCGTCATCGCCGGTGTTGAGGAGGTCGCAGCGACGGTGTGGTCCCCCAAACCGTTTGAACTTATAGGCAGATGAACAGTTGTTCTGTTTTTTTGTGCCCCGCCGGCCTTTGTTTTTAAAGGAGGGGTGAATGTGGTGAACCATTGTTGGTTACCACCAGGTAGTGCTGAGCCATGGTTTGGCCAGTACTATGAGTCTTTAGATATGTTACTGTTGGGGTTAGGGTTGGGCTGTTCTACCCGTTAATATAGTCCTATGGTACACCCCAGTTGGCTCCGCCTTCCGGGAGAGGTATAAAGGTCACTGCTCTGCCTGGTGACCCTTTAGTCTGGGATTGTATATAGTAGCTCCGTTATTGTTGGCCATAAAAGCCTTTATTTCCCGGGGACATCCAGCCTCCCGTGTGATTTATCGCGCATCAATGTATTTTGGGGTGGCACTGTGGCACAGTGGTTAGCACTGCTGCCTCACAGTGCCAGGGACCCGGATTTGATTCCCGGCTTGGGTCACTGTCTGTGTGGAGTTTGCACATTCTCCCCATGTCTGCGTGGATTTCCTTCGGGTGCTCTGGTTTCCTCCCACAGTCCAAAGATGTGTGGCTTAGGTGGATTGGCCATGCCAAATTGCCCTTTAGTGTCAGGGGGACTAGCTGGGGAAGATTTGTGGGGATAGGGCCTGGGTGGAATTGTGGTCGGTGCAGACTCAATGGGCTGAATGGCCTCCTTCTGCACTGCAGGATTCTGTTATTCTATTTGTAGATGCTCTTTGGATTCTCTTTTGTCTTATCTGCCAAAGTAATCTTTTTGCCCTCCTGATTTCTCTCTTAACTCTACTCCAACACCCTCTATACTCTTCAAGGGATCCACTCGTTCCCGGCTGCCTATGCCTGTCATATGCTTCCTTCTTCTTCTTGACTAGGGCCTCAATATCCTGAGTCATCCAGGTTTCCTTATTTCTACCAGCCTTGTCCTTCACTCTAAGAGGAATGTGCTTACCCTGGACCGTAGTTAACACACTTTTGAAAGCCTCCCGCTTACCAGCTATCCCTTTGCCTGCCAACAGACTCCTCCAGTTAACTGTTGAAAGTTCCTGTCTAATACCATCAAAATTGGCCTTGCCCCAATTTCGAATTTTAACTTTTGGGCCAGCCCTATCATTCTCCGTAGCTCTCTTAAAGCAAATGGAATTATGGTCACTGGTCCCAAAGTGATTCCTTACGAACACTTCTGTCACCTGTTTTTCCTTATTTCCCAAGAGGAGGTCAAATTTTGTCCTCTCTCTAGTCAGGCCATCAACATGCTGAATGAGAAATTCCTCCAGAATACACTCAACAAATTTCTCTCCATCCAAGCCCCTAACACTATGGCTGTCCCAGTTAATGTTGGGAAAGTAAAAGTCCCCTAATATTACCACCCTATTTTTCTTGGAGCTATCTATAATCTCCTTACATACTTGCTCCTAAGTTTCCCATCGACCCCCACTATTTGGAGGCCTGTAGTACAATCCTATCAAAGTGATCTCTCCCTTCCTATTTCTTATTTCTACCCATGTAGACTCAGTGGACGAACATTCAGAAATATCCCCTCTCAGTACTGCCATGATGCTCTCCTTAATCAAAAACGCAACTCCTCCTACTCTCTTACCTCCTGTTCTATCTTTCCTATGGGATCTGTACCCTGGTACATTGAGCTGCCAGTCCTGCCCCTTCCTTAGCCGTGTATAGCTATAGTATCCCAATCCCATGTACCCATCCATGCCCTGAGTTCATCCGCCTTGCCCATTAGGCCTCTTGCATTGAAATAAATGCAGTTTAATTCAGACTTCCTTTGCTCTCTGCCCTTGCTCTTGCCTGACCTGTCTAGTACTCGGATTACTGACACTGCCTTTACTATTTAACGTGTTCTCTTTAACCTCCATGCTGTCCTCAACCTTCTCTTCTGTCTTCCTTTTGCTTTGGGTCCCACTCGCCTGCAAAACTAGATTAAACCCTCTCGAGTGGCGTAAGCAAATCTCCCCGCCAGGATATTAGCCCCCCTCCATTTCAGGTGTAACCCTTCCCTCTTGAACAGGTCACCCTTGCCCTAGAAGAGGTCCCAATGATCCACAAATCTAAATGCCTGCCCCCTGCACCAGCTCTCAAGCCACACATTCATCTGCCTAATCTTCTTATTCCTACTCTGACAAGCACGTGGCATTAACAGTAGTCCAGAAATTACTATCCTCGAGGTCCTGCACTTTAGCCTTCTGCCTAACACTCTATATTCACACTTTAGGACCTCATCCCATTTCCTCCCTATGTCATTGGTTCCAATGTGTACAACGACCTTTGGCTGCTCATTCTTCCCCTTAAGAATGTCCTGCAACTGCTCAGAGAAGTCCTTGTCCCTGGCACCAGGGAGGCAACACACCAACCTGGAGTCTCAATCGCGGCCACAGAAACACCTGTCTGTGCCTCTAACTAGCAAGTGTCCTATTACTACTGCTCGCTTGCTCTTTGCCTGACCCTGCTCTACAGCTGAACCAATTATGGTGCCATAGGCCTGGCTGCTGCTGGTATTTTCACCTGAGAGGCTATCCCCTCAACAGTATCCAAAACAGTGTACCTATATGAAAGGGGAATAGCCACAGGAAACTCCTGCACTACCTGCCTGCCTCTCCTGGTAGTCACTTATCTACCTGACTGAAGCTGTGGTGTGACAACCTCCCTGTAACTAGTGTCTATCACACTCTCTGCCCCCTGTATGCTTCACAGTGTGCCATTGATTAGTGATCCATAAACTATTCCTACCAGTGTTTTCTGTCCCTTATTATTTCTTACATCCACCTGTGCTGATTCTACTTCCTGTTCTTCTGAGCCAAGATCCTTCCTCAGTATCATTTTTATATCATCCATTGTTATCAAAGCTACACCACCTCCCACCACCATCCAACATTTTCCATAGAACCATAGCATCCCTGTAGTGCAGAAGGAGGCCATTCGACCCATCAAGCCTATAACAAAACAATCCCACCCATGCCCTATCCCTGTAACTCCATGTATTTACCCCACAAATCCACCTGACACCAAGGGGCAATTTAGCATGGTCAATCCACCTAACCTGCACATCTTTAGACTGGGAGGAAATTGGAGCACCTGGAGGAAACACATGCAGACACAGAGAGAACATGCAAACTCCACATAGACAGTGACCCGAGGCTGGAATTGAACCTGGGTCCCTGACGCTGTGAATCAGCAGTGCTAACCACTGTGTCACTGTACTGCCCCTGTCTGATTTTTTGAAGGGCTAAATACATTGAAATATTTAGTTCCAAACTGGTCACCATGGAACTAAGCTCCATGTTTCCAATACTTTGTTAACTCTAGTTGATTTTCTTTTTGCACTCCTTCAAGTTACTTTTCTCTCTATCGATAATGTGCCTTGTGCAGATGCCCTGAGTTTGTTCCATTCCTTCTGAAGAGAATGCTCATTCCCAGAGTGGACTCAGATTTTCTTTTTCCATAGGGTCTGTCACGAACTTCCTGCAAGTTAACATTTAAAAAATTGAACTTTTATTTCCTCATGTTGCACAATTCCAACCAAATATTTGTTTACTCTTATTTTCCAATCCTTTATCATGAATCTTTTCATTTAGTTAAGCAACTATTTTGGTGAGTTTGCGTTCAAAGTCTGGATGTGGTCTTTCCTATTGCACATCTCACTTCCAATGTGTTCTTCAAGTGTTCAATTTCCTGCGAACGACACTCCAGTGTTCCCCTCAGTTCTCGTTCTTCAAGTGTTCCACTTCCTGTGAACCACACTCCAGTATTCTCCTCTGTTCTCGTTTGTCAGGAGCAAACTCACCTGTTGTCGATGAAAGTTGGTTCTCTGCATTGCAGTTTTTCTTAGCAGAGCCTAATTCCTGTGGGCTATCCTTCAAGCTCACATTCTTTAATTTTATTTCTTCTGTATTGGTTCCAAGACTCTTCACATATTTTATAAGAACATTTACTTTCTCTTGCAACTGTTCAACTTTTTCTTTGATATGTATTTCATCCATGTCATTTTTCAACAATTCAATGGTTCTCAGTATGTTTGAGGCATCCAGTGTGTTTTTTTTCCTGGTTCCTTGCGCTTCAGCATTGGATTTACATTTCCGAATCTGATTTCTGTCATTTCCTTCTCTGTCTGCAGCAATGCTTTATCCTTGTCCTTCGTTTTGGTTTCACTGTCCGCCAAATCATTTTGTGGTTCGTTTAAGTATTTTCTCCCTCTGTCTGGCATCTTCTGTTTCCTTTGCTCTGGGGTTTTCCGTCTCCCTTGTCCTGGGTCTTCTCACTCCTTTGGTTCTTTGCGAGGGGGTATTTGAGATCTTTTTTAAGGTTTCTCTCCACAACGTGGTGTTTAAAATATTTGTCAAAAACATTTAATATTTCATCAAATGTGAGTGAGAATTCATCTATTGATTATTTTTAAGATTACTTCATCCACAAATGCATTAAGCAAGTATAAAATTACATTACCTTGTACTTCTGATTTCTTTCTTAATCCTGATGTACTCCTATAATGTAAAAAAAACCTCTCAATTTTGGGCTTGGGTTGGCCCTCATCTTAGCCTAAACTTGCCTGAGAGGTTAAATTTAATATCCATGGACGTTTTTTAATAAGAATCATAAGAGCTAGGAGCAGGGTAGGCAATTTAGCCCCTGGAGCCTGCTCTACTATTTCATCCGATCATGGCTAATCTCATCTCGGCCTCAACTCCACTTACCTGTCCGTTCACCATAGCTCTTCAAACTTTTTTTTTGTAAAGGTTAGTCCCTCTTTATTATTTCTCTTTATTTCTCTTCAAAATGGTTCCATAGCTCCCTCTCTCTCTGTTCTTTCCACGCTTTGTCAGTTTTGCTGAGCTCCCATTGCTCTGATGTGGCTGTTTTTTCTTCAACTATTCTCACTGTGAAAACAAGCAGTTTGGGCCAGCTGTGTGCTCGTTCAAGCCAGGGACTCCAACAGAAGATGATTTTTGAACTCTGCCTGCAGTTCTAAAAAACTTATTTTGCTTTCAGTTGGCCGGCTGTGGTCCTATTGTTGTAGCTTTCTTGCAGCTATGCTCTGGATATGCTGATTCTGAAAGCTAAATTTCAGCTACTTTACTATATTTTGCTCACCCTTCTTGTAATCTGGAAGGTCTCTTAACTCTGTGTTCCTCTTCTCATCAACACAATGGGTTATCTTTTTTTGTGCTTTTTTTTCCCTTTTTATTTTGACTCCTTTTGACTCCTTTGATTCCTCTGTGTCTGATCAGGTCTGGCTATTTAGCTGCGCTTTTGCCACTTTTTTTTCCTTTTTGTGCATTTTGCTCAGCCTTTGTTTCTGACCCAGCTAGGTCCCTTGACTCTGCCTTTGAGCAAGTCTGCCAGTGTACCTCCATGTGATCTGGTGAAGTCCTTCAGCCTCCAAGTTATCAATGGAGTTTTTTATTCAGGTGCTTTCCAACTATTTCTTCAATTTCTTTTTAGGCAACTTCCAACTGTATCTTCAACTTAGGTCAGGCTGTAGTTTCTTCTGTTTTTCATGGTTTTCTTCTCCAGCTTCTTTGGGATTTCCGGGTCCATCCTTCACTGCCACACTGTTGTGAGGCTGGTTGGTGTCTTGTGAAGAGGTCTGAGGGCATGTATAGTTTAACACAAACTGTTATTGGTATCCCATAAATAAATACATCTCCAAGGTACTGCCATGCATTGGTGCTGTCTCCATGCCACCTCCTTCCTGACTCTACTACACAGTCTACCATCATGGGACTCTCTATAAGTACTTCTTCCAGTTCCACATTAAACCTTGTTCTGCTGAACACCCCTATGCCACAGACTTTATTCCTGTTACATTCTGCTTATCTTTACCCAAACCCTACACTACTCTTGACCAGAACACTTCGTAAACTAACTGGTGCGGCTACCTGGATTAAAATGGCAGTTAACGCTCCCTTCCTCTACTCTGCAGTATCTCTACTTGAGAGTACAACGCTACAACTCTGAGATGAAGTTCTCAGAGATACAAGCAGTGCAGATGTGGTTGTCTGGGATTGCTATGATCACATGCTGCATTTATAACACGCCATCTGCTGCTATCCCTATATGAACTGTTTTATCTGTTTAATTAGTCTACATATTTCAGCCTGTGTTGTAGATTTAGTCTTTTAACTAATTAGTTGGTCTAGTTTAAGTTATGGGTTGATTAATTACTCACCTGTAACACAAGCCATTACAAGCATTGAAGGCAAAAAAAAACACAACTCCTTCCCCCTTTGCATTGAATTCTCACTTGCACCACATTCCGAACTGTTATCGTTACTTTGCAATGCGCTTCCTTTATAACCACTGTGACAATGGCATAACTTCACTGGAAACCTTGATAGACAAGATCAGTCTCAGATATCTATTAATAAAAGCAATATGAGAGGATAGATTTTCCAATTAGTTATGCAAATACAGACGGGTGCAAAATGATTCTTAAAATTAGATGTACTTGCTTTAGACATGATCTGTTTTGGCCACAACTTTCAGCCTGCCTACAGTTCATGTACTAGCATGTCAGTGTTGAAGACATTTCATGCACGAACATTGAAACAACTCTGCAGCAATTTTCAGCATTATACAATTTTCCATCAAGGTCCATTTTTAATGGTCACAAGGGCTCTTAAATGGAACGAGTGTCAGATGTTTTATTTCCATAAAATGTATCACTGCATTTTCATGATAAATTTTTATTTTGGTTTGCAAGAAGGGACAATTTTCTTCTTACACTTTAACAACGCTTGAAAGAGAATAGTTCATCATGGCTTTCTCACAAGAAAATAGATTAAGCGAAACATTTACAAGTGGAATAACAACAGAGATAAAAATAAGAGATGAGATGAAAAGGAGTCTCTGTCAAGAGCAGCTTTTTGAGAGCCACAAGGCTCCCTGCCAGCTTTTAGTATTGTGTTGGGTTAATACCAGGGATGAGGTCCTTAGGGTAGCATTAATTTGCCACTTAAAAGCCACAATTGGCAGTATGGTGGGATAACTGTCCATGGTCTCCCGGCCATGTTGGGCAGGAGTGGGAAGGTGACAGCGTCTGCACCCACTACCCTCCCATCTGATTAAGTGCCCAAATGACCAAAAATGGCCGCTGGCCAAGTGGCCAATGGCCTGAGCAATCCAGCTCGACACAGAATTGGACAAACAAAATTAAATATCAGTAAACAGCCTCCACAGCCAAACCTGCTGGGAATTTGGACAGGACAAGTTCAAAAGACAAACACAGGTCAGAAGCGAGCAAGGGCAAGCTTACCCTGGAGGCTGGAACTGGAGGTGCACAGCCCTGACCAATTAAGTACAGTATTTGTGTAGTCACCATTGTCGGCCAGACTCTTTGGCACCTGTTTCCTGTTGTAACCTTATATTGAAAGGGGCTACGTGCACCCTGTACACCTGAGGATAGACACCAAGAGGCTTCCTGGCATTCTCCATGTATGGAATCGGTAACCCCATTGGATGCTGTGACCTCTGCCCAGCAACCCCATTGGCTGAAAGCCAGAGAATCTTCCAGAAGGGCGTGAAGAGGCGGATAAAAAGAGACAGGTGGACACCACCGCCAACAAAGACTCGACCGACAACAAAGACTAGGTAGAGACCCAGTGATAACCGAAGAGGGCGTGTTGGACCAACCTTCACGAAGAAGACCCTGAGTTTGAGAGACAGCGGAGCTCAGCGAACCGGACCTGGCAGCTCAGTCAAGTTCATCAACAAGGGTGGTATCAGAAATCTCAGGCAGATAGCATAAAGTGTGAAGTTACTTTGGGAATTAAGAGTTCTTTTTGAATATAGTTTGTATAATAAGGATTTGTTAATAAAATTTGGGTTGATCCATGTCCTTTGTCCATCTCATGAGTAAGGGTACCTGGGTAAAGTGTTTTAACTTGAACTGGTTGAAGTGTCTGCCTCTTTCCAGACAACCAGCCCGTGCCACTTAATGAGATATTAGGACAGATGACCAAAAGCTTGGTCAAAGAGAGTCTTAAGATGGAAAGTGAGGGGTTTAGAGAAGGAACATGCAGAACTGAGAGCAGGGGCAGCTGATGACACAGATCACATATGATCAGAGGTGCTCAAACTCAGTATTAGAGGAATGCAGAGGGTTATAGAGCTGGAGGAGGTTACAGAGATAGGGACAAAGATTACAGATCAACAGTATTTAGTGAGTTTTAAACTGAAACACCGATTGGCAAGTACTGTTTGACATGGGAAAAGAGCACTGATCGAATACTGTTTCTATTTTGCCTTCATGATGAATGACATATCTGCTTTTCCCATTCACCATGTGTATTATTACAAACTTATTGGCTGGAACTCTACCACCTCGCCCACCACAGAATCGGAGCGAGCGAGGATCCAACAACGGAAATCTCCGTTGACATTGGGCGGGAATTTCCAGTCTCGCCCAAGCAAGGCCGTAAAATCCCGCCCATTGTCATGAGTGCAAATCAGCATATAAGCAGAATTATTGGGGTCAATATGGAACTGTGCAAATCATAACTAAATTTCTACTTGGAAACAGAAGACTGTCTCCAACAAAGGACTAATAGCTGAAATGCTAAATTGCCTGTCATTATAGGTAGGGGTCAGAGAGGGCACCTTGAGGCATCGTCACCATTTAAAAAATGCTACATTAAAAAATAGCCTCAAAATAGGCACAATAAAGGATGGTTACTATCCCTCCACAAGCTGGCAGGAGGGGAATCTTCTATCCAAGTAGGAGGGGAGGGCCTCAAAGCCTGCCTGAGGCACTGCACCCTCCCCCCCCCCCTCCCCCAACCAGTTATGCCACTGGGGATGGGGGTGGGAGGTTGCTGGCCTATTCCCAATGCTGTTGGATAACCTGGAGTCTGATTGGAATTCCAGTTAGACTCTGTGATAATTGGTCATAATTGGACTTTTACTTACTTTAACCCACCGCTTGTTGGCAGGTAGGCCTTCCCTCCCGTCACCTTGATCTCACTATAGCGGAGCAAAATCCACAATCCATAGTGGCTGACATTGTAGTACAAACTCTCAGGAACAGTTTTTTTCCCCCTTTAATTATAATCAATTAAGTTACTAATGGGGAAAATCAATGTTCACCTTTCAGGGTTATCCATGAGATGGGATTAACATACAATTGTCACTGAGTAGGCAGATGCAGAAAACTGTAATTTTACTTTTGCCAGCTTCAAAGAAAAAGATTACTTTTGACAAACAGGTCTATAATATGGCTCTATTTATAATCAGTAAGTGACAGCATTGCCAGGCAGTTTCCACATGCTTTGTGTTGAGGGCTCTTGAATGATATTTCTGAGCTGAAGGTCAAGCCTTGCTTCAATTCAATCATTACTGTAGCAAATTTTATGTGCAACTGTTAATTTAAAATTTGACTGAAAATGACAAAAGAATAATCAATCAAGGTTGTCCATTAATTGAGAATTTGTCAGCACTTTGTCCAGCCAGACGCTGATTTCATTCATCAGTTTGTGGTCATGATTGACCAATATAATCAAGTGCTAATCAATAGCAGATGCTGGATTTCCCAGAGTGAAAGGAAAGTTTCCCCAGACTCAAGTTTCAGTCAGGTAGTAACAACAGATCCATTGTACCAGTATAACTGAAACATGACAACCTTTTAGATCCAGGCCCTGATGTTGGGGTAAAAGAGGGGTCCTGACACTGGTCTATGTTGGGAGCAGTCGCCTCGCAGTGATCTTCCTTGAATTGGCCATTTAGTGGCCAGATGACATGTTTACCATCAAATTAAGATGGTGTGCAGCTGGAAGCCAATTGGAATTCCAATTAGCCTCTGATAATTGGTCTTTTACTTACATTAATTGGTTACCTGCCACTTGCAGGTGGGTAGTCCTTCCGTTCACGGTTTTGCCTCTTGAAAAATGGCCCGGGGGCAGGATGAAGTCCACAGAAAACATTGCTGGATTGACAGCCCTGGCTCTATCATCTCTTCGGTCCATTGCATTCTGTTTATTGACACAAGATCAAGAACTTTCAGGTGCTTGCTGTTTCAGCTATTTTCTTATTCATTTGTGGGACATGGGCGTCATTGGCTGGCAAATATTCATTGTCTATCCCTAGTTGCTCTTGAGAAGGTGGTGCTGCACTGCCTTCTTGAATTGTTGCAGTCCACATGTTATGGGTTGATGCAGAATGCCATTAGAGAGAGAATTCTAGGATTTTGACCCAGAGACTGCGAAGGAACGGCGATATATTTCCAAGTCAGTATGGTGAGTGAGTTGGAGGGGAATTTGCAGGTGGTGGTGTTCCCATGTATCTGCTGCCCTTGTCCTTCCAGATGGAAGTATGGTATAGATTCTCCCAAAAAAGTTCTAAGTGCTAAATTCACAGGAAAACTGGTGTAAATCATGATTGTTTTCTCAATGGGAGTTCATACCAGGATCTCCCACACACTGTACAATGCAGAGTCCACAATCATGAATATCATTAAATTTCAAGGGGCTGAAATCAGCGAGACTCTGCACATGCACAGACGCCCCAAACTGTTAACATCCCATTTGCTGGCCAGCCCGGGACACCTGCCTTTTTGCCCCCCGCAACCCCCATAGCCTGATCAAGGCCAACCCACCTATTTGCGGCCAGCCCTGACATCCCCCCCCATCCTGGAGTGCCCAATCTCCATCCCTCCATCACCCAGAATGGCGATTCCCCCCACCCCCCGCAGCAGGGCCCCCACCACCCCCGGTACACCACCCCCTACTAACACCCCCTGAGACTGCCTCGATCATTGGCCTCCATCCAGCTCCCACCGATCTCAATGCAGAGTGGCAGCAGGACCTCGCCCACCCCCACGGATCGCCCCTAGGCCCTGTCCCAAGTCGGCCATGCCCCTATGCCCTGCCCCCTTGGCACTGTCCCATGCCCAGTGGGCAGTGCCATGGTGCCCCCTGGGCATGAATACTTTGCTCTGTGGGCAGTGCCGGAGGCACAGGCTGGAACTGCCAGGGTGCCCATGACCAAAGGGCACCACCTCCCTGCCATCTGACCCCCTGGGGGGCCCCAATTGCCCCCGCTTCACTCCAGCGAGGTCATCCCACTTGTTCCCTGGAAGTGGGGAGCTGGTCTGAATACTGCTTAAATGAAATACTCCTGATGGGGTGGGAGATGCTAGCCCAGAAAATTCAGTCCTGGCACTGCTAATCACATTAAAAAGATGTAAAATATATTAAAATGACTTGCCTGGTGTTCCTGTCAGTTTCTAGTGTGGTTCCAAAGGTCCCGTATATCCGGCAGTGGGAGACGCACGCGCGGCAGAACGCATGCGCGAATCACACTAATCAGCTGATACGCGATTCTCCCGGATCGCCACGCTAAAAAATTAGCGCGGTGGGATGGAGGAATCGCCCCATGTGAGTTTGGAAGGTTCTGTCTCAGGATCTTTGGTGAATTATTGCAGTGCATCTCGTAGATTGTACACCCTGCTGCCACTGAGCATCAGTGGCGGAGGGAGTGGATGTTTGTGGATGTGGTGCCAATCAAGTGGGCTGCTATTAGTCTGTAGTAAAATAAGTTTATTTTTAAGAAAGTGGAAAGTTATCAATGGATGGCTATTTTTAAAGCTTTTTTATACCTCATATTGTCACAAGGGAATTAATTTGTTCCATACCATATATAATGGCTGAATGGGCATGAAAGTACAATAACTTGGCTGGGGGAGGGGGGGCAGAGAGGATTAATGGTGACATACCTTAGCATGTGGGACATGAGGACCCATGGGGGTGGGTGGGAGACATATATTTGGATGGGGAATGATGGGTCATAGGGAGTGAGTGCGTAGCATACCTTGGGCCATTGAGAGTCGGTGCAATTCTTGGCTTGGGGGAATGGGGCAGCATAATGAGAGTGCATGAGGTGGTATGGATGGTACATGGGGATTGTGTGTGGGGTGAATGAGTGTGAGGGCTGAAGGGCCTTGCTGTTTATAGTATAACTGACACGAAGTCGCACAACACCAAGATGGGCTTTTAACAGTTGGCCGTGGCCACCGACAACCCCTGTGGCTGCCTGTGAACTCTTTCCTGTGTTGGCTGAACTGACTGCAGCCGAACCCCACACCTTCCCCCCTTCACCTTTACCACCGCCCAGCCCCCAGGTCATTGAAAATCCCATACTCCCGCTACCTGCTTCGAGGATGAAAATCCAACCCATTATCATTCAATTAGAGCTTGGCCAGTTCGTCAGGAAGCACCTTTTCACTCAAAATGAAGTAGCAATTTGAAGGAACTCCCCATTAGAAATTTCCCCAAAGGCTGCAGATAACGGGACAATAGGAATGTCAAGACTGAACTATTTTTGTTAAGATTGATAAAGCTATGAAACAAAAGCTGGTAAATGGAACTGAGGTATAGATCAGCCATGGAGCAAGTCCAGGGGACCTAAATGGCCTGTTTCTATTCCTCATGTTTCTAAAGACAAAATATTTTCTGTCAATAGCCATACACATCAGCACACTGCATCTGCTCTGGATGTTAACTCGTGGCTGTATGTTCTGACAGCCACAAGTTGACACCCATGGTTTTTCCCCTTATCCTGGGGAAAAGACGTTGGCTATTCACCTTATCTATTCCTCTCATGATTTTATAAACCTCTATCAGGTCACCCCTCATCCTCCTACACTCCAGGGGAAGAAGTCCCAGCCTATCCAGCCTCTCCCTATAAGTTAAACCTTCCAGTCCCGGTAACATGTTATCAAGATAGCATTTCATTTTAGTCAAGGGTTGCTCCATTTATTACCATTTGGGCTATGAAATATCCACAGCGAATTCATGAATGTGTGTTCCGGGATGACTTACACATTGCTTGGTGTAACAATACTGAAAGATCTGGAGGAACAGTGGCAAGTGCTTTTCTTGTTACAGAAAGCAGAACGGACTGTAAAACTAAATTTTAAAAAAGTAAGAACTGCCACATTTGGAGTACTGTGTACAATTCTGGTCACTGTGCTATAGGAAGATTGTTATTAAACTGGAAAGGGTGCAACAAAGATTTACAAGGATGTTACCAGGACTAAAAGATTTTAATTATAGTATATAATGAAGGGGTCTTCACTGGAGAGAGTTGGATGGTCAGTAGGGGGTGTGGTCAATCGAGAGAATGGTCAATGGAGGGATATGCATGAGGGGGTTGGTTGGCCATTTGGGTTGGTCACTGGATGGTTGGTTATTAGGGTGATAAGTAGGGGAGGTCAGATGGTCAGGGGAAATTGTCAGTGGGGGGATTGACTGGTCCATGGGATGGTGGGTGGTGGAAAGTGTAATCTGAGCTTGGGGAGGGTAGTTGGGTTTAGAAACAGCAGTTGGGTGTGTAAGGAGAGGAGTTGCAGGGGGTGGAGGGGGGGTCGAGGCCAGTGGGGGGATGGCAGGGCGCCGGCAGACTGTGTGTGTAGTCAGGGATATGGGGTTGTAGATTTGACGATGAGTTGGGAGTATAATTGCAGGGGCCTCTTGGAAGATTGGAAGGATGTGAGAGGGTGGGTCAGTACTATTGTTATGTAGGAGTTACAGGTCTTTTTAATCTAGTTTTTTCTAGGTAACTATTGCTGTACGTCAGTTGGAACCATCTGAAGACAGTGATTTAAATCAGAGTTTCGGATGGTTTCCAGTTCAGGGCAATTGTCCAACCGAAGTTTGCTCTTTCTTAGTTTTCCGTGCAATCCTTACATGGGGACTTCCAGGACCCAGGCAGGGATTGGTAAAGGTGAATGGGAGGGCTTGGGTTGGGGTCCTCAGAGCATCTTTGACGTTCCGCCCAGGTACAACCCCACAGTTCAGAAGTTATAGTCTCAGTTAGGTTGAAGGCTCAGAGACTTATATAATTTATTATAATTATATAATTTATTAGGTCTCCTCAGTAAAACAATTAATATAAATCTATTCTGTAAGTCATTTCAGAATCAAATATTACAATTTGAATGGAAAACTGCCAACAATGCAACTCATTAAAAAACAGGATGAGACTGAGGGCCCTATTTTACCATTTTGATTCTAAGTGCTGGGCGATTTGAAACTGGGAGTGTTTCAGATCCGACTTTTAGACCCGTTCTGAGGTGCCCCCATACGCACTCTGCCTGAAAAAATATCAGCGAGTCCAAATTGTGCTACACAAACCTGTGGGCGGGGCTTAATGCGCCGATCGGCACCTCCAACTGCGCATGCGCAGAAAAAAGATAGAATGTTGCTCCCGTGCCACATCCCTCCCGGGCCAGATGATGCCTCCCCCTGGCCCCCACAGACATGGCCCCACTCCCACAACATTACTGACCCCCTTATCCCTCCACCAACCAGACCGATCGTGGGCCCCTTCCTCCTCCCCCCACCGATCTCAGGCAGAGTGATCCCCCTTCCCCCCCACCCCGGACCCTCCCACACAAGGCCCCCATCTCCTCTGAATGCCAATGGCTGTATGACACCTTCCTCTCTCTCCCCTGTCCCCAATCATTGAGGCATTGATCCCCCCACTGGTCCCCACCATCGCCCCCCCCTCCCCCCCCGCGGCCCGCCTTTCCCCATCAGCACACCTGAAAGTTCTCACTTGCCTTCCTCTCAATGCTAACAAGCAAACTGCATGTAACTTGCTGGAACGCTCTGCCAAACTGCCTGCAGCTGATCTGTCCTAACGAGGGGTAGTTCCATTAAAAACCCAAGGATGGATAGGCAGGCAGGCAGTACAGGAAAAAAATGACCACTCGATCAGCCCCCCGATTTACTGAGGGCGACCTGGGGAGGCTGCTGGATGCAGCAGAGGCAAGGCAGGGCGCCCACTGTGCTTGCCCTCTAAGGGCCACTGCCTGATACTCTGCAGGAGTCACTCCATAATTTCTTTCATGGCTCCTTCTGTCTCCACAGGAGAAGACCGACCATAACACCAGAGAGAGGGTGAAGCCAGTGGGTGGTGAGCCAGACCTGCGGGTCCTCACCTCCTTTGAAGAACGGGTGCTGGAGACGTCCAGGGAAGGGGAGATGCAGACTGTCAGCGACGGCATGGTTGGGCTGGAGTGAAGAAGTGAGCACCTGTCATTCCTCCACTCAATTTGAGGCAACTTCTCAGAGGCATGGGTTTCAGGTGCTCGGGGCAACGTTTACAGGAGATGTGTGAGGCATGTTTATTTGCACAGAGGGGATGGTGGATGTCTGGAACTCGCTGCTGAGGGAGGTCACGGAGGCAGTTATGAGAGTGACCTTCACAGCTACGTGAATGGAATGGGAATAGTGGCATATGGCCCCGGGAAGGGTAGGGCATTACAATGTAGATGGGCAGCCTGGTCACTACAGGCTTGGAGGGCCAAAGGGTCTGTTCCTGTGATATAATTTTCTTCGTGCTTTGTACTATGTTCATTGGAGAAATGTGAATCACGTCTTTTGGATCCCGGATTCCTCTCCCTCCCTTGCACTTAACCTTGTGTCCTGTGTTGCAGGGGCACATCCGGATGCTCCGGAGCCATCTGACATTGTGGCCCACACTGCAGCTCCTGGCCATCCTGCTCCAGACAGCTCGGACGGGTCCTCGGAGGATATGGGTGAAGGGACCTCCGAGGGTGGCACAGTTTTGGCATCAGCTTCCACCTCACAGCTCACCATCCCAGATACTGACTCGTCGGTGGGTCCAGTTAGTGATGAGCCTTCTAGGTCACTCTGGTGAGCACAACAGATCTGATGATGTACATCGGGTGGAGGAGGGAACATGCGAGGCCTCTGGCACGTAGGGGCCTGCCGGAGGCGAGGACTCAGCTAGCCCCAGGCTACATGCTGGGCCTCTGAGATCACTTCTTCCGCAGCTGCTGGAGATGCAGCAACAGAGCCAGGGAATGCAGGAGGGGCTGACGGCCACATAGGACCAACTGCGAGACTGTTGGGAGGAGTCCCAGAGCTTTCAGGTGGACCAGCTATTGCCTGTCTTGCGTGCTCCCCAGTCCAACACTGCAAGGATGGTGCCTGCAGTGGAAAGCCTGGGACAGGCTCACCATGAGTGGCAGGCTGCAAGCAATGGCCGAGGCCCAGAAGGCAACAGCGGAGTCCCAGAGGGCCGTGGTCGAGTCATAACAGGCCACAGTGGAGTCCCAAAGGGCCGCGGCTGAGTCACAGTGGGCCACAGCTGCGGGACTGAACAGGGTTCTCGAGGTTCTGCGGCCCATGACTGAGAGGCACGAAAGCTTGCTGGAGATCCAGCGGGAAAGCGTGGAAACACAACAAACTACGGCAGCAGCCCTTGAAAACATAGCTCAGTTGCTGAGGATCATGGCTGAGGGGTTGCAGAGCATGGCCCAGTCTCAGAGGGCAGTTGCTGTGGCCATTGACAGGTGGCCCCCGACTCAAGTGGCCATCGCAGATGGCTTGACCACCACGGGTAGGATGCAGGTGGTCCTCTAGGACTGGCAGTGCCAGGTGATGCCAGAGCTTCTGGAGTTCACTGCAGAAGCACCGCCGTCCCATGGAGTGACCCAGGGGCCCACAGGAACACCAAGGGAAGAGGATGGGCTTGAGTCCATGCCAGGACCTTTCAGCCAGGAGACTGTAGCTGTGGCTCTACCTTATGACTCACCCCTTTCTGATTCCGGGGCATCTCAAGGGCAGCGGGATGAAGAGGGTGTCATGGAAACGTCCCAGACACCTTGTAGCAGACCAGGGCTCTCAAGGTCCAGGACCTCCAGGGGACGCCCGCCACACGCCTCACGGGCAATGGGGTGAGGTAGGCAGTTGGCCCCCTCCACCTTCAATGTATATTCTGGGGAGACACTGAGACATAGTGGAAGGCCAAGGAAGGTTAGGAACATGTAGTTGCACTAAAATGGCACGAGTGAAGGGCTGCACTCGTTAGATAGATCTTTAAGCACCTTAACGTTTTCCATTTACAAGTTTTTATGTTTAGAACTTATTATTCAAACACCTTTATTGTAATCATTAAATGTTTTTTCACCACCCACCTGTGACTAATTTGTCTCAGATTTGTCTCAAATAGGAATCCTCTTCCATTGATGATCGCCGGAGGGATGCTTCATGTTGATGTCAGTTGGGGAGGCTCCTCAATTGTGTCACTGAGAAAAGAACCCATGAGCGATTCCATCTCATACCCCACCCCACCCGCCCCAGGACTCTGTCTGGGGGTTTCAGATCCCTTACCCACTACGCAGATGTAGGCCCAGGTGTCAGCGTGCATGCAGAGCTCAGATAGGAGTCAGACTAGTTTGCACCAGGGCATCATCGTAATGGTGCTTAGCGAATCATCATCACCCTCCTGCCTGCCAAAGAAACTCGCTAACACAGAGTACCCAGACCCACCACTTTGGTGTGACAATGTTGCAATAGATAGAAAGACTTGGGGCGGTGGGGGGAGGATGGAAGCACGGACACAAGCCCCAACTGAACCGCCTGATCATCAGATCCTCCCTAGCCGCCTTCGCATGCCTCATTCGAGCTGCCAGCCCTCCAGAGCCTGAAAGTGCTTGGCATGCTCCTCCTCTCCTTCATCCTCCTCTCCCTCCTCCTCCTGCTGAGTAGCCTCCTCCCCAGCGACACCTGGCTGGTCAGCCTCCACGTCCTCCTGCTCCTCCTCCAATAGGTCACCTCTCTGCTGGGCCAGGTTGTGCAGGACACAGCACACCACCACAATGCGGGAAGAGATCACTGGGCTGTATTGGAGGGCCCCGGCAGAGCGGTCCAGGCACCGGAATAGCATTTTGAGGAGCCCATTGCACCTCTCCACTATCGCGTGAGTGTCTACATGGCCCTCATTATAGTGGGCCTCCACCTCAGTCACAGGCCTCCACACAGGCGTCATCAGCCATATCACCCACGAGCCGCCCCCGCAGCCTGGGCTCCTCCTCAAATGCCTCCGGGATGTTCAAGCCCCTGACAATGAAGCTGTCGTGCACGCTGTCTGGGCGTCTTGCACAGACGTGCATAATGTTCATGTTATGGTCGCACACCAGTTGGACATTCAGGGAGTGGAATCCCTTTCTATTGATGAATCTTCGTGGATTTTGCAGGGGGGCCTTGCGGGCAACATGGGTGCAGTCGATGGCCCCCTGTACGTTAGGCATCCCCACAGTGGCTGCGAACACTGCAGCCCGGGCTTCCTGCTGGGCCTGCTCTGGTTAAATTTGATGTACTGCCTAGCCCGGGCATACAGGGCCTCTGTGACCTGCTTGACACAGGTGTGCACAGCTGACTGGGAAATGCCACATACATCTCCGCTCGGGGTGTGGAAGGAACCAGTTGCATAAAAGTTCAGAGTGGCCATTAATTTGGCAGCTACCGAGAGTGGGTGCCCCCCACCCTTGTTCCCCTTCCCGCTCCCCCCCCCCGCCACAAGGTGCCAGGTCCTGCAACAGGTGGCACAGGTGTTGCACTGTCTCCTTTCGGAGGCGGAGCTGTCGGCAGAACACGGTGTCCGACATCTGTTCAAATGACACTCGTGCACGGAACTGCCCGAGTCTCCGCTCCCTCCTTCTCCTGCCCCCCCCCCCACCACCCCCGGGTGAATGGTGGCCACCTCCTGCTTCTGGTGGTCATCTCCCTCTAGTCCTGCAAGTGATAAGGCCTGGGCCTCCTGTGCCCACAATTCTTCCTCCAGCTCTTCCTCCTCAGCTCCAGCAGCAACCAAAAGAACTGCAAGATTAATTGGTTGCATCGCAAAAGTCATCTCATCACTCTGAAGGTGAATGGGTTGGAGATGGAGAGGAACATGTGTAGAGGTTAAAGAACGCTGCTTGCCCAGCCCATCAACAGTCACTATCCATGCTGCTTATTCCCCCAACTACATGCCCCACAGAATCACAGACCCCCTATTCCCCCAGCCACATGCTCCCCAGAATCATAGACCCCGCCATTCCCCCACCCATATGATCCCCAGATTCACAGATCCCCCATTCCTCTACGCACATGCTTCCCAGATTCACAGATCCCCCATTCCCCCACCCACATGCTCCCCTCAATCACAACTCCTTGAAAAGTTCAGAGACTGCAGCAGTGCAGTTTGCATGGGCTTTGTGCACATCCTTCAGCTGGCAGAGTGCTGAATGCACTAGGACCCAGCAGCATCCACAAGACCCAAGGTCACTGCTGAGATCCGGGTAGGTGCTGCAATTCGGACATCGGAGACCCTGCTGAGCAACTTCCCCCCACAGTGGGCAGAGCGCCCACTGACCTGAGAAAGAAAATGGCCGCAATGAAAAGACGCTGTAAGCAGCAGAGAGCCGTCAGACGCTACACACTTACCTCTTCACTAACCCTCACTGATGGAGCACCAGAGTCTGACTTATATGGAGCATGTCTGTTTCGTGCCGATTCCAGATTGGCAAACGCGGTGGTAAAAGGAGAAGTGCTGGTAAAGTTGGACGTGCAGCCCATTAAGTTAATTGAAATGCAAGCAAATGCATTTAAATGGCCATTGCGCTCATTTCAGGCACGGTCCCACGGCCATTTTTGGGCCTTGTTAAAGGGGGAACCGGCATGGAGGTGGGCGTGCATCACACTACTCACCTCACACCCGATTTTACCAAGTTTTCGTGCCTGAAAACAGGCGCAACGTGTTGGTAAAATATCCATCAGTATATGATACATTATCTGGTAAAAATAGAACAAGGAATCATCCCTTGTAAGTACAGAATTCTGAATGTTTGCGTTTTTATGTGAATGTGTGTACTACAAAGCCCTTCAAAAAATATTGACCTTATCGTCGGGTATACAACAATGATAGTCCAGACAGGATTTACATTAGACAAGCGGATTGATAGGATAACTGACTGAGCAAATGATTAGCAATGATATGACAACATTGGGATAATTGTCTGTCCATATTCCCTGTGGGGAACCTCACCTGCCAGGTGCACTTAAGAAATGGGGATGTAGATTGTCCATGACTTATTTCATTTTAATAGTCGGGAAACTGTCAGCGGTGCCTGTCTCAATATCTGATATGCACTATTGGCAAACAAGGCTCCTTGTTAGGCCATAGTTGAGTCAAAATACCCTCAGATCCCCAAGGTTCCATCAGCTATTTTGTTTGTATCATCCTTCAGTTAACTAATTAAAATGATGAGCACTGGTTGTAAATACTCATCTTAAATTCAATCATTACTCTGTAAATTGAGGACTGGTTCCATGCCATCACTGTGAACCATTTTTCTCCAAGATCTGTCAGTTTTCAATTATCTTGTCATCGAAATGAAGTATAAAAATATTTCATGGAAATGGCTTCTCCATATTTGGCATATTAATATTAATGAGTATTAAAAAACAATAGGGTTATAAAGAGGTAACAAAGAGGGAAACAAAGTTACATACATAAAAGATAAGGAGGAGGAGAAAGGGGAGGATCTGTTTATCCCTCCAGTATCCTAACCTTTCATTACAGCATCCATAGAATCATAGAATCCTTCAGGGCAGAGGGAGGCCATTCAGCCCACCGACCCTGCACCGACAACAATACCACCCAAGCCCTATCCCCGCAACCCCACATATTTCCCCTGCTAGTCCCACTGACACTAAGCGGCAATTTAGCATGGCCAATCTACCTAATCAGTACATCTTTGGAGCGTGGGAGGAAACTGGAGCACCCGGAGGAATGCAGACATGGGGAGAATGTACAAACTCCACGCAGACAGTCACCCGAGGCTGGAATCAAACGCAGGTCTCTGGCGCTGTGAGGCAGCAGTGTTAACCACTGTGCCATTGTGCCGCCCTTCAGCTGTACTTCAATTTTATATTTTGCTTCCAGTGTCCTGCATGGTATATAATGCCAGAAATTTTTCATCCCTTGAGTAAAGAATTTATTCGTACTATGGATTCTAAATTTGCATTTCATTTGTTGAATTTCTTTCCCCGAGCCTTTCTCTGTGGCTTACTTTGAAGTCATAATTTAGGTTTGTCTTATCTCTGATATATAACCTCAATGGGGTCCCACCATCATCTCCTTTCACATGGAAACATTGGTGCTGCTCTGATTTTTATGTTGCTCGGTTCTTTGGTATTTTCAGCCAGTTTTGCTATTGATTTCTCAATCTCTCCAATGCATGTATTTTTTGAAATGCAAGGGGGATTTTAGCAGTGCACCATGACACTTTAACTCACATTCTGAGAGGCCTTGTGGAAACAGTCCTGTCACAGATCGAATTTGGGTGCTTCCTTTCGCTGCCCGTGATCAGCATGTTGGTTTAAAAGGGGCATTTTCTTTTTATCCTTTGAGTGCCTGACCAAACTAAATAATTCAGCATCAAGCTTCTGTGAGCTTAAAAGTAAGGAAGCATATTTATTCTCACACATTTACCCCAAATTAAACATACAAAAAGAAAAAAGCATATGAATTACGAGTAAGCCACACGGCCCTTCAAGCCTGCTCCACCATTGAATAAGGTCATGGCTTATCTGATTATAATCTCAACACCATGTTCCTGTCAACTCCTGATAACCTTTCACCCCCTTGCTTATGAAGAATCTATCTAACTAATCTTAAAGTATTCAAACACTCTGACTGCAATCTTACCACCGTTCACATTGGTAATTTTCCCATCCCGATATGGTGAACGGAGATTTGACTGAGCGCCAAATTCTCTGACCTCACTGCAGAAGGAGCGTGGCGTGAATGGCCAGTAAGCGCATGCCCTCTGCTTCTAATGCATTTTGAGAAAAAGAGTTGCAAATATTCTGAGAGAAAAAAATTGTCTGCATCTCTATCAAAAATGGACAATACCTTACTTTAAACAGCAGCCCTTGCTACTAGATTCTCCGATGAGAAAATGTCCTTTTTTTATATCCACCCTGTCAAAACCCCTCAACTTTTTATTTTTTTCGGTCAAGTTGCCTCTTACTGTTCTAAACATCAGCAGATACAAACCTAGCCTGTGCAAATTTTGCTCAGAAGACAACCCACCCATTCCGGTATTATTAGTGTGAATAGTTTCCAATGCATTTACCTCCTTTCTTAAATAAGGAGACCAATACGATACAATGTGCTCAAGATGTGTCTCTCCAATGCCTTGCAGCATAGCTTTCCTAATTTTGGACTCAATTCCCCCTTCAATATATGATAACATTATGCTAGCTTTCCTAGTGGGTGGCACGGTGGCACAGTGGTTAGCACTGCTGCCTCACAGCGCCAGGGACGCGGGTTAGATTCCCGGCTTGGGTCACTGTTTGTGTGGAGTTTGCACATTCTCCCCATGTCTGCGTGGGTTTCCTCCCACAGTCCTAAGATGTGCAGGTTAGGTGGATTGGCCAAGCTAAAATGCCCTTAGTGTCAGGGGGACTAACTAGGGTAAATGTATGGGATTATGGGGATAGGGCCTGGGTGGGATTGTGGTCGGTGCAGACTCAATGGGCCGAATGGCCTCCTTCTGCACTGTAGGATTCTATGATTCTTGACTTGCTGCACTTACATACTAGCCTTTCGCAATTCATGCATGAGGGTCCCTAGATCCTTTTGCATCTTGGAGCACTACAACCAGAAAGAGAGAGCGCGATGAGAGTGTGTGAGCATGTACATGTCTGAGAATCCAGCTCTCCAGCAGCACTCCAAATATTAAACAAATTTGTGAGGAAAAGAAAGCAGCATCAGTCCTTCCATTGAACAAAAATAAAACACTCTGTTGAATAAGGAACTTTTCAATTATAATAAGTGTATATATTTATATACATAAGAAATAGAAAATATTATTATAACATTAGTTTTTGCAAATTTGTACCTATTGAACAAAAACTATAAGTATTTTGTGACTTATCTCTTCAACATAATAAGAATGTTTCCTGGAGGTTCCATCAGTACTCTTGGGAAGTCAAAAGGATTCCGTAGCCAGAAGAATTTGGGAAACCTTTACTTCGGCAATTGTAAAGACGAATGGCAATAATAGAAATCTATTAAGGATCAGGATATTGAATTTGATGATTAGCCATGATCCAAATGAATGGCAGAGCAGGCTCGAAGGGCTGAATGGCCTACTCCTGCTTCTATTTTCTGTTTGTATGTAAACTTTTATTTTTATAATGTGTTGAGATTATCAGAATGGAAAATGCTATGGAAAGCTGAAGATTGAAGCTGCTAACAGGAAAGTAAAGATAGAAATAGAAATATCAAGAAATGAGAGGGTAGTGAAAATGTCAAGCCAATATCCCTGTAGGTCTATTAATTCCCCTAAGTTTCTTCAATTGTATAATATTTTATTAATGTTTTATATTTGTGTCAAGCATGTAGTTACAATGCCAAACTGTTATCAAAGTGTCCATGAGAAATAACTTATAAAACAAAGTAGATACAGTATATATTATGAACCAAGTCCTTGGATAAAAAGTAAAGGAGTAAAAACTGAGTGAAAGGAGCTGCCAACATTTGCTGCAAAATAATGTTAAAGATATAAATCCTTGCAGAGTTGTGTGAAAAGCAAGTTTTGATGTAAAAAATCCACTGGAAGATGATAAAAGCATATAAACATATAAATATTAACAGAATGGGAGGCATTGATTTTTGGAAGACAGATTGCTGCAGCACTATTAAAAAAAATAGCATGGTCAAGATGGAAATGTATAAATGTGCAGAAATGAGTTGGAAATATTGAACTAAGGCAACAATTGTTCATTTGAAAACTCAGGAGAATAACAGGGAGTGGAAGACAACTGTGAGAGCAAATGAAAATAATCCTTGGGGAAATATAAATAAAAGCAACATGTAAGAAATGGTACAGTGGGGAAAAATAAACACTACCTGTTAAAGGTGACAGGAAGGCACCAAGATTAATTCAGCACTGAAAGGTGCGCTTGGCCTCACAAGCACAAGTATACTTTTTAATGAATCTGACATAATGAAGAACATTTCTATTCCTGAATAAAGCCAGCAACAATTTCAGAAGACTAAATTATTGAGAAAAGAATTGTTTACCTTATAAACCTGCTTTATTTTTACAATTGCAGCAGCAGAATATTTTTCTCACTGAAGTGTTCTTATGGGAATACTGATGAAGCGTATTTAGAATAGAACTTGAAGGATGGAATGAATGAAAAGATGCATGAACATTTTTTTTATGATTACGAAACCTGCTCTGGCATAATGCAATGAATACCCAAATGCTTCTGCTCTGAAAGAGTAAAACCTTTTCAATATATTGATTCTAATGTGGGCAAATACAATAGACACCAGGCACATCTCATGAAATGAAATCAATGACAAGTTAATCTGTGTTTCCATTTGCACTGGTGGTTGAGGGAGGAACATTGACAGGACAGTGGGAGAATTCTGGAAAAATGATCTCGAAAAAGCGTGCAGGAGGAATAGGTTCTATATGTGTGGTGCAACAATAATCTCCTGATTACACATCACAAGAGTTTACTTGCTTTGTTTCAGTTTCTATCACTTTCATTGTGGCTTGGCCCAGCACAATTTCATCAGACCTAGCATTTGGCTTAGCTTTGGTGGCACAATGGTTAGCACTGCTGCCTCACAGAGCCAGGGACACGGCTTTAAAAAAGTTAAAGTTTATTTTTATTAGTCACAAGTAAGGCTTACACTGCAATGAAGTTGCTGCGAAATTCCCCTCATTGCCACACTCCGGCACCTGTTTGGGTCAATGCACCTAACCAGCACATCTTTCAGACTGTGAGAGGAAACCGGAGCACCTGAAGGAAACCCACACAGACACGGGGAGAACATGCAAACTCCAAACACTGACCCAAGCCGGGAATCGAACCCGGGTCCCTGGCACTGTGAGGCAGCAGTGTTAACCACTGTGTCACCATGCTACTTTCATTCCAGCTTTGGATGACTGCAGCACCTATCGCAGGAATTGCAGCAATATTAGAATATGGTATCAATCCTTGTTCTAAGAGCAAAATGCTTAAAATATTCATTATTTTATTAATGGTGGATGAAAAATAAGATTTTTGCATTTGCCCGTTAGGAAAATCTTCAAACCTACTAATTAATTTCAATAGTACTGACAGAGAAATGCGAAACTTGTAAATAGTTCCACACATCAGACATTCCTGTAATGAATCAGTGAAAGCCATCAAAAGGCCATATTCTATTTAAATGAAGTAAATCTGGTTAACTTATGTAACACCTTTGTTTTACAGCGTATATGCTCTAATTGCACTGGGTGAAACAGAAAATAAATTTTGCCGAGATTCAGTAATGTTCCAGCCTGTAAGGAACTGAGCAGTGAGGCTCAGTTTTAACAAGCTACTGAATGGACCTAGCCAACCACATAAAGAAATTCCTTTTGTTGACTTTATTAAAACAAAAATGAATACTCACTGCACGGTCCTACTTTTATGAGTTTAATAACACTGAATTTATTATAAAATTAATTAAATGCATACAACCTTTGGATTATACCTTTGAATCAAGAAGTGAATAGCTTGTTTAATCTCTAATAATTCACCCATATAAGGTGAATTTCTTCTCTTTCGTAGACAGCTTCTTCATCTCTACTGTTGGCTCGCATGTTAAGTGAGCCCAAGATTCTCCATACCTCCAATGTTATTGGAAGATGTTTGAATCTTCCAATTCCATCCTATCCCCAAATGTGTGTTCATAACATTTTCCCACATTGCAATTCATCTGCCCTTTCACATGTTCCCTTTGCAAACACTTGGTATACGCCTCACTAAAGGCTGACAGGTCCTGTGGATTTGGTGGCCTGCATCATAGGGTCTTAAATGAAGTGGTGGCAGCAATAGTGGTGGCAGAGACAGTGGATGCATTGGTTGTAATCTTCCAAAATTCCCTAGAATCAGGAAACATCCCAACGGGTTTGAAAACTGCAAATGTACAGCCTTTCTTCAAGAGAGTACCTTGCTTTCCCACCTATTTTTGTATTTCAGAAAATTTGGCTCCAACACGGTCAGTTTCTTTCATACAAGACATTAATATAGATCAAAGACCCCAGCACTAATTCCTGTGGCACTATTAGTCACAATTGCCTCAGTTAAAAGTGACCCATTTATCCCGGCTCGCTACTTCCTGTTAGCCAATCTTCCATCCATGTTAATACATCACCACCAACAGCATGTGGTCCGAGCTTCTGCAGCAATCTTTTATCATGGAAATCATAGAAATCATCGAAACCCTACAGTACAGAAAGAGGCCATTTGGCCCATCGAGTCTGCACCGACCACAATCCCACCCAGGCCCTACCCCCATATCCCTACATATTTTACCCACTAATCCCTCTAACCTACGCATCTCAGGACACTAAGGGCAATTTTTTTAGCATGGCCAATCAACCTAACCCGCACATCTTTGGACTGTGGGAGGAAACTGGAGCAGCCGGAGGAAACCCACGCAGACACGAGGAGAATGTGCAAACTCCACACAGACAGTGACCCAAGCCGGGAATCGAACCCAGGTCCCTGGAGCTGTGAAGCAGCAGTGCTAACCACTGTGCTACCGTATGTCGCACCATACTGAATACCTTTTGGAAATTCAAGTACACCACATCAATTGATTCCCCTTCATCCATCCTGCTTATTGCATCTTCAAAGAACAATCATAAATAAACTCAATTTCCATTTTACAAAACCAGGTTGACTCCGCCTGATTGCATTTTTAATGTCCTGTTACTACTTCCTTAATAATGGATTCTATCATTTTCACAATGACAGATGTTAGGCTAATTGGTGTATAGTTTCTTGATTTCTGTCTCTCCCCTTTCTTGAAGAAAGGCTGTACATTTGCAGTTTTCAAACCCGTTGGGATGTTTTCTGATTCTGGGGAATTTTGGAAGATTACAACCAATGCATCCACTGTCTCTGCCACCATAGAAACATAGAAGAAACATAGAAACCCTACAGTGCAGAAGGAGGCCATTCAGCCCATCGAGTCTGCACCGACCACAATCCCACCCAGGCCCTACCCCCACATATTTTACCCACTAATCTCTCTAACCTACGCATCTCAGGACTCTAAGGGACAATTTTTAACCTGGCCAATCAACCTAACCTGCATATCTTTGGACTGTGGGAGGAAACCGGAGCACCCGGAGGAAACCCACGCAGACACGAGGAGAATGTGCAAACTCCACACAGACAGTGACCCGAGCCGGGAATCGAACCCGGGACCCTGGAGCTGTGAAGCAGCAGTGCTAACCACTGTGCTACCGTGCCACTATTGCTGCCACCACTTCATTTAAGATCCTATGATGCAGGCCACCTGATCCGCAGGACCTGTCCCCCTTTAGTGCTATTAATTTTACCGGTATATTTTTGCTGTTGTGATTATTTTAACTCCCACCCTCCCTTTCGCTTCTTGATTTTCTCCTATTCTTTTCATTCTTGGAATGCTTTTTGTGTTTCCTACTGTGAAGACAAAGTATTTGTTCAAAGCCTCTGCCATTTTCTTGTTTCCAATTATTAATTCCTTAGTCTATCCACGAAGAAACCAATGCTTACTTTAAATACTCCCTTCTTTTTTATACACTTGTAAAAACTTTTAACTGTCTCTTTATTTACTTCTTGCTAGATTTCTCTCTCATTCCATTTTTAGTGTTTTTTTTATTGATGACACTGACTCAGCCAATGGTGCTTTCCAGGAACTGGGGAAGGGAGTAGTGGGGTGGGAGTTGCAGAGTGCATCATGAGATCTCTTTCTGTTGCTTCATCACTTTATGTGTTTCAGCTGTGGCTCAGCTGATAGCGCTCTTACTGTTGAATCCTAAACTTGTGGGTTCAAGCCATTCTTCATGACATGAGCACAGAAATCAAGGCTAACAAACTTGACTATGGAGACTGTGATTGATGTGCTGTTTTTTTGGATTAGGTGTGAATACGTCTGCATGTCCTAGTGGATGTAAAAGGTTCAATAGCACTGTTTTGAAGAAAAACGGTGTCCTGGCCAAGATTTATCCCTCAATCAACATCACACACAAAAAAACCCAGATGATCTGGCCACCAGCACATTGCTATTTTTGGGAGCTTGATGTGTGTGTAAAATTTGCCTGTCATGTTTCCTGCTTTATGACAGCAACTACACATCAAAAGTACTTCATTGATTGCAAAGCACTTTGAAACATCCAGGGGTCATAAAAAGAAGTGTGTGAATACAAATATTTCTTGTTTCATTCTGTTCCTTGGTTTAACACTTTTTTTTTTGACCAATCTATTCTTCTTCTTCTGAAGACCTCTACCTGCTAAAGCAGCATATTTTGTGGCTGAGGTGATTTTAGTCAGCCTTAGATGTTTAGCCACACTTAGATGTGAAGACCACTACAATTTTCCTTCTGGTCCTCCACCTTTGCTAAATCTATTGTTCTTAAAACACATCTTTTCTTTATGCCGCATATTAAAATTGAGATGCTTGGAATGTTTCCTTGACTGAATAGAAGCACCTCAGAGTGCAACATGAAGTATGTAGAAAACCTGAATATTGTGGCACTTTGTGTGAGGGGCACTTTGAAATGCTTTTAACATCCTTTCCGATATTTTATGAAACAAATTATAATTTTGCCTCGTATAAAAGAGAATGGCTTGAAAATGAAGCAACTGTTGATTTTACAAAGGAAGCCTTTTGTTCAACATGCTTGAGCATGGCATGGTAAGATATCCCATGATGCATTGCTGCCGTGTCATTCAACATCTCCCTTCAGTCTTTTTATCTGATCAAACGCAACACAATTATCTCTGAGCACAATGCGGAATGTTTTTGGCTCATCCTTCACTTCTGCAATGTAATGATTGACTTTGAGTAAAGAGCAATAATAACTCCCCCCACAAAATCCCTTTCGCTATTCAATCACAGTCCACTCGTCTTTTGGTCTTGTCAACACAAAATTCAGCAAATTATCAATTGGAACATTTCTCAGCAGCCAAATATTCCACAAACCTTCTCATGTCACCCATCTTTCATGTGTAGTAAATGCTTTGCTGACATTACCAGAAAGACAAGTGATTAAATCGTCTCAACTACCTTTTAATTTCTAGCATTTTACTATAATTGAGCAACTGGGGTGGTCAGCAGTAAATTCTGTTAATATGGTGTATAACTTGTGGATTGTATTCATCGTATTTCACATTCTACAGTTGTGTTATGACTCTGTTCAAACTAGTTCATTTCATAGCTTTTCATAACCTTTTGCAAAGTGCAAAAACTAAAACATTGCGTACTGTTTTCTTGGAAATTTGTGTTTAATTTCACACATCAAAAAATCACATTCTTTTTTCTAGGTTTAATCGCTAACAATATTTTATGCTCTTCACGTGGTGTGAATCCAAAATTAGTAAGCAACAAGAAATATGACTAAAACGGCTTTTTAAACTAGTGATTGGTGTGACACTTTTAAAAGAATCAAAGATGGGTATTTCAGCAGGATCAGGAGCTCAGTGCCTGCTCTCTCACCAGCCACTGAGAGCTAGTGCCATGCCAGAGAGAATGGTGCACAGAGGATGTTGCCCAATGGTGGTGGAATGTGGGGGAGGGGGGGCGTTGCCAACACCAAGGGGCGTGATGCAGGGTTACTATCGACATGAAGGCACTTGCTGTCAAGGAAGTAGAGAGAGAAAGGCATCTCGAAACAAGGATTGAAAATGTTGGATCAGCAGAATGACCACCTAACAAGGGCTTTATCCACCCAGCTTCGGGGTTTCCATTGAGGAGGCAGAGTGGCTGAGAGGGAGGGAGGGATGTTCCACATGGCAGAAGCATGGAGCAACATCAAGATCAATAGGAGAGCCAGCCTTGAGGTAGGTACACTATGAAGGGCTCAGAGAAGCATGACAATGGGCACCTGCATGCAGGAAAGACTACCCCATAATGCAGAACAAGCTGAGACCCATGGGTGTTGGTAGACACCCAACACCAGTGGCCCTAAAGATCACCACAGCTCTCAACTTGTAAGCCTCTAGATCATTCCAGGGACCCATCAAGAACATACTTAGGATTTTCCTGTCTGCCACACTTTGCTGCAAGAAGATGACCCTGTTCAAGAGAATTAGCAATTTTGTGCACTCCTGCTCCAACCTGCCGAGTCAGGTGGAATTATCCATTAGCGTCAGGGTCATTCCTGGATTCTCCCTGGTGTCATCTGCTGCATGCATGTGGCCTTCAAGGCTCCCATGGACAAGCCGGCAACCTTCATCAATGGGAGGCACTTCTATTTACTCAGTTCCCAGTCACCAACTGTTTTTTTGTATGGCCGGGGGTTAGATGAGGTTTGGGGATTGGCTAGTCTCTCAAAGATATGCTGCTTGAGTCCATAACCTTTCTAATCAGAATTATTTATTTACAAAAAACATTTATATATTTGAACCTCCACACAAGGTAAGAGCTTCTGCTCTAGGTGAGGACGCTCTTACTATACAGTTATGTGAACTGACATCATGACTATATCAACATCATGTATGTTTCTGAGTTGACCCTTTACTCTGCAGCGATCACTAAACATAGATCCTTCAGGTGTGTGCACTGATTCAGAGAAGCAGCCACAATGCTCATATGCTTCGGCAGTCCCTGATGTCACTACATTCTCAGCCCTCCTGCGCGCCTTCAGGGATGGATCTTTAAAGCTGTAGACAATCCATTGAAGTCATGCTTGTGAGGAATGCATGTATTGGAGCCGAGGAGATACTTACCTTGGGACAGCCCCAGCAACCATCAAGCTGGCCATTAGTATACTGTAGATTTGATTCAGGTGCTTTGATCAATTTGGTGATGCCCCGCAGTCAGTGTGTTCCATTGAGATACTTGTGTGTCATCATGATCTGCTGTACTCTGCTCAAGCTGATGACCAGATGATGCAAGATGAAGGACCACAGGCAAGGAACAATGAGGGATGTGCAAGGAACATCAAGGACTCAGTAATGCAAATGTTTCTTGGGACCTTTATTATCATTTCAGAAACAATCCATAAGAGTTTTACCTTTCTGAAGTCCTGTTACTTCCTCCTTCATTTGGCACTATATGGCCTCGTGGTCCATGGTGTCAATTGCTAACTAAACACGACTTAGTCCATTACTTCCAGTCCAGTTTTTCAAACTGGAGGCCTTCGACCAGCGGTGTGCCTCAGGGATCAGTGCTGGGCCCACTGTTATTTGTCATTTATATTAATGATTTGGATGAGAATATAGGGGGCATGGTTAGTAAGTTTGCAGATGACACCAAGATTGGTGGCATAGTGGACAGTGAAGAAAGTTATCTCCAATTGCAATGGGATCTTGATCAATTGGGCCAGTGGGCTGACGAATGGCAGATGGAGTTTAATTTAGACAAATACGAGGTGATGCATTTTGGTAGATTGAACCAGGGCATGACTTACTCAGTTAATGGTAGGGCATTGGGGAGAGTTACAGAACAAAGAGATCTAAGGGTACATGTTCATAGCTCCTTGAAAGTGGAGTCACAGGTGGAGAGAGTGGTGAAGAAGGCATTCGGCATGCTTGGTTTCATCGGTCAGAACATTGAATACAGGAGTTGGGACGTCTTGTTGAAGTTGTACAAGACATTGGTAAGGCCACACTTGGAATACTGTGTGCAATTCTGGTCACCCTATTATAGAAAGGATATTATTAAACTAGAAAGAGTGCAGAAAAGATTTACTAAGATGCTACCGGGACTTGATGGATTGAGTTATAAGGAGAGGCTGAATAGACTGGGCCTTTATTCTCTGGAGCGTAGGAGGCTGAGGGGTGACCTTATAGAGGTCTATAAAATAATGAGGGGCATAGACAAGGTAGACAGTCAATATCTTTTCCCAAAGGTAGGGGAGTCTAAAACTAGAGGGCATAGGTTTAAGGTGAGAGGGGAGAGATACAAAAGTGTCCAGAGGGGCAATTTTTTCACACAGAGGGTGGTGAGTGTCTGGAACAAGCTGCCAGAGGTAGTAGTAGAGGCGGGTACAATTTTATCTTTTAAAAAGCATTTAGATAGTTACATGGGTACGATGGGTATAGAGGGATATGGGCCAAATGCAGGCAATTGGGATTAGCTTAGGGTTTTTTTTTAAAAAGGCGGCATGGACAAGTTGGGCCGAAGGGCCTGTTTCCATGCTGTAAACCTCTATGACTCTATGATTAAGAGAATCATGATATAGATCAGGGCTCAAAGGGCAGAAAGAATTGGAAAGAAATATAAGAACATTGTGCACACCTTTTATTGAAGAACACAACAAATGTAAGATTTAACATCTACATACTCTTTTCACCCAAGAACCCCAATTGTAGATGTTCGTTACTCTCTTACACATGCTCCAATATACTGCTGCCTTGTGCGTGTCGCTGAAGTGGAGACAGACGGCTAATCATGCTGCTCTGTGGCTCAGGGTGATCTTGCTGGTCATCCTCTGGCTGCCTGATGCCTCAAATTCTCCATCATGGAGAGAGACTCCTGCACGGGTGTAGGATCCTCCTCTGTTGTTGCAACCACTCAAGGTGCTGGAGTTGTTGGCAGAAGAGCTGAAGAGTTCTTGTCCCAGCAGGTGTGCCCTGAGAGGAAGATCCAGATGTGGAAGGGGGCTGCTCTTCTTCCCTTGCAAGAAATATTTGCAGTTTCCTCCTGACCAGAGAAAGACAAACAGCTGGTGAAGATCCAGCTGCCTTATCATCCTCTGACCTGGTGCAAACAGCTCAAGAACAAGGTGATTGTATGCAGTCTGCACTCCTCTTGAACTTCCAATTAATGGAGTTTTGGGTATGGCTCTCCAATAGGGTAGCCAATCTTTTCATGGGGTGTTACAATCCCAGTTGATGTTAAAACTAGATGGGAAGATCTGAGAATGGAACCCTGGCTCAAAAGACTGTAATTTTTACTTGTTTTATATAAAATTTGGAGGAGCAGAGAGAGAGTCACAGGACCGCTAATTATTTTTAACAATAAGATTAAAAAGCATTTATTAAACATGGAAAGTTGGAATACTATACAATGTTCCTTTACTCCCCCTTACTTTAACAAATACACACAAATTTTAAGATTAACAAAGATTACAAATTACATCTTGAACTACAATGGCCCGTTAACGTACAGTCCCTTTAAAGCATATAGATCGGCTGTGGTCAAATACACACACTCTAAGCACTTAGTTTACATTCTGAAATGCAGACCAGGTTTTCCAAATCACACTTTTAAACAAAGCTTCCACTCCACTTTTAACAGCAAATTCAGTACAGCATTTTACACTAACCCCTTTAGGACTTCTTTGTCTTGATTGCTGTGTAAATTGCTCACAATTGCTTTAAGTCTCAATTCCAAGACTGTATTAAAATGGCATCAGGCATTTGATTTACCTTTGAAGGCTGCTGTCCCACTCAGAACACTTTGTCTACTCTTCCTTGAATTCTTCTGAACAATACCCTGGTCTCTGTCCACTTAACTTTAGTCATCTTAAACATTCTTTCTGCCCCACTTCCCTGGTTATCTGGGTTGTACCTTATTCCTTAGAACGCCTGCATCTTTGCAACTCCCTGTCCTGTCCAGCTTCTCCTGGCAGAGTTGAGAGCTGTTCACTCTGTTGTGTCCTGTCTCCTACTGTCAACAAATTCAGCTAAAACTAAAACCTAAAAGCTTTTCTACCTTAAAAGTCCTCTGTTGTTGCTGGTTTATTTATTCTTCATGCTGTAGCCCTCTCTAAGCACAATAGAGTCACAATTGGAATTGAAACCAATCCCCACATCTATAAACACTTTGTCTAGTATTAATCAAACTATAGGTTTTGCCTTTCCAGGCACAGAAACATTAAATTAAGCACACTTAAAATTATACTTTATTTCCAATGTCTACCAATACAAATATAAATCCCTTAAAAGCTACCTTTGTATTCCAAACAGGAGGAACTTTCTGCATACACATGCTTGAGACATGGCAGCACTCCTGGCCTGTATGGACTCCACCATCATGCCCGCGGCCCATTTCACTGCACCACATGTGCAGTTTCCACAGCTTGGAAGTCTACCCACTTTGCTGAACAGTAAGCAAGTTTAACCTTTGTTTCTTTCTCACTCACTGTTTCTTTTTCTTTGAATCTTTTTGCAATGCATCAGAGATTCCTTTTCCGTGCCTTCGATTGACTTTTCAATCCAAAGAGCTGGCTTTCGTTTTTTTTTGAGAATCCAGTCAAAAAAAAAATTCTCCCACTCCTTGTTGCCAATTTCTTCTTTGTTATATATGGACCAGGGGTACCACAGAGAGAAAAGTAATGAAGTGCCGTGCTAATGGATTGTAGTGTAACACAATGCAGTTTTATTAAGGTGTTGCTTGATCCAGGTCTGAGACGGAAAAGCCACAGAAGGCCGCAAATCTCTCTACTTATATCCTTACCAGTCATGTGACTGTGTACACAGGAGGGATGCAACAACTTTAAATACTTAACAGTGGAGATGGCAGCTATGGGCAGAAGGGGGTCATATGGGTTGGCAGCAAGAGCAGGGGGCTGGCTGTAGACAACCAACCTCTGCCTCATGTTCATGCCCTCGACCAAGCACAGATTAACACAGATTGAAAGATGTCTTTTTCAGCTGATATGTGACTTGTTCTGCTTAACCAGTCATGCACATCCCAGGTCAGCAGGCCCACTTGGAGCTGGAAATGCAGTGGTAGTGGGAAGAGACCCTTAAATAGTTATTAATTGCCCAGTTAAGGTTCTCAAATTGGGGTGGAGCTGGAAGGTCGACCATGGGCCTTTCCACCCACCAGTGAAGGCATCAGGTATTGGTCTTGATGCCAACCCACCTAATTTTCACACCTGCCCATCTGCTTCCTCAACTCTTGTCGGAGCAGAAGATTCCACACAAGATGTTAGTGTGATGACTTTTAATAATAGATGCATGACACAATTTCTGATAAACTTAAATCAGAAAAAAAGCTAATGGCCGCGATTTTACCAGTTCACCCCACCCATCGATGGGCGGAGTGAGCCGGTAAAATCGCACGAGAGCCGGGAAATCAGGATTGCACCTGGTTTCTCATCTCTCGCCGTCTTACCAGAACCAGATTTCCGGCATTGTCAGCCTCTCACCCATTTCCAGCGAGAGGCTGCGTTCATTATTTCAATCTATTTTAAATGTCATTTCCATCTGTTCAGTGAGCCTGCTGGTCAATCATCCGGTCTCACTTGCCCTTTGCAGCCTCGATGGGAGAGGTTCTCACTAGTGAGGAAAACACCTGCTTCTCATGAATGGGGAAGAGCCGTGTTGCCCCCGCCAGTAGAACCGGAGGCCGTTGAGGCTCCCCCAGTGATGCCGAGGGCAAGTGAGGTTGCCCCTTCGGTGGTGCCAGTCTGCCACCTTGGCACTGCCAGCTTGGCACCTTGGCACTGCCCGGCAGGGCAAGGCCAGGGCAGCCCTATTGGAGAGGGAGTAGGGGCCACTGTGCACGCTGCCTGCAATCGGCGTGAGGAGGGAGGGGCACCCACTGCCACTCTGCCTGCGATCGGTGGGATGTGGGGGTGGCATGATTGGGGGGGGTGCCGACGTGGGTGATATTGGGGCAGTGTGGAGCTCATGATAAGCAATTGTGGGGAGGGGGAGCCGTGTTGAGGTTGGCTGCAATAGCAGAGGTCTGACAGATCTCTCTCTCTGTCACTTGTGCAGCCACAGAGGTCTATACATATGCAATAGCTCCCTCTGCTGCCTGATCAGGCTGGCTGGCAAATTCAGCCCTGCCTATTGCCTCGAGTAGCTAGAAATAGTCTAGCCCATTTTCTCATGCATTATGCGCATAAAATAAAAACTCACCCAAAAAACGAACTACAACTCTCCCACTTTCCTGTTAGCTGGACGCTTAGAATTTTTCTTGTAAAATTCCACCCCAGGTTTACTCACACAACACCTCAAAATGTAAACGCAATGAAAAACACTCACTACTTCATGCACACAGACATGCAGACACAGTTAAAGTTAGTGACAAAACATTCATTTAGGTTATTGACAGAAATGCAAGAAGCAAATCACATGTTTAAATCTAATTGTTTAAGATACCCATGTTGCAGGCCAGGATGGGCTTACTCTTGGATTCTTTGAATGAATTCAAGTTGGAAACTTCTGAGTTTCCAAATGATGTTTTGACCAAGTTTCCGTAGAGACAAATCTTTGCAGGTGAAGAGAAATTAGCCCCTCTTTCTCACTGTATGGTTTGACTGGTTGTTCTCGCAGGCAACTGCTCATCCATCTGGAGGAGTGGATCCTCTTGTCCTCTCAATTACCAGACTTGCCTGTCTCTGGCGGCCTTTTTTTGTGTAATAAGGTTTGTTACCTGAAGTCAATTTCAATCATGTAGGCATACAATCAATGCCTGTATTGTCCACAGAAACGATTGCAAGTTGGAAGCCATTGCTACATAATGGGGATGCATGGTGGCTGCTTGTGACAAATAGATTTCTCTACACCTCTCTTTGTTAAGTGCCTAGCTCACAGACACCGGGGTGGGGTGGGGGGTGAGGGGGGGGGGGAGCGGGGGGTAGGGGGATCTGGCCTCACTCACCCCAAAACCTGAATATCCCACCTGAGGTAAATGGACCTTTCCATGGTCCAGCCCTCAGTTGCCACAATTCCAGTGGTGGGCAGAATGGGAAAATTTGCCCCACCTGGTCTGGGTGGAGTGGGGGGTGCATTGGGGGGTGGGTGGGGGAGGAGGTGGCTATTGATGTTGAGTTTCCATAAATATCAGTCAGGTAGAGGTTTAAATTCATAAGTGCATAAATAATTCCCTTTATTTAAACCCACAAAAACTTGCTGTTGGTTACTAAACAGTATAACTCAGGAGCGAAGGAGCGAATGCATCATTGTTTGCAAAAACAGAGTGATTATGGGCAGTAAGGGGAGTGAATTGGGGTTTTGCTTCTCCTTCCCCCTTGTCTGTAACAAAATCAACTGCTTATTATAAGTATCACACTTTTCAGTGCTTAGTGGCTAAAGCTGCAGCTACATCTCTGCATCAGCAGTTTATCAATAATACATAATCATCACTAAAAATCTCATGATGAGTTTTGGAGTTCTTTGAATCTTAAAGCAGAGATGAAAGTCCCCAGCTGCACTGTTTGTTTATTAATGCCGCTAACCATTGCCCTACTTTGCAAGATACTGACTCTATGATCAGCAAGAAAGAGAAAATGAAGATTGAAGGTTTGCGCTGTTAATAAATAAATTGTTCAGCCATTTCTGTTGCAAGACTTAAAATTGTTCTGAAATGGATTCACAACTTTATTTGAAACCTAATTTTTGACAAGTAGGATAAGTTAATGCTTAACTTTTAAAGCAGGAAATCTAATTATGAACCAATGTGGATTAACATTAACTGCAGTTTATGGGCAAGAAGTTTGTGCATGTAGTGCTGCTTCTAGCACAAAGCTAGAATTCCCTGAAGGCGGAGGCTACCTGCATTGTCAAAGCAGCAATTGTCCATGATATCAATGGTAAATACTGCATAGGGTGGGCTGGTAGCAGGAATTGATGTAAGTCTGAGTTAAACAGCGCTTCGCAAATAAATTTCTCTTCTTAAGTATTTAATCCACAATCTACCAAAAAGTCTGTTAACACCTTCATGAAGATGTAGTAGTTCAAAGTACACAGGACCAAACATATAACCTTCGCCACACTTTTTCGCCCAAATATAAAGAGGAAAATGTTACTTAAAATAGACTGCATAAGCAAGAACAGCAATTTTATAAGGGAATAATTTGCTCTTGTCAATTCAGAACCATTCATAAAACACTCAACCTCAGCTTGAAGATTTATAATGTCATCAGGGCTGTTTGATTGAATTACTGCTTTGAAAGGTAATGTCAACCATCCAATACCCGATATATCACCTGCAGAACTTGAATACATAAAATTGTTTTTTATAATTTAAAAGGGAAAATCCTGGAAGAATCACCCAATTTAACAGGCAGAAATAGAACCTTGATTTTTCTTTTCTTGCTGTATTGCCGTCAGGTTTTCTTCTATTTCCTCTTCTGAAGACATTGACTCTTGGGGTAAGGTTTGGAGCATTCTCATGCGTTTAAACCAACTGATCATGGGTCATCCGTGAACCTCAACCATAAGTGACCATTTTGCTTTTTTACTACAGGAGGTGGGGGCAGGGGGACATGCCAGTGGACTCTGACTTTGTCGTTCCCCGAGATTCTTATTCCTGCATTCCCAAATTGGCCTTATACTAGGACAATCGGAAATGCGCACTCTCTTTAATGTATGTTAATTTTTTTCCTTCAATCCCTAATTCAAGGCAAGACAATTGTAGACTCCTTTCGCCTTTTGAGTGAGCTCAGCCAACTCAGTCCAAATCTGGGACGTTTGAATTTTACCGGCACGCCCGCCCCAGAATTGGGGTGGGCAAGATTCAGAGAACAGTATTCTCTGTTGGCCTCGAGCGGGATCTTATGAGCCTCAGGCTGGCAAGGCATTGGTCTTTATGATTCAGCTGGTCAATGAATAAATGATTTGCAAAGAAAAAAAAAGAATGATAATCAGAAACATTATCCAGCAGCCCAGTTCGTATCCAATTATTGCCTTCATTACAATTATTCTAACAAATTTCAAACAGTTTGATCAATAGTGGGGACATCATCAGCTTGTAAGAAATAATTGCTTTTCTCCATTATAACCTAAGAACCTGGAGTTCCTTTTCCAAATATTATTCTCGAGATGAGGATAGTTTTTTTAATGAATGCTCATTATTTCCTCTGAAGGATTAGTTAGGCTCCACTTTTGCATGTACTCAGTGAGTTGCTGAGATGTTACAATCTTAGGGCACATGGTTACTCCTGTAAATATTGAGATGGACCACTCAAAGAAAGTTTCAACGCTGCAGAGAAGAGCATAAAAGAGAAGCTGCCGAAGTGTAAGTAATGGGAAGGACAGAAAAAAAGGATGAAGAAAATTTGCACTGAAAGGCACACCTGAAAATTTTCACTTTTCTTCTGACTTAAGACTATACATTTCTAGTGTTAATGATCAGTTGAGAACGTCAGTTTAGGGTTAATGATGAATCAGGATTAACTGTAACTGACTCACTTGATGAAGAGAGCAGCGCTCCAAAAGCTTGTGATTTCAAATTAACCTGCTGGACTTTAACCTGGTGTTGTGAGACTTCTTACTGTAACTGTAATAGTATTAGTATCAATTTTATGACCTGGGTACTGAAATCTATTTGACAAAATGCCTGATTCACGAAGACTGCAATTTCCTCAGACGAGTTGGCAGGCTACAAGTTAAAATGTATTTGTCTCCTCTTGATATAGTTGGTACCTTTGTCACCATACTAAACTGCTTGATAGAACCTAGAAAGATCAGACAACACTAAAAGAACATTCATTACATTTCCTGATAAATGCTGATGACATAACATCAGTGATAACTGATGTGTCAGCAACATTAACTTCAACTGTCAAAAATTCTCCTTTCTTTAAGGCACTTCAAGACGTATTACAGTTAGTTGTCAAATGTGTACATAGACAATATATTAATAAACGGCCATGATTATTGATTGGTATGTCAGATAATCTTGGTTACCTCTGCATTGTTATTATTTTGCTTTGATGAAATTAAAGTTCTTTGGCTGAATGGATCATTCATTCAAGATGATGCATCAAACAGAATGATAACATATGGAATGAACAGCAGACTCACTTGGAAGATTTTAATGCCCTCCCTGGGGCAGCTTTCGTAGCGGGTGCCTGGGATCCAGCAGTGATCTTAGGCTTTGAGTGTTGTCGTATTGATAGCAGGCCCTCCCTCATTCCCGGAGGTGTCACTGTTCAATCGATCTGCTGGCCTCTGATTGGGCAGAACTTCCATCCCAAGGCTCCTTGATTCCAGGGAAAGCCTGCTGATGTCAAGCTCAATGCCTGACTGGTGGTTAATTTTGCGGGCCAACCCTAGAAGAGGCAATGCAGAACTCTTGCCAGCTCTGCAGCTGGGGGGTGAGATCTCCATTGCCTCCATTAAATTCACTGCAGTGCCTGCTTTCTCTGCTCGGAGTGAATTTCGACAGTATATGTTATTGTCAGCTCCAAGCTTACTAACACCAGATGCAAATACTGCCAGTGGGTATCACTTTGGAGAAATTCTAACAAAGTGGAATTTTCAGTAGCAGCTGTTGCTAATTTTTGCATCTGCTTTTTCACTTGTGAAAATTTTAAGTCTTCAAATCGCAGAAAATATGATATTTGTTATTGAGAATGTCACAAATCGCCACTGTACATTTTTGACAAGTTATTCATTTTGAAAAGTCATAAATAATTAAGCAGAATATCTTTTTTTAAATTTTCTGAGCAATGGATTTCATTTTACCCTGTTCTTTTCTATGGTGTCCAGTCTGTATTATTTTATATTTGTTTATGATTGTTTAACATTGCTGGATATTTGCACTAACTGTGCCAGTCCTGTATGGACACACGTGAAACATGCTTGTACCAATCGCTTATATATATTAATGCAGTTCTCTGTAACCTAGACTCATCTTTAATGTACCAAAATGAATATCTCTGTGGCAAAACAGGACTGGCTGCAAACAAAGTTCCTGGTTTTAACAACCGATGCATGAATGTTGCATCAAAATGACAGATAATGGGGCCAAACGACATTGAAGTGTTGAGCTTTATGAACAAAAAATAGTGTGGTTAAATAGTGTGGTTAAATAAAATATGGTGTGGTTAAAAATTTGTCTTGGGTAGTAGTGCAAAGTTGGCAGTACGGAATTGGAAGACGATCTGCAGTTGCGAATGAATTAAGTCGGGAAAGAAAATTGGATGGAGTGAAAAAGGGCTGTCTATTCCGGTGCTATTATCAAGACAAATCCATACTGGTGGCACAGTGGTTAGCACTGCTGTCTCACAGCACCAGGGACTTGGATTCAATTTCTGGCTTGGGTCATTGTCTGTGCATAGTCTTCTCCCCGCGTCTGCGTGGGTTTCCTCCGAGTGCTCCCGTTTCCTCCCACAGTTTGAAAGACGCTGGTTAGAATGTGGCACTTCCTTGCTAATGGAGACAAAGGGCACAATCTTACCTGCCACTCATGCTATGCAACAAGGTCGCAGAATTTGGCTGGCCAGTCAAATCTCCATTCACTGCGGCAGGATGGGCAAATCCCCCTGGTGTGAACAGTGGTAAGATTCCGGCCAAACAGTGTGATGGGGAATCATTCTCTCCGAGAGATGTTCTCTCCAGAGTGCCTCAGGGAACTTTACGGAGTCATTCACTCTTCATGACATACACCTTCCCGATAAGTTAAAACAGATTGCAGCTGTTCACAGACCACTGTGTGATTTACACATCAGGGAAAACTCACCATCATCGCAACCCAGAGCAAGATGATCTTCTGGATTTTCAAGAATGACAGGACAAATGGGAAAAGGCATTCAATGCCAAAGAAATGCTTTGTATGCACTACCAAGAAAAAAGATCCACCAGCAAAAAACTAAGTTCTGTAACAAACCCTCCAACAGGTAGATACATCATCATACCTGGGAGTCCATCTTAAAAACAATCCTTCAATGACGATTCCACATTCAGCAGATCCAAAGCAAACAAGGTTCTTGGATTCCTGAGGAAGAATATTTGGCATTGCAACAAAAATATCAGAGTTACAGCTTATCCAAACAGATTTTTGTCCCGTCCCGGGGTATGCAAGTTGTATTGAGATCCCTATATGACAAGAGATATAAATAAGATTGAAGCAATCCAAAGACATTGTGGTAAACCACTGTCCTACGGGCAGGGTGCTAAATTGGGGGAAGGCTAACTATAGCCGGATTAGGCAGGAATTGGTGGATGTTGATTGGGAGAGGATGTTCGAGGGTACGTCCGCGTCTGGCATGTGGGAGTCTTTTAAGGAACTATTGATAAGGCTGCAGGATAGGCATGTGCCTGTAAAAAGGAAAGATAGGAAAGGTAGGATTCGAGAGCCGTGGATAACCAGGGAAATTGAGGATCTGATTAAAATGAAAAGGGAGGCGTACGTTAAGTCCAGGCAACAGAAAACAGATGGAGCTCTGGAGGAATACAGAGAGAGTAGGAAAGAACTCAAACGGGGAGTTAGAAGGGTAAAAAGAGGTCATGAGATGTTCTTGGCAGGCAGGATTAAGGAGAATCCTAAGGCATTCTATTCATACGTTAGGAACAAAAGAGTTGTCAGGGAGAAAATCGGACCTCTCAGGGACAAAGGAGGGGAATTATGCTTAGAACCCAAGGGAAGAGGGGAGATCCTAAATGAATACTTTGCATCGGTATTCACGAAGGAGAGGGGCGTCTTAACCGGGAGTGTCTCGGAGGGAGGTGTTGACCCGTTAGAGAAAATCTCCATTACAAGAGAGGAAGTGTTAGGTTTTTTAGGAAACATTAAAACTGACAAAGCCCCAGGGCCTGATGGCATCTATCCTCGACTGCTCAGGGAGACGAGAGATGAAATTGCTGGGCCTCTGACGGAAATCTTTGTCGCTTCTTTGGACACGGGTGAGGTCCCTGAGGATTGGAGGATAGCGAATGTGGTCCCGTTGTTTAAGAAGGGTAGCAGGGATAACCCAGGAAATTAAAGGTCGGTGAGCTTGACGTCCATGGTAGGGAAGTTGTTGGAGAGGATTCTTAGAGACAGGATGTATGTGCATTTAGAACGGAACAATCTCATTAGTGACAGACAGCATGGTTTTGTAAGAGGGAGGTCGTGCCTTACAAATTTGGTGGAGTTTTTTGAGGAAGTGACAAAAACGGTTGATGAAGGAAGGGCCGTGGATGTCGTCTATATGGATTTCAGTAAGGCATTTGACAAAGTCCCACATGGCAGGTTGGTTAAGAAGGTTAAGGCTCATGGGATACAAGGAGAAGTGGCTAGATGGGTGGAGAACTGGCTTGGCCATAGGAGACAGAGGGTAGTGTTCGAAGGGTCTTTTTCCGGCTGGAGGTCTGTGACCAGTGGTGTTCCGCAGGGCTCTGTACTGGGATCTCTGCTATTTGTGATATATATAAATGATTTGGAAGAAGGTGTAACTGGTGTAATCAGCAAGTTTGCGGATGACACGAAGATGGCTGGACTTGCGGATAGCGAAGAGCATTGTCGGGCAATAGCGCAGGATATAGATAGGCTGGAAAATTGAGCGGAGAGGTGGCAGATGGAATTTAATCCGGATAAATGTGAAGTGATGCATTTTGGAAGAAATAATGTAGGGAGAAGTTATACAATAAATGGCAGAGTCATCAGGAGTATAGAAACACAGAGGGACCTAGGTGTGCAAGTCCACAAATCCTTGAAGGTGGCAACACATGTGGAGAAGGTGGTGAAGAAGGCATATGGTATGCTTGCCTTTATAGGACGGGGTATAGAGTATAAAAGCTGGAGTCTGATGATGCAGCTGTATAGATGGCTGGTTAGGCCACATTTGGAGTACTGCGTCCAGTTCTGGTCGCCGCACTACCAGAAGGACGTGGAGGCGTTAGAGAGAGTGCAGAGAAGGTTTACCAGGATGTTGCCTGGTATGGAGGGTCTTGGCTATGAGGAGAGATTGGGTAAACTGGGGTTATTCTCCCTGGAAAGACGGAGAATGAGGGGAGATCTAATAGAGGTGTACAAGATTATGAAGGGGATAGATAGGGTGAATGGTGGGAAGCTTTTTCCCAGATCAGAAGTGATGTTCACGAGGGGTCACGGGCTCAAGGTGAGAGGGGCGAAGTATAACTCAGATATTAGAGGGATGTTTTTTACACAGAGGGTGGTGGGGGCCTGGAATGCGCTGTCAAGTAGGGTGGTGGAGGCAGGCACGCTGACATCGTTTAAGACTTACCTGGATAGTCACATGAGCAGCCTGGGAATGGAGGGATACAAACGATTGGTCTAGTTGGACCAAGGAGCGGCACAGGCTTGGAGGGGCAAAGGGCCTGTTTCCTGTGCTGTACTGTTCTTTGTTCTTTGTTAAGCTTATTGCCTGTGTGTGTGTGTGACATGCCTGGGCATGCCCCTGCCGGACCTGCCTGAGACTCCTCCCCCCCCCGGTCCAGGTATAAAGGTGACTGCTCCCCACCCCCCTGCCTCAGTCTCTGGATCAGTTCATCAGCATGGGTGTGCTCCAAGTCTTTTGCGAATAAAAGCCTATTTGTTCTTGCATACAAACTAGTCTTTGCTTGATTGATAGTGCATCAATTTTATTTGCAAAAAGTTTTGGGATGGAGCAGATACTGAAACCCGATAGATTAGAATTGGATCCTCACGCCGTAGGAGCCTCTAACAGCTTCGATCACTGGCTGCGATGTTTCGAAACTTTCCTCACCGCCTCCGCCTCCGTCGTCCGGACCGAAACCGACAAGCTACACGTGCTCCACGCTCGGGTAAGTGATCAAGTATTCTCGATGATTAGAGATGCTGAAACTTACGAGGATGCGACCGAACTTTTAAAAGGCCAGTACAACAAACAGACCAATGTAATCTACGCCAGACATCTTCTGGCTACTCGCAGACAACAGCCAGGAGAATCGGGTGATCAATTCCTGCGTGCGTTGTGAGCACTTGGCAGGCCTGCAACTGCAAGGCCGTAACAACCGCCCAAAACACTGAGGACTGAATCAGAGATGCCTATGTCTCGGGTATCAGGTCAAACTATATCCGACAACGGCTGCTGGAACAGGGTGGGCTGGATCTACAAAAGATTGTAGCACTTGCCGACTCGTTAGAGGTGGCCTTCCGTAATCTCGAGGCCTACACCCCCGACCACGGGGGCGCATCGTGGACGCCGCAGTCGCCGCCACCTCTGTACTCAAGAGGGCCGCAGGCCTACGCCATGCCACGTCCCACCAATGGCCCGACCGCTGTGGCAGTCTCTGGAGGCCCGAGGTGTTACTTCCACGGCCTGGGGAAGCACCCCCGACAACGTTGCCCGGCAAAGGATGCGATCTGCTCCGGGTGTGGAAAGAAGGGCCATTACGCGAAGGTATGCAGGGCGAAGTCGACCTCCAAGCCCAGTAGCGCCGCGTGCGACCCACGGCGGCCGCCATCTTGGGCGCCGGTAGCCGCGTGTGAGCCGTGCAGGCCGCCATCTTGGATGCCTTCAGCCGCGTGTGAGCTGTGCGGGCCGCCATCTTGGATGCTGTCAGCCGCGTCGCATAATCCAATGTGGCACAAAATCCAACGGTGGCTTCGGTTACGCTGGACCAATCCAGGCCTCACCAACTCGCCAGATCCATGATGGACATCGAGGTAAACGGTCGCACTACAAACTGTTTATTTGACTGTGGGAGTACGGAGAGCTTTATTCACCCTAACACAGTAAGTTGCTGCACCCTTTCAGTGCTGCCAGTGAAGCAAACGATCTCCATGGCTTCAAAGTCCCACTCGGTGGATGTCCTCGGGAACTGCGTGGCGACCCTGACTACGGGGCACAGTGTACAAAAACTTCAGGCTCCTTGTGCTGCCACAACTCTGCGCTGCCGCACTCCTGGGGCTCGATTTCCTGTGTCACCTGATGAGTGTCACCATGGAATATAATGGGCCTTTTCCCCCGCTCTCTGTTTACAATCAACAGTTCTTAGATCGCCCACCGCGCACCACCTGTAGCCTCTCGACCTTTAAAGTCGCCCCTCCCTCACTGTTTGAAAATCTCACCCCCGACTGCAAGCCCATCGTCACCAAGAGCAGACGGTACAGTGCTGGAGACAGGGCCTTTATCAGGTCCGAAGTACAACGGCTCCAAGGGGAGGGGATCATCGAGGCCAGTACCAGCCCCTGGAGAGCCCAAGTAGTAGTTGTTAAGACTGGGGAGAAACATCGCATGGCCATGGACTACAGTCAGACCATTAACCGATACACGCAGCTGGACGCGTACCCCCTTCCCCGCATATCTGACATGGTTAATCAGATTGCGCAATATCGGGTGTTCTCCACCATCGACTTAAAATCTGCATACCATCAGCTCCCTATCCGCCCGGAAGACCGCCAATATACTGCCTTCGAGGCGGATGGCCGCCTCTATCACTTCGTTAGGGTCCCCTTCGGCGTCACCAATAGGGTCTCTGTTTTCCAGCGTGAGATGGACCGAATGGTAGACCAGAACGGGCTGTGGGCCACCTTCCCGTGCCTGGATAACGTCACCATCTGCGGCCATGATCAGCAGGACCACGACGCCAACCTCCACAAATTCCTCCACACCGCCACACTCCTAAATCTGACCTATAATAAGGAGAAGTGCGTATTCCGCACACGCCGCCTCGCCATCCTTGGTTGTGTTGTGGAAAACGGGGTCATCGGTCCCGATCCCGACCGCATGCATCCCCTCCTGGAACTTCCCCTCCCCACCAGCCTCAAAGCACTGAGGAGATGCCTGGGCTTCTCCTCGTATTACGCCCAGTGGGTCCCCAATTATGCGGATAAAGCCCGTCCGCTCATCAAATCCACCTCTTTTCCCCTAACGGCAGAGGCCCGCCTGGCCTTCGACCGCATCAAAGCAGACATCGCGAAGGCCACGATGCACGCTGTAGACGAATCCATCCCGTTCCAGGTGGAGAGCAATGCGTCTGACTTCGCCCTAGCCGCCACCCTTAACCAGGCAGGCAGACCCGTGGCCTTCTTCTCACGAATCCTCCAAGGCCCTGAAATTCGACACTCCTCTGTCGAGAAGGAGGCCCAAGCCATAGTGGAAGCTGTACGGCACTGGCGCCACTACTTAGCTGGTAAACGATTCACCCTACTCACGGACCAACGGTCAGTTGCATTCATGTTTAACAACACGCAGCGGGGCAAGATCAAAAATGATGAAATATTGAGGTGGAGAATCGAGCTTTCCACCTACAATTACGACATCTTATACCAGCCCGGGAAGCTCAATGAGCCCCCAGACGCCCTGTCCCAGGGAATATGTGCCAGTGCACAAATAGACCAATTGCAGACTCTCCACAATGACCTCTGCCACCCGGGGGTCACCAGGTTTTTTCACTTCATTAAAACCCGTAACCTGCCCTTCTCCATTGTGTAAGTTTTAGGGCAAATCCTCCATGATTAAAGAACCCAGAGATAAGGAAAATGGCCGACTGGTTGTCAGGCCACATGAATATGCAAGAGGCTGGGAATAACAAGAAGGTCGAGACAGGGATAATCTAATCAACAGGAAACAAAGGAGAAATCATGACCAGCAGGCAAGAAGTAAATAGCCCAGCAGCAAGACAATGAGAACAGAGATCATTCCATCCACAGACAACATCAATGACTCAGCGCGCTGATGGGATTCCAATCAGGATGACTCAGAGAACATTTAAAAGACATTAAAATGTCAATTAAGGGCGGTCCCAACAGTTCCAGCCCTTTTGTCCCAGTCAATCGAAACTATCAATGATCAGAAACTGTTTTTGTGTGAGAGAATCACTGGTTCAGGTTTTAAAAAGGGACAAGCAAGCTCTGGTCTCTCTCTCTTTTCTCTTCGGACCAGCATGGCAGCAACCTCCACTCTCTTCTCCTGTTCCTGCCTCTCGTTTGTCTCCAGCACGCAGCCCGAAGCCCATTGAGCAATTTAAACTGGGATCGTGAGTACCCTCCAGTAATTCGCGAAGTTCCCGAGATCATCATAGTGGATGAGGCTTTGGGGAAAGGGGGGGCCTTTTGCATGCACCTTTCATAGTTTAAGACACTGGTAAACTTGTGTAAAGTAAGCATTCTCGTTGTGTCTGTTTTAGTATTCCTTCCATAGCTATAGCCTTATAGAGCATAAGGCATTGTGTGTTGTTTTCCTGGTGTTTGGTGATCTTGACACACAAATATATATATATATATATCTTTGACTTCCATTGGAGTCCGTTTTGATCTTTTCAATTTCTCACCAATGATCTCTGACCAAGTCACAATATTAAATATCCCTTACCATAATTCCGGAGTCTAGAACCGAGGGTACCCTGGGCGCTTCGAAACCGCCCACTCAGGAAAGGCTGCCAGGTAGTGGATAGGCAGCAGTTTCCTTTTCTCTCTCTTGGGAGCGCTACGCTAGTGAAGTAGGTGCAAGGTGGCCGTTGTTCCATCGGCGACAGAGAGAATCACTCGGGCATTGGTGGGGTTTGGGTAACAGAGAACCAAACCTAAAATAAGCCCAGTGGAGTTAAAAAGGGGATCCCACTACAATTGAGGAAGTCAGGTCTATAACCAGACACTGCCAGGTCTGCGCAGAGTGCAAGCTGCGCTTCTATCGGCCAGACAGAGCACACCTCATAAAGGCCACCCGCCCTTTTGAACGCCTAAGCGTCGACTTCAAAGGCCCCCTCCCCTCTTCTGACCGCAACATATACTTCCTCAACGTCATTGACGAATATTCACGTTTCCCCTTCGCTATTCCCTGCCCGGATATGACCTCGGCCATGGTCGTCAAGGCCCTGCACAGCCTCTTCACCCTGTTCAGTTTCCCTAGCTCTATCCATTGTGACTGGGGATACTCCTTTATGAGTGATGAGCTGCGACAGTACCTGCTCTCCAAAGGCATAGCCTCGAGTAGGACCACCAGCTACAACCCCCGGGGGAACGGACAGGTAGAGTGGGAGAATGCGACAGTCTGGAAGGCCGTTTTACTAGCTCTGAGGTCTAAAGGTCTTCCAGTCACCCACTGGCAAGAGGTCCTCCCTGATGCACTACACTCGATTAGATTACTCCTTTGCACAGCTACCAATGCTACCCCTCATGAAAGAATGTTTGTTTTCCCCAGGAAGTCCTCCTCGGGGACCTCACTACCATCGTGGCTGACGTCCTCAGGCCCTGTCCTGCTCCGGAAGCATGTGAAGACCCATAAGTCGGACCCCCTGGTCAAAAGGGTCCAACTCCTCCACGCCAACCCCCAATATGCCTATGTGACGTACCCCGACGGGCAGGAGGACACGGTCTCTATTCAAGATAGGCAGCAGTTTCCTTTTCTCTCTCTTGGGAGAGCTACGCTAGTGAAGTAGGCGCAAGGTGGCCATTGTTCCATCGGCGACAGAGAGAATCACTCGGGCATTGGTGGGGTTTGGGTAACAGAGAACCAAACCTAAAATAAGCCCAGTGGAGTTAAAAAGGGTATCCCGCTACAATTGAGGAAGTGCCAGGGACTTTGCAGGTGCCCCAGGGACCACTACGACCCACAACCCAACACCCCCAACCCCCAACGTTGTCCATACAGCACCAGGGCCACAGCACGCTCCCCTAGCCCCCGTATACAGCATGCCTGAGCCCCAGGGGCCGCCACCACGCACCCGACAATCGGAAGGGACTACAGATGACTCGAGCAACTACGGCCTGGCGCCTGAACCAACACCGCAGCCACCGGAACCGACACCACAACCGGCACTATGGCGGTCGCAGCGACAGATCAAGCCCCCAGAGAGACTGAATTTGTACATTTGTAATTCTGTAAATATCGTTCCACCCACCTCACCCCCACCGGACTCTTTTTTAAAAAGCAGGGGGTGAATGCAGTAAACCACTGTTAAGCTTATTGCCTGTGTGTGTGTGTGACATGCCTTGACATGCCCCTGCCGGCCCTGCCTGAGACTCCTCCCCCCCCCCGGTCCAGGTATAAAGGTGACTGCTCCCCACCTCCCTGCCTCAGTCTCTGGATCAGTTCATCAGCATGCGTGTGCTCCAAGTCTTTTGCGAATAAAAGCCTATTTGTTCTTGCATACAAACTAGTCTTTGCTTGATTGATAGTGCATCAGACATGCTGCACGATTCTGTACAAATCAATATGGGAAATACATCAGAGTCGCATCCTTGATCAAAGATTTGGAATGGGAATCACGACAACAAAAAAGGGAGAAAAAAAAACTGACCACGGTCTATAAAATATGGAATGGACTGGTGAGAATTGACAGAAACAAGTACCTGGTGCCCTCTGGCAATGATGAAACATGAGGTAACCATCCACACAAACTGCATAGATAATTTGTTTCCAAGACTGTGTTTCAACAAACTTTCTTTCCCAAGGACAATCACAAGATGGAATTAGCTGCCAAAGGAAACAGTCACAGTCCCATCACTTGAAATCTTCATGACTCATCTCTAGACAACTTTCGTTATCAGGTTTACCAGCTCAGCAAGTCATCCTTGCTTTTGCAAGCACTCCCCATATAAATGTTGGCCAAATACTGGATTAATCTGTTATGCTGACACAACTGAAGCAGAAACAGGAGCCTCCTGGTCTCTGGAGGCATCAGGAACAAAGCAGCTGCCTGAAGGAAGCCTTCCAGTGGCAAACAGGGAGCCAATAGTCCAGGCCGACCTCAGTTCAGCAGCAGTTGCAATGTGCCCTCTGGAGGTTTCCTCCCATCACAATGGTGGCCTGGTTGCTGAGGCCATTTTTTTTTCTATTTAATTTAAACAGGGAATGGACAAAGCCATCTTGGGTTGTCTTCTCTCTCATTTACCTTGGAAGGCTACCTTCTGCGTCTTCTGTGCTGGAGGTCTTCTAATTGGTCCTCTAGCTTAAAGAGCCCACCCTTAATTGGGCGGTGATCATTTCTCCAAGTTATCCACTAATTGGATAACTTGGGGCAAACCATTAATAAGTGGCTGTTTCACCAATGATGGGGGCTTGTGGCCACCATTTGAGCTTGACAGAGGGATCCTGAAGGGCAGTAGAAATATCCTGCCCTAAATGTATGAAATTGTCTCTTCTTTTTTGTCTTAGTACATTGACTATTTTTGTTTCATATCCTTGTGCTCAATTTTCTAACATGCCAAAACTCCATTCTTACATATTCTCACCAATCTTCATTCTCCTAATCATTTAATTTTGTCAGATCATTGCATTAACCTAAAGGTTTCAAACCAGAATTGCTCAATCCTGAATGTTCACCAATGTATCAAAGAACAAAGAAAATTACAGTGCAGGAACTGCCCCTTCGGCCCTCCAAGCCTGCACCGACCATGCTACCCAACTTAACTAAAACCCCCTACCCTTCCTGGGACCATATCCCTCTATTCCCATCCTATTCATGTATTTGTCAAGACGCCCCTTAAAAGTCACTATCGTATCTGCTTCCACTACCTCCCCCGCAACGAGTTCTAGGCACCCACCACCCTCTGCGTAAAAAATCTGCCTCATACATCTCCTTTAAACCTTGCCCCTCGCACCTTAAAGCTGTGCCCCCTAGTAATTGACTCTTCCACCCTGGGAAAAAGCTTCTGACTATCCACTCTGTCCATGCCTCTCATAATCTTGTAGACTTCTATCAGGTCCCCCTCAACCTCCATCGTTCCAATGAAAACAAACCAAGTTTCTCCAACCTCTCCTCATAGCTGATGCCCTCCATACCAGGCAACATCCTGGTAAATCTTTTCTGTACCCTTTCCAAAGCCTCCACATCCTTCTGGTAGTGTGGCGACCAGAATTGAACACTATCTTCCAAGTGCGGCCTAACTAAGGTTCTATAAAGCTGCAACATGACTTGCCAATTTTTAAACTCAATGCCCCGGCCGATGAAGGCAAGCATGCTGTATGCCTTCTTGACTACCTTCTCCACCTGCATTGCCACTTTCAGTGACCTGTTTATCTGTACACCCAGATACCTTTGCCTATCAATACTCTTAAGGGTTCTGCCATTTACTGTATATTTCCTATTTGTATTAGACCTTCCAAAATGTATTACCACATATTTGTTCGGACTAAACTCCATCTGCCACCTCTCTGCCCCAGTCTCCAACTGATCTATATCCTTCTGTATCGTCTGATGGTCCTCATCGCTATCTGCAAATCCACCGACCTTTGTGTCATCCGCAAACGTACTAATCAATCCAGTTACATTTTTCTCCAAATCATTTATATATTTTACAAACAGCAAAGGTCCCAGCACTGATCCCTGAGGAATGTCACTTGTCACAGTCCTCCATTCAGAAATGCACCCTTCCACTGCTACCCTCTGTCTTCTTTGACCAGTTTTGTATCCACCTTGCCAGCTCACCTCTGATCCCATGCGACTTCACCTTCTGCACCAGTCTGCCATGAGGGACTTTGTCAAAGGCCTTACTGAAGTCCATGTAGACAACATCCACTGCCCTACCCTCATCAATCATCTTCATCACTTCCTCGAAAAACTCGAACAAGTTAGTGAGACACGACCTCCCCTTCACAAAACCATGTTGCCTCTCGCTAATACGTCCACTTATTTCCAAGTGACTTTTGAAAGCCACCTGATGGAACCTGCATAATATTCAAAACAAGTTCTTACCACTGAGTTATGCAGGACTAAAATACATTCAATGCACAACTTCTTGAAGTATTACAGAAGTTGTCCTTGTTTTACTGATAATTGTAATTACGGCACGGTAGCACAGTGGTTAGCTCTGCTGCTTCACAGCTCCAGGGGCCTGGGTTCGATTCCCGGCTTGGGTCACTGTCTGTGTGGAGTCTGCACATTCTCCTCGTGTCTGCGTGGGTTTCCTCCGGGTGCTCCGGTTTCCTCCCACAGTCCAAAGATGTGCAGGTTAGGTTGATTGGCCAGTTTAAAAATTGCCCCTTAGAATCCTAAAATGCGTAGGTTAGAGGGATTAGCGGGTAAATATGTGGGGGTAGGGCCTGGGTGGGATTGTGGTCGGTGCAGACTCGATGGGCCGAATGGCCTCCTTCTGCGCTGTAGGGTTTCTATGATTTCTATGATTTCTTTTGGGAATCAAACCCAGCTTTTTATTTCTTGTTGACATTTGCAACCGGTTACCTCATCCATGATGCACTCACTTCAAATTACCTGTATTGTCATATTTCTGTGAAGCGTTTATTGTAAATTTCAACATATTTTCTACGCATGTGCATTAAACGTGATCAGATCCCTTGAATATAGTCAGCCTTGTCTACAGAAGGCAGGAATATAATCATGGAATAGAGTCATAGAATTCCTACAGTACAGAAAGAGGCCTTTCGGCCCATCGAGTCTGAACCGACCACAATCCCACCTAAGCCCTACCCCAAACAATAAAAGAATGGCATTCCAGACAGCGAGAAAGATGTGCAATAGCCATGGACAACCATGTGAGTTCACAGACAGCAGCAAATGTCCTGCACATGAATCAAACTGTGGAGCTTGTCTAAATTTGTCTAAAACTGCAAAGTCCAATCACTGGGAAAACATGTGCAGAACAGAGATAGAAGATGGGAAAGATATTACAAGGCAGCAGAACAGCATTGCAAATGAGAAGGAAAAGAAAGCGAAACATCCATACCCTGGAAGATGATGATGAGTTGGAGGACACAATCAACAGAGGAACCATACAATTGCATGAAATTTCTGGAGGTGACAGTTCCCAGAGGACTTCACATAGCAATTCAGCTCAAGAAAAAGATGAGAAATTAGACCACAACCACAAATCTAAAGCTGAAACAGAGCAGACAAAATGCGAGAAGCCAAACAGAGCGGGCACAGCAGGATGCCGAAACGCTGGTGGAAGACAGACTCTTGAGGATAAGTACAGCAAGGACAAAGACCGACTGCAGCATGTTGCTTTAGCTCAGAAGATGAGATACAACATTGTATTGCCTGAACAGTACAGCAAATAACATTTCTGAGAGAAATAAAAACACAGTAACAGACTCAGTTTATTTATGAAAGTTAATATTTTTTTTTAGTTTAACATAAGAGAGCTAATGATTGGGACTGTTATATTGACATATGTGCTTTAAAGAAAGAGGAATGCTATATTGTTATATTAGTCTAAGAGTTAGGAGCTGTACTGTTATGCGCATGTATACGCAAATCACATCATTCAATACTCCACTACAGCCAGTGCACTCAGCAACAATATATTGTTCTATAGCACATTGTGATATCTGAGAAATGCATTCAATGTCAGTTCCAGCACTTGTTTAAAACTGTGTTTTATTAGAACTGCTGGGAACAATAACACATAACAGCTTCTGTGGGAGCTGAGTCTGAATAATTTATACATGTTAGCATAATTCCAGGATTATGCTACTGTTTCTAATTCCCTCCTGCCTCTTCTGAGAAATTTTGTGGCATGGAGTTTTACTTTTATTTATATGGAATGTTTATTCCCAGTGCCTTGGACCTCTTTGTCCTAAGTCAGAGCAGTTTGTATTAAGCATTCTGATGGGAACAAATTTGTCATGATAGCATAAGTGTATTCCAAAGAATTGTTTTCTTTGAATTTAGTTATACATAGATTACACGTGACCTTGTACATATTATTCTAGTGCCTTGTGGTTTCAAACATATATAATCACTTTAGAATAATAATAGTGAACCTTGAAGTCTTACTGAGAAATCTTATGATCAAACAAATTGGTAAATTTCTTCAGAAGCTTGAAGATAATTAAATGAAATGTGCTGACCATATTAAATGTTTTAAAGGTCAAGCATCCCATTTGACAGCCACAGGGAAACTATTCTGATCCTGAACATTACATTCATTTGTATAATGATCCAACTCCCTTAGTAATGCCTTATTACTATAATCTGCACTGCATAAAGTGTCGAAACTACCAAGAGGTCTTGCTGGGCAAAGCTGTTAGTGCTAGTGACATTTTGTTGCATTTAAAAAGCAACCTCCAATATATATCTTGATTTAATCATTTTTAGTTCTCTCAATGCCTTGCTAGAGAAGACTGTCGATTCAGTCTATGACCAAATCTTTTCAGACTCCTATATCACACTGAGGAAATACCTCATCTCTAGTTGCAGCTCTGTACTGTCCGTGCTGAGAATTGGAATGCACCATATGAGAAATCAGAAATGCAAACGATCCTTATTAACATTTCTTTGGGGCAGCATCATTGTAACAATAGCTGGCATGTAATAAAACCTTACATTTTGACATAGAATGAGCAAGGCCGTAAAATCCTGCCCAGAAACAGTAAAATCCCGCCTGAGGTCAACAGACCTTCCGATGAGCCACCCCTCGCCCACTCCAATTCCCGTAGCGGGCGGGGCGGTAAAACTCCGGCCAATGTCTTTCTCGACCTCAGAACTTCCTAAAGCACTTTGTAGCCAGTAAAGTACTTGTTGTAACAGGGAATGCAGCAGTCGATCTGCACCCAGCCAGCTCCCACAAACAGCTCTGTGGTAATGATAAGACAAATTTGTTGCTATGATGTTCATAGTGGATAAATATTGAGTAGGACAAGAGGGATAAATCCCCTGCTCCCGTTCAAGATAGCGCTAGGGAATCTTTCACAACCATTTTAGAAAGCAGACAGGGTCTTGTTTTAACATCTGATCTGGAAGATGGCACGTGGGACAGTGCAGCAATCCTTCAATACTGCACTGGAGTATTGTGCTCAGTACCGGTACTTGAACATACAACCCAGTTTTTCAGAGGGTAGAGTGCTACCACTGTGCTCCAGCTCACACTATGGCCAGAATTTTACCAGCCCACCCACCACAGGATTTGGAGTGGACAAAGGGTGGAGCATGGGAAGGTTCATTGAACCCGGGTGTGGTTTTATGGTTCAGGGACAAGTGAGACAGTAAATCCCCGCCCTGTATGGCAGCCTTTATATTGTAACTTTAATGGAATCAAATTCTCCGCACCACTTCACTTGAGTGTGATTATATAAAAATTGACACTTGGCCAAGGTTAGGACTGGTGACCACTGGCTTGGTGAAACAAGTAGGGAGAAATCCTCCCAGCCCACTGCACTGCTTTAGAAGCAGCACATTGGACTGGGAGACTCAAGCGGAGGCTGTTTAGCAGGCTCCCCACTGGGCACTACAGCCAACCCGTGAATCCGGATCTCGATTTGCAACGCCGAAAGCCCCGTGCTGATTTCTCGCACAGAGCTATAGAAATTATTCAAATACCCATTTAAATACAATTTGAATTCCATTAGCAGGCCCAGAACTGATATCTCCAGACCCGCTAGAGTCTCCGGCCCTGCCAGGAGTGCCTAACTGCAGCGAGGTTTACAATAGCTCCTCGCTTGCGGGGAACTGGTGGCACGACCCCGCTCGAGTGTAGGGGGGGTCATTGAGGATCAGGGGTAAGGGGGGATGGTGCCCCTGGGCATTGCCAGCTTGGAAGTGCCAGCCTGGTCCCTGGCACTGCCCAAGGGGCAAAGTGCCAATGCTCAAGAGGGCATCTTGGCACTGCCCGCTGGGCATTGGTTAATGCCAAGGGGGAAGGGCGATCAGTGGGGGTTGGGGGCCCTGCTGCCACTCTGCACTGGGATCAGTGACACAGGGAGGGAGGTTAGCAATTGGGGCTGGCCATCTGGGTGGGGCAAAAAAAAGAAAACAGGAAATCGAGGTGTGCATGAATTTTTGCATGAATCTCGCTAATGCACTCTGCAGCGCACAGCGTGTGGGAGATTCATTTTGAAACTCCTGCTGAAAAGAACCAGCAGAAATTACCACGTGAATTCGACACTTAGAATCACCTCCATAGGCTTTCAGGAGTGTCTTAAAGGAGTAGAGAGGTGAAGAAGTGAAGGGGTTTAAGACAGGAATTCCAGAGTGAGGGGACTAGACAGTTAAATACAAATCTGTCAATGCTGGGAAAAAGGAAGTTGGAGATGCACAAGGAGATTTTGTTTTTAATCAGTTTATCTTGTCCTAATCAAATTACTTTAAAATAGATAAGGGAACCAATTTTATTGCAGTTACAATATTAAAGCCTTTTTATTATAAAATATCTTTGTATTTGGCGCAAAGAAAATAGGGAAATTTATCTCTAATAACATTTTTAAAAATGTAATTATTGTTTCGTGCTAGATTGGCACATTGGAATGACCTGATAAGATACGATCCAAATCAATAACTTATCTAAATTGTATGTGATATATTTGGCTAGTTGTTCACTTCTTTCTTGCAGTTCTTTTCATTGGCTCTATGCACCACTTGTGGCCTCTGGACCTAACCTCTGCATAGCATGTTGCCACATTCGCACATTTAAGCATTTGAGATCAGATTGCAGCCAAATGAATATCACAACACAAGCCAAGGTACCAATGTAATCGGCCAGCGGAATTGAGAAGTAATGCATTGTCTTACTGCACTAGTTATAAACGTAGAAACATAATTGCTGCCATCATGAAAATTAAGTACTTAAAGTGACAGATGATTAGTATAAAAAGTGACTTTTTGATTCACCAAGCTGCAGAGGGCATGGAATAGGGAAGGGTTTTCCATTAATGGCTGTCTATCAGTTCTACAGGGGGGGACAGAGATGTAATAGCTGTTGGCATTGTGGAATCACTCAACTCAGATTATAAATTAATGAATGAATTTTCATGGTGGACAGTCCTTCATCAAGGCATGTAGTCTGATTATATTGTTTGATAACCTGCTCTTCTGTTACAATATCCATCAGGGATGATAAATGAGGTCAGAGTCTAGCTTGGACTGAAAGGGCATCCGAGCAGCCAAGAAGATTTCATCACCCTTATTACAATTACATGGTCTTGCATATATTGCATGCATTAGCTCGCACTCTCATATTTATTATAGTAAGAGCCAGGCTTATCTTCATGTTGCCTAGCTTGAATCATTAATACATTGTAAAGCAAATCCGTACTCCAGAGATTCAGTTACTTTTCTGTAGGTACCATGCATCTGCTGCTGATGATTTATCACCAAAAATGTTTTTACATTCAAAGTTTGTTAGGTGCGGAGAGTAGAGAAACTATTTGAAAGCGGAGTTTCAGTATCGTCTCAACAACAATACTTGCACTTGTGTCTCTTCTCATCTTTGTCCTTTGAGGCAAAGATGACCCTGTTCACCATCCGGGATGTTTGGCAGGTAGGCAGGTGACTGCTATGGTTGATCTGCAGTTGGAGGATTCTACTGCAAAGAGGACAGGATACCGCAGGCGATTGAGATTTTGTTGCATTACTGACTCACAATTTAATTTCCTTGCATTTACCTTCTGCCTCTTGCTTTCCAACAAAGTCACACCATTTTTCTCTTTGCTTGTGCCACATGGAGGGCTCCTGACCGAGCTTCTCCCATGACTCAAAGTCAATCTCAAGACCCCTAAGTGAAGCCTTCAGAGTGTTGTTGTAGCACTTCCTTTATCCACCATGAGAGCACAACCCAGGCTCAAGCGCTCCTTAGTAAGCAAATGTTAGGCATTCTGGCTGCCTGCCAGAGGACAGTCCAACTTAGGGTAGGCATTGAGCAAAGTGTGGGTGTTGGTGGGCATTTCCAGCACGCTCCCAGAAGGCTGACAGTTATTGTGGAGCTGACTTAGGGAGCAGCAGTACTGTATAATGAAATGAGCTCAAAGAAATGCTGCAAACTGTCTAATCAAACGCCTGACAGCAGACATCATAACACCTCAGCCCTCAAGCGTATGATTATATTTTATATCACCTCAGTTGTTCGATCCTGCCCTGGAACATGTCTGTTGCGAAAATGTGAAGGACGCCTAGCAAATTGGCCTGTCTACTGACTGTAAATGTGGACGGTCCACCAATGGCCTCTTTAATGGATTTAATTATCAGTGGGCATGCTTCAGACTCCCGCGCACACCCGCTGACCGTAATATCACACATGAACATGACAATCCCAGGACACGTGTCCAATGTTTTCTCATGGTTTCACATGCCTGCGGGTCGGATCTTTGCCCGCTCAATCAACTTAAAATTCTGGCCCAGGTGTCAGGATTGTGGTGGGGAAGCAGCACGGAGGTCAGCGCATCCACCCACCCACCTCCAATTCAGACTTCAACATTTTTAAACTCCAGCCAGCAGTCTTCATAAAATATTAATTATATTTCACAGTGATGGCCATCATATGTAATTTGAATATTGCAGATTACTCCTTTAGTTCAAATCAGGAATTTTGCTTTTAAACTTACTTATTATGTAAACAACCTCAATTTTTCCTCTTTATTTTATATTTGGCATTTATTTCAAACCCATTAGCTGTGATGCAGTACAAACAAAAAGCAGTGTTCAATTACTATTTGAAAAGCCTACATCTTCATTTTATTTGGGATGCTGCATATTGACTAAGTAATTCATTTTTATTGGGTCTGCTAGCAGGGTTTTTATTTCATTCAGATATCTATATTTCTATTATTAAGTTATCCACTTTGTGCCCTTAGTGTGAGCTGAAGAAAGCAGGGTGAATAATCACCAATCAGATGGGCAAGTATGGTACAGAGAGCCGTCGGATACTAGGCACTTACCTCCTCACTAACCCTCACTGATGGAGTGCCCAAATCGGACTTATATGGAGCATGTCTGTTTCATGCCGATTGGCGAAGGCAGTGGTAAAAGGGGAAGTGCCGATAACGTTGGGCGTGCAGCCCATTAAGTCAATTTAAGTGCATGCAAATCCCAATCGTGGCCATTTTTGGGCTTTGGTAAAGGGGGAACTGGCGCGGAGGCGGGCACTGACCACGCTACCTGCCTCACACCAAAGTTTACCAAATTTTCGCATCTGCAAATGGGCGCAACGCGATCGTAAAATCGGGCCCAAGGTGTCAGCAGAGATGATCCAGCACCACCAGCAAGGGATAACTTCACATGGTACTTGTGGCAGACTTTACCTTTCCAGAATTTGTTTGTTCAATCATCAAAAAAAGGACGGCAGGTGATCTCAGTTGATCTGACCAAAGTTCAGAGGCTGCATTCCAATCTCTGAAGCTGCTGTCACAATAGGGGAGGGCGGCATGATGGCGCAGTAGTTTGTACTGCTGCCTCACAGTGCCAGGACCCAGTTCAATTCCAGCCTTGGGTGACTGTCTGTTTGGAGTTTGCACGTTCTCCCCGTGTCTGTGTGTGTTTCCTCCGGGTGCTCTGGTTTCCTCCCACAGTCCAAAGATGCTTAGGTTCGATGGATTGATGGAGTGCTAAAATGCCCCTTAGCGTCCAGGGATGTGTAGGTTGGGTGGATTAATCATGGTAAATGTGTGGGATTACGGGAACAGGGCAAGGTGGGAAGCTGGGTAATATGCTCTTTCAGAGAGTCAGTGCAGACTCGATGGGCCAAATGGCCTCCTTCTGCACTGTAGGGATTCTATGGTTCTATCGAACTAGTATTCATCCTTTTTTATTTCAGCTCTTGGTTTTTCATGGAATCTTTCATCCTTAACCATGGAAGGTAAAAGAATAACTTGCACCCATATTTAGGCTTTAACATATATTAAATGGTATCAAGTGAATCTGGTGAACTGGTGTGACAACAATAATCTCTCCCTCAATGTCAACAAAACAAAGGAAATAATCATCGATTTCAGGAAGCATAGTGGAGGACATGTCCCTATCAACTTCAATGGGGATGAAGTAGAAATGGTCAAGAGCTTCAAGTTGTTAGTGTCCAGATCACCAACAACCTGTCCTGGTCCCTCCATGCCGACACTATAGTTAAGAAAACCTAGCAATGCCTCTACTTTCTCAGAAGACTAAGGAAATTTGGCATGTCCACTACAACTCTCACCAATGTTTACAGATACACCGTAGAAAGCATTCTTTATGGTTGTAGCTTGGTATGGCTTGGTATGGCTCTTGCTCTATCCTAGACTGCAAGAAACTACAAAGCGCCGTGAACAAAGCCCAGTCCATCACTCAAACCCATTGACACTGTCTACACTTCCCGCTGCCTCAAAAAATGCAGCCAGCATAATCAAGGACCCCACGCACTCTGGACATTCTCTCTTCCATCTTCTTCCATCCGGAAAAAGATGCAAAAGTCTGAGGACACACACCAACTGACTCAAGAACAGCTTCTTCCCTGCTGCCATCAGACTTTTGAATGGACCTACCTCGCATTAAGTTGATCTTTCTCTACACCCTATCTATGACTGTAACACTACATTCTGCACTCTCTCCTTTCCTTCTCAATGAATGGCATGCTTTGTCTGTATGGTGCACAAGAGACAATCCTTTTCACTGTATGCCAATACATGTAACAATAATAAATCAAATCAAAATCAAAGCCCTCAAATCTCACTTTAAATAGCCCAGTAAGAGTCTCGCCTGAACCTGAGATTTCCCTGGTTTACAATGCTGAGGCACTTGGGTTTTACCTCTGAGCGATCATGGAAGCTTAGAATATATGTTTAGTTAATTTTTTGAAAAGGGAAATTGCTTTGCTTAACAGTAACAAATGGATGTAGTGCTCTCTCCAAACTCTCTTTACAGGAGCAAAATAAATGCAGTTGACGCTACTGATGTTGTACAAATAACGGATGATATATTTATGATGTAGTTTTTTCTGAAAACAATTTGAAAGTTAAGGTGCCTTATGGAATCTGTGCCATTGACTCCACTGCCTCACAGCGCCAGGGATGTGGGTTCGATTTCAGCCTTGAGTGACTGTGTGGAATTTGTATGTTCACCCCATATCTGCGTGGGTTTCCTGCTCCTGTTTCCTCCCACAGTCCAAAGATGTGTAGGTTGGGTGGATTGGCCATGCTAAATTGCCCCAAAGCTGCATGGGTTAGGGGATTAGCCATGAAAAACTGACAAATGAAGAAAAGTTTCAGAAGTTCATTAAGATGGCAATTAATGAAGAAAATAGCCCAAAATCTGGTACTTGGTACTCAAAGTAATTTAAGAGTAATTACTTAAAAATTTGTGACGGGTGGAATAAAAGTTTGAATGGGTGAATGTGTCGCCTTCAGCACATTTCAAGTTTAAATGAGATCCTCGATTTCTAAGATAGCATCTGAGATGATTATTTTATGCAAGGTAACTGAACTCTAAGGTTAACACAGTAGTGTTGTTGATAGAGAGATATGGCCCAAATCTGTTTGTGATTATCATATTTGTTGATCAGATAAGCATGCTGTGTAGACCTGCAAATTTTGACACTCAAAATGTGCCTTTCCATTGACATTGCTGGCACAGAACCTGCTAGTTCATGTAGAAGTAAATAGAAGGACATAAGAAGTAGGCTTTGAGTTTGCCCTGCCATTCCATAAGTTCATGGTCAATCTTTAACCTGAACCCGCACTTTCCAGCCCAATCCCCATATCCATTGATTCCATACAGTTCCAAAATCAATTGACCTCAACCTTGAATGTAATCAATGACTGAGCATCTACAGTCCTCTGGTGAGAGAGAGTTCCAAAAATTCACAACCATCTGAGTGAAGAAAATTCTCCTAATTTCAGTCCTAAAAGATTACGCCTTACCCTGAGACTGTCCCTGTGTTCTACATTCTCTCAGCATTTGTCCATCTTGGAATCTTGTATGTTTCAGTGAACTTGCCTGCCATTCTACTAAATGCCCGACAGTATTCTACTTAATCTCTTCTCCTGGGAAAACTGGTGACTTTTCATTGCACCTCTCCGAGATAAAAATCCATCTTTAGGTACTTAGAACAAAACAATACACAATTCTCAAGCTGTGATCACACCAATGTCCTATACAATTGCAGCAACACATCCTTACTACTGTACTTCAATCCCCTAGTATGGTGGCACAGTGGTTAGCATTGCTGCCTCACAGCGCCAGGGATCCAGGTTCAATTCCAGCCTCAGGTCACTGTCTATGTGTAGTTTGCACATTCTCCCCGTGCCTGTGTGGGTTTCCTCTGGGTGCTCCAATTTCTTCCCACAGTCCAAAGATGTGCGGTTTAAGTTGATTGGCCATGATAAGTTAACCCTAGTGTCAGGGAGATCAGCAGGGTAAGTATGTGAGGTTACAGGAATAGGGCATGGGTGGGATTGTGGTCGGTGCAGACTTGATAGGCCGAATGGCCTCCTTCTGCACTGTAGGGATTCTATGATTCTTTGAAATGCCAACATACCCTGTCTTTTTAATTGTTTACTGTACGTAAGAACATAGAACAAAGAAAAGTACAGCACAGGGACAGGCCTTTCAACCCTTCAAGCGTGTGCCGATTATGATCCCCTAACTAAACTAAACAAAACCGTCTACCCCTCCCTGCTAACATTGTGTTTCTTGTACAAAGACATCTAAATCCATGCAAACACAAACATGCAATAGCTTCTCAACTTTAAAAGAAAAATGTTGAATCATCCTGCAAAAGGGATCTTCTGGTCCCACCTAAGTCTATGGCTTTTTGTGCACCTCACCTGCCCGGCTGCTGGAGAAGTTGCCAAGGGGAGGGGTCACGTTCGGCAGGACCGGAAGATCCCACTGGCAGGAAGGGCTGGAAAAGTCCTTCCTGCCAGCGGGATCTTCCAGTCCTGCCGAATGTGATCTTCCAGTCCTGCCGAATGTGACCCCCTCCCCCCCCCCCCCCCCCCCCACCTTGGCAACTTGTTTAACATCACTGAAATTTTCCTAATTCCCCATCATAACTTCACCTGTCTTGGTCTTTAAGGGGCCCATGTTTCCATTCATCACTCATTCTCACATATGTAGAAGCTCCATTCACCACTCATTCTCACATATATGTAGAAGCTCCATTCACCACTCATTCGCACATATATGTAGAAGCTCTTATCTGTATTTTAATATTTCTTGCTTGTTGACTCTTGTACTCTACTTAGTCACCCTTTGCTGGTTTCTCCTCAGCCTCAGGCTTAACTCTTGACAATGTTATAAGTCTCTCATTTCATCTAATGCAATCATCAACCTGTTTAGTTGGAAAAAGTAGTTTGGAGGACAAGTAAATGAAATGCATGTGAGTGTATTTATTAGAAAAATACATTATAACTATCTCATCTTATATAACGAGACAGGGATAATTTGTCATTTCATTGTATTGGATCCTCTGGGGAAGAGTCAGCCAAAGATGGATCATTTTTCCCCTTGGGGTGTTTATTTCTCAATGGAATGCATAGTCATTAAGCATTATGAAACATTTATTTATACATTTGCCATTGCTGATCTACTGTCATGCATTTTCACAATCCACCTTCTGACCACTCATGCCTATGCATTTGGCTGTATTTTAATTTAATTCTCTAATTTTGTACTTATATACATCACTTTTAAAACTCAATATGAATTTCACGCATATAATGATCACTCTAGATGGCATGGTGAGTAAGGTGCCAGCTGAGTAGGGTGGGCATTTTCTAGTTAATTATCCAGGTAAGGAAGTCAGAACCCTCCAAATCCTAACTCATTGCATAACCAAATTTCAAGGCAATTCCCAAGATTCAATACATCAGCACTTCTGAGGGGTCCCCTGTAAGTGCACCTTGGGGTTATATTCGGAGTACAACCATTTGGACATCAAAAGTTCTGGGTATACATCTTTATCTAATGAGGTTAATTTCTGCCATGTGTGCTTGGAAAGGTGACAAAATTATTCTTCTTCATTGGGTAATCACTTTTAAATGTGAGTTCTAATTCATATAGAATCCCGACAGTGCAGGAGGAAGCTATTCAGCCCATCAAGCCTGCACCGGCAACAAATCTATCCAGACCTTATCCCAGTAACCCCATATATTTGCCCTGCAAATCCCCCTGACACTGAGAGGCATTTTAACATAGCCAATTAATCAACCTAACCTGCACATCTTTGGACTGTGGAAGGAAACCGGAGCACACGGAGGAAACCCACACAGGCATGGGGAAAACATGCAAACTCTGCAAAGACAGTGACCCAAGCTGGGAATCAAACCCGGGTCGCTGGCACTGTGAGGCAGCAGTGCTAACCACTGTGCCACTTAGCCACTCCATAATCCTTATAAATGCGATTCACTTAGTAAAAATAAAACTCTACATTTGCCATCCAGATAATTCTGGAATATCATAGGTTTGATTTGATTTGATTTATTATTGTCACCTGGAGCTGTGAAGCAGCAGTGCTAACCACTGTGCTACCGTGCCGCCCAGGTAGGTCCATTCAAAAGTCTGATGGCAGCAGGAAGAAGTTGTTCTTGAGTTGGTTGGTATGTGACCTCAGACTTTTGTATCTTTTTCCCGATGGAAGAAGGTGGAAGAGAGAATGTCCGGGGTGTACGGGGTCCTTAATTATACTGGCTGCTTTGCCGAGGCAGCGAGAAATGTATACAGAGTCAATGGATGGGAGGCTGGTTTGAGTGATGGATTGGGCTAAAAGTATTATGAATGAAAGTTGAAAAGTTCAGTCTTTTAAAAAAAAGTGTTGCAACTGTTTTGGCTGTGCTTATGATTTATATTCTGTCGATTAATATATACAGCCAAGTAACATATGTAATCTTCAACATGTAACATGTAATGCCATTATTGGCATTGCCATGAATGTAAAATAAAGTGTTGCTAATTAGTCCTTCTATATCCAACTTCATTTTGCATGCTTCTGATGATGAGAAGTTTAATATACTTAATTTAGTGTTGCACTGAAGTCCTGTTACTGGGGCTATTGATATAACTTGGAGTGGATTACATGTTCCAAAGGTAAATTAACTGAGGCATCTTGTAAATTTCAAAAGTGAATGATAAATTCAATGCAATTTTAAAATCTGAACATGTTCAGAAAGGCAATTAAGGTTTACTTTAATCTTTTTGGCTAATATCAATTACCTCATGAGAATATGAGCTGAATTTATAGACCCCACTCGCGAGTCAGGGCAGAGGTAAGTAGGTGCTAAAAATAGCTCCATCAACCAATGTGTGAATTCTCCAGCTCCATGCACCCCCTGAGCCCTTTTCTTAGAGATAGGAGAGCTCAGAGGAGAAAGAGCTCTCTTGCCTGCAAGCTGCCTCCAGATAGTTGAACCAATCAATGGCTTATTCAGGCAAACAGTGCAGCTGCTTGGAAACAGCCTCCGGGTGGCAAGGTAGGGGCTCTTCACACCAGCCAGGCAGACTCTCTCTTAGCTTGATTGGCTTCAGCTGCAGGTCACCCTTGGAGGGGTTCATTTTGGATTGCCTCTCTGGGCCTGATTTTACCATTTTGAGTCTAAGTGCCGAATCCGGGCGTCAAATAGATCCGCGCCTGGAATCCTCTTTGCAGCGCGCCCATACGCGTTTTGCCAGCTCCGGTCCGATTCGTGCTGTGGGCGGGGCTTAGCGCTGGCTCCGATTGGAGCTCTGAACTGCGCATGCGCAGTTCGAAAAAAATCTGACAGAGCGTGCCCGGGGGCGAAAGAAAAAAAACCCAGAAAGCAGAGAGAGCGGCTCTCTGGCGATCATCCTCTGGGGGGGAGGGGGCGGGACAGGGAGGAGGAGGGGGGGGCGGGACCCAGATCATCCTCTGGTCAGGAGGGGGAGGGGATGGGAGGGGGGGTTGGGACCCAGGTCATCCTCTGGTCGGGGGGAGGGTCCGCTGCCAGTCTGCGGCCAATCGGTGGGGAGGGAGGGGACAGGGGGGTCCGCCGTCACTCTGTGGGCGATCCCTCCTCCCCACCGGAGGAACGAATCTCTCCTGCCGGAGTGGACGTGCAGCCATGCCATCCCACAAAACCTTCAGGATGAAGCGATTCCTCGCTAAGAAGATGAAGCAAAACCGGCCGATTCCACAGTGGATCCGCATGAAAACCGGCAACAAGATCAGTACAGGTCCAAGAGGAGACACTGGAGAAGGACCAAGCTGGGTCTGTAAAGGGATAGATACACCATCACTGGTACACTATCAGCCACAGATTACTCTTCCCTGCAGGGGCAAGAGAGCGGGAGAGATGGCTGTGGCTGGTAGTGTACCTGTGATGGTGTATCCCTTTACAGGCCCAGCTTGGTCCTTCTCCAGTGTCTCCTCTTGGACCTGTACTGATCTTGTTGCCGGTTTTCATGCGGATCCACTGTGGAATCGGCCGGTTCTGCTTCATCTTCTTAGCGAGGAATCGCTTCATGCTGAAGGTTTTGTGGGATGGCATGGCCGCACATCCACTCTGGGAGGAGGGATTCGTTCCTCCGGTGGGGAGGAGGGATCGCCCGCAGAGTGGCAGCGGACCCCCCTGCCACCTCCCTCCCCACCGATCGGCCACAGACTGGCAGCGGACCCCCCCCGACCAGAGGATGATCTGGGTCCCCCCCCCCCCCCCCCCCCCGCTACCCCCCACCCCCCCCAGAGGACGAGCTGGGTCAGAGAGCTGTTGGAGGCTCTGACTCCACTCTTCGGAAGCTGCAGCGATTACTTCAGACTTTTATTTTGCAGGTCGCTTACAGCACGGATGCGGAACAGGCCAGAAGACGGTAAAGTGGGATTTGGCGGTAGAGTTGGGCGCGCGGTTCATTGAGTCGATTTAAATGCATGCAAATGCATTTAAATCGTCTGGCCGCACGATTCGGGCACGGGCCGGACCCGCACCCGAATCGGGTGTCAGTAAAGCCGCGATCTGCTCGGAATCGGACGCAGATCGTGGTATAGGCCCGACGCCCGACTTTACCGCGATTTCACACCTGAAAACGGGTGCGAGCTTTTGGTAAAATCGGGCCCAATATCTCTCCATTATATGCCATTGGATCCTGTTGCTGCTTTCATGTTGGAGAGCCTCCTATTGACCCTCTAATATTGAGTGCGAACTACCATTCTTAATCCATAGAATCCCGACAGTGCAGAAGGAGGCCATTTGGCCCATCAAGTCCTCGCTGACTCTCCCTCCAAAAGAGCAAAGGCCCAGTTCCCCATAGTTCCACGCATTTAACATGGCTGATCCACCTAGAACAAAGAACAAAGAAAATTACAGTACAGGAACAGGCCCTTCGGCCCTGCAAGCCTGCACCGATCATGCTACCTGACTTAACTAAAACCCCCTACGCTTCTGGGAACCATATCCCTCTATTCCCATCTCATTCATGCACTTGTCAAGACGCCCCTTAAAAGTCACTACCGTATCTGCTTCCACTACCTTCCCCAGCAACGAGTTCCAGGCACCCACCACCCTCTGTGTAAAAAATCTGCCTCGTACATCTCTTTTAAAACTTGCCCCTCGCACCTTAAACCTATGCCCCCTAGTAATTGACTCTTCCACCCTGGGAAAAAGCTTCTGACTATCCACTCTGTCCATGCCTCTCATAATCTTGCAGATTTCTATCAGGTCTCCCTTCAACCTCCATCGCTCCAGTGAGAACAAACCAAGTTTCTCCAACCTCTCCTCATAGCTAATGCCCTCCATGCCAGGCAACATCCTGGTAAATCTTTTCTGTACCCTCTCCAAAGCCTCCACATCCTTCTGGTAGTGTGGCGACCAGAATTGAACGCTATATTACAAGTGCGGCCTCACTAAGGTTCTATGAAGCGTCATAACTTGCCAATTTTTAAACTCAATACCCCGGCTGATGAAGGCAAGCATGTTGTATGCCCTCTTGACTACCTTCTCCACCTGCATTGCCACTTTCAGTGACCTGTGTACCTGTACACCCTAGTCTACACTTTGGACATTAAGAGGCAATTTACCATGACCAATCCACCTGACATGCAAAACTTTCAACTGTGGGAGGAAACTGGGGCACCAGGCACAGGCATGGGGAGAACACGAAACTCCATACAGGCAGTCAGCCAAAGCCAGAATCAAACTTGGATCCCTGGTGCTGTGAGGCAGCCCGTGCTAACCACTGCACCCCAATTACCCTATTCAGGAAAATTACAGGTGAATGACTGCTCCCCATACATCCAACCCCCATTTGAACAGGCATAGTCCCGATGCCCACAGGAAAATCCTGCATATTGTGCAGGATTTATCATTTATCTAAAAGTTGTTGTATACCTAAAAATCCTTGGCCCTACTGATGCACTTAAAGTGGATGGATCACAATCCATCCTGTCATGTCCAGAGGACATGTCCTATTCATAGCTTTAAATATGGACTGCATCCAGTTTAGGATTTTCTGGAACCATATTTTATTTATAAACAGACACTAAGAATGCCAACCAATGCCTCTACTTTCTCAGGAGGCTAAGGAAATTTGGCATGTCTGCTACGACTCTCACCAACTTTTATGTATGCACCATAGAAACCATCTCTTCTGGTTGTATCACAGCTTAGTATGGCTCCTGCTCTGTCCAAGACTGCAAGAACTTAAAGGGTCGTGATCAAAGCCCAGTCGATGATGCAAACCAGCCTCTCATCCATTGACTGTCTACACTTCCCGCTATCTCGGAAAAGCTGTCAGCCTAATCAAGGATCCCACACACCCTGGATATACTTTCCTCCACCTTCTTCCAACAGGAAAAAGATACATATCCCCAGACATTTGTACCAACCGGCTCAAGAACAGCTTCTTCCCTGCTACCATCAGACTTTTGAATGGATCTACCTTGTATTAATTGATCTTTCTCTACATCCTAGCAATGACTGTAACACTACCTTCTGCAATCTCTCCTTTCCTTCTCTATGTACAGTATGCTTTGTCTGCATAGCACATAGGAAACAATACTTTTCACTGTATACTAATACATGCAACAAAAAAAATCAAATCAAACTACTCAGCTTGCTAAAAAAGGTGGCAAGGATTAAGTGATTTTTGTGAGTTCTGCATAGACTCAGAAGTATCTCAAGCCTCTTCAAAGTTCCTAATTAGATACCTCAGGGTAGGGGCCACTCGCTTAAATGGGCATATCCAAATGGATCCCATCTCTGGAATCCATGCCTCTGCTATTGTTTGTGGTTTACCTAAGCCTCAAAAGTCATTAGACTTCCAGACTAACATCTCTAAGTTTGAAATGGAACAAAAGAGAGTCGCAGGAACCAGTTAATCATAAGATGGTGTGAATGACCATCATGTATCTCCCCTTGTGTGGAAATGGCTTTGGACATCAAGCAATTTTAGGTGAACAATGGAAGGTGATCTGCATGCAGATCACAAATCTATTATCCCAAGAACCAGAGAGAAACAGTCAGTCTGCTGAGAATACCAGCTGCTGAACCAGGTAACAATTGCTGTCTTAAAACACCTCAGCCTGATTTCTATCACAAGTCCATCTGACCTCCTGATAAGAAAAACTACCAATGACTCGCTTTTGCCACCTGTTGAACATCTATCTGTTCAAGGTAACCTGACAATAATTGCATGATTACAGCAATTTAAACCATTTAAAATACCTCTTTGAAATATGGCCAAACAGGTGAAGCATGATCTACTCTTATGTTTACAACATGTTAATATGTATTATCCTCAAACTGCATCATCATTCTCAAGTGCGTGCATATGAGAGTGTGATGTAGCATTTAGACTTACGGAGTGAATACATGGATAAATTATCCTCTTTATTTAAATCGAAGAATGCTCGCTATTGAATGTTCACAAAAATGACCACCTACTCAGGGGTTGAGAAACACATACTCCTTCCTTGCCAGAAACACAGGAAGGAAAAGGGTACAAGGGTTTCTGATCTCTCCAGATCCTGTTCATCATGGCTACAAACTGGTTGCACTATGTCCTGAACTTGCTTGGGAATGCCCTACAGCATTTGGTTCTTGAACCTCTACCCACCGCAACAATGTCACTGATGCTCAGGATCAGAGCATGAACACCAAATTTCAGGCATTTCTGTATTCCCAGTCTTTAAGTAATTGGTGACCAATGAAGAAGATAATCATCGACTTCAGGAAGCGTAGTGGAGGACATGCGCCTGTCTACATCAATGGGGATGAAGTAGAAATGGTCAAGAGCTTCAAGTTTTTAGATGTCCGTATCACCAACAATCTATCCTGGTTCCTCCATGCAGATGCTATTGTTTAGAAAGCCCACCAATGTCTCTACTTTCTCAGGTAACCAAGGCAATTTGGCACGTCCGCTACAACTCTCACCAATTTCTACAGATGCACCATAGAAAGCATTCTTTCTGATTGTATCACAGCTTGGTATGGCTCCTGCTCTGTCCAAGACCCCAAGAAACTACAAATAGTTGTGAATAAAGCCCAGTCCATCACGCAAACCAGCCTCCCATCCATTGACTCTATCTACACTTCCCGCTGCCTCGGAAAAGCTGCTAGCATAACCAAGGACCCCAAGCATCCCGGATATACTCTCTCCCACCTTCTTCCATCAGGAGAAAGATAAGGGTCCCCAGACTTTTGTACCGACCGACTCAAGAAAGCTGCTTCCCTGGGATTTATTCTCTTCCACCTTCTTCTGTCGGGAAAAAGATACAAAGCTCTGAGATCACATACCAACTGACTCAAAAACAGCTTCTTCCCTGCTGCCATCAGACTTTTGAATGGGCCTACTTTATATTAAGTTGATCTTTCTCTATATCCTAGCTATGACTGTAACACCACATTCTGAACCCTTTCATTTCCTTCGCTATGTACGGTATGCTTTGTCTGTTTAGTGCGCAATAAACAATACTTTTCACGATATTCTAATACATGTGACAATAATAAATCAAATCAATGAATGAAAGGAAGCATTTTGGTCTCTGAGAAGATCATGTGGGCACACAAGCCTGGATAATCCTTCAAACAAAATCACAATAATTTAACAAAAATGTAACCACTTACCAGTGACCACCTTTAAGGAGTTAACTGCGATCACTTTCTCCTTCCAACTGGGTATTTTTCTGGTGCAATTTGTAACCTCTTAACGATGGCAGGTACTCAGAATTTGATTGGTGTTGTTAATGACAAATAAAAGAACAGATCTTCCCTAACAATTTTGCGTGGGGCCAACAGCAAGATTTCCTACAAGAACAAATTTGGCATAATTGCTTGATTTTGGCCTGGGCTTCTTCAAGCCCTGCCCTTTCTTTGTGACTCGCAGCTGGTCTGCGTCCTGAGCGCAAGTTGAGAATATGGACTCTATCTTGGTTTCCAGGATGCGGTGTTTGTTGACTTTAACCCGGTGTTGTGAGACTTCTTACTGTGCTTACCCCAGTCCAACACCAGCATTTCCACATCTTTCTTTGTGACCACAGAAGTGTTGATAATGTATTCATACCGAGCTTTCACAAAGAGTCATCTGGACTCGAAATGTCAGCTCTTTTCTCTCCTTACAGATGCTGCCAGACCCGCTGAGATTTTCCAGCATTTTCTCTTTTGGGGCCCGATTCTCCCATCGCGACCCGCAACTTTTCTGGAGGGTCCGCTCGGGAGAATCGCATCGTCGGCCTTTTTCCGTGATTTGCGCATGCGCCGGGAACACATGTGCATCTCCCAGAGCCGGAGAACAGTCGCAGTTGAGACCGCACTGGAAACCGACGGGAAGAGAGGTAAGTCATTTGAATCGTTTTTTAATGTATTTTAAATATATTTTGCATGTCATTATCAGGCCCAGCACGGAACTTGCCGGGCCCGAAAGCATCTCCCACCCCGCCAGGAGTACTTCATTCCAGCGGGGTTTAGAGTAGCTCCCAATGTTTGTGGAACCAGCGAGAGACCCTGCCGGAATGAAGGGGGGGCAATTGGGGCCCCCCAGGGGGTCGGGCTGTGGGGGGGAGTGCCCCTGGCACTGCCCAAGGGGCAAAGTGCCCATGCCCAGGGGGGCACCTTTGCACTGCCCACCTAGCATTGGGCAGTGCCAAGGGGGTGGGGCCTATTGTGGGCAGGGCCTGGGGCGATCGGTGGGGGTGGCTCTGCATTGGGATCGGTCTGGGATGGAGGGAGAGCAGAGATTGGGGCGGGCTGGGGGAATGGTCATCTGGGGGGGCCTGCCTCGCGTGGGAGCGGTTCAGACCCTGGAGGGGTCGGCAGGGGGGGTCTGCTGGGGTGAGCAGGGTGGGGGGATCGCCACTGCTTGGGAGAGTGGTGCCTGGACATCAGGACACTCCGGGGCAGGTGGGGGGCGTCAGGGCTGGCCCGGGAATTGTTGTAGGGGCCACGATCAGGCCATGGGGGTTGCTGGAGGGACAGCACTGCAGGGATCCCAGGCAAGTCTGACAAATCAGAGCCAGGGATTCGGGGACACACAGCGCTCTGGGACGGGAGCGGGGCGTTGAGGCTGGCCCTGGAATTGCCATGGGAGCCAGGATTGGGCCATGGTGATTTCGGGAGGGGCAGCACTGTGGGGATTCCAGGCTGGCCAGTGATCGAGCTGGCCAGCAAATGCGGAGAATGACAGATCGGGGCCACTGCGCATGCGCAGAGTTCCAGAACTATCAGACTCTGGTGCAAATAGGCCCCGCCCCCTGGATGTTTAATGATATTCACGATTGTGACTTCTGCATTGCACAGAGTGGGGAGATTTGGGTCTGAAGCTGCACTGAAAAAGCAGTCGTGATCTCAAACAATTTTCCCACCAATTCAGCGCTTTTGGGAGAATCGCCCCCTTGGTTTCAGATTCCAGCATCCACAGTAATTTGCTTTTATTCATACCATTATTCATACCATTATATGCTTTTTGTCAGATACTTGTAATGTCCCACCACAACCAGTATCAAATGACAACCCTTGCTAGGAATCCAGGGTTTTCATAAATTAGATCCATATTTCAGTCATTTCTGGCAATACCATATAAATAACTGGAATAATCATGGTGTTGCTTTCTAAAGAAGCACTAAGTGATCCCCAAGGTAATGCAAGTTTGCTTTTGTTTAAACTCCTGTTATAATTTGTCCATTCCTGGCAAAATACAGCATTTGTCATCATTAACATTTCACTCCAATGCTGTCCAGATCCATATCCTATCACCAGACCTATCATTAGTTTGATATGTGTACACTTGCTGGCAGGTTTTTTTTTAACCAGTTCAAATGGATATATAGCAAAATTTAAAGTTTTACTGAAATTGTTCACTTACTCCTGCAGCCCATTCACTGCTAATCGTGAGGACTCTGTTGTTCATTCTGCATTCAGACACTTTCTGATCAATGATTTCTCAGCAGGAGCTTGTGAATCTTTTCTCTGTCGACCCCTGGTGCAGGGAGATAAAGGAGAGAAACGAGGAAAAAGATTATTATGATGGTTACAGAACAAAGTGCCAAGCGTCCATTATGGCTGATGACAACAAGATGGGGCAACATTTCAGGTGCAACCCAATGCAACTGCATGTTCATTTGAAAGTATTTTGCTTGCTTTCTTTTCAAATGCTAATCCACCAGGTGTGTTCTTCCAGCATTTTCTATTTTCAGAACAAGTGAATACATTTTTGTAGTCCCTTATTATTTCACAAAGAAAATAAAGATATCCATATTTGAATATGAAAATTAACCATATGTCATGCACAAGTGTATAGGAATTGTATTTAAATAAGCATTTTCTCATCTGAAAGTGTGTTGTTACTTCACACAATTATTTCTTTTTAAATGCAATCATTATTATATGGACAATTGTGGGAACCATTGAAGAAAAAATATGGGTCAAGATATTTGATCCTCCTCTCCAAATATTTTCTTTCACTATATATTCACAGGATGGTGTTGTTTGGTGTTGCTAGCCCATCCCTAATCGCCTTTGAGAAGGTGGTGATGAATCACTGCAGTCCATCTGGTGTCGGTGCGCTGTGAGTTTCACCCAGAGACAGTGAAGGAATATCAATATATTGTATTTACATGGCTGTTCCACTTCAGTTTCTAGTCAATGATAACCCCCAATGTTGACAGTGCAGGATTCAGTGATGGTAATGCCATTGAATATCAAGGGACGATATTAGCTTCTCTCTTGTTGGAGATGGTCATTGCCATAACCCTGTGTGGTGCAAATGTTACTTTGCTGCTTCCCAGCTGAAGCTTGAACATTGTCCAGGTCTTTCTGCATTTGGACACAGACTACTTCAATATCTGAGAAGTCACGAATGGTGCTGAACATTGTTCAATGATCATCAAACATCCCCACTGCTGACCTTGGAGCATTATTGATGAAGATGGTTGGGCCTAGGACACAACCCTGAAGGTCTCCTGTAGCAATGTCCTGATACTGGGGTAATTGACCGATGGAGAATTTTCCACTTTACTCCTGTTGAGTTCAGTTTTGCCAGGAATCATTGAATGCCACTTCGTCAAATGTTGCAATCACGCTCACCTAATCTCTTGAGTCCAGCTGTTTTGTCCATGTTTGGACCAAGGCTGAAAAAATTTTAGAAGACAAGCGGTCATGTCCGAACCCAACTAAGCTTCAGTGAGTAGGTTGCTGCTGAGTAAATGCTCTTGACCATCAACGAAACTGTCCATCATTTTACTGATGATCGAAACTAGGCTGAAGCGGTTGTAATTGGCCAGGTTGGATTGTCCTGCTTTTAGTGGACAGGACAGGGTAGCTGATAGTGTTGCAGCTATTGGAACAGCTTGGCTAGAATGTGTGTCTGGTTCTGTGGGACACATTTTGAAATGGCACACTCCTTGAGCAGAGTATAAAGTAGACAGATTGGGGATGCTGGGCTATTGCAGCATGGAAGAATTACGAAAGCTCCCGGCAACTGTGGAGACATGTATGAAACTGCCTTGTGGTTACCGACTGGCTGAACACTGGAATAAAATCCCTTATTGTTGACAAATGGTCCTGAGTGTGCTGTCATGGTCACACCTGCCCAATTGATGCCACCTTATGTCTGTGGAAGTCATAATGTGGAGATGCCAGTGTTGGACTGGGATAAATACAGTAAGAAGTCTCACAGTAAGAAGTCTCCAGCCAGGACAGTCCTGGCTGGAGACAATACACATCTCTTTAACCTGTGCTTAACCTTCTCTCCACTCACATTGTCTGTATCTTTAAGACTTAATTACCTGTAAAGACTCGCATTCCAACCATTATTTTGTAAATTGAGTTTGTGTCTTTATATGCCCTGTTTGTGAACTGAAATCCTACTCACCTGATGAAGGAGCAGCGCTCCGAAAGCTAATGGCTGTGCTACCAAATAAACCTGTTGGACTTTAACCTAGTGTTGTGAGACTTCTTACTGTTGTAAGTCAGCAGAGATGTGACTGAGTGTCTGCGTATTCTGGCTATTGTCACCATGAGATGTTTACATAACTCCCAGTTTTGGCAAACAATCCATCAGTCCCATTGCTGTATACATTTATGTGCAGCTAACCGCAAGTCTTTCAATTATCTTCAATTGCTTCCTGGAAGGAACCAGAGAAAAAGCACCATTGGCAATGGTGATTTTCATAGTCATTGGTACAGCAGTCTTCGCAGACATGTGACTACCTGACATGACAATGGTAGTCTTTGTAAGTGCAGACGTTTTGAGAGATCAAGAAAGTTGATCCCTGCCCACCCTGTTCATTGGGCAGTGCCTCCTGCGAAGTCAGCCCTCTGTAGTCCCTCTGCAACGTCCTTCGGTAGAACAGTGGTTAGCACTGCTGCTTCACACAGCCAGGGACCTAGGTTCGATTCCCAGCTTGGGTCGCTGTCTGTGTGAAGTTTGCACGTTTTCCCCGTGTCTGCGTGGGTTTCCTCCGGGTGCTCCGCTTTCCTCCCACATTCTGAAAGACGTGCTGGTTAGGTGCATTGGCCTGGACAGGCGCCAGACTGTGACAACTATGGGAATTTCACAGTAACTTAATTGCAGTGTTAATGTAAGCCTTACTTGTGACTAATAAATAAGCTTATACTTTACTTTTTCACAGCAGACTCTTGCTGTTATGGATGCTGATCTTCCTTACTTGAAGTCAAAAGCAGCTATGAAGCCACCCACACTAATGTTCTTCACAAACACCACTAAACTCTACAAAATAATTATTACAACAATTGCTCCCACTGAACTGTTTCCCACAGGTAATTCAGAGAGCAACAATGAACAAACAAAGAACAAAGAACAGTACAGCACAGGAAACAGGCCCTTTAGCCCTCCAAGCCTGTGCCGCTCCTTGGTCCAACTAGACCAATCATTTGTATCCCTCCATTCCCAGGCTGCCCATGTGACTATCCAGGTAAATCTTAAACGATGTCAGCGTGCCTGCCTCCACCACCCTACTTGGCAGCGCATTCCAGGCCCCCACCACCCTCTGTGTAAAAAACATCCCTCTAATATCTGAGTTATACTTCGCCCCTCTCACCTTGAGCCCGTGACCCCTCGTGAACGTCACTTCTGATCTGGGAAAAAGCTTCCCACCTTTCACCCTATCTATTCCCTTCATAATCTTGTACACCTCTATTAGATCTCCCCTCATTCTCCGTCTTTCCAGGGAGAACAACCCCAGTTTACCCAATCTCTCCTCATAGCTAAGACAGAGACTAATGAGCACCGTGTCTTAACTGAAAACAATTTTGGGTCATTGGGATTTGTGTTTTTGAAAAAAATACGATTTGACCCCATCCTCAATCCTGTTGTGGACTACTTATAGGGGTGGTAGAGAATCTAGTTGGGCAGTACAGTGGCCCAGTGGTTCTGCTGCCTCACAGCGCCAGGGACCCGGGTTCAATTCCCAGTTTGGGTCACTGTCTGTGCGGAGTCTGCACGTTCTCCCTGTGTCTGTGTGGGTTTCCTCCGGGTGCTCCGGTTTCCTCCCACAATCTGAAAGATGTGCTGATTAGGTACATTGGCCATGTTAAATTCTCCGTCAGTTTACATAAGAACATAAGAACATAAGAAATAGGAGCAAGAGTAGGCCATCTAGCCCCTCGAGCCTGCCCCGCCAATCAATAAGATCATGGCTGATCTGAAGTGGATCAGTTCCACTTACCCGCCTGATCCCTACAACCCCTAATTCCCTTGCCGATCGGGAATCCATCTATCCGTAATTTAAACATTCAACCAGGTAGCCTCCACCACTTCAGTGGGCAGAGAATTCCAGAGATTCACCGCCCTCTGAGAGAAGAAATTCCTCCTCAGCTCTGTCCTAAACGGCCCCCCCTTTATTTTGAGGCTGTGCCCTCTAGTTCTAGGTTCCTTTCTAAGTGGAAAGAATCTCTCCACCTCTACCCTATCCAGCCCCTTCATTATCTTATAGGCCTCTATAAGATCCCCCCTCAGCCTTCTAAATTCCAACGAGTACAAACCCAATCTGCTCAGTCTCTCCTCAAAATCAACACCCCTCATCTCTGGTATCAATCTGGTGAACCATCTCTGCACTCCCTTCAAGGCCAATATATCCCAAACAGGCGCCTGAGTGTGGCGACTAGGGGATTTTCACAGAAACTTCATTGCAGTTTTCATGTAAGCCTGCTTGTGACACTAATAAATAAACTTAAACTTGTTAAAATGTTCACCATCCCCCATGTTTCCCCTTCTTCTGAAATAATCCAGTCATGCGCTATCATCTATATATTTTCCTTCACTGTAAACTGCAGGGAAATGAAATATGTGGTTCAGTCACAGATGTCCTTAACCACTTTTATGAATTAGAATTAAATCAAATGTTACTTTCACGTTTTATCACAGTGTAATAAGTGAATTTATTTGAATGTCTTCTCTGTACAGAGGCTTGTGCATGTTTTTATTCTACAGCAGACTTTTATCAAAGGCATTTCATATATTAACTTGACAGAAATTTATTCATCAATGATTAATTAATGTTTAAGCTGTATTGACTCACTATTTCCCGATAGTTCCTAATAACTGAACTTGCACTGATGGGCTTCATTATTTCCTTACCAAATTCTCTCCCTATTCTCTTCCTGTACAGAGATGTGCCAGAGGCAGATGAAGTCTGAAGCTTACATCTGCTTATTCTTCCTGAAATAGGTGGCTAGCCTTTAGCCAAAGGCTATAGATTGAGGGGGAACATGTTGCATCAAGCATGGCTGACCATGCACTCTCTTCTGCTCTTACCACCTGCTACAGATGCATTAGAAGGACTTGAAGCTTGAAAACCAAGCTGTTTGGCTACACTATGAACCATGGCCATCAAGTCCTGGAGTGGGATTTGAACCCAGAGCTACTGGCTCCGAGACAGGGAGGCTAGCACTGCGCCACTCCCTTTACCAGGATAAATGAGCATAAGAAAATGCCATTGTGATCGTAAAGAATAGTTCCTTCCACGCACACATTTCATATCAACCAAAGCAGGATTTCTCTGACAATGCTTTTCATCAACAAGGATCAAGGGGCGGCATGGTAGCACAGTGGTTAGCACTGCTGCTTCACAGCTCCAGGGTCCCGGGTTCGATGCTCGGGTCACTGTCTGTGTGGAGTTTGCACATTCTCCTCGTGTCTGCGTGGGTTTCCTCCGGGTGCTCTGGTTTCCTCCCACAGTCCAAAGATGTGTGGGTTAGGTTGATTGGCCAGGTTAAAAATTGCCCCTTAGAGTCCTGGGATGCGTAGGTTAGAGGGATTAGCGGGTAAATATGTGGGGGTAGGGCCTGGGTGGGATTGTGGTCGGTGCAGACTCAATGGGCCGAATGGCCTCCTTCTGCACTGTAGGGTTTCTATGATCTATGAAATATTCTGATGCTCCCCCTGGACTGAGTATCTGAGATGTTCATTTTTTCAATTCAATTCTGCTTTTGTAAGATGCAACTGCAAATGTCAGATGCACAAAACATTTCACAATGGGCTAAATTGTTTCTCTCTTGAGCACTTTTCCATTGATATTAAGTAGTTGTGGATATGCATCATTGAGAAAATGACAATAATTCAGGCATCAGTTTGGTTATCTAAAGTGTCGTGAGACCACTCACAAATGGGTAAAGTCATATCATTTCAGATTCGTACTGGGTGCAATATAATAACAACATCCACTCATTTAAGAGTTCCCCGGTGATCCAGTTAACCTCCTGGCATTTTAATAAATGTGGCTCACTTGAATGTCATGAGCAATGAATTGCTGCCACCTACACTTCAACATTGGAAATTAGTTATCAAAGAAGGATGCAGCCTAGTGCTCTTTTGTTGTTGAGCTGAGGGCAAATTGTGTTCGGTCCCATAATGGTACATCAACATCATTTTAAATATTGTACACATTGCTTGAGGTGGCATTAAATATCAGTGAATAAATACTTCATATTTTTAATATAATTTTCTCAGCAATGGATCAGGAAATCCATAGATTTTTCAGGAAGTATTGACCATCCAGTAAGGCTCTTGCAGGTTTACTACCCTTTGGAGTGAAGCCATTTTTCTCCATCTCTGTGCTAAATGGTTTGCCCTGTATCCTGAGACTGTGTCCCCTGGTTCAAGATTCCCCAGCCAGAAAAAACATTCTCCTTGTGTTGGGTCTGTCCTTCCTAAATATCAAATATCCTTGGGGATTCATTTCCCAGCCTTGGGCACCCTGCCGCCATGCCTCTGTTGCAATCATATTGTATCCATGTATACCAATTTGTGTGGTTAATTTGTCTATCTTATTGTGAATGCTCCATGCATTCAAATACACCACCGTTAAACTTGTCGTTTTAACAGTTTTACACATAGTTTATTGTACAATGGCTCTATTTGTTACCAGTCCTCATTTCCTCAGCCTTCTACCTTTGCTTTCTACTTTTCCGTCATTCATTTCTATCTTTGTTTCCCTCTCTTGTGTCTCCCCACTCAGGTTTCCATCCACCTGACACTCTAGCTCAAACCCTCCCCAGCAGCACTAGTGAATACTCCTGTGAGGATATTAGTTGCAGTCCTCCTAGGGTGCAACCCATCCAGCTTGTTTGGGTTCCTCTTCCCCAGAATCAGTCCCAAATCCATCCAACCTACACCATCTCTCCAGCCTTGCATTCATCTGGTCTATTCTCCTATTCCTGATCCCGTTAGCATGTGGCACTGGGATTAATCTTGAGATTACTACCTTGGAGGTCCTGCATTTTAATTTATTTCCTAGCTCCCTATATTCTATTTCCGGATCTCATCCCCCTCTTTTTTACCTAAATCATTGGTATCCATATGGACCACAATCTCTGGTTGCTCAAGTTCCCCCTTCAGAATGTCCTGCAATCACTCAGTGACCCTGTCACCAGGGAGGCAACATACTATCCTGATGTAGCATCTGCAGCCACAGAAACATCTATCTGTTCCCCTTGTGATAGAATCTCCTATCACTTCTGCTCTCCCACTCTTTTTATCTTTCATCTTTTTTTCCCCTTCAAAATAAATTTCTCACCTGCAGGAAGCAAACTTTTTCCTTCACCTGCAGCTAAGTATAAATTTAACTTAGATTTGACAGATGCAAATCTGATATCTGTGTCCATAAATAAGCACTTTCTCCAAGATAATGGTTTGTTCTACTCTGGTTTACAGCTTTTAACTGTCTTGTCTTATGAATGGCTTTTCTATTAAGGTTACATATAGAATGCCTTAATGTTCCAAATTAGCTCAGCAGTTTGCCTCTATGCTACAACCACAGTTATCAAATAGGTTATTGTAGCTATTGCATTTATTTTTATTAATCTGCAGCCTAAAGAGAAATGCATAATATTGTGAAGTATTTTTGATTTCTCGTTCATGTCAATTTAGCTTTTCAGGCTCCATTTATTTTCCCTCCATGATTTGTGCCTTTTTTACTTTTAGCACAAATAACAATAATTGTGGAAATTATTTTGAATGCACCTGTTGCCTCTCACGATGAGAATCAGTCATGTATTGTGACCTCTACTTGTGTTCTTGGTCATTAATTTGCCAACAAAATTGTGCAGTTGTTCAGTTGATTATGCACCCCAATCATCCAGAACCATTACTTTAGCTGAAAGAACAATGAAATACAAAATTGAAAAACGTTCAAAATACAATTGATTATTGGAAATAGGAGGAGACAGCGGAGGGCAAAGGCTGGTCCACGGTACACATCATTTCCAAAAGCAATTGTCTTTTAAATTGCTTACTTTTGAAAGTTCCAATTTTAACAATGTCTAACAAACATGGGTTTTGTCAAAGTTTGAGTGTCCTTGTATCACTTTATGCCAGAATTAGTCTTCCCAGATAGAGGATCTCCTGTAAAGCCTTTTCTTTTCCAGTGACACACAAAGATTTCTTCATCTGCACTCTTTCTCATGGTAAGGCTTAGGATCAGATTCCATACATACACACACACACCCAACATTACTTCCCCACCAACTCGTTAAACCCTTCCACAGCTTCTGTGTTGTTAGATTGTTTAACCAACATTCAGTTCTGAATAAACCTCAAATTTGATCAGTTAAAAACTGGAAATGCCAAGGTTAATATCTTTGGTCCCTGCTATAAACATTATAGCCTTCCCGTTGTTTTGGGTTAAACTGACTCTTTGCAGTTTTGACATTCTTTGTGACTTGAACTCACTTACTAACATTGGCTAGTTGTTCTCCAATACCTCTTGTTTATACTTATCCTCATATTTAAACTTCTTCATTGACTTTGCAAGGCTTCTAGAAAAAGTGAGAGGGCATGGGATCCAAGGGGCTGCTGCCCTGTGGATCCAGAACTGGCTTGCCCAAAGGAGGCAGAGAGTGGGTATAGATGGGTCTTTTTCTAAATGGAGGTCAGTCACCAGTGGTGTGCCCCAGGGATCTGTTCTGGGACCCTTGCTGTTTGTCATTTTCATAAATGACCTGGATGAGGAAGTGGAGGGATGGGTTGGTAAGTTTGCCGACGACACAAAGGTTGGTGGGGTTGTGGATAGTCTGGAGGGATGTCAGAAGTTACAGAGGGACATAGATAGGATGCAAGACTGGGCGGAGAAATGGCAGATGGACTTCAACCATTTTGGCAGGTCAAATGGGATGAAGGAGTACAATATAAAGGGAAAGACTCTTAGTACTGTAGAGGATCAGAAGGACCTTGGAGTCCGGGTCCATAGAACTCTAAAATCGGCCCCGCAGGTGGAGGAGGTGGTTAAGAAGGCGTATGGTGTGCTGGCCTTTATCAATCGAGGGATTGAGTTTAAGAGTCCGGGGATAATGATGCAGCTATATAAGACACTCGTCAGACCCCACTTGGAGTACTGTGCTCAGTTCTGGTCGCCTCATTACAGGAAGGATGTGGAAAAGATTGAAAGGGTGCAAAGGAGATTTACAAGGATGTTGCCTGGATTGAGTGGCATGCCTTATGAGGATAGGCTGAGGGAGCTTGGTCTTTTCTCCTTGGAGAGACGTAGGATGAAAGGAGACCTAATAGAGGTGTATAAGATGTTGAGAGGCATAGATCGGGTGGACTCTCAGAGGCTTTTTCCCAGGGTGGAAATGGCTGCTACGAGAGGACACAGGTTTAAGGTGCTGGGGGGTAGGTACAGGGGAAATGTTAGGGGCAAGTTTTTCACACAGAGGGTGGTGGGCGAGTGGAATCGGCTGCCGTCAGTGGTGTGGAGGCAAACTCAATAGGGTATTTTAAGAGACTCCCGGATGAGTTCATGGGACTTAATAGGATGGAGGGTTATAGGTAGGCCTAAAAGGTAGGGATGTGTTCGGCACAACTTGTGGGGCCGAAGGGCCTGTTTTTGTGCTGTAGTTTTTCTATGTTTCTATGTTTCTACTTTGCCCTCCTTCTGCTCACCCCTCTCTATCCATGTAATCTTCTTCCATTACTCCGAACCTCAGAGTTCTATGTTCCGCCAACATTTGCCTTATCTACATCCCTCACGCATTATACCCCAACAATGGCAGCCATGCCTATCATCTCTAGACCTCTTTACCATTCCACCCCCTTCTCCTTCCTCAACATTGTCCTTAAAACTCATCTCTTTGACCAAGCTTTTAGTCACTCCTCCTGATGTCTCCTTCTCTGGTTCAAAGTTGATTTTCCTCTAATCGTTCCTCTGAGGTACCTAAGTTGTCTTTCAACATTACGAAAGCTCATTATTATCGTTCAATGCTTTTTAGATTCAATCAGTAAATGCAAAGCTGCATGAATTGTTCTATGCAAACCTAATAGAACTAATCAGAATTTGGGTTCATTGTGTAGAGAAAGTAATTCAGGGGTTGGGCATTTGTGAAATTATTTGGAGGAAACTTTTCTATTTTAATTAATAAATAAATTATGGAACTTCAGAAACTGCTAACTGGAACATTATTGGTTAGTGACAACGGAATGTGCAAATCATTCCAGTTCTTTAGTAAAATAAGCAGTTTGCATGATTTATTTTTAAAGATTTATATGTGGAAATTATTTGCATATGTACTCTACGGAAAACAAACAAGATGTCAGCAATAGTTGTAAAAGACATACCATTAATCTGAGTTATTGGCAATGAATCACAGTTCTTAGCACTGCTTAGCAGAGTGAAAGAAGATAAGTATGATGTCTCTGCATTAACACCATTTTACAGCCTCAGAACCTGTCAGTTTACTCTTTCTGTTTTTTCTTGATAACAGCTCACAGCATCCATCTAATCTTGCTCCTAGCAGTGGACTGATCAATGTCTTGAAACATCCAGCCACATTTGACTTCCTTCACTTTCCTTCTTAAAAACTAATTTAAGGAGATAAAACATTTTGTTTAATATATTTCTGTTGCTACACAGGCAGCACATATCACAAAATGCTCCCCAACTTTTAGACATTCCAGTTTGCTTTATTACTCAGCACTCACAGGAAATTGTATAATGTATGTGGACAATAGTTCATTGGCTATATTGTAAGGGCATCAACCTCATTACATTGTTAAAACCAGAATACCATTATTTTAAAAACAAAATATCCTGCAAATCAATGCTTTTATATGATGTGAAAGAAATAGTACCTTGTGCTCAGAGGTGGACAGCTATCTGTGTTAAAATGGATGAAGGTTTCTTACATGTTTCAAAATGCTTCCTGCCCTGAAAATTTGAAATGTATTCCACGCTGGATGTTAAGTAGCCAGAGATACACAAAGACATATCTCATGTGGATACAAGTAGCTTGTGACCCAATGATGATTCAGTTGGTAGCCTGATATTTTCTGACATTCATTAGTAAAATAATGGGGAAGGAATTTTGGTCACTCTTGCAATCCGATTGATGACATTTTCCTTGGCGGAATGGGAAATTGAGTCATTTAATAAAGAGAGTGGGATTTCAGTGAAAGGCCATTCATGGTTCGATCTCCATTGGTAGGAGGGAGGGAGCACACAGAGGATGTCAGCAGTGGAAAAGTTGCTTCAATCTAAATGGGCAGAAATACAGCCACTCAGAAGAGAGAGAGAAAATGAAGAGCAGTCTGGAGCTGCACATGAACATGAAGAAGAAATGGCAGAGGGAGGTGCATTTTATTGGAGGCTTTGACTGAGGTGCCCGAATTCTCACAAGCTGTGTTGGAAATTTTGTTGCAAGAAACTAGGGCTAGAAAAAATAGGCCTGAATTTGACCCTAGCTTGAAGCAAGTCCTTTAAGGATATTGACATCACTGCATGAGATAGGTGTCACACCTCAGTCCTGCACAACCTCCTGTCCAATATAGTATCCAAGAGGTTAGGGTCATATGTGAGAAGAATTTTAGGCACAAGGAGTAGTCACAGTGATTAGCTATCAGTATTAGTAAGGTATAATGAAGGGACAAGATGGCATTAAATTTACATTTCTGACTATTTGGTATTTTTGTATACTTTTTCCATGCCCCTCTTTTTTGGGGGGTGTCTACGTTGGGAGCAGTGGATTGGCCTCCAGCATCTTTTTCCTTTTCAGTGTTTGTGCTTGAAAGGCAGAAATTCTTTGCAACAGCCAATGTTTGGAGGACATGATGTGGAGATGGCGGCGTTGGACTGGGGTGGGCACAGTAAGAAGTCTCACAACACCAGGTTAAAGCCTGACAAGTTTATTTGATGAAGGATTTGATCTGATTTGATTTGATTTATTATTGTCACATGTATTAGCATACAGTGAAAAGTATTGTTTCTTGCTCGCTATACAGAAAAAGCATACCGTTCATGGAGAAGGAAACGAGAGCGTGCAGAATGTAGTGTTACAGTCATAACTAGGGTGCAGAGAAAGACCAACTTAATGTAAGGTAAGTCCATTCAAAAGTCTGACAGCAGCAGGGAAGAAGCTGTTCTTGAGCCGGTTGGTCCATGACCTCAGATTTTGTATCTTTTTCCCGATGGAAGAAGGTGGAAGAGAGAATGTCCCGGGTGCGTGGGGTCCTTAATTATGCTGGCTGCTTTGCCAAGGCAGCGGGAAGCATAGACAGAGTCTACCAGGGAGGCTGGTTTGCGTGATGGATTGGGCTACATTCACGACCTTTTGTAGTTCCTTGCGGTCTTGTGCAGAGCAGGAGCCATACCAAGCTGTGATACAACCAGAAAGAATGCTTTCTATGGTGCATCTATAAAAGTTGGTGAGAGTCTTAGCTAACATGCCAAATCTCCTTAGTCTTCTGAGAAAGTAGAGGCGTTGGTGAGCTTTCTTAACTATAGTGTCAGCATGGGGGGACCAGGATAGATTGTTGGTGATCCGGACATCTAAAAACTTGAAGCACTCGACCCTTTCTACTTCGTCCCCATTGATGTAGACAGGGGCATGTTCTCCTTTACGCTTCCTGAAGTCGATGACAATCTCTTTCATTTTGTTGACATTGAGGGAGAGATTATTTTTGCCGCACAAGTTCACCAGATTCTCTATCTCATTCCTGGACTCTCGTCATTGTTTGAGGTCCGACCCACAGAAGACCCACAGCTCTGCCACAGAAGATGGCACCAAACCTCTAGATGCATAATTAATTACATAAGGGATGGAAAATACGGCATGATTTCCTGTCAGTCTCAGCCGTGAGGTTCAGCACAGATGGGAGAATTCTGCCCATGGAGTCTGGACCTGTGCTTTTGATAAATCTCCAAACAATAGTAAGTGTGAATTCCACAAAAAAGTTTATTTATTAGTCACAAGTAAGGCTTACATTAACACTGCAATGAAGTTACTGTGAAATTCCCCTAGTCGCCACAGTCTGGCACCTGTTTGGGTCAATGCACCTAATCAGCACATCTTTCAGAATGTGGGAGGAAACCGGAGCACCGGAGGAAACCCGCGCAGACATGGGGAAAACGTGCAAACTTCACACAGACAGTGACCCAAGCCAGGAATTGAACCTGGGTCCCTGGCGCTGTGAAGCAGCATTGCTAACCACTGTGCTACCGTGCTGTAGGGCACAGAGTACTCATCTTGATCAATCTATTCCAGCGGGGGGCCCCCACCTAGGGCGATGCAAATAGGAAGTTTCTGAAAACTTGCAACAATTGGTGCTGAAGTTGCAAAGGTCACCTACTTGTTGGTGACCATCTTAACAGTTCATTGGTGTTCATTTTAAATGAAAAACAGTTCTGCAGAAACTTCTGTACAAATACAGAGTCCACATTTCAAGTGATGAAAATGACATGGCTCTATTGGGCAAAACACATCATTCAGATGATTTATTTCTCTCCACAAGTGACGTGGATAGATACTCAGAAGCAGGTCTCAAAGAACATCCATCATATATCTAATGTCTGATAATCTGCTGACTTGTTCACCAGAGGCTGCCCAGAAGTATAAAGATGTGTGCATTAAAGTTAAGTGTTGTTGTCAGCTTCACAAGCAGAGATAAGGCACTCCCTACCCCACCAACACAAAATGGCAGCAATGTGTACTATCCATGCATGCAGCACTTTCCGAACCCATGCACTCTGCCACCTAGAAGTGTAGCAAGCATATGTGAACACGACCGCCTGTGTGTTCCCCTCCAAGTCACACACCAACCTGAGTTGGAGCTATTGCCACGTCTTCATTGCTGCTGGATCACAATCCCGGAACTCTTGCTGAAGGCAAATGACAGCAGGAGTGCAAGAAAGTGACTCACCACCACCTTCTCAAGGACAATGAACTCCGGACCTGTCAGCAATGCTCACTTCCCAAGAATGAATAGTAAAAAAAATGACTGCACCAAAATTCCTTTAAATCCTTGGCATGAGTTTGCAACGGCAAGTTGAATTTTTTTTTTTCCGTGGATGCAATGGTGGTTATTGTAAAGTTTGTTCAGTAGGTCAGACTTAGAGGTTCAGAGGCCTGTGAGGTCGAACAATGGTGTTCAAAGGTAACACATTACTTTATAAATATGCACAAAGTATAGTCCAAACTTGGAACTATCTCCATGTTTACTTCTACACATGTTTCTGCATATTCTGAGGTTGATCCAAACTCCTTGTCATGTGATTGTTTACATCACACTGTGGGCGGCACTCTTCTCCAGTCCCACATTAATCCTTGCTATGCCGAACACCCAAATCCTTAAGTGGTTTGAAAAAGTCGGGAGAAGAAGCTGTGATGACTTCAATCAGGCCATTGAGGTTGGCCTATTGGAATATGAACTCCCTGATTAAGAAGTCAATTCATGGGCCAATCAGGGAGTCTTTTCCTTGTATTTAACCAAAAGTGTCAGTTCCTCTGGCACTCCTGAAGGTAGACTGCTGACTGGTACTCTGTGTACTGCTGTTGGAATTGTAAATAAAGGGATTCTGGTGAAGGGACTTCTGCCTCTGATGACTTATTACAGAAGCCATTGACTCTGTCAGTCAGCATGTAGATCAGGAAAGAAGCTGATCCTCGCCAAGTTCAGTTCTCCTCAGTTGCCTGTATCTAATCTGTCTTCTGGCTATCTGCACTCTTTGACCCTCAGAAACAAGCATAAGAGTCTGTTCCCATCCTTACTCCATCAATGCTTCTTCAGCCATTATGTCTATGCTCACCGGCACTTCCTCCCTAAATTCCTCATTTTGTCACCTCCATTCATGCCTTCAAAAGGCTCACTAAACAAACTTTTTGTCAGTCATCTTTCACTCCCAATCTTTTTGTTTCACTTCTGCACCTATCTTTGTACTTTGTTGGATAAAGTTCTCAGAGATGATGTTCTGTAGTATGTGCTTTGACATACAGATGAAAATCAAATGCTTTGTATATTGAATTACTTTGGAATTCCAGTGACGGCTTTATAGATGCATTTAATCATTGTCCTGAGTCAGAAATTTATTACAAATGACCAATTAATCTACGTTTTGATATTGTTAATTAAAGGAAAAATGTTGGCTTTGTGTACATCGATAGTTTTTTGGGTATGTGCTAGTAATTTTTTGTGACATGTTGGTATTCTTTCTTTTCTATTCTTTCATATGATGAGGGGGTCACTGGCTAGACCGGAATTTGCTGCCCATCTCTAATTGCCCCTGAGAAAGTGGTGGTGAGCCGCCTTTTAGAACAGCTGTAGTCCGTGTGGTGAAGGTATACCCACAGTGAGGGAGGGTGTTCCAGGATTTTCACCGAGCAACAGTGACGGTAGGCTCAGGGATGTGTCATGAGGTGACAGATTGTTTTTGAATATAATTCTGCTGTAGCTGATGATCTGCAGTGTCTTATGGATGCCCAGTTGAGAGTTACTACTTCTATTTGAAATCTGACCCATTTAGTACGGTGGCAGTACCACGCAACGTGATGGAAGGTATCCTCAATGTGAAGATGGGACTTGGTCTCCAAATGGACTTTGTGATAGTCTTTCTTACTATTGTTGTCACAGGAACGTGTATCTGCGACAAGCTGATTGGTGAGTACAAGGTCAAGCAGATGTTTCCCTCTTGTTGGTTCCCACACCAAGTGCCGCAGACCCCATCTAGTAGCTTTGTCGTTTAGAACTCCTCCACCTCAGTCAGTAGTGGTAACTTTGAGGCTCTTTTGGTGATGGACATTGAAACCCACACCCCTCCCCCCGCACCTTACATTTTGCCACCCTCAATGCTTATTCCAATTAATGTTCAACATGCAAGAAAACTGATTAATCAGCTTGGAGGCTGGCTGGGGGAAGGGGAAGCGGGTGTGTGTGTGTAATGGCGTTATGATGGCAATGGATGGTAATCAGTCGGAGGTTTCCTTGCTCATGTTGCCATAAGGTTTTATGGGGTCTGGGGTCAATGTTGATGACTTCCAGGGTCACACCACTATATACCCCCTCTGGTAGATCTGTCCCGCTGGTGGGACAGGATACACTCAGGGATGATGATGGTGGTGACCAGGAGATTGTCAATAAACCTATGTGAGTATGATTATGTTAGGCTCTCTCAATCTTGATTCAAGCACCAGAATGTTACCGCCCTGCCCGCCACAGGAATTGGAGCGGGTGAGGGGCAGACAATGGGAAGGTCCGTTGACTCCGGGCGGGATTTTATGGTTTCGGGATGAATGAGGCTGTAAAATCCCATCCAAACTCCCAGATGTTAGTACGGAGGATTTTGCAGGGTCTACAAGGCTAGGTGTGCCGGCGTCATTTCTGATACCTAGGCCGATACCACAGCCTGTCCAGTTTCATTCATTTTTGACTTTGAAACATTTTGGTGCAGCTGAGTGCCTTGCCAAGCCATTTAAAAGTCAATCACATTGCTGTGGGGGAGTCACAGACCAGGTAACGGTAGCAGATTCCCTCCCTAAAGTGCATTAGTCAACCAAATAAGTTTGTATGACAATCCATGATCATGGTTACTGTTATTGGGACTAGCTACTTATTAATTGTATTTAAATTACACCAGCTGCCATGGGATTTGAACCCATGTCCCTGGAGCATTAGCATGGGCCTCTGGGTTACTAGCCCAGTGACATTATCACTAGGCCACTACCTCCTCCTACAGTGGAGAACCAAAAGAATCCCCTAATAAACAATGTAAATGGGCATTTATGCCACCTTCCATGAAAATGACCACAGATCAGAGAACTACAGTGGTAATGCCACACCATATTTGTAAAGTAGTTTTTAAAAGAGATCTTTAATGTTCACTAGCTGGAATAAGCCGGCAGGAATTTAGTTTATTATTTCATTCATATACTGTCATGTCTAATAGCAAGCATTCCCACATGTACTGCAGCACTGTCAGCCTACATTCTTCATCCAATATGGGTCAAACCTCGTATTCCAGTTCAAACACAAGAGTGCTTTAAACTGAACCATGAAGAAAGAATATATATCTCAAGGACAGATAAGTAGTTACACCTGATACTGGAAACAGGTTTGATTATCTTCCAGCAATCCTTGGAGCAAAGAACCATGTAGTTTGGAGTTCATCTCAGACTTGTACCATATCAGACCTGATGGTACCATTTCCTTGGAATGTGGTATTTTTGCTTGCCATGCCACTGAAATGTTTCTCTTGGCAAATGACACACAGCCTCATGCATGGAGCATAATCCAATGCCAATGCTTCCCAGTTTGTGTGGAGTACGACACAAGTTAATAATAATCCTCTTGGGCCTAGTCACTGCCATCTCAACCTTTTAACTGGCATTGCATGATGGTATAAGTGGCAGTTTGAAGTTTGAGCCTATAATGCAGATGGTCCAGTTATTTAACCCATCCTTCAGCGTTACATCCTTTTCAAAATGTTAACAAAAGCCCTCTCCTGTTTACTATGTTTTTCAACAAATGTTTTCCTGACCACGGTTAAGTGGTCAGGGAGCTGCCCAACCTTCAATTTAACAGCTGATAGTCCAGATTTTCTAGCAGGTGGCAAACCAACAGTGTCTGCTGCTCATATCAAAGAATACTGTCCTGAACCATCGAACAATCTCTGTGGCTGTTGCTGATGGCACATTGAATCTGGCTGGCGCCAAGGGGACCTTCAGGTGTCTAACAGCAGTGATGTCATCAAGCAGTCAATCATATTGAATCACACACAGCAAACCAAGTAAAATTCACTATTTACTTTTCACTTAATTAAAATTTTACTGAGTGAAATAAATTATTGGGACATAGACATAGCATTAAAGTAGAATCTGAAAGATCATGCCACTTAAAAACAAATTAAAATGTGATTTTGTTTTATATTATCAAGATGATGCTGGAGTGAGGCGATTTCTTGCGAGTTGCGCCCAGCATACCTTCTAATTCTATCTTTTACTCTCGTTTTATGCTTCTAAAACTGTATTCTAACTCTTTTAAACTCTTTAACAATGATCTTTCCTTACACCCTAGCTATGACTGGAACACTACTTTCTGCACCCTCTCCTTTTCTTCTCTATGAATGGTATGCTTTGTATAGCGTGCAAGAAACAATATTTTTCACTGTATACTAATATATGTGACAATAAATCAAATTTTGGGGGCAGCACGGTGGCACAGTGGTTAGCACTGCTGCCTCACAGCACTAGGGAACCAGGTTCAATTCCGGTCTTGGGTGACTCTCTCTGTAGAGTTTGCATGTTCTCCCCGTATCTGCGTGGATTTCCTCCAGGTGCTCCAGTTTCCCCCCACACTCCAAAGATGTGCGGCTTAGGTGGATTGGCCATGCTAAATTGCCTCTTAGTGTCAGAGGGATTAGCAGAGTAAATGTGTGGGTTTGCGGGGATAGGACCTGGGTGGGATTGTGGTCAGTGCAGACTCAATGGGCCAAATCGCCTCCTTCTGCACTGTACGGATTCTATGAAATCAAATCAAATCAAACAGTTGACATTCTACAAATATAACATGAGTTTTCAGTGAAGATAGGCAGTAATTATGAACTTAATACACTACTAAAAGTCCAGGTACATTCTATTCAACAGGGTGTACCTTTTCCAATAGTTTTCACAATGAGGCTAACAGTGTAAAGAGAAAAATCTCATCAGTTCAATGAATTCTTCTAAATTGCAGAGTGGGAGGATTCTACTATGGAGAAGCATAGAATCAATGGCAGCGACTTCTAGATTTCCATGTGTAAGTTCATTTGCAGATTCAGGAATTGCTGCCAGCTTCACAGGAATAATGACGCTGTATCCTGACCATTTTTGTCAGCATTACTATTGCAAAATCCAGGCCATTATCTCTGGCTGGAGAATAAATCAGTTATATTAGACCATCTGCAAATTGCATAGAATAGCCACGATAACATTTGTTTGCTTTCTGGCTTATCTGCTTTGCGAAATTAAAGGCACTCATTGGGCAATGATGCTTCTGGGAAAAGATCAAATCCTTAATGGCATTTCAGAGGTAAACAAAAATGTAGTCATTAGCAGATGGTGGGCAGTAAAGTGTAGCTAAAAGAATTTCTAAGGCAATCAATCCTATAGCTTGCCTTCATGGGGTTATCGTTCGATGTTTTCAATCAGAAACCTGAATGTTAACTCTTACTGACCTGGTGTATAAGCATAGAAGTCCAGCTTCATGTCCTACTTGCTCCATTAGAACAATTCGCAGAAACTGTAGTTCCATTGATGAATAATGAGTTCACTCAAAGGCATAAGTACTTCTAAAATGAAATATAAGTTTATGATCCATCTGGAGAAAAAAACAAACTGCCAGTTTGCCCACACTTTATCTGTTTTATTGAAAAAAAAGTAGTTAATTTGTATTTCAGAGGCAACATGGCAGCATTAAATTAATTTTTGGAAAGAAAGTATGAGCTGGAGAATTGTCTTGGTCGTGTTAAGGTTTTTGGTAAGCACATCACCAATCTGGACTTATTTGCGAAAAGTTGGTCCAAATGGTTTACTATTGAAAGTAAGACAGTTAACATTAGCAAATTAATTTTTTTTATCAATTTATTTGTAGACTCACAACAGTAGACACTGTCATTGTAAATCTCAGACCTGACCGATGGCTGAGATTCTCCAGTGCTGCTGTAGTGACTGGAGTTTTGGCTGAGCGCCAAATTCTCCATTCTCACTGGCAGCAGGGCGTGAGGTAAATGAGATTGGAGAATCCCGCCCTAAGGCCGGAACGTTACCACTGTTCATGCCGGAGGGATTTTCCCTTCCTGGCGCAGTGAACAGAGATTTGGCTGGCTGCCAAATTCTCCAACTTTGATGCAATGGGAGTGTAGGTAAGATTGAGCCCCAAATCTCTGTTCCTAACCCCACTTTCTTCAACATGGATGTGTCATGTGACAGGTCAAAATCATGCCAGTATGGTACCCACTGAACCCACAATCAGTCCAAGCCACTGGTTCTTACCAGGTAGGTTTTGGCAACATCATAGGCCCTCACACCCGACGGATGAAGACACAACTATAGCATGAAAGTTGAAGTCTGATCTTGTCACTCAGACCCCAACATCAATTTAGCATGCTTTCTGCAAGTGTTTGGCTTCCAGTTATCACCTAGCTTAGAGCAGTAGGTCCCTAATTGCACAGAGGGAGATTTGTAAGGAATAAGCACAGAAATTAGAAACGATGATGGAAACTTTTCTCAAAACCTTCCATGAGCATGATCGCAGACAAAGTACTAAACAGGGACAATATTGTTGCATTTTGGGAAATTTTACATTTCCATGGCAAACACAAAAGTTTATCTTACAACCACATCCCAGGAGCCATTGGAACAAAATGAGAGATTAGGATGTTAATTAGGATGTTCATGAAAAAAACATTTTCATGAAATACATATGAAACTGAGGGGGTGACCAACATTATTGGTATTACCTCGACTTCCAAACATAATTCTGGAAGTGACTCGAGGAGCAGCACAATTGTGATATTAACCCAAACTATCCCATGTGGTAGCCATGATGTGGAGATGCCGGCATTGGACTGGGGTGGGCACAGTAAGAAGTCTCACAACACCAGGTTAAAGTCCAACAGGTCTATTTGGTAGCACGAGATTTTGGAGCGCTGCCCCTTCATCTGAAAGCTCGTGCTACCAAATAAACCTGTTGGACTTTAACCTGGTGTTGTGAGACTTCTTACTGTGCCTATCCCATGTGGTGTAGGGATTACTTTGCTTTTGGATGATTGTTCCCAGTATTCCAGATACTTCTGCTGTCATTTGTGCGAGCATCCTTAAAAAAAACCCAAGAGTGTTTTAAAATGATTACAGTTGTTCCTGTGGAAAACGATGACTGGAGTAGAAATGATGGGGACAAGTGCAAAGATTAATTGAGTCAGAAAAAACATAACCATCAAATTATTAATGCTCAACATATGTTGTTCATTTTTCTTTATATTTTTCCCTCAAGTATACATTTTTATGTATCATTAAACTTAATGGTTTAATTAGTGCCCATCCTTAATTAGAATAACACTGAACGGAGCTCAGTAAATTCTATTGGAAATTGGAAAACTGAGTACTATCTAAGTGAACTGGTGTTAATAATTGAGGCATCACAATCAATACTCAGTCATGCCAATTAGCTGTTTCAATGCTAGCTAATTGTATTGATATCCATGCTGTACCTACATTGAGAAAATTAATTTGTCAGTATGGTATTCAACTTAACACTGCCTTGTCTGCTTTTTCCTGTGGAGCACCAAGGTAAAGCGAGCTTCACAGAATCCCTACAGTGCAGAAGGAGGCCATTCAGCACATCAAGTCTGCACCATAAGAACAACTTACTCAGATCCAACCTTCCACCCATTTCCCTTAACTCCGTGCATTTACCATGACTAATCTACCTAACCTACATATCTTGGGACACTAAGGGATAATTTACCATGGCCAATCCACCTCGCCTGCACATCTTTGGACTGTGGGAGGAAACCAGAGCACCCAGAGGAAACCCACGCAGACACAGGGAGAAGGTGCAAACTCCACACAGGCAGTCACCCAAGGCCTGCATTGAACCTGGGCCTTTGGCACTGTGAGACAGCAGTGCTAACCACTGTGCCACCATGCCACTGGTGGTTGGCTGGTGGCTAGTGTTTGCCTCCGAGTATTAACATGAATTGACCAGTATCAGATTTACCCATACTTACAGAAAGTTGCTCCAGCTTGCTCTAATCTCATTGTTCTGATACCACTTCTACTTGTTTTGTGTTGTTTCCATTATAATAAGCCTTATGCACTGGTGGGTGATTTCATTTTACTTGACAATCTGGAAACAGGATCATTTTTTTGTTACTACTCTTCGAATTAACTGACAGCAAAAATCAAGAAATAACTTTTGCAGTGACTCTTACCAGCAGTCTGCAGAACTTTTTTGGTTATGGAGAATTCTATGCTATACCTTTTTTTATAAAACCACAGCTAACCATTGTGCCACCGTGCCATAAGTTAATGAAACTGTTCTCAGACACAGTCAACTTCTCCCAACAGTGGAATCATAGTATTGTTGCAGAGAAAGAGACAAAATGACCCTACTCATTCTGAGGATGCTTTTTTTTTGTCCCTGTCTCTCTCAGACATTTGCAATTAGAATCTGTGACTAATCAGTTCAACTTCAAATTCAACTATTTTATTTAAATATTGAACTTGTACTAGCAAGAGTTTGCTTTTCATTTAACAGTAGGTTTCTCTCCCTCTCTGTTACCCTCTCACAGCTGTCTCTTCCCCCACCCCCACCTCCTTAATACATGGTCCACTGTTTATAAAATGCAGAATGAATGGAATGGAATGGAAAGGTGGCACAATGGTTAGCACTGCTGCCTCACAGTGCCAGGGACCTGGGATCACTTGGGTCACTGTCCATGTGGAGTTTGCACGTTCTCCCCATGTCTGCGTGAGTTTCCTTCGGGTGCTCTGGTTTCCCCCCACAGTCTGAAAGACATGCTGGTTAGGTGCATTAGCCATGCTAAATTCTCCCTCAGTGTACCCGAACAGGCACTGGAGTGTGGCGACTAGGGGATTTTCACAGTAACTTGATTGCAGTGTTAATATAAGCCTATTGTGACATTAATAAATAAACTGAATATCTAGAGCAGTGACTCGAAGCAGAAAGATGTGAGAAAGCATGACATTATACATAATCTACAGAATAGAAACAGTCTATTTGATCCACTTTGATAGTGCATATCCTTACAAGCATTATCCAATATTAATTTCCAGTTCCCACCCTCGCTCTATTTTATGCTTCCTCAGGTATGAGCCAAGCATCCCCTTAAGCGCATCAATGCTGTCTGCTTCCAGTACTCTACTTAGCAGTGAGTGTGAATTTAAACTCACGTTTGTTTCACAAACATGCAGAAACCCTTTCCATTACAAAAACACTGTACATTTTTATCACAGTGAATAATAGTTATATGACGAGTAACTAAGTAAGATATTCCATAAGTGTGACAGATTGAATAGCACATGTACATCCTAGTAAATTACACACACTACTCAGAAATTAGATCAAATACAAATTTAGGAGAAAGTTTTTTATAAGGAATCGTGAGAATTTGGAACTCATTGCCAAGTAGAGTATTTGAAGCAGACAGCATTGGTGTATTGAAGGGGATGCTTGACACATACATGAGGGAGCAGAGTATAGAGAGAGGGTGGGAACTGGAAGTTAATGTGGGATAATGTTTATGAGGATAAGCTTCTTCTTCTTCGATGATCACTTGCTCATGAGTATGATTGTCCACCTAAGAAACTCTGTCACTGGTCATGGGTTATGTGGTCCTTGTGTGGCTGATGAGCCTGATCTAACAGCCATATCTCTGACCATACAGTTGGCAGGTATTCCCAGGAGGTGGTATTGGTCCTTGGACTCGAGATCATAGGTATTCCAATATCCGGCTTTATTTCTGGCTCTCCTCTTGTCGTCAGGTGTTCTTTAAGAGTTGTGTCCCTTCAATCAGGAGAGTCCTCCAGGTAAGTTTCTTCTGAGCAAGGATCTCTCAGGCTTTGACATTGATGCACATCAATTGGACACGAGGCTCAAAGCTTCGGTAAAAGAAGGCTTTTATTAACTAACAATGGAACTATCAGAACTTTAACACACTATCCCAGACTGAAGGGGTCCCGTCCGAGCAGGGGGTCTTATACCTCTCCCAAGAGGCGGAGCCCGACTGGGATGTGTCACAACAGTAGCAACCACAGGTGTATCAATCCCACCCTAGCCCAACAACAACATTAGTACAATCCCACAGTAACCTATATACATTCCTATAGTGCTGGCCAGCCCTTTTCTAGCAGGTTGAGACGGATGTATGAAGACCCGACCCCGGCCACAAACGCATCTCGGGCGAGGTCGTACATGCTCTGCTCAGCCGACACAGCTTTGCAGTCACAGCCCCTGGCTAGCTGTAAGAGCTCATTGGCGTAGTCCTCCATGGTTTCGCCCGACTGCCGACGTCGTGTAGCGAGGAGGCAACGAGCGTGGATCTCGTTAGGAGGTTTCGTATAGCGCTTTTTTAGAAGCTCGAGGGCCCTCGGGTAAGTGGTGGCCGCACGGATCGCGAGGTAGACTGTGTCGCTTACCCTCGCATGGAGGACCCGGAGTCTGTCATCATCTGTGGTGACCGCTGCGGAGGCTGCTAGGAAAGGGCTGGCCAGCACTATAGGAATGTATATAGGTTACTGTGGGATTGTACTAATGTTGTTGTTGGGCTAGGGTGGGATTGATACACTTGTGGTTGCTACTGTTGTGGAGGCTGCTAGGATTCTGACACATTCTGCGGTGGCGACGATCTTCGGGGCTCAGGCAAGCTGTGCATTGGAGTAAAACTGTTAAGCACTGGTCCCGATGCTGCCCACGCTACGCCTCTTGGGAGAGGTATAAGACAGTCAGACCATTAACCGATATACGCAGCTGGATGCGTATCCTCTCCCGCGCATATCTGATATGGTCAATCAGATTGCGCAGTACCGGGTGTTCTCCACCATAGACCTTAAGTCTGCCTACCACCAACTCCCCATTCGCCCAGAGGACCGACAATACACGGCCTTTGAGGTGGATGGTCGTCTGTATCATTTCCTTAGGGTTCCATTTGGTGTCACCGATGGGGTCTCGGTCTTCCAGCGTGCTATGGACCGAATGGTGGACCAGAACAGGCTGCGGGCTACCTTCCTGTACCTGGATAATGTCATCATCTGCGGCCGTGATCAGCAGGACCATGACACAAATCTCCAGAACTTCTTACGCACTGCATCTCGCCTGAATTTGACCTACAACAGGGAGAAGTGTGTATTCCGTACGCGCCGGTTAGCCATCCTGGGATACGTGGTGGAAAACGGGGTCATTGGCCCTGATCTAGACCGTATGCGCCCCCTTGCTGAACTTCCCTTGCCCGCTAGCGCAAAAGCACTGAGAAGATGCGTAGGCTTCTTCTCCTATTATGCGCAGTGGGTCCCCAACTACGCGGACAAAGCCCGTCCACTTATTAAGTCCACGACTTTTCCACTCACGCCAGAGGCCCAATTGGCCTTCAAGGAATTGAAACACGACATCGCGAAAGCCACGATGCACGCGGTAGACGAATCCATCCCGTTTCAGGTGGAAAGCGATGCATCTGATTTCGCCCTGGCCGCCACACTAAACCAGGCGGGCAGGCCCGTCGCGTTTTTTTCCCGCACCCTCCAAGGCCCCGAAATTCGGCATTCAGCGGTGGAAAAGAAGGCCCAGGCCATTGTGGAGGCCGTCAGACACTGGCGCCATTACCTGGCGGGAAAGCGGTTCACCCTGATCACGGACCAGCGGTCCATGGCGTTCATGTTCAACAACTCGCAGAGGGGCAAGATCAAGAATGACAAGATCTTGCGGTGGAGAATTGAACTCTCCACCTATAACTACGATATCATGTATCGACCAGGGAAACTCAATGAGCCCTCGGATGCCCTCTCGCGCGGAACATGCGCTAGTACTCAGGAGGATCGCGTGAACGCCCTCCATAATGAACTGTGCCATCCTGGGGTCACTCGGCTCTACCACTTTGTCAAAGCCCGCAACCTGCCTTACTCGGTGGAGGACGTCAGGTCGGTGACAAGGAGCTGTCGGATTTGCGCGGAATGCAAACCGCACTTTTACCGACCTGACCAGGCACATTTGGTCAAGGCCACTCGCCCCTTCGAGAGGCTGAGTGTTGATTTTAAGGGCCCCCTTCCCGCAACAGATCGGAACGTGTACTTTCTGAACATAATAGATGAGTACTCCCGGTTCCCGTTTGTTGTCCCCTGCGCGGACACATGGGCTGCCACGGTAATCAAGGCATTCCGTGATCTTTTTACCCTGTTCCCAGCTATATCCATAGCTGGGAACCCCAGCTATATCCATAGCGACAGGGGCTCATTGTTCATGAGCAATGACTTGAGGCAATTCCTGCTCTCATACGGGATTGCCTCTAGTAGGACCACGAGTTACAACCCTAGGGGTAATGGACAGGTGGAGCGAGAGAATGCTACAGTCTGGAAGGCTATCCTATTGGCGTTGAAGTCCAAAGGCCTTCCAGTCTCCCGTTGGCAGGAGGTCCTCCCCGATGCGCTTCACTCTATTCGCTCCCTCCTGTGTACGGCAACCAATGCTACTCCCCACGAGAGGATGTTCTCATTCCCTCGGAAGTCTTCCTCGGGGATATCTTTACCAGCCTGGTTGACGTACCCAGGACCCGTCCTCCTGCGGCGACATGTAAGGGCCCGCAAGTCCGACCCCTTGGTCGAACAGGTCCACCTCCTCCACGCCAACCCTCAGTATGCCTATGTGGCATATCCTGACGGGCGAGAGGACACAGTCTCGATCCGACACCTGGCGCCCGCAGGGGACGTAACAACTCCTGTCGCTCCCATACCCCCAGTGACGAATCCCTTATCCCTTATTTCTCCCCCGGACGTAGCGCGGGCAGCATCGGGACCAGTGCTTAACAGTTTTACTCCAATGCACAGCTTGCCTGAGCCCCGAAGATCGTCGCCACCGCAGAATGTGTCAGAATCCCCTGCACTACCGTTTCATCAGGGTCAACCGGCCTGTGAGTCCGTGGGAGAACAGCTGGACGCCGTTTTGGGGAGAACGCCACCGCAAGTACCTACTCCGGTGTCACCGCCGGTATTGAGGAGGTCACAACGACGGTGCGGTCCTCCAGACCGTCTGAACTTATAATCTGCTGACATTTTAGTCTGTTTTCGTACCCCGCCGACCTTTGTTCTCAAAGGAGGGATGAATGTGGTGAACCATCGTTGGTTCCCACTGGATAGTACTGGGCCAGGGCTGGCCAGCACTATAGGAATGTACATAGGTTACTGTGGGATTGTACTAATGTTGTTGTTGGGCTAGGGTGGGATTGATACACCTGTGGTTGCTACTGTTGTGGAGGCTGCTAGGCAATCTTCAAAACACTTCAGCCAGTGGTCGAAGGTGTTAGAAGCGCCCACCGCACGTGGATCTAGCGTCAGACGTTCTGGCTTGAGGATTTGCTCCATACTCTCCTTTCTTTTTTTCTTCCGTCGAGAGTTTAAATTTAGTTAATAAAATTGATGCGCATCAATTGGACACGAGGCTCAAAGCTTCGGTAAAAGAAGGCTTTTATTAACTAACAATGGAACTATCAGAACTTTAACACACTATCCCAGACTGAAGGGGTCCCGTCCGAGCAGGGGGTCTTATACCTCTCCCAAGAGGCGGAGCCCGACTGGGATGTGCCACAACAGTAGCAACCACACGTGTATCAATCCCACCCTAGCCCAACAACAACATTAGTACAATCCCACAGTAACCTATATACATTCCTATAGTGCTGGCCAGTCTTGGCCCAGTACTATCCAGTGGGAACCAACGATGGTTCACCACAGACATCTATGTTGCTTTTAATGCGGTTAACCTTCAGGATGTTTTTGAAGTGCTTCCTTTGTCCTCCTCTTCCTCGGGTGCCTTCCTTGAGCTGTGTGAAGAAGATTTGATTTGGCAGTTGGCACTCTGGCATCCTAAGCATGTGGCTGCCCTATTAGAGCTGGTTTTGGTTGATCATGGCCTCGATGGTGGTGCTTTTGGCTCATTCATGAATGCTGATGTTAATAGGCCCATCCTTCAAGCTAATGCAGAGAGTGCATCTCAGGCAGCATTGATGGTACCTCTCCAAGGCCTTGAGGTGGCATCTGGATGTCGGCCAAGTTTCTGAGCCATTTGGAAGAGTTGGGAGGATGACTGCCTTGTACATAATGATCTTAATATCAACATGGAAGTCAATGTCATTGAAGAGTCTCATTCTTATGCATCCAAAGTGGCAATAACAGATTGGCTGCAATGTTGGATCTCTGCATCGATGTCAGCCTTAGATAAGAGGTGGCTTCCCAGGTAGGGCAAATGTTCCACATTTGGGAGGCTTTCTCAAGTAATCTAGATGGAGCTCTTGCCCTGGGTGAGTTGATAAAGGACGTGAGGCTTCTTGAAGTTGAGGCGGAGATGAATTCTTCATTGCGCGTCCACTAAGGCTTGAAGATTCTGTTCGGAGAAAGCGAGATGGCATTGTCATTCACATACTGAAGTTCTACAAGCGATGTTAGTGTCACTTTCCACTTGGATTTCAACTGGTTGAAGTTAAAAAGTTTTCCATCCATCCTGTAATCATGTCTACTTCACTGGGAAGCTTATTCTTGACAAGGTGAAGGATGGTGGTAATGAAGGTGCAGAAAAGGGTGGGGTGATGACATATCCCTTCTTGACTCCAGTCTTTACCTCAAAGGTTTCTGTCATATTTCCATGTAGCCACATGGAGGAGTCAAAGAATGTTGATGAATTCCTCTGGACAACCAGCCTTTTTCAGGGTCTTCCATAGCACTACTTGACTGACTTGGTCAACAGCCTTGGTCAGATCAAAGAAAGCCATGCAGAGTGGCTGATGCTGCTCCAGGCATTTGAGTATAAGCAACAACAAAGTGGATCAAATAGACCATTTCTGTTCTGTAGATTATGTAAAATGAAATGCTTTCTGACACCATTCTGCTTTGAGTCACAGCTCTAGGCAAAAGTATTCATTCCAAGGTCATGTTTTACAAGAGTATTTCAAGTTCAAGTAAAAGGTTTAATGATGGCATTCAAAGAGACAAAAGACAATTCTTTTGGTATATTGAAATATTTGATTAAAAAATGTACACTTAAACTATATGCTTGTTTACACTTATTTTGAACATTAGAATTGTCAGTTACTGAGAAAAAATATGGATAAAAAAATTTAGGAAGCATATCAGACATTTGTGAGGAATCCAGCAACTTGATTGTACAATCACAGGAAGTTAGACTCCAACTAGAAAATAGCTATTATCATGTGTCATAGTAATTGAATATACCCACTGGAGTACCACCCACAGAAATATATTTCTCACATAATGAATCCAATGTAAAATAGATAAATTAGCAAATCTCCAATGATTTTTTGAACGATATACTGTTCCAAAAAGACGCAGCAGTGCTGAATGTCTTATTCTGCTGCTAAGACAAAGTTATATGCCTTTAAAATTGCAAAGTATAATTGTAAACTAAAGCCTGAGCAATTGCTATTAAAACAATAGTGGGTGACGTCAGAGTAAATCTAGTATCCAGACCGTACGTCACAACAATGGATTTCTTTAGGAGTCACCAGGAGATTAGACATTGTGGTTTTATGACAAATGCTGGCTTTTGATTCTTTGTAACTGTTGATGTGGAAATTTAAATGCAACTTTACTGTAATGGAAAGGACTTGTGTGTTAGACATATATTACCTTATTTTATGAAAGACAATTTTATTTTAGATTTAAAACTTTACAAAAGCAGCCTGAATCCAGCCTGCCTTGGGTTGCAAACCCTCCAGGATTGACCTGGCATCTTTCACAATTACCAATCAATTTACTGGACACTGTCATAAACAATCCACGGGAACGAAAAACCCGGAGAAGCATTAAAATCATTTTTGCTTACAACCTTAAAAATATTGACAAAGAAAAATAAAGGTTGGTTTGCCTGGATGGTATATTTGGAGGTGGGAATTTTTGATGAGACTTTCATAGAATCATGGAATAGAATCCCTACAGTGCAGAAGGAGGCCATTCGGCTCATCGAGTCTGCACCAACTCTTTGACAGAGTACCTTACCCAAGCCCTCTTCTCCACCCTATCCCCATAAACCCACACATTCATCGTAGCTAATCCATCTACCTCACACCTCTTGGAACACCAAGGGGTAATTTACCATGGTCAATCCACCTAACCACCACATCTTTGGACTGTGGGAGGAAACTGGAGCACCCGGAGGAAACGCATACAGACAGTCACCCAAGGCCAGAATTGAATCCAAGTCCCTGGACCTTCAGGAACCAACCCAGCCAATGTTGGCTGTCCTAAACCTTACATCTGTTTCCAGGGCACAATAATAAGTATAATTGGTTTGTTACTATTATATTCTGTTTGGGAAAAGTGGACATCTGTTCTGCCCACCAAATTTTAATAAACCTGTGAAAAGAAGTAAATAGCCTAACCAGAAGAACATCAAATTATTCATTCCCTGAGCTTTTCATTATTTTTGACCAATAAAAATATTCATTCTCCTACATGCTACATTGGGCAAAATCTTACCAAACAATGACAGAATGTTGGATGTGGCGTGAAAAATGGAGGGGGTGATCTTACTGGCTTATCACACCAGTCAATCAGCTTGGAGAGCCGGCAATCTTGGACAAGAGGTGGAAAACCTGGTTCGTGCCCAGTTTCTTGCCTCATGCAATATTACTGGCCCCATTTTACTGGCATAAACAGCCTCACACCCAGGAAGGTCACAAGGCTGAGTTAACTATTAATAAGGTAATTTCAATGTGATTAGTGAGAGCTGGATGCATTCATCCGGACTCACTTGCACAGACCAGTTCGCCGGTGGAGGTCCTCACCAGCGAGGATCACGTATAGTCCCCACCAACAGCGACCTGACGTGATGGCCTCACCGGTGGGACTGGAGGCCATTGAAGCTCTCCAGGTGATCAGGAGAAGAGGCAGGCAGTGCCCCTTAGGCCTGGGACCCTGGCAGTGTCAACCTGGCACTGCTAGCCTGACACCCTGGTAGTGCCCACTGGGAAGCAGGCAGTGCTAAGGGTGCGGGGCCTGAAGGGGCAGGGCCATGAAAGGGGCAGGGCCATGACAGGGAGGCAAGGGGGCACTCTGCATTGGGGATCAGCCGGGTCAACAGCCAGCCAGGGGGGTGAAAGGGATCAGGGCCAGTGATTGGCCATGGTGGTGATTGGGGGGGTGGGGGGGGGGCGGCAATCGGGAGCATGTGTACGATGTCCAGGGGGGGTGAGGGGGAGTGACAATTCTCCCAGTGCACTGTGTACACTTGTACACAGTGCACTGGGGGATCAGGGCGCATGCGAAATAGTACCCCTAGCAGTCTGCAGCCAGCTTCCTGGCGTGGATAGGCTCTGTCCACTCCCCTTACTGTCGGGAATCACATTTTAACTCAGTTTTTTTTCTAAGTGTCATATGATTGCATCTGGGAGCTTATCCAAAAAAAAATGGGTGGGATTCTCTCCCATTTTCACACTCGGTCAACACTAAGATTTTTTTGGTAAGATCACCCCGGAGTGTTTACTGCTGATAACACCAACCTGTTTTTGAACCAAATCTTACGGCTCATTCGTATTAATTTCTATTCCCACAAGTTCCACGTCACTCCAGCAGCATGTTCCCTCTGAATCATCCATCCACGTAATGACTTAACAGCTGCAGGCACTGGAGAGCTCCATATAAACAGCTCCCCAGCAATCCCCAGCACTTGATCCACAGCCAAAGTCATCTCAGGAAAAAGGGTGTGGAAGTCAGCAGGCTGCTTCTACCTTAGCTGTGGATCCTGAGGAGACACCTAGAAGAGGTGGGAGGATGAGGAAGATTAGGAAACTGCAGGCACTTAGTGGGCATGGGTGAATATCGGCACTACGACAGTAAGGTCACCATTTCGTTCTGAATATTTGTCAATAAATATCACTTTTTTCACCCACTGAGCCTCCAAACTGTCTGTTCGTACCATCAAGCTTAGGCGAACCTCCGCACCCACCTGGTGCCTCAGCCCTGTGAAGTGTGAGGATAGCAGGGCTATGTCCCTCCCACCCTCTGGCCAGCCCCACTGGAGGAAGGGCACTCCCTCAGCTGTGCTGTGGACAGGAACCTATGAAGGAGAACACGGGAAGCGTTGCCCGGATACCTGCCTTCATAGTCCCTTTAAAGCAAAGGGCATCCCAACTTGAAGGGAAGATAAGGCCTGCAAGTGACCCCCTCCTGGCTCCTCTCCCCGAAATGACAATTCTAGCGCCCCACCCCGGCCCCGGTTGAATCAGCCTGTGTCCGCCAAGTCCTCTCCAGTGCCCCTTGAGCAGGGCACTCCGTGGAGCGCTGAGCGCTCACCTCCGAAATCCCCCTCGGGAGTGGAGACTCCAGGTTCACACTTCTGTAAATGGAGCTGATGTGACATCACGCTCATGCCGGCTGAAAATTCTGTGTGATCTCAATATAAGATCATTAGATATAGGAACAGAATTAGACCATTCGGCCAATCAAGTCTGTTCCATCATTCAATCATGGCTGATATGATTCTCCTCCCCATTCTTCTGCCTTCTCCCCATAACCCTTGCTCCCCTTATTGATCAAGAACCTATCCATTTCTGTCTTAAAGATACTCAATGACCTGGCCTCCACAGCCCTCTGTGACAATGAATTCCATAGATTCTGGCTGAAGAAATTCCTCCTCATCTCAGTTTTAAAGGAGCATCCCTTCACTCTGAGGTTGTGCCCTGGAGTTCTGGTCCCTCCCACAAATGGAAACATCCTCTCCACATCCACTCCATCTAGGCCTCTCAGTATTCTGTAAATTTAAATTACATCCCCTTTCATCCTTCTAAACTCCATCGAGTATAGACCAGACTCCTCCACCCTTCCTCATACGACAAGCTCTTCATTCCAGGGATCATTCTAGTGAATCTCTGGAGAGAGTTCTCGCTAATGACATGCATGTTTCAGTCCACTCCACCAGCGAGGTACCAGGAAGACTGGAACTCGGAACTAACCAGTGCCACCATTCTTAGAAGATCTGATGGACCCCATGAGAAATTTAAATTGCAACCTCGTTAGAGCGCAGTTGTTGCAAACTTGATGTAGAACAGTCTGTTGGGGTGGTGGTGGGGGATGGGTGGTTAGTATCTCACATCAGGTAACAGGTAAACACATTCAGAAAGACGTATTGGTTAGGTGCATTGGCCATGCTAAATTTTCCCTCAGTATACCCGAACAGGTGCCAGAGTGTGGCAACTCGGACATTTTCACAGTAACTTCATTGCAGTGTGAATGTAAGCCTACTTGTGCCTAATAAATAAACTTTACTTTAGGTGCCGGGAAGACTGGAACTAACCAAGAGTATGGCTCAAAGTGGCCCCCACTGTGTTGTTGTCAACCCTGTTCCATTCCATCTTGAATTCTGAAGTGTTTCCAAAGTTCAAAAACGGTTCCACTGCTTGTAATTGGTCAGAGTAATAGCCCTTTAATACACTTATTGTAACTTAGCTGAGCCTCGTTGCTCACTTCAATGCTGCCTGTGGCGACACACGTCTTAGCAGTAGACTGCTTCTTAATATATTTATTAAATCATTGCAAGGTCTTGCACAGTTTGTGTTTCACCACTGCACAGATGAAATCTAAAACAACAGCTTCCGCTGTAAAATGCATTAGGACAGACACGTCTTCCTCTGGCTTCCAATTATTCTTTTAAAGACCCGAAGCTCAAAGTGAGGTTAGGGAATAGGAAGTTCAAAATGGGAAGATCTTAAAAGTAACCCCAGTTAATGGATTTGAAAAGGTAAAATATATGTGGACCGCATTAGTGTAGGTCAGGATTTAAACGCTAAACTTTTCAACTTGCAAAGATCTATAAAAAATGTCAAGTAAAGATATATCCCAGAAAGAGAAAAATGTACATGCACTTCCTGGGATGAGAACAAAAAGTGGAAGGCAAAATAATTCATTCTCAAACATTTTAAAAATAAAGAATACATCAAGTTGGAAAGCAGACAAAACTGATTGTTTTCACAATTCTATATTCAATGCGGGCAAGGGAGAGATGGAAGCGAGGGATGAATTAAGAAAAGGAATACATTGAACATGAGTAGCTCCTTCAACTGTGATAGAAAAAAGTAAAGTTTATTTATTCATCACGAGTAGGCTTATATTCACACTGCAATGAAGTTACTGTGAAAGTCTCCTCGTCGCCACACTCCAGTGCCTGGTCAGGTTCACTGAGGGAGAATTTAGCATGGCCAACTCACCTAACCTGCACATCTTTGGACTGTGGGAGGAAGCCAAAGCACCCGGAGGAAAGCCACACAGAGAATGTGCAAACTCCACACAGCCAATGACCCAGGCTGGGAATTGAACCCAGGTCCTGGGCTCTGTTAGGCAGTGCTAACCACTGTGCCACCGTGCCACCCCTGCTACTTTGTGCTCCTGCAAACTGGTGTCCTCAATAATGCCCATAGAACTGTGATGTTAGATTGGCAATCCCATTCCATAGTACATTAATGCAGAAAGAGTGAAATTCCTGGCCTGGGGACTTCAAATCTATTTCACATTTTAGATAGCATTGCATTTCCTATTTGCCAGAGGGCAGAACCTCAATTTGCACTTTCAATACATTTGACTTAATTTTCTCTTTTTGATTTTGGAAATATTTATTTTGTAATGTGGATGTCTAAGCTATTCATGTATCTTAGAACCTGGAATCAGTTTTGTCTTCATGTAATCTATGGGTCAGAATTTCATGGAGGAGGTGGAAAGGTTAAGTCTCTACCTTTAGTACTTTCACTCCGAGGAAGAGGGGGGTAGGTTGGATTGGACCCAGTGCCGCCAGAGATAGGGTCAAGGCAGCAACGGAGGTGAAGGGATGGCTAGTCCAGCAGTCAAGAATGCCTACTGGCATTTACTGGATTATCAGCCCAGTGTTAATGATGAACAGAATTCCCTCACTCACATGACTCCTCTATGCTCTCTCATATTTTTCATGCCCCTTCATTCCACTATGTCATCTTCATGTCCCTTGTTCCCCATGTTACCTCCATGTCTCATCTCATCCATATGACCTTCATGACGTCCTTATACAGCCCAAGCCCCCTCCATATCCTTTCCCTATCTATCCCCTATAGCCACTCAGTTAAGAAAGACCACCAATGCCTCTACTTTCTCAGAAGGCAAAGTAAATGTGGCATGTCCACCACAACTCTTACCAATTTTTACAGATGCACCGGAGAAAGCTTCCTTTCTGGGTGTATCACAGCTTGATATGGCTCCAGCTCTGACCAAAACTGCAAGAAACTACAAATAGTTGTGAACGAAGCCCAATTCATCACGCAAACCAGCCACCCATCCAATGAATCTGTCTACACTTCCCACTGCCTTGGAAAAGCAGCCAGCATAATCAAGGACCCCACCGACCCTGGGACATTTTCTCTTCCACCTTCTTCCGTCAGGAAGAAGATACAAAAGTCTAGGAAAACACATCAACTGACCCAAGAAGAGCTTCTTCTCTGCTTCCATCAGACTTCTGAATGGACCTACCATATATTAAGCCTATCTTTCTCTTCACCCTATCTGTAACTGCAACACTGTATTCTGCATCTTCTCCTTTCTTTCTCCCCAATGTACCCTATGAACAATGTGTTTTGTCTGCATAGCGCACAAGAAACAATACTTTTCACTATACGCTAATACATGTGACAATAATAAATCAAATTAAATCAAGTCAAATCAGAAGCCATGTTTTTTTAAGATGGAGATTGATGCACGATTAAATCACTCGGGAGGCTAGATCGTACCCGGGAAATAAAGGCTTTTATTACTAACAAGAATGGAGCTCACTATATACAATACAATCCCAGACTAAAGGGTCACCTGGCAGTGCAGTGACCTTTATACTCCTCCAGGTAGGCGGAGCCAACTGGAGTGTACCACAGAACAATATCAACAGGTAGAACAGCCCAATCCTAACCCCAACAGTGACAACAGTAATATATCTACAAGTACCCATAGTGCTGACCATCTATGGTTCAGTACTCATAGTGGTAACCAACTATGGTTCACCACAGAGATGAGAAAAACTTCTAACTAACTAATAGAGCTCTCACTCTAACATAATTCATACTGAAAGGTAACTCTCATTCATATATCCATTCAAAACAATATAAATTCCATCAAGTGGTCAATCCATCCCAAAAAGAAACAAACATCTATTTCACTAACCACAACAAAGGCAGATGTTTAAAAATAATCTTTTAAAACTGTCAACACAGTTCATGGGGTGAAATCAGCCCCCATCTGAGATAAGTGGTCTGGAGCTTTCCAAATTCGGCCTTACATTCATAATGGGATGAGGATCGTCTGGTTCACAGCCCAGGGCCTTCAACCCAGGAGATCCTGAGGTGTCCAGCCTATCTTAGACCCCCTTCCTGTAAGTGATACTCCTCCAACCCACACACAGATGAGAGCAGCACTGCAAAATCTGTGCTGCCCGAAAGCAGGCCAGGGCCCACAGGCATCTCAGGCAACAGGGTGTGGAAGTCAACAGGCCTCCTCAGCCCCAGCTGCGGATCCTTGGGAAGCACCTAGACATAGTGGGAGAGTGAGGAAGATTAAGAAATGATAGGCACCTAGTTGGCACAGGTGAAAGTAGGCATTAGTGTGGAGAGGTCACCACTGTTTATATTTACAAATAATAAATCACTCCATTCACTCACAGTGCCTCCAACCTGTCGCTTATGCCTCCAAGCATGGTGGAACCATACACACACCCAGTGCTTCATTCCTGTGGAGTGTGAGAATGGCTGCGTTGTATCGCTCCCTCACTGAGGACAAAGTAAAGAAACCCTACTGCAGGCAACCCCTTCACCCCAACCCCTAACCAGCCTTTCTGAGACCCCATTCATGAGAGGAGCAAAGTCCACTCCCCACCCACACACCCTCCCCACCCATTCATCAGGAGTAGAGCAGTTTAATTTTTCATTGCTTCATCTGAGCGGGAGAGGTCAAGGGGCTGTCGTGGCGCTGATTGGCTGCCCGCCTCGGGTGTAAGATGAAAGTGAAAACCTGGCCACGTACTTAGAGGGGCCTACAGTGCCTGAGACTATTTACTCCGGCTTTGATGAACCCCATGATGTCCTGTTCATTGGCAGGACTCATGCAGCTTTCTGTTAGGCAGGAGTCAGACATAGCGCTGAGGATGAGAGAAGCATTGCTTTGTCCTCACTGCAAGTCATCATCATTCTGCTGCAGAATCAGGCCAATGGCTGTAACCCCCTGCCATTGAAAACATGCAACCTAACGGTTAATAATGCTGGTACTACATCATTAGCTCGACCTTGCACCCATTGTGGGAGGCCTTACCACCTGCTACTCTTGTTTGTCACCAAAACAAGAGCCGATCAGGGCATCCCTGGAATTTGTGAGTGGCTCAAGATGTAACTGTCATGGGCGCTCCCCTGGAAACGGGCACACATCTGCAAGTTACGCACTGTGTGGTCACAGATGAGTTGGTCATTGAGGGAGTGGAATCCCTTGTGGTCCCTGAATGACACCGCATGCTGCCATAGTGACTGACAAGACATGTGTGTGCTGTCAATCAGACCTTGGCCCTAGGGCATTCCTGCTAGGTGGGCCAAGCCCATGGCCCTGGCGTCCTGGCTCACCTTGTCCCATTCAAAGTAGTTAAACATATCAACCCTAACATAAAGGGCATCTGACACTTCCCTAATACGTTGATGAGTGGCAAACTGGGAGATGTTGCAGATATTCCCTGTGCTGCGCTGGAATGAACCATGAACATAAAAGTTCAGACCTACTGTAACTTTAAGGGCCAGAAGCTTTGGGTGTCCTCCAGCTTTATGGGGTGCCAGCTCATGCAGTATGTGGCAGAGATGGTCCACGCTTCACTGGGACAGATGCAGTCTTCTCTGGCACTGCAGCTCGGACGACTGAAGGTAGAAACATCGATGGCAGAAGATTCTTGGCCGCCACTGTCTCCGATGTTGTTCTTCCATGTGTGGTCCTGCTCCCTGAGCCGCTGCAGGCCGCTGTTCCTGGCCATGTACAGCAGCACGTCACTGTCTCCACTGCTGGTCAGTCCCGATCAGTAGAAAGGGCAACTCAACAGGCTCCATGATTCTGGTGGATCATGCACTGAAAGTGTGAGTACACCACTGTGAGTGCTGAGAAGTCCTAACAGAGCCCTGACCCTGATCATTCCATGTATCTGTGACTTCCACCCCAATGCTTCCCATTACCTGTGTGAATTCCTGCTCTCCCTCACACCACCCCCTCTGACACTACAGTCACATCCCCACATAGCTCCCTCTGTACTCCAGTAGGGTGAATAGTGCTGAGCATCTATTGTCTCATGGCAACTGACCCGCACGTTCCACGCCCCCACCACACACACATGCACCCCTACCCCCCACCCTGCCAAAGAGCATAAGCCCCAACCTTGCATAACACTTAAGTACATCATCAGTCAGAATGCATGGCAACAATGTCTGCATCCTGACAGGGCCCCTCAAAAATGGGTCCAGTCATGATACTGAACAGGGGAGTGGTATCTACTATCAGCATCCTACCTTGCCTGGGAGTTCTCCACAGTGCAAGCTGTGTACTGCTAAGGCTTAAATTGAAAGACAGTTTTACATTCTTGGGGCTTGGTGTTTCAAAGGGTTAACCTTTGGTGTGACGGCGGGGAATCCGTAACCATCTCTCACTTGCCATTTCTACGTCTCCAAAATCGACGCAACACAGCAAATACCTAGGCCTAGATATCAGCATATAACTCAGCATATAACATGGGTGGCATGGTGGCACAGTGGTTAGCACTGCTGCCTTACAACGCCAGGGACCTGGGTTCAATTCTGGCCTTGGGTCACTGTCTGTGTGGGGTTTGCACATACTCCCCCTGTGTGCGTGGGTTTCCTCCCAGTGCTCCGGTTTCCTCCCACATTCTAAAGATTGTGGGTTAGGTTGATTGGTCATGCTAAATTGACCCTAGTGTCAGGCGATTTGAGGGTAAATATGTGGGGTTTTGGGAATAGGGCCTGGGTAGGATTGTGCTCGGTGTGGACTTGATGAGCTGAATGGCCTCTTTCTACACTGTGGAGATTCTATGATTCTATGAACTCCAATCTATGTGATCAGTGTGTTCTCAAATAGAAAGCAATCTTAAATCATTTGGTGCAACTAATTGCAGCTTTATTTGTCTAGATCTCTGTTCCGAGCAAATGGCCATTTGAATGCAACAAGACAACTGTTCATTATCTCTAATTTCTAAAAACAATTCCCTGCATATAAATAAAGTCCTCATGACTGTCCAAACTCAAATCCAACAGATGTCATTCCAAATCCACCAGGCACTAACCTAGTTGGCAAGCACACTGGTGCAGATTCACAAGACTGTGACTTCCTGAAATTAGTCTCCACCATCCTTTCCAATCTAAAGCCATTCAGTGAAGATCACAGATTAGCAAGTGCCAGCGATGCCCACGTCCCATGAATGTATAATCAAGTATAAGAAACCATGTTGTATCAATGTATATAGATATGCCCAATTTGATAATAAAATAATTAACAAAATGAAAGAAATATAACTTGTAAAATCAGGATTTCATGGACTATCGCGTGATTGTAACATTAATAAGCTTCAGTTTCTCTACAAATAAAGAAGATGCATCACATTTCAACACACTTACATTGCTGTGAATTGTTGACCAGATGGCTAGTTAACTACAGAAGTTCCTGAACCATTTTCATTGTGTTTATCTCTATATTTCAATGAACTTTACATCAGTATTACAGCACGGTGGCACTGCTGCCTCACAACGCCAGGGACCCGGATTCAATTCCCGATTTGGGTCACTGCCTGTGTGGAGTTTACACGCTTTTCCCATGTTTGCGTGAGTTTCTTCCGGGTGCTCCGGTTTCCACCCACAGTCCGTAAGACGTGCTGATTAGGTGGATTGGCCATGCTCAATCCTCCCTCAGTGTTCCCAAACAGGCGCCGGAGTGTGGCGACTAGGGGATTTTCATAGTAACTTCATTGCAGTGTTAATGTAAGACTACTTGTGACTAATAAATAAACTTTAACTTTACTTTTCAAGGAAACTGCCCCAATGGGTGTAGTTTCTGGTTTAAGATGCCACTGTTCCCATTTTCAGAGGCAACAATTTTACCGTTTACCAAAACCCTGTTGATATTAACATAATCTCCTGTGAAATATGCCATGTTCTTTTCCAGTTGTGTAATAAATGTTTATATCCAAAGCTCATTGTCAGTAAAGATCATTCATTTTGCTAAAACAGAATATAGTTAATAAAACATGAACAATTGGTGCTTTGGTTTCTCAACAACTTCAGTCTTCAGCATGACCTATCCCTGCTTTTCAACATCACTTTAAAATGCTGACAATTTATTTTTTGTTCTCTCCAGAGTAGGGAGTGAAGATACAATGTAAAGGAGAGAGAAGGGGGAATGAGTGAGAGAAAGAAAGAATGATCAGAGACGGAAGAAAAGAGAAACGCAAAACCAATTAATTGAAGACAAAGACACAGGGTGGAATTTCCTTGTTATTTGGCAAAGAGGTGCAGCAGGTGGGAAAAGCAGGATGGAAGCTGCCAGCACCCAGAGTGGCTTCCTCCACTGTATTGTGAGTCTCTTGGTAAAAGGACGAGTAAGGGGTGGGTGCCAGGGAGTCACACTGGTGGAGCCGGCTCTGATTCAGCCTGCCTCAACAGCAACTTAGGTTCTTAGGGGTGCCATTTTTAAAGTACCCCCTGACACCGCACCTTGGCACTGCTGGGGCACTTCCTCTGGCAGTGCCAGAGCACTGTCCCCTGGCACTGCCACCGGTGGTGCATGGGCAGTGCCATGGTGAGTGCCTGGGCAGTGTCAGGGGACAGTGACCGGGGACAGTGGCCAGGCAGTGACAGGGGACAGTACCCAAGTAGTGCCTGGAACACTGCCAGGAATGACCCTCCCATCCACAGGGGCTGTATTTGCCTGTGTGCCTCTCAGTGGGTTCTGCTCACCAAGTGCACGTTGTGGGGACCAGTGTGAATGGACAATTTCTTGTGGGGGGACTATCAGGCTTAAAGACTTGACAATGTATTCAAATCGGGATCCTGACATTCAATGTGGGATTGCCCATTACGTCATTGATGGGGCAGGGGGAGGTGACGGGGGGGGACAATTGATCAGGGAAATCCCACCAATGTAAAAGTCGTTTTGGACTCCTACGGCATTTTCCACTCCCGGCACTGTTCCCGCCTTCCAAAAACAGGGGCAGAAACTAACCCCGCCCCCCAGATTGAAGTGGAAACCTTAAAGCAAGGTTTAAAATTTCCAGTGTACAAATAGACTCCCCTGCGTTAAATCTAACTGAGACTTTAAACTTCCTGAGGAAAGCACATGCCTGAACTGTTACTTTCACTCCGGTGTTTAATGGATCCAGTTTGCATTTTTCCAGCATTTTGTTTTTCTTTCAGATTCGTGGTTCATTTTATTTGTATTTAGTCCTCCCACAACCAAGCTAGTTCAATGCACTGGAGGCAGCTTTCATGATTTCCTTTTGAATCATTAAGAACTTGCTGAGCAGCAAGTAAAAACAGGTGAAAATAGGCTTACTTTTCATCCAGATATTATCACAGGAATAAAGCAGGAATAAAGCAGTGAAGAGTATCACCAGAGACTCTTCATGAAGCCCAGTAAAAGATCTTGGTTGGGTATTTGATGCGCGATTAAATCACTCGGGAGGCTAGAATGTACCTGGGAAATAAAGGCTTTTATTCCTGACAAGAATGGAGCACACTATATACAATACAATCCCAGACTAAAGGGTCTCCAGGCAGTGCAGTGACCTTTATACTTCCCCTGGTAGGCGGAGCCAACTGGAGTGTACCACAGAACAATATCAACAGGTAGAACAGCCCAACCCTAACACCAACAGTAATTACAGTAACATATCTACAAACCCCATAGTGCTGACCATCCATGGCTCAGCACTCATAGTGGTAACCAACTATGGTTCACCACATTCACCCCTCCTTTAAAACAAAGGCCGGTGGGGCAAAAAAAAACCAGAACAGCTGTTCATATAATCACCAGTTCAGTCGTATTGGATAACCGCACCGTCTCTGCGACCTCCTCAACACTGGCGGTAACGCCGGTTCTGGTGACCGTGGTGACCTTCTCTCCAAGGCGGTGTCCAGTGACTCCTCCAGTTCCTCACGGACAGGTGGACCACGAGGTGGCGACAATCTGCTGGACTCGAGCACGCCTCGAGGTGGTGACAATCTCCTGGACTCAGGCAAGCTGTACACGGGAGTAAGAGGATTAAGTGGTGGTCCCGATACTGCCCGCGCCGTGTCAGGAGGGGAGATAAGGGTCGGGGGGTCCCTAACTAGGGGTGTGGGAGCGACTGGGGTGACCAAGTCCCCTGCTGGCGCCAGATCTCTAATAGAGACCGTGTCCTCTCGCCCGTCAGGATATGCCACATAGGCATATTGAGGGTTGGCGTGGAGGAGATGGATCTGTTCAACCAAAGGGTCGGACTTGCGGGTCCTAACATGCCGCCGCAGGAGGATAGGTCCTGAGTGCGTCAACCAAGACGGTAATGAGGTCCCAGAGGAAGACTTCCGAGGGAAGGAAAACATCCTCTCATGGGGAGTAGCGTTGGTTGCCGTACACAGGAGTGAGCGGATAGAATGGAGCGCATCAGAGAGTACCTCTTGCCAACGGGAGACTGGAAGACCTTTAGACCTCAACGCCAGTAAGACAGCCTTCCAGACTGTAGCATTTTCTCGTTCAACCTGTCCGTTACCCCTAGGGTTGTAACTCGTAGTTCTACTTGAGGCTATCCCTTTTGAGAGCAGGTATTGCCTCAAGTCGTCACTCATGAATGACGAGTCCCTATCACTGTGGATATAGCTGGGTTAACCGAACAGGGTGAAAAGATCCCGCAATGCTTTAATGACCGTGGCAGTGGTCGTATCAGAACAGGGAATGACAAAAGGGAATCGTGAGTACTCATCAATCACATTGAGGAAGTACACATTCCGATCTGTCGAAGGAAGGGGGCCCTTAAAGTCCACACTCAGTCTTTCAAAAGGGCGAGTGGCTTTAATGAGGTGTGCCCTGTCAGGTCGGTAAAAGTGCGGTTTGCATTCAGCACATACCTGGCAGCTTCGGGTTATGGACCTGACATCCTCCACTGAGTAGGGTAGATTCTGGGCCTTTACGAAATGGAAGAGCCGAGTGACCCCCGGATGGCAGAGATCATTGTGGAGGGCCTGTAATCGATTCTCCTGCACACTTGCACATGTTCCACGCGACAGGGCGTCTGAAAGCTCATTGAGCTTCCCTAGACGGTACATGATATCATAATTGTAGGTGGAGAATTCGATTCTCCACCTCAAGATTTTATCATTTTTGATCTTACCCCGTAACGTGTTGTTGAACATGAACGCCACGGACCGCTGGTCCGTGAGCAGGGTGAATCGTTTTCCCGCCAAGTAATGGCGCCAATGCCGAACGGCCTCCACAATGGCCTGGGCCTCCTTTTCCACCGCAGAGTGTCGAAATTCGGGGCCTTGGAGGGTGCGAGAGAAAAAGGCGACGGGCCTGCCCGCCTGGTTAAGTGTGGCGGCCAAGGCGAAATCCGATGCATCACTCTCCACCTGATGGACTCATCAACAGCGTGCATCGTGGCTTTCGCGATGTCGGCTTTTATTCCTGCAAAGGCTAAGCGACCCTCTGTTGCTAGGGGAAAGGAGGTAGACTTGATGAGCGGACGGGCTTTGTCCGCATAATTGGGAACCCACTGTGCATAGTAAGAGAAGAAGCCTAAGCATCTTCTCAGTGCTTTGATGCTAGTGGGCAGGGGAAGTTCCAGTAGGGGACGCATACGGTCTGGATCAGGGCCAAGGACCCCGTTTCCCACCACGTATCCGAGAATTGCTAAACGGCGCTTGCGAAATACGCACTTCTCCCTGTTGTAGGTCAGATTCAGGCGAGACGCAGTGCGTAAAAATCTAAGGAGGTTGGCATCGTGGTCCTGCTGGTCATGGCCGCAGATAGTGACGTTATCCAGGTACGGGAAGGTAGCCCACAGCCCGTTTTGGTCCACCATTCGGTCCACTGCACGCTGGAAGACCGAGACTCCATTCGTGATGCCAAAGGGAACCCTTAAAAAGTGATAAAGGCGACCAGCCGCCTCAAAGGCCGTGTATTTTCGGTCCTCTGTGCAAATGGGGAGCTGGTAGTAAGCTGACTTCAAGTCAATGGTGGAGAACACCCGGTACTGCGCAATCTGGTTGACCATGTCAGATATGCGCGGGAGAGGATACGCATCCAGCTGCATTTATCTATTAATGGTCTGACTCTCGTCTATGACCATCCGGGGTTTGTGTCCAGTTTTAACCACCACTACTTGCGCTCTCCATGGACTAGAGCTAGGTTGGATGATCCCTTCCTTGAGGAGCTGCTGAACCTCAGATCGAATAAAGATCTGATCCTCAGCGCTGTAATGCCTGCTCTTGGTTGCGATGGGCTTGCAGCCTGGCACTAGATTCTTGAATAAGGATGGTGGGGTGATTCTGAGTGTCGAGAGGCTACACGTGGAGCGCGCTGGGCAATTTGGAGGCTGCTGTGCTCCCACTGAAAGTGGAGGGAGCGGCCCATCGTACTGCAGGGTTACACACCTCAGGTGGACCATAAAGTCTAGTCCCAGGAGCATCGGAACGCAAAGGTGCGGTAACACAAGGAGCCTGAAGTTCTCGTAAACTGTGCCCCGTACCGTCAAGTTGACCACGCAGCTCCCTAGCACGGTAACAGACCGGGACCTCGACGCCATCGAAATTGTCTGTCTGACAGTCCGTACTCGGAGACCGCACCGTTTCACGGTGTCAGGGTGAATGAAACTCTCCGTGCTCCCGCTGTAAAACAAACAATGAATTTGGCGTCCGTTTACCTCTATGTCCATCATGGACTTGTCGAGTCTGTGAGGCTTGGCCTGGTCCAGGATGATTGACGCCACCGTCGGATCTTGGGTGCCACTGCAGGCAGCTGAGGTTGATGATGATGACCTCTGCTGGTCGTCCGCAGTCGGTGCCGACCAAAATGGCTGCACCCATGGATCGCACGTGGTCGGTGTCGCTAAAAGTGGCGGCCCCTGCAGGTCGCACATGTCTTGCGTCTCCATCGTCAGGAATGGCGGCGCTCTGGAATCGCACGTGGTGGAGGACCTCGAAGATGCTGGTGACAAGGAGACAGGCTCTGGAGAATCACACGCCGCACTGCTATGTTTGGAGGGTGGTTTGGTCCTGCAGACTTTGGCATAATGCCCTTTCTTTCCGCACGCGGAGCACAATACCGTTCTGGCTGGACATCGTTGCCGAGGGTGCTTCGCCAATCCACAGAAGTAACACCGCGGGCCTCCTGGAGCTGCCGCCGTCGTCAGGTCAGAGGTTGGGAACACAATCGCGCAGTTTTTCGGAGCCGCTGTATAAAGTAGTCGGTGGCTGTACTTGCCACGATGTTCCCACGTGGTCGGTGGGATACGTTTCTAGACTTCTGGAGGCCGTCTCCATAGCGTCAGCCAATTCTACTGTCTTAGTGAGGTCTAGGTTACCTTGCTCTAACAGCTGGAGGCGAATGTACGACGAGCCGATTCCCACCACGAACGCATCGCGGATCAAGTCGCTCGTATACTGGGCCACCGACACTTACTTGCAGTTGCAGGCTCTCGCTAGCTGCTGGAGTTCACCCAGGTACTGTTCTGTCGTTTCACCGGGCTGCCGCCGTCGAGTGGCTAGAAGGTGTCGAGCATGGATCTCGTTTGGCGGTTTGTTGTACCGCTTCTTAAGTAGTTCGATGGCCCCTTTGTAGTCTTGGGCATCGCGGATTGCTAAGTATACGGTGTCGCTTACCCTCGCGTGGAGGACCCGCAGTCTATCGTCGTCGTTTTGAATGGCTGTTGAGGCATCGATGTAGTCTTGAAAACACTTTAACCAATGGTCGAAAGTGTTCGACGCTCCTGCCGCACGTGGGTCTAGTGTAAGCCGATCGGGTTTCAACATTTGCTCCATGGTTTTCAAAATTTTGTCAGTAATAAAACTGATGTGTGATTAAATCACTCTGGAGGCTAGAATGTACCCGGGAAATAAAGGCTTTTATTCCTGACAAGGATGGAGCACGCTATATACAATACAATCCCAGACTAAAGGGTCTCCAGGCAGTGCAGTGACCTTTATACTTCCCCTGGCAGGCAGAGCCAACTGGAGTGTACCACAGAACAATATCAACAGGTAGAACAGCCCAACCCTAACACCAACAGTAATTACAGTAACATATCTACAAACCCCATAGTGCTGACCATCCATGGCTCAGCACTCATAGTGGTAACCAACTATGGTTCACCACAGTATTGCTATCCGCGTCCCTACCCCACCCCCACCTCCCACCCTGCACAGCAAGGTTTCCAGTGGCAGAGGTGGCTTGCCATTGGCCACTGGTGGGATCTCCCAGTTCCGCCAAAGTCAATGGCCATTCGCGTTGCTCGACAGGCACACCACTCGGGGAACCCACAATAGAGGGGGTCGGGGGGGAAGGGCTGGCAGAGCAGTTGCCTTCGACAGGACGGAAAGATCCTTTGTTAGAGGAAACTCCGTTGATTCGCCAAGTCTAAGCATGATAAGATTGCTGCAGTGGCATATCTTACTTTGTTGGCTATGTTTAAGGAGGCGAACAAGTTGGAGAGGAGGACCACATAATTCCAAAGTCAGAAGACAATGGCCACCAGGATTCATCACTGGACAACTAGCACATTCCCAGCAATAAAACTATCTCTACATCATCACACAGCAGTGTGTGTTATGAAATCCATGTGGAAATGTGTCAATGTTAGCAGATTTAACTATCACAAAATTTTCAATTCACTGCTGCCATAACTTTTCTCCTCCCACTAATGAGGGGATTATGGCAACCACATTGTAAGTTTAACTAAAGCTCTCAAAATGTTGCATACTGCATGCAGACAGTTCAGAATCAAACTTAGTTTGTAAAGTTTTGGAGAGATATTGGGCTGGATTCTCCGACCTCGCCCGTGGCTGAGATTCGCCAGTCTCGTTGCAATGAACGGAGTTTTGGCTGAGCACCAAATTCTCCATTTTTGCTGGTAGCGTCAGGGGGGGCGTGAACGGCCGGACAATTCTGGCCATGGGATTGGTAACCAACCTGATCTTGATTTCCATATTTCAAGAGAAAGGTTTTGCTCCTCCATACCTCATTTAACTTTTATTATTTAACTTTTAAGAGATAGTATACAAGTATCCAGGTGACTGTGGAACATCTTTCGAAATCGAATAATTTAATGTCCAGAAAAGCTGGACACAGAAGGATAAAAGCAACAGACACATGAAAACACCACCACCTGCAAGTTTTCCTCCAAGTCCCACATCATCGTGACTTGGAACTATATCACTGTTCCTTCACTGTCGCTGTATCCTGGAGTCCTGGAACTTCCTTCTTGACAGCACAATGGATGTTCCTAAAACAAGTAGAACATAGAACATAGAACATAGAACATTACAGCGCAGAACAGGCCCTTCGGCCCACGATGTTGCACCGACCAGTTAAAAAAAAACTGTGACCCTCCAACCTAAACCAATTTCTTTTCGTCCATGAACCTATCTACGGATCTCTTAAACGCCCCCAAACTAGGCGCATTTACTACTGATGCTGGCAGGGCATTCCAATCCCTCACCACCCTCTGGGTAAAGAACCTACCCCTGACATCGGTTCTATAACTACCCCCCCTCAATTTAAAGCCATGCCCCCTCGTGCTGGATTTCTCCATCAGAGGAAAAAGGCTATCACTATCCACCCTATCTAAACCTCTAATCATCTTATATGTTTCAATAAGATCCCCTCTTAGCCGCCGCCTTTCCAGCGAAAACAATCCCAAATCCCTCAGCCTCTCCTCATAGGATCTCCCCTCCATACCAGGCAACATCCTGGTAAACCTCCTCTGCACCCTCTCCAAAGCCTCCACATCCTTCCTGTAATGTGGGGACCAGAACTGCACACAGTACTCCAAGTGCGGCCGCACCAGAGTTGTGTACAGTTGCAACATAACGCTACGACTCCTAAATTCAATCCCCCTACCAATAAACGCCAAGACACCATATGCCTTCTTAACAACCTTATCTACTTGATTCCCAACTTTCAGGGATCTATGCACACATACACCTAGATCCCTCTGCTCCTCCACACTATTCAAAGTCCTCCCGTTAGCCCTATACTCAACACATCTGTTATTCCTACCAAAGTGAATTACCTCACACTTCTCCGCATTAAACTCCATCCGCCACCTCTCGGCCCAACTTTGCAACCTGTCTAAGTCTTCCTGCAGACTACGACACCCTTCCTCACTGTCTACCACACCACCGACTTTGGTGTCATCAACAAATTTGCTAATCCACCCAACTATACCCTCATCCAGATCATTAATAAATATTACAAACAGCAGTGGCCCCAAAACAGATCCCTGAGGTACACCACTTGTAACCGCACTCCATGATGAATATTTACTATCAACCACCACCCTCTGTTTCCTATCCGCTAGCCAATTCCTGATCCAATTTCCTAGATCACCCCCAATCCCATACATCTGCATTTTCTGCAGAAGCCTACCATGGTGAACCTTATCAAACGCCTTACTAAAATCCATATATACCACGTCCACTGCCTTGCCCCCATCCACCTCCTTGGTCACTTTCTCAAAAAACTCAATAAGGTTAGTAAGGCACGACCTACCTGCCACAAAACCATGCTGACTATCACCTATCAATTCATTACTCTCCAAATAACTATAAATCCTATCCCTTATAATTTTTTCCAACATCTTGCCGACAACAGAAGTGAGACTCACCGGTCTATAATTCCCGGGGAAGTCTCTGTTCCCCTTCTTAAACAATGGGACAACATTCGCTAACCTCCAATCTTCTGGTACTATACCAGAGGCCAACGACGACCTGAAGATCAGAGCCAGAGGCTCTGCAATCACTTCTCTTGCCTCCCAGAGAATCCTTGGATAAATCCCATCCGGACCAGGGGATTTATCTATTTTCAGACCCTCCAGAATATCCTGCACATCCTCCTTATCAACTGTAATACTGTCTATTCTACTCCCTTGCAACCCAGTGTCCTCCTCAGCTATATTCATGTCCCCTTGCGTGAACACCGAAGAGAAATATTGGTTCAATGCTTCACCAATCTCCTCTAGTAGACTAGTGGTTCAAGAGGGAAGCTCATCACCTTCTCAAGGGCAATTAGGGATGGGTAATAAATCCTGGCCAAGACAGTGGTGCCTAAATTTAGTGAAACAATAAAAAGGACACATATTCGGAATGATGAGTAGAAATGATAAAGCTCCAGCTTTCAAAATAAGCCCTTTGTTTCAAATAGCAAGACTTTTGGATTTGACTTAGCAGTTGACAAGGACTCAATGAAAAGGGAAAATTATTGATACTCAGAATCTGAACTAAAAAGAAAACGTGCTAGGGATTCACAGTTAATCCAGCAGGTTAAACACTCTTTCTTACCAGATCTTACCTGAATTTGGCAGAGTGCTTGTCCCTGGAGATAAATAGTATGTTTCTCTCCAGATTTTACCACACTGTCAAAAAATGCTGGGTGAGTTTCATGTCGCATGCAGGGGGACGGGTCTGGCAAAGCTCGGCTACACTGAGATCAGGACACTATGGGTGGAATTTTACGGTCTTTCCCTATCCGTCCCTCGCCTGCTCCGATTCCTGCAGTTGGCGGGACGGTAAAATTCCAACCTATGTTTAGTGGGTACTCCAATCAGAACATGAACATGAAAAACCTCTCCGCCAGCCCACCGCGGAGGTTTCAGGGAGCTGGCACTTCTCTCCCCCAACCACCCCAATAATAAATGCTGGCAGACCCCGCCACCCCTTTCCCCTGGACAATGGACCCCTTCTATTCCCTCCACAACCATCAGTGCCAGTCCCACCCTGAGCAGAGTCAGCACTTCTCTACGCTCCCTCTCACCCTGATCCAAGTCGGCACTTCTCTCCACCCCACTAACAATCAGTGCCGGCACTGCTCCCCCACCCCCCCACTCCCCCCCCCCGAACACCAGACCCCTTTCTCCCCCCGAACCCCGCTCCCACCTGACCCTCCCACCTACACAGTTACTGCTATGAATATATAGCAAAGGGTTAATATCTGGTGGGGTGGGTGCTGTTAGTCATATCAAAATCTATTGAAGTGTATGTAACTCAGGTTCATCCATATTGTGGGTGCAAACTTGATCACATTGCTGGCGAGGTGTGGCAAAAATCGGAAGTTGCAAGCTTGCCGGCAAGACCCATGACTTCCGGGTTTAGCTGCATTCTGAACACTCAGCAGCAATCTCGCAGGTGGTGAGAATGGGCTCAAGATCCCGCCCTTCGTTTCCTGAACGCAATCTGGTGAGAGTGCAAAATATCGGTTTCACACTGGCAGGAATTTTCCGTGGTACTTTCCGCTGCCTGCCATGGCAGATCGAGAAACCAGCTGGGGACAGACATGAAACCAATTTGCATCCCGCTAATGGGATGCAGATGAAGGCCTAACCGGAATCTTCTGCCCACACCCAATTCTCCACGATGCCAATGGGAAAGCATGCTAGTCTAAAACACATCTAGAAAAATGTGCTGTGCAGAAGTCCAGACTCATCTGAAGAATGTCTGGGACTGCCTCCTGAGTTTGGAATGGAAGTTGCCAGTGATGCGCGATTAATTCACTCGGGAGGCTAGGTCGTACCCGGGAATAAAGGCTTTTATTCACAACAAGAATAGAGCATACTGCTTAACAATACTATCCCAGACTAAGGGCCACGAGGAAGTAGCAGTGACCTTTATACTCCTGTAAGAAGGCGGAGCCAAACGGAGTGTACCACAGAACAATACTAACAGGTGGAACATCCCAACCCTAACCCCAACAGTAACAAGAGTAACATATGTACAAGTACCCACAGTGGTAACCATCTATGGTTCACCACATTCACCCCTCCTTTAAAAACAAAGGCCGGTGGGGTGAGGAGACAATACGAACTGTCCATATGTTCACAAGTTCAGTCGTATCGGAGGTCCGCACCGTCTCTGCGACCTCCGCAGCACTGACTCCAGTGCCGGTTCTGGTGACCGTGGTAACGACCCTCTCTCCGAGGTGGTGTCCAGTGACTCCTCCAGTTCCTCACACACCTGTGGACCTCGAGGTGGCGACAATCTCCTGGACTCAGGCAAGCTGTACACGGGAGTAAGAGGATTAAGTGGAGGTCCCGATGCTGCCCGCGCTGTGTCAGGAGGGGAGAGAATGGGCAAAGGAATCCTAACCAGGGGTGCGGGAGTGACGGGGGTTTCCAGGTCCCCGGCAGGCGCCAGATCTCTGATAGAGACCGTGTCCTCTCGCCCATCAGGATATGCCACATAGGCATATTGAGAATTGGCGTGGAGGAGATGGACCTGTTCAACCAAAGGGTCGGACTTGCGGGCCCTAACATGCGGCCGCAGGAGGACAGGTCCTGAGTACGTCAACCAAGACGGCAGTGAGGTCCCAGAGGAAGACTTCCTGGGGAAGGTAAACATCCGCTCATGTGGGGTAGCGTTGGTTGCCGTACACAGGAGGGACCAGATTGAATGGAGCGCATCAGAAAGTACCTCTTGCCAACGGGAGACTGGAAGACCCCTAGACCTTAACGCCAGTAAAACAGCCTTCCAGGCTGTAGCATTTTCTCTCTCGACCTGTCCGTTACTCCTGGGGTTGTAACTCGTAGTCCTACTTGAGGCAATTCCTTTAGAGAGCAGGTATTGCCTCAAGTCGTCGCTCATAAACGACGAACCCCTATCACTGTGGATATAACTGGGGTAGCCGAACAGGGTAAAAAGACTCCACAGGGCTTTGATGACCATGGCAGAGGACATGTCAGAACAGGGGATGGTAAAGGGGAATCGGGAGTACTCGTCAACCACGTTGAGGAAATACACATTCCGATCTGTCGAAGGAAGGGGGCCCTTGAAATCGACACTCAGTCGTTCAAAAGGGCGAGTAGCCTCAATGAGATGTGCCCTGTCAGGCCGGTAGACGTGCGGCTTGCACTCTGCACATACCTGGCAGCTTCGAGTTATCGACCTGGCATCCTCTATGGAGTAGGGCAGATTCCGGGCCTTTACAAAATGGAAGAGCCGAGTGATCCCCGGATGGCAGAGATCATTGTGGAGGGCCTGTAGCCGGTCCTCCTGCACACTGGCACATGTTCCACGCGACAGGGCATCTGGGGGCTCATTGAGCTTCCCCGGACGGTACATGATATCATAGTTGTAGGTGGAGAGTTCGATTCTCCACCTCAAGATTTTATCATTCTTAATTTTTCCCCTTAACGTGTTGTTGAACATGAAGGCCATGGACCATTGGTCCGTGAGCAGGGTAAATCGTTTGTCAGACAAATAATGGCGCCAATGGGCGGCACGGTAGCACAGTGGTTAGCACTGCTGCTTCACAGCTCCAGGGACCTGGGTTCGATTCCCGGCTTGGGTCACTGTCTGTGTGGAGTTTGCACATTCTCCTCGTGTCTGCGTGGGTTTCCTCCGGGTGCTCCGGTTTCCTCCCACAGTCCAAAGATAGAAACCCTACAGTGCAGAAGGAGGCCATTCGGCCCATCGAGTCTGCACCGACCACAATCCCACCCCACATATTTACCCGCTAATCCCTCTAACCTACTCATCCCAGGACAATTTTTAACCTGGCCAATCAACCTAACCCGCACATCTTTGGACGGGTTAGGTTGATTGGCCATGCTAAAATTGCCCCTTAGTGTGCTGGGATGCGTAGATTAGAGGGATTAGCGGGTAAAATATGTAGGGATATGGGGGTAGGGCCTGGGTGGGATTGTGGTCGGTGCAGACTCGATGGGCCGAATGGCCTCTTTCTGTACTGTAGGGTTTCTATGATTCTATGAATGCTGCACGGCCTCCACAATGGCCTGAGCCTCTTTTTCCACGGAGGAGTGCCGAATTTCAGGGCCTTGGAGGGTGCGAGAGAAAAATGCGACGGGCCTGCCCGCCTAGTTAAGTGAGGGGGCCAGGGTGAAATCAGATGCATCACTCTCCACCTGAAAGGGGATGGACTCATCGACAGCGTGCATCGTGGCTTACGCGATGTCGGCTTTTATCCCTTCAAAGGCTAGGCGAGCCTCTGCTGTCAGGGGAAAAGAGGTAGACTTTATGAGCGGACGGGCTTTGTCCGTGTAATTGGGGACCCACTGTGCATAGTACGAGAAGAAGCCTAAGCATCTTCTCAGTGCTTTGATGCTAGTGAGTAGGGGAAGTTCAAGGAGGGGACGCGTCCGGTCTGGATTGGGGCTGATGACCCCGTTTTCCACCACGTATCCGAGGATTGCTAGGCGGTGCTTGCTAAATACGCACTTCTCCCTGTTATAGGTCAGGTTCAGGAGAGACGCAGTGCGTAAAAACTTCTGGAGGTTGGCGTCGTAGTCCTGCTGGTCATGGCCGCAGATAGTGACGTTATCCGGGTACGGGAAGGTAGCCCGTAGCCCGTTTTGGTCCACCATTCAGTCCATCTCACGCTGGAAGACCGAGACCCCATTAGTGACGCCGAAAGGGACTCTTAAAAAGTGGTAGTGACGGCCATCCGCCTCAAAGGCTGTGTATTTGCGGTCCTCTGCGCGAATGGGGAGCTGGTGGTAGGCTGACTTCAAGTCGATGGTGGAGAACACCCGGTACTGCGCAATCTGGTTGACCATGTCAGATATGCGCGGGAGAGGGTATGCGTTCAGCTGCGTGTACCTATTAATGGTCTGACTATAGTCTATGACCATCTGGGGCTTGTCTCCAGTCTTGACCACCACGACTTGTGCTCTCCATGGGCTAGTGCTAGGTTGAATGACCCCTTCCCTGAGGAGCCGCTGAACCTCAGATCGAATAAAGATCCAATCCTCAGCGCTGTAACGCCTGCTCTTAGTCGCGATGGGCTTGCAGCCTGGCACGAGATTTTCAAATAAGGAAGGCGGGGTACTTTTGAGTGTCGAGAGACTGCATATGGAGCGCGCTGGACAATTTGGAGGCTGCTGTTCTCCCACTGAAAGTGGAGAGAGTGGCCCATCGTACTGCGGGGTCACACTCTTCAGGTGGACCATAAAGTCTAGCCCCAGGAATACCAGAGCGCAAAGGTGCGGTAACACGAGGAGCCTGAAGTTCTCGTAAACTGTGCCCCGCACCGTTAAGGTTACCACACAGCTCCCAAGAACGATAACAGATCGGGACCTCGACGCCATGGAGATTGTCTCCCTGACAGTTTGCACACGGAGAACGCACCGTTTCACTGTATCCGGATGGATGAAACTCTCCGTGCTCCCGCTGTCAAACAGGCAATGTGTCAGGCGCCCATTTACCTCTATGTCCATCATGGACTTGTCGAATCTGTGAGGCTTGGCCTGGTCCAGGATGATTGACGCCACTGTTGGATCCCGAGTGTAACTGCAGGCAGCTGAGATAGCCGACGACGAGGACCCCTGCTGGTCTTCTGCGGCCGGTGTCGATCAAAATGGCTGCGTCCACGAATCGCAAGTGGTCGATGATGTTGAAAGCGGCGGCACCCGCAGGTCGCACGTGGCTTGCATCGTCGTCATAGGAAATGGCGGTGACCGTGAATCGCACGTGGCTGAAGACATCGATGAGGCCGGAGACGAGGAGATGGATCCTGGGGAGTCACATGCAGCACTGCTAGGCTTGGAAGGGGTCTTTGCTCGGCACACTTTTGCATAGTACCCTTTCTTCCCACAGGCGGAGCAAAACACCATCCTGGCCGGACATCTCTGACGAGGGTGCTTCGCCAATCCGCAGAAATAGCACCATGGGCCTCCAGGAGCTGCCGCAGCCGTCAGGTCTGAAGTTGAGAGCATTATCGCGCAGTTCCGAGGAGCCGCCGGGTACAGTTGAGGCGGTGGCTGTCCTTGGCATGATGTTCCCACGTGGTCGGTGGGGTAGGTTTCAAGACTTCTGGAGGCCGTTTCCATTGCATCGGCCAATTCTACCATCTTAACCAGGTCCAAGTTACCCTGCTCTCGCAGCCGCAGGCGAATATATATTGAGCCGATTCCCGCCATGAACGCATCTCGGATCAGATCGTTGGTGTATTGAGTAGCCGACACCTCCTTGCAACTGCAGGCTCTGGGTAGCTGTTGAAGTTCGCGCAGGTACTGTCCCGTCGTTTCGCCGGGCTGCTGCCCTCGAGTGGCTAATAGGTGACGAGCATGAATTTCGTTCGGCTGTTTATGGTACAGCTTCTTGAGTAATTCGATGGCCTCTTTGTAATCTTGGGAATCACGGATTGTTGCATACACAGTGTTGCTCACCCTTGCGTGGAGGACCCGCAATCTGTCGGAGACGGTCTGAACTGCTGTCGAGGCGTCGATGTAATCCTGGAAACACTTCAACCAATGGTTGAAAGTATTCGACGCTCCCGCGGCACGCGGATCCAAGGTTAGCCGATCGGGTTTCAGCATCTGCTCCATTTTTCTTCGAACAAAATTTTCGGTATTTTGTTGTGAATAAAATTGATGCGTAATTAATTCACTCGGGAGGCTAGGTCGTACCCGGGAATAAAGGCTTTTATTCACAACAAGAATAGAGCACACTGCTTAACAATACTATCCCAGATTAAAGGCCACTAGGAAGTAGCTGTGACCTTTATACTCCTGTAAGAAGGCGGACCCAAACGGAGTGTACCACAGAACAATGCTAACAAGTGGAACACCCCAACCCTAACCCCAACAGTAACAAGAATAACATATGTTCAAGTACCCATAGTGGTAACCATCTATGGTTCACCACAGCCAGCAACCCCCGAACACCACAGCATAGGGTGGGGAAACGTCAGCAGGCAGATCTGCTAGATTCAGTGTCAGAGCGGAGGTCCACCTTCCGACCTCAGAACATTCTTGGAGATCCATCTACTTTTTCTCTTCTGAAGAAGAATGAAATGGACTTTAAATATTACTTTTATGGACTTTTGCATCAAGGCAAAAGAGAGAGCCTATAATGTGGCAAAGAGTAGTGGGAAGTCAGAAGATTGGGAAGGCTATAAAAACAAACAGAGGATAACAAAGAGAGAAATAAGGAAGGAGAGGATCAAATATGAAGGTAGGCTAGCCAGTAACATTAGGAATGATAGTAAAAGTTTCTTTAAATACATTAAAAACAAACGGGAGGCAAAAGTAGACATTGGGCCGCTCCAAAATGACGCTGGTAATCTAGTGATGGGAGACAAGGAAATAGCTGAGGAACTTAATAAGTACTTTGCGTCAGTCTTCACAGTAGAAGACATGAGTAATATCCCAACAATTCAGGAAAGTCAGGGGGCAGAGTTGAATATGGTTGCCATCACAAAGGAGAAAGTGCTCGAGAAACTAAAAGGTCTGAAAATTGATAAATCTCCGGGCCCAGATGGGCTACATCCTAGAGTTCTAAAGGAGATAGCTGAAGAAATAGTGGAGGCGTTAGTTATGATCTTTCAAAAGTCACTGGAGTCAGGGAAAGTCCCAGAGGATTGGAAAATCGCTGTTGTAACCCCACTGTTCAAGAAGGGAACAAGAAAAAAGATGGAAAATTATAGGCCAATTAGCCTAACCTCAGTTGTTGGCAAAATTCTAGAATCCATCGTTAAGGATGAGATTTCTAAATTCTTGGAAGTGCAGGGTCGGATTAAGACAAGTCAGCATGGATTTAGTAAGGGGAGGTCGTGCCTGACAAACCTGTTAGAGTTCTTTGAAGAGATAACAAATAGGTTAGACCAAGGAGAGCCAATGGATGTTATCTATCTTGACTTCCAAAAGGCCTTTGACAAGGTGCCTCACGGGAGACTGCTGAGTAAAATAAGGGCCCATGGTATTCGAGGCAAGGTACTAACATGGATTGACGATTGGCTGTCAGACAGAAGGCAGAGAGTTGGGATAAAAGGTTCTTTCTCAGAATGGCAACCGGTGACAAGTGGTGTCCCGCAGGGTTCAGTGTTGGGGCCACAGCTGTTCTCTTTATATATTAACGATCTAGATGACGGGACTGGGAGCATTCTGGCCAAGTTTGCCGATGATACAAAGATAGGTGGAGGGGCAGGTAGTATTGAGGAGGTGGGGAGGCTGCAGAAAGATTTAGACAGTTTAGGAGAGTGGTCCAAGAAGTGGCTGATGAAATTCAACGTGGGCAAGTGCGAGGTCGTACACTTTGGAAAAAAGAATAGAGGCATGGACTATTTTCTAAACGGTGACAAAATTCATAATGCTAAAGTGCAAAGGGACTTGGGAGTCCTAGTCCAGGATTCTCTAAAGGTAAACTTGCAGGTTGAGTCCGTAATTAGGAAAGCAAATGTAATGTTGTCATTTATCTCAAGAGGCTTGGAATACAAAAGCAGGGATGTACTTCTGAGGCTTTATAAAGCACTGGTTAGGCCCCATTTGGAGTACTGTGAGCAATTTTGGGCCCCACACCTCAGGAAGGACATACTGGCACTGGAGCAGGTCCAGCGGAGATTCACACGGATGATCCCAGGAATGGTAGGCCTGACATACGATGAACGTCTGAGGATCGTGGGATTATATTCATTGGAGTTTAGGAGGTTGAGGGGAGATCTGATAGAAACTTACAAGATAATGAACGGCTTAGATAGGATGGACGTAGGGAAGTTGTTTCCATTAACAGGGGAGACTAGGACGCGGGGGCACAGCCTTAGAATAAAAGGGAGTCACTTTAGAACAGAGATGAGGAGAAATTTCTTCAGCCAGAGAGTGGTGGGTCTGTGGAATTCATTGCCACAGAGGGCTGTGGAGGCCGAGACATTGAGCGTCTTCAAGACAGAAATTGATAAATTCTTGATTTCTCGAGGAATTAAGGGCTATGGGGAGAGAGCGGGTAAATGGAGTTGAAATCAACCATGATTGAATGGTGGAGTGGACTCGATGGGCCGAATGGCCTTACTTCCGCTCCTATGTCTTATGGTCTTATTAACTCAATTTTCTCTCTCCATAGGTGCTGACAAACCTGCTGAGTATTTCCAGAATTTTCTGTTTTATTTAAGGTGGAAACTTTTGTTGCTTTATTGAAAGCAATATAAGTTACGGGCAGTGCTAAGACTTATGACACAGTTGGTTCCTGATATCCAAGTTGTAAGTTGAAGCATTGTTAAGTCGGGACTGATTTTTCCAGAGGAACAATGGTGTAAATGGGGTATTGGTTCCTGAACCAAGGCTGGAAATCACTCATGGGGTGCCCGGCAGTGTTAAACGCTCTCAACCCTTGCCCTGTCAAATCGCTGAGGTGACTATTAATGCCCGCACACCTTAGTACAAGTTCATCAGTTAGTGTGGGGGATATAATTAAACCATCGATCACTGTCAGTTGCCTGTTTAACCCTGAACTTCCGCAATTCTGAGCGCATAATAAATACAACATAAGTGTATAAATGCACTAAAATCATGTATGGCTATATGAAAAAAATTTAACAGACTATAATATTTGTTTTAACTGAATAGGCAGTTCAACCTGTCTAGTCATGTGGATGGATGGCACAGAACTTCAATGTGCACATATGAATGTAATGGTGTGGTGTTGTAAACTCAAAACTGAAGTTGTAAAGTTAAAATGGGTGCTGGAATTTTACCGCCCTGCCCAATCAGAACAGGCGAGAGTTGGACAATGGGAATGTTGACCTTGGCCGGGATTTTATGGGTCTGGGACGAACGAGGCTGTAAAATCCCACCCAGGGTGTCAATTTATAAATATTGTCAGCGCCATTCATCACAACTCAAACATCGTAAAGTCGAAGACTGCCTGTACAGGATACCCGCAGGACGGAACAAAGGAACAGAAAGAACTGGAGGTATATGTGCACAAATCATTGAAGGTGACAGGGCAGGTTACAAAAGTGTTTAAAAAAGCATAAAGGATCATGGGCTTCATGGACAGAATCCTATAAGTTCAAAAGCAAGGAAGTTTTGATGAACCTTTATAAAACACTGGTTTGGCCTCAATTGGAGAATTCTGGGCAATTTGTACTTTAAGAAGGATGTGAAGGTTTTAGAGAGGATTCAGAAACCATTTACGTGAATGATATCAGGGTTAAGAATCATTGGTGGATAAATTGGAGAAGCTTGGGCTGTTATACTTGGTGAAGGAAAGGTTAAGAGAAAGTGTTCAAATCATGAGGTGTCTAGCAGAGTAGATAGGGAGGAATTGTTCCAATTGGCAGAAAGTTTGAGAACCAGAGAACATCAATTTAAGGTAAATGGCACAAGAACCAACAGGGACATGAGGAAGAAGATTTTTTACGCAGTCAGTGGTTCTATAATGCACTGCATGAGAGAATGGTCGAGAAAGGTTCAGTCATGCTTTACAAAAGGGAATTGAATAAGTACCTAAAGAGAAAACAATTTGGTTACAATTAGGGTGAAGGGAATAAGACTTAAAGTCATACCGCAGAGAGTTAACATGGGTATGATGGGCCAAATGGCTATGGATGGGAATTCTCCCCTTCTCTATGGTGAGCTTTCCACAATGGAGACGGCACTCCATTAGTGGCCAGTGGTCTTTTCTGGTCTCACTGAAGTCACTGGTCATTTGGACTGCTTTCCAGCCGTAACACCGAGGAACCCACCACAGGGGATCATCTTTGGTAGGACTCGAAGGCCAACTGGTGAAAAGATCCAGAACATCCCTGCCCATGATTCTGTCAATCAAGGAACTGAAGGTTTAGTAGCAGTATATAATTCAGCATAACATCCAGTGCGAGACTGCAAATTTCTAGGGAGCAATACAATCCACTTCTCTTAATTTAAAGTTAACTAGTTTGAATTAACTCTTAATTCAAATTGATTTAGTGCGAATAAAAGCTTCCTGGGTTCTTTTATTCAGAATGTTTCTAACATGTTGTTTTATTGATTACTCCAAGGGTGATTAATAGCCAAACAAGTTTAAACTTATGGAATCGTAGGAATATGGTTCAGTTGTAATTTTCAATTATATGTTCTGGTGTTATAAATTAGCTAATTTGATTTTATTTGTAGGAAGCCTTTCTGTTGGAATGTTATCATCATGCTCTCAGAAACACATAATCCAAATTGCTTGTGCTGCAGGAATTACTCAACAGTATAAAATATTCCCAAGTGAAAGAGGAAATAGAAATTATCACAGCCCCACAGGGAGCATAAATGCCTTGGATGCCTAGCTGAAGGTTCACCGGATCAAAGCATTCCTGGTGTCCCTCCCTCCCTGAAGGCTCCTGCTGTGTTCTCGATGTCCTCAGTCTGTACTTCCTCAGGCTCATCACTGAAGTCAGCCTCCCTGGCCTGAGGATTACCTCACTTTCCTCAGTCTTCATTGGACTGCCCCCCTTGCTAAAGCCAGGTTGTGGAGGGAACGGCATGCCACAACTGTGAGGGATCCTTTCGCTGCAAAATACTGCAATTCTCCCCCAGTTCACTGAAGCACATCTTGAAATGGTCCTCGCCATCATTTCCCTCGTGGATGCATGATTCCTGCTGCCTCTCCTCCATCTCCATTCTTGGATGGCAACTGGGGTCAGGATCCATCTTGTCACCCAAGAGCCATCCATCCAATCATCAGGAACCTCAAATGCCCTTAGTACCTGGGAATGCCACAAGATAACAGCATCATGTGAACTGCCAGAGTAATGGGTACAAACTTGGAGAATCTGTTTCCTATGGTCACAGACGTTCTGCACATTCATTAAGCAGAATCCCTTTCAGTTAATAAAAGCTCCTGACTCACCTGGTGCCTGGATCACCACGTGAGTGCAATCTATTATACTCTGGATGTAGGAGAACCCAGCCATCGCTCCGAAGCCTCAGGCTCTCTCCGCCTGGCTGGCTGTGCCTGTCCGGTAATGGATAAATGTGAGGGTGTGTCTGAAAAGCATCAGTCATCAGCTTGATGCAATGGCCTTACCTGGCTTTTTAATTGTTGGCGGGTGCCCTTCCAGCTTGTGTGCATGCCCACCCACCTCAAAATTACACACAGGCACAGTGACGGCGGGAAGCATGCCCGACATCTTTTGATGCTGTTCTACTTTTGGTCAGGTTGGACATGTATCCATCTGACTTCCAACTGTAAACTTCCGGCCCAAGTGTGTGCTGTAGATAGACACAATATAATCTTCAATTTAGCTGGTCCATTCTTCATTCCATTTGGAAAAGTTGTTACATTCTGCTCAAACGAGGTTGACGTTTTGCACATAATATTTGTCTTCCACCATCACACAGTAATCCCAATAGACTTATTTTTACTTTATTCTGTCAGTTGACTAAAACAAGAGAAGTGGATAGGTTAGTTGATGCCTGATTTCAACAGGAGGCTTTCTATGTGATGGGTGTTCTGTGGTAGGTACTGTCTAGAGATGGCTGTGGTGGTTTAATTAGCTTTTTCATCCTAATTTTCAGCCATGTTTGGATCTTCTAAATATCCATTGTTACTGCTGCATTCAAAACCACAATAATTTATCTCTGGTGGACATCTAAAGTTTAGTCAAACACCACACAGGTTCAGTGTTATCTGAATGGTCCACAAATTACAATTCTTGTCTCACTGTAACCTTTAATTTGCCCTAGCAGTAGAGCAGTATTTGACATTTTTAACAAGACTGTGAAATATACAGTTGGAACAATTTTTAATACATGTTTTTCTGCAGATCTGCTCTGACATCAGATACTTCTCACTGAATTTAATGACTACTTTTAAGTGAAATTTTGTGTGCGCTTTTAAATTGACATGCCATTACAATCTCTGCTGTCATTTTAACTGGTCTATTCTCCCTTCCTTCCAGAAAAGTTGTTACATTCTGCTCAGTAGTTGTTAAAACTTTTCCGCACAACTCTCAGCTTCCAACATCACGTGGTACTCTTCCCAGCACTCTTTGCTTTTTTAAAATTTCCTTCTGTCAGTACATGCTTTGTTATTTGGTGGACAACATTACCCTGAACCATGTCTGTGAGGCTGCACTGCACACTGTAGATGTACGAGATCCAGATACGGCTTCCTGTTATTTGATAGCTTCACCCCCAGAGAATCTCCCCTGAAACACATTTCCTTTCATGCTTTGCCTCTCGAGCTAAGTGTTCTGGGGCCAATAGAAATTTTTTTTCCAAGGTCAAATTATCCAATCCTGTAAGAAAGTTACTCATTTTGCATCCTGGCAATTTGAGATTTGTTGAATGACTATGTTTATCACCAGGATATTTACTGTTGTGGTGAATATAGCAAACGCAACAGGAACACTTTCGTGGCAAATTGGTGTTTTATGTCGAAAAACCTCAGGTATACATTTTAAAGAAAAGCTCAGACCACAGTCATTCATAATCATGCAAATGAGTGCTGGGTTTTTATTTAAACAAAGCTGGTCTTTTCTCTGCAATAAATCTTTGAAAAGTAGCGATTTAATAGAAAATCTTTCTCTTGCAGGAAGTCACCGAATCTCATCCTCTGCTGTAAGGCACATTTTAAACTCGGGCTATCTTCAAGTTCCTGTTTAATATAAACTTTAACAGCTTTCATTGTTGTTCTGGGAGTGATTCCCATTCCTGATAACAATTTGATATTTGAGTTTGTGCAGAAGAATGGTGTAGGTGAGGTAATCAGGATTCTTGTCTTTTTTTTAAGAAAGCCTTCCTAACATTAAATTTTGCTCTAATGGTTTTCTTTAACGCATGCATTTCCTAAAATCAAAAATGCTGGATAAAACATATTTCACCAATAAATTAAGAAAACACTGGTATATGTGGACACTGTAAACTTCAATGACTGGGTTGATGATCTGACTGAACGTAACTCAATGCAATGACCTTCCCGCAACATATTTCAAGTAGCAACCTGCCATGCACACTTCAGCAATCATACCTCGCTGCAGTTTAATAGTTCATTAACATATATACAATCTAATTACACAAACCATTTCAGAAAGAATAAAAAGAAGCTCTGGATAATGTAACATGCATTTATTGGCCTCATTTCAAACAACGCCTTGGAGGCCGATAAGCACATCTAATGAAGTGTGTGCAAATAGTCAAAAGGCAAGTTACAAACTTTTCTTTGCTCTGTCATTCAGTAATAATTCACAATAACTTCCACAAACAAAGATACTTGACAGGTTAATCATTTGTTTAATGGACATCCTCTCTTGATTGAGAAATCTAATGCACTTGTGCATGGAAGATAGAACATTGTTCTTTATTAAAGAAATAAGAACTAATTTCTGTTATTTTCTTCATTATCACTTAGTTCTTGGGTGATTGACTCAGCATATATTGCACTACATGTGACAGGAAACAGAAATATCGGCTGCAATTCTCCCATTGCGGCCCGTCACTTTTCTGGCGGGTCCGGCTGGGAGACGCGTGTCTGCGGCCTTGAACGGGGATTTGCGCATGTGCTGGGAATGCATGCGCATCTCCCAGAGCCGGCGAACAGTCGCCGGCCAGACCACGCTGGAAACCGGCAGGAAGGCAGGTAAGTAATTTAAATCTGTTTTTAATCTATTTTAAATATGTATTTTTGTTAATTATCGGGATCTTTCAGGTCCTGATTGAATCTCCCACCCCACCAGGAGTACTTCATTCTGGTGGGGTTCAGACTAGCTCCCCAACTGTGGGGAGCTAGCGGGTGACCCTGCTGGAATGAAGGGGGGCAATTGGGGCCCCCATGGGGTCGGACAGTGGGGAGGTGGTGCCCCCTGGGCATTGGGCACCCTGGCAGTGCCAACCTGTGATCCCTGGCACTGCCCAAGGAGCAAAGTGCCCATGCCCAGGGGGCATCTTGGCACTGCCCACCGAGCATGGGGCAGTGCCAAGGGGGTGAGGCCTATTGTGGGCGGGGCCTCGGTGGAGGTGGGGGAGTCCCGCTGCCACTCTGCATTGGGATTGGTCTGGGATGGAGGGAGAGCAGCGATTGGGGTGGGCTGGGGGGAGGGGGAAGAGTGGCCTGCCGGGGGGGGGCCTGCCTCCGGGGGGGTCTGACCCCGGGGGGGGCGGGGTAATGGAGGGGGGTTTTCCAGGGTGAGGGGCTCTCCGGGACGGGATGGGGGCTCAGGGCTGACCCAGGAATTGCTGTGGGGGCTGTGAGTGAGCCATGTGGGGGCTGGAGGGGCAGCACTATGGCGTTCCGGGCTGGCCAGCGATTGAGCTGGCTAGCAAATGGGGAGCCTGACAGATCGGGACCACTGTGCATGCGCAGAGTTCCAGAACTGTCAAACTCCGGTGCGAATAGGCTCCTGTCCCCTGATTTTTTAATGAGATTCTTGACCTCTTCAGTGCCAGAGTGCGGAGATTCAGGTGAGAAGCTGAACTGTCAGAAAAGACAGGATTTAGAACAGTTTTCCTGCTAATTCAGCACTTTTGGGAGAATCGCCCTCATCGTGTTTTTAGTATCTGTCATGTACTTAAGACATTCTGAAGCACTTCACTATTTAATGAAGTGCAGTAATGGAAACATCATGCAGATCAAATTAGACTTTATGTCAGTGTAAAACGGGGGCAACTTTTTTTTTATTGATTCATGGGACATGGGTGCCACTGGCTGCCCAGGAGCAGTTGAGAGTCAACCACATTGCTGTGGCTCTGGAGTCACATGTAGGCCAGACCAGTTAAGGAAGACAGATTTCCTTCCCTAAAGGACATAGTGAACCAGATGGGTTTTTAGGATAATTGAGAATGGTTTCTTGGTCATGAGTAGATTTGCTATTTACTATCCAGATATTTTTTATTAAATTCAAATTCCCCCATCTGTCATGGTGGGATTCGAACCCAAATCCCCAGAACATTAGCTGGGTTTCTGGATTAAGAGTCTAGCGATAATACCACTAGGCCATCGCCTCTCCTGGCAACCGGAGTTCACCTCCACTGGCTATCTTTTCCACTAATGCCAATTTGACTACATCTCCTCCCCCTCCCCCTACAGAGTACATGACAAAGGGGATCTGCTTATGTTTTCTCATTGTCTGCAATCAATGTATTTTAATGTGTGAAATTAATGTGTTTTCTAATCCTCAAACTTATTTGTCCCTATTTAAATTATTTCAGCAGCAAGCTTTTGTGAATTTAAAATACAGAAGATTATTTTTGCATACATTCCCCGGATGTTTAAGCACGACATCATACACAGACTACCATGCACACAAAGATTAGTTACAGATGTAGAAACTCAAAAAAATTGTAATCATTTCAGTCTCTTTCCTCATAAGTCTGGAGTTTATTAGATGAATTGATGCTTTAGCTAGAATGGAGGTCTTGTAAAGCAATGATTTATAAGTAAGCTACATGGTTTCTTGTGGTTAGGTTGCCATGATGTTGGCTGGCAGTTGGGACACTCTGGGTGAAATGACTTTCTCCCATTTCCAAGGCCTAATTGTATATTACTTGTCTTGCAGCTGGTTTGATGGCTTAGATAATGGGAAAGATTCTCTGCACTCCCCGCAGTGTGTTTCTTGGCAGCCGGAGGCAGCCCGCTGTTGGCTGACGATGGGATTTTCTGGTCCAGCCGCTCGCTGTCAGTGGGATTTCCTACTGAATCCACCCAATCCCCTGGAAAACACATGGCAGTGGCGTGTTATTGGCGAGACCGGAAAATCCCGCTGGTGAAAAGGACAGGAAAATCCTGGGGGAGAGTAGCCCCCTGGGGGAGAGGGTCCTGCCCATGCCAACCTGGCAGTGCCAACATGTGCCAAGGGACAGGCCCCTGTAGGAGGTTGATGGGGGGTGGGATGGGGGGTGGGGAGATGAAGGGGCAATGATTGGGAAGGGCAAGGGAGAAGGGATGAATGATCGGAGGGGGAAATAGGGAAGTACCGACTTTGATCAGGAGTGGGGTGGGAAGCCCCGAGACCTCTGTGTTGGGCTTGGGGTGAGGTTTACTCAGGTTCTGATTGGGACACTCTTTAAAGATGGCGCCGTGATCTCTGAGCAGCTAGGTTTTACCAGCGTACTGAAGCCTTGCCTCCCCCCCACTCCACCACCAACCCCCGTGGCCTCCCATATGACAGTGTGAAACATACCCCTTGATTAATTTTGGCAGAGTGTCATAAGATCTGGAGAGAAATCGACTGGAGAGAAACGCACCAATTTTCTCACCGGAAACAACACTCTGCCATTTTTTGGTAAGATTTCACCCATTGAGTTTTGAAGTCCCTATGGCAAAGGTGAAGTAGGAAGGCTGATGCGTTTTTGTATTAATCTGTTGTCCCACACAGGAACTTGTGAATTTCACAAGTGGCTGTCATTATCTATATCTGAATTAAGTATTTGCTGGAGTTTCAGGTCTGTCTGGAGCCGATATTGCCAACATCACATTATATGTTGCCAGCCATCTTAAAAGCTGTTGTGTCCATTTTGAAATACACCTTCGAAACTTGTAATACCTTCATGCTATGCTGGGCATGACAGGATTCTTGTATTTCACATTAGGACTCACTTACATTGTACCCTGATGCACATTCTCAGTATTAGCTTCTGACAGAGGGATGGATACAGTTGAATAAGCCTCACTAATCTGTTTCAAAATATAGTAACTGAAATACCTGTTTGCAAGCTTCCATGTAACCACAAGAGGGTACTCATGTTACTCCAATGTGTCATTAGGATATTCCTAACCTCTGAATGAGGTTAAAGATCTTTCTCACTTTTACTTTGTCATATTAAGCTTTTTTTAAAAAGTTTATTTATTCATGTCACAAGTAGGCTTATATTATCACTGCAATGAAGTTACTATGAAAATCCCGTAGTCACCACACTCCAGCGCCTGTTCGGGTACACGGGGGGAGAATATAGCATGGCCAATGCACCTAACCTGCACATCTTTTGGACTGTGGGAGGAAACCGGAGCACCGGAGGAAACCCATGCAGACACGGGGAGAACGTGCAACTTCCGCCCAGCCAGTCACCCAAGCCGGGAATCGTGAGGCAGCAGTGCTAACCACTGTGCCACTTAACTTTATCATACTATCTTGAAATGAGTTTTGTTCTTAAAATGAATCCAGTTCTCAAAGAAAAATATAGGAATTGGTAATGAGGTTGTTGTGCTGGGTGCAGAGTTTGAGAGATCAGAATGCCTAGCGGTCAGGAATTATGTGAGCTAAATCCAGTTAGGAATTGTTTCAAGAAGCTCAACGCCATTCATGACAAAGTAGCTTGTTTAATTGGTATCCCATTTACCACCTTCATGAGCCAGGGCATTGAGTACAAGAGTTGGCAAATTATGTTGCAGCTATATAAACCTTGGTTAGGCCGCATTTGGAGTATTGCATGCAGTTCTGGTCGCCACAGTATCAAAAGGATGTGGAAGCCTTTGGAGCGGGTGCAAAGAAGGTTCACCAGGATGTTGCCTGGTGTCAAGGGTGTTGGCTATGAGGAGAGGTTGAATAAACTAGGATTGTTTTCACTGGAAAGATGGAGACCTGATAGAGGTCTACAAAATTATGAGAGGCATAGGCTGGGTGGATATTCAGAGGCTTTTTACCAGGCTGGAAGTGTCAATTACTAGGGGGCACAGATTCAAGGTGAGAGGGGGAAAGATTAAGGGAAATGTGTGGGAGAAGTTTTTCACGCAAAGAGTGGTGGGTGCCTGGAACACTGCCAGAGGAGGTGGTGGAAGCAGGCACATTAACAACATTTAAGAGGCATCTGGATGGGTACATGAATAGGGAGGGAATAGAGGGATATGGACCAAATAAGGGCAGAAGGTATTCTTTTAGTTTAGGGCATCATGATCAGCATGGGTTTGGAGGGCCAAAGGACCTCTTCCTGTGCTGTACTTTTCTTTGTTTTTTGTTTACAAACATTCATTCCCTCCATTCCCAGGACAGAGTGGCAGCGTGTACCATCTACAAGATGAACAGAAACAATTCACCCAGGCTCCTTCAGCAGCACCTTCCAAACTAATGACATCTACCTTCTAGAAGAACATGAAGATGGGCTACATGGGAATGCCACTACCTGCAAGCTCCCCTCCAAGCCACTCACCATCCTGACTTGAAACAATATCACCGTTCCTTCATTGTCATTGTGTCAAAATCCTGGAACTTCTTCCTTAGCAGCACTGCGGGTGCCTACACAGGGTGACTGAAAACGTTCAAGGAGGCAGTTCAACAATTCCTCTCAAGGAATTCAAGGAAAATGCAATAAAAGATGGCCTTGTAAGTGATGTCCACATCTCATGAATTAATTCTCATAAATGACAGTGAGATTTGATTCATTTGATACAGAAAAGCTCTGCTATCTGGTGGGAGTACCAAGAAAAACAGAGTATAATGTTAAATTCGTAGCCAGGGCACTTCAAAGTGAAATTAGAAAGCACACCCCACGAGGGTAGTGGAAATCTGGAACTTTATCACTCGCCATCACAACTTACATTTACATAGTATCTTTAACAGAGTAAAGCATCGCTAGATTTTTCACACAAATGTTGTCAAACAAAATGTGACACTGAACTACATGAGGAGACATATAGGCAGGTAACCAAAAGCATTGCTCAGAGAGGTAAGCTTTAAGTAGTATTTTAAAAGATGGGAGGCAAGGAGGATCAATGAGGGAAGTTCAGAGTTCAGGCCCCAGGCGTCTGAAAGCACGGCAAATGATAATGACGTGATGGAAGTTAGGGATGAGGAAAAGACCCGAATTGAAGGAGATGCGCAGCACTCTCAGAGTTCTGGAGCCGGGGGAAGTTACAGAACTGGAGTGTGGCAAGGCCGTGGAGGGAGTTGAAAATGAGGATGAGAATTTTTTTAATTAAGGCATTTGCGAATGGGTTGTGAGCCAATGTGAGTCAGTACACACTGGAGTGATGAGTGAGCAAGACATGGTGCAAGTTACGATGGGCAGCAGAGTTTGGGGTGGGTTCATGTTTGCGAAGGCTTCAAAAAGGGAGTGTGGCTAGAAGAGCACGGATTAGCTGTGCCCAGTGGTAGAAAGTCATAGATGAGTGTTTCAGCAGGAGATGAGCTGAGGCAGATGTGAAGATGTATGATGCTAAGGGGGTTTGCCTGAACAGTCAACTGCAATTTGCAAGTCTGGGATCTTAGGTAAGGGCACTGATGGATATGGAGTAAAGTTGGCTTTAATGGAATTGAGGTGCTAATCATCATGTTCTAGCTGAATGGTGAAATAGACCAACAGGCCTAAATTAGTCAAAAGATGCACACTAAGGTTCTTGAGTATTGTTTCCAGTTTTGCAACAAGAGGGAAATATTCAGGCCTTGTGGATTAAATTATAGAATCCTTACAGTGCTGAAGGAGGTCATCCAGTCACATCCAACAAAATGCCATCGAGACCCTACCCCGCAACCCTACGTATTTACCCTGCTGATCCTCCTAACAATAAGGGGCAATTTAGTATAGCCAATCCACCTAATCCAGACATCTTTGGACTGTGGGAGGAAACTGGAGCTCCCGGAGTAAACACACGCAGACACGGGGAGAACGTGCAAACTCCACACAGACAGACACCCGAGGCCGGAGTCAAACCCGGGCCCCTGGCACTGTGAGACAGCAGTGCTATGCCATAGTTCCACCCTAAACAGGGGGTTAAACTATAGGATCAGAGGACTGAGAAAAATTGCAAAAGTAACATGGAATTGTGGAATCCCTACAGTAAAGAAGGAGGCCATTCAGACCATCAAGTCTGTACTGGCTCTCTGTCAGATCCCCTTACCCAGGCCCTATCCCTGTAACCCCATGTATTTCACTTGCTAATCCCTCTAAACTACACATCTTGAGACACTAAGGGACAATTTAACATAGATAATCCACCTAACCCACACATCTTTGTACTGTGGGAGGAAACTGGAGCACTCGGAGGAAACCCACACAGACCACAGGGAGAGGTGCAAACTTCACACAGACAGTCACCACGTGGCCGGAATTGAACCCGGGTCCCTGTGAGGCAGCTGTGCTAAACACATAGGGTAGGATCTTATCAAAGTGCGTAAACTTTCCAATGGTATAAAGGAAAATCCTGAAGATAATCTGATAACAGAGATTTTAAATTAAAGGTAAATCTAACACCAAGATCAGGGAAAATTCCTTCAATCAATGATTAATCAGCATTTAAATATATTTTTGGGTGAGATTGTGGGATTAAAAACCTTTGAATTCATTCATGAGTCAGTGGGCTGCATTTACAGGATTTTATTTTTATGAAGGGTGAGATAAGATTCTCAAATGACCTTCCTCATCTGTATCTATCTTGTGAAGTAAGACGCAATCAGTACAGAAATCCACATTGAATCAAACTTGACAATACACTTAATTAGACATGTTTCACTGTTTAGCTCCTGTCTGCATACAGCTGATCTAATCAACTTAAATAAATATTATTTCATCCAGTAACCCCTTATTGCAAAGCCAAATATTTGAATCAGGTTACAATACACAGACGTCTTGTCACCCAGTAATGTCCAGAGACTGTAAAGCACTTAATCTGGACCCAATAAGTGGGTCACCCATCTCTGACATAGTTACACCTGCTGGACTGTCTTGCAAGTTCAGTCAGATTCTGTCAGGATCGACACAGTCAGACAATTTCCTCTCCAATAGGCACTTTGGCCAAACTCTATCACCATGGTGATGAAGGAGCGAGACTCAGGAGTCGTTAGGCCAGCTTCCCAGACATCACAAAGTTGCCGGTGACAGCTTTCGAAGCACTTCTCAGCTCTATTAAGGGATGCAAGATTTTTATTCCATTTATGTATCCTGCCAAAAGAGCTACTGAATATCTTATTTGCTGCCATTTCTTCCACAAATTTGGCAAGAAAAGACATCCGATTTATTTTTGAGGTTTTTTTTGTCCACAATGCTTAATGCCTGTTTTTTTCCTGAGAGATTAAAACTACTTTTGTAGCTTTGTCAGAATTAATGCTGTTAGAACTAGCAAGCTCCCTTATGTCAAAGCAACATTTTTATAAATCCCTCACATTGGATTCTAATACTTAATTGCGTATAATATTCATATTCAAAATGATTTAACCTGCTTCTGTGATTTTCTTTTGGCTTTATATCTTATCCAATTATTTGCTAATTTAATAGGGTTCAGTAGTCTACATTTTTATTTGCAATAAACATTCTGGTAATACTTAGCTAACATTTTTCTTTTACAAATGCAATCTTGCATCAGTGTACTGCAGATTATACCCATAACAGTTTACTTGGTGTTGTAATTTTATGAAGCTCTTTAACAGATTATTTGTAATGGGCCAATTACACAACAAAGCTAATGTGATGTGCTTCAGGAAGTTTTGCAAATTGTGCATGACTATTTCAAATTAATCACATACTAGAAAGGTGAAATGGAAGATATCTTGTGATGCACACCTTTCCAGATTTACTGGTTTTGTATGAGTAGAACGCCCATATATCATTCACGCTATTCCATTTGCCACAATCTCTGCAGTGTTAGCCATCAACTCACCTATAACAAGAAAACATGCCCCATTAGTTTTATGCTGTAGTCCCCATCCAGATGCTGTTGTCTTGTGTTCCACTGCAAATGGTGCATGAAACTGAAATTGATAGAAAAGTATGGCAATGTCAGTGAAGCTTCCTATTGAGTCATTCCTTTGAATATAAAATGTCCCAGATTTGTTAGCCGAAATCTGCGGTGTTCAAATTGGTAATCCAAAGTGGTTGGCATTTTTTCAAAACTTTATTTAGTACTGGATAAGAGATTGGCATTAAAGCATTAAAGTCAAATCTATCAACATAATGCCACTTCACGAACTTGCATTCTAAGAAATGAACATAATTACAATTGCACTATAACCTGACGATGAGCGTAGAAAAAAATCAAATAAAAAACCAAAGATTCAATTTACCTTACTTGTGCTCATCAACATTATTTTACAGCTTTGTTTAATTCACAAATAAAGTTTGTGTTCTTTCCAAATTTCCATCGGTGAGTTTGCCAAGTGCAAAAAATGCTTGCGTTTTGCTCAGCTCTCCTCCACAAAGATATTGTAGATGAGCCTAAGCTGGGTGTGCTAGAGAATGTGTAAATACCCAGATAAGATTGTGGTCTATCCAGGAGGAGAATACATTTGTGCTTCAGTTAATATCAGTTTTAATTTTATTCTGTGCTCTCATTCAGACCTGCTTTAGTTTGGGAGATGGTGGATAAGCATTGAACTAAAATTTTCACTTGGACTTTGACTGTCAAACAAAATTTATTGAATAGTAAAAGAACAAGAAAATAGCAACACTATTTTATGGTTTTCGTTAAATTCAGCTAATAATTTGTGGCATGCAAGTTATTATGTATTAATGTCACAAGAAGGCTTACATTATTGGGGCTATTGGGGCGAATGGGATCAAAGATTATGGGGAATAAGCAGGATTGGGCTACTGAGTTGGATGGTCAACCATGATCGTAATGAATGGCACAGCAGGCTCGAAGGGCCATGTGGCCTCCTCCTGCTCCTATCTTCTATGTTTCTAATAACACTGCCAAGAAGTTACTGTGAAAATCCTCTAGTCACCACACTCCGACATGTGTTCGGGTACTCTGAGGGAGAATTTAGCATGGCCAATGTCTCTAACCAGCACGTCTTTCGGAATATGGGAGGAAATTGGAGCACCTGGAGGAAACCCACAGAGACCCGGGGGCCAGGATTTTACCGCTTCGCCCGCCCTGATTCTGTATTGTCAAGTTTGATTCTCTGTTGACCCTCGGGCGGGATCTTACGAGCCTCGGCGGGTAAGGTCGTAAGATACCGACCAGGGAGAATGTGCAGACTCTGTGCAGACCCGGGTCCCTGGTACTATGAGGCAGCATTGCTAACCACTGTGCCACCGTGCCACCCTTATTATTGTCCAGTTGCTGCATTAAATGATAACATGAGCAGTATCTTGAAGTTGTGCTTCTTTTCTTTTTATCAGAACTGATTGTCTCTTCAAAAGCTCGAAACAAAACTCTCCAACCTGAAAAACTTAGGCTGATAAATCTGTTCCAAATATGTCCGGGATCCAGTAAATTTCAAACATTGCCAATTCAATACAGAGAAATCCCCACTAATCAAAAGCCTATTTGTACAGTTCATACATATTACTTGCATTTGGATAGAATGGTCTTGAACCTTCCCTTGGGCACCTACCTGATGAAAACCTTTGATTTAGCCACAATTCCACCAGCAATGAGCTACAACAATCTTCTAACCCCCTTGTGCATCATGTAGGATTGGTATCAAATCCAGGAGAAAATGTGCTTCTTTTTTGTCACACTACAATTTCTATGTTGCTCAGAGAAACTTATCCTTACCCATTTCTCAGTCTAATTGCTGGTGGGATTGGAGGGGGGGGGGGGGGGGGGGGGGGGGAGGTGGAGGGGGAGGTGGACCAACAAACGGACAGCAAATTGTTTGATGAAGATAGACTGGTATGATACTGTTTTCTAAGTTTCAGCCAGGAACAAATGTTTCTTCACTGGGAAAGCAATTTTCAGATGCCTGCCAGGATCTCGGATACTGTGCAGAGGAGATTTGCTCGGATGGTACGGGAGATGGGAGACAACAATTACTTTAAACCCTGCTGCAGGCAGAATGCTAACATTGTGTTGCCTGCTAATTATAATGATTGCAAACTTGAGTGGCTGCTTGGTTCAGCAGGGGGGGCTCCAATTTCATGCGAATTCTGTGAAATTAATAAGGAAGCTGGGTTTGATTTCCTCAGAGCGTGGACGGTTAAGGTGCCGGTGTTCAAAATCATGAAAGGTTTTGAAAAGAGTAAATAAGGAAAATATATTTTTATTGATAGAAGGGTGACTAACCAGAGGTCACAGATTTAAGGTAATTGGTAAAAACTAGTGGTGAGATGAGGAGAATGACTTTTATGCAGCAAGTTGTTGATGCACTGCCTGAAAGGGATGGCCGAAGCAGATTCAAGTAACTTTTAAAAGAAGTTTGAATAAATACTTGAAAAGGTAAAACTTGTATTTTTTATGGAGAAGAGAGTGAAACTAACTGGATAGCTCTTTCAGACAAGCGGCACAGACACCATTGGCGGGATTTTACGGCTTCGCGGGGGCGAGACCAGAAATTCCTGCTCGAGGTCAATGGAGATTTCCGTTGTCGGACGCTCCAATTCTGTGGCGGGCGAGGTGGTAGAATTCTGCCCCAATGTTGGCCTCTTTCATTGCTGGAACATTTGTTCATCACTTCAGCGGTGCAGAATTGGATAGCCTCCATAATCCGATCCAGAGGTAATCGTGCACGATTTTTTAAAATGGCCATTCTACTCAAACTTCGTGTTGCTTGCTAATTATACTGATTGCAAAGTTGAATGGCTGCATGTCTCATCAGGGGGCTCCAAGTGCAGATTAGCACCACTTAAAATTACATTGCACTAATTAAAAGGTGAGGCCCATTCTGATCGGGGGCAACATAATACGGTTGAAGAAGAGCTGATAAATAGAATGCAGCAGGTCCAAGTTGCGCCAATGCACCACTGGTGAGAGAGACCCACTTCCCTTTGGCAAAGAGATAAATATTGGGAAGGCAGTGAGAGCACGCAGCCATTTTGATTACATTTCATTTATTATTGTCACGTATTGGGATACAGTCAAAAGTGTTGTCTCTCGCACGCTATACAGGCAAAACATACCGTTCATAAAGTACATAAAGAAGAAGGAAAGGACAGGGTGCAGAATATAGGGGGCGATTCTCCCATCCCGGTATATTAATTTTTTAGCGCAGCAGTCCGGGGGCATCTCGTGGCGGCTGATGTGCAGCACTCGTGCATGCATTCCCGCCCCAATACTGTCTCTTAGCATCGGATTTCCAGCAGCATCAGCTCTGAACCAGAAAGCAATGGTGAGGCCCCAAGACCATTTAGATAGGTATTTCCATATATTTTAAATATATTTAAATATATATTTTAAATATCCCTGGGACTGAAGTCTCCGGGCCTGCTAGCATCTCGGCCCCCCCCCCCACCACCCACCAGAGTGGTTCACTCCGGCGGGGATTATACTTGCTCCTCATTAACAGGGAACTAGCAGCCCAACCCCGCTGGAGTGAAGGGGGAGCAATCAGGGCCCCCAAGAGTGTCGGGCGGTGGGGGGAGGGGGTGCCCTCTGGGCATTGGCACATTGGCAGTGTCAGTCTGGGTTCTCTGGCATGGGGCACCTTGGCACTGCCCATGCGGGATAGGGCAGGTCTCAGCTGGCTGGGTGGGGTCAGGACAGCAGGGATGGGAGGGGTTCAAGACTACAGCGGGGGAGAATCAGGCAGGGGCTGGAGATTGGGACAGGCCAGGAGGACGGGTTTGGGGCTGGCCCACAATCGGGCTGTGGCGGGAGGGTGGGGGGGGGGGGGGTGGGGGTTGGTGGGTGGGGGGGATGCGGAGGACCGGCAATGCAGGGGTTGCGGGGCTGGCCAGCAATCAGAAGGCCGGCATTGTGGGGCTACGGCACATGCGTCAATCTTGGCGCTGACAGATCAGCGCACGCACAGTGCCCTGCTAAGTGCTATGCTGCCAGCCTCTCCAGAAGGAATAGGCCCCACCCACTGATTTTTAATGATATACATGGTAGTGACCTCTGCAGTGCACAGAGTGTGAGAGATTCTTCTCTGAATTCCCACTGAAAAAAACAGCATGAATTACTCCAGTTTTCAAATTCACACTTAGAATTCTTTTGGGAGAATTCCAGCCATTGTGCTGCAGGTACGGATAGGGTGAAGAGAAAGGCCAATACCAGAAATATAGGCCTGGGAAGCTGCAATGATGTTCAATGACCTCACATGTGTCACAAGGTCAGTATTACATCTTCATCTGCCATATCCTATCAGCTACATTACTATTCTCAGATACTGCTCCATTCTCCACTCCATCCCATTCACCTACCTGTGATCTCTATGACCATGATTTATACCTCACGCCTTGCCTCACTCACACACTCCCAAACTCTTGATGCATGTTTTGCAACCACATCTCGGAAATCGCAACATTGCCAACTATTCAACTGGCAGGTACATATCACCTAAACACAATTCACCTCACACACTGCCACACTAGCCTCTCTCTTGCAGGACAAAGTGCTCAATGAAATGCAGCAGCAACTAAACAGCAGCATGATTGCATGCGCTCACCTCGCAATGGTAATGGTGCGAGCCATAACTGAGAGAGTGACAGGGCTGGAAGCATTGAGGATGATTATATTCCAGCCTAACCCACCTTCTCACACTCCACTTCACTTTCACCCTGCTATCAGTATGATATGCAATCTGCATGATACACAATCTATGATATGCAATCTGTTTGATATGTATTCTGTATGATATGCTGTCTATATGATATACAATCTGTATGATATGCAATCAGCAGAAGCATGCACTTTTTCTCTCCCTGCCTTCTGTCACTGCATCCCTCTCCTTATGCCTTTCTCCTTTAAGATACCCAAGGACTGTGCCTGACCAGACTATGGCACAGGAGGCTGAAAGCCTAGATGAAGAAAAGACTGATGAGGACAAAACATTGTAATTCAACCTGACAGTCAGAACCACTGCTCAGATACTTCCATTGCCCATAGTTTAGTGGGTAATGTAGAGATTGGATCTGTGTATGGTGAATCACTCGACACGGTGCAGCCAGGACCGGGGAAAGGACTGCTCAGGTGCCAGGTCCATGGTGGGTACGTTTGCACACCTATGGAGGACTTAAATGATGAGGCAGCATGATGTTACAAGTGATGGCCTGGCAAAAAATGTGCTGTCACTGACAAGAAACATGAAGGAGGCCAAGTTGGTCCCTGACTAGCATAGAAGTGATGAGCAACTCCATGGGAACTCTTGCACATCTAATCATGATGCAGTGCCTGCTAGCCGATGTCTCAGCTTCCATTGCAGCCCAAACACCTGGGATCTGAGTGGAAGCTCAGACTGAACTCATGAAATCTCAGCTTGATGCCATGGAGGCTCAGGTTGCAGTCGTCATGGTTATGGACACAGGTCCCCAAAGGGCTTTTTAGTGTCTCACAGCTACCCACCAATCTGCACTCCAGCAGATTACTAGGATTGCTGAGGCATTTACCCAAAAAGATGGCAGTGCCTGAAGGTTGTCCTCTCTCAGGATAGCAGCATTCATCCTCCCACAACACTGTTCTCTTTTTGTTGCCTGCCAGCCAGCCTAGACTGCTGATGCCAAGGCTGAGATGTTATTGTTCAAAACCAGGTTTTTTAGGCCCAGAACTGGCACTGCAATGCCTTCTGAAGTCTGCCCCAATGAAGGTCAGCGGCCTTTCACCAGTCAATGGTGTGGGGCACTGGGGTAATCCTGTAACAAATCACCAGGCTAGGCAAAAGCACAAGTATCAACGGAAGTCACACAGTTAATTAGTTGAATTTTGTATGGATTATTGGATGAATTGGGGCCCGATTTTACCAACAAGTTGCACCCTTTTTCGGGCACGGAAGTTTGGTAAAGTCAGGCATGAGGCGAGTAGCACGATCCGCGACAGCCTCTGCGCCCACTCTCCCTTTACCAAGCGGCTAAAATGGCCGCATGCATTTAAATTGACTTAATGGGCTGCATGCCCAAACTTACCGGCATTTCCCCCTTTACCACCGTGTTCGCCCGTCCAGATTCGGCGCGAAACAGACATGGTCAGCAAAGGTCTGTTTCAGGCGCTCCAGCTTCTGAGGAGGTAAGTTCAGAGCTTCCAGCGGCTCTCTATCTCAGATCGGTGGTGGGAGGGTGAGGGGAGAGGGAGGCGGACCAGATTGTTCTCTGGTGGTGGTGGGGGGGGGAGGGAGGCCAGATTGTTCTCTGGTGGGGGGGGGGGGGGGGGGGGGGGGGGGGGGGGGAGGGAGGCCAGATTGTTCTCTGGTGGGGGGGGGGGGGGAGGGAGGGAGGCCAGATTGCTCTCTGGTGGTGGGGGGGAGGGGAGGGAGGCCAGATCGTTCTCTGGTGTTGGTGGGGGGGGGGGGGGGGGGGGGTGCGGGGGGGGGGGGGGGGGGGGGGGGGGTGCAGGGAGGCCAGATCATTCTCTGGTGGGGGGAGGAGGGAGGTGGGCCAGATGGATCTCAGGTGGGGGGGGATGAGGAGGGCCAGATCGTTCTCTGGTGGTGGGCGGCGCGGGGGGGAGGTGGGAGGGGGAGGGAGGCCAGATCGTTCTCTGGTGGTGGGGGGGGGGGAGGGAGGCCAGATCGTTCTCTGGTGGGGGGGGCAAAGGAGGAGGGAGGTGGGCCAGATCGTTCTCTGGTGGTGGGCGGCGCGGGGGGGAGGTGGGAGGGGGAGGGAGGCCAGATCGTTCTCTGGTGGTGGGCGGCGCGGGGGGGAGGTGGGAGGGGGAGGGTGGCCAGATCGTTCTCTGGTGGTGGGGGGGGGGGCGGGGGAGGCCAGATCGTTCTCTGGTGGGGGGGGACAGGGGAGGGAGGCGGGCCAGATGGATCTCGTGTGAGGTTGGGGGCAGGAGGAGGGCCAGATCGTTCTCTAGTGGGGGAGGGCGGGGTGGGGTAGGGGCAGGGGCGTCCACTGCCACTCTGTGGATGATCGGTGGGTGGAAAGGGGGGGTCTGCTGCCACTCTGCATGCGATCGGTGGGGGGGAAGTGGGGTAGTGGGCCACGATCGGTATGGGTAGCGGGGTGATGGGGGTCAGTTATGTTGTGGGGGTGGGACGATATCTGTGGGGGCCATCGCTCCCGGGCCGCTTTTTGCAGCCCGAGAGCAATGTGGCAGGGGAGCATTTTTCAATTTTTATTGCTGCGCTTACGCAATTGGAGGCTCCGATCGGAGCAGCAACATTTTAGATGTGACAAGCCCCGCTCACAGGCTTCTGCAGCGCGATTCAGGCTTGCTGCTTTTAATTCAGGCAGAGTGCGTATGGGGGCACTGAAGAATAGGTTTACAAGTTGGATCTGCATCACTCCCAGATTCAGCACTTGGAATCAAAATGGTAAAATCGGGTCCTTGTTGTATAAAATTCATCAGGAATGTTGTTTTTTCATTGCCAAGGCATCTTATTTCAGGAGTGTGGCCAATAGATCGTTGTGAGGGTCTAACTGAGCGATGGTGCAGATCTGGGATTGCAGTCACAGGAAATAGAGCAGAACCAGGCTCACTGACACCCCTGGAATGTGAGTGTGCCAGCTGCCCCCTCCGCTTTCTCCTTGTTTTAAAAATCTTTTACTCCATTCTTAAAGTGCCAAAGTCAATGCTCAGAATGGACCAGGCAAACCCAAATCCATTCCTTGCTTGCTCCAAAAAACCAAATTCAAAATCCAATTGAATCCAATTCAAGGTCCCACAAGGGACACGAACAAGATCCAAGCTGATTGTAAAGCATTGCACTGTGATTGTCAGGTTGTTAAGAATGCAGTACACCACCAGGAATCGGGATAGCCACTTTGGCGAGTGTTCCTCTTGAGTGGTCAAGGCAGCAGAACCACAGTTTCAATACTCCAATTGCCTGCTCAAAGATGTTTCTCCAAACAGCATGGTTCTCATTATGTGGGCGCTGACCAGATGGGATTGGCTTTCTGAAGGGAGGCTCAACCAAGTGTAGAATGAACAGCCCTTGTCATATAACAGGCTCTATGGGCACCTCTTCTGTGAAGCACATAAAATGATGGACATGCTGCTCTTGGCTCAGGTGGAGATAGGAGAAGTGCTCCCAGAAGACCTTAGGTAAATAAGACCTTCAGCTGAGAGTTCTTGTCCCACATCCTGCTCTCTTTATGGGCACCATTGCTTTTTACTAGCCAGCTCTTCTCCACATCACTCTCATCCTGCAGCCCAAGGAGAATTGCTCCAATAACCTCTATGACTTGGAGCAAAATGTGTTCAGACAGCTCTTGTAGTTGTGACCGATACCTTCCCACGTGAAGCACTACTGCCTGCCGTCCTCACCAACTGCAAGCATCTTCTCCAAACACCCAATACTTCCACAAGCCCAAACAGAACCAGTAGAAAGTAAGCAGCAACTCATCTGCAAGCTGAAGATAATCTTTTTAAATTACACTGGTCGGAGATGAAATGGTCCCGTAGTGCGGTGAATGTGGGTTCATCTGTCTGTGTTTAAAAAAGTGCATTAGAGCGGCAAGGTCCAAGTGGCAACAGGGGCTTCAGGTCCCAATCTGCATACTTATGTTGTATGCTATTAATAGCAGTGCTAAATTTCTCATCAAGATAGCATTCGGCATGAGTCACGCGGAAGTAATGTAGATTTCACTTTGAGATTAAACTGGCACTCACAATGCCAAAACTACCAATCGAATTTACATTTCAAGATTGATTTAGAAATTGTACTTCAGAGCACAGATTTGTCAATAGCAGTGAAGAAAGCAGCATTTACTCACATCTTCTGTACTACTTCCATCGTTAAGCCATTTGCTTAATTATCAGAACAAAGTAAATGGATCAGAATTCTGTGGTAATAATGATGGTGAAATTGTTGGCATTTGTCCTCATTACTCATTTGAAACTGGGAGTGATCCTATACGCAGTTAAATGAAGAGGTTGTTTTCAGTGATTCTATCCATCCCCATAGGATACACTGCTGAAGATTCCCCGAATGTGATCAAGTAGAAATCAACAAACTTGTGTGTGTGTGTGTGTGTGTGTGCGTATGTGTGTGTGTGTTTGTGTGTGTATGCGTGTGTGTGTGTGCGTGTGTTTGTGTGTGTGTATGTGTGTGTGTGCGTGCGTGCGTGTGCGTGTGTGTGTGTTTGTGTGTGTGCATGTGTGTGTGCTGGACCCCTGTGTGTGTGCGTGTGCATGTGTGTGTCTGTGCGTGCGTGTGTGTGTGTGTATGCGTGTGTGCGCGTATGTGTGTGTTTGTGTGAGTGCGCGTGCGTGCGTGTGTGTGTGTGCATATGTGTGTGTGAGTGTGTGTGTGCATATGTGTGTGTGTGTGTGTATGTGTGCATGTGCTGGACCCCTGTGTGTGTGCGCGTGCACGTGTGTGTGTGTTTGTGTGTGTGAGCGTGCGTGTGTGTGTGCATGTGTGTGAGTGTGTGTATATGTGTGTGTGCGTGTGCATGTGTGTGCATGTGTGTGTGTGTGGGTGTGTGTGCATGTGTGTGTGTGTGTATGGGTGTATGCGTGTATGTGTGCTGGACCCCTGTGTGTATGTGTGTGTGTGTGTGTGTTTGTGCGTGTGTGTGTGTTTGTGCGTGTGTGTGCGTGTGCGTGCGCATGTGTGTGTGTGAGCGTGTGTGTATGTGTGCTGGACCCCTGTGTGTATGTGTGTGTGTGTGTGCGTGTGTGTGTGCGTGTGTGTGTGTGTGAGTGTGCGTGCGTGTGTGTACATGTGAGTGTGTGTGAGCATGTGTGCATGCGTGCGTGTGTGTGCATGTATGCATGTGCATGTGCATGTGTGTGAGCATGCGTGTGTGTGTGCATGTGTGTGTGTGTGTGTGAGATCAGGCATGTGTCCCAACATCATCACACGCTCGAGCAACATTATGGTCAGTGCATGTATTTCGGTATCTGAAGCGCACCCACTGATAAGTAAATGGGCAATTAAGCCAATTAAGGAGGCAATTGGTGGCCCACCCACTTTTACAGTTGGTGGACAGGCCAATTGACGAGGCGACCTTCATGGTTTCACAACAAACATGTTCCACAGTGGGATAAAACATTTATTTATTATTTATTAGTCACAAGTAAGTTTACATTAGCACTGCAATAAAGTTACTGTGAAATTCCCCTAGTTGCCACACTCCGTCACCTGTTTGGGTACACTGAGAGAGAATTTAGCACGGCCAATCCACCTAACCTGCATATCTTTGGACTGTGGGAGGAAACCGGAGTACCCAGAGGAAACCCGTGCAGACATGGGGAGGACGTGCAAACTCCACATTGACAGTGACCCAAGCCAGGAATCGGTCCTTGGCGCTGTGAGGCAGCAGTGCTAGCCACTATGCCACCGTGCTGCCCCATCACCCATCACAGTGATGGAAAAGAAAAGATGTTTGAGGGCTGAGGTGCCATGTGGTCTGCTGTCAGGTGCTTGAATAGACAACACTTTGCAGGATTTCCTTGAGTTAATTTCTTCCATACAGTCGTGCAGCTCCCTGAGGCAGCTCCAGTCACTGTCAGCCTTAAGAGAGCTCACTAGAAATGCCCACCCATACTTGCACTTCGCCCAGTGCCCACCCTCTTCCTGCTGTGCTGAACCTCCCCCTCCCAGCAGGGCTGAGCCTTTCCAGTTAATTAACCAGGCAGCGTGAAATCGTGGCTGGGGTCCTACTGCGGCTGGAAGCACCTACCACATCCACTAGCGAGCCCCCTGATTGTGTGCACCCAATCAACATAAGATTCAAGCCAATTTGCCCTTTTGCATTATTATTATTGCAAAAACCTTTGAAAAAATTAACATCATACTGAAGAACTAAATTTCTATTTGGAGAATATCTAATGTCGTCATTATGATAAAAATTCATGTTTTTCAATTATTTCCTTAAAAATAATTTTAATATTAATTTAGTTTCTATCTTATTCTCACGGTATGTTTCAATGATTTATTTCACTCCATAAAATGTTAATTAAAAGTGAAAAATTCAAGGCATTTTACTTCCTGGTTTGGTGTCTGAAAATATGCCACCTCTCTACCTGACACTCCTCCTTTAAGACACTCCTTAAATCCTGCCTCTTTGATCACTAATAACCCCTGGTGTGTCTCGGTGCCATATGTTGTTTTATAATTCTGCTTTAAGGAACCTTGAAACATTTTATTGCATTAAAGGCATTGGCCAAAATCTTCCAGCCTGCCTCGCTGACGGGATCTTCCGGTCCTGCTGATGGTGACCGGCCCTGTGACACATTCCTTGGTGGCGGAAGGTACGGGGCATGCAAAACCGCATAGCCATTGGTGGGTGTAGTAGGGCAAAACCCAGGGAGTGTGGGCTGCAGCAGGAGAGGGGTGTATGGAAAGGGTTAAACATTGGTGTTTATTGGTGGGCTTTCTTAACTATAGTGTCAGCATATGGGGACCAGGACAGGTTGTTGGTGATCTGGACATCTAAAAACTTGAAGCTCTCGACCCTTTCTACTTCGTCCCTATTGATGTAGACAGGGGCATGTTCTCCTTTACGCTCCCTGAAGTCGATGACAATCTCCTTCATTTTGTTGACATTGAGGGAGAGATTATTGTTGCTGCACCAGTTCACCAGATTCTCTATCTCATTCCTGTACTTCCTGTACCCTAGGTGGTATCGCTCCAATTCTATAACAACCACATGAGAATTGATATCAATTATCAAGGCTCCAAAGGTCCAGAGGAACCATTGTGCCTCTGAAAACTTAAACAAATGTCCAGGAGGTGAGACAACTAACACCCCATCAAAATCAGTTTGACAAACACAACGCTTTGATATTGTAAACAGGTAGACAGGAGATGTCCAGAAAGTGATTAAAGCTTAATCACCCAAGACAATGGAACTGTATCATGTAATCAAAAACAGAACTTTAACCAATTCAAAGTAACAATATGATGACCTGATGCAAATGTAACACTTTGTAATGTGAAGAAAGAGGTATTAGAATCCGTACGAGTCAATGTTCAATGGAGTAGCTCGGAAGCAAGCTGCAGTTACAACCACAAGTTCTGCTCTCCCTCATGTATGTTGAATAAAGCCTAGTTCTACACGGTCTTGGAAGTCTCAATTCATTTATTCCCTCCTACAGTGGGACCAAAAAACGCCACCGCCGGCCAATGGCGAGCCGTATCCTCTATTGAAAAATAAGCCCTGGGGCGGGAAGAAGGGGTGGAAAATCCCGCCCATTATCTAAATATAAGTTGTTGCTGATTGGCCGCTTACCACGTTTGATGACATCACTGTTGTTGGATGCCAGGAGATCTCTTTCACCTGACACCATGTTCAAGCTAATGGCAGGAAAGGAGAAAACCTGGGATCCAAAGATTGCTGCATCTTTGTGAAGAGCTTTCTTCAAGGTCAGCAGCAAGCACTGCTGCTTTGCTATTGACTGCAGATCTAGTCCTACATAATAAATTATTATTGCAGGCGCTAACTATCCCACGTCAAAATGCATTTGCCTCCTGACAGATGATGGTATGTTTTCAATGAAAGCTCAGAGCAGCAAATAAAAACTCAGATGATCACAACATTGCAACTTCCCCAAGATACTGGGAGATTTCAAATGCTGGCTTATTGGAATGCAGGCACTTGTTCCTCTAACAGGATTTTATTCTTGCTGAAACGTGTAGTAAAAGTTGAACAAGTAGCAGTTGTGGTATGTTTTCAAATATGATGTTGAAGACCTAAAGCTATCTTTGGACCCTAATTTAAATATATCCATTTGGCTGTCTGTCTATTTTCATATTTTTGGCATAAACTCAGCAGAAGAAAGCTGAAAGCACTCTGCTTAGTCGATATCCAGTCCTTAATAAGATAAAATGCTTCCGACACCAATTTAACAAGAACAAAGCTATCAATTTTGTCCTCCATCACAAATTCAACTCACTTTGACTGATTCTGTCTCCTTCTCTGCCTTTTTTTCACCCTGGCAGCATGGTGGCACAGTGGTTAGTACTGCTGCCTCACAGCGCCAGGGACCCAGGTTCAATTCCTGGGTTGGGTCAGTGTCTGTGTGGAGTTTCCATGTTCTCCCCATGTCTGCGTGTGTTTCATCCGGGTGTTCCAGTTTCCTACCACAGTCCAAAGATGTGTGGGTTAGGTAGATTGGCCATGCTAAATTGACCCGAGTTTCAGGGGGATTAGCAGAATCAATATGTGGGGTTACAGGGATAGAATGGGATTGTGCTCAATGGGCCGAATGGCCTCCTTCTGCACTGTAGGGATTTTAACCTAGGCATCTGGTCAATCATGAATTAAGCTTCAAACTACAAATCTGTTCCCTCACCTTGGCAAATTTTTGCTGTTCTTCATCTGCCACAGTTTCTCTGCCAGTGGAAATCGTTGATGTTTCCAATGTCATATTCAGACTCCCAGACCATTGAGGCTCTGACAAGCCATTTTGTAACATACTAATTTTCTTCTGTTCACAATAAAATTAACCTGTGAGCCAAAGGTCGCTTCCTTCCTGGATCCATTCCTTATCAAATTCCTTGCCATTGCTTAGTGGGAGTACTTCATACTTCCAATGCTAATTCAAAGATTGAACGGCTGGCTATTTGTCACAGATTTGTGTTTTGCCCAATATGTGGGCCGCATCAGAAAATCATGTGAATCATTCTGTGCACAAACCTCCCAGCATTTGCAAAATTACCCTGCAACCAAATCAATTGCTGGACATCACAAGAGAACTGTGAACTCAACAGGGTTTCTTTTTGAAAACATAAAAGTGTATTTTAATTACTATCATTATTAATTTATAACATGACTGCACACTCAAATGTTACTTGTAATCATCTTTTTGAAAAGTATGCTAATGTTTTGAAAAGTCTGAAGAGATTAGTGATTACAATCATGGCTGCATTACGGTTTAAGTATAAGCAATTTAAAGGCTCGAAAGACATGAAGTGCATTCACAGTTTGCAATTACAGAGCCATCCTTTCGATGAAGGGCGTACCCGGATCGACCGGCGAGTAATTACAATGACCTTCCAATGATTTTCTTCAATCTTTGAAAGACATCAATGTAGAAGATACAAATACAAAGATTATGAGTGGAAACCTAATGCTTTTAACCTTCAAGCCATCTGCACAGTAGTGACCGACATTAATTTGACCTGCTTTTGCTACTGCTGAGGAAACTTCCCAACAAGTTGCATGTCCAAATTGAATTTGAAATTAAAGTTGTGCGCGGAATACACCATTATCTGGCAATTTGCTTAAAAAGCAGTACTTTCAATTGTATGTACAATATTCATTCAACAACAACTATAGTTCGCACATATAGAGCAATTGTCAAGATTTTTTTTTGAAAGCCTCGAGGTTCTTCACAGTGGTGTAGAGGAAATTTGAATATTTAGGAGAGGTGACCCAAAATTTTGTCAAAAATCTTTTCTTGATGGTCTTAAAGGGGACTAGTGAGGTGGAATAGGTTTAAAGAGGGAATCTTAGAGCACAGGCACAGTTGTCGGATGTTCACAAGAGGCCAGAATCAGCGGCATGGCATAATAACTAAAATCAAAATGTGTGAAAAATCTCAGCAGGTCTCACAGCAACTGCACAGTGGCACAGTGGTTAGCACTGCTGCCTCACAGCACCAGGGTTCAATTCCAGCCTTGGGTCACTGTCTGTGAGGACAGAGGTCTGCACGTTCTCCCCATGTCTGCATGGGTTTTCTCCGGTGCTCCGGTTTCCTTCCACAGTCCAAAGATGTGCAGATGTAGATGAATTGGCCATGCTAAATTGCCTCTTAGTGTCAGGGGGATTGGCAGGGTAAATATGTAGGGTTATGGGAATAGGATCTGGGTGGGATTGTCAATGCAGGCTCGATGGGCCAAATGGCCTCTTTCTGTTCTGTAAGCATTCTATGATTTCAATTGTGCAGAGGGAAATAGAAATTCTGGTTCTTCACACCCTGCCGCCATTGTAAGCAAGGACAGAGATTTTGGTGCTCAGCCAAATCTCCGTTCACTGCAGCGGGACAACTGGCGTGAACGGCTGGAAAATTCCGGCCATCATTTCAAGTCCAACACAACTCTTCTTCTTCTCCTTTATCTATATTCACTTCATATCCTTTTCCATTTTTAAAGTGGAGAAAACACAATACCATGTTTATTCTGAAAATGAGTCATATTGGACGCAAAGTGTTAACGCTGTTTCTCTCTCCACAGATGCTGGCACACATGCTGAGTTTTTCCAGCACTTTCTGTTTTTATTTCAGGTCTCCAGCAGCTGCAACATTTTGCTTTTATTTCAGAGATGTGGGGAGTTCAGTAGAGGGGAGCGTTAGGCTGGGTAGAGATATAAAGGGCTTCGTCCAGGAACGGATTTAAACACTAAAATGAAAATGTTATTTAGAGACACTAGGGAAAGTTCAAGTCAATGGATGAGTAGGACTTGGTGCAGAATAGGACACTGGCAGCAGAGTTTTAGATGTATTGACATTTACAAAGGGTGGAGGGTAGCAGATTGTCCAGGATCAGTGCTCATTTGGAGGAAAGTGAGGTTTGACAGTATATTGATGTGGCTCTGCACCATATTCTCAGCACCTCTGGTCTGGACAATGAACAGGAGGTGGGAAAGAGTCAGGGAAGGACATCTAAGGAGGGGGTGAGCGATTATTTGATTCGAGTAACAGTTGCAGAGGTTGCATCGCAAATAGAAAGCCAAAGGTTAGGAAATCTGTTATTTGAAGTTATAGAACATAGAACAGTACAGCACAGAACAGGCCCTTCGGCCCATGATGTTGTGCCAAGCTTTATCTGAAACCAAGATCAAGCTATCCCACTCCCTATCATCCTGGTGTGCTCCATGTGCCTATCCAATAACCGCTTAAATGTTCCTAAAGTGTCTGACTCCACTATCACTGCAGGCAGTCCATTCCACACCCAACCACTCTCTGAGTAAAGAACCTACCTCGGACATCCTTCCTATATCTCCCACCATGAACCCTATAGTTATGCCCCCTTGTAATAGCTCCATCCACTCGAGGAAATAGTCTTTGAACGTTCACTCTATCTATCCCCTTCATCATTTTATAAACCTCTATTAAGTCTCCCCTCAACTTCCTCCGCTCCAGAGAGAACAGCCCTCGCTCCCTCAACCTTTCCTCATAAGACCTACCATCCAAACCAGGCAGCATCCTGGTAAATCTCCTTTGCACTCTTTCCAGCGCTTCCACATCCTTCTTATAGTGAGGTGACCAGAACTGCACACAATATTCCAAATGTGGTCTCACCAAGGTCCTGTACAGTTGCAGCATAACCCCACAGCTCTTAACCCCCTGTTAATAAAAGCTAACACACTATAGGCCTTCTTCACAGCTCTATCCACTTGAGTGGCAACCTTCAGAGATCTGTGGATATGGACCCCAAGATCTCTCTGTTCCTCCACAGTCTTCAGAACCCTACCTTTGACCCTGTAATCCACATTTAAATTTGTCCTACCAAAATGAATCACCTCACATTTATCAGGGTTAAACTCCATCTGCCATTTTTCAGCCCAGCTTTGCATCCTATCTATGTCTCTTTGCAGTCTACAACAGCCCTCCAACAGACCTTATGGCTGTTAATGGTGGGTTCTTTTTCCCAAAGATCAGTTAGTAGACTTGGAAGGGGGCACATGTGCTGAGGAATACAAAGAAGTAATCAGAAATGACCTTGATAGTGATCAAGATAATGGGAGTAGAGAGGATAAGGGGGGTCGCAATGTTGCAGAAGAGGCTATGAATATGGATAGGAGAGCTGCTATGAAGGGCAAAGTTTATGAGGAACAAGAAGTCAGTGCCTTCTGGGGTGAAGAGGCAATACCAAAATTGAAATCACCAAAAATGTGGAGTTGGTGAGTGCAGAAGCTGAGGGAAGAATGGAGGCAAACTGAGGGTGGAGGGGTGGGATGATGATCGAGTGATAATGTCACTGGACTATTAATCCAGAAGCCCAGGTTAGGGACTTGAGTTCAAATGCCATCCTGGGATTTAATTAATAGGTTCAAAATTCAATCAATAATTTAAAAAAGTCTGGAATTGAAACTATCAGATTGGTGTAAAAATCCATTTGGTTCACTGAAGGATTTTTATGCATTTTGCGCAGATTGCCTGTCCCACTATGGTGGGGGCTGGGCGGGGGAGGGGGGGGGACTTTCAATGGGACCGTAAGATCCTACTGGCAAGAAGGGCCAGAAAAGCCCATCCAAAGGCACACCCAGCTCCTGTTAATGCTGTAAAGTCCTCCTCACTAACATCTGGGGTGTGGGGCTTGTGCCAAAATTGGGAGAGCTGTCCTAAAGACTAGTTAAGCAACAGCCTGACATAACCATACTCACTGAATCATATTTTACAGTCACTGGCCTGTTCCACCGGTGGGACGGACACAGCAGTGGCAGCAGCACAGCGGCATACAGTTGCCCTGAGAGCCATCAACATTGACTTCTGATCCCAATAATTCTCATGGAGTCAGGCCAAATATGGGCAAAAAAACCTTCTTATTCCCGAAGTTTTGTCTTTGCATTGAGCATACCTCCATCATATTGTGTGGCACTATTATTGTGCTACATCGGATAGATTCAGATAGGCTCTAGGGCAAAACTGGGCATCCCTCAGGCACTATTGTCCATCAACAGCAACAGAACTGTGGCATAATCTGTAACCTCAAAGCCTGATGTATTGCTCACACTACCATTACCCTCAAACCAAGAGATCAACAAAGAGTGCAGGATAAATGCCAGAATCTCCATCAAGCATACTGAAATGAGGGGTTAACCTGGTGTATCTCCAACACAGGACTACTTGCATGCCAAACAGAACAAGCAACATGAAAAGACAGAAGCCATCTAACAACCAATGGATCAAATCTAAACACTGCAGTCCTGCCACATCCAGTTGTGGATTGTGGTGGACAATTCAACAATGAACTGAAGGAAGAGGTTGCACAAATATCCTCATCTTCAATGATGGGAGAGTCCAGAATAAGAAGTCTCACAACACCAGGTTAAAGTCCAACAGGTTTATTTGGTAGCAAAAGCCACTAGCTTTCGGTGTTGTGAGACTTCTTACTGTGTTTACCCCAGTCCAATGCCGGCATCTCCACATCATGAGTCCAGAAGACCAGTGCAAGAGACAAGGCATTCGTTACAATCTTCAATCTTCAGCCAGAAATGCCGAGTGGATGATCCATCTCGGCCTCCTCCGGAGATCCCCAGCATCACAGATGTCAGTCTTCAGCCAAGTTGCATCAGTTCACACGATATCAAAAAATTACTGAAGCCACTGGATGCTGCAAAGCCCGTGGACCCTGACAATATTCCAACAATATTACTGTAGACAGATCTCCAGAACTAGCTGTGCCCCTAGCGAATCTGTTCCAGCGCAGCTACAACACTGGCATCTACCCAGAAATGTGAAAAATTGCCAAAGTATATCCTGTCTATAAAAAGCAGAACAATCTAACCCGTCCAATTACTGCCCCATCAGTCTATGCTTGATCATCAGTAAAGTGATGGAAGGTGTCATTCACAGTGCTGTCAAGGGGCACTAGCTCAGCAATAGCCTGCTCACTGATGCTCAGCTTGGGTTCAATCAAGGCTACTCTGCTTGTGACTTCATTACAGCCTTGGTTCAAACATGGACAAAAGGGCTGAACTCCAGAGGTGAGGCGAGAGAAAGATCCCAGTCAGCTTCCATCAATTGACCTCAAGTGGCCTCTTAATGAGCCTGATCAGCTACCCACTGCATGAATGGTGCAGGGATGGGGTGGGATGGGGAACCAGCCCATCAGCTGGCAATGCTATATTTAGCACCCACCCACCTCAGCCCCTGGACATTTTTAAGGAAGAATATACTTGACAGAGAGAGAATAAGATCTTGCTCCTAATGGCAATCCTTCAATTTGGAATGCATGTTATTGCCTCAATGATCATGCTTCAGAGCCAAGACTTCAGGTATAGTTCATAATGTCCTGTGATGAGAGGCTAAGTAAATTGGGCTTATATTCTCTGGAGTTTAGAAGAATGAGAGACGATCACATTGAAACCGATAAAATTTTGAATGGGTTCGGTGGTGTGGATGCTGGGACTTTGCTTCATTGGCTGGGGAATCTAAAACACTGGGACACAGTCTCAGGATAAGGGGCCAATCATTTCGGACTGAGATGAGGAGAAATTACTTCACTCCAAGGGTTGTGAATCGTAGGAATTCTCTACCACAGAGACTTGTGGATGTTCCATCATTGACTATATTTAAGGCTGAGATAGGTAGATCTTTGGTCTCTTGGGGAGTTGAGGGGTATGGGGGAGTGGGCAGGAAAATGAAGTTGAAGCCCAATACGATCAGCCATGATCTCATTGAATGAAAGAACAGTTTAAACAGACTGTGTGGTCTATTCCTGCTCCTATTTATTATGTTCTTATGTACTTGCGTTCTTAAACGTACTGGGGGGAAATTGTAGTGGGTGAGAGGAGGGCCATCCAAAGGCCCATTGACCTCCAGTGGGATTTTCCAGTTTTGGGGTGAGCGCAGACAGGAAATCCCATCCATTCTCCTAGTAGAGAGTATTTCAAAAGAATTTGTTTACGGAGGCCAGAGATTCTGGATGTTTTCATCTCATTAGTGTTTTGTCATGTATTCAGCATCTAGATAGGGTACTTCAGGGTTTGTCTATTTTCCCAGAGTAGGCTAATCAGGACTGTAGTTTGTTAAAATCATTATTATTTATTGATAGTTCCATGTACACCTTAGAAACTCTGCAGAAGATTGGCATTTTCCTCCTTCGAGATCTCTGTTCGGCATGTGTTGTTACATCATTGTTACATCAGCATCAGGTGCTTCTGATATTAACTCTTTTCTCTACATCCAACACAAAGTTTTTACTCAATGATATTCAGCCTCCAACATTCCTCCCTCAAAGTATCAAACTTCACACAGTTAGTCACTGAGGTGTCTTGACCAATCTCCATGATCTTGTTTTGGTCTCTTTTTGAAGTCAAGGATATTCTGCACTTTCTCTTTGTTCAGTCTGAGTGTCCATCTCTCTCTCGTGGTTGTAAAACTTTGTCTTGTTTCTTGTTCCTTATCTCTATTCAGATCTGAATAGTACAACCAAGTTTCCAGCGGCTTTCTTTCCAAAGATATGAAGGCACTGCGGTTTCTCGATCCTATGAGATCTCGATGGTGGTTTCTTCTATTATTGTGCATTTGTTGGCCTTGTATTCATTCTCTCCCCCTTGGCTACAGCACTGTTAAGTCTTGTGCCCTATTCCTGAGGTTGAAGTTATGAATTTGTTTGTGTCGCTGTCCCTCGTCATGCTTTCTAACTCTGTCACAATCATTCAGGGTGATATTTGGTTCTGGATTCTGTTGCGGACTTGGACATCTCAGCTCTCTTCCTACTAACAACTCTGATGGTGAGAAATCTCTTTGAAGTGATGGAAGTTCAATAACTAAGAAGGGTTAAGTTAAGATCTTCATTCTTCTTTGTCAAGTCTTTGATAGATTTGAACATCTCCCTCAGCTTCTCCATTTGTTTGAGGTTGGAACGTAATCGTATTCTAACTTCATTTAGCAATAACAACCACTTTTTCTTTTCACCAGCCTTCCCCAGTTTGAATTCGGAACAACTTGTCAATCTATCAAGACTGTCTTCCTCAAATGGAATAAGTTTAATGGATTTCTGCAATGTTGATCGGCAGAGAATCCGCTGGAAGCATTTTTGGAGCTATTTCTAAGGTGATTCACTGGGCCCCGCACTAGTATGTTCATCAGTCTAATTCTGATTTTGGAGAAACCAGCAATCTGAATTCTCTCACTGTCTTCATTGGAATCCTGGAATACCTAGATAACAAGGACACCTATGTCAGACTCCTATTTATTGCCTTTAGCTCAGCCTTCAACACTATTATTCCCACGAAACTCATCTCCAAACTCCGTGGCCTGGGCCTCGACACCTCCCTCTGTGACTGGATCTTGAACTTCCTAACTCACAGACCACAATCAGTAAGCCGAGGCAACAACACTTCCTCCATGGTAATCCTCAACACCGGTGCCCCACAAGGCTGTGTTCTCAGCCCCCTACTATACTCCTTGTACACCTATGACTGCGGCCAAATTCCCCTCCAATTCCATTTTCAAGTTTGCTGACGACACCACCGTAGTGGGTCGGATCTCAAACAATGACGAGACAGAGTACAGGAATGAGATAGAGAATCTGGTGAACTGGTGTGGCAACAATAATCTCTCCCTCAATGTAACAAAATGAAGGAGATTGTCATCGACTTCAGGGAGCGTAAAGGAGAACATGCCCCTGTCTACATCAATGGGGATGAAGTAGAAAGGGTCGAGAGCTTCAGGTTTTTAGGTGTCCAGATCACCAACAACCTGTCCTGGTCCCCCCATGCCGACACTATAGTTAAGAAAGCCCACCAACGCCTCTAATTTCTCAGAAGATTAAGGAAATTTGGCATGTCAGCTACGACTCTCACCAACGTTTACAGATGCACCATAGAAAGCATTCTTTCTGGTTGTATCACAGCTTGGTATGGCTGCTGCTCTGCCCAAGATCGCAAGAAACTACAAAAGGTCGTGAATGTAGCCCAATGCATCTCGCAAACCAACCTCCCATCCATTGACTCTGTCTACACTTCCCGCTGCCTCGGTAAAGCAGCCAGCATAATTAAGGACCCCATGCACCCCGGACATTCTCTCTTCCACCTTCTTCCTTTGGGAATAAGATACAAAAGTCTGAAGTCACGTACCAACCGACTCAAGAACAGCTTCTTCCCTGCAGCTGTCAGACTTTTGAATGGACTTACCTTGCATTAAGTTGATCTTTCTCTACATTGTAGCTATGACTGTAACACTACATTCTGCACTCTCTCGTTTCCTTCTCTATGAACGGTATGTTTTGTCTGTATAGCGCACAAGAAACAATACTTTTCACTGTATGTTAATACACGTGACAATAATAAATCAAATCACTGAAGGAGATAACATGGAGACCAGCAAGAACTGCACATTAAGTGCAAGTGAAAGGTATCGAATTAAAAGAAAACCTCAGCAAGGCTGAAATATTTGAAGTGAGGTTTGCTGTGAGAGGTGACACATTGTGGCAGAGCTCTTGGGGCCCATGTGCCACTGGTTCAAGCTCTGGTCCTGCCATTAGGATAGGGCACAGTTCAGAGGCTGGGAACTTTCCCCAGGGGGAGGGAAGGCAGCTGTGGAGGTGCATAACTCCAGGCTATACTTGTAAAGGCCAAATCAATAAAGGTATAAGCAGAAAGCTGAGAGCAGTTGACCTCACTGCCCTCCCCAAGCAGGGAATGGCTGGTCACCTGTCAGGAGAAGGGTCAAGTTAGGAGCAAGGTTTTTTGAAAAATGTAGGGTTGTAAAATTGCCGCTGTGCCGACAAGATGTGCTGGGGGAGCATTGTTTTCTTTAGGATGGTTTCAACATGAGAATAACATGCTCAAGAAACTGTTTCACTGTAATACATTCAGCAATTCAAGTTACAAAATCAACCCCCAAATTGCTGCCATTATTGGGTTGAATCTTACACTACCTGCAAGAGGAGGTGGGTAGGTGGTGGGAGAGGGCGGGGGGTGAAATAGATACTGGGGTGGAATATCCCTCGCATTCCTGCCACCATCGCATTTTACCAATGGCAAGGAAGTTGGAGGATGGTCCTTCTGCCCAGAGGCAATTTGTGCCATTTAACTGGCCAACTGAGGCCCTCATCCCTCCAGCAGTGACAATTTACTGGTGGTGGGGAGACAGCACCCCCGCTAGAATGGGAGACCACCTGCTGAACACCGATAGGACACTCCCCCTGGCCCATGGAAGGATGGGCCAACGGCGTGGGTTCAATTCCTGTTCCAACCTCCTTGCCCTGCCTCTGAGAGTGGAAGGCACTGGCAAACCACTACGGACATAAACCACCAAGAACGTGGTTCAGGAGGAAGCATTAGCAGGCAATGAGCCAAGGAATTGCCTTTGGACAGAACATACATGACATGGCATCCTTTATGACTGGGACAGAAGACCAGCGAAACCACAGAGTTGAATGGACCTACCTTATATTAAGTTGATCTTTGTCTACACCCTAGCTATGACTGTAACACTACATTCTGCACCCTCCCCTTTCCTTCTCCCCATGTACTCAATGAACAGTATGCTTTATCTGTATAGCGCGCAAGAAACAATACTTTTCGCTGTATCCCAATACATGTGACAATAATAATAAATCAAATTAAAACGAAACATGTGCATAAATGGTTGGGTTATTTTACTCAAGTGTCTTCTGTCAAATTTATGATAGGATAGAATTCCAATAGAAATTTCCCCCCTTTGACACGCAAATGGACCCTGCATTTATATAACATCAATTGGAGCCTCACAAACGTTCCAAAGTACATCTTGTACAATAAACTGTTTTAAATTATAGCCACTGTTCCTATCGAGATGAGTGCAATGGCCATTTCTGACGAGCTCTGTCCCAGAAACAGGAATGAGATGAATGTCCAATGAAAGAAAAATCAGTCTTCACACATGCTTTTTTTTTAAATGTTATTTTGTTTGAAGTTAAATATTAGGTGGGAAATTGGATAAACGTATTTGAAAATTCCACGGAGCATTGTACATGCACCGGAATCCTTGTTTTAAATATGGCATCTGAAGAATATTACCTCTGATCAGGCAACGCTCACTCATGGACTGAAGTATTGTTGTTGATTAGATAGTGCAACATTAATTGAGCCACACTCACATACAAGGTTCGTTTGCAGAATGTTTTTATATTGCGTTGATAATAAACATTGCAGTCTTAGTATATAATAAAAGAACTTGAGGATTTCATATTTATCATTTTTTTTAATCAAACAAATTTTGAGACACGCCAACCCAAGCTAATTACTTAACGTTTAGTATTGCACCTATGTGAATGAAATATTATGGTTGTATTTTTGTGTTGAGAACATGATTATCGAAGCCTACACTAAAAACATGGAAAACATCTCCATCTACTGGAGGGATTTATCTGCTTCAGCTACTGTTCCCAAAATTTCGCACAACACAATTTTAATAACTGCACACAGGAGGCAAATTCTAAGCTGTTTTACAGCAGCACTAAAGGAAATTGTGCCATGATAAATGGTGCTAATGTTCTTTTGTCAGTTGCACAGGAAACAATGATGATTTTATTTGTGGATTTTAGTGGCAGTGTTCTGAATTAATAACAGTCACCTTTGGTGCACAGTGGGTGAATTTTAAATCTGTGTCACATAATGTGATCAGGGCTGTCACCGCAATTCTGCTGAAATGCTGGCACCACAGAGGTTTTGGTCCAGCAAGGTGAGTTGCAAGGCTCCCCCAGAGGCGCTGATGCAAAGTCAATGAGGGTAATTTTGACTTTAATTTAAGATGGGCAGCATTGGGTCAGTCTTCTGCAAAGTCAATTTGAAATGGAAACCAGGGGAGATTTTTAACAGACTCACCCATTTTACACTAATGCACGGTTTGCCACAATACTCAACACAATGTTCAACACCCACCTAAAGTTCCTCCTGGGAGGAATTAAAAAATAAATATGTTGGCTGATGCAGTGTCAAATGATTTCACAGGGAATATGTTCCGCATGGCCACTATTCTGAGGAAAATAATTTCTTCCTAATCCTAAACCCTGCCCTGAGACTCAATCACTTCTGCTCTCCTCCTTTGCAGTGGCACGGTGGCACAGTAGTTAGCACTGCTGCCTCACAGTGCCCAGGCTTCAATTCTCGCCTTGGTTGACTCTCCCCATGTCTGTGTGGGTTTCCTCCGAGTGCTCCGGTCACCTCTCACAGTCCAAAGATGTGTGAATCAGGTCGATAGCCCATGTTAAATTACCCCTTAGTTTCAGGGGGACTAGCAGGGTAAATATGTGGGGATACGGGGATAGGGCTGGGTGGGATTGTTGTCAGTGCCGGCTTGACGGACCAAATGACATCCTTCTGCACTGTAGGAATTCTATGATTCCTGTAATTCTGTTCAAAGTTCATGTTGAAGATTTATTATTTTAAGTTTTTATTTTGCCCCTGTCTGTGTGGACAGGATATTTGTATCTCAATTATTTGCTTGGCTGTGAGGAATAATTTAATTGTTTGATAATCCAAACACAGAGGGCTATCTGCCAACATTTAAGTTACTACAACCTGAGGTATTAATCTAATGGTAGATTCTGCATTTTTCTGGGTCTACAATGCAGTAAATTCCCTGATTGTTGAGTTATGTGCACCAAATGCAGCCTTTAAATATTCCATTTGTGTTTGTAATATCTGCCTGTGTCATATCTCTGGTATTACGGGCAATGTATTAGCATGGATAGAGGATTGTTTAACTAACAGATAGCATAGAGTGGGGATAAATGGGTGTTTTTCTGGTTGGCGATCAGTTACTTGTGGTGTGGGTCAAGGATCAGTGTTGGGACCACAATTGTTTACAATTAACATCAATGATTTGGAGTTAGGGACCAAGTGTAATGTGTCAAAATTTGCAGATGACACTAAGATGAGTGGTAGAGCAAAGTGTGCAGAGGACACTGTACGTCTGCAAAGGGATATCGATAGTTTAAGTTAGTGGGCAAATGTCTGGCATATGGAGTACAATGTTGGCAAATGTGAGGTCATCCATGAGGAATAACAGCAAAATGGACTATAATTTAAATGGTAAAAAAATGCAGCATGCTGCTGCGCAGAGGGACTTGGGTGTCCTTGTGCATAAACCATAAAAAGTTGGTTTGCAGGTGCAGCAGGTAATTAAGAAGGCAAATGGAATTTTGTCCTTCATTGCTAGAGGATGGAGTTGAAAAACAGGGGGATTATGTTGCAGCTGTATAAGGTGCTGGTGAGGCCACACCTGGAGTGATGTGTTCAATTTTGATCTCCTTACATGTGAAAGGATATACTGGCATTGGAGGGAGTGCAGAGGAGATTCACTAGGTTGATTCCGGAGTTGAGAGGGTTGGCTTATGAGGAGAGACTGAGTAGACTGGGACTTTATTCATTGGAATTTAGAAAAATGAGAGGAGATCTTATAGAGACATATAAAATTATGAAGGGAATAGGTAAGATAGAAGCAGAGAGGTTGTTTCCACTGGCAGGTGATACCAGAACTAGGAGGCATAGCCTCAAAATAAGGGACAGCAGATTTAGGATTGAGTTGAGGAGGAACTTCTTCAGCCAAAGGGTTGTGAATCTGTGGAATTCCCTGCCTGGTGAAGCAGTTGAGGCTACCTCATTGAATGTTCTTAAGGCAAGGATAGATAAATTTTTGAACAGTAAAGAAATTAAGGGTTATGGTGAGCGGGCGGGTAAGTGGTGCTGAGTTCACGAAAAGATCAGCCATGATTTTATTGAATGGTGGAGCAGGCTTGAGGGGCCAAATGGCCTACTCCTGCCCCTAGTTCTTATGTTCTTATGTCCTTAAGAGACCTGAGACTACCTGCATGGGAAAAAGGGATAAATCATTCAGAATATGCATCCAGGTACTGACTGCTGGCAGAGGAAAAAGTACCTCCTACCCTTCCCAGACCACCGTGTATATCAAGGCATGTGGCTGAAGGTTTTGTGTTGTTCTGTGCAGATTTTACCAGAGTAAATACATTTCTTTCTGGTCATACAAACAATATATAAGCAAATGTAAGGCTGGAGCTCAATCATTGCATTGAGCAGTGGATAACATCACTGAAAAATGATAATAACTGCAATTATTTACACATCAAATGCAAGCAGAAATTAATAATGCAGTTTATTTTATGTAGCTGCTTTGCTTGTAAAGCTGTAAAATATGTGTGAAGAAGATTAAAGTTGGTAGAGAGAACGATCATGAATAAACTACAAGCTCCTCAGCTAGGTTTTTCAGACTTGTGATCCTCTTTGTACTTTTTAAGCATCTCCCATCCTGATTCAATTATCTTTCAAACTACCAAACTAAATGCCGCATTCACAAGGAAAGATAATTTGAGATTATGCTGCTTTCTCTGTCTATAATAGTTGGCATAAATGTTGACTCCTTTGCTGAATGATAACAAATCCTGTGCTATATTTATTCCTCCCAGCCTAGCGATGCAATGTCACATTTTACACATGCTTCACATGGCTTCTCGCATCCCTCACTACATTTGTGGTAACCCAGGTGCATTCGGCTTCTCATAGATCTGAGACTTCATTCATCTGAAACCTTTCGTTCTTGAGTCCTTTGTTATTTGGCCTCACAGAACAGGTTTTCAGGTCTCATGCAACCTGTCACATTTCCCTGACCCATCTCCTATCTTACAATCATGTATCCATAAATTTACCGGCTGTCGAGGGGGATTATTAATCAGCTACCCAGAACTTGATCACAATATTCTTTCTACACAGTTTTGTTCATGCGAGACTGTAAAAGATTTGATTTGATTTATCATTGTCACATGCATTGGGATACACTGAAAAGTATTGCTTCTTGGGCGCTATGCAGAAAAAAATGTATCGTTCATGGAGTACGTAGGGGAGAAGGAAAGGAGAGGGTGCAGAATGTAGTGTTACAATGTAGTGTTACAGTCACAGCTAGAGTGTAAAGGAAGGCTAACTTAATAAAAGGTAGGTCCATTCAAAAGTCTGATGGCAGCAAGGAAGAAGCTGTTCTTGAGTCAGTTGGTACATGATCTCAGACTTTTGTATCTTTTTCCTGACGGAATAAGGTGGAAGAATGCATGTCTTGGATGTGTGGGGTCCTTGGTTATGCTGGCTCCTTTTTTCCAGGCAGCAGGAACACTTGAACTCAACAACAAAATAATTCTCATCTCGGGTATATTTGTTTCTAGATTTCATGCATCCCAGTTGATAATCCAAAAGTCCCTCTTTGTAGGTGCTTGCCTACAAGACGTACATGCTGGGAAAGCAGATTTCCAATTGGCAGAAAATCACAGAAGCGCACGTCTGAGATTTATCTATATTTTGAGCACAAGGACTGGAAGTGCACTTTTCCTGGTGGCTGTTGTCATGATGGATGGCACAAGAGGTGATATCCATCAATGAAACTTGTATGTGCAGCTTTTAGTTTTCCCTTTACATTTTTGGAAGTAATTAGCTGGAGTCAGGAAAAGGAAATTGGGTAGTATTCATACCAACTCCCAATCCGGTTCTAACAGTTACCAAAAAATTCAAATTCTGATTACTGACAGGATTTTTAAACAGTAAACATAACTCGAGTTTACTGATTATTGCAGCAGCAACATACACACAGTCTCATATAATTAAAAATGTTAATTAGATAAATAAAATATCCAAGCAGATTCTTCGAAGCAAGAGGTCATGAATAATATCTGTGTAATCAAGGCCCGTCTGTCTGGAAGGGATTTTAAGCTCAATGTGCACTATTATTGCCCTAATATTCATCAGCCGTTTTATTTCTTTTTTGAGAAGATGAACAAGGAAGCACAAATGTACTCATGAAAAGAGATTAGATCCATAAAAATTATCAGTAAAAATGAGATTTAAAATTACATTTATCAACCAGCAGATCAGATAAAAGCTCTGCAGTCCTGTTGTGTGTGAAAGGCTGAGGAAAATTAAACAACTAACGTAGGAAAACATAGGAAACATAAAAACATAGGAGGAGTAGACCATTTGGCCCATCTCACAAGAAACTGGCAGAATACTTGAGATTTTTCAATCCTCACCAGCTGCATGCAAAGTTATGCAGAGGATGTGGATCTTGCATCATTTATCCATCATACTAAATTTTTGCCCAGTTAGGGCAAGATCAAAATATAATTAACTTTAAACAATCCTGCCATTTTTGTTAGGAATCTTGAATAAAATGGCAAGGCCATCTGGTTCATTTCATTTGCTCCGTTTCATTTGCATCACCTCACATAATTAATAAATCCATGTCCAAATTGCACCAAAACCTGGATAATTTTCCTGGTCTGGGCTGATAATTAGTAAGTAATATTCATGCCATACAAGTGCCAGACAATGATCATTTCTAAAAAGGGAGAGTGTAATCATCTCGCCCTGATATTTAGGACGGGGTTTTCTGACCATGCTCGCCCCAAAACCCAAAATCCCGCCCAAGGTCAATGGACATTTGTATGGTCCACCTCCGCCCGCTGCAATCCCTGTGACGGGCAAGATGGGAAAATTCCGGTGTCAATGCCATTCCCATTGGTGAATTCACCACTATCAACATCCTTGAAGTCACCATTGACCAGAAATGTAATTGGAGCAATGACGTAAATACTGTTGCTAAAACATCAAGTCAGAGGTTGGATATTCTGCAAGGAATGACTCACCACCTGACACCCAAAGCCTTTCTGCAATCTGCAAGGCACAAATCCAGAGTGTGATAGAATACTTCCATTTACCCGGATGAGTGCGGTTTCAACAACAATCAAGAAACTCAGCACCATCAAGGTAGCACAGTGGTTAGCACTGCTGCCTCATAGTGCCAGGGACCCGGGTTCGATACCCGGCTCGGGTCACTATCTGTGCGGTGTCTGCACGTTCTCCCCGTGTCTGTGTGGGTTTCCTCCAGGTGCTCCAGATCCCATCCACAGTCTGAAAGATATGCTGAGACAGGTGCATTGGCCATGCTAAATTCTCCCTCAGTGTATCTGAACAAGCGCTGGAGTGTGGTGACTAGTGGATTTTCACAATAACTTAATTGCAGTGTTAATGTAAGCCTACTCGTGACACTAATAAATGGACTTTAGGACATTGGTACCCAACCACCCATGTTAAACATTCACTGTGCCGGCTGGTGCAGAGTGGCAGCAGTGTGTGCCATCTACCACATTCGCTGCAGCGGCTTTCCCAAGACTCCTTCGACAGCACCTTCCAAATCCAGGAGCTCCACACGTAAAGGGGGTGGGGCAGCAGATGCATGGGAACACCACCATCTGCAAGATGGATCTGGAAATTCTCCTCCAAGTCACACACCATTCCAACTTGTTGTTCCTTCATTATTGCCCGGTCAAAATCTAGGAACTCCTTCCTTAACAGCACCATGAGATCACTCCTGTGATTCAAGAAGGTGGCTCATCCCCACCTTCTCAAGGGCCATGCACAATGTCTATTGGTCTTGCCGGTAAAATCCATGTATGAATTTTTAAAATGCACCTATATTTAGATAAGAAACCAACAAATTATATTTTTTCACCTTGGATAATAAAAGTTGAAGAATGCTGCTTTCCATCATAAATATTTCTATAACACAAATTCCATGTGGTACAATTCAGTATCATGACTGTATGGTATTTAATTCCATCCTATATTTGTGCTTTGTGTGAATGATATCCCTTAGCAACTCTACATTTATCTCTCTAACATTATAATGTTCTTAATGGAATTGTGGAAAATGACTGTGAAGAGCAGATTGATCATGAGCAGTTTGATCTTCATGGGTGTGAATAATATTCCTGAATATCAGCGGACCAATAAATGGAAAATAATGTGGCTGGTTGTGTGGAATACTTTGCTTTTCTCAACTTATGTTAATCACCTCACACCACATTGTTGCATTCAACTAATCTCTTGCAACAGTCATGGCCTGGTTATTGGAATTAATTGCAGTATGTAATTGAACAAATTGTAGATTTGTAGAAAACGTTTCCAATATTGTTCATAGAAAGTGAAATGAAGTGTAATCTCTTTTCACAGACTATCTACTCTATCCAGTTTTCCCACCCACCCATTTAATTGCCTAGACTTTGAAGTATGTCTGTTCAACTTCCTGGAGTACACGCATGTGCAGTCAAATGCAAAACTCCAGATGGTTTTCTTTTATTCATTTGTGGGACATGGGCGTCACTGGCTGGTCAGCATTTATTGCCCATCCCTAGTTGCCCTTGAGAAGGTGGTGTTGAGCTGCCTTCTTCAATCGCTGCAGTCCATGTTCTGTGGGTTGACCCACAATGCCGTTAGGGAGGGAATTCCAGAATTTTGACCCAGCGACTGCGAAGGAAAGGCGATATATTTCCAAGTCAGGAAGGTGAGTGGCTTGGAGGGGAACTTGCAGGTGGTAGTGTTCCTATGTATCTGCTGCCCTTGTCCTTCTAGATGGAAGTAGCTGTGGGCTTGGAAGGTGCTGTCTGAGGATCTTTGGTGAATTGCTGCAGTGCATCTTGTAGACAGTACACACTGCTGCTACTGAGCATCACTGCAGGAGGGAGTGGATGTTTGTGAGTGTGGTGCCAATCAACTAGGCTACTTTGTCCTGGATGGTGCTGAGCTTCTTGAGTGTTGTTGGAGTTGAACCCATCCAGTCAAGTGGGGAGTATTTCATCACACTCCTGACCTGTGCCTTGCAGGCTTTGGGAGTCAGGAGGTGAGTTACTCGCAGTAGTATTCCCAGCCTCTGACCTGCTCTTGTAGCCACTGTGTTTATGTGGCGAGTCCAATTGAATTTCTGGTCAATGGTAACCCCAAGGACAGTGATAATGGGAGATTCAGAGGTGGTAACACCATTGAATGTCAAGGGGTAACGGTTAGGTTGTCTCTTTTTGGTGATGGTCATTGCTTGGCATTTGCATGGCGCAAATGCTATTTGCTATTTGTCAACCCAAGCCTGAATTTGTCTAGATCTTGTAACAGTCAGCGATTCTACATTTCCCCAGAGGCTGCATTGTTAAGTTCTCCCCAGACTACAGGCAAGTAGAAATCAGTGAACTGATGAAAAGTTGCCTTTTTACTCTATTCATCTTGCTGTAAAAACACTTCAAAATGTTACAACTTGCTGAATGAGGTGTAGCACTGCTAAAAGAAAATCTCTGGCCTGGAAAATTTAAAATTCTGTGATCTTTTGTGCTCATTACACCAATAACAAGGAGAATTCTACCAAGAAAATCAATCCAATCAAGCAGACACTCCACACCATCATCTGGTCATTTTTCATCTGAGTTTGGTGGATCTTGCTTGTAAGCTAATTGGCTGCTATGTTTCCAACATCACAACAGTACATTCAAATGCATTCCATTGGCTGTAAAGCATTTTGAAATACCTAGAGGACATAAAAGATGCTGTATAAATGCAAGTCTTTCTTCAGACATCTGTATAATATGACCAAAGTGCCAAAGCTTCTGTCCAATTAACAGGAGCCATTCTGTGCACAGTTGCAAGAAACAGCTTCCTTTAAACCAATGGGTAATTAAGGTAATTGTGACACTCCATCTGAAAATATATGGCATCACGTAACTAGTTTTACAACATTGATTCAAAAGTAATTGGCAAGGTTATTATCATGTGATTAGCTTGAGACCTATCTTGGGTTTTCATATAGATTTAATTGCAAGTAAGAACAGCATTTTGACTTCTACAACTAAGTAATCTGGACATTCCAATAAATTTTTCTTGATAACTTGGCCCTACAGGGAGCAAGGTTCTGACTTCACAAGTACATGTATTTAGTATTATGTCCAATTTCACGATGCAAAGTTCAAATTGCATTGGGAAGCTCGAGACACTTCACGGGTTGATCCAAGTAAATAATGTCAGAGCAACCTCAGTATCACAACCCATCTTCGCAGACCCACAATCTGATATATTATAGAGAATTATCACACAGAAGTAGGCTATGCATACACGCCATGTTCTCATGCCTCCTTATTCTGCATTCCTTCAACCACCTATCGAACTTATTCTTCATTGTTTTCACAGCTTCTGCTTCAGCCACTAACCGTGAGAATGGATTTCATAACATTTCAATCCACTGGGTGAAACAAAAGGTTTCTCCTGTCCACTGTCCTAAATCCCTTATATTCATATCCATAGCCTCTTGCTTTGGATCCCCCTCACCCCCACTGCCCCTCCTACCCCCGCAGTTGCTGGTAACATTCTCCAAAAACTTCCCTCAACCTTGAATTGGTAACAACATCAACTCAAACAAAAAGCTGGAGCCAGAGTAAGTCTCAATCTGCTTGTCATGACCCTTAGCGTATGCATTTGAAAAATCTTTCTTTCAGAAATGAATCCCCTGGAATTGAAACTCCCACATCCTAGGTTTTTCCCTGTTCCTCAACCATCATCACTTGCTCTTGATCACTCATACTACTCCCCAGGAACTCATTGTTCAAATTTTCTTGTGTGTATCTGACCCAGCACGCAAGAGGGACAAAGTTAAAGGAGCTAGTGTGCCTGATTAGTAGACCTGGCACAAGTCCCTTCAATACACCAAAAGAAATAGACAAGATGCAATGACTACATAAGGCAGCCTTCACATACAGTTATCACTAGACGGGAACAACACAGTGAAACTTTTCAATACTTGCTTCATGTGACTAAGAGAAGAGCATGAGGAGGAAATGCAGCAGAAGGTTATCGCGGATTTTGAGATGACACCAGCCCTCCTTCCTTCCCATTTCTAGCACTCTTCATGTTTGCCCTTTTTATGACTGCCTCCTTTTCCTGTAAATATGCAACCTGTAAATAGGCTGGAGGAAATAGATGTTCGGAGGGAGGATGTATTGGCAGTTTTGAATAAACTGAAGGTCGATAAGTCCCCTGGGCCTGATGAAATGTATCCTAGGATTCTTTGGGAGGCGAGGGATGAGATTGCAGAGCCTTTGGCTTTGATCTTTGGGTCCTCGCTGTCCACGGGGATGGTGCCAGAGGACTGGAGAGTGGCAAATGTTGTTCCTCTGTTTAAGAAAGGGAATAGAAATGACCCTGGTAATTATAGACCGGTTAGTCTGACTTCGGTGGTTGGTAAATTGATGGAAAAGGTCCTTAGGGATGGGATTTACGACCATTTAGAAAGATGCGGATTAATCCGGGATAGTCAGCACGGATTTGTGAAGGGCAAATTGTGCCTCACAAATTTGATAGAATTTTTTGAGGAGGTAACTAGGTGTGTTGATGAAGGTAGGGCGGTTGATGTCATATACATGGATTTTAGTAAGGCGTTTGATAAGGTCCCCCATGGTCGGCTTATGATGAAAGTAAGGAGGTGTGGGATAGAGGGAAAGTTGGCCGATTGGATAGGTAACTGGCTGTCTGATCGAAGACAGAGGGTGGTGGTGGATGGAAAATTTTCGGACTGGAGGCAGGTTGCTAGCGGAGTGCCGCAGGGATCGGTGCTTGGTCCTCTGCTCTTTGTGATTTTTATTAATGACTTAGAGGAGGGGGCTGAAGGGTGGATCAGTAAATTTGCTGATGACACCAAGATTGGTGGAGTAGTGGATGAGGTGGAGGGCTGTTGTAGGCTGCAAAGCGACATAGATAGGATGCAAAGCTGGGCTGAAAAATGGCAAATGGAGTTTAACCCTGATAAATGTGAGGTGATTCATTTTGGTAGGACAAATTTAAATGTGGATTACAGGGTCAAAGGTAGGGTTCTGAAGACTGTGGAGGAACAGAGAGATCTTGGGGTCCATATCCACAGATCTCTAAAGGTTGCCACTCAAGTGGATAGAGCTGTGAAGAAGGCATATAGTGTGTTAGCTTTTATTAACAGGGGGTTGGAGTTTAAGAGCCGTGGGGTTATGCTGCAACTGTACAGGACCTTGGTGAGACCGCATTTGGAATATTGCGTGCAGTTCTGGTCACCTCACTATAAGAAGGATGTGGAAGCGCTGGAAAGAGTGCAGAGGAGATTTACCAGGATGCTGCCTGGTTTGGAGGGTCGGTCTTATGAGGAAAGGTTGAGGGAGCTGGGGCTGTTCTCTCTGGAGCGGAGGAGATTGAGGGGAGACTTAATAGAGGTTTATAAAATGATGAAGGGGATAGATCGAGTGAACGTTCAAAGACTATTTCCTCGGGTGGATGGAGCTATTACAAGGGGGCATAACTATAGGGTTCATGGTGGGAGATACAGGAAGGATATCAGAGGTAGGTTCTTCACGCAGAGAGTGGTTGGGGTGTGGAATGGACTGCCTGCAGTGATAGTGGAGTCAGACACTTTAGGAACATTTAAGCGGTTATTGGATAGGCACATGGAGCACACCAGGATGGTAGGGAGTGGGATAGCTTGATCTTGGTTTCAGATGAAGGTCGGCACAACATCGTGGGCCGAAGGGCCTGTTCTGTGCTGTACTGTTCTATGTTCTATGTTTAACCTCCCTTGTTAGTAACTCATCTCCTACAATCAAAGTAAAAGAAGTGAGAAGTTCTAATTATCAAGATGAATTACCTGAGTATCAGTAGCTAACCAGTACTGGGTGTTATGACATGCCAACAGTTAACTATAAGAGTCAGGGGCTGGAATTTTACCACCCTGCCTGCCACAGAAATCGGAGAGGATGAGGGGCAGATCATGGGAAGGTCTGTTGACCTTGGGCAGGATTTTATGGTTTTGGGACGAGCAAGGCCATAAAATTCTGCCCAAGATCTTTTTGGTTGTGTATATGCAGCAAGTTGCAGTTGTGTTCCTGAAACCTTAAGTGAAACAACTTTAAGTAAGTCAATTTTTCCAATTCAAACCATTGTAAAAACTGTAGTTAGATTCTGCTGGATCTTTCTCATCAGAGAAAAAAAACATTGAAACATTCTACTTTGCATGTTGTTCTACTTCAAATTGTTAAATTCCCATGTTAGCAATTTAAACAATTCTGGCCCCCACTACACCAACTTTAAAAAAAATAGTGATGGACATGGGGAGACATGCAGAAAGAAACTTTTGTTAAAGTCAAATAGGTTTTACAGTCATCAACATTGTCCTTGCACTTCCACCCAAATATTATTAGTCACTTGTGACACCTCGCCATATGGAGTTGGAGTAGTTCTATCCCATAGAAAGGCAGACAGGGTGGAGAGGCCAACTGCATTTGCTTCAAGGACTTTGTCAGACGCTGAGAAAAAGTACTACCAAATCAATAAAGAAAGCTTAGCAGTCATTTATATGGTGAAAACATTTCGCCAATATGTCTATGGTCAGCATTTCACTATTGTGACAGATCATAAGCCATTGTTGGCTTATGATCTGTTAAGGCAATAGGGGCCAGTGTCACCGATTGCCTCAACCAGAATTTAGAGATGGCCCTTGCTGCTGGCAGCATACAGTGATATCTTCAAGCATTGGCCAGGAACACTGAAGTCAAATATGGATGATGTGAGCTGCCTCCCACTATCACAAACCATACCATTGCCACTTGTTCCACAAGAGATAGTATTGGCTTGCCCTTCCTGGATACCTTCTCTGTCTCAGCAACTTAAATTACGTCATGGACGGACAGGGACCCATTGAAGTCAAAGGTCAAGAAAATGGCACTGACAGGGTGATACTTCGAGAGGGCAGAGCTGATGAAGTCATATTTGCAATGCAGGGATGAAATAATCTGTGAAGTGTAAAAGTTGTTAGACTCTGCAAGCATTGCCACCACCAGTGAACATGCATCCCTGGGCGTGGCCAGGCCATCTGTTACCATGGCTTTGTGTAAATTTTGCTCGATCCTTTTTAGGGCACATGTTCCTGATCATAGTAGATGCCCATTCCAAGTTGTTGAACTCATGAGATCCACCACAGCTACACTTACTATCGATAAACTGAGGCAGGCCTTGCAATCCCGAAGTGTTGGTACCAAGCAATGCAACAGCATTCACGGCTAATGAATTGCAGACTTTGGTCAAGTCTAATAGCATTTGTCATGTCAGGATGGTCCCCTATTATCCTGCCTCAAATGGGTTGGCGGAGTGAGCCACACAGACATTCAATGCTTCCATGAAGAAGGAGGCTCATAGGCTGTTGCCATTGTGATTGGCAAGCTTTTTTGCTGTCCTATGACACTACACCCCACGCCACCACTGGCGTGATGCCGGCAGAGCTGCTAATGGGTCAGTGCCTGCATACGTGTTTGGACTTAGTGTTCCCAAATTTTGTCGGAGTGGGTGGAGGCTTGGCAAGCCTCCAGAAAGAGCATCATGACTCTCAGAAAGGGGACAGATCACTTAATGTGGATGACCTCGTGTTGGCACGGAATTTTGGTGGCCAACCTGCCAGGTGCCAGGCAGAGTTGTGGTGAAGACCGGGCCTATCTCGTATTTGGTGGAGGCACAGGGCTGTCAAATTAAGAAGTACGTCGACCACTTACACAAGAGAACGGAGCCAACTCCAGGAGACAAGCAAGTGTACCCTGCATCAAGCCTCTGAACAAAACAGTTCCATGTCCATGGTGGGACCGACAGAGATGATGGTCTGAAAGTCTCTGGACCAGTTGATTTTATGAATTGTCTTTCCCTGGTGTCTCTTATGTAATTCTGCTGTTTGCCTGTGTATTAATGGTTTTTCTTGCTTACTTGGTGTTTTACAATAGAAAGTCCAAGAATTTGGGGTGGGGGAAAGGAGTTTCGTAGCGTGACCCCTTTAAGAGGATATTCATTGGGGGCAACATGATCAGATTGGAAACAATAGAGTGAACGCGCATGAACCTAGGCCAATCAGGATCAAAGGTGAGCATTCATGGGGCTTCAATTGGAATCAGGGTGCTGTTAGGAATAGACTGATATGGTTGTGCTGTTAAACTCTTTGTTGTACATAGTTTTTCTCATCAATAAATTCTTTAGTTAGTTATTGCCATATCAAGTTGCCTCAAATTATTACAGCACGAGAGGCAGGAAGAACAGCTTTGACTTGCAAGAGGTAAGCCCTGAGTTGAAGAGACAGAAAGAGGGTGGGGCAGGAAGCAGAAATTACTGTCTACAAGGGAGACAGTGAGAGAGAAAGCAAGAGGATCAGAGAGCAACTGAAGCCGTGAACCAAAGGGTCAGCAGTGGGATGGAGGATCAGGTAATGGCAGAGACCATGAGCTGAGGAGTTGGCAGTGAAAGAGGGGGTCAGCACAGCCCAGTCCAAAATGGCCCCGATCAGGTCAAGTAGCCCGACATCAGACCCAATGGGAAATGACTTTGAAACAAATCCCAAAATGCTAAGCATGAATGCAGGCCTCATTTACCTACAGCTGTTAAAATGGAACAACTTAAAAACGGGGCAATTTAAAATGTGGACTGAGTGAAGGAGAATGTGAACCTTGCTGTACAAAAACCATTTCCAATAAGACTTTAAAGCACAGTAGTATGAACTGTAATAGTCAGTGGAATATATTAATGAAGATTAATGATGGTTTCTTCTACCTTTGCTGATCTAGGTAATTAAATGCTTCTAGTTGTACTGTGCAATAGACATTGCATTCATGATAGTCACCACCTCCTCCCAATTTCATTGTGCTGTGTGGTGACCCACTGTAACTACGTATTATATACCTGGACACACCCCTGCTGCGCCTGACCCGAGACTCCTCCCTTTCCACCTGATCGAGGTATAAAGGTAACGGTTCCTCCCCTCTGCCTCAGTCTGGACCAGGCTAGCTACAAGGGTGTGTTCCAGTTCTTTGTGATTAAAAGCCTGTTTTATTTCACACTCGCTTTAGTCCTCGTGAATTGGTGGTGCATCAATTTTAATCACAAAGAACTGGAACACACCCTTGTTACTAGCCTGGTCCAGACTGAGGCAGAGGGGAAGAACCGTTATCTTTATACCTCGATCAGGTGGAAAGGGAGGAGTCTCGGGTCAGGCGCAGCAGGGGTGTGTCCAGGTATATAATACGTAGTTACAGTGGGTCACCACATGCTGTTACTCTTGGAATGCAGAAATGCCCTCTGTAGTAGAGATCCCCTTGCCTCTCTGCACTTTCTCCAGCCCACCACCCCGCACCCAACCCAACCCAAACTGGAAAAGGAACCGCGATGTGTCCTTCTGCTTTCTTTACAGATACTGCTTTTCCAAAGAAGCTGATTAGCTTATAAATTTGCAAATCATCATTTTAGCTGCTGCACATTTTTAAATGCTGCAGTAACTGGATTCATTCCAAGCAGTGGATGAGCTCTCAGTTACGGTTGTGGTTCATTCTGGAGGCTTGTCCATACTGTGACCCAGCAATATAAATGTCTTGAATAGACTAAGGTTTGGACAGCTGCCTTTCTCCCAATGCCTGGTTTCCAGTTGATCATTAATCTGACCTGTAAATCAAACACGACTGTCCATTATAATTATCTAAGCAATTTTCATTTTGGATTCTGTATAATAGAGCATAAATAACAAAGTGACTGAGATAAAATTTGACATGTTCATGCAGTCCAAGTCAAGTTCAGATGATTATGTGCATAATCAGTTGAGGATTATTTGGTTTTGTGAATGCGCCAGTCCAATTTGTGCCACTCATTAACTTGCCCCAAGCAGCCACTGTAGATTTTGTGTCTAATGTCAGACTATGACTGACTTTTCAATTAAATAGGTTTACCAGAATTAAAATGTTTTATCATTCTTAAAAACGTATTGCTTTGTTAATTTGAGTAAACCAACGAGAAAGATTTGTAATGTTTGAAAGTCTCTTCTGAGCTGCGCTGCAATACATTTTACAACTCACATGGAATATTTTTCTACCCTCATTCCTGATTTTATTATTCTGTGATAAAGAGCTGTTCATGCTCACGTCATTAAGCCTATGATGCAAGATCACCTGACCTCAGTCACTTTGTCTTTACCACATATGGTTACTTAACCTCTTCAACTCAATATGATTATCCATAGTCTCTGGGAAAAGCTGGGCATCAGGGAGAATAACTTGTGTTGTCCTTTAAGACATATAAGCAATTCTTTATTTTATGATGTGCGCAGTATGCTAATACAAGACAAAACTAGTTAGTGTACCACTGAGCTTATGGTACTTGCAGAGCTCAAAGCAGTTTAAGAGTGAAATACCTGGGGTATTTAGGGTAATTTAGCTGGGGTTGATCATGCATTGTCTGAAGCTCTTTCTGGCTTGGATTCCGTATTTTTCTGTTCCTTACTCCAGCTGTTTCTTTTTAATCTAGCTTTAGTGAAGCAGTTTATCTCAAGTCCACAGAGACACTTTCCATTTAATTCAATGAGCTCTGTTAATGGGAAAAACCTTCTCTTCAAAAAGGCAATCCAGCTCACCGAATTAAAGACTCTATCCCCTTTGTGCATTTTGGGACTTGGTTCATTTTTGGGGGCTGTTTGGTGTGTTAGACCAAAAAATGCACTAAGGGCCTGAATTACAGTGATACCTAATGGGGAAAGCTTATTTATTATATAATTAGGGCGGTGAGAAAGCAGTGATGTGATGACAATTCTTTTAGGTAATTTGACCAAGGTTGCAGCTCGGTGCTGAAAAAGGAATCTTTGAAATGCAATGATCATCTGAGCCGGTGAGCGAGTGCAAAGCAACAAGGTGAAAATTACATTTTGTCTTGAACCCCACCCCTCCCGAAGTTAGCTCTGAATTAGCCATGCATAAATACATGTGTTATACATCTAATGCTATACTGAGCTGGAGAAGCATAGCCCTGGCTTAAATTATATGCAGTAAGAAGTCTAACAACACCAGGTTAAAGTCCAACAGGTTTATTTGGTAGCAAAAGCCACTAGCTTTCGGAACAGGCTGTTCCTTCGTCAAGTGGGCGGGAGTTCTGATCACAAACAGGGCACAAAGACACAAACTTAATTTACATGAATAGTGATTGGAATGCGAGTCTTTACAGCTAATCAAGTCTTAAAGGTAGTTACTATCTGTAACCCCCACAACTTGCCTGGATGTGCAAAATCTCACCAGCTGTCCTGTCTGGAGACAATACACATCTCTTTAACCTGTGCTTAATGCTCCCTCCACTCACATTGTCTGTACCTTTAAGACTTGATTAGCTGTAAAGACTCACATTCCAATCACTATGTCCACTCCACGGCAGCCGCTGCGGGCTGCTCTGCTGTTGTGAGCGCTATCACCCATTTTTTGGTGAGGTTGATTTTTTTAAATAGATAAGAGAAGACTCTCTCCTCCATCTTGCTTCTTTCTCTCACCCGCTCTGGCAAGTCACATATCCCAGACCACCGAAGTCCTGTCGCGGTCGCCATTGTAGCGGGATCTTTCTCTTTATTTCACTTACAGGCCAATATTTGGGGGTCTGCTGATAGCTGTGAGTGTCTCTCTCTCACAGGCCTTGAAATTTCAAAGGCCGGGGAATGCTGCACTGGGGCAACTCTGCAGGAGAGAGCGCTGAACCAGGCTCACTGTTTTTACCTGACAGCCATCCCAAAACTGCCACCAAGGCCTGAGTGGTTCTCTCCCTTGTCGGGGGGACAATGGACACCCTGCACCCATTCCACTCGATTAGGTCTCCAAGAGAGAGAACAGAGAGACTCTGTCCTTTTTATCTCCTGACCAGCAGTCTCCCTTGAGTGAGCGGGTTCGAATCGCTCAGATCACCCTCAAAGAACAAAGAACAATACAGCACCGGAACAGGCCCTTCGGCCCTCCAAGCCCGTGCCGCTCCCTGGTCCAAACTAGACCATTCTTTTGTATCCCTCCATTCCACTCCGTTCATGTGGCTATCTAGATAAGTCTTAAACGTTCCCAGTGTGTCCGCCTCCACCACCTTGCCTGGCAGCGCATTCCAGGCCCCCACCATGTCCTTCTGATATCTGTGTTAAACCTCCCCCGCTTCACCTTGAACCTATGACCCCTCGTGAACGTCACCACCGACCTGGGGAAAAGCTTCCCACCGTTCACCCTATCTATGCCTTTCATAATTTTATACACCTCTATTAAGTCTCCCCTCATCCTCCGTCTTTCCAGGGAGAACAACCCCAGTTTACCCAATCTCTCCTCATAACTAAGCCCCTCCATACCAGGCAACATCCTGGTAAACCTCCTCTGTACTCTCTCCAAAGCCTCCACGTCCTTCTGGTAGTGTGGCGACCAGAACTGGACGCAGTATTCCAAATGTGGCCGAACCAACGTTCTATACATCTGCAACATCAGACCCCAACTTTTATACTCTATGCCCCATCCTATAAAGGCAAGCATGCCATATGCCTTCTTCACCACCTTCTCCACCTGTGACGTCACCTTCAAGGATCTGTGGACTTGCACACCCAGGTCCCTCTGCGTATCTACACCCTTTATGGTTCTGCCATTTATCGTATAGCTCCTCCCTACATTATTTCTACCAAAATGCATCACTTCGCATTGATCAGGATTGAACTCCATCTGCCATTTCTTTGCCCAAATTTCCAGCCTATCTATATCCTTCTGTAGCTTCTGACAATGCTCCTCACTATCTGCAAGTCCTGCCAATTTTGTGTCGTCCACAAACTTACTGATCACCCCAGTTACACCTTCTTCCAGATCGTTTATATAAATCACAAACAGCAGAGGTCCCAATACAGAGCCCTGCGGAACACCACTAGTCACAGGCCTCCAGCCGGAAAAAGACCCTTCCACTACTACCCTCTGTCTTCTGTGACCAAGCCAGTTCTCCAACCATCTAGCCACCTCCCCCTTTATCCCATGAGATCCAACCTTTTTCACCAGCCTACCATGAGGGACTATCAGTTCTAGACTCCGGATTTATGGTAAGGGATATTGAAACTGTGACCTCGTCAGAGTGCGCTGATGAGAGAACAAGAGGCAAGATGGAACTCCAAACGAGTTTCAAAACTTACAGTGATTTATTTAACAATAAAATCAACCTTTCCAATACCCCACCACACATGAATAAAACTTATACTTTATACTATCACAATGGGAGAAATGCTAACGGGTACAACGTAAAATCTTACTTTGCACAGTTCAAAACAAAATTACTGAACTTTAAAATTACAATACACCACCCCTCCCCTTGCCTCAACCTCTATCCTGTCCTCGGGAGCTTCACAAGGTTGGCTGGGATACTCGCAATTCTAAAAGGGGTTCCTTTGTGGTGGGCTCGAATGTCTTAGTGCAGGATCGAAACTGGGCTGCTGTTGGTCTTCACCTCTGCACATCAGCTTGCGATTCTGGAAGAGAGCTCGGTCCTGCTTGTCTGCCTCCCTTGATCTTAACTTCTGCCCAATTTAACAACCAACTTCCCTGCCCCCGTAGGTGACTTTCAAGGACAATGGGCTCCCGATCACCGACAGTCTCGGTTTTAATTGAGTCAAGTCCAAACACAAAAGGCTGGAACTGCCTTGACCCCCGTGGGTCGTTATCTTAATGTCTTCTTAATGCTCCTCCGGAGCTTCCTGAACGGTGTCCCGTTAGTGGGATGGGTCTTCTTGTCTTCTGTGGATGGGCTGATTTCCGTGGCCATTGTCTCCCCTGTTGGTCTATTTACTGTTCGTCTGCTGGTCTCCATCTCCCTTTGTCCTTCTGATGATTAGATCACTGGTGTGTCTGCCTTTCTGGCCACTTGCATATTCAGGGAGCTCACACCTTTTTCTTAGCACAGTCCACAGGCAGGTTATGTTTGTCCTGCCAAGCCTTCTGGGAGGTTTTTATCAGCCAGCAGCCAGAGTTGGCCACTTTTAAACTGTCAGGTTTCTCCTGAGTCATTTTAAAATATGGAGGATTTTCCTGAAACTTACAAAAGTCACAATGATGCACCGGTGGGCAGCAAGATGAAGCCTCAGGAGTCACCTCTTAGGATAGAGTATTTAGATAATCAACATATGTATGGATATCTGGCAGAGTTTACTGAGGCAATGAGAGCTCGTGCACTGCAAATGGAGGACTCCATCACATTCATGAGCTCCACATTGCCCTGCAGACGCAACCAGATGAGCTCCGACCATGAGAGATTGGCCAGTCTCATGGAGAGGCATATGCAGCAGCACACAGAGTGGATGTCAGAGCAATATCTCAGCCAGGAAAGGGTGCAAGCCTCCCTCAGCAGCCTGGATCAATCCAGTCGAGTTTGAGTGCTGACTTCCACAGAATGCATGACGAGCTGTGTTATCTGAAAAGGGCAGTAGGGCTGTTGGCACAGCAGTTACTGGAAGGGACAACTCCTACACACCAACAGCCAGTCCCGTGAACCCCACCTGAAGTCCGCCCTAGCACTGTGGAGGTTAATGAAGAGGGTGAAGGTAGAAAGAACTCTCTCAATCCAGCACCTCAGCTTGAGCCCTCTTTTTTCCCCTCGCGTTCCCATGACCATAGCTGTCCATGCAGAAATACAGAGACCACAGTCGAAGGAGGTCCTCAACTGGTTTCTGCATAATGAAACTATCCACCATTCAGCAAGAAAAATCACCATGTCTTCAGCCACTTTGGCAAGAAAAATAATTTTGACCAGTTTCATGAGCGCTCGTGGCAACCTGCCTCTCATTCACTCACCTCGGAATTACTTGATACATTGAGAGTGGTACGCATGTGGAATGAGTTGCTGGAAGAGGTGGTTGAGGCAGGGACATTGACAATATTTAAAAGGCATTTGGACAGATATATGGATAGGAAAAATTTAGAGGCATATGGCCAAATACAGGCAAAAGGGGTTAGTTTAGATGGGCTTTTTGGTCGGCATGGACCAGTTTTGGCCGAAGGGTTTGTCTCTGTGCCGTTGATTCTACGATACAGCCCAGCACCCCCATCCTACTACTCCTTTGTGTTAACACCAGACACCTGCGATTGATTTTTGTCGCTTCTGTTTCAGTTGCTCCATTATCCAAATCGGCTTCTGTACGCAACCAAAAGGGTACCCTCCCCAAAGAACCCTGTCAACTTTCAACCTTCTCCTTATAGTTCGAAAGTGCGCAAGTCATGTTTCCTTCCATTTGAAAATTAGATCTAACTGAAGGTAGGGGAGAGCCACCTTGGGTAGAAAATAGGGGTCAGGCAATTGAGACTTGAGTAGGTGGAGAGAGGGGGAGCTGGGAGTTAGAGATGTTGGGGCTTGGTCAGGGAGGGGTTGGACCTGGTACATGGGCCTGAGAGAAGCAACAGCAGCAACATGATGACTGCTGGCAGCCCCGAGAGAGGATCAGAAGTAGGCCACTCAATCCCTTGAGAATATTCAGTTAGACTATGGCTAATCTGTGCTTTGAATTTATTCATCCACTTTTAACCCATAATCCTTTGATATCTTGGCTAATAAAAATCTGTCAATTCAGTTTTGAACATTGAAATTGAACCCGTATACACAGACTTTTAGAGGGAAAGTCTTCAAATTTCCACAACCCTTTTTGTGAAAAAAGCATCTTCAGATTTCACTCTTGAATGACCTCGTTCTAATTTTAAGATTGACCCTTTCTTAATTTTCCCCCATCAGCGGAAATAGCTTCTCTGTATTGACTTTGTCAAATCATTTTTATAATTTTAAACACACCAATTAGATCAACCCTCAGTCTCCTATACTGGGGAATACAAATATCCTCATTAATCAAAACATATTAATAAAAACCTTGGTATCATTTTGGTAAATATACACGGTCCCCACTTCAAAGCTACCATATATCCCTCTGACATACAGTGCTCAAAATTGAAGGCAATTCCCCGAATGGGATCTGACCATTTCGAAGTGAAACTTTACATCCTCCCCTTTATCGTATGGCAAGGAGACAAATATTCCACTTGCTTTATAGCTGATTATGTTTTGTACCTGACGCCAGCTTTCGGTGATTTGTGTGCATGAGTGCTCAAATTACTTTGTACACCATCTCTTGCCATAAAGAAAATGTTTTGATTTGTCCACCTTGCATCTGAAATGGATCGCCTCACATTTTTCACGATCTGCATTAGATTTTGCCTGCTACTTCCTTTGTACCTTATTGATTTGATTTGATTTGATTTATTATTGTCGCATGTATTAACATACAGTGAAAAGTATTGTTTCTTGCGCACTATTCAGACAAAGCATACCGTTCATAGAGAAGGAAAGAGAGAGTGCAGAATGTAGTGTTACAGTCATAGCTAGGGTGTAGAGAAAGATCAACTTAATGCAAGGTAAGTCCATTCAAAAGCCTGACAGCAGCAGAGAAGAAGCTGTTCTTGAGTCAGTTGGTACGTGACCTCAGGCTTTTGTATCTTTTTCCCGAAGGAAGAAGGTGGAAGAGAGAATGTCCGGGGTATGTGGGATCCTTAATTATGCTGGCTGCTTTGTCGAGGCAGCAGAGATAGAGTCAATGGATGGGAGGCTGGTTTGCGTGATGTATTGGGCTATATTCATGACCTTTTGTAGTTTCTTGTGGTCTTGGGCAGAGCAGGAGCCTTACCAAGCCGTGATACAACCAGGAAGAATACTTTCTATTGTGCATCTGTAAAATTTGGTGAGAGTCGTAGCTGACATGCCAAATTTCCTTAATCTTCTGAGAAAGTAGAGGCGTTGGCATGGGGGGACAGGACAGGTTGTTGGTGATCTGGACACCTGATGCGTGTTATCATACACGAGGCTAAATGCTCGGGAAATAAAGGCTTTTATTTACTGTAATGAAGCAGCCAATAATTATATACACGATCCCAGACTGAGGGGTCCCAGCCAGAGCAGGGACCTTTATACCTCTCCCAGGAGGCGGAGCCCGACTGGGATGTACCACAACACTACAATACAAAGGTGTAACAACCCCACCCTAACCCCAACAGCAACAAGTAGCACAACCCATCCCTAACCCAACAGTAACATATGTACATCCTTGTAGTACTGGCCAGACCCTGGCTCAGTACTATCCAGTGGGAACCAACGATGGTTCACCACAACACCTAAAAAGTTGAAGCTCTCAACCCTTTCTACTTCGTCCCCATTAATGTAGACAGGGGCATGTTCTCCTTTACGCTTCTTGAAGTCGATGACAATCTCCTTCGTTTTGTTGACATTGAGGGAGAGATTGTTGTTGCCGCACCAGATTCTCTATCTCATTCCTGTACTTTGTCTCATCATTGTTTGAGATCTGACCCACTACAGTGGTTAGCACTGCTGCTTCACAGCTCCAGGGTCCCGGGTTCGATTCCCGGCTCGGGTCACTGTCTGTGTGGAGTTTGCACATTCTCCTCGTGTCTGCGTGGGTTTCCTCCGGGTGCTCCGGTTTCCTCCCACAGTCCAAAGATGTGCGGGTTAGGTTGATTGGCCAGGTTAAAAATTGCCCCTTAGAGTCCTGGGATGCGTAGGTTAGAGGGATTAGCGGGTAAATATGTGGGGGTAGGGCCTGGGTGGGATTGTGGTCGGTGCAGACTCGATGGGCCGAATGGCCTCCTTCTGCACTGTAGGGTTTCTATGATTTCTATGGTTTCTATGAGTGGCGTCATCAGCAAACTTGAAATATTGCTGAGGTCTGCACAATTTACTGTTCCGCCTAACTTAGTGTCAACTGCATACTTGGACATATAGGGCAGTATCTTGAGCCCTCGTTCGCCATCTGCAAGTTTGCCACCGGGGTCTCAAGATCCGGAAGTCGCGGTTCTCGCTGACGAACATAAGAACATAAGAACATAAGAAATAGGAGCAGGAGTAGGCCATCTAGCCCCTCGAGCCTGCCCCGCCATTCAATAAGATCATGGCTGATCTGACGTGGATCAGTACCACTTACCCGCCTGATCCCCATAACCCTTAATTCCCTTACCGATCAGGAATCCATCCATCCGCGCTTTAAACATATTCAGCGAGGTAGCCTCCACCACCTCAGTGGGCAGAGAATTCCAGAGATTCACCACCCTCTGGGAGAAGAAGTTCCTCCTCAACTCTGTCTTAAACCGACCCCCCTTTATTTTGAGGCTGTGTCCTCTAGTTTTAACTTCCTTACTAAGTGGAAAGAATCTCTCCGCCTCCACCCTATCCAGCCCCCGCATTATCTTATAAGTCTCCATAAGATCCCCCCTCATCCTTCTAAACTCCAACGAGTACAAACCCAATCTCCTCAGCCTCTCCTCATAATCCAAACCCCTCATCTCCGGTATCAACCTGGTGAACCTTCTCTGCACTCCCTCCAATGCCAATATATCCTTCCTCATATAAGGGGACCAATACTGCACACAGTATTCCAGCTGCGGCCTCACCAATGCCCTGTACAGGTGCATCAAGACATCCCTGCTTTTATATTCTATCCCCTTCGCAATATAGGCCAACATCCCATTTGCCTTCTTGATCACCTGTTGTACCTGCAGACTGGGCTTTTGCGTCTCATGCACAAGGACCCCCAGGTCCCTTTGCACGGTAGCATGTTTTAATTTGTTTCCATTGAGATAGTAATCCCATTTGTTATTATTTCCTCCAAAGTGTATAACCTCGCATTTCTCAACGTTATACTCCATTTGCCATATCCTCGCCCACTCACTCAGCCTGTCCAAATCTCTCTGCAGATCTTCTCCGTCCTCCACACGATTCACTTTTCCACTTATCTTTGTGTCGTCTGCAAACTTCGTTACCCTACACTCCGTCCCCTCCTCCAGATCATCTATATAAATGGTAAATAGTTGCGGCCCGAGTACCGATCCCTGCGGCACGCCACTAGTTACCTTCCTCCAACCGGAAAAACACCCATTTATTCCGACTCTTTGCTTCCTGTCGGATAGCCAGTCCCCAATCCACTTTAACACACTACCCCCAACTCCGTGTGCCCTAATCTTCTTCAGTAGCCTTTTATGGGGCACCTTATCAAACGCCTTTTGGAAATCCAAAAACACCGCATCCACCGGTTCTCCTCCATCAACCGCCCTAGTCACATCTTCATAAAAATCCAACATGTTCGTCAAGCACGACTTTCCCCTCATGAATCCATGCTGCATCTGATTGATCGAACCATTTCTATCCAGATGCCCTGCTATCTCCTCTTTAATAATGGATTCCAGCATTTTCCCTACTACAGACGTTAAGCTGACCGGCCTATAGTTACCCGCCTTTTGTCTCCTTCCTTTTTTAAACAGCGGCGTAACATTAGCCGTTTTCCAATCAACCGGCACTACCCCAGAATGCAACGAGTTTTGATAAATAATCACTAACGCATCCACTATTACCTCTGACATTTCTTTCAATACCCTGGGATGCATTCCATCCGGACCCGGGGACTTATCCACCTTCAGTCCCATTAGTCTACCCAGCACTGCCTCTCTGGTAACATTAATTGTATTAAGTATTTCTCCTGCTGCCAACCCTCTATCGTTAATATTTGGCAAACTATTTGTGTCCTCCACCGTGAAGACCGACACAAAAAACTTATTTAAAGACTCAGCCATATCCTCATTTCCCACTATTAACTCCCCCCTCTCGTCCTCCAAGGGTCCAACATTCACTCTAGCCACTCTATTCCTTTTTATATATTTATAAAAACTTTTACTATCATTTTTTATATTAATTGCTAGCCTAGCTTCATAGTCTATCCTTCCTTTCTTTATCGCTTTCTTAGTCTCTCTTTGTTGTTTCTTAAATTTTTCCCAATCACTTGTTTCTCCACTATTTTTGGCCACTCTGTACGCAGCTGTTTTTATTTTAATACTCTCCTTTATTTCCTTCGTTATCCACGGCTGGTTCTCCCTTTTCTTACAATCCTTGTTTTTTGCTGGAATATATTTTTGCTGAGAACTGAAAAGGATCTCCTTAAAAATCCTCCACTGTTCCTCAGCTATCCTACCTGCCAGCCTGCTCTCCCAGTCTACCTTAGCCAATTCATCCCTCATCCTATCATATTTCCCTCTGTTCAAACAGAGGACACTGGTTTGGGACCAAACTTTCTCCTCTTCCATCTGAATCAGAAATTCGACCATATTGTGGTCACTAGACCCAAGAGGGTCCTTCACAATAAGATCCTTAATTCTACCTACCTCGTTACACAATACCAGATCCAAAATAGCTCGTTCCCTCGTCGGTTCCGTAACATGCTGTTCAAGGAAACTATCCCGACAGCATTCTAAGAACTCTTCCTCCATTCCACCCTTACCGACTTGAGTCTGCCAGTCAATGTGCATGTTGAAGTCCCCCATGATTATTGCCGTTCCGTTTTTACACGCATCCCTTATCTGTTTGTTTATAGCCCTCCCTACCTCAACATTATTATTTGGGGGCCTATATACCACATCTACTAGTGTCTTTCTCCCTCTACTATTCCTCATCTCTACCCATAATGATTCCACGTTTTGTTCCTCAGAGCCTATGTCATCCCTCAGTACTACCCTGATATTATCTCTTATTAATAGCGCGACCCCACCACCTTTTCCTTCCTGTCTATTCTTCCTAAACGCCTGATACCCCTGGATATTCATCTCCCAGTCCTGGTCACCTTTCAGCCACGTTTCTGTAATGGCCACTAGATCGTACCCACTCGTGCTGATTTGCACCATCAACTCATTTACCTTGTTCCGAATGCTTCGTGCATTCAGGCAAAGTGTCCTTATTCCAGCTTTTATCTGGACCCGCTTTGATGAGTCGCGAACACCCTCTCCCTCTACTCCCTTATCTAAATTACCGCCTTCATTCACTTGCACCCTCTCCTCTACCATTAATTTTGTAATTCCCCTTACCCCTGCATCCTCCACCCCATCAATTAGTTCCTTGATCCTAGTCAACTCTTCTAGCTCCCCTCCCCCCAACCTATCTAGTTTAAATTCTCCCCAGTAACCTTAGAACGCAATGGGCATGAACCTGATAGACATACATTTCCATGAATCTTAATATAATTCATAGAATCCCTACAGAACAGAAAGAGGCTATTCAGCCCATCGAGTCTGCACCAACTCTGACAAAGTATCTCACCCCAGCCCTCTTCCTTGCCCTATTCCCCCTAACATTTGCCATGGCTAATCCATCTAACTGAAGCATCTTGGGACATTAAGGGCGGAATTTTACCGGCACATCCACCCGAGTTTCATACGATCCCGCCCGAGGTCAATGGAGAATGCCGTTCTCCAAGCCTTGCCCACTCCCAGAATCGGGGCGGGCTTTCCAGTTAAATTCCAGCCTAAGTGGCAATTTACCGTGGCCAATCCACCTAACCTGAACATTTTTGGACTGTGGGAGGAAACGGGAGCATCCAGAGGAAATCCACACAGACACAAGGAGAACATGCAAACTCCAAACAGTCACTCAAGGCCAGAGTTGAACGTGGGTCTCTGGTGCTCTGAGGCAACAGTGCTAACCACTGTGTACCTTGTGATATCTTGACCCCTCGCCATATCTTCAAACCATACCAATGTGGCGTTACATCAGTGTGGTTTACAACAGGTTCACACAGACGTGAATCTGTCATGGGAGTCTTCCTTTAAAGGTAAATATAGCCCCCAGGAGCTGAGGGACAATGCCGGCAGTCCCCTGGCAATGTCCCCTGATATTGCCTCTGTCCAGGCAACATCTCCTCCAATAAACCTGTTGTTGTTATTTTGAATCTTTTTCCACATCTTTTTCTTTTCTTGTTTAAAACCTACAACCCCTAACATGGCGAGGGCATTAGACCTGGGAACTTCACTGCATGTAAGTAGTGAAAAATTGTTCCGACTGCCTGGGTGAATGGGCAACAAGAAGACAGAGACTGGGTTTTCATTGGGTGAATGGACTGGGAAGCTCTGGCCGTCAATTGGGAAAATTAAGGAAATTTCCCGGCTGCCTTTCAATTATTACTTTTTATTCAAGAAACATTTTTACCAAGAAACCAAAATGAAGCAATCTGTACTTTATACAGCTTTTTTATGTCCTCATTTTCTCAAGTCATTGATTATTGGGGGATGGGCGATGGTGGGAGGAGGGGGGTTGAATTCCTGTGTTGCTCACCCCCTCTGGTATGTCCGCCCTATGTTGATTCTTTGTGTGAGTGTGCCTTGGTAATGAATGCCCATCACCGTCCATTGTTCCATTGTCACCTGATGTACAGACACTCTTCCAGCAGAGGTCTCTGAGTAGCAAAGAGATGCAGCAAATCTGACTGTTTTTCCATATCCCACTTGAGATCCATTGTAGTTCCTATATCACAGACGGTGACAGCTAGAATAAAACAGCATGGATTAAATTTTGAATTTGAGTTACTAAGATACTCACTGGATACTCATCTGGGGAGACCAAAAAAGGCATTTATCAGTGACATTTACTTGCTGATTTTTTTTCTGGGACTGTTATTTTAGATTAAAAGTTCATCCCAGATTGTCATTTCCTTTAAGAATTTACAGTATTAGGGCTTCAATTGATTCCCATTTTAGGCTACTAATGAACTACTCACGATTAATAAATTATGTTGATAACACACTGTCTGCAGTTTTTGTTCAAGACCCTACAAAAATCAATTGATATTTAAAAGTCATGAACAGTATCATCACAATAAATAATGTCCCTGGTTCTTAATGAAATTTTAAAGCGGATTGGGCCAGGGGAAAGTTTTAGACAAGATGTTCTTAAAATTTTCAAAGTTCTGAGCTCTTAACCAATATTGTGAGTTTTCTTTTAATCACTTCAATCACTTTCTGTACTGTGTTCTGCAGATGGCATCAGTCTGTACAGTTTCTATTCTTTTTCAATAAACCTTAAGGGTATTTTTTACCATGTCCAGTGTAGCTAGTGACAAAGAGGCGGGGTGCGAGGTGACGGGGGATGGGGGGGGGGGGGGGGGGGGGGGGGGCAAAGATCAGTAAATTTGCTGATGACACCAAGATTGGTGGAGTAGTGGATGAGGTGGAGGGCTGTTGTAGGCTGCAAAGGGACATAGATAGGATGCAAAGCTGGGCTGAAAAATGGCAAATGGAGTTTAACCCTGATAAATGTGAGGTGATTCATTTTGGTAGGACTAATTTAAATGTGGATTACAGGGTCAAAGGTAGGGTTCTGAAGACTGTGGAGGAACAGAGAGATCTTGGGGTCCATATCCACAGATCTCTAAAGGTTGCCACTCAAGTGGATAGAGCTGTGAAGAAGGCCTATAGTGTGTTAGCTTTTATTAACAGGGGGTTGGAGTTTAAGAGCCGTGGGGTTATGCTGCAACTGTACAGGACCTTGGTGAGACCACATTTGGAATATTGTGTGCAGTTCTGGTCACCTCACTATAAGAAGGATGTGGAAGCGCTGGAAAGAGTGCAGAGGAGATTTACCAGGATGCTGCCTGATTTGGAGGGTAGGTCTTATGAGGAAAGGTTGAGGGAGCTAGGGCTGTTCTCTCTGGAGCGGAGGAGGCTGAGAGGAGACTTAATAGAGGTTTATAAAATGATGAAGGGGATAGATAGAGTGAACGTTCAAAGACTATTTCCTCGGGTGGATGGAGCTATTACAAGGGGGCATAACTATAGGGTTCATGGTGGGAGATATAGGAAGGATATCAGAGGTAGGTTCTTTACGCAGAGAGTGGTTGGGGTGTGGAATGGGCTGCCTGCAGTGATAGTGGAGTCAGACACTTTAGGAACATTTAATCGGTTATTGGATAGGCACATGGATGATAGGGAGTGGGATAGCTTGATCTTGGTTTCAGATAAAGCTCGGCACAACATCGTGGGCTGAAGGGCCTGTTCTGTGCTGCACTGTTCTATGTTCTATGTTCTATAACAGAATTCTCCCATATCGGGACTAAGTCTTATGGTGGAGCAGGAATGCGGAGTGTTTCCCGTTATGGAGGCCAGCAGGTGAACCCGCCAAATCCTCCCACCTTGATTCATAAATTACGCATCAGGGGTCTTGCGTCACATTCCGTGAAGAGACAGGCCTAATCACACATTATCCACCCTCCTATTCAGGTGCTATATTGAAAAGGCGCCCAAATTCACTGACCCACTGTTGAAGAAAGAGGGTGGATCACCTGAAAATGAAGATAGATCTCCAGGAATGCTCTGAGGCTGGTGGATGGACCTCCTGGACACAAAATCTGGGAAGTTAACCTGCAGATGCCACACCCCCACAGCCCCCCCACCCCCCCCCAACCCCCACAGCCCCCCTCCCCCCCTCCCGCCCCACACCCCCACCCACTGTGGTGGTATTCCATGGCCCAAGGCTGCCGGTGGTCTCCATCCTGAATTGTGGAGGTAGCCCCAGGCATTGTTCAGGTGCACACTCTGTTGTTCCAAACGTGTTTTGCACCGTTATGTTTTCCCGCTGACACCACAGAGAATTAGGTGTGGGTGGTCAGGTCACCTGCATCCCATCAACAGGATGCAAATGAGTTTCACACTAGCCTCCAGTGTGCTTCTCCTGCTCTGCCATGATGGGCACCCGTGGAAGATCCCACAGGAAATTCATGGTGGCATAAAACCAACTTTTGGGCCTCATGCCAACTTCTTCCACACTGCCCACCATTGAACCCTCCAGCGAGAGAATTCTGCCGGAAACTTCGTCAGATTCAACTCACAGTATAGCTTCGTTAATAACTTAGTCCCATAGGAATATGAGGGGCATGATCTTACCTGCTGTTTATGCCACGCTTCCACTGCAGCACGGTCGGAGAATTTTGCGGGTAGCCAAATCTCCATTCACTGCGGCAGGATGAGAAAACCCCACCGATGTGACTGGTGGTAAGATTCTGGCTGAGGCGTTTGCTGTGTTGATAGGTATCTTAGGTAATTTAATATGTTTCTCAGATGTTTATAACTTCAATTTAATTTAACATCCTGGATGTTGATGTTCGTTACAACTGAATTTAGCTCAGGAATTTGCTGGCTCAGGGAGCCAAGCTGGGAGGCTGGGGGAGCTGATGGAACAACAGGCAGAGAAGCTGCCGACTTGAAGGGGCTGAGCAGCCATTTACCATGATAAAGGCACGTTTAGGGAGCAGTTTATGGTGTTGTTGGCATTTTGTCAATGGGGGTAGTGGGGTCTCCCCCGCCCTATTGACCCCCAACTGGGAAGGCGGCTTCCCTGCCACCAGGCTCGATGACACAAAGGTGGGGCTACTGCCAGGGAAAGCAGCCCCACATGCCGAATGATCTTCCCAGAACTGTTTTTCCTCCAACTCTTGGCACAGTGAATTATCTTTTTAACTTATTGACGCATCTCCTGAAACCTTCCGCCCACCTCAACAGTGACCGTCTCTCCCGGTGGCTCTGCTGAGGTTTCAGAGCTCGTGGGTTGGCACCACCAGGAACTAACCTGCCTGCTATTGAATGGTAAACCTGCCGGTTAATTACAAGGCTGCCTGTGGTGGAATTGCTGAGCTGGTCCCACTATTGGCAAGTCAGGGCTTAGCATCTGTTTTTCCTTTTGCCACGATGTTGGGGTCCCAATAAAATTTAGGCCATCAGTTCTTTGATAAAAATATTTTCCAGATTTGGATTTGATAAAAAGTAAATGTAAAATGTATTTGTGCATCCTTTTGGCGTGTTTCCTAATGAAATATCTTAACTGCAGATGTGAAATGTGAGCCATTAATCATCATCATTAATGCCGTTTCTTAGGTTGATAGAATTCATTGTGTATTTTATTTATGAAATGCAGATATAGTTTGAAGTTGGGTGAATAATAATTCCTTATGTTTGCAGTGTTGATTGGAATAGAGTCATAGAGGTTTACAGTATGGAAACAGGCCCTTTAGCCTAACTTGTCCATGCCACCCCTTTTTTTAACCACTAAGCTAGTCCCAAATTCCTGCGTTTGACCCATATCCCTCTATATCCATCTTGCCCAGGGTGGCACGGTAGCACAGTGGTTAGCACTGCTGCTTCACAGCTCCAGGGACCTGGGTTCGAATCCCGGCTTGGGTCACTGTCTGTGTGGAGTTTGCACATTCTCCCTGTGTCTGCGTGGGTTTCCTCCGGGTGCTCCGGTTTCCTCCCACAGTCCAAAGATGTGCGGGCTAGGTTGATTGGCCATTCTAAATTGCCCCTTAGTATCCCGGGATGCATAGGTTAGAGGGGTTAGTGGGTAAATATGTAGGGATATGGGGATAGAGCCTGTGTGGGATTGTGGTTGGTGCAGACTCGATGGGCTGAATGGCCTCTTTCTGCACTGTAGGATTCTATGACTCCATGTAACTGTCTAAACGCTTTTTAAAAGACAAAAATGTACCTGCCTCTACCACTTCCTCTGGCAGCTTGTTACAGACCCTCACCACCCTTTGTGGGAAAGAATTGCCCCTCTGGACCCTTTTGTATCTCTCCGCTCTCAGCTTAAACTTATGCCCTCTAGTTTTAGACTCCCCTACCTTTGGGAAAAGATATTGACTATCTAGCTGATCTGTGCCCCTCATTATTTTATAGACCTCTATAAGATCACCCCTAAGCCTCCTATGCTCCAGGGAAAAATGTCCCAGTCTATCCAGCCTCTCCTTATAACTCAAACCATCAAGTCCTGGTAGCATCCTAGTAAATCTTTTCTGCAATCTTTCTAGTTTAATAATATCCTTTCTATAATAGGGTGACCAGAACTGTACACAGTATTCCAAGTGTGGCCTTATCAATCTCTTGTACAACTTCAACAAGACGTCCCAACTTGTCCCACCAGTCATTTTCTTCTTCCCTAGAATATAGCTGCCTGTACAAATGATTACATACAAAGAACAAAACAAAGAACAAAGAAAATTACAGCACAGGAACAGGCCCTCCAAGCCTGCACCGACCATGCTGCCTGACTTAACTAAAACCCCCTACCCTTCCGGGGACCATATCCCTCTATTCCCATCTCATTCATGTACTTGTCAAGATGGTCCTTAAAAGTCACTACCGTATCCGCTTCCACTACCTCCCCCGGCAACGAGTTCCAGGCACCCACCACTCTGTGTAAAAAATCTGCCTCGTACATCTCTTTTAAAACTTGCCCCTCGCACCTTAAACTATGCCCCCTAATAATTGACTCTTCCACCCTGGGAAAAAGCTTCTGACTATCCACTCTGTCCATGCCTCTCATAATCTTGTAGACTTCTATCAGGTCTCCTCTCAACCTCCGTCGTTCGTGAGAACAAACCAAGTTTCTCCAACCTCTCCTCATAGCTAATGCCCTTCATACCAGGCAACATCCTGGTAAATCTTTTCTGTACCCTCTCCAAAGCCTCCACATCCTTCTGGTAGTGTGGCGACCAGAATTGAACATTATATTCCAAGTGCGGCCTCACCAAGGTTCTATAAAGCGTCAACATGACTTGCCAATTTTTAAACACAATACCCTGGCCGATGATGGCAAGCATGCCGTATGCCTTCTTGACTACCTTCTCCACCTGCATTGCCACTTTCAGTGACCTGTGTACCTGTATACCCAGATCCCTTTGCCTATCAATACTCCTAAGGGTTCTACCATTTACTGTAAAGGTATAGGTAATACCTTTGTATAGGTAATGTATAGGTATATAGGTAATACAGATGAGTTAAAGTTGTGGATTGACACATGGACGTGTGATATTGTTGCCATCACAGAAACATGGTTGAGGGAAGGGCAGGACATCCAATTACATCGTTTAAACATAAGTCAGGAGATGGTATCCAGAGGTTACACTTATCATTTTGGTCTGTGATCTTTAATTTGCAAGCGTACAGACCCAATTTCCACTGCCGTCCAGTGATTTGAATTTTTCAATAATTCTGAAGGCAGTTTCCAGGTCTCTGATTAATGAATACAATGCTCAACATGCAAACAATTCATTCCTGTTGATGAATTCAGATGGGTAACAGAACCAGAAAATGTTTCCCAAGTGCATGTTAAAATTGAATAACAAATGTTTGCTCAACAATGCCAACTAGGTGGTGTTATCAGCACGTAGGACATGATCACTGCATTCAATGTGCTATAAAAATGCAAGTTATCGCCTTGCACCCTGATGCAGTATTTCTTCAAAGTGCCACAGGTATGCAGCACCTGGAGCATGCTGACTGAAAGACTGTAAGAACTGACAAATCCTTTAATTTTTAAAATGTCTTTAAAGTTTGCATCTATAAATGTACGCAGCATTAAAGATGGTCTGAGATGTGTGGCCAGCTTGTCCTACCTGGCCAAGGTCAAGGCCGGCTTGCTGTTCCTGCAGGAGTGTGGAATACCCCACCTCAGCAACTACAGGCGCTGGTCGAGTGTGTGGTCCCACGGACTGTCCATCTGGTCAGGTGGGAACGACTGCCGTTCCTCCAGCCTAGGCATTCTGCTGCGAGGAGGCAACTTCACCGTCTCTGAAGTTAAGGAGGTGGCGGGAGGACGCCTCCTCGTAGCAGACGTCACCTACAAGAACTGCCCTCTCAGGCTGATTAATGTGTATGCCCCTGCCGTCAAGAGCGAGCGGCTGGCACTTTTTGAACAGCTGCCACTGCTACTCACCACCTCCAGGCCAATCATTCTGGGTGGGGATTTTAACTGCATTATAGACAAGGCCGGCCGATCCAGCAGGGCTGAAAGTAACTGGACGCTACGTCCAGAGCCCTGCTGGAAACAGTCAAAGATGTCAAGCTGCTCGACATCTTCAGCAACCCAGCAGACGGAGGGCAGCGTAGGTACACATGGTCGCAGCCAGACGGGTCTGTCCGCTCCAGGATCAACTTCATGTTTGCATCCCGCGCACTCACGGTCAGGTCCACCGACATCAAGCCGGTGTTCTTCTCTGACCACTGCCTCCTGCTGGTAGACTGTCAGCTGGAGGAAAACCAGAAAGTGGGCAGGGGGTCCTGGAAGCTAAACGTAGAACTGTTGACCCCAGAGAACCTCGAGGAACTCAAAAGGGTTTACCACAGTTGGAGGACCGTGAAACCCTTCTTTGAGTCTCCATCACTCTGGTGGGAAACCATCAAGGGCAACATTAAGAGGTTCTTTATCCGTAAAAGGGTTCAGAAGGCCAGGGAGAGATGAGGGGAAATATCCCAACTCCAGAAAAGCATGCAGGAGCTACTCTAATTGCAGTTGATTGGGGTTGATGTCAAGGACGATCTCCGGGAGGTGAAGAGCCAGCAAGCCTCGTTCTTTGCCTCGGAGGCCTCCAAGATTACCTTCCGGTCCAGGGTCCGTTCCGTGGAGCAGGACAAAACGTGCTCGCGTTTCTTCTTCCAGAAGGTGCACAGAGAAACCTCTGTGATCAGCAGCCTGAAGGAAAAAGATGGCTCTGTAAGGTCATCGCAGTCTGACATTCTGAGGATCTGCAAATCCTTCTATGCCGGACTGTTTGACCTGAAGCCAACAGACAGCACGGCCTCCCAGTCTTTCCTGTCGAATATCACGCAGGTCTTAGACGACAGCGAGTGGGAGAGCCTGGACAGACCGGTAGCTCTGGATGAGCTGACAAAGGCCGTCGAGCCCCTTCAGAAGGGTAAAACTCCCGGAAGCGACGGCTTATCGGCTGAGTTTTACTCGGCGTTGTGGGACTTGATGGGCCCGGACCTCCTGGAAGTATACGAGAGCACGCTTCTGGAAGGCAGCATGTCAGAATCCATGAGGAAAGTCATCATTACCCTCATCTACAAGCAAAAGGGGGAAAGGGAATAAATTAGAAATTGGCGACCCATTTCACTATTGAACGTGGATTATAAAATTCTGGCCAAGGTCATCGCCAACCGGGTCAAGTCTGCTCTGGAGTCAGTGATCCATCCTGATCAAACCTGTGCTGTACCCGGCAGGAAGATCTCTGATAGCCTCGCGCTACTCAGGGATACAACCGCCTCCGTGCAGGACAGGCAGGTGGACACCTGCCTCATCAGCCTAGACCAGGAGAAGACATTTGACAGAATATCGCACAGCTACATGATGGATGTGCTCTCCAAAATGGGCTTTGGGGAGGGAATCCGCAATTGGATCCAACTGCTCTACACAGACATCAGTAGCGCAGTTTCACTCAATGTTTCAGATCAGGTCTGGAGTCAGGCAGGGCTGCCCCCTCTCCTCCGTCCTTTTTGTGTGTTGCATTGAACCCTTTTCCCGAGGCCCTCAGAAGCGACCCAGGCATCAAAGGGGTTACAATCCCAGGCAGCGGAGGCACGCAGGTCAAAACCTCCCTCTACATGGATGACGTGGCTGCTTTCTGCTTGGACCCCTCGTCTGTTCGCAGGCTTCTCCAAGTCTGTGAGCAGTTCGAACTGGCCTCAGGAGCCAAAGTCAACCAGGGTAAGAGCGAGGCCATGTTCTTTGGGAACTGGCCTGACACATCCTTTGTCCCCTTCACCGTCAGGGCATACTACCTCAAGGTGCAGGGGATATGGTTTGGAGCGGCAGGGGCATGCGCCAAAAACTGGGAGGAGCGCATCGCCAAAGCCAGGCAAAAATTGGGAATGTGGGAGCAACACTCCCTCTCTATCACTGGAAAAAACCTTGTGATCCGATGCGAGGTACTGTCTGTGTTGTTGTACGTGGCGCAGGTGTGGCCAATCCCCAAATCCTGTGCAGCAGCAGTGACCCAGGCCATCTTCAAATTTATCTGGAGATCAAAGATCGATCGTGTCCAGAGGGAGGCGATGCACAAATCTCCAGAGAACGGAGGGAAAAACGACCCCAACACCGCCCTCATCCTGATGGCCACCTTTGTGTGCAGCTGCATCAAGCTGTGTGTAGATCCTCGGTACACTAACAACAAGTGCCACTATTTTTTGAGGTTCTACCTGTCCCAAGGGCTGCGGAGGATGGGTCTGGCCATATTGCCGCAGAACGCTCCAAGTAGTTGGACCGCACCGCAGCACCTGTCCTTCGTGGAGAAATATTTCCGGAAACACAATTGACCACATGGCGATCAAGCAGTGGTCAGCACGTAATGTCCTTGAGGCCCTGAGAGAAAAGGAGATGGTGGATCCTGTCGGATGGTTCCCTGAGCAGACTGTCAATGCCATCTGACAGAATGCCTCATCACCAGAACTCACAAACAAGCACCAAGACCTGGCTTGGCTGGTGGTGAGAAGGGCACTCCCCGTCAGATCCTTTATGCACGCTCGAGGTCTCAACCTCACCGCACGCTGCCCTTGAAGCGGCTGCGGGGGTCGTACACCTCCTTGTGGAATGTGCCTTTGCAAAGAAGGTCTGGAGTGAGATGCAGTGGTATTTGTCGAGTTTCGTCCTGAGCAGCTCGGTGACGCAGGATTCTGTGCTCTACGGGCTGTTTCCGGGGACGCACACCGAGACAAATGTCAACTGCTGCTGGAGGGTCATCAACTCAGTGAAGGACGCACTTTGGTCCACCCGAAACTTGCTGATCTTCCAGCTGAAAGAATTGTCCTCGACCGAGTGTTGCAGACTGGCACATTCCAAGGTCCAGGACTAGGTGCTCAGGGACGCACTCAAGCTTGGGGCAGCCGCCACAAAGGCACGATGGGGAAAAGCCACCGTGTAAAGCCTTTCAACCGAGGCAGACTGAGGGCCGGGTAACTGCAGAACACCCTTGGCCTGCGTAACTGTGCCAATCTGAAAAATAACAGCACACAGTAAACTCTGATGTATGTACATAGTTTTAAGTAATGAAATGTAATGAATGTAATGTTTTGTAAATAAGCACTGTATTGTACTGTAAAAATGATTCTTTTTTGCACTGTTTGTAACTTTTGGATCTGTCATTTTGCAATGTTTTATTTGAGAGATTTTTTTATGAATAAAGTATCTTTTTGAAATAAAAATAAAATTCTTCAAAGTGCTGCTACACACTCGAACTCTTAAGAAATCAACTTGGATTGAAATTCCCAACCACTGGCGGTTTCATTGGAATCAAATCACCAATCTGACTTCAATGTCACACTCTCACTTTTGCAAAGCTACAAAGTGAAAACTACTTCACAGCAATGCAGAAGTGTCAGCTTAATTGCAGCCTAAATTATTAAACTTCTGAGTACTATGGACAGGCTTAACTGCATGTACACTGCCAGATTCTGAACTGAATGGCAATTTATTTTGATGAGTTTTTTTCCCCCACATCTAAAGTTGCCTTTTTAGTTTTCTTTTATCAATTGCAAAAACTAGCCTTTTGAGTTATCCAAAAAAGATGTTGGGAGCAAGTGGGTCGGAGAATCCGGGTAAATTACACATCCTAAGGCAGGAAGGAGAAATAAAATCTGACCAGATAGAAAAAAAGCAAAATAAGTTTTTTTTTAGTGCAAGTATGGAGAGTATAAAGGAAAAGGAATGATAGGGTCAACATAACTTTTACATTTTTATTCAAAATGTTTTAGGCACTTGTTTTAATTTGTGTTTAATAAAAATAATGGACGTATTTTTCTTAGAGTCATAGAGCAATACAGCATGGAAACAGGCCGTTCAGCCTAACCAGTCCATGCCAACCATTGTGCCCTCCCAGCTTGTCCCAATTGCCCACGTGTGGCCCATATCCCTCTAATCCTTTCCCATCTATGTACTTACCCAAATGCTTTTTAAATGTTGCTATTGTAATAGAATTTAAGTATTGCTGTTGTAATAGAGTATTCTTGTTGCATTACTTCTATTCACAAAATGTGAAGGTTGACTATTTTGCCAGAGGACATGAGTACAAAAGCAGTTTCTCAAGAGAGAGTCCTGACTGTCCCTGGATTTTCTGCAAATCAACGAGTTCATTTTGGAATTTACTAACTGTATTAACCCCCTCTTGACATTTGCATTCATAATTGTATTAAAATGACTTCTTGATCTGAATGTTTTTGTCCCTCACTGCAACTGCCTAAACCTAGAACAGCAACATAGATTAAGAAAGATTGATCAGGTCATAGAAATAATCACACTTATCACTAACACTTGTCAAATGCAAAGAGAAAGTGTTAGGAATCAACAGCAGAACCATCTGTCTGAAAAGAAGAGAAGTTTGTGTTTTACCTGGGATTTCCCTTTTCAGCTGCTGATGACCCAGAATATTCTATTATAATTGCAGTTATCAGTAATGTACATTTCTTTGAGTTCTTTTTTGACCCCACATAGTTCAGTTGACAGAACAATATAAATATGCGATTATAATTTGGAGTGCCAGACCGACCAGTCCATACTTGTTAGCATGGTCTGCTTACTTGATTTTTGTTTCAAACCAACCACTGATCAACAGAAAGGATACTCAGCATGGCCCGAACACACAATGGGATGCCAGATGCTCATCTGCTTTTGAAGAATGTTGTGGAGCCTCATTTTCTGACACCAGCATCCTGTGTCTTGTGGGAATGCACATGGAAGCAGCGTGCCAGCACTAATCTATAAATAGTTCTTTCGTGAGTCAAGGTCAAAATCTTTCTACTTTCAAAACAATAGTCTTTGTGCAACAAACTAAAATTAGGTGTAGGAATATGCTAAACTGTCTAACAATAGTATTTATCAACTGAAGCTTAATTTAGACTAAAATGTAAGCTCAATGTACTCAATTTTAAAACCTTTATATAATTGAATAGATATTTTGGTGGCTCATTTTATATTATGTGAAGCCAATAATGTTTTGACTGATTGGTATGTAATCCAGGGGTGCTGGAGCAGAGGGTTTTGGGGCTACTTGTACACAAATTAACAAAGGTGGCAAGATAGGTTAGAACATGGTTAGGAAAGGCGAATGGGATATATGAAGTTATGGTGAATCTTCATAAAACACTGGTTTTGACCTCAGCCTTTTGATTTATTATTGTCACATGTATTAGTATACAGTGAAAAGTATTTTTTCTTGCATGCTATACAGACAAAGCATACTGTTCATAGAGTACAGAGGGGAGAAAGAAAGGAGAGGATGCAGAATGTAGTGTTACAGTCATAATTAGGGTATAGACAAAGATCAACTTCATATGAGGTAGGTCATTCAAAGGTCTGATGGCAGCAGGGAAGAAGCTGTTCTTGAGTTGGTTAGTATGTGACCTCAGACCTTCAAATCTTTTTTCCCGATGGAAGTAGATGAAAGAAAGTATGTCCAGGGGTCCTTGATTAAGCTGGCTGCTTTTCCGAGGCGGCGGGAAGTGTAGACAGTGTCAATGGATGATGTGAAGGCATTGAGGAGGGTCCAGAAAAGATGCATGAGAATGTTTCCAGGAGCTGAGACTCCAATTACATTGACCATGGAAGTTGGAACAGGTCTCCTTTGAGAAGGCAAGGTTGAAGGGAGATTTGCTAGTGTTATTGAAAGTTGAGGGGTCTGCATGGCATATACCGAGGAAAACTATTCACGCTGATCGATGGTTAAGAGCAGATTTAAATGATTGGCAAAAGAACCAGGGATGGCATGAGGAAAATCTGTCACACGGCATGTGGTTGGGATCTGCAATGAACTGCCTGAGAGTCTGGTGGTGGCAGAACCAATTGTACCTTTCATAAAGGAATTGGATAATGACCTGAAGAAAGAAAATTTGCAAGGCTATAAGGAAAGTGGGAGGAGTGGGGCAGGGGAAGGACTAACTGAGTATTTTTTTATTCATTCGTGGGACATGGGCATCGCTGGCTGGGCCAGCATTTATTGCCCATCCCTAGATGCCCTTGAGAAGGTGGTGGTGAACCGCTTTCTTGAAACACTGATAGAACTGAGTGGCTTGCTCGGCCATTTCAGAGGGCAGTTGAGGTTCAACCATATTACTGTGGCTCTGGAATCATATGTAGGCCAGATCTGGTAAGGACAGCAGATTTCCTTCCCTAAAGGACATTAGTGAATCAGATGGGTTTTTCCGACAATCAACAATGGTTTCATGGTCATCAGTAGATTTTTAATTCTAGATATTTTTTATTGAATTCAAATTCCACCACATGCTGTAGTGAGATTCGAATCCAGGTCCCCAGAACATTAGTTAAGTTTCTGGATTACTATTCCAGTGATAATGTCACAGACCATTGAGTCCCCATATTGCTTTTGCAGAGAGCTAGCACAGACACAATGGGCCATGTGCTGTAACCATTTTATGATTGTATGTTCTCGATGTAATTAATGACAAAATAATATTGATGATCTGTGATTTATTGTTCAGGAAAATGCCAACAGTTGATATTTGTTACGTACAATAGTGATTTTGCAAGATGTATTGCCTAGAGTAGAGAATATCTATTAATGCCATTGTATAATTGTGTTAAATGAATGTGTATTGATATAGTGTCTTGCACATAACTAGATATCATAAAGAACTTCACAGCTGGTATAATACTTTTAATGTGTTTTTTGTGGGGGTAAACAAGGTACTGCAAATTCTCAACAAACATAAGGCATCGGGCTTCTGAGGCTTCCTGGGACTCGGTTCAGAGTCAGACAGGAGCTAAAAATAACCTTACGAGCTGGTGTGCCAGTTCCCCAGAGGCAAGATCCATTTTCGTGGTGATGGGAACGGAGAGACCATGGTTGCTTGTCTGCAAGGCAGATAACCGATGTGGTCTCAATTAAGCTCTTAATGAACCAGTTAAAGGAGGGCCCTCCTTTTCCTAATCAGCTCCATATTTCCACAGGCAGGGAAAGGGAGGGCCTGTTTCGGGACTCGGAATTGGGCAACCAGCAGCAGCTGATAGAGCTGTACTCCAAATAGGCCTGGAGGCCCTCCCTGTCTGCCTGATGCAGCAGCCTGTAGGATGTCCTGTTAAGGGGTTGATGCGCGATTAATCCACTCGGGAGGCTAGATCGTACCTGGGAATAAAGGCTTTTATTCGCAACAAGAATAGAGCATACTGCTTAACAATACTATCCCAGACTAAGGGCCACTAGGAAGAAGCAGTGACCTTTATACTCCTATAGGAAGGCGGAGCCAAACGGAGTGTACCACAGAACAATGCTAACAGGTGGAACACCCCAACCCTAACCCCAACAGTAACAAGAGTAACATATGTACAAGTACCCATAGTGGTAACCAGCTATGGTTCAGTACCCATAGTGGTAACCATCTATGGTTCACCACATTCACCCCTCCTTTAAAAACAAAGGCCGGTGGGGTAAAAAGACAATACGAACTGTCCATATGTTCACAAGTTCAGTCGTATCGGAGGTCCGCACCGTCTCTGTGACCTCCGCAGCACTGGCTCCAGTGCCGGTTCTGGTGATCATGGTGTCCCTCTCTCCAAGGTGGTATCCAGTGACTCCCCCAGTTCCTCACGCACCTGTGGACCACGAGGTGGCAACAATCTCCTGGTCTCAGGAACGCACCGAGGTGGCGACAATCTCCTGGACTCAGGCAAGCTGTACACGGGAGTAAGAGGATTAAGTGGTGGTCCCGATACTGCCCGCGCCGTGTCAGGAGGGGACATAAAGGACAAGGGGTCCCTAACCAGGGGTGCGGGAGTGACGGGGGTTTCCAGGTCCCCTGCAGGCGCCAGATCTCTGATAGAGACTGTGTCCTCTCGCCCGTCAGGATGTGCCACATAGGCATATTGAGGGTTGGCGTGGAGGAGATGGACCTGTTCAACCAAAGGTTCGGACTTGTGGGTCCTAACATGCGGCCGCAGGAGGACAGGTCCTGAGTACGTCAACCAAGACGGCAGTGAGGTCCCAGAGGAAGACTTCCTGGGGAAGGTAAACATCCGCTCATGTGAGGTAGCGTTGGTTGCCGTACACAGAAGGGACCGGATTGAATGGAGCGCATCAGAAAGTACCTCTTGCCAACGGGAGACTGGAAGACCCCTAGACCTTAACGCCAGTAAGACAGCCTTCCAGACTGTAGCGTTTTCTCTCTCGACCTGCCCGTTACCCCTGGGGTTGTAACTTGTAGTCCTACTTGAGGCAATTCCTTTAGAGAGCAGGTATTGCCTCAAGTCGTCGCTCATAAACGACGAACCCCTATCACTGTGGATATAACTGGGGTAGCCGAACAGGGTAAAAAAACTCCGCAGGGCTTTGATGACCGTGGCAGCGGACATGTCAGAACAGGGGATGGCAAAGGGGAATCTGGAGTACTCGTCAACTACGTTGAGGAAATACACATTCCCATCTGTCGAAGGAAGGGGGCCCTTGAAATTGACAGTCGTTCAAAAGGACGAGTGGCCTTAATGAGGTGTGCCCTGTCAGGCCGGTAGAAGTGCAGCTTGCACTCTGCACATACCTGGCAGCTTTGAGTTATCGACCTGACATCTTCTATGGAGTAGGGCAGATTCTGGGCCTTTACAAAATGGAAGAGCCGAGTGATCCCCGGATGGCAGAGATCATTGTGGAGGGCCTGTAGCCGGTCCTCCTGCACACTGGCACATGTTCCACGCGACAGGGCATCTGAGGGCTCATTGAGCTTCCCCGGACAGTACATGATATCATAGTTGTAGGTGGAGAGTTCGATTCTCCACCTCAAGATTTTATCATTCTTAATTTTTCCCCTTAACGTGTTGTTGAACATGAAGGCCATGGACCGCTGGTCCGTGAGCAGGGTAAATCGTTTTCCAGCCAAATAATGGCGCCAATGCCGTACGGCCTCCACAATGGCCTGAGCCTCTTTTTCCACAGAGGAGTGCCGAATTTCAGGGCCTTGGAGGGTGCGAGAGAAAAAGGCGACGGGCCTGCCCGCCTGGTTAAGTGTGGCGGCCAGGGCGAAATCAGATGCATCACTCTCCACCTGAAAGGGGATGGACTCATTGACAGCGTGCATCATGGCTTTCGCGATGTCGGCTTTTATCCCTTCAAAGGCTAGGCGAGCCTCTGCTGTCAGGGGAAAAGAGGTAGACTTTATGAGCGGACGGGCTTTGTCCGCGTAATTGGGAACCCACTGTGCATAATACGAGAAGAAGCCTAAGCATCTTCTCAGTGCCTTGATGCTAGTGGGTAGGGGAAGTTCAAGGAGGGGACGCATACGGTCTGGATCGGGGCCGATGACCCCGTTTTCCACCACGTATCCGAGGATTGCTAGGCGGTGCTTGTTAAATACGCACTTCTCCCTGTTATAGGTCAGGTTCAGGAGAGACGCAGTGCGTAAAAACTTCTGGAGGTTGGCGTCGTGGTCCAGCTGGTCATGGCCACAGATAGTGACGTTGTCCAGGTACGGGAAGGTAGCCCGTAGCCCGCTTTGGTCCACCATTCGGTCCATCTCACGCTGGAAGACCGAGACCCCCATTAGTGACGCCGAAAGGGACTCTTAAGAAGTGGTAGAGATGGCCATCCGCCTCAAAGGCCGTGTATTTGCGGTCCTCTGGGCGAATGGGGAGCTGGTGGTAGGCTGACTTCAAGTCGATGGTGGAGAACACCTGGTACTGCGCAATTTGGTTGACCATGTCAGATATGCGCGGGAGAGGATACGCGTCCAGCTGCGTGTACCTATTAATGGTCTGACTATAGTCTATGACCATCCGGGGCTTGTCTCCAGTCTTGACCACCACGACTTGTGCTCTCCATGGGCTAGTGCTAGGTTGAATGACCCCTTCCCTGAGGAGCCGCTGAACCTCAGATCGAATAAATATCCGATCCTCAGCGCTGTAACGTCTGCTCTTAGTTGCGATGGGCTTGCAGCCTGGCACGAGATTTTCAAATAAGGAAGGCGGGGTAATTTTGAGTGTCGAGAGACTGCATGTGGAGCGCGCTGGACAATTTGTAGGCTGCTGTTCTCCCACTGAAAGTGGAGGGAGTGGCCCATCGTACTGCAGGGTCACACTCTTCAGGTGGACCATAAAGTCTAGCCCCAGGAGTACCGGAGTGCATAGGTGCGGTAACACGAGGAGCCTGAAGTTCTCGTAAACTGTGCCCTGCACCGTTAAGGTTACCACACAGCTCCCAAGAACGATAACAGATCGGGACCTCGACGCCATAGAGATTGTCTGCCTGACAGTTTGCACGCGGAGAGCGTACCGTTTCACTGTATCCGGATGGATGAAACTCTCCGTGCTCCCGCTGTCAAACAGGCAATGTGTCAGGCGCCCGTTTACCTCTATGTCCATCATGGACTTGTCGAGTCTGTGAGGTTTGGCCTGGTCCAGGATGATTGACACCACTGTTGGATCCCGAGTGTAACTGCAGGCAGCTGAGATAGTCGACGACGAGGACCCCTGCTGTTCTTCTGCGGCCGGTGTCGACCAAAATGTCTGCGCCCACGGATCGCACGTGGTCAATGACGTTGAAAGCAGCGGCACCCGCAGGTCGCACGTGTCTTGCATCGTCGTCATCAGAAATGGCGGCGCCCGTGAATCGCACGTGGTTGAAGACATCAACGTGGCCGGAGACGAGGAGACGGATCCTGGGGAGTCACACGCAGCACTGCTTGGCTTGGAAGGGGGCTTTGCTCGGCACACTTTTGCATAGTGCCCTTTCTTCCCACAAGCGGAGCAAAACACCGTCCTGGCCGAACATCTCTGACGAGGGTGCTTCGCCAATCCACAGAAATAGCACCGTGGGCCTCCTGGAGCTGCCGCAGCCGTCAGGTCTGAAGTTGAGAGCATGATCGCGCAGTTCCGAGGAGCCGCCGGGTACAGTTGAGGCGGTGGCTGTCCTTGGCATGATGTTCCCACGTGGTCGGTAGGGTAGGTTTCAAGACTTCTGGAGGCCGTTTCCATCGCATCGGCCAATTCTACCGTCTTAGCCAGGTCCAAGTTACCTTGACTAGCGGTGTGCCTCAGGGATCAGTGCTGGGTCCACTGTTATTTGTCATTTATATTAATGATTTGGATGAGAATATAGGAGGCATGGTTAGTAACTTTTTAGATGACACTAAGATTGGTGGCATAGTGGACAGTGAAGAAAGCTATCTCCACTTGCAACGGGATCTTGATCAATTAGCCAGTGGGCTGACGAATGGCAGATGGAATTTAATTTAGACAAATGCGAGGTGATGCATTTTGGTAGATTGAACCAGGGCAAGACTTACTCAGTTAATGGTAGGGCGTTGGGGAGAGTTACAGAACAAAGAGATCTCGGGGTACATGTTCAGAGCTCCTTGAAAGTGGAGTCACAAGTGGACAGAGTGGTGAAGAAGGCATTTGGCATGCTTGATTTCATCGGTCAGTATATTGAATACAGGAGTTGGGATGTGTTGTTGAAGTTGTGCAAGACATTGGTAAGGCCACACTTGGAATACTGTGTGCAATTCTGGTCACCCTATTAGGGAAAGGATATTATTAAACTAGAAAGAGTGCAGAAAAGATTTACTAGGATACTTCCAGGACTTGATGGATTGAGCTATAAGGAGAGGCTGGATACACTGGGACTTTTTTCCCTGGAGCGTAGGAGGCTGAGGGGTGACCTTATAGAGTTCTATAAAATAATGAGGGGCACAGATCAGCTAGATAGTCAATAGCTTTTCCCAAAGGTAGGGGAGTCTAAAACTAGAGGGCATAGGTTTAAGGTGACAGGGGAGAGATACAAAAGTGTCCAGAGGGGCAATTTTTTCACACAGACGGTGGTGAGTGTCTGGAACAAGCTGCCAGAGGTAGTTGTAGAGGCAGGTACAATTTTGTCTTTTAAAAGCATTTAGATTGTTCCATGGGTACGATGGGTATAGAGGGGTATGGGCCAAATGCAGGCAATTGGGATTAGCTTAGGGGTTTAAAAAAAACGGGCAGCATGGACAAGTTGGGTCAAAGGGCCTGTTTCCATGTTGTAAACCTCTATAACTCTATAACGGATCTATATCCTGCTGTATCCTCTAATGGCCCTCATCGCTATCCACAAATCCACCAACCTTTGTGTCGTCTGCGAACTTACTAATCAAACCAGTTACATTTCCTCCAAATCATTTATATATATTACAAACAACAAAGGTCCCAGCACTGATCCCTGAGGAACGTCACTTGTCACAGCCTTCCAATCAGAAACGTACTCTTCCACTGCTACCCTTTGTCTTTTATGACCGAGCCAGTTTTGTATCCACCTTGCCAGCTCACCTCTGATCCTGTGCAACTTGACCTTCTGCACCAGTCTGTCATGAGGGACCTTGTCAAAGGTCTTTCTGAAGTCCATGTAGACAACATCCACTGCCCTACCCTCATCAATCATTGTCATCGCTTCCTCAAAAAACTCGATTAACTTAGTGAGACACGACCTCCTCTTCACAAACCATGTTGCCTCTCGCTAATACGTCCACTTATTTCCAAGTGGGAGTAAATCCTGTCTCGAAGAATCCTCTCCAATAATTTCCCTACCACTGACGTAAGGCTCACCATCCTGTAATTACTTGGATTATTCTTGCTACCCTTCTTAAACAAAGGAACAACATTGGCTATTCTCCAATCCTGTGGGACTTCCTCTGTAGCCAGTGAGGATACAAAGATTTCTCTCAAGGCTCCAGCAATTTCCTCTCTTGCCTCTCTCAGTATTCTGGGGTGTATCCCATCAGGCCCTGGGGACTTGTCTACCTTAATGTTTCTCAAGAAACCCAATACTTCCTCCTTTCTGATCTCAACATGACTCAAACTATCTACACACCCTTTCCCAGACTCATCATCCACGAAGTCCTTCTCTTTGGTGAATACTGATGCAAAGTACTCATTTAATACCTCACCCATTTCCTCTGGCTCCACGCATAGATTCCCTCCTTTCCATGTGGTTAAGATCCTAGATCCTGATGTGGTTTATGATTGGGGATCATTGTAAAAACTGGCCCCCATAAATCTTAGTTCAGATCAATCAAACATCTTATAAGAACACACACACAACTCTGATGGCCCCACACTCTTATCTTTACGCACCTGGTGTAGCGGGGTTTGGCAGGGAGGAAGACCTCCTAGTGAGTCTGCTCCTGAGCCTAGGCAAGCTGGCCATTAATAGATCCAGGCAGTTGGTTGTCTAGGGATCATCAGTCCTGACTGTCTACTCCTCTTTCACAGCTATGTTCACTGTCGGATGTCCCTGGAAAGGGAGCAAATGATGTTTGCCATAACCTGTGGTCACAGCGGGGACTGGGTGCATTATTAACCCCTTTAATCACATTATATTTTGATGTTTTAACTTTCCTTTGAGATTTTGTTTCCTTTGATGTGGTATCCCTTTAAGGAACTGCATTTTTAATTTATCCCAGTTTGTTGAAGTTATTTATTTCATTAACGAAAAGAAGCTCACAACTCAGATGCCTTCAAGCTTTAGATGTATGTCTAATTGGTCTCATGTGCCTCCTCTTAATAAATAAACCCACAATGTGTTTGCCCAATCCTTTATGAGTGATTGGCTGCTTATACAATAAATAAACCCAAGGTATTACATTATAATATGGCCACGGGAGATTTTCACAGTAACTTCATTGCAGTGTTAATGTAAGCCTACTTGTGACTAACAAATACATTTTAAACTTTAAAGTAATGTTTTATTTCCATTCCGAAAGATGTGCATTTTATATCTTGTGTTTTGTGAGCACTGTTTGCTATTCCGCCTCGCTGAGAAATATTCCTTCATACAGAAGTTGCTGTTTGCTCTTCAGTTATCATTCTTGGGTCAACTGTAATACTCACATTTCTGAGTCACAAGGATGTAAGTTCAAGTTAGAAGCCTTGTGGTATTGGACACTGAATAGTTAAGCTTTTTACCTAGCAGTGTTTTACCCAGCAGTACATCCAAATACAGGAATGTATAATCACCTCTATCTGGAAGAAGTAAATACAGTAGTATTGGATCTGTTCTTAACAACCATGGCAGTGCTACGTGTAATTATACTCAACTTGTTTACTCCATTCATGACCTAGCTTTGACCCAACAATAACCATATTGCTCTCGCTACGACCGCAACAATATACTTTATTATTTCCTTTCTCCATAATTTCAAAGGCTATTAGCAAGAACATTAGATTAGATTGGTGTTAGATGTGCATCCAAAGATCTAAATTTACTACATGTAATGATCACTAATTTTTTTAAGGGATATTTTTGATCAGCATAGTTGTCTTTAAGAGTACATGGATTTGAGGTATGTACAACTATTTATGGAATTAAATGACTGTTTGTTAGTACAGAACTTATCACTGGAAAAAGACACATGTTCACTGTACTCAACCACTTCTTGCTTGCAAAAGCCAAAACACAATGTCCAATATTAAATGTGATTCTGAGATTGGACAGCATGTAATAAATAATCCTGATTGTGCTAAAATTGTGCTGATAACCAATTTAAGATAATCAGTGAGGCTTGGAGTGTGGCTCACTTACGTGTGCAAAAGCTACATATATTCACACCCATGGCCCTGTATTTTGCAGACTGAAAGAACATGTACACACATTGTGCATGTTTCAGCTGAACAAAGTAGGCAACAGCCATTCTCTGTTTCATTCCCCAGAGAAATTTCATAACCAATCAAAATCAACCTGCCTGGTCTGAATTTAAACAAAGTTTGGCAGTTAACTGTCGGTTGTCAGTTAACTGATGCATGCTCTATGGAAGCTTCTTGAACTATCAGAATCCACTTACCAACCAGCACTCTCTTCTCATGAAGTATAAATTGTTGCTCCACCTGACTTTTGGTATTGTTGTGAATGTCCTGATGATTGCAAGACGAAATTCTTCAACAGTTGTCTTTTTTTCAGTACTTTTTATGGGTATGTCATTCCAGCTGCCAACAAAGTGTCCCTCCAGAGTTCAGAGCAGTAAGGAGATAGTTTGACATTGTGAGAGGTGTCAGTGCAGAATTTGAGCTAGTAATAGTGGCAAAATGTTAACGTTTGTTCTCACTGGAGCGGCAGAGGTTGAGGGGCGACCTGATAGAAGTCTACAAGATTATGAGAGGCATGGACAGAGTGGATAGTCAGAAGCTTTTTCCCAGGGTGCATAGGTTTAAGGTGCGAGGGGCATGGTTTAAAGGAGATGTACGAGGCAGATTTTTTACACAGAGAGTAGTAGGTGCCTGGAACTCGTTGCCGGGGGAGATAGTGGAAGCGGATACAGTAGTGACTTTTAAGCAGCGTCTTGACAAGTACATGAATAGGATGGGAATAGAGGGATATTGTCCCCGGAAGGGTTGAGGGCTTTAGTTAAGTCGGGCAGCATGATCGATGCAGGCTTGGAGGGCTGAAGGGCCGGCCTGTTCCTGTGCGGTAATTTTCTTTGTTCTTTGTTCTTGTTCTTTGTTTGCTGTCACTGCACTGAAACTGACAGCAACACCAGGAGTCCACGAATAGGAAGAATAATGTGGAAATCGAGAAGTTGCTGTCAGTGATTTAACACACCTCCAGGGAGCACACTGTTAGGGACCCCAGAGAGCAATGTCCAAGCAATCAGTGAATTGACAAAGAACTTACATTTACACCATGAGTCACACTGTAAAAAATCCTTGAGAAAGATGCACCTTGTCGAATGGACTGTAACTGGATTCATAACAGTGTTTATTGCACAACATCATTGGCCCTGGAAAATCAATTTATATTTGCTGAATGTCATGTTTATTACAATTGAAAATTCTACATCTTTAAAAAATCAAGGTTTTAGAGTTTGTGTGATATCCTAGCTTCTATCTCAATCATTTATTTCACGATGTAAAATTTTAAATTAAAAGTAAAGTGTAAAGTACTTTTAACTTCCTGGCTTGCTGTCTGTGTGACTACTTCAATGTGAATGGTTGCTTAATTTATTTGCTGATACTGCTGCATTGTGGGTGCTAGATTTAAAATGCTTTCCGAAAGGGGAAGTCTATGCAATAGAAATTGCTCTGACTTTTTGTGGCCATCTTTCTTGGAGGTCAATGGAGAGTACTGTTGCTTTGCAACTGACTACAAATTGTGGCCACCATCTTTTGGATGAAACATTGTATCAAGGTCCCCATGTGTTCTCCCAGTTGGGTTCAATAGATTCTGTGACACTATTCAAGGAGGAACAAATGTGTTTTCTTGGTATCATGATCAACCATTAGCCCTCAATAATCAAAACTAAAACAAACTAGCTTATTTATTTACGTGCTATTTATTGGTCCTTGCTGTGCACACATTGTCTGCTGAGTTTACCTGCAATGTAATAGTGACTATACTGAAGGTTTTACATTGCCAGTAAAAGACTTCAGAAGAGTGCAATATAAATGTAAATTCCATTTTTGCTCTCATCGGTTTTCTTTCTCCTTGTCTTGTGATGACAATGATTCTTGACAATTTTCAATGGGCTTCAGTCACTCACTAATGCACAGGGCCAATGAAGTGATTAATTTCAATGCCCCTGCAGTCCTCCTTGCTGAGATCAACTAGCTTAGCACCAACCTGGAGTCTCTCCTTGCGCCATCCTGGATTGGAGAGTGGGACGACTCCTGATAAATTAACTGATCAATCAGGGAAGACCCTAACAATGATTGTTTTCCTATAAGTGTTGAAGTCAGGGTCGTTCCTTGTGATGGATTGATAGTCAGATTAGAATGAGAATAGTCCCCAAGGTTGAAGGCCACATAGCAAGCAACAGGGAGATGACCGAATAGTGGAGATTTGAAATAAGGTGAGTGATGTATAAACTTTGTTAATTGAATTGATTCTTGAACAACAGACACTTTGGACACCCAACTGACTTCCTCTGAGAAACTACAATTTCTTTATCTTCCTTTTCCTATTCTAAGTAGTTCTACTGCTGTGGTTTCGGCAGAACTAGAGTCAAATTTCTCATTCCCCTTCTCTGAGGATTGAATAGTCATGGCAGACTTCCTCTGGATTTTGGAAACTGAGATCTCCACCAGAAACTGCCCCAGCTACACCTGTTCTGGGCCTTTGAGGCACGAGTCAACATGTGAGGCTCTGATTGAAGGGGGAAGAGAGAGGAGAGAGGTGAAGACTGCTCTGCATCTTCAGAGGAGGAAGAGTCTAAGCTGTTCAGGGTGCCTGCATCTGTTTGCCTGGTTCCAACATGATTGAGTTATACAGGCATCATTTATCCTGTTTAGTTTTTAAGTTGTGACATTTGCCCACCACAGAAGACATTTCTGATTAATTTTCTGGAGAAAATTGAGCCCCTTAAATTCCTCACACCTGGCTGCATTCTACTTTGTCTGCTTTGAAAACTGATGAAATGCAACACACTCTCGTTTTAATGAGTTTGTTTATTTGCAAAGTGACAACTGCAGAATAACAGAGGTTTTAAAGGTAAATACACCAAGAGTGCAGTAAGGAAGTAAAGATTCCTTGCATGCTGCACGAAAAACAGTGACCAAATGTTTGGTATAAATTACAGTACTGAAAAGATCCAAGCTTACATAAATATATACTCCCTCAACCCCTTAGAGTCCAATGATATACTGAAAGGCAGTGTTAAACAGTTGATATAATTCCAATTTTTGTCCTTCCATGTTGCAAAATTAGTCTGTAAAAATAGGAAATTTTTCATCCTATATAACCTTCCAAAAGCTCGCTATTTGTCCAAAAATTAAGTTGTGACAAAGATGGCTTATGAACGTTTCTCAATTTGCAATGAAATCAAGTGAATTTGCTAAATCTCATTTCATTTTATTTGGCATAAAAATTACATAGAAACTGATGTGCTGTACTGCAAATGCGTTTTATTTTACAAAATGGCAGATCTTTCACAACTCATCTTGTCAGCTGTATTAACTCCAAAACTGAAAGTAGCTTCTTTCAGATGCAGCACAAGAGTTAAGATTGGCAGCTGAAATGTAAACATTATTAGAATGTCACAGCTAGAAGAATTCAGAACTCCTGGACTTCCCAAAATATTTGAAGTACCTCCATAATTTAAGTTTTGGCAGATGTATGGAGCACCACTTCAGCATCTCCTGTATAGATGTGATGGACTGTTAACAATATCAAATGCAATAAGGTATGCTGAGAAACTGTAGTTTGCATGTTCTTCTACAGTGTATAGATACACCATAAATATGATGTTGGAATCAGATGGGATTGGTTGCAAGTTTGGTACAACACTATCAATGACATTGTACTGCACATGTTTTTAATGCAGGTAGATCGGAGCTTACTTGATGGAAAAATGACCCTGTTTATATTGTCCACTAATGAAAGTGAACTCTCGTATAGCACTTAGAGCTGATTATTACAGACCACTGAACACTGTAGGCCAATTAAACTATACTCCAGTCCGCTACAGGGGCAGCTCCTAATTGACCAATGTATATCTGAATATTTTGAAATCTTGGAGGAAGAAGTTTACATTTTCCAGTAGACAAGCACGATATTAGCTGAGACGAAAAAGAAAGAGAAGCATTTCATAAGTCTGCAGTGACCTTAGTTCATCATGCTTGGTTGTGAATTCTATAACCAGCAAGACTAGGAGGTGAAGATTGTTTTCCAAAGTAGACAAACCCCACATTCTCTATTACCGGTCTCTGATTTTAACAAATAAATTGGGCATGAATGCTATTCCCTCCACCTGCCCTGCAACTGAATTACTTTAACTTTGCCCTATCAACAGTAAGAAATGTATTCTCCCAAAACTGTAACTTTGTCTTGTGTTGATCTTGGCTCAGTAAGGTACAAAATGTTCTTCCTGCTCTGAATGGTCATATGAAATATTGTACAATACACTTATCTCAATATCAGTTTGTCCATTCAGCAGTTTTATACACACCTGCCATAATTCTGTTGGCACATTCAAAGGCTCAGAAAATTGGATTCACCAATGATACATTTGCCAATATCAATATGATATGTACATAGACATTTGGATTAACAGTATATTTATATATCTCCATAAATATAACTCTGTATTGCTGGCACTGCATAAATAGTCTATGATTAACTTTGGTGTAATTTATTTGTGTTGTTTTATTTTATTGTTGCTATACTAATTAATATATGAACTTCAAAGACTATTTAATATCACAATCTATAAATGATCCGTAGCCCATTTAACAATCATTTTATGCTGTATAAATATATTTTAGATCACAAATGGGAATATTGAAATCTTTAAACTGATTTAAAGAGACCTCCTATTAAGATCTCAGTGTGGGCAGCTCTTCAGGATAATAATGGTGTTGTATGAACATGTAGGTTAATGCTCAGCCAGTTCTTTGAATCTTTTTAAATTCAGTAGATAATTTGAAGTTTCATTCAGGAAAGAGCTGATTGATCATCTGAAAATTGATTGAGGTGTGGATATGAAATTGTTGTTAAAATAAAAGATCTTTGTTACTTGGAATATGCTTTTGTCATAATGTTTTCATCCTCAGTAGGCCTTTTTCCCCAGATCAAGGCATTGCAATTACACTGATTTAGAAAACATGTTTTAAGATTCATTGGAAACAACATTTACAATTTCACATTTTGGAGTTTCACCCTAGATTGAGTGTCAGAAAACATGTGACTCTTGATCTACTTTTAAAATACTTTTAAAATTTAAACAATTAAGCACAATACACCATGGATATTTGAAATCCATTGTCAATGTAGATACTATAGATGCACACTGCTGGAAAAAATGGGTCTACAATATTACCACTCTGCCATTTTATTATCAGTCCATTTTTGATTAAGTTTGAAGCTGCTCTATTTCTTTGCGTTGGGACAGTGAAAAGTTTCAAGCTAAATGATGCACATTTTTAAAAGATATTTTTGGGGTGAATATTTCTGAAAAAGAAGAAAGACTTAAAATTAGGATGAACACTTTATTGTATATGGTACTGTACTGTGTGTACCAATATCTCTGGAGTTTCCAGCCATCTCTTATATTGTGTTATTACTGATGATGGTCCTGTTCAGGTGATAAAGAACAACAGAGTAGTTGAGGAAAGATGCCCAGCCTTGTTTTTTTTTTGCACAGTATTTTAACATTGCTTTCTCGTACCTTTCTTATCAGTAAGGTTTATGTCTGTGACAGGGTCATTATAATGTCTGCAGTGAGCAATGCTTATAAAACCCTGTTTTGGTGAAAATATTTATAATCTAATTTTTGATAATTGGTTTGAAATTTTAAATTTTGGCTTTCATGGGAAAGGGAATTTATGACCTAAGAATGGAATTGTTGAGTGTATGAAAATGGTTGCATGGATTAATTTAATATTCTCTATATTTCTTGACTAGTTTAGAAGTGATGTCTAAAAGTAAGTGTTGTTCCTGTGTGTAATTTAAGTTTGATTGTTTATATTTTATTTCTAATGAGATATTGATAAAACTTTCTCCAAACTGAATCCATATTTCATTGTCATATAATATGCTTTTGTATGAACATTTTACATACATGAAACCTTTCACATTCTTTCCTACATTAAGTACAGTACTAGTAAACCAGCTCAAGCAGTATCAATCATAGAAAATAACTTCACTAATAATGTTTTCCAAGAGGCCGGGTTCCCACAATAGTATTGATCACTCTGTGGTGAGGCTCTATCAGTGTCTATCACACTCTGTGGTGAGGTTCCAGTGATGTGCATCTCACTCTGGTGAGGTTCAGTGATGTGCATCTCACTCTGTGGTGAGATTCGAGTGATGTCCATCCCATTTTCAGCCGAGGCTCTGCTGAGATCCACTTCATTATGAGATGAGCCTCCATCAATATACAATGCTGTGATGAGGCTGTGGCAATCTCCATTTAATTCTGCAGTCGGCTTATTAGTATATTTTCCAGCAGACAGCACTTCACTTAGTGCCATGTCTCTTGTGTTGTACACCCCTAACTGTGGTGAGGCTGATGCAGTTTTTGGAATGTTTAGTTTTTTTATATACACATTTTTGTGACCCTCTGTATCTTCAATTAAACAAAATAGGCATTCTTTTCAGTGCTTCATGGAAGTTTGACCACTACAACACAAGCACCAGCTCTTCCGATCTTTAGAGGCACCTCCTGTTGGTAAGAAGTATGCCAGTGAGTAAGTCTATAAGAGGAACTCAATTTTACAGCCTTCTAGAAAGGTTTAAGATTAATACTATGAGGTCATTAACTACCATTTAAACCACTGAAGGAATTCCAATAGTTGCATCTTTGACCATGTAATGGGGAATTCTCTAAATGCTGTAGTATTAGGGTTTGTAAGGGTTAATGTGTGGGATTGTGGAAATAGCAACCCCCATGACAATGATGTAAGAAGACACATGATTAGGGGGACGGAGAGGAGAATGTTCATAGCTTCAGCGGTGGAATTCTCCAGCACCCATCCAGCAGGTGGCAGAGGCACTCGCCATCAGCTGCTGGAGAGATCTTGAGGTCCCAATGGTGACCTACGTTCCTAGCCTGGGAAAACATTGGGGAAACAGCGGTGGGTATCGACTTCAGTGGGACCGGAAGATCCTGCTGGTGGAAAAGGTTGGAGAATTCCATCCCTAGTCATCAATAGCTGAGCATAAATCATTTGCATAAAATAAACCTGTTGTTTAAACATACCAACGTCTCAGTAATCATTCCAAAGCTGGACTAACCACTATATAATCAATATCACCTACATTATTTAACTTCTGGTATTAGATTCCAGTTCCTAATGAAAAGGTTGGTCTACTACCAACTGAGCCAAGTTAATATTCAGGCAGTCTTCGACTTTACAACGTTTGAGTTACAATAAATGGCAATTATACTGAAGAAAGATCTCAAAGATATTTCATTAATTCAGTAAAGACAACTATCATGCCTTGGTTCAGGAACAAGTCCCCCATTAAAACATTGTTCCTATGGGAAAACCAGTTCCAACTTAAGATGAGTTGACTTAAAACACAATTTTCTGGAACCAATTATCTTGTAAATCTGAGGACTGCCTGGAAAAGTCTGTTTAAAAAGAATATTATAATTGTTGCAACAAAATCCATTTGAATTTAAATTATCATTTTCCAATATTAAGAAGTGGATATTTCTCAGTAAACAAGTTTATGAATTTTCTTGTAATAATTTATTTATTTTTCTTAATCTTAAGCCGATTGTGGAAGCCAGTCTTCACACAGGTTTTTATATCCACTAAACAAAAGTTGTAGACTACACATTTGGATGAGACATCAATGCACCATGATATTACAGTATTTGATCATTTTGACACAAGCAAGAAGTACTAGTTCTTCAGATTTTGACATTAATTTGAAAAGTTTCCAATAACAATTATTTAAAATATTCAGCTGATAGCTCTGTGAAAGATTTGAGGTGTGTTTTTTATTAATTGATTGGATATGAGCATCACTGGCAAAGCCAGCATTTATTGCTCATTCCTAATTGTTTTTGACAGCGAAGTTGCTTCCTCGCATATTTTAGAAGGCAGTTAAAAGTCAACCATGTTTCTGTGGGTTGAGTCAGATATAGCCCAGACCAGGTTTGGACAGATTTCCCTCCCTGAAGGATATTAGCATACCAGATGATTTTTATCCAACTATCTGGTAGTTTCATAGTCACTATTATTGATCAATATTTCCTGTAACTTCTGTTTGCTTTGCATGACTAGTTTATTTTGCTGCGCAGTCCCTTTTAAGATTAACAGGTGTGTTGCACACATCAGAAAGGGATTGTAGCTTGTACGCAGCCTATTTGTTTCCTGCATGGTATATTTCCAATTGTTGTTTGGCCAGTGCACCCATGCCCCTGGGCCTGTTTTTGCAATGTCACCCATCTGCCAGAAGTGCAATCACAGCAAAAGGGAATATAAGACATATCTTAATTGGGATAGTTAGTTGATATGAAAGTACACTTTCTTCAGTTTGACGTACAAGCTGCCTATATGTTAATGTTTGATCAATCTTGATTCTGGTGTTTTGTTATAGTAAAGGCCTTAAAATGTGAAATCTTGTCCTCAGTTATTTTTATTGGTTGTTTTGAAAATTCATCTCATTTAAATGTTATTGATCTCTATGGGGATTGTAACAACTGCTAATTTATTTTCTAGAAAAAACCTTCTAAGTTTAATGTAATTGTAAATCCATTTAACGTTCTACTTGTTCTTAATGATCTATTACCTCTGTCCATTCATTGTTTTGTGCATCGTAAGATTCTACAGTATTTAGGTAAGTCTGTCCATCGTATCCTCCCACAGCATATAACCTGTCCCCAAGGAGACACACTCCTACAGCATCTCTTGGAACACTTAAAGGTGCCACAGTTGTCCAGGTGTCTGTTTTGGGATCGTACCTACAAATGTAAAAATAACAAGGTTAGTTTGCAAAACTGGCCAATCTATTTATGAAAGATGTTTCGATGTAACATTTTCAGAAAACTTTGTACAAGCTTATGGTTGTAAGAGAGGTTGACTTGTGAATTAGGCAATTTTGCTTAAAGTTTTCTCATTTTGAAACCTTTGAAGGTTCATTATTGTCAAATATGCATGTGCAGGCTTGAGATATAATACAATACATTCGCACAGTTGCAAAAAGACTAAGCAGTGGAAATAATCAGATTATGTCTGCGAGAACTAATTTCCACTTCCAATTAATTAAATGGAGATTTGGAAAAATGCCATGAAAAGACAAATAGGATTCTAAATATTAAATAAAGGGAGTGGGATTCTCCAGCCGTCCAGGCCAGCGGGATTCTCTGGTCCCGCTGCAGTGAACAGAGATTTGACTGAGTGCCAAATTCTCTGTCCTCGCTGGCAATGGTGGCAGGGCGTGAACGGCCAGAGAATTCCAGCCAGGGCTTCAGATACAATCTACGGGGTGGTGATGAAACTTCAGAAGATGCTAGTCAGGCCAAACTTGGAATACATGGGTAAATTTTGCAGTGCGAGGATCCCACCACCAAAACATTGAGAATGGCGTGAGTCTGACATGTTAACCGAGCGTGCTGATTCTCTGACTCAAGCTCCCACCAAGCAAGATTCTGCAGTAGGAGCAGAGCATTGCAAAATGTACCCTGTTGTTGGCATTTTTGGCTGCCCTGTTGCAGAAAGGACATTGGAGCCAGGATAAGCTGCAGCATATATTTACCAAGAACAAGAAGCTGGAGTTATAAAGAGAGAAATGGAAAACTTGGGCTGTGTTCACTGATTACTAGAAGTGTTCAAAAATGTAAAAGGTTTTTCAATAGATAAATATTAAAAGGTTACTTCCCTAGGCTGGTGAGTCAAAGTGTTTGATTTTTTTTTCTTGCACAAGCCAAAACATACTCTATCCCAATATTTTAGCTCAAACTAGACAAATATTTAAATATTAAGTACTAGGAACTGGTACTCTGAGTAGATAGCCGGGATGTGGAAATAACACAGGCATAGATACAGAGCTGGATGGCCACATCCCCTGCTGAAATTCTGGAAGTTCGATGAAATGTCAGAGTATTGTTCTAAGAAGGTGCTCCGAAATATCCTAAGAAGTGCTACGGACAGGCGAGAAAGGCAAACTAAACTTTATTTTTCTCACTTTCCATCTGTTAACAGGTGTTTTAATTTTTGAAATAAGTTGTGCGTTTCCATATACATTTGTATGCAGACATGCACAAACACACACACACTTTTACAACTAAGAATAACTTTAAAAAGGAACCAAAGATGTGAATATTTATTCATGTGAATGTCAGAGGCCAGTGGGAACTCCTTCATGTAAGAGGGATTCAGCTAGCTGAAAACAAGAGTTGCAAAATTCCTTTAATGTTGGCAAGATGAGATTGACAGAGAATTAGTTTGATATACAGATGATGGCAGGAATCCTCCAGAGAACCAGGCTTTGAGGAGGTTTAGAATTGAGACACGCTTTGTTGTCAGCTTGGAGTCTGGCTTGGCTGTTAACCTGGTTGTTAACTGCGGACTGCCTTGGGAGTCCAGGAATGTAACATTAAAACTTTCCAAAGCCAAGGGAACTTGGGTAATGTGATGCTGCCTGTTCACAGCCCTGATGAAGAGTCATGCAGACTCAAAGCTTTAGCTGTGTGCTCTCTCTCCATAGATGCTGTCAGACCTGCTGAGATTTTCCAGCATTTTCTGTTTTTGTTTCAGATTCCAGCATCTGCAGTAACTTGCTTTTTATTATGGTGTTGCTTGTTAATGATTCAGATTACCAGATAGTTTTGGTGCCTCCGGTCAAAATCATTGTACACCTTAGGAGATAGATGGTGCCTATTAGTCCACCACAGGTATAACCAGTTTTGCTGGCGGTCTTTGTTATAAATCCAGGCTGGGGAGACAGATAGTCTCCTGCTTCATTGATTGTAATGGGTACACACAACGATAGGTGTGAGATTCCACAAGGATTAGGGTTGAGTTTTCTTCCATAATTATTGTTGGAAGTTTCTAGAACTGTAGCCAAATTACAAATCATGTGACCTGTAGCAGCATGTATTTTGTCCATTTTAAATGAATAAAAAGTAAGGTTTGATTTAGACACTGCATGATTTCTTTCGTCTTGCTATCCATACAAATCTTATAGTTTTCTTTTTAACATTGTACTTCTTAGGTATATTTTATTTATGCCATGATCGTAGCCCCTCTGATTCCTCAATTCCTGACGTTGTTCAGTGGCACTAAGGAACCATTCTGCGAGCACTTCCTGTAACATTATAGGTTAATAGAACAGGTATGCTAACGAGTGACGTGGACAATGATGTATCGACGACAAGTCATATATTACAGACCCCGCATAGCGTGCAAGCAGCCCTTGGGTTAAGTGCTCAGTAACCCATTTTGTAAATATTGTACTTGGGCTCCATACTTTTGAGTAACTACCTGAGTCAGGCTACAGTTCCTCTTTGTAAGATACATGACCTATCGCATCCATCAAAGGTCTATGGGCAAGGGAGGTAGTTAGCTGAAGGGACGAAGAAACTTGGCCATTCTTACCGTTCAACACAGTCTGACAACCTGGAGCAGTGATTAGAAGCAGGGGCATCATGCCCTCCCACTGCGTAAAGAAAACCATTGCACGTGGCAACTCCTACCCCTCCTCTTCTCTTGGACATGGGTGCACACATGCTCCATTTATTGGTGTGAGGATCAAAACACTCCATTGATCGTAGGCAAGAGCTGCCATCTCGCCCACCTACTGCATACAGCCTGCAAAACATAACGTTCATCATTAGGAATTCGCAACATGAACAGAATAAAGACCCTCAAGAATGTGGTTGAACCCCCATCTTATCCGGTGGAACCAAAGAAGATTAAGTTCAATTTGCAGCTATTTTGGAAAAAAAATATTTGAACATATATCCATGGCTCCAAGGAGAACCCCAGCTCTGAATCCCAGTCTGCTGCAAGCACATGTAACCACCTCGGGAGAGAATGGGAGAAAATTTGAGATGGGAGGAGCGAGGCTGCAGATGAATGCAAGTCAGGGAGAAAATAGAGGCACATTCTGGATCAGTCCATATCATTTCAAGTGAGCAGATCTCCTGTTCCTTATCTAAATGGCAGTGGAAAAGAGTATTTTTAAATAAGGTTTACAAACTTTTCCATTAAATGGATAAGGCTTTTGCAAGAGATGTCATGACTTTGTGGTGATTCATTAGATAATGTCAGAGTGGATTAAATCAATAAAGTTTTACTGTCTCTCACAATACTACAGGGAGGAAGGTTCTAATTAGCAGTAATTAAATTCCAATTGATGTTTCAAAATTGTTAACTGCTGTTCAGTTCTGTTCTTTCCCCAAAGAATAAAGGACAAGATTAAAGGTCAGTCTAAGTGGAATATTAATATGTTCCTAAATTTGTTTATTTTGTTTAATGTGTTTGATCCTGATGGAATTTGAGGTAGAATGGCTGTCAATTATGAAGTGACAAGTGATGTAAATAATCATCAATTCTATTCTTGAACACCTTGAATGTGACAGCATTTCACAGAATCATAGAATCTAGAATTCCTACAATGTAGAAGAAGGCCATTCGGCCCAGCGAGCCTGCACTGACTACAATCCCACCCAAGCCCTATCCCCGTAACCCAACATATTAACCCTGCTAATCCCTCTGACAGTATGGCCATGTTAAATTGCCCCATCAACCTAACCTGCACATCTTTGGACTGTGGGAGGAAACTGGAGCACCCAGAGAGAAATCATGCAGATACGGGGAGAATGTGTAAGACAGACAGTGACCCAAAGTTGGAATTGAATCCGGGTCTCTGGCACTGACAGGCAACCGTGTTAACCGCTGTGCCACTGTGCTGCCCATTTGTTTCATATCTTTCCCCATATAAAATTATTCAGCATGGGATACCCAGTTTGTATTTCTTATAGTTGTAGCAAAAAATGTGGAAGCCTTGGACACAACCTGTTGCTTAAAATAAGGAATAAACAAGCAGTTTCACACTGCTACCATACAGTGGCTAAGCAAGTGGTATTTTCCACTAACAGATGCTGATATCAATCCAGAAAGATGTTGGGCATACAATTGAACAATGCTCTATATGAGTTTCAGTGCCAGTCCGATGTCAGATCTTTCAGCTATACATCCCAATGATTGGATGATCAAATCAAGCAGTGGGTTCCTTTGCCTGTTTGTAATAGCCAAGTGGCCCGTGCTTGCAGATCCCGAGACAGAATGTCTACTGTTAGATGTGATTGGGCAGCACTTGCTGAACAATCCTGAATATGCTAATGGCTACACTAACAACCAATTTATGATAATCAGTAAAGCCCGTGACATGGTTCATTTATACTTGTTAAAGCTGACATACATTCAAGCACAGGGACCCATTCTCTGCATCCCCCCCCCCCCCCCAATTTTCTATAATCTTCTCTCCTACATCTGCTAATTCATTATTTTTCCTTTGGTTCGAATGATGCAGATCATGTTTTGATACCTTATCCGTGTGGGCATCGTTAGGGCAGCACGGTAGCGCAGTGGTTAGCACTGCTGCTTCACAGCTCCAGGGACCTGGGTTCGATTCCCGGCTTGGGTCACTGTCTGTGTGGAGTTTGCACATTCTCCTCGTGCCTGCGTGGGTTTCCTTCAGGTGCTCCGGTTTCCTCCCACAGTCCAAAGATGTGCGGGTTAGGTTGATTGGCCAAGCTAAAATTGCCCCTTAGTGTCCTGAGATGTGTAGGGTAGAGGGGTTAGTGGGTAAAATATGTAAAATATGGGGTAGGGCCTGGGTGGGATTGTGGTCGGTGCAGACCCGATGGGCCAAATGGCCTCTTTCTGTACTGTAGGGATTCTATGATCGTTCAAGCATTCGGTTTGAGTGACTGGCATCATGGGGGCATCACAAGCAAGCCTAATTCTGGCTTTGCACATTTCCAGTGGAGGTGACATGGGTTTGGTAGAATCGTGATTATGTTACTGCTTCCTAATAACCCATAGACGTCATACCTAACTTATCAAGCCAATGTAGGAATTTACATTTAGGTTATTAAATAAATCTATAATAAAAGAATTGGCATTAATTAGTGACATTGAAACAATTGGATTGTTGTTAAGATCCAATTGGTCACTGATGTCCTTTAGGGAAGGAAATCATGTTTTTATCTGATTGCAGAACGACAAGAGTGTGATTGACACTTAGCAGCTCTTAAAAATAACCTAGCAAGCCACTCTATCAACATCACCTTCCCAAGGGCAATTAGGGATGGGCAATAAACATTGCAATGCCTGCATCCTGTCATAGATATATTTTCTGTTTTGTTTAATAAAAGGGAATTTGTAGGCCAAGAACTTGGGACAGTTTTCCCTTTCAGTACCCTGGGGTGTCCATTTGACACTTAGGCTGGGATCAGCACGGATCAGGGACTGAACACAAGACCTTTCTTCCTAGTTTCTCTCGTTCAGCTGCTCAATGGATAAGCTGATCTGCCTGAAACAAACGCTATTAGAATGCACTGCAGAGCTTACAACAAATTCCTAATGTGTGCCCAAAAGGATATCCCGTGTACCAAACATTAAAATATTTGAAAGGATGAATATTATATAGATTGAGGAGAGCTGTGTGAACTTGTTGGTCTGTGGAGAAAGCTAAAAATATACTTGATCAATACCCAAAGACAGCCTCAGACCAGTAGGACAATTTAGGATTTTATCCTCTTCAATGTCTGAAGGGAAAAATAACATTTCATTGAAATATGAGGCAGAGTTGTTCAGAACTGGCTCTGTGCCTGCTTTTGAACTTGAACATCCAATTACTGGACAGAAAACAGAGTAGCCCTTGGCTATGCCTATCTTTTTCATAGGAGTTGTGGAATATTCTTTGTTGCAATTCTATTGCAGTCCCCCTCCCTGACCTCTTCCTTTGTTATGCTGATGATTGTGTTGTAATGCTGACTTCGCTGCAACTCACTACATCAAATCGTCCTCCCATTCCTGCAGTGACCCTTCCATCCTTGATCTCCTACACTCCCCGATGAAGCTCAATACATTCTTCAATATCTGTGGCTCATTCTTCCCCGCGGTGCCCTGCAGGACATTGATTTTATTTTTCCTCTCTCATCCTATTTTCTCCCATCCACTTTCATTTCCTTCCTCTCCCATTTTAAAGCTACTTGTATTACTGTTGTTCCAATAACTGGCCTTCCTGAAACAGATATTTGGATGTGTTATAGCTGCTCACCATGGATTTCTAACATGCCTTCAAATAGTTGTCAAGTGTTAAGACATTTTGAGTGCATTAATGTTCCATCTATTGGGAAGAGCTGTGTGCATCAGTGGCTCTGAGCGGAGAATTGAAAATAATGCTGACGATGCCCAAAGACAGCCTCAGGCCATTAGCATAAATTAGTCAACTTGTCTTTCCCATGCTTTTCACTGGCTTATTTAGCAACTTCCAAGGCATGTATTTGAATTCCTTTTTCCTGCCTCCTAAGGTGATCCTTCTATGACATTCCTCTTTCCAGTTCTTTTTAACTTGACATCTACTTCCTGTCCCTCACCATTTTGTGTTGATCAGTTCGATAGTGGGGCCTGAAAGGATCTAGATGCACAACATTAATAGAACATAGAACAGTACAGCACAAAACAGGCCCTTCGGCCCACAATGTTGTGCCGAGCTTTATCTGAAACCAAGATCAAGCTATCCCACTCCCTATCATCCTGGTGTGCTCCATGTGCCTATCCAATAACCGCTTAAATGTTCCTAAAGTGTCTGACTCCACTATCACTGCAGGCAGTCCATTCCACACCCCAACCACTCTCTGCGTAAAGAACCTACCTCTGATGTCCTTCCTATATCCCCCACCATGAACCCTATAGTTATGCCCCCTTGTAATAGCTCCATCCACCCGAGGAAATAGTCTTTGAACATTCACTCTATCTATCCCCTTCACCATCTTATAAACCTCTATTAAGTCTCCCCTCAGCCTCCTCCGCTCCAGAGAGAACAGCCCTAGCTCCCTCAACCTTTCCTCATAAGACCTACCCTCCAAACCAGGCAGCATTCTGGTAAATCTCCTCTGCACTCTTTCCAGCGCTTCCACATCCTTCTTATAGTGAGGTGACCAGAACTGCACACAATATTCCAAATGTGGTCTCACCAAGGTCCTGTACAGTTGCAGCATAACCCCACGGCTCTTAAACTCCAACCCCCTGTTAATAAAAGCTAACACACTGTAGGCCTTCTTCGCAGCTCTATCCACTTGAGTGGCAATTAATATAACTTTACAGTTGCTGACTGACTGCTGTTTCATTCCAGCACTTCTTGTTTCAGATTACCAATACTTATGTAATTTTTCATTAAATTGGAGACCAGGTTTCAATTTCCTGTCGCAAAAACGCTCAAAGGCCCAGATTTGAAGGTTGCAATAATGACAAAACTGTTCGTGTTCGTGGTCATTACTCAACGAAACTGATAACTTCTGGCACCTGTGCAAACGGAGTTAAATGTAAAAATCCCACATCTGCTTTGTGATTTCCTGCTCCTCCATAATTTGTGCTGCAGGCGGTCATCTTTCAGAATCAATAGACTGATGAGAACATGCTCTTTTACATTGTAATGATGCTATTAACCCCCCTGAAAAAGTGACGCTCAAAAGTAACTGAATTTTTTACTGGTATTTTACTGATGAACAAACCCTCTGACCCTGGAAAGCTAATTTTATATTTGTGTGATTTCCTCCACCATGAAATATCATTGTTTTCTTTGTAAAAAGATTTATGATATTGTAGCTTTTTGTCTTTGGCCCAATTGTTCTTTTGTTCTCTGTGTAATTTATAAGAAGTGAAGGGTAATGGTTGCATGTTTACTTCCTGGTTTGCTTTGAGAGACTTCTTCACTGTGATTGGCTATTAGCACTGCCGGGTGACATCCTCTTACATTGTTCTTCTGTTAAATGAGCAAACCATACAAAAAGAGAAGTGTAACAAAAGTATGGGTTCTTTACAGAATCATAGAATCCCTACAGTGCAGAAAGAGGCCATTTGGCCCATTGGGTCTGCACCGACAACAATCCTACCCAGGCCCTATCCCCGCTAATCCCTCTAAACTACACATCCTGGGACACTAAGGGGCAATCTAGCATGGCCAATGCACCTAACCCGCACATCTTTGGACTGTGGGAGAAAACCAGAGCACCCGGAGGAAACCCACGCAGACACAGGGAGAACATGCAAACTCCACACAGACAGTGACCCAAGCTCGGAATTGAACCTGGGTCCCTGGCTCTGTGAGGCAGCAGTGTTAACCACTGTGTCACTGTGCCATCTAATTTGAAGACTATCTAAAGATAATATTCACTAAGAGGGTAAGTATTGTACATCTAATCTTTACCACTGCTGCTTGCAGATTGACTACAAAGTATATGACTGATACATTGTATCCTATGTCAGTAGTAATAGTGATTGACAGTATTTAGGATGCGCCACTTTCAAGGTGTAGGACACCATACCCGAACACATGTGGTGAGGTTGGAGAAACTGGGCTGGTTGTTCTTCCAGTGGGGAAGTTGATGGAGACATTTTTTTTTAAAAAGGGGCGGCATGGTGGCACAGTGGTTAACACTGCCGCTTCACAGCACCAGGGACCCGGTTTAAATTCCGGCCTCAAATCACTCTGTGTGGAATTTACATATTCTCTCCGTGTCTGTATGGGTTTCCTCCGGGTGTTCCAGTTTCCTCCCACAGTTCAAAGATGTGCAGGTTAGGTTGATTGGCCATGCTAAATTGACACTCGTGTCAGCGGGATTCGCAGGGTAAGTATGTGGGGTAACAGGAATAGGGCCTGGGTGGGATTGTGGTCGGTACACACTCGATGGGCCAAATGGCTTCCTTCTGCACTGTAGGGATTCTATGAGATCAGGTAGAATTTCCCCCTGCCCCTGCCAGCAGGGCCAATGGCGGATGAAATGGGAGAGAATTTGGCATGAGGCCCAAATATCAGTTTCACGCCAGTATGAATTTACAGCAGGATCAGAAGTCCCACCAGAGGCTGGGTGTGAAACAGATTTGCATCCAGCTAATAGGATGCAAATGAAGTTCTGACCGGAATCTTCCCCCAAGGCCTGGTTCTCCATGACACCAGCCGGAAAACCCGTCGGTCCTGAACACATCTGGACCAACATGGCATGCAGAATTTGGAACTTATCTGACAAATGCCTGGGGCTACCTCAAAGTTTGGGATGAAAGCCAACAGCAATCCTGGACCCCGGAACATCACAGCAGTGTATGAGGGACCATCAATCAGGTGGATTTTCCAGCTTCAGTGTCTTCGGGAAGGCCCACCATCCAGCTTCAGGGTGTTCTTGGAGATCCCGTTTCTTTCTTCAGGAAATCCTTCTTCTTTCTTCAATGGTGGGTCAATGGTGTTGGGTGCCTTTTCAATATTGCATCCAGGTATGACGGCAGGATGCACTCCATCGTGCCCACCCACCACAAAGATGGCACAAAACCCCTGGGTCATGATTAATGAGGTCAGGACTGGAGGACATGGCTTCCCGTCAGCTTCCACAGTGAGAAACACTCCCTGTCCCTGCCTCCACCACCAGACTTAGACCCGAATGGGAGAATTCCACCTATTACTGCTGCCGGATGCTTGGAGATTCCCTAAACTTGGTGCTGAGTTCAAACTAGTATCAGGAAAATAGATTGTTAGACCTTTTGTAAATAGTTTTCTTCAAGGTCAACAGCAAGTGCTGTCAAGCTACCACTGATGACGAAATTTGGGCCATTGTATCATCTAGCATTAAGTACATTTGGTGAGTTACATTATTGAAAAGTTATACCAGTGTTTATTTTTGAGTCAGTGCAATGATTTAACATAAGAGATCTGCAATTTTGCTACTTACTTGCCATTTAATGCAGCAACTCCTACCGTGCTTCTTGGAGTTGACATGCTAGCAACATAGTTCCACTGACGAGCTTGTGGATCCCATCGTTCCACTGTGTTAAGGTAACTCCATCCATCGTGTCCACCAACTGCATACATTGGTCCTTCAAGTACTGCTACTCCTGAAACAAAAGTGGACGGAATTGAGTCGGCCTTGCTGGCACCAGAAGCAGATTGTAGGGACCCATGATCAAGTGCCGAGGCGGGTTTGTTAGAAGGCCCATTTCGATTTTCTGGGACATTGAACGAGTTGTATCAAAAGTGGTGAGGTCCTCAAGCCCCCGCCCCTCACATCCCATCACCCTCTGACTCACCCTATTGGCTGAGAATGTATGATACCAGTAAGATAATAACAGCAAGTGTTAAGATAAAAATACCAATTCAAAGATCATCTTTAAAAAGAAACTTCTGTGTCTACATGTGTCAATCAGCCAGGGCAATTAGAGTACAAGTGGCAGAAGCTTTAAACACATTGTACCTCTTAAGCTTGTCCAAATAAACATTCAGGCATCAATAGAAGTAATCACAAAAGAAAACAGTTCGAACCACATAAAGACGTCAAGAAAACAAATTTAAAATTCCACTTAGTTGTCAAAACAGAATCCTGGCTGAACAAATGCATTTATGAGTCTTGGCACTCAGCCATGCATTCATAATGAGGCCACCTGGGAACTGTTTCTGTAGGAACAGATGGACAGACTTCTGGATTCTCCACATGTGCTCTTTATGTTAGGATATTTTGGAAAGAGACAGGGATAGATTGAAATGTAGCGACTTCTAAAATGTTCCACAGTATGGAAAATGGATCAGAATAAGCAGCCCTTAAAGTTTGGGGCCATTTTAAAAATAGCGTCAAAGCAAAAAACATAAAGATGGAACATCCTTGTTCAGCAAGCAGTCCAACGTTCTGCTGAAAAATGGAACAGAGATGTACTACTTTATCACCATAATTTCTGAAATCCCCTGCATGTTTACATTAACAGAATAATCCTGACTTCATAGGCTGTGGATAGTGAATTGATCAAAAATAAAGATTCCATTTGATGAAGTAGCTGAGAGATTGAGACTCAGACTTTAAGATCTATTGTAGGTCAACATCAGACTGATGAGTTATCTGTCTTGCTGCTGAAGTGTAGTTCAGTTCACGTAGATGATGATGAGCCCTGATAGATCTATGGTGCAAACCCATAACCTATTTTAGAGATTATTTGGGCATTTAGATTGTACAAGGACATCAGAGGTTTTGGTCTTTTAAGAGCCAGCCTTCAGGACCCAGCTACCTTTGTTAGTGTGATTGTGTGGAAGAGTGCCATGTCCAGATCAGGTACTTTGAATCTTAATTTGAATTGTGGATGGGGTATAAAAGTTGGAGTGGAATGAACTAGAGTGAAGTGATGAATTTCTAAATTGATTCAATTTTTCATCAGTCAATGTAGGGTAAAGAGTTAACTCTAATGATAGCTACTGAGCATGTGCATAAGGAGCTACATCCCAGTGATGTCTCTCTCTGAGAGGAGATGAGAGTGAAGCACCTCAGGGAATAGTGCCAGCTATATCTTGGTCTGATTTAACCTTTGTAAATAGTTAGCATTTAAATGTTTTTGAACAAAAGGCCACCGGTTCCAACAAGATCTCTTCTGGTGTAAGAAGCTGACAAATTGTAAAATAAACCCACAATAAAAGATGATGCCAGCAGTGACTACACCCACAGGAAAACAGTTGAAAATGCTAGAAAAAGCCTCAAATGAAACCCAACAACAGTGCACAGCAGCTGGTGAAGCATTTCAAGGCTAACTATATCAGAGATGACAAAATAAAGTTTTCAAAGTTTACTTATTAGTGTCATAAGTAGGCCGACATTAACACTGCAATGAAGTCACTGTGAAAATCCCCTAGTCGCCACACTCCAGAGCCTGTTCAGGTACACTGAGGGAGAATTTAGCATAGCCAATGCATCTAAGCAACACATCTTTTGCACTGTGGGAGGAAACCGGAGCACCCAGAGGAAACCCACGCAGACACAGGGAGAATGTGCAGACCCCGCATAGACAGTGATCCAAGCCAGGCATCAAACCCGGGTCCCTGGTGCTGTGAGGCAGCAGTGCTAACCACTGTACCACCGCAGCCCAGAGACTGTCGAGTCAAATATCATAAAGACAGCCTTGAACCAGGGTCAGAAATGGCTACTACATTACCCCGACTAGAATCCTTTCAAAATATAGAGGGCCCCAGATAGTCTGAGCAATGGCAAATTTGCTGAAGGCATTTTACCGGGTACCCCAGCACCATCCTTGCAAATAAAGAGAACAAAAATCAAGGGCTGAGTTTGGTTCTGCCAAAGTCGACCAAGACTTGAAGGGCCCTATATCCACCATGTGGCAGAGTCAGAAAATCCCGGGCAAGTTAGCACTTTCTTGTATGCTGTTGGGAGCATAGTAGACAATGTGGTGGGAGGACAGACTGAACAAAGAGACAACAAATGGATGTCATTGGAGTCAAAGTTAAAGTTAAAGTTTATTTATTAGTCACAAGTAGGCTTACATTAACACTGCAATGAAGTTACTGTGAAATTCCCCTAGTCATCACAGTCCAGCACCTGTTTGGGTCAATGCACCTAACCAGCACGTCTTTCAGAGTGTAGGAGGAAACTGGAGCACCCGGAGGAAACACATGCAGACACGGGGAGAACATGCAAACTCCACACAGACAGCGACCCAAGCTGGAAATTGAACCTGTGTCCCTGGAGCTTTGAAGCAGCAATGCTAACTGTGCTACCGTGCCGCCCCCTTGAGGGACCAGACTGATCCCTTAAGGAGGTGGCACAGTAGCAGAAACAGAAGCAGAAACAGAACTGGACTGGCCATAAAAATACTGTGACTACAAGAGCAGTTCAGCGGCTAGGAAACCTGTGGTGAGTAACTCACCACTTAACTCCCCAAAGCCTGAACACCATCTATGAGGCACAATTCAGGAGTGTGATGGAATGATGCATGAGTGCCGCTCCAACAATACTCAAGAAGCTTGATGCAATTCAGGACAAAGATGTCTGCTTGATTTGCATCCCACCCAACACCTTAAACATTCACACTCTCCACCAATATACAGTGGCAGCCAATGTGTATCATCTCCAAGATGCACTGCAGCAAGTCACAAAGACTCCTTCGGCAATATCTTCAAAATCTGTCACCTCTTGGCAGTTAGAAGGCAAAAGGACAGCAGATACATGGGTGCTCTATCACCTGCAAGTTTCCCTGCAAGTCCCACACCATGCTGGCATGGAAACATATCGCCATTCCTCTACTGTCGCTGTGTCAAAATCCTGGAACTCCCTTCATAACAGCATTGTGGGTATTCCTACAATACATGGACTGCAGCTGGTCAAGAAGGCAACCCACCACCATCATCTGGAGGGCAATAAGGGATGGGCAATAAATGCTAACCCAGTCAGCAATGCTCACATCTCAGGAACAAAAATTTTTTAAAATACAGAAACTAATGGAAATTGTAGAATTAGAAAGACTCTTTATTTTATAAAGCACCTTTTAAAGGAGATGGTTGAGAGAAGATTTGATAGATGTCTTCAAAATCTTGAGCGATGGAGGAAGAATCAATCGAGCAAAACTGTCTCTATTGTCAGAAGAGTTGAGAACCAGGGAACATTTATTTAAGTTTAATTATTTTTATTGTCGCAAGTAGGCTTACATTAACACTGCACTGAAGTTACTGTGAAAATCCCCTAGTCGCCACACTGTGGGAGGAAATCGGAATACCCAGAGGAAGCCCAGGGAGAACGCGCAGACTCCGCACAGACAGTGACCCAAGCTGAGAACCGAACCTGGGTCCCTGGCGCTGTGAGGCAGCAGTGCTAACGACTGTGCCACCATGCAGCCGCAGGTGATTAATAAGAAATATGAGGAAAATGTAATTGTGCAGTGAGCGATTAGGATCTGGAACCCTCTACCTGAAACTATAGTGCGGGTAGATCCAATAGGAGCCTTCTAAAGGGAATTGGATAAGCATGAAGAGAGAGCATTCGCAAGGCTATAGGAAAGACTGGGGGAATGGTGTTAGCTGAGTTGCTCATACGCAGAGTCAGCACAGGCAAGACTGGCTGAATGGCCTGCTGTGCTTTAAACCTTCTATGATTTTGTGAAATCCTGCTCATTAATGTGAATTATTTTAAATGGTTAAAACACAGATAATGCTTGGATCAGATTATATTTAGTTATATTGATTTTACACTGCTTAATTGTAAAGAAGGTCGCAAAAAGACAAATAAATCTCATTTAGGGAATTTTCATATTTTAGAATCAGCTTGAAATACTTTGTGTGGGATTTTCTGGCCACGCTCGCCCCAAGACTGGAAAATCCTGCCTGAGGTCAAACCCCCCCACCCGCTGTGATTCCTGTGGCAAGTGGGATGGGAAAATTCTGTCCTTTATGTAAGTATACAGCTATCAATAGTGAAAGCTTGCTAAAGATTTCACTTTCAATGAATTTTCAAATTCTCATGTCAAAAATACCGTGGGCAGAATGTTTACCTTCCTGTAGGGTTCGATATAGTGACATCATACTAACAGCCCAAAACTTCTACAGCATCCCACATCAGACCTCATGTATTCCTCTTGTACATTTGAGAACAGGTTCATGTTCATCTTTTTGCGAAGCTGCTTATTTAAGGTCTTGAGTGCTATCCCAAGTTAGCACGAACTGAGTAATGAACATAGCTGGTCCAATCCAGGGAATCTGCATATTTGGAATTAGGATGTGGAGATGCCGGCGTTGGACTGGGGTAAACACAGTAAGAAGTTTAACAACACCAGGTTAAAGTCCAACAGGTTTATTTGGTAGCAAAAGCCACACAAGCTTTCGGAGCTGCAAGCCCCTTCTTCAGGTGAGTGGGAATTCTGTTCACAAACAGAGCATATAAAGACACAAACTCAATTTACATGAATAATGGTTGTATTGCGAATACTTACAACTAATCAAGTCTTTAAGAAACAAAACAACATAATGTTCTTTCAACATTATGATTAGTTGTAAGTATTCGCATTCCAACCATTATTCATGTAAATTGAGTTTGTGTCTTTATATGCTCTGTTTGTGAACAGAATTCCCACTCACCTGAAGAAGGGGCTTGCAGCTCCGAAAGCTTGTGTGGCTTTTGCTACCAAATAAACCTGTTGGACTTTAACCTGGTGTTGTTAAACTTCTTACTGTATTTGGAATTAGGACAGTGAACTAGTATGGTAAGTAAAATATAGACACAGGATTATGCCAGGATCATCCACAGTTAATCATTTCAAGATTGGAAATATAGTTTGAAATCTCTGGTTGCTGCACTAAGATAGCAGGTATATTTTGCAATAATGGCATTCAGTGTCCTACTTTTACTGCAGATGCTGCCATAGGGACATAGTCCAGCAGACTCAACATTAGAGGGCACCAGTGGATCAATATCCTTACCGACGTGGTGCTCTGCATATTGTCTAACTGGTAAAGAGTCTGGACCTCCACTTCTTCAGAATAAGCGTATCCATCTCTGAGCATATCTATACATAATACAAATAATAGTGCTTGTTTTTGGATTAATAACTCATGGGTTGTATGGCCAGAATTTTCCGCCATTGTCGCCGGTGACGTTCTCTGATCCCGCTGCAGTGAGTGGGGGTTTGGCTGTGCGTCAAATTCTCTGTCCTCATTTGCAGCAGCGGGGGGGTGTGAACAACCAGAAAAGTCCAGCCTGTATCTGTGAATGACCTAAAAGAGCATTGCATTTTACTTTTGCTGTTAATGTGGTCTTGAAAATCACTAAATATACCCGTTAAATAACAGGGGATATATGTAAATTTGGATTTAACACTGAATGATAGCGCACCCAAATGGGTCAGCAATGAAGGCATTCAGTATTGACGCAACACCTTTACTGTCTAGGTCTACACAGGAAGAATGGGTATAGGATGGAAGTGATGCACCTCAATGAGCACCCGGAAACAAGGCTTTAGTACTGAAGGCTTTAATACATTAACAATGAAACTACTAACACAAATTCACCCGTTCAGACTGAAGGGGTCCTGCCGGAGCAGGGGGTCTTATACCCTGCCACCGGAGGCGGGACCCCACTGGAGTGTGCCATGATAACACTTGGGACAGGTAAACACCCTATCCCAACAACATAGTACAACCCCCATAACAACAACAATAACAACCCCAGTGGTGAACCAACGATGGTTCACCACATTCACCCCTCCTTTAGGAACCAAAGGTGGCGGGGTGGATGAAAACAGACAATGACAAAAAAAATAACAGGATTCACAAGTCCAGACGGTCTGGAGGACCACACCGACGCTGCGATCTTCTCAACACCGGTTGCGAAACCGGAGCAGGTGCTTGCGGTGGCTCTCTCAAAGCAACATCTGGCTGTCCCCTCAAAGACTCCCGGGCCGGCCGGCCCTGATGAGGCGATGGTGTAGGGGATCCTGGAACGTTTGGTGGTGGTGGTGGTGGTGATGATGGTGGCGCCGATCTCCGAGTCTCAGGCAAGCTGTACATGGGAGTAAAAGTGTTATGCACTGGTCCCGGTGCTGACCGCGCCACGTCTGGGGAAGTAATGAGGAGTAGTGGATCTGTGACTGGGGGAATAGGAGCGACAGGAGTTGCTACGTCCCCTGCGGGCGCCAGGTCTCTAATGGAGACAGTGTCCTCTCGCCCGTCAGGATATGCCACATAGGCATACTGAGGGTTGGCGTGGAGGAGTTGGACCGGTTCGACCAAGGGGTCGGACTTGCGAGCCCTCACATGGCGCCGCAGAAGGACGGGTCCTGGGTACGTCAACCAGGCTGGCAATGAGGTCCCCGAGGACGACTTCCGAGGGAATGAGAACATCCTCTCGTGGGGAGTAGCATTGGTTGCCGTACACAGGAGGGAGCGGATAGAATGGAGCGCAGTTGGAAGGACCTCCTGCCACCGGGAGACTGGAAGGCCCTTGGATTTCAGTGCCAGTAGGACAGCCTTCCAGACTGTAGCATTCTCCCTTTCCACCTGTCCGTTACCCCTAGGGTTGTAGCTCGTGGTTCTACTAGAGGCAATCCCGAATGAGAGCAGGAATTGCCTCAAGTCGTTGCTCATGAACGACGAGCCCCTGTCGCTATGAATATAGCAGGGGTACCCGAACAGGGTAAAAAGCTCACTGAATGCCTTGATGACGGTGGCAGTCGACGTGTCCGCACAGGGGAAAACAAACGGAAACCGGGAAAATTCGTCTATTATGTTAAGAAAATAGACATTCCGATCCGTTGAGGGAAGGGGGCCCTTAAAATCTACACTCAGCCTCTCAAAAGGGCGAGTGGCCTTGACCAAATGTGCCCGGTCTGGTCGATAAAAGTGTGGTTTGCATTCTGCGCAAATCCGACAACTTCTAGTAACTGACCTGACCTCCTCCACCGAGTAGGGTAGGTTGCGGGCTTTTATGAAGTGGTAGAGTCTGGTGACTCCAGGATGACACAGATCATTGTGGAGAGCCTTCAAGCGGTCCTCCTGCATGATGGCGCATGTTCCGCGCGAGAGGGCATCCGAGGGCTCATTGAGCTTCCCTGGACGATACATAATATCGTAATTATAGGTGGAGAGCTCAATTCTCCACCGCAAGATCTTATCGTTCTTGATCTTGCCCCTCTGCGTGTTACTGAACATAAACGCCACGGATCGTTGATCCGTGATCAGGGTGAACCGCTTACCTGCCAGGTAATGGCGCCAGTGTCTGACTGCCTCCACAATGGCCTGAGCCTCCTTTTCCACCGCTGAGTGCCGAATCTCTGGGCCTTGAAGGGTGCGGGAAAAAAACGCGACGGGCCTGCCTGCCTGGTTTAGTGTGGCGGCTAGGGCGAAGTCCGATGCATCACTCTCCACCTGGAAAGGGATGGATTCATCCACCGCGTGCATCGTGGCTTTCGAGATGTCGCTTTTCAAAACCTTGAAGGCCAATTGGGCCTCCGGCGTAAGTGGGAAGGTCGTGGACTTAATGAGCGGACGAGCTTTGTCCGCGTAGTTGGGGACCCACTGTGCATAATACGAAAAGAACCCGAGGCATCTCCTCAGTGCTTTCGTGCTAGCGGGCAAGGGAAGTTCAGTGAGTGGGCGCATACGGTCTGGATCAGGGCCAATGACCCCGTTTTCCACCACGTATCCGAGGATGGCTAACCTACGCGTACGGAATACGCACTTCTCCCTGTTATAGGTCAGATTCAGGCGAGATGCAGTGCGTAGAAAGTGTTGGAGATTCGTGTCGTGGTCCTGCTGGTCATGGCCGCAGATGGTGACGTTATCCAGGTACGGGAAGGTAGCCCGCAACCCGTTCTGGTCCACCATTCGGTCCATAGCACGCTGGAAGACCGAGACCCCATTGGTGACACCAAATGGAACCCTGAGGAATTGGTATAGACGACCATCCGCCTCAAAAGCCGTATATTGTCGGTCCTCTGGGCGGATGGGGAGTTGATGGTAGGCGGACTTAAGGTCTATGGTAGAAAACACTCGGTACTGCGCAATCTGATTGACCATATCAGAAATGCGCGGGAGAGGATACGCATCCAGCTGCGTGTATCTATTAATGGTCTGACTATAGTCGATGACCATCCGAGGTTTGTTCCCGCTTTTGACTACCACGACCTGCGCTCTCCACGGACTAGCACTGGCCTGTATGATCCCTTCCTTGAGGAGCCACTGAACCTCAGATCTAATAAAGATCCGGTCCTCAGCGCTGTAACGCCTACTTTTAGTAGCGATGGGCTTGCAGCCAGGTACCAGATTTTTAAAAAGGGATGGTGTCGTGATCTTCAGGGTGGATAGATTGCACGCGGGGCGTTTTGGGCAATTTGGAGGCTGCGGCTGGCTCCCTACGGCCAGTGAAGGGAGTGGCCCACCGTACTGTAGGATCACACTCCTCATGTGGGCCATAAAGTTTAGTCCGAGGAGAATTGGCGCGCAAAGGTGAGGTAACACAAGGAGCCTGTATTGCTCGTAAACTGTGCCCTGTACCTCAAGAGTTACCATACATCGTCCTTGGATCGGTACAGACCGGGACTGTGATGCCATGGAAATGGTCTGCTTGGCAGGGAGAACCCGGAGTCCACACCTTTTAGCAGTTTCAGGGTGTATGAAACTTTCGGTGCTCCCACTGTCAAACAGACAATTTACAGTTCTGCCACTAACCTTTACCTCCATCATAGAATGTTCCAGTCTGTAATGCCTGGTCTGATCCAGAGAGATCGACGCCACCGTTGGCCCCTGGGTGTCACTGCATGCTGCCGATGTGGATGCTGAGGACCCCTGCTGGTCGCTGCTGCATGCTGCCGATGTGGATGCTGAGGACCCCTGCTGGTCGCTCCTAGTCGTCGTGGACCATGATGGCCGCCCCCATGAATCGCATGTGGCCGAGGGCTCCAAGCGCAGCGACTCCTGGTGGTCTTCCTCCTCCTCTGTTTGCCACGATGGCGCCGTCCTGAGATCGCACGTGGTCGGACCTCGTGGGTACTGCAGCGCCGAAAGAGATGGTCTCCGTTCTGGAGGGTTACAAGCTGCACTGCCGTTTTTAGGTTTGGACCTGCAGACTTTGCTGTAGTGGCCTTTTTTACCGCACTGGCTGCAGATTGCCGTTCTTGCCGGACACTGCTGCCGTGGATGCTTAGCCCCACCGCAAAAATAGCATCGCTGGCCCCCTGGAGCTGCCGCCATCGTCGAATCGATCTGGGAGCGCGGGTTCGCGGGGCGAGGAGGGAGCAGAGCTTGCTCCAACCACGTTGACTGCACGTGGTCCTCGGGGTACAGCGCCAAGCTCTTCGACGCCGCCTCCAACCTCACGGCCATCCCCATTGCCTGGGTCAAGTTGAGTTTCCCCTTTTCTAATAATTTAAGTCTGATGTACAAGGACCCTACCCCTGCTACGAACGCGTCTCGGGCGAGGTCTTGCATGTACTGCTCGGCGGAGACATCCTTACAGTCACAACCCCTGGCAAGCTGCAGGAGTTCATTGGCGTAGTCTTCTATGGTCTCGCCCGACTGCCGACGTCGTGTAGCGAGGAGATAACGAGCGTGAATCTCGTTGGGTGGCGTAATGTACCTATTCTTTAGGAGCTCGACGGCACCCTGGTAAGTGGAAGCTGCACGAATGGCTAGGTAAATCGTGTCGCTTACCCTTGCGTGGAGGACCTGGAGTCTATCAGTGTCTGTAGTGATAGCTACCGAGGCTGCCAGGTAGTCCTCGAAGCACTTCCACCAATGTTCGAACGTGTTAGCTGCACCGACCGCACGTGGGTCCAGTGTCAGACGATCCGGTTTTAGGATCTGTTCCATATTCTCAGTTAATGTATTAAATTGATGCACCTCAATGAGCACCCGGAAACAAGGCTTTAGTACTGAAGGCTTTAATACATTAACAATGAAACTACTAACACAAATTCACCCGTTCAGACTGAAGGGGTCCTGCCGGAGCAGGGGGTCTTATACCCTGCCACCGGAGGCGGGACCCCACTGGAGTGTGCCATGATAACACTTGGGACAGGTAAACACCCTATCCCAACAACATAGTACAACCCCCATAACAACAACAATAACAACCCCAGTGGTGAACCAACGATGGTTCACCACAGGAAGGATAATTATAATCCATTCGGGAATCAAACCCTGAAGAGAAATTGGTCCATTTCTTGCCCTATTATGTAACATTGCCCTGCATCACTCTGCTTATGACAGAATAAGAAATTGGCAAAATATCTTATTAATGAAATTCAGACTGTTCAACTTTTCCCACATTTCATGGCCTATACGCAAATGTATTTTGCGATTATCTAAATCAACAGTTATGACTTTGGGTCTGTAATGATTCCAATGTATTTCCAATGCATGAAAAACATGTGAGAAAGTTTAGATTTATTTAACATCAGCAATTTACTCCCATTTGCTCCAAGGTGTCTATCCCTCACTTATAATAGTGCTGGTCACTCTACAGCGCCTTACCAGGTTCTGTTCATAACGGTGTGAGCCATGACAGGCCAGTTTGTTTCTAACAATTAGAATTTAATGTCAGCAGTAATTATCATATCTGAGCAACCACCGATATTAAAGTAACATCAATAGGAAAGTTCAAGCATGTGTGTTGATTAGCTCTTTAACGATTGAAGAGGGTAACATAGCTGCGCCCAATCTAACACCACAGTGATTCTTGCTAATGCCTGATGACCCAAATGTGGGTCAAAGATTCAAATACTTCCAGCTAAAGAGACATATATTTTAAAAAGGCAATTCCTACGTGTCATTTTAACATGAACATGTTGGTGACATAGAAATCTATACAGTGAAACAAATTGCTGAACCTTATTTGATGGATTTATGGGAGTATAAGGCAATTGCACTAATTGAGTGGTACATTAAAACAAAACAAAATGCCTACTCACTTAAATGGAAAGGGTTCTCTGTGCTTCTGAGTGCTGCTATCAGGTCAGTCAATTCGCTCAATCAGTCATGGGGTGCTTTGATGTCAATAGTTATAAATTATTGATCGTATTCACTCGGACCATTTCCTTCACATTGTTTCTCTTCTGCTATGTCCTGGACAGCACCTATCCCTCAACATCATTTCATAAAAATCCAGCTGAACTGGTCATTACCTCAGTGTTGTTCTTGGTGGGGATCTTTCTGTGTCAAATTAGCTGCTGTAATTACTACATTATTATTACAACAGTGACTACACTTGAAAAAGTACTCCATTGACTGTAAAGTGCCTTTGGCCATCTTGAGATCAAAAAGGGTGAGAAAAAGATAAAAGTCTATCTTCTGTTTTTTTTTTGGAACCTGAGCAGAATAACATGCTGGCAATACAGTCTGACACTCGGGGGAGGTTTCCTGGTCTGTCTGTGGGGCCGCACGGTGGCACAGTGGTTAGCACTGCTGCCTTACAGTGCCAGGGACCCGAGTTCAATTCCCAGCTTGGGTCACTGCCTGCGTGGAGTTTGCACATTCTCCCTGTGTCTGCGTGGATTTCCTCCGGGTGCTCCGGTTTCCTCCCACCGTCTGAAAGATGTGCTGGTTAGGTGCATTGACCCGAACAGGCACCGGAGTGTGGCGGCTAGGGGAATTTCACAATAACTTAATTGCAGTGTTAATGTAAGCCTTATCTGTGACTAATAAATAAACTTTACACAGGAATCGTAGTGGGGGGCAGACCATGCAAAGGTCCATTGACCTTGGGCGGAATTTTCTGTTTTTGAGCCGAGCACCGCTGGAAAATCTCACCCACAATGTTCCCTGGTCACAGCAGTAATGTATTAAGTCACTGTTCGTTTAACCTCTAAATGAAATAACAGACTAAAATCTGAAATAAAGCAATTGGGTGTTTCAATATTTATTAAAAGATGTGAGAACGAAGATTCCCTGGTATAGAAGCAAAATTCTGATGAGGATGGTGATCTGTTTTCAGAAAGTAAATCAATGTAAATCACTCGCAGCTATGGAAAATATTGGCCCACAGCACTTGTTTTATTTTGTTCATTATTTTTTGATGCCCATCTTCTATGACCATGAATTACATCGGGATGTTGCAGTTTTGTGGGGTCCTTTGAAGTAGCACAAAATGAGCAAACGCTACCGGTAGTGACTTACACACCATGCTAACTCGACTTCAATGGAACAGAAAATCAGAAAGGCTGGTCACTCTCAGCCATTGGCGCAACTACCAAAGACCAATTTCACTCACTTAATACTTTAATGTGACTGGAATAAGCATAGCAGCTCAACTTCACAATCTACACCTTAGCTTCAGATCTGAAACATCTTTGCCAACAGGGAAAATGATGCATTTTCTTTTTTGTGCTATCCTATTTTTTTCCACATTAGAGCTAGAATAATGAATCCATGAAAGATTCATCATTCCTCCTCTTGATTTAACAGCCTGACCTTGATTCTATGAAACATCTTTTGACGCCAAGTAGTTTTTTAAAAAACTTCTATTATACCTAATAATCCAGATATATTTCATGAAATGATGCCAAGAAGTTTTAGCTAAAGAATTTCAAGTATGATTGAGGATGATGAAATGATAAAACATCTACAGATATCTCAAATTAAAATATTTATTTTCAATACGTAATATAGAATTTGAAAATAACTTTAAGTTTGAACTATTTTTGCTTCAATCTTGTTGCTGCATATTAAACTTACAGAAGACACAACTGAGCCAGATGATAAGCCCTCTTGCCTCAATAAGATGTTAATTTGCCACTAATAGCTTGAGGGAAATCAACTCTGTAATTTGCTGCTGTACAATTGATTTTCAATTTTGTTTATATTCAATAAGACTCAAGTCTCACTCTGAGTCTGACTGCAAGATGTCCTATTGGCCGAGTTGGAAAATATACCATGTGGTGCAATAATGAGCCATACAAATGAGCAAAATGCCTTATTTGTGTTCGGATTGCTTTCAATCAGGCTATTGGTAGATGTCCCAGTTCCTCACAAGCTGATGAATTCCAGATGGGTACAATTAACACACTGAAATGTTAAAATGAAACATTTCACCATGACAGATATTGAAATTTGAACTCATTAAAAATCTGGAATTAAAGGTCTATGACCAGGGTCGATTGTTGTAAAAACCCATCCGGTTCACTAATGTCCTTTAGGGAAGGAAATCTGCCATCCTTACCTTGCCTGGCCTACATGTGACTCCAGAGCCACAGCAATGTGGTTGACTCTTAAATGCCCTGTGATATGGCCTAGCAACCCACCTAGTTCACAGCAATTAGGGATGGGCAATAAATATTGGCCCAGCCAGCATCCCATGAACAAATTTAAAAAAAACATTTTGGGGGCAATCTTACCTTCTCGTCCCACTGGTCAATGGGTAGGGCAGGCCGGTAAGGTCACAACAGAGGCAAAAAATCAGGCTCATGTCCGAACTCCCGTGATCTTACTGGGCCCAGATTTCTGGCGAGATCAAGTCAATATGATATAAGATGTGAAGGGAAACTTACAGGCTGTGACATTCTCATATGCCTGCTGCCCTTGGCCTTTCAGGTGGTTGAAGGAACCTTGGCAAGTTGCTGAGATGCATCTTATAAATGGTACGTACTGCAGTCACTACATTGATGCTGGGAGGAGTGAATGTTTAGGTTGGCGGATAGTGTGTCGATTAAATGGGTTGTTTTACATCTTGGATAATGTTGAGTTGCTTGACTGCAGTTGGAGCTGCACTTATCCAGGAAAGTGGAAAGTTCTGGGGAGGCAAGTGGCCACCAGGAACTGAGCAAGAGCAGTCTATTTGTCTTGTTTATGAAATTTCAGTTCTCTTTCTGAAACGACCATAACGTTTATGTGTCATGAAATTTGGATGTTAATATGTGTCTCAGCACTTCATTGCAAATTGCACAAACTTACTACAGAAATGTATCCTTCATTATTATAAAATTTAAACATAATTACAAAAGGCATTTGTTATGTCCTGGAATACTGCAGATTATATGTTTATGTCCACCTAAGACAAATGAACACAAAATTCATGTACATCAACAATAAAGTTTTAATTTGCAATAACAAACATGCATTATAATGTAGCTTGTTACGATAAGTCAAATGAACTTTGTGGATATTTGATGATTCCAATCATTGACTGGACATGAAGCTCTGTATTAGCTGTGTGCCCTGGCAGGTTGGGTACTGCCTGCCTATCCCACAATCCCTGTGCATCAGTGACTACTTTAGCAATAAATTTGGCTGTAGTAACTTCAAAAAACAATGACGTTGAATAACTTCTTTTCGGAGACCAGATTTTTAAAATGGGGTCAGAAATCTGACACCAGATGAATTTGGGTTCCTACTCAACACCAGAACTGCATTGGTCTTGAGATACTATTTTGAAATGTAATTGGGCTAATGGTGGCATAGTGGTTAGCATTGTTGCCCCACAGCGTCAGGACCCAAATTCGATTACCCGGCTTGGGTCACTGTCTGTGTGGAGTCTGCACATTCTCCCTGTGTCTGCGTGGGTTTCCTCCAGATGCTCCAGTTTCCTCCCACAGATTGAAAAACGTGCTGGTTAGGTGCATTGGCCATGCTAAATTCTTCCTCAGTGTGCCCGAACAGATGCCAGAGCGTGGTGACTTGGGGATTTTTACACTAACTTCATTGCAGTGTTAATGTAAGCTTACTTGTAAATAAATAATAAATAAACTTCAAACTTGGGGCAGGAGCTAATATCTGTGCCCAGTTAGAGGTGCCAAGTGCTCCCAAAAGGCAGGAACTAGCTGTCTGTTGCCACCATGTTGGGTGGACCTGGTGCTAGTTGACCCTTCAACCTAAAAAAAACAGATGGAAACCAACTTTCTTTTGCTCTGGGTGACTGCCCCAGGCAATTTAAATTTGTTTAGAAAAAAGAGTGAAAATCTCATTCTGTTCCAAACAGGCCCCTTAACAAGATTCTTGAGGAACATAATAAGGGAGTCAATAATTGGCGACAAGTAGGTTTGCCATTCCCTCCCTGCTGCAGGCCCTTTGAAAATTGCAAATTGTTCTAGACATGGTGGGATCGATCCAGTGCCGCACCTCAGGGACACAGTTTACCAATCATGCCCATAGCAGTTCCTGGCTCCAATAGCAACTGAAAATCCAACCCCAGATATTTGGAGTACAGTTGGCCTTCTCCAATAAAAGATTTGGATGAGAATTTAACTCATTCTAACCCTATTCATTTCATGGACAGAGACAAGAATTAAAATTAGAATCAATGCCTTTAGCCGTGTCAAAATAACTATTCACAAACTGATTGGCTAAACCTTTCCTTTGGCTGCTTTTATGTTATATGCTGGACTTAAATTTATTATATTGCCTCACTCTACACCGTAGAGCTGTTTTCTCTGTATTCTGGATAAATTAAATTGAGAGTTTAGCTGTTCAAGTTTACACTTGCTGTAAGATTCTAATCCCTGAAATATAGGGCACTCGATCAATCCAGGAACATAAGTAGGTCTGTCTAACGTGCTATACAGTGACAGCAGGTGGTAGTTGCTTTAAGACATGTAGATAATTAGTCCATAGAGTATTTTATCAATAAAAGAGCAATGTAGCAAGGTATAAATATAAAATCTATGCACAGGTGTGAAGGGCCCCTTCCATTCAACCTGGACTGTCGGATGCTCCCACGCAAGCATACACGCCCACACACGCGCACACACACAAGATGTTAAACGCTGCGGCTTTTTTAGATTAGCTGGTTTCTTGGATGCAGTCAGATGTAGAAAGTGTTGCAATTATTCGGAGATCTCAGTTTGCTGGTCAGTGAGTGGTCGAGTTGGCTTCTTAAATTGGGTGACACACTTATTCCAAGAGAGAGAGAGAGAGAGCAGCCCTCAGCCAGTTTCATCTTCTAAAGACGTTCTCAATACCACCTGTGCCACTTGCAATCTCTGTCTAATATCTGGCAGCCTTGTTTTGAAATAATTCAGCCATTAAGTATTTCTAAGAGGTTTTGGATGTATCTACCTGTAGCAGCCTTGTTTCAATATCCAGTACTTTGCATTTTAATGTCTCTTCCTTAGACAGTTTCAATGGGTGTGTGGAATATCACATTCCCCTGAGGGGAATTTGTTTGTTTCTCATCTTCACCTTGGGAGTGTGCCTTTGCATTTTTAAGAAGTTTGCTCTGTCTTATTTCAAACTGCAACATTTCCAGTCAGTTGAAAGTTGAAAATTCATACTTTCAAAAATAAAGGGGTATACCCATGTGACAACACTGCCAACAAAATTTGCTTACATTAAATGGTAGCCATGCCAACAAAAGTATTTTTAAAAAGCTATTTCACAGACATGTGGCATTAAATATATATAATTAGAAGTACCTACATTTTTGTAAAGGACAATCCCCCAAATTGTGATGGGAATAATATCTCCTGGTGTCCTCCAGATCCTGGGACTGGCAGACAATGTGACATGGAACAACAAGGTTGCATATCATTCCTGCCACTAACAGCCCGTCACCCACAATGAGAAGAAATTCAAAGATGTGTGGGTTAGGTTGATCGGCTCTGCTAAATTGCCCCTTAGTGTCAAGGGTTAGCAGGGTAAATACGTGGGGTTGTGGGGGTAGGGCCTGGGAGAGATTGTGATCGGTGCAGGCTTGATGGGCCAAATGGCCTCTTTCAGCACTGTAGGGATTCTATGATTCTATGATTCTAAGTCAGTGAGTAGGCTTCCAGCAGTTGCAGGAGCTCCAAAGATCCAGGGGTAGAGAAGCGAGTCAGGGTGGAAGTACTGAAAGTAGTGAGTCTGCTTGATCTAATCAGAAATCACCAAAGGACTTAATGGCTAAGCTGATCACACTTCAGTCAGGTGTAAACAACTGCTTGAAATATTTGCACCCTCCATTAGAGTCATAGAGTTTTACAGCATGGAAACAGGCTCTTCGGCCCAACTTGTCCATGCCACCCTTTTCTTTTAAACCCCTAAGCTAATCCCAATTGCCCGCATTTGGCCCATATCCCTATATACCCGTCTTACCCATGTAACTGTCTAAATGCTTTTTAAAAGATAAAATTGTACCCGCCTCTACTACTATCTCTGGCAGCTTGTTCCAGACACTCACCACCCTCTGTGTGAAAAAATTGCCCCTCTGGACAGCTTTGTATCTCTCACCTTAAACTTATACCTTCTAGTTTTACACTGCCCTACCTTTGGGAAAAGATATTAACTATCTAGCTGATCTGTGCCCTCATTATTTTATAGACCTCTATAAGATCACCCCTCAGCCTTCTAGCTCCAGAGAAAAAAGTCCCAGTCTATCCAGCTTCTCCTTATAACTCAAACTATCAAGTCCCGGTAGCATCCTAGTAAATCTTTTCTGCACTCTTTCTAGTTTACTAATATCCTTTCTATAATAGGGTGACAAGAACTGTGCACAGTATTCCAAGTGTGGCCTCACCAATGTCTTGTACAACTTCAACAAGACGTCCCAACTCCTGTATTCAATGTTCTGACCAATGAAACCAAGCATGCTGAATGCCTTCCTCACCACTCTGTCCACCTGTGACTCCACTTTCAAGGAGATATGAACATGTACCCTTAGATCTCTTTGTTCTGTAACTCTCCCCAACGCTCCTCCATTAACTGAGTAAGTCCTGCCCTGTGACAGGGACAATGACTTTCAAAGGACACTGGAAGACTTACCCTGGTGTGGCAGGGAGAAGGGAGTCTGCTGAAAACTGGGAGGGGTTTTGAGTTGAACCTACAAGTCTACTTATCTGCTGGGAGTGGCTTAACTTACAAACGGGCCATAAAATATTTTCAGTTTTGTCAATCAGTTGATGGATCTTTTTAGCAGTTGTGTATATTAGTTGCCTATTAAATAATGTTTAGCCTAGATTGATTTTAGTTTGTTACAATAGAAGTCTTAAAACGTGAAATCCTGCCCTGATTTTTTCTGTTGGTCACTTGGAAATCCATTTTTACTTTTAATAATTATTGGTTTCTATGGGGACCTTAATATATTTAAAATAAATATTTGTGTTCAAGATACAAATAGTTTTTGCTTACCTAGGCCATGCCTGTGAGTGGACATTGGAGGCATTATGGACCAGACCTTGGCTGTTGGATTGTAGCACTCGACAGTGTTGGATGTCTTTAATCCATCTCTCCCACCAACGACATACAGCTTACTATCAATCACTGCCACACCAAACTGCAGTCGTCTCCCATTCATTGTGCCTACTTGTATCCAATTGTTTGTCCTGAGATCATATTTCTCTACTGTTGTAGCACCTGTAGAAATTGGTAATTGCACATTAGAGAAATACTGAAAGAGTTATAAACTTAGAAGATATAAATTCAGTAGAATTATCAAGCCCTAGCTTTTAACCAGCACGTGGCACAATGGTTCGCACTGCTGCCTCACAGCGCCGGGAACCCGGGTTCAATTCCAGCCTCGAGTGACTGTCTGTGTGGAGTTTGCCCGTTCTCCCCATGTCTGCATGGGTTTCCTCCGGGTGCTCTGGTTTCCTCCCACAGTCCAAAGATGTGCAGGTTTGGTAGATTGGCCATGCTAAATTGCCCCTTAGTGTCTCAAGATGTGTAGGTTAGGGGAATTATGGGGTAAATATGTGGGGTTATAGGGATAGGGCCTGGGTGAGATACTGTCAGAGAGTTGGTATGGACTCGATGGGCTGAATGGCCTTCTTCTGCACTGCAGTGATTGTAAATGAGTCTTAACATTGCTGGTGAACCATGGCTGAGTTGCTTGGCTTCCCAATGCTCTGTTACTGTTATTTATTGTCTAAGGTGTTAAATCACACACAAGATTACAATCATGGTGGGACATAAAGCAACAACGATTAGGGTGGTCGATATAGATATAGCAATACCATTCTGCAAATGCGAAGTGGTGAAATATGGTTCTTCATTGTTTGAAATTCGTGCAGGAGGGCCTAATCTCAACTGTGGCCCATTATGAAAGCATAGAACAATAGTCAAAGCGCTGATCATAAAATTGTGGGACAAAAGGGCATGGTGGCACAGTGGTTAGCACTGCTGCCTCCCAATGCCAGGGACCTGGGTTCAATTCTGGCCTCGGGTCGCTGTCTGTGTGGAGTTTGCATATTCTCCCTGTGTCTGCGTAGGTTTTCTCCAGGTGCTTGGGCTTCCTCCCACAGTCCATAGATGTGCAGGTTAGGTTGATTGGCCATGCTAAATTGACTCTAGTGTCAGGGGGATGAGCAGGGTAAATATGTATGGTTAGAGGAACAGGGTCTGGGTGGGATTATGGTTGGTGCAGACTTGATGGGCTGAATAGCCTCCTTTCGCACTGTAATGATTCTATGTGTCATGGACCTCCTGGAGGGTAATGAAGGAATAATTTCTCAACTGAAGAAGTGGAAACTGCAACATGGGATAGCGGGAAAACATTTTTAAAAAAGCAGAGAGGAAAACTTTGTCCAGATTTCCTCTTGCCTTTGAAGGCATGCTTACTAATTTCACTCCTAAATGGGCTAGTTTTAAGTTTTAGATTGCATCGTCTTGTTCTGGATTTTCCCAGCAGAGGAAATAGCTTAACTACATGTACTATAATGAATCCCAATATTGTGAATGTAAGCATGAGGACTGTCACCGACAAAATCACAAGAATAGTATGGTATCTTTCCAAGTGTGTTAATATTATCACCAATACAGGCTTCAATCACCTGTTCAGTCTTACCCTTGGTAGTGTCCATTCCTCCTACTGCATAAAGTGCTCCTACTGTAGACTTTCGGGGTTTGGTTCTGGGACTTTGCATCATGGGTCGTCTCTCTGGCAATAGATGATACCTCATAGCTTCCATAAGAAGTTTTTGACATTCTAGATCATCAGCAAACATTGGATTGTTTTCCAAATCAGCCAAAAGCTATAAAAAAAAAAGAACTCATCAGTCACCATTTGTTAACATAACAGCATGTTAGAAATAATTTCATTGTGAATCATGAGATTTGTCATACCCTGCATGCCAGGGAAGGTGGTGGCGTAGTGGTATTGTCACTGGACTAGTAATCCAGAGACCCAGGGAAAGATCTGGGACCTGGGTTCGAATCCCATCATGGTAGATGGTGAAATTTGAATTCAATAAATATCTGGAATTAAAAAGTCTAATGATGATTATGAAACCATTGTCGATTGTTGTAAAAACCCCTCTGGTTCACTAATGCCCTTTAGGGATTGAAATCTACCGTCTTTATCTGGTCTGGCCTACATGTGACTCCAGATCCACTCTCAAATGCCCTTTGGAATGGAGGGCAGTTAGGGATGGGCAATAAATGCTGGCCCAGCCAGCGATAATTAAAATGCTAATAATCACATGTTTTTCAAGATGATAGTTTTTGCTATTTAGCAGTTCCATGTATGTGACAAATTTAGGGGCCTGATTCTAATTTCGGTGGGTGGTGAGAATTGGTGGTGAGGGAGGTGGGGTGGTGGGGGGATGATTAACATCATGAGGCAGAAATTTCCTCACTATTGAGATGAGACCTGGGTGATTTTTAAATCCCGGCAGCCAGTTGGGAAGTCAGCTAGGAGTGGTGGAAAATTGAACAGCTGGATGACCCACCCTTGCAACAGCAGGTAGGCAGCAAGACTGCTTACAGTGCCATTATATAGGGATATTGCTACAGATAAGGCGGGGCAGGGGGTGTGGCTTGGGGGGGGGGGGTGGTTAGAGCAGGTGGGGGAGAACTACGGCACTCAAGACCTATTCTTTCCTTGTGAGGCCCAGAGTAGAACTCCTGCTCCTCTTGGCTCCATGAAGAAAAATCTTTTAAAATTTGTAGCTGCTTGTGTCTCTTCTGACACCATTCAGGTTGTCAAGTTCAAATTGAGCCTGATCCTGATAACATTGTGAGGATCTGAGATGCTTCTGCAAAAAATAAAAGAATTGAGCTGTGTTTAGCCTTGGATCTTCACCACCTTGCTCAGTAGAGGAGGTTAAAGTTGGGAATGGTCGGCTCCCAGGGATTCCAGGGTGAGTTAGTAAAATAGCGAATCTCCCACCATCATTTCCATAGGGTGCATTTAGTTAATATTGTGCTCATAGTCTCATCAGAAACAATTAAGAGAAATTAAGCACTGATATCAAGAGATTGTCATCAGAATATTACATGAAATATTTCAATAAAGATAATCAGTAAATTGATGTAGTCATACTGAACAATGTTTGCAGAGCTCTGTGAAACCAACTTGTTATCCATTTACCTGTGGAGAGAGTAGAGGTAGTCTGATGTAAGATAGGAGCATTGCAAGGTCCTGCTGTCTCTTCTGCAAATCGTGTTTTACCCACATCATCAAAGCTTGAAATATGGTCTCCTCATCAGGAACATTAATGTCATCACTGGCAAGGAGCTTCTCAATCTCAATGGCAGGGAGCAGAAGGAACTCCTGGTTCTTGATCACTTCCAGGAAATGCTCCTGCACAGCAATACAATGAAACAAGGATTGGCGACAGCAATCAATGTTTTTGACATGACATACAAATGGGATTGTAACATTCTCTCCACATTCATTAAACATGAATGTACCACAGAATTCCTGTTGACCACTGATAGGGTTTTACTGTAAGAAGTGGACACTCAGCTGATGAAGGAGCAGCGCTCCAAAAGCTTGTGATTTCAAATAAACCTGTTGGACTTTAACCTGGTGTTGTGAGACTTCTTACTGTGCTTACCTCAGTCCAATGCCGGCATCTCCGTCTCAGGGTTTTACTGAGCATTGCTTCAATTTCTCAAGTGGTGGTGTAGGATTTTATTCATTGCCAGAGCTAACAATCAATGCACTAAAACCCACTGCATGATGAAGTCAATTAAAATGGATAATATCAGCAAATAGCAATAAGCAGCCATTTAAACCACTGCAGAAGAGCCCCAGGTAAATATGTACTCTACAATGAAAGCTCTAAGATGAAGTCAACACAAATTGAATGCTTCTTGATGGAGTGAGAGGATATTTACAGCAGCAATGGCAAGACGATCCCCACCCATGTCCCTTTTGCCAAAAAGTGACTGAGTTCCAGAAATGTGGGACAGACAACTAATAAGTTAAAACACGTCTCCTGAAATCAGTAGATGTCAGGAAGTTGCTCAGAGAAGCCAAAAGTGCAATAAACGCCAACCTTGGGTAGCTGCAGAAGAAAGTCTGCATGTTTTAAAAAAAATATTATTTCTACTGAGCTATGCTACCAGCAGGCAGAGTTAACCATTTCAATGCTGACGTGAGAAATCAGCATGGATAGAAATATTTCAACTGGCAGGGTCTGTATTTAGCAGGATAGCAGGAATTCACAAAAGGACTGGTTGGCATTGCACCTAGCCTAAAATAGATTAATCATTCATCTTAGCATTGTTTATAGAATATTGCTGACATGGCATGTCTTCTTAATTTTCTAGTGAATAGTCACTGCACTGTGAAGCTCATTGAGGCATTTCAATATAATGAAGGCTCTATATCAAGCCAAACATCATAGACATCAATATTATTTCACTTATCCTTCAGAAACATCTGCTTTTGATTCTTTGGCAGATTTGATTGAATAGCCAAGTCAATCTGCCAATGGACAAATGAAGAAAAACACAGAACAAAACATATGGAGCAGGCCTTTCAATTTACCACTTTGGATTAGTATCATTTATATGTAAGAGTACAAATGGTAGCCCTTCGATCTTCATAATGACCAGACATTAACTGAGAGCTCTGCTGCATATCTGTAATGACCAATCATTTTCATGTGCAGTTGGCCTGCTCAAAAATTGCATTAAAAAAAAGCTAATAGCATTTTGAATTTTATTAATTGGGGCACAAGAATAAAAGGCAACAATACGTTTCTGTTAAGCATTGGTTAAGCCACAGCTGGAATGTTGTTTTATTTGGCCATGGGATGTGTGTATCACTGATAAAGTCAACATTTATTGTCCGACACTAACTGCCCTTGTGAACGTGGTTATGAGACATTTTCTTGAACTGCTACAGTCCAGCACTGTAAGGGAGGGAGTTCTAGGATGTTGAACCAGCGATAGTGAAGAGTCAGCAATAATGATCAAAATGAGGCTGATGTGTTAGTTGGAGAGGAACTTGCAAGTGGTGTGTTTCCATATGTCTGCTGCCCTTGTTCTTCAAGATTAGAGGTTACAAGTTTGGAAGGTGCCATTGAAAGAGTCTTGGCGAGTACATCTTGTAGATGGTACACATTTCTGCCACTGCACTGTGCGCCAGTGGTGGATGGAGTGAATGCTTAAAGTGATGGATGAGGTGTCGATCCAACGGGCTGCTATGTCCTGGATTGTGTCGAGCTTTTGAATGCTATTGGAGCTTCACTCATCTAGCTAAGTAGGGAGTATTCAATCATACACTTGACTTGTGCCTTGCAGAAGGTGGTCAGACTCTGAGGAGTCAGAAGTTCAGCTAGCTATTTATTGCAGAATTCCCAGCTTCTGACATGCTTTTCCAGCCACAGTATGGCTCATATAATGTCAATGATCAATGGTCAGTGGTAACGGCTAGTTTGTTGATGGTGCAGATTCAGCAATAGCGATGTAATTGAATGTCAAGGGGAGGTAGTTAGATTCCATCTTATTGGAAATGGTCATTGCCTGGTACTTTGTAGCATGATTGACTGTATTAGTAAATTGTAATTTATATCATTAGCAACAATTGAGCAGAAAACCTAGGCTCTGGAAGCACAGCAAAAAATCAGAAATATCAAGGTATATATTGTTTAAATGTTACTGATTACTGCAGAAGTAAATCAAAAAGATTTCAAGTCACAAAATCACTACACAGGTAGAGCAAAATATAATGGTACGGTTAAGTTTCTTCACACAGGTTTCTACATTACAGTCAGAAAACATAGAGCTACATCTGGGCCAGAATTAATTTAGGCAACATTATTTCTGAATCCCACTTCATTTATTATTTGGTGATTTGAATTCTTTGTTATTTTGCAGATTTGAATTCCAGACCCATATTGTGAAGAAGAAATCTTTACAGCATGATTTGGCTTTTAAGAACCAACTGTGACATGCAATTAGACTACAATCTCCATTGGTCTTAATGAACCTCTAATGAGAATTCCAAAGTCAGCTTTAATCTATCTTCTGTACAAATGTATTATTTGTTAAAATGTATTCTCAGCATAAATGTGCAATATGTTACAGAGAATGGTCAACGTTAAGGGTGTGAAAACAAACAAAAGCTTTGGATAGCAAAGTCTTCAACCTCATCCAGACACACCTCTGAAAACAATTACCAGGGACATGTAAAATTACCCACTTTGACTCCACTTCTCACATACGAAATGCTGTCACATGCCACAGTAATATAATGCCACAGGTGGCACACTGGCACAGTGGTTAGCACTGCTTCATAGCGCCAGGGCCCAGGTTCAATTCCAGCCTTGGCTGACTGTTTGGGGTTTGCATGTTCTCCCCTGTGTCTGTGTGGATTTCCTCCGAGTGCTCCGGTTTCCTCCCACAATCCCAAGATGTGCATGTTAGATGGATTAGCTATGGTAAATGTGTATGGTAGATGTGCATGTTAGATGGATTAGCTATGTTGTTAGGGGACTAGAGGGCGATTGGGCCTGGGTAAGATGTTCTTTAGAAGTGTCTGCATTTCTCCTTCTGCACTGTAGGGATTCTATTATTCTATGGTGTTGAACTATGGACCCAGTTGTCATGATTTCAATTTCCACCATGGCAAATTAAATCAATAAGTAGGGTCACTAGTACCACCAGTTGGATTGTCACAAACATGCAATGGTTCATAATTATCAGGAAAACAACCCTGATATTCATATAAAAGACGCACATTTATATGGTACCTTTCATGACCACAAGACTTCACAAAGCACTCGACAGCCAAGGAAGTACTTTTGAAGTGTATTCACTGTTATCTGTGGGAAGCATGGCAGCCAATTTATGCACAGCTAGCATTCACAAACAGCAAAATAAAAACAAAATACTGTGGATGCTAGAAATCTGAAATACAATCAGGAAATGCTGCAAAAGCTCAACAGGTTTTGGTGCACATGTGAAGAGAGAAACAGAGTTAATGGCATGAATCTGTATGTCTTTTTCCAGAGCTATAGAGAAGTAGAAATATAATAGATATTATACTGTTGAAGAGCGGGAGAAGCAAATAGAAGGTCAGGAATAGAAACTCAGGAAATCAGGATGACTATCTCCTTCATTCTATGACATGAGGGAGAGATTATTGTCATCGCACCATTTCACCAGATTTTCTATCTCTTTCCTGCACTCCATCCCGTCATCAAGCTTCTAGTCCCATCCAACCCAAAGTGGGTCAGATCGCAAACAATGACTTCAGGAAACATGGTGGAGGACATGTCCCTGTCTGCATCAATGGTGATGAAGTGGAATGGTCAAGAGCTTCAAGTATCTAGGTGATCTAGATGTTCAGATCACCAACAATGCCTCTACTTTCTCAGAAGACAGGAAATTCAGCATGTCTATTATGACTCTCACCAATTTTTACCAATGCCCCATGGATAGCATCCTTTCTGGATGTATCACAGATAGGCATAGCTCCTGCTCTAACCAAGACTGCAAGAAACTAGAAAGGGTTGTTAACGTAGCCCAGTCTATCATGCGAACCAACCTCCCATTCATTTTCTCCATTGACACTTCCTGCTGCCTCAGAAAATCAGCCAACAATCAAGGACCCCACGCGCCCCAGATATACTTTCTTCCACCTTCTTCTATTGGGAAAAAGACACAGAAGTCTGACAACATGTACCCACTCAAGAACAGCTTCTTCCTGCTGCCATCAGACCTTTGAATGGACCTATCATATATTAAGATGATCTTTCTCTTCACCCTATCTGTAACTGCAACACTCTATTCTGCACCCTCTCCTTTCTTCTCCTATGCACTCTATGAACAGTATGTTTTGACCATATAGCACGCAAGAAACAATACTTTTCACTGCATCTAAATACATTTGACAATAATAAATCAAACCAAATACTTTATAGCTGTTTCTTGATATCCTCAGGGTATCCCAATAAATGTTTTAAGTTTTATTTATTAGTATCACAAGTAGGCTCACATTAACACTGCAGTGAAGTTACTGTGAAAATCCCCTAGTCGCCACATTCCGGCGCATGTTCAGATACACTGAAGGAGACTTTAGCATGGCCCATGCACCTAACCAGCACGTCATTCAGACTGTGGGAAGAAACTGGAGCACCCGGAGGAAATACACCCAGACATGGGGAGAACATGCAAACTCCACACAGACAGTGACCCAAGCCGGGAATCGAACCTGGGTCCCTGGTGCTGTGAGGTAACAGTGGTAACCACTGTGCCATCATACCCAAAGATAGCCTCAATTGAGTTGAGCATATGCTGGGACCCAATTAAACAAATTGTTTATTAGCAGTACTTTTTGTTGGCAATTACTCTCTGGTGGTGTTTAAGCTTACTCCTGACAACATAACACCCTTGTTTGTTCCACAAGTACAACATTCAGTTAATCTGGCGGAATTACTTGAGTTATTTTTGTACTATGTTAATGTCTTTCATCTCTTTTCATGGTTTGTTAGAAAATAAAAAGTACTTGCAAAACAAGCAGAATTTGAAGTGCTGATTCCAAAAGTAACAAAGGGATGTGAGCCATTATCCACATCCTATCTCAACCTCTTGCTGTGTTTTTGTCAGGAAAATAGGAACAGGAAGCTGAGTCCATTTCAGTTTACAAAAATAGGCAAAGCTGTTTATCAGGATGGGCTTCATGTGTGTGAGAAAGATACTGAAGCAGGAAATTGTTAATAAGATCTGTACCATTGTGTCCATGACTGAAGAGTGGTGGGGGGCTTAGGTCTTTCTCAGTGAATTCACTTTTAAGTCGCATGTTTCAATGAAGATTCTTGTGTTTCAGTGAAGATTGTGTGAAAATTATGCAGCATTGCAATTAAACTATGATCACAATATGATTTTGTCATATCTAACATAATGAGCTGAAATTCCACCGAAAGTACTATCAAAAGTTTCGTGGATAATTTTCCCATTTTGTTTTGATGATGTTTTAAAAATATCACTTTTGAACAAGCAATGGATCTCACTTGAAGAGAGGTGGGAACAAAGAGGGGAGACAGCACCCAAAAGAGAACATGCTGGAAGATCTCAGCAGGTCTGGCAGCATCTGTAAGGAGAGAAAAGAGCTGACGTCTCGAGTCTAGATGACCCTTCGTCAAAGGCCATCTGGACTCGAAACGTCAGCTCTTTTCCCTTCACAGATGCTGCCAGACCTTCTGAGATTTTCCAGCATTTTCTCTTTTGGTTTCAGATTCCAGCATCCCCAGTAATTTGCTTTTATTTAGTAGGGAACAGCAAACTCGAATGAATTCAGATTTGAGTGGGGATGGCTAAATTAAGTCCTTAAATCTGGAAATTGCCATGTGGAAAACAATTGATTAACATGGTACAGGTTCCACTGCATTGCAGAGTTATTTGTCCTCTCAAATCATGTCTGGTTTACCAGCTGTGCTGCATTTTAGTGAGGTGTAGATATGAGGCAGGAGTTTAGTAGCAGGCAGGTGTAAATTACGAATATGAATTTTCTGCAGATTTAATTAAGGAACACCTTTCATTTATGTGGGGCTTTTTCACAACTTCTATTGTTTCACATTCAATGGATGAACTTTCTTGCAGTGCAGTCATTTCAAGCTTTTAGGACTTTTACTGTAACAAACAAATGTAAACCAACAGCAATTAAACATTTACTTAGTTGGCAGATAATGCTGTAAATCACAGAAAATACATTCCTTAATAGTTTCTTAACACGGCTAAAAAAAAACCTATGCCACTGTGTTACAGCACACTTCCCATAGGATTACAGTCCAAAACATTCAGTCCAAAGTTACACCCAGCTTACAATGAGCTCGCTTCTCCACCTCTGGCTGAGTTGTGACATCCTGTGACCATCAAAAGTCCTTTCCCTCTGTCTTCTGAAAAATCCCAAATCAACCTCCTGCAGCCTGGCTCATTCTGAAGATCTCTTCCCCCTGTCATGAAGGATGGATCTTCTGGAGTCCTTAAATTCCCACAGCTTCCATCTTTTTAACTGGGGAAAATCCTCCCTCCCGTATTCTCTCTGGTAGTCATCAGCTTTACATCCCATGCTGCTGCAGCAGCTGCTCCCTGTATCGCTCCACGGCTTTCATTCTCTCTCACTGGGCAAGAATTTCCAGGAAAATGGCATAGGCCGACGGAGGGCGGGAAAAGCAGCACTGAAGCCACCAAGAGCAATGGCCGCTATCTCCATCATATAGTTCGGGACTTTGAAAAAGTCACTGATTCACCTGCCCCGCCAGCAACTTAGACACTCAAGATCGGGGCACCATTTTTAAACAGTGCCCCAGTGCAGAGGGAGTAAAAGAGCTCCCCCTGTAACTCCCCCACACCATCCCCTGGGTATTGCCAAGGTGCAGTACCCCAGCATGACCCTCTCCCCACTGAACGCTGCATTCTCCTGATCTCTCCTGGGAGGTCTGCTCACCAGGTGCACACCTTAGGAAACCAATCGTGATCCACGCCATTCTGCTGTCATGCTGATATGGATGGACTTTCTGACGATGGGGATGTTTCAGGCATAGTGGCCTGATATATTCAAATGATTGGGGCCCTCGTTGAGAAATGTGTCCCATCACTTAGTGGAGGGGGGTGGAGGGGGGGCGAACAATTGTATCACATATTTATGCCGAGGGAAAATGTGACTTTGCAGTTCTCATGATGTTTTCAGCTCCCAATGTTGATCCTGCCCAACATGAACCATTTTCAAAGTCTTCCAGACAATTAATCTGCAATAGCAAAATCTGCCTCTCCCTTTTTGTTATGGTCTTAAACCTGGCACATGCATTTCAAAAGCACTTGACCTTAGCTGCCTGTCCCCATGCTAACCAAACCACACAGGCTTGCTGTCCAGCAGAACGAGCAGTGGGTCACATGGCCTCCTTCATTACCCCATTTATTCTGAATTAGAGACAGTTTAAAACATAACCATCTTGTAAAACCTTACATTCCAAGCATGTTATTGACTTGCAAATGTGATCTTTACACTTAAACAGTCGCTTCAGTATCACTATCGGTATTATGTACGTGACAGTCTTTCACATATAAATGGTAAATTCAAGGTCAGTGCTTTCGTGGGACAAATAAACTGATGCAACTTGATACCACCTGGGGATAGTGATAGATGTCTAGAGGACACAGACAGGCTGGTGGATGGCAGATTAAATTTAATGCATAGAAATGTGAAGTGATACATTCCGAAAGGAAAAATAAGGAGATGAAATGTAAATTAATGGGTACAATTGTAAAGGGGATGTTGGAACAGCAGAAGGCATTTAATGAAGGGAACTGAGGTCTTGCCCACAGGCTGAAAAGCCAGAGAGAGCACCACATTGGGAGCAATGCTCCCACCCTGCCACGCTAATATTCCAGCGCAGCAGGGTGGGAAAATCTAGCCGCCAGGCATGCACGGGATGCGCGCATGTGTTCCTGCCACACGCATCTCCCAGCACCGGGTTTTCAGCATCATCAAATCCACACTGGAAACTGGCGGGAAGAGAGGTAAGTCATTTATTTCTTTATTGAAATCTAATTTTAATGTAATTAGCCGGCCCAGGCCTGAATTCTCCAGGCTCGCAAGCCTCTCCCTCCCTGCCAGAGTGTTTCACTCTAGCTGGGTTTACAGTATCTCCCCACTTTCGGGGAACTAGTGGCCCGACCCACTGGAGTGACGGGGGGAGGGGGCAATCGGGGCCCACCGGGGTCAGACAGGTCTAGGGGACAGTGACTAGGGGGCAATCAATGGGGTTGGGGGGTCCCGCTGCCATTCTCCATTTGGATCATTGGAGGCAGGAGGAGGCCAGCGATTGGGGGGGGGGGGGTCAGCCGGGGGAGGGATCTGCCTGTGCCTGCGGGGCTGACTGCACTGCGGAGGGGTGGGGGGATATTGGTGCTGTGGGGGAGGGGGTGCTGGAGATCAGGGCAGTCCATGACGGGGGGGGGGGGGAGGTTGGGGCTGGCCTGAGAATGGTTGGGGGGGGTCGCGATCGAGCCTTGAGAAGTTTGGAGGGGGAGCATTGTGGGGGTCACAGGGCTGGCCAGCGATTGAACTGGCCAGTAACAGGGGCTGACAGTTTGAGGCCTCTGCGCATGTGCAGAGGCCTGCTGATTTCAGTCACCCATGCAGGAATAGGTCCCACCCTAAAATGTAATGATATGCACGCTGATGACCTCTGCATTGCACAGAGTGTGGACTATTCTAGTCTGAACTGAACTCCCACTGAAAAAAACAGCGTGATTTACTCCAGTTTTCCCGTGAATTCAACACTTAGAATTTTGGGGGGGAAATTCCACCCATCCCCTTTTGGGAGAGGATTGCTATATTAAGTGTCACTCAGGCACTTAAGTGGACAATGGCGGACCGTCCCTAGGACCATGGACTCTGAGAGCAGAAGCTCCCCCCTGCCAAGAGCTGCTGGACAATCAGGGGCTGGCAGCTGTGTTGAATGGCAATGCCACCAAACAGCCAGTGACAGCTGCCAATTCAACACCCACTCAAGCTCTAGTATCATTGCTGGATCCTATGCCACAATTCAGTGGTGCACGGCAGGACAGGATTCACGGGGAGAGAAGGGGAGGGGAGAAGGGCAAGGCCTCACTTGCCCTTTGCTGGATTACTCAATCAGGTGCTGAATGCCTTTGAAGGAGGGAAGCCAGCAAGCAACCCTGCATGAGTTTGCCTCAGGGTGAGACCTGCTTCTGTGTTAATACCAACAGTGGCAGGATAGGACCCTGAAGTGGATATTAATTTCCCAGTTAAGGGCCTCAATTGGTCACAGGCGGGAAGGCATTCCACTGGGCTTAATTTGATTTGATTTGATTTATTATTGTCACATGTATTCACACAGTGAAAAGTATTGTTTCTTGCGCACTATACAGAAAAAACATACCGTTCATAGAGAAGGAAACGAGATAGTGCAGAATGTAGTGTTACAATCATAGCTAGGGTGTAGAGAAAGATCAACTTAATGCAAGGTAAGGAATTGATTTAAAGCATTGTTAGAGAGTTTAAAAGAGTTAGAATGAAGTCTTAGAAGCATAAAATGAGAGAAAAGGATAGAATTAGAAGGTATGCTGGGCACAGCTTGCAAGATGTCGCCTGGCTCCAGCACCATCTTGAGAAAATAGGAAAGCAATAGTGTCCCCATCCACCATCTTTCTGCCTAAATAAATAATTCCCACCACCAAACTTGCTGCATGGAAGGGCATTAGACTCCAACCAAGAGACTGGGAGGCTAGACACACAAATCGTTAAAGGTGGCAGGAGAAAATGGTATCCTGAGTTTCATAAAGAGGAGCACAGAGTAAAAAAACAATGACGTTATGATAAATCAATATAAAACAATGATTTTGCAACACTGGACACCCCACTTGAGGAAGGCTTTAGAGAGAGTGCAGAAAAGATTCAGGAGAATGGATTCAGGGTAGTGGGACTCAGTTATATGGATAGATTGGAGAAGCTGGCAGAGGATATTGGGAGAACCCATTGGCAGAAGGATTGAGAAACAGAGAATACAGTTTTAAAAATGATTGGCAGAAGAACAAAAAGTAAATGAGAAAAAAAAACTACTTTGGGCAGTGAGTAGTTAGGATCTGGAAGGCACTGCCTTAAAGTGTAGTTTAGGTAGATTCAATCATGGCTTTTCAAAGGGAATTGGATAAATACATGAAGAAAATAAATTTGCAGGGAAAGGACAAAGAAGGAACACTTGCTAAATTGCTGTAGCAGAGAGCTGACTTGGGCACAATGGGTTGAATGGCCTCTTTCTGAACTGGTATAATTCTATGATTCAATGATTCTCAGGTCACAGTCTAAAGCTAAGTTAGCAAAATAGAAAATTGCTCCAAGTCGGGAATTTTTAGATTCAAAATATCATATTTATTTTCTGCGCTTAAAAAATAACTCTGTCCCCGTTTTTTGAACATTTTGATTTGATTTGATTTGATTTATTGTCATATGTATTAACATACAATGAAAAGTATTGTTTATTGCGCTCTATACAGACAAAGCATACTGTTCATAGAGAAGGAAACAAGAGAGTGCAGAATGTCATGTTACAGTCATAGCTAGGGTGTAGAGAAAGATCAATTTAATGCAAGGTAAGTCCATTCAAAAGTCTGACAGCAGCAGGGAAGGAGCCGTTCTTGAGTCGGTTGGTACGTGACTTCAGACTTTTGTATCTTTTTCCTGATGGAAGAAGGTGGAAGAGAGAATGTCCGGGGTGTGTGGGGTCCTTAATTATGCTGGCTGCTTTGCCGAGGCAGCGAGAAGTGTAGAACATAAAAGAACATGTAAGAACATAAAACATTGTTTACTGAGAGAATTATACTGAACCCTTAATAATTGATGGTTATAATTCTGTCTTTGCGTCTCTGGTTTGTATTACTTGGTGTCGTTCTGTTGTCAGGGCAGCAAATGCTGACCACTTATGTAAAATCCAGACAGACACATGGCTGATTACTCTGAAGTGATCTTTAGTATATGGTTCTGCTTTGAATTTTTCTTTGCAGTGATTTGTTTCCACTCAACAAGGCGATGAAAGTGATGATACAGCTCAGGAGACAGATCAACGTGCATTAAGACAGAAGGATTGAACTCCTCCCCCAAGCCCTCCCTTCATCCTGTGGTTTTACACACGAGTTTCAGTGTGTAGGTGGCAGTGTTAACTTTGTCCTGGCTTGAGACCAGTTATTGAGCAAGATGGCGCTGGTGTTGAGGAGCAGAACCAGTTTACACTTTGTTCCCCACCCCCCCATTGATAACAAAATGGAATCCATTGCTTTATGTCTTTGCGAGTTTAAACAGATTTCCAACCTACTGCACATGATGTGAGCATGAATGATCACATCATCGCATTGATATCTTGCAAATGGCTTTGACTCAAAAACAGCCTCCCTAACATGAGAAGAATTGCAATAAAGAACTGAATTGTAACATGGCTCAAGTCATCCCACACAGTGTGTACCCGTAAGTCCAGTGCAGCTACAAGTTTAGTTAAAAATATAGCCAGTGCAGTTTTTTAAAAAATGAATCAGTAGGAAGTGTAGCTTATTAACCCTAAAATGAATGGAAATTTACACACTGCTGTTTGTTTACATGTATCAGGGTGGCCCTCACTGTAAACTTGAAATCATGACTTCAATTGAGCCATAAATAAAGCTCGGTAGTCACTTGTTTCCAAATTTCAGAAGCAAATTCAGATAAATTAACAGAATAACTTAGCATTGATCATTAATTTTGTGCACTTCGGTCATTGATCCTAATTTGTTGTTGTCCGACTTGGGCAGCACAGTGGCACGGTGGTTAGCGCTGCTGCCTCACAGCGCCAGGGACCCGGGTTCGATTCCCCGCTTGGGTCACTGTCTGTACGGAGTCTGCACGTTCTCCCCATGTCTGTGTACGTTTCCTCCAGGTGCTCTGGTTTCCTCCCACAGTCCAAAGATATGCGGGTTAGGTGGATTGGCCATGTCAATTAGGGGGACTAGCTAGGGTAAATGCATGGGTTTATGGGGATAAGGCCTGGGTGGGATTGTAGTTGGTGCAGACTCAATGGGCCGAACAACCTCCTTCTGCACTGTAGGATTCTATGACTCCAAACTATCTTTGGGGTAGAACTACAAATAAGTATCTCTTTTGTTTTATGTATTGCCCTGATAATGTCATGAGCTTGATATAGTTCCTGCTCTGCCCAAGACCGCAAGAAACTACAAAAGGTCATGAATGTACCCCAATCCATCACGCAAACTAGCCTCCCATCCACTGACTCTGTCTACACTTCCTGCGGCCTTGGCAAAGCAGCCAGCATAACTAAGGACCCCCTGCACCCTGGACATTTTCTCTTCCATCTTCTTCCGTCGGGAAAAAGATACAAAAGTCTGAGGCCACGTACTAACCGACTCAAGAGCAGCTTCTTCCCTGCTGCCATTAGACAATTGAATGGACCTACCTTGCATTAGGTTGATCTTTCTCTCTATGAACGATATACTTTGACTCTATAGCGCGCAAGAAACAATATTTTTCACCGTATGCTAATACATGTGACAATAATAAATCAAATCAAATCCACTTAGTCAGTGAATAACTTAGTCGTATGGTGCAGGAAGTTCAGGTTTAGTCTCCAGTCTATGTTTAATTTAATCTCAGATCTGCAACACTTGAAAACAATGGCATATTACAATTATAGAGCACCTTTATGGTACCAAAATTCCCCAAGGTGCTTCTTATGAGCAACAACAGTCACTGAGAGGTAGCCTGAGGAGAGTTAAGGGAGGTGGTTGAAGAAGTGAATCTCCTGGAGGAGATAATGCGGGTCATGGGGAACAGTTACAGAACGTGGCAAGGACATATCGAGTAGCAAAAGTTCAATTATCCAGCTGTCACTCATTGTGTAGGCTCAGGTAAACATTGTTCACTTGGATGAGATGCAACTATTCACTATATTAATCCCAATGTAGATAGTCAGTTCACTTTGTTCCTGAATGTATTGTTTTGTTGAATGGAAAATTTGAGGAAAGAAAATTGGGGTCTAATTGTTTATTCATACCTTCAATGATGATGAATGGTGGAGAATGCATATTATAATCTAATTGTCAAGCTTTCAAGGTTACCTAGTGCAGCAAAATGAAACACGAGTGATTTGTAAGTACCAGCTGAAATTGCAGGTTAGAATAAAGTCTTGAAATTGTCCTTCCTGCTTGTTAGTGAGATCACTTATTTACTGAGAGCTGTGGAAGGCAAGGAGCTTTCAGGTTTTCGTTTACACTGTCTGGAGCTGATAGATTCTTTATTTCTTCGTAGGTTTCTAATGTAAATGAACAGTTCAATTTTACGCAATTTAACTTTCTCTGTAAATATTTCAAAGGTGCCCGTGATATGGTTGCTGCAGGTGAATTTGAGAACTAACATGATGCTGTGCGTATATATAGATAATGGCCGCAATTCTCCCATCCCGCTGTGCTTTTTTTTAGCGCATCGGGCCGGGAGAATCCCGCGGTGGCCGATTCGCGGGGTGTGCGTGAGTGTTCGTGTCCTGCTTACGTCTCCCAGAGGCGGACTTCCGGCTGCGTCGGCTCCACACCGGAATTTGGGGTGAGACGAACAGACCATTTCAATGGTAATTTTAATATTATTTCAATATCATTGGCGGGCCGGGGACTGAAGTCTCTGGGCCCGCGAGCAGCTCCCATCCCACCAGAGTGTTTCACTCTTGCAAGGATTACAGTAGCTCTTCACTTTCGGGGAACTGGCGGCCCAACCCCGCTGGAGTGAAGGGGGAGCAATTGGGCCCTCCCAGGGAGTTGGGCGGTGGGGAGGTGGCGCCCCCTGGGCATTGACACCCTGGTAAGTGCCAGGCTGGGGCCCTGGCACTGCCCAAGGGGCAAAGTGCCAATGCTGAGGGGGCATCTTGGTGCTGCCCATCAGGCATAGGCTAGTGCCAAGGAGGCAGGGCATATGGGGGCAAGGCCTGAAGGGCTGATGGGGGTGGGGCTGATGGGGCAATCAATAGGGATGGGCGGCTCCTGTTGCTACTCTGCAGTCGGGATCGGTGGGTAAGGAGAGAGGCCAGTGATCGGGGTGGGCTGGGTGGTGGGGGGTATGGGCAGCCTGTGGTGGTGGTGATCAGCACTGCAGGGGGGGGTCAGCACTGCAGGGGGGGGGTCGGGACTGCAGGGGGGGTTACTGTCGGGGGTCGGGGGGGGCTGAAGATCGCAGCAGGTCGGGAGGGCAGAGATCTGGGCTGGGCCCAGGAATGGTCGGGGGGGGGGGCAGCGACCGGGCAGATGGGGGGTGGGTTGTGGGGAGGCAGGGGGTGGGCAGAGAGCCAGAATTGCAAGGGTCGCGAGGCTGGCCAGCGATTGAGCTAGCAAGAATCGGGAGGCCGGCAGTGCGGGGCCACTATGCATGCACCGATCTTGGCACCGACAGATCAGCGCATTCGCCGTTGTCCACTCAGCATGCTGATTTAAGCCTCTCCAGCGGGGACAAGCTCCACCCCCTGAAATATAATGATATTCATGCTGGTGGCCTTTGCAGTGCACAGAGTGTGTGAGATTCTTCTCTGAACTCCCACTGAAAAAATCTGCATGAATTACTCCAGTTTCCACACAAATTCAGCACTTAGAAATTTTTTGGGAGAATTCCCCCCAGTATGTTTCATTTCAACTCTGAAGTTCGTGACAGGTTCACTCCTTGACTCCTGTACTTTGCATCATCCCTGATGTTACCCCTGTCCACTGTATTATATTATTTACTGTCACCTTATTCTTGTTTCTCTTCCATTTTCTCCAGGCACCCCACTTTAGGAAGATTGTGAAGGCTTTCGAGAGCATGCAGGGAAGATTTCTGAGAATGGATCCAAGGTTGTGGGACTACAGTTATGTGGATAGATTGGAGAAGCTGGGGCTGTTCTCCTTAGAGAAAAGAAGGTTGAGAGGACTTGTGACGGCCAAATAATGTGCCCTCAGAATGTTGCTTTTCACAATATAAATAAATGTCATTGCTTCCACTAAGTCAAGTTAAGTCAGCATAACCTGTAGCACAACTGATATAGCACAGGAACCTTACTTCAGTATTCAGGGTCATACTTAGACAAAACTATTTGAACAACATGTACCATTTAAATATTCTATTACTTCCCATTTTAATTAACAGTTGCACAGAATTTCCCTCAAGTTGTCATTTTTTTCTTTTGCAGTTTTTATTTTCTGCTTAACCTCTATTATTTGTATCTATTAGATGTCCTTCCATGACTCAGTTGTCTACTTTCTCCCCTTGTTTTTTGTTCAACTTCAATGATGCTATACTAAAAAAGGAAATTATTTACGTAATGCCTTTCACAACCTCAGGATGTCCAAAAGCGCTTTACAATGAATGAAGTACTTTCGAAGTGTAGTCACTTTCTAAATCGAGGAAACACAGCAACCAGTTTGTACAAAGCAAGGTTTCACAAACATCATTATGGTAACAATCAAATTATCTGTTTTAGTCATGTAGGATGAGGGGTAAATATCGGTCAAGCCACTGGAGTTAACTGTTCTTCTTCACAAGCATAGAATCATAGAATCACTACAGTGCAGAAGAGAGCCTTTCAGCCCATCCAGTCTACACCAATTCTCCAACAGGGCATCATACCAAGATCTATCCCCATAATCCAACATATTTACCCTGCTAATTCCTCTTTCTTGGGACAGTAAGGGCCCGATTCTCCCAAAAAAATTCTAAATGCTGTATTGGCAGGAAAAATGGTGTAATTTACGATTGTTTTTTCAGTGGGAGTTCAGACTCGAATCTCCCACACTCTGTGCAATGCAGAGGTCACAATTGTGAATATCATTAAAAGCTCAGGGGGTGGGGCTTATTCACGCCACAGTCTGACAATTCAGGGCCTCTGCGCATGCTCAGTGGCCCAAAACTGTCAGACTCCAGCTCGATCCCGGAGCACTGCAACCTCCGGCCTCCACCCCTTCCAAGCAGTGATGATTCCCCCCCCCCCCCACCGCCCCCCCGGGAGGCAGACCCCCCCTCCCGGCAGACCAACACCCCCCAAACCCACCCCGATCACTGGCCTTCCTCCAGCCCTGACCAATTCTACCTGCAGAATGGCAGTGGAACCACCCACCCCCACCGATCGCGCTTAGGCCCTGCCCACAATAGGCCCCACCCACATGACACTGCCGGATGCCTGGTGGGCAGTGCCAAGGTGCACCCTGGGCAGAGGCATTTTGCCCCTTGGGCAGTGCCAGGGGGCACAGGCCGACATTGCCAGGGCACCACCCCCTGCTGCCTGACCCCCTGGGGGGCCCCAATTGCCCTCCCCTTCATACCAGCGGGGTGTCCCACTAGTTCCCTGCAAGTGGGGAGCTACTCTAAACCTTGCCAGAGAGAAATCCTCCTGGCGAGGTGGGAGATGCTATGAGGCCCAGAGAATTGAGTTCCAGGCCCGATAATGACATTTAAAATAGATTAAAAATAGATTTAAATCAATTACCTTGTCTTCCCGCCGGTTTCCAGCACGGTTCCGACTGTGCCTGTTCTCCAGCTGTGGGAGATGTGCATGCATCAGGGATGCATGCGCGAATCCCGTGAAATGGCCAGCACGTGCCTCTCCCAACCTGACATGCCAAAAAGCATGCGTGTTGGGATGGGAGACTCGGGCCCGAAAAGGCAATTTAGCATGGTCAATCAACTTCACACTTTGGACTGTGGGAGGAAACTGGAGCACCCAAAGTAAACCCATGTGGAGAACTTGCAAACTCTACACAGTCACCTAAGCCATAATTGAACCAGGGTCCTTGGAGCTGTGAGGCCGCAGTGCTAACCACTGTGCCGCCCATCATGTCAAAGGATATTGTAATGCACAACTAAGCAGACAGATGGAGCTTTGGTTTGATGTCTCATTTGAAAGACAGCAACTCCCTCACTACTGCACCGCAATGTTAGTATTATAGATTATCTGCTGAAGTCTCTAAGATGGGCTCTGGAATAAGAGAAACCCATCAAGCCTGCATAGACTTACAGAACTGATACTTTATCGCCAATTTACTGACATCACTACAACCATTTAATAAGATGGCTTACAGAAACCAAAGATACAGGCTGGAATTCTCCAATGTTGTTCACCCCTGCCACTGCTGCCAGCAAGCACAGAGAATTTGGTGATTAGCCAAAACTCCATTCACTGCAGTGGGACCAGAGTTTCCCAGCGACAGGCAAGGCCAGAGAATTCCGGCCATGGTTTGAATACCATGGTTGGACAACAATTGAACAATCATTAAATGTTTCCGAAATGATACCATGAACAAGAGCAGATCAGCAATGCCCATTGAAAAACAATTGGCTTTAGGGAGGGAGCTCAAGAGCTTAGGGCCGAGGTAACTGAAGGCATGGCCATCAGTGATGGAGCCATTAAAATCAGGGATGCTTGAGAGATTCGAATTAGAGGAGTGCAGATATCTCAGAGGGTTTTTGGGGCTGGAGGAGATGACAGAGGTATGGAGGGACCTGCCAATGGAGGGATTTGAAAGCTAAATGAGAATTTTGAAATCAAGGCGTTGTTTAAATGGGAACCCATGTAGGTCAGCAAGTACACAGATGAGGGAGGATTGACATATGGTTTCCATGCAAATTAAAACTCCCTTTAGCAAATTCTTTAATGCCACACTGAAAGACACAATGTAGCATTCTCTGCCTGCAAGAAATACTGTGAAAATTATCTGAAGGAAGTTTACAGACTCAAGTCAATTTAATCCAAAGTGCTTTGTGAACTGGAATTCTGCCGCCTATTTCACATTGATTCCTATAGTGTAGTGGAAAATGTAGAAAACAGCAAAACAAAATGGTTTCCAAGATCTTAGCTAGAACATTTATTGTATAAAAATGTTTGCATGCATTAATTCTAGAGAGTTGCTTAACGAATGAAACGCAATAGTGGTTTTATACTTAAATATTTGGTGACTCCCTCACTTGGTTAATACTATACAGACATTAGATGAACAATCAAGGTGATGATGTGCAATAATTTCCTACTCTGGGTTCAGATTTTAGTAAGAAGTTTAACAACACCAGGTTAAAGTCCAACAGGTTTATTTGGTAGCAAAAGCCACACAAGCTTTCAGAAGCTTGAAAGCTTCTGAAAGCTTGTGTGGCTTTTGCTACCAAATAAACCTGTTGGACTTTAACCTGGTGTTGTTAAACTTCTCACTGTGTTTACCCCAGTCCAACGCCAGCATCTCCACATTCAGATTTTAGGACATAGATTGCATTTCTCCGCCCCCCCCCCCCCCCCCACCAACCACCCGCCCCATTCCACTCCCAACCCCCCGCCCCCTCCTGTGCCCCCCCCCTTGGGAATTCTCTCTCAGGAACTGCCTCCAGAAACAGCTACAAAAACGGGCATCAATCTTTGATAACCTTACCGTAGTATAGCTATGGGCCACATTTAGCAGATTCATGCAGCCTTGAGCATCAGCGAAGGATCTTATTCCCAAACAATTGGATGGATGGAGCTGTTTCATGAGGAAGTTGCAGCATACGTCCACCACTTGAGAGAGCTGGAGAAGACATGCTGCAGCCAATAAGCTCTCTATAGTTTCCTCTTTCAGTTCCAAGAGGCCTGTAAAATATACAGCGGAACCAATCAAGAGCAATGTGGAAGAAGCGCTATTATTTTATTCTGAGAGGCATTCCAATTTCAACACCTTGGATCCATTTAATTGAGTCCCAGCTCTATATCCGATGTTTTTGACTCAGTACAATTCATGAACAAGTGACAAATTTGAAAAAAGGTTATTTCCCTTGAAGCGATTGAGTAAATTTTTTGTTACCATCTTATTAAGCAGAACATTTAAAGTATATATTTCTTCCTAATTGGTTACTTCGTTTTTCACTGGCAGCAATAAATCTGCCAGTCACATTTCGGTAAAACCTTTTTGAAAAAACATTTTCACACTCAATAATTTATATCCTATAAAGATAACTTTGATCACATAATTAACACATAACAAAGACAATTATTTCTTTAAAAAGTTGCAAACTTTCGCATCCCTCCTGCCAAATGCTTCAATATCTTCCCAATACATCTCATTAGTTTTGGAACAAAAACAGAAAATGCTGGAGAAACTCGGCATCTGTGGAGAGAGAATAGAACCAATGTTTTGAGTCTTGTCTTTATTTTGCTTTTATCAAAAGCTTTGACCCTGATTCCTCCTTAATTTCCCAACTGCAAACAAGCAGACCGCATCTCTGTCGCACATGGTACTGCCCATGTGTACCATTTCAAATCTAGCGTGAAAAATACATGGTAATGTACAGCAGACTAAGGACATGTATATCACATCCTTTCCTGCGGTACTGATTCATCAGCTGAAGGAGGACTGTACATCGTAACCAGTAAGAGGTTTCCTTACCCATGGTTAACCTGAAGCCATGAGACTTCACGGGGTCTGGATTCGGTGTTTAGGACTCCCAGGGCAATTCCCTCCTGACTGTATATTACTGTGAAGCCCGCCACCTCTGCTGAGTCTGTCCTGCTGGCGGGACAGGACATATTCAGAGATGGTAATGGTGATGTCTGGGGTGTTTCTGTAAGATATGATGCTGTGAAAATGACTATGTCAGGATGTTGCCTGACTAGTCTGTAAGACAGTTCTCCCAATTTTGGCCCCCAGATATTAGTAAGGAAGACTTTGCAAGGTCGACAGGGCTGTTTGTTTTGCTGTTGTCTTTTTAGGTGTGATGCGCTATCAATAAGGCGAAAGACTACCGATATGCCAATATAAGTGTAGGCTTTTATTCACAACAGAATCAGGAGCAGATCCCAACAATTAACCGACCTGGACTGAACAAGGGGGAGGAGACAGCCACCTTTATACTAGGTGCTGAGGGGAGGAACCAAACTGGAAGGGGATGTGTCCAGGTATGACAAACACACACAACGGTGGTCCATATAGGACAAAGGCACAACTGAGGTCCACCACAAGGTGCCTTGGTCAATTCCAGGCGGTCCATCCAATTTCATTTCTTCATTGAGACTTGTAGTGATTGATACAACTTAGTGTCTTGCTAGGTCATTTCAGAGGCCAGTTGAGGGTCAACCACATTGCTGTGGCTCTGGAGTCACACGCAAGCAAGACCAGGTCCCTTTGGATATGGTCCCAGGACACTTTAGGAGAAATAAGTTGCTCATGGGGGAGATAAGTGACAATTTGGGAGGTAATGTATCCTTTGGGATTGTTAGAACATGGTGGCACAGTGGTTAGTACTGCTGCCTCACAGCGCTAAGGACCCGGGTTCGATTCACAGTTTGGGTCACTGTCTGTGTGGAGCTTGCACGTTCTTCTCATGTCTGCGTGAGTTTCCTTCGGGTGCCCCGGTTTCCTCCCACAGTTTGAAAGACGTGCTGATTAGGTGCATTGACCCGAACAGGTGCCGAAGTGTGGCAACTAGGGGAATTTCACAGTAACTTCACTGCAGTGTTAATGTCAGTCTTACTTGTGACTAATAAATAAACTTTTTTAAAAACTGGACATTAATGCATGTAAAATGTGCGTGAACCCATTGAAACTGTCACAAGAATTGTCAAAAGCAATTGTTAAGGCTTTGAAAGAGTTTCCCTTTAAATCTTTGAAAGGAAATCTGTGTGGAGTGTTAAAATAAATGGTTGTTTGCTATTTCACTCTGGCTGTTAACTTAAGCTGGAAAGCCACAATTACAAAGAACAATGAAAATTACAGCACAGGAACAGGCCCTTCAGCCCTCCAAGACTGCACTGACCATGCTGCCCCTCTTAACTAAAACCTCCTGCCTTCCGGGGACCATATCCCTCCATTCCAATCCTATTCATGTATTTGTCAAGACGCCCCTTAAAAGTCACTATTGTATCTGCTACCACTACCTCCCCCAGCAGCGAGTTCCAGGGACCCACCACCCTCTGTGTAAAAAAACTTGCTTCATACATCTCCTTTAAACCTTGCCCCTCACACCTTAAACCTATGCCCCCTAGTAATTGACTCTTCCACCTTGGAAAAAAACTTCTGGCTATCCTACTCTGTCCATGCCCCTCATAATCTTAGAGACTTCTATCAGGTTGACACTCAACCTCCATCATTCCAGTGAGGACAAACCAAGTTTCTCCAACCTCTCCTCATAGCTAATGCCCTCCATACCAGGCAACATCCTGGTAAATCTTTTCTGTACCCTCTCCAAAGCCTCCACATCCTTCTGGTAGTATGGCGACCAGAATTGAACACTATATTCCAAGGGGGGGCCTAACTGAGGTTCTATAAAGCTGCAACATGATTTGCCAATTTTTAAATTCAATGCCCTGGCCGATGAAAGCAAGAATGTCCTGGAATGTCGTATGCCTTCTTGACTATCTTCTCCACCTGCGTTGCCACTTTCAGTGACCTGTGTACCTGCACACCCAGATCCCCCTGCCTATCAATACTCTTAAGGGTTCTGCCATTTACTCTATCTTTCCTATCTGTATTAGACCTTCCAAGATGCATTACCTCACATTTGTCCGGATTAAATCCATCTGCCATCTCTTCGCCCAAGTCTCCAATTGATCTATACCCTGCTGTATCCTCTGATGGTCCTCATCGCTATCCGCAAATCCACCAAATATTGTGTCGACCGCAAACTTACCAATCAAACCAATTATATTTTCCTCCAAATCATTTATATATATTACAAACAGCAAAGGTCCCAACACTGATCCCTGAGGAACGCCAGTTATCACAGTCTTCCATTCAAAAATGCACCCTTCCCCTGCTACCCCCTGTCTTCTATGACCGAGCCAGTTCTGTATCCACCTTGCCAGCTCACCTCTGATCCCATGCGACTTCACCTTCTGCACCAATCTGCCATGAGGGACCTTGTCAAAGACCTTACTGAAGTCCATGTAGACAACATCCACTGCCCTACCCTCAATCATCTCCGTCGCTTCCTCGAAAAACTCAATAAGTTAGTGAGACATGACCTCCTTTTTACAAAACCATGTTGCCTCTCGCTAATATGTCCACTTATTTCCAAGTGGGAGTAAATCCTGTCTCGAAGAATCCTCTCCAATAATTTCCCTACCAGTGATGTAAGGCTCACTGGCCTGTAATTACCTGGATTATTCTTGCTACCCTTCTTAAATAAAGGAACAACATTGGCTATTCTCCAATCCTAGATTGGAGAATTACTAGATTAATGTTGCATGACTGATTTCACAATCTTCCATTATCACTTATTGTAAGTTGCCTGTCATTTCACAGTTTGATCAACAGGTACATGTGGTTATAGATTCTTTGAAGAGTGGAGCCATGAATTTCAATGTTTGCTTTTATAAGGAATTCAGCACTTGAATGTATGTTTGTTTTTTAAGAGATTATATAGTTGAAGGAATGTAAATATATTGTGGGGAGCAGGGTTTCCGTTTCCATTTTCGGGGAGTTGGATGAGTGGTGGGATGGGAAATCCCAGGGAGTCCAAAAACGTGGTTTATGGCGGTGAGATTTCACATTCTAATTGTCCCCACCTCTTGCCAATGATGTAATGGGAATCCCAACATTAATATCATCAGGTGTTTATGCCTGATAGTGTCTCTCTGCCATTAGATTGTCCTTTATGTTGGCGTACCCTCATGCTGACATGAATCGCAACAAGTCCCCCACGACCTGCACATGGCAAGCAGAACCCACCAGAGGTGCACAGGTGAGTATATCCCATTGGGAGGGGGTAGGGAAACATGTCTGGGCAGTGCCCTGGTATTGCCCCTTGGCACTGCCCGGGGTGGGGAGGGGTTGTTCTAAGGGGGCTGTTCTTTGGGGGTGGGTGTTCTGGGGCAGGAGGAAAGTTATATATTTTTTAAGAAGTCCCTAAAAGCACAGCAGAGGAAGCTGCCCTTGGAATCAGCAGCTTCCATGCCATTTTCAAGATGGTGTCGGAGCGAGACTACTTCTTGCAAGCTGTGCCCAGCATACCTTCTAATTCTATCTTTTACTCTTATTCTATGCTTCTAAAACGTCACTCTAAATCTTTTAAACTCTCTTATAACTGTAACACTACATTCTGCAGTCTCTCATTTCCTTCTCTATGAACAGTATGTTTTGTCTGTATAGCGCACAAGAAACAATACTTTTCACTGTATGCTAATACATGTGACAAGAATAAATCAAATCAAATCATTTTCCCACTTGCTGTGTCACCCTGCCAAAAGAAAGATTTCACCCAGTAAATGGGTCTTTAAGTATGGGTCATTTTTATAATTATAATTTGCAATAGGCACTTAGAACTTTATTTAATTTCTTCTCAGCATGAGTCCTGAAGTCTGCCCATTGTGGATACTGGATGAGTTAGCATGTAAAGTTGTAAGGGCAAAGTGTAGTGGGCGAGGGTTGGTGACAGTTGGCACTAAGGGAGTGAGTAGGGTGGTATATGAGTAGAGTGGTATAGAGCTGGCATGGGGTGTATGAGGTGCCCAAAGGGGTGGTTATAGGTGTATAGGTTGGCATGGAGGGCATGAGGGGTCATGGGGGTCAGGGACACAAAGTGGCATGTGTTGCCTTGGATGAAGCATCGAGAGTGTGTGGGAGGTGAGTGATGCAATTGCTGAGGGATGGAGGGTTGTTTTATGTTTTATTTATTTTTTTAAACTTCCTCACAGTGCTTGTGCACAGAGACAGGACTTTCACCAAGCCCAAGACCAGCAGCTTCCTCACTCCTTCTGTGACTCTGATTTCCACCTATCCCCTTCATGGACCAAACGTCCAAGCTTCCGGGGCACTTTCTCCCGGGTCAGGTTTGCAGAGCGGGGAATTGGCCCAAAAGTGAAAATCCAAGCCAAATGTTACATTTTGAGCAATGTCATGAGGGATCTATGAATAAGTGTTTACTAAGAGGCAAAGGAGGAAATTGTTGGGGCCTTGAGAGAAATCTTTGTATCCTCACTGGCTATAGGGGAGGTCATGATGTGGAGTCCCAGAGGATTGGAGAATGGCCAATGTTTTTCCTTTGTTTAAGAAAGGTAGAATAATCCAGGTAATTACAGGCCGGTGAGCCTTACATCAGTGGGAGGGAAATTATTGGAGAGGATTCGTCGAGACAGGATTTATTCCCACTTAGAAATAAGTGGACGTATTAGTGAGAGGCAACATGGTTTTGTGAAGGGGAGGTCGTGTCTCACGAACTTGATCGAGTTTTTTGAGGAAGTGACGAAGATGATTGATGAGGGTAGGGCAGTGGATGTTGTCCACATGGACTTCAGTAAGGCCTTTGACAAGGTCCCTCATGGCAGACTGGTGCAGAAGGTGAAGTCGCATGGGATCAGAGGTGAGCTGGCAAGGTGGATACAAAACTGGCTCGGTCAAAGAAGACAGAGAGTAACAGTGGAAGGCTGTGTTTCTGAATGGAGGGCTGTGACAAGTGGTGTTCCTCAGGGATCAGTGCTGGGACTTTTGCTGTTTGTAATATATATAAATGATTTGGAGGAAAACGTAACTGAATTTATTAGTAAGTATGCGGACGACACAAAGGTTGGTGAATTTGCAGATAGCGATGAGGACCATCAGAGGATACAGCAGGATGTAGATCAGTTGGAGACTTGGGCGGAGAGATGGCAGATGGAGTTTAATCCGGACAAATGTGAGATAATGCATTTTGGAAGGTCCAATACAGATAGGAAATATACAGTAAAGGGCAGAACCCTTAAGAGTATTGGTAGGCAAAGGGATCTGGGTGTACAGGTACACAGGTCACTGAAAGTGGCAATGCAGGGGGAGAAGGTAGTCAAGAAGGCATACAGCATTCTTGCCTTCATCGGCTGGGGTATTGTGTTTAAAAATTGGCAAGTCATGTTGCAGCTTTATAGAACCTTACTTAAGCCTCACTTAGAATATAGTGTTCAATTCTGGTTGCCACACTACCAGAAGGATGTGGAGGCTTTGGAGAGGGTACAGAAAAGATTTACCAGGATGTTGCCTGGTATGGAGGGCATTAGCTATGAGGAGAGGTTGGAGAAACTTGGTTTGTTCTCACTGGAGCGACGGAGGTTGAGGGGAGACCTGATAGAAGTCTACAAGATTATGAGAGGCATGGACAGAGTGGATAGTCAGAAGCTTTTTCCCAGGGTGGAAGAGTCAATTACTAGGGGGCATAGGTTTAAGGTGCGAGGGGCAAGACTTAAAGGAGATGTACGAGGTAGATTTTTTTATGCAGAGAGTAGTGGGTGCCTGGAACTCGTTGCCGGGGGGAGATAGTGGAAGCGGATATGGGTAGTGACTTTTAAGGGGCATCTTGACACGTACATGAATAGAGGGATATGGTCCCCGGAAGGGTAGGGGGTTTTAGTTAAGTCGGGCAGCATGGTCGGTGCAGGCTTGGAGGGCCGAAGGGCCTGTTCCTGTGCTGTAATTGTCTTTGTTCTTTGTTCTTTATTTAAATCCAATATTTTTACAAATTACTTGGACTGAGTTACCCAAATAAAAAAAGAACAGCAATTTTACCTTAACTGTTAACATCTTTAACCATGTGATTCATGCAAGATTGTTAAATGGTTAAAAATAAGAACAAAATAAATATATATCACACTCTTGATTTGTTGTGTTAGAAACAGGACTTGAGCATTTAACAGTTTTCCAAGACAGGAAACATAACCCAATTTTAAGTATTTGCAGAAGCAGCACATTCAAAAAAAAATTCAGTGCACATATCCTGTACCTTGAAATATGTTCACTCAAGACAGTTCACTCAGACATACTGTGAAATGTGACTGTTGTTTCCTTTACTGGAAATTTAAAATGGAGGTTGACCTCCAATATAGACATTTGCTACCGAACACATAAAAAGTCATCTATAAATATAACATTACAGGTCACCTGTGTAAGCATAATGGACAAGTGCTTTAAGTGCATCTGGGTCGACGCCCTCCATTTTAATCTCTTCTTGCTTGGCCTCACGTACATCATTCGTAAACATAGCTGCAAAATAGTCCGAAACAGCACTGAGGACTAGCCTGAAAGCAGTGAAGATGACATAAGAGATAAGTTGAAAGCTTTGAAACAAATACCACACCACTAATGTTTTTGTCAACTTCATTAGTCTGAAAGCTGCACTTTTTAAAAATAAAATTTGGATCAAACATATTTTATATGACTTTTAATTGGTTTTGTACAACTACTGAATTTTCACACCAGGAAATTATTTACGTCTACTTAATTATGTTTAATAGATTTGCATTGTGCTATCTCATTTTGATTACTGGTCAAAACACACTACATTATTTATGCAGCAACATATAAAATACTGAAATTTAGATTTATAATTGCTGCCAATTCAGTAAAGGAAGTCATGAACACAAGTTAAAATTGTGTCTAGTAATAGGTGGTCCCAGAGGAAATGCTAATTATGTTAACATCAAGAAATTCTACACTGTTGTAAGTTTTTAATGAGATCAACTTTGTTCAGCAAAAATAGGATTCAATCATCGACCAGGCTTTGTTTAAGCACTGATGTCTCAAGCATTAAGCCAAAAGCCTTTAATCACCACCATCTGGCACTTCCAAAGGTTTAAGACAGGGACTCGGGAGAAATGAGGACAGTGATTTAATGTTTAATTCCTGTTGTTAACTTGTGGCCCATTACACTTTTAGCGGACTTCATTGTTTTTTTTAAATCATTTTTAATAAATCAAGTCACATTGATTTCCTTTTCCCCTGAAGTAGTTCTAAAAATACAGACACAATATTGTTATTGCCCTTAGCAATAGTTTATTTGTTAAGTCATTCTGCATGGCAATAAGATACACTGATATTTTATTCAACAGCATGGCACCCAAATTGGTGCTGTGTTTTGAATAACTAAAACCCACAACCTGGAAGCTTTCTTTCCATGGTATTATGCCCCTTCATTTTCTCTTTGTTTTACGCCATCACGGATGTTGTCAAATATTCCTGATGTCAAGAGCCTAAATTGGTATCTTATTGATATCTTACACAAGGGCAAATAGGGAATAGCAACAATTTCTGGCCTTGCCAGAGATACTCACTTACCATGAGAATTTTTTAAAAAAGTAACAAGACATATAAATATATGCCACCAGATGAATATTTTAATTCCAATATTTTTGTTCACAGTGCTGCAAATTTAATGATATCTTACCATTCGCACTGGATCACCCTTCATATTCTTCAGAGCCATTTTATTAGGGTTTTGTTGCACATACATTTGCAAGGATTTAGTGTTGATATGAGACAGTGGGGTAAAACCTCTACTATGTTGATAGACCTGTCTTTAACCAATATTTTATCATTGAGTAGTTTGGTAAAATGATTCAAAGTGAACCATTTTAGCTTTTATCAACTGAACAGCACTGATGATTCCACATGAGTCTAACTGCAATATATTGCACTGACGCTGACTGTACGGGTCCTGTAGTTCAATCAAATATACTGCATACTTTACCGATGAGCAGGAATCTTGTGATCTCCAGCAATCAGGAAAACATCACACAGTTGCTTGTGCTGGAGGTAGTTCTCCATTTTCCGAAATGTTTGTTCTGCATGATTCATTGACTGGAAGAACTCATCTGAACTACCGGAACTCATCCTATTGGAAGAACAGCTGTTCGGTGGCAACCTGTGGACAAAGGAAAGGAAAGCAGATTTGTTAGCGAACATTGAAAGCCAAATCTACAATCATCCATGTATTTTTCACTTCAGGTTTGTTTCAGAAAGCTGTTGTGAAAATCAATACTTAAAAGTCAGTCTTGTTTGATATATAACAAACTAACTAAGCACTAAAGCACTTTGATTCTCTCTTGGGTTGAATAATACAAAGTTGGTTAACAAGCTAATCCATTTTTAAGCACAACTGATGAAGACTAGCAGCTTTGGATGATTTTTTTTTAACCATTCGCTGCTTCAGATTATTACTCTTAAGTCTAACAAAGTTATTTTCTTTAAATAAAATAGAACTGTCAGGAGAAAACAGTTATGTTCTTCTGCTTGAGATTAGCAAATCATTACTGGATTCTGGCACAGTGCTTCGCACTGCTGCCTCATAGCGTCAGGGACCTAGGTTCGATTCCCGGCTTGGGTCATTGTCTGTGCAGAGTCTGCACATTCTCCCTGTGTCTATATGGGTTTCCTCTGGGTGCTCCAGTTTCCTCCCACAGTCTGAAAGACGTGCTGGTTAGGTGCATTGGTCATGCTAAATTCTCCCTCAGTATCCCTGACCAGGCCCTGGAGAGTGACAACTGGGGGATTTTCACAGTAGCTTCATTGCAGTATTAATATAAGCCTACTTATGACATGATAAGAAGTCTCACAACATCAGATTAAAGTCCAACAGGTTTATTTGGAATCACGAGCTTTCAAAGCGCTGCTCCTTCATCAGGCGAGTGCAATTGTGTCTTTGCCTGTATATGCCGTGTTTGTGAACCTACCTCTCCACTCACCTGATGAAGGAACAGCGGTCTGGAAGCTCATGATTCAAAATAAACATGTTGGACTTTAACCTGGTGTTGGATTACTAGGTAATTTATGAGCACAGGTTGCAGGGATTTAGCTTGCCTCTCCTTGAGTTTAGAAGATTGAGGAGTTATCTAATTGAGGTGTTTAAAATGATCAAGAGGTTTGATAATATAGATACAGAGAAATTATTTCCTTCGGTGAGGAATCCAAAAATAGAGTGCATGTTCTCAAAATTACAGCTATGCCAAAATCAGGAAGCATTTTTCACAGGGTAAGGGAAATCTGAACTTGCTCCACCAAAAAGCTGTGAATGTTGAGTTAATTTTTAGTTTTAAAACCGAGATTGATGATATTATTGTGAGATAAGGTCATTGAGGAAACTTGAGAAAAGATGATTAAATTAGATTGAGGAAATTGAATGGGGGAACAGAGTAAAGGGAATGGAAGATCCATTCTTGTCTCTAAATTTCACAGTTCATAACACCGTTATAGGAAAGAGCAAAAGTATCAATTCTCTCGGATTTGTGTTCTAATATTAGAATCATAGAATACCGACAGTGCAGAAAGAGGCCATTCGGCCCATCATGTCTGCACCGACCACAAACCCACCCAGCCCTATCCCCGTAACCCCACAAATTTACCCCGCTAATCCCTCTAACGTACATATCCTGGGACACTAAGGGGCAATTTATCATGGTCAATGCACCTAACCCACACATTATTGGAGTGTGGGAGGAAACAGGAGCACCCGGAGGAAACCCACGCAGACATGGGGAGAACGTGCACACTCCACACAGACAGTGACCCATGGCTGGAATTGGACCCAGGTCCCTGGCGCTGTGAGACAACAGTGCTAACAACTATGCCAACATGTTAAAGATCATGAAAAAAGTTATTAAAGATAAGTCATTTGCGCAACTAACAGTTGTCCAATGTGATCCACATGAAACATTGCTATCTAAGATTTAGCTTGGTAATCACTGAAGAATGTTCAAGTTTATTTTGCTCCTGTTTTGCAACAATTGTTTTATAAAACTGGGGACTTGGCAAGAGTCAAGTTATGAATTTAAATATGAATTTTCTATGTGCTTCGTTCAAACATGCGTTTGATGGACCTTTTTAATTCAACAATTATTTGAAACTCTTTCAAAGCTTTCTTAACAGCCTACTTTTTTTTTCAAATCATGAAGTCTCTCTGAATGAGAATTAGTTAAGTCAAATAGCTTTGTGGTTGATCAGAAAAAAGAGGCCCATTGTGTATGATAAATTATCAATGCAGCTTTCCCGATAAATTCCATTATTATTTTCTATTACATGGAGTTAGCTAAGCTTAGCACTTATTAAAATGTCACAGTACTATTATTTGCTTATTCCATTGCTGGGAAATAAATGTGTTTGACAGTTAAACCCGAAAGAAGACCAGTAAAGTCGGTGTAGACTTGATGGGCCGAATGGCCTTCCTCTGCACTGTAGGGATTCTAAAGTTTAAAATGTATTTATTTGTCATAAGTAGGCTTACATTAACACTGCAATGAAGTTACTGTGAAAATCCTCTAGCCTGTTCAGGAACACTGAGGGAGAATTTAGCATGGCCAATTCACCTAACCAGCATGTCTTTCAGCCTATGGGAGGAAACCAGAGCATCCGGAAGAAACCCACGCAGACACGGGGAGAACATGCAGACTCCACACAGCCAGTGACCCAAGCCGGGAATCGACTCCAGGTCCCTGGTGCTGTGAGACAGCAGTGCTAACCACTGAGCCACCGTGCCACCCTACATGGCTCTAATTGAGCCATATTCTAGAGAAGTTTCTATAAAACATTCTATAGTCAATGCTTTATTAAGTGCGAGGGCAAATACTACAAGAAGATTATTAAGCCTAAAATGGAAGTCAAAGCCTCTGATAGGATCTTGTTCATTCTAATTAAGTGCAATTCCTGATCCAAGCATTTGATTTAAATACAATATCTGCCTCTCTAAAACCCAATTGTCCTCATTTAGTAATGGTATTGTTCTGATTATTAAGTAGTTTAGTCCAAAATAAGGAATGAAAACTTTGAAATACATCCATCATATTTGCAAAGCCTGCTAATTTGCTCATGTTTCCCAGGGACTAAAGAACACTCGATTATTATTCACTTCCTTCATTGGCTTTCATCATGTCTCATGGATTTATGCAAACAACATCACAGAAATCCATTAGTTTTTACAAAGAACTTCAGAATGCGCATTGTGATATCTCATTTATGCACAATTCTGGTAGAATTGCATCACACTTTAGTTTCTGCATAATGCCTCATTCATGTACAATATCCCTATTAACAATTCACATTTTCATTGATTCCATAATCAATATGATTAGGGTGTTGCAAAGCCTCATTTAGAGGAGCATAAGAAAGCTAAATCATTACATTTATACTATTTAGAACTTCTGGTCACAGCAAAATATATCTTGGAAAAATAGTTCTGGGTTTATCACAAGACAACTGCATTGGCAAGTGCATTAATGGGGATTATGTGCTTATATTTTATGTTTTTATACATCTTGTAATGATTTTCAGCAACTACTTTGTCATGGTTATCTGAATTTAGGAATCCTTGTTACAACTTAAGATGGATATTTTAATCACTTAAGTAGTCAGCATTTTGCTTTGTTTTAATGAAGGCACACAATAGGAACCAACTCAATATGTAAGCAATGGTCAGCAATCATTTCTTTCCTGTCTTCAAATCTCCCAAAAGCTTCAATTATTCAATATTCTATGTGATTTGTTGTGAACTCAACTTTTGGCTATTTTCTTAATAATGAATAATTAATTAATGTTGATGTATGGAAAATCAATTCAATAAACCTACAGCTTAGTAACTGTAATTAATGTTTCAGATTAAAAGGTGAATGATGTTCTTTACCACCTCCATAAATGAACACACTTTTAAAATCAGAAAACTAAACATTGTAAGTAAACAGATTACAAATTGAAATAGGAGAAACCGGCATATATTAAACCAATATAACTTTACTAACTAGAATGTCATCTAAGAAGCACCACACTCCCTTCATTCCATCCCATCCTCATCGGTGCCCCTTTTTTGGGGCAGCATGGTGGCACAGTGGTTAGCACTGCTGCCTCACAGCTCCAGGGACCTGGGTTCAATTCCCGACTTGGGTCACTGTCTGTATGGAGTTTGCACATTCTCCCCGTGTTTGCGTGGGTTTCCTCCGGGTGCTCCGGTTTCCTCCCACAGTCCAAAGATGTGTGGGTTAGGTTGATTGGACATGCTAAATTAACCCTTAGTGTCTCAGGATGTGATATGTTAGAAGGATTAGCAGGGTAACTAAGCAGGGATAGGGTCTGGGTGGGATTGTTGTCGGTGCAGACTCGATGGGCCAAATGGTCTTCTTCTGCACTGTAGGGTTTCTATGATGATTCACTTAGCACTAGATCCACAGCACTCTGGAGCACTGTGGGAGAAGTAGACGCCTAAAATTGTAACTTGCGTAACAGTACAATCCATTGTGTTTATGAATGGTAAATAATTTCTTTGATCTTGTCAGTAATTCTAATTGCAAGTATGCATTTGACAGATCTATCTTACTGAACACCTTCCCATTGGCTGAATCAGAAAACAAATCTTCACTGGATGGCTGCATCCGTAAGTGTTTTAATCCTTTAAGTAGACTGTAGCGTGTTTCCCCAAACCCTCAGTTTGTGAAGTGAATTTTAAAGTGACCCGGAGCAAACTCTCTTTAGGGTAGAAGTATTGTTTATTCATACATTCAAATCTAGGGGATGGTTGTCTCAAATATATACATAAGCAAACAATAAAGAGACAGGAAAGGAAGGAGTTTTATCAGAAGAAATAACTAAGAACAAAAAAAAACAAGTTAGGAATATTTATTCACTTGAATGCTGGAGTCCACTATATCAGAGTCCACTGGGGAAAAGTTGGGTGTTCAGCAGTGGCAATGGAGTTGAGGAATTAGGAGGTGGACTTCATGGACATTATGAACTCAGTGAGGAAGTGATAGGAGAGAACATAGAGAACAATGCAAGTTTAGGACTAAGGTATGAGGGACCTGCAGAGGAAGTTTAGTGGGGATGCAGATGATTGTTTACAGTAGAGAGAAGAAGTAAGGGGTATTTTTTGCATTCCAGGATGATTCTGAAATAGTGAACAGTTCTGGCATAAGGGGGCAGAAGTCAAATGTGCCCTTACGTGTTTCATTCAGATCTGGAGGTTATTGGCTCAGCCAGTTTTCTGCCATATCTTTTCAACCCTGCATTCCTTGGATTTAAGGAAATGGAGTCAAGGACTGCAGCAAGCCACCTATCAGGGTGACAGAAAGCAATGGTTTTAATGGAAACACAGGGGCAAAGGTGAGGGCATGGTTAAACAGGTAGTAGCTTCAGAAGTGTCAAGGTCAACAAGGGACCAAAGGCTAGACAATTGGGAAGTGAAAAATGCAGTTGTAAGTGAATTGGGAAAGAGCTTCTTTTAAGGGGGAAACACAGAGGTAAGTGGGATTGGGAGGGAAAGGGTGATGTGTGTGGAAAATGATACAAGGGAGTGGCTGTGAAAATGGCTTGGGGAGTTTACGTGGAGGATTAAATGAAGGGAAAATAAGAGAGCAGTGAACTTTGCAGAATAAAGGGCATTGAAATGGAATTTGAAATTCCAGAGGATGAGAGGTAACTTGGTGCAGAGGTTGAGGGAGGAAAGCAGATAGCTGTGAGAAAATATTTACAGTACATGCATGAGAGGTACAGAATAAGGATTTAAACGGGAGCTGAGAGTCATGGAACAAGGCAAATTGCTCAAAAGAGTAGGAAGATTCAGAGGTGTAAGAGAACAGGATATGATTTGATTTGATGATAAGAACCACACCGTCACCATGATGGCATAGATGCACCAAATGGTGGATGACATGGTCAGGTGGAGAGACATCCTTTAGGGGAAAGGTGGCATCATTCCTTAGCTGGTTTTTAGTCAAGGCCATCCATGATGGCACAAATGTCCATTGTGCGCTCATTGGATGATAAGTCCCTGTCCACAAGACTTTCTGGAGGGAGAGGTAGAGAGCAGTGAGAGTTGTTCTTCTAGCAGAGTCCACAAGGTCAGCACTGGGTGGGGTGAGGGGGACAGGGAGGAGATTGGTAAGATTACCCAGGTGGGCATGCTGGGCATGGCTTTGTCACCAGGAGAGTCCCAGGACATTGCTTTTATGGTGGCAGCACTGAGTGCATGCGATGTTCACATTTTCAATATGCTTTTATCCATTTAAAAACAAGTTTAAATTGACTACAATTACTGTAAATGTTCTCTGAACAAAAGTCCTGACAGCTTCAGCCTGCATGCATCAGTCTTTGCACTACTTCACCATTGAATCAAATTATTATTAGGTTTGAAAACCTGTAATGATTCTGCAAAAGCCATTTGTCAATGGCTTTTAAACAAGCAAGATGGCAAAATTATTATGAAATGAAGTATGTTATCTTGTTTGAACATACTTTGCAGTAACAACTTGGGAACTTCTTGGCCAACTTACAGTATTGAGAACTAACAGGCGACCGCCCCAAATCACAGCCGGAGTGAGAAAGTAAATTGTACAGATGTATATTCCTTTGACCATCTTATGTTCTTTGAAATTAATATTGAAGCTTGAATCATTTCACAATCTTTATGCCAATAAGGAGATCAACAATCTTAGCATAACACGATTTTTATGCTATCCTTTTTACAACTTGGCTTGCACTTTGTGTATGTCCGGTTATATAAGCAAAGTTGTTGATTGGTCAAACTCATTGTACCTGCTTATGTTTTGCACTGGTCTGTATGATTCATAAAATAGTGTAATGATTACAACCACTATAGAAGTTAATTCATCTATCCCTTGGTTAAGCCATTAGTATATTAAGTATATTGCTCATACAAACCAATGTAAGTTTTAACCTGTGCATTATCTGTCATCCATGACAGGGTGCTGTTAGATTCTATCTGGAAGATCTATGGGCTTTGATGCATATGTAGTCCAGAACACCCCTATTAATACCTGCAGAAGTTCATGCATTCGCAAGCCAGGAACAACAATCAGTAGAGATATAGATGATACAATTAGACTAGCTGGAGCCTAAGTGTGTCTCTTTCCTCAAAACATCATTAGGATCTAATAAAACAGCGCAAGTGGGGGGAAATTTCCAGGAGCTACTGCGGCTCCAAATTATTTACTGCAAATTGACAGAGAATATTTCAAAAACTGAAAATCATCCAAATCAATGTTGGCACTCTTCTGAATCTTAGTGCTAAACTGTACATTGTGAAAGCTTGAGGGAAGTGATAAAAATTATAAATACACAGTGTCTATTTGCCTTTCATTTCTTGTTGTAAATAATTAGCAACTCCTATTTCTAAGTCACAGTTGAAATTCACATTGCAGAGCTGCCAGTATATATTAGATTATATATACATCGTTTACATTTTCAGAAGGATTTTAATTTGCTGTTGAATTTTCCAGCCTATCCTAATTGACAGCTATTTTTAGCACTTCTCTCTGCAGAGTGGAAACATTATAGGTTTCTCTCTTTATGAATCAGCTTATTAAAACATCTTGGAGCACAGATGGGAAATTTGAGATGATTGATGGATAGAACAGGCGAACATTTCAAACCCATTCTACCTCTCCCTCTCACGCCCCTACCCCCACCTTTAATAAAACAGTTTTCAATACCAGAAAGGTTTGGTGTGTTTTCTCTCAGTGCAGATATCATGAGCTGTCCATTAGGGTTGCTTTTACATTTTGTTACATTGAAAATAAGGTTTGTGTTGAATTCATTTTAAAAGCAAACAAAATACAAGGCTGCATTGAGACACAGTGGCACAATGGTTAGCATTGCTGCCGCACAGTACCAAGGACCCAGGTTCAATTCCGGCCTCTGCTGAATGTATGGAATTTGCACGTTCTTCTTGTGTCTACGTGCGTTTCCTCCAGGTGCTCCGGTTTCTTCCCACACTCCAAAGGTATGAAGGTTAGATTGATTGGCCATGCTAAATTGACACTTTGGGTGGGATTTTCCAGCTGTCCTCGCCCCAAAACTGGAAAATCCCGCCCAACGTCAACGGACCTTTCCATGGTCTGCCCCTCACCTGCTACGATTCCCGTGGTGGGCGGAACGGGAAAACTCGCCCCTTGGTGTCAGGGGGATTAGCAGGGTAAATACGTGGGGTTACGATGTTAGGGCCTGGATGGGAGTGTTGTTGTTGCAGGCTCGATGGATCGAATAGCCTCCTTCTGCATTTTATGGATTCTATGATTCTATGATAATACTTTATCCTGAGAACCTGTATGAAACCCTGGAGGAAGTGTTGTTTTCATTCTCAAATCCATTGCAGGCAATCATCCAAGTGTCCTTTGGAGACTGACTAGTAATTGCGTTCTACCAAAGCTCTTGCAGTTGAATTAAGGAGAATGCCAACAAACGGATGAGTGAAGATGTTGTCCCTTGATGCAAGATGGATTAGGAAGGAGCCAATTGTAGCTATGCTTTTCAAGTTGAAGCTAAGAGCATTAGTACAAACAGATTGTGTACTGCTGAGATGGGGATAGGAAAAGCTGCAATATTTTGCTGTTATGCCGATTAATAGTATCAAGCCTAACACTTTATCTTGCACGCCATGACAATATAATTGACAGTAGCCACCAGGTGACATAAAGAGATACATCAGGACTGTATGGGGTGAGGCAAAGCCATCATGGGGAATAACATTTGTAACTTGAGACAGAGTACATTCTGTCCAGGTGGGCCAAAATGAAAGTAATAAAACTTAACGCAGAAAGTACTATAAAGCATACCAGTCTCTACAGTTATTCAAACATAATTTTCCAAATCTTCATTTGTGTCATTTTGTTTTTCAAATTCTTAATTAATTCAACAATGTATTTTTATTTTGATGATTGCCGGATAGAAGTTACTAATGTATTAAAGAAACATCTTTATCTCTCATTTCCAGCAATAATGTTACACTCTGATATTCCAAGTTCACAAACCAATTTACTGCCAGTCCCCAAACTATGCCATCGGGTCATATCTTCACATTCACACTTGCAAACATAATGCCAGTCAAAACTGAGAGCGTGTGGGCAAGTTTTTATTTGAGCCACTGCGAAAAGGCTGGTACTGCCAGGCTTACTTCGCTTCTGAGCCTCAAAGGCCAATGGGGAAAAAGTATGTTTTGAACTATTCTGGTGCAAACAAAATTGAGGCACTTGAGCAAAATTGTTTTAAATCATTAAATGGTGATGAGGATCCACACATTGCAAGCTGAGCAATTGTTGAAATCCAAAGCAGGCAGCTAAAACAAGATAGCATTGTTGAGTTAAGGAAAAATGAAGTGGAATGCTGCTCAAGAGTGAAGTGGGAGGGCCTGGTGTCTGACTTCTGCAGTTAAGATTGTATGAGTTTGCAAGTTGATATTATAGATAATATGTTGAAATATGTAATAAACCTGTCTCTTTGTTTTGCACTTGCATTTTGCTACAAAACTGGCATGTGCATGACAAAGTAGGAAATTGCCCAGGTATGCCCTGACCACAAAACAACAGGACAAATCCAATCCAACCAATTGCCTTCCCATCAATCTACCCTCAAACATCAGCAAAGTGATGGAAAGGTTTGTTGATTGCTATAATGTAGCACCTACTCACCAATTACCTGCTCATTAATATGCAGTTCTGGATTCTGTCAGGACTACTCAGCTCCAGGCCACATACAGCTTTGATCCAAACTTGGAAAAAAAGAGATGAGTTCCAGAGCTGAGTGTTGTTGCTCTTGATTTTTTTTTTATTGATCATGTGGAGCATTAGGAACCTTAGAACAATTGAAGCCAACAGGAATCAGTGGCAAAATTCCCCACTGGTTGATATCATTCTTAACATAAAGGAAGATCGTAGTGGTGGTTGGAGGTCAATCATCTCAGCCCCAGGATATCTCTGCAGGAGTTCCTTGAGATAGTGTCTTAGGCCCAGCCATCTTCAGCTGCTTCAGCAATGCCCTTTGTTCCATCATAAGGTCAGAAGTGGGGATTTTCGCCGATTATTGCGCAGTGTTCAACACCATTCATGACTCCTTAGATACTGAAGCAGTCCTTGTCCATATGCAGCACGATCTGGATAACATTTAGGCTTGGGCTGATAAGTGGCAAGTAACATTTATGCCAGGCAATAGCCATCTCCAACAAGAGAGAATCTAACCGTCTCCCCTTGATATTCAATGGCATTACTATTGCTGAATCACTATCAACATCTTGGGATTTACCAAGCACCAGAAACAGCACTGAAACAGCCATATAAATACCGTGGCTACAAGGGCAGGAATTTGATGGTAAATAACTCACCTCTTGACTCCCCAAAGCCTGTCCACCATCTGAATGACTCAAGGCAGGACTGTGATGCAGCTTCAACAACACTCAAAAAGCTCGAAACCATCCAGAACAAAGCTACCCACTTTTCTGGCACTCCATCCACCATTCAACACTCACTCCCTCCACAACTGATGCACAGTGGCATTAGTGTGTACTATCTACAAGATGCAATGCAGCAACTCACCAAGGGTCCTTCAACAGCACCTTTCAAATCTGCAACCTCGATCGCCAAGAAGGACATGGGCAACAGATAGATGGGAACAGCACCACCTGCAAGATCCCTCCAAGGCACAGACCATCCTGACTTGGAACTATACGACCATTCCCTCACTGTGGCTCAGTCAAAATTCTGTAAGTCCCATCTTAAAAGCACTGTGGGTCTACGTACACCACATGGACTGTTGCGGTTCAAGAAGGCAGCTCACTACCACCTTCTCAAGAACAATCAAGGATGGGCACTACATACTGACCTAACCAGCAAAGCCCACATCTCTTGAAATAATTTTTAAAAAGCCACTGTACAGCTGAGGCTGTGGTGTTCACTGATAGAATCAGTACTGTTCTTTATTAAATTGTGCAATATGCTTCCTGTGAGTCCATTACCTGAACTAGTATGACTATTGTGTCATGCACTTTCAGCTTTGTGGTTGCTGTTATGTTTATCATTCCACACTTACATCGCTCCACCTACACTGCACTGAAGGAGATGTCAAGCTGTTTTTTTTTACAATGCTATCTGTAGTCATTGGAGATTGACCAGTGGAGAATAACGTATGTCCTGTAAAAAGCAATTCATTCTTCTTCCGCTGATGTTAAAAAAACCACTTAAACCGTACTTTCTTCAAAACCACTTAATTGAATTAGAAGCTTTTCATTTCTCGATTATTTTATGGAAATTTCTCTCAACTAATTATCACAGTGGTTAACAATAGAATGATTCCAAAAAGATTCACTCCTCAATCCATTTTAATTATTTCAATAGAGGACAGAAAAATAAGTTTATGCTGGAAACTGCAAGAGAAGAAATGTGAGAATGAATTTTTAGATTAAAATTCATGAAGCGAGCTGATCTCCACTATTCATTATTGGAGCGAAACATGCACATCAATAAATCAATAAGGACACCAGTAAAAAGATTGCACTGCCTTTAACTAGAATTTATCTCCAGCTTTGAATAAATCCATTATCTCTCGTTAGCAATTCTTTTTGCAGTACAATGAGTCATTGCAAGTTTCAAATAACAATTTCTAAAAAAATACAAAATCTGTATTTCACGTGTTTTTGGGTTGTGTGCAATTTTGGATCTGAGTCTGTGATAGCTGGAAGTTATAAAATGATAATTTTGCTTTTGAGTATGTCAGAATATTTTGAGAAAGAGATGTCATGAAATTATGCGCTACTGCCTCACAGTGCCAGGATCCCAAGTTCAATTCCAGCCCTGGGGGGGTCACTGTCTGTGTGGAGTTTGTACATTCTCCCCGTGTCTGCGTGGGTTTCCTCCCACAGTCCAAGTGGGACGGCACGATGGAACAGTGGTTAGCACTGTTGCCTCACAGTGCCAGGGACCTGTGTTCGATTCCCCAGCTTGGGTCACTGTCTGTGTGGAGTTTGCACGTTCTTCTCGTGTCAGAATGGGTTTCCTCCCACACTCTGAAAGATTGCTGGTTAGGTGCATTGGCCATGCTAAATTCTCCCTCAGTGTGTTCGAACAGGCGCCAGAGTGTGGCAACTAGGGGATTTTCACAATAACTTCATTGCAGTGTTAATGTAAGCCTACTTGTGGCTAATCAATAAACTTTATTTACTTTAAGATGTGCGGGTTAGGTTGATTGGCCATGCTAAATTGGCCCTAGTGTCAGAGGGATTAGCAGGGTAAATGCATGGAGTTACAGGAATAGGGCCTGGGTTGGATAGTCGTCGGTACAGACTCAATGAGCCAAATGGCCTCCTTCTGTACTGTAGGGATTCTATGATCTATGATAACTTGTCAATCTATACTTTATTCCACCCACCTACTGGACACAGTTTAAATTGTACATCCTTGTACGCAGTCAAGAGCTGAGCAGGCACATCAACCTTGGTCAAAGATGGACTTGAATTCTGTCGGTTAAAATGATGTACAGAAAGGAGTAAACATTTCAGTTTTTGTACCATGTGGAATGTAGGAATTAAACAATTATTCAGTCACCCGCCAGAGATAGGGTACAACCAGATAGAATGTTGTTGATTGAGGAACCATGATTGTTGCTTGAATCCAGGAAATGATAATATCGCTACAGTATTGCTTTTGGATGACTGAATGTCTTGGTTTGTGACTGGGACTGATAACAGTTCAAACGCCAAGGGATCAGATCTTGAGATATCAGCAGCTTGTGGCTAGTGCTTAAACCTATCAAAATGACCCGAGAAACTTCATTTATCATTCAAAAAAAACCCCTGCTGTTGTCAATTTAAAAATTGATTTTACCGACATGAACTCTGAATATTGTCAGGTTGACCTCCAAGCAGCTAATTAATACCAAGAGGGAATGCAGAATAAGACAAGGCCTTAGTGCATCAAGGAATGAGTACTAAGTCGGGAATTTGATGCGAGTGGGAATTCAGCACAGAAGGGGCAGGCGATGCTGTTTTTTATACACTTTTTCACTCTCCTGTAGCTGATGACTGTTCTTCTTCAAGTTAGGAGACTTGCCACTATTTTAGCTGTGTAAGTTATTAACTAATCAACTTAATCAAATAAGTAAGTTAGGCAGACACGACACAGATTTTGGTGTAACATGGCTGTCTAACCTTAGCTGGAATAGATCACAGTCCTGGACAATCAAATGTTTGCAGCTTGAGCACTTCCAGCTCAGTGTTCCCGACTTAGTACTCGTTCCTTGATGCACTAAGGCCTTGTCTTATTCTGCATTCCCTCTTGATATTAATTACCTGCTTGGAGGTCAACCTGACAATATTCAGAGTTCATGTCGGTAAAATCAATTTTTAAATTGACAAGAGCAGGGGTTTTTTTTGAATGATAAATGAAGTGCACGGGTCATTTTGATAGGTTTAAGCACTAGCCACAAGCTGCTGATATCTCAAGAGCTGATCCCTTGGCTTTTGAACTGTTCCCAGTCCCAGTCACAAACCAAGACATCCAGTCAACCAAAAGCAATACTGTAACGACATTATCATTCCCTGGATTCAAGCAACAGAGTTGCTGAGCCGGAGTCTAATATGCCGACACTGCACATTATCAGGGATGGGGGGAGAGTTACATGGACATTTTGTTCCAGGGAGCAGTCAGATTCCTTAGGCTAGGTAGTACTTTCGAGTTGGTCAATTATCAGGGACAGGAGGGTGTAATTGTGAATGAGGCAGGAATGGGGATCCAACAGCAAGTGATGGAGGAGCCTCAGCCCTTGACATTGACCAACAGGTGCGAGCTGCTTGTTACCTGTGTGGATGAAGAGAAAGACTGCAGGTTGGATGAGTAAACTGACCATATCACCATGGTGCAGGATGCCATTCAATTGATGGAACCAAAAAGGAAAGTGGTAGTGATAGGGACTGTACAGTAAGGGGCTAGACACTGTTCTTTGTAGCTGCGACTGGAGACTCCGAATATTGTGTTGCCTGCCCGGTGCTAGGTTTGAAGACATCTCCTCATGGCTGGAGACAAATGTGGAGTGGGCAGGACATGATCCAGTTGTTGTGATCTATGTAGGAACCAATGACATAAGTAGAACTAGGAATGATGTTCTGCATGGAGAGTTTGAAGAGTTCGGGTCCGAATTAAAATGCCTGTAATTGGTAGAATGCTGCAAGAATCAGTGTTGCGGCCTGAGCTATTTACAATCTGTGACCAGAATTCTCCGGTCGTTCACACCCTGCCACCATTGCCAGAGAAGACGGAGAACTTGGCGCTCAGACAAATCTCCGTTCACTGCATGGGATGGGAGAATCCAGCTGGCGCGAATGGCTGGAGAATCCCACCCTGTATTTCTTAGACAAAGAGAAAGATCGTAATGTATCTAAGTTTGTGATATACAAAGCTAGGTAGAAATGTAAGTTTTGAGGGGAACACAGAGGCGCTGCAAAGAGATGTACACAGGTTAGGTGAGTGGGCAACAAAATGGCAGATGGGGTATAATGTGGGCAAGTATAAGGTAATTCACTTTGGTCATAAGAATATAAAAGCAGAATATTTCTTACAATGTGTGAAACGTGTAAATGTTGATGCTCAGAGAGACTTGACTCTGCTCATTCAAGGAACTCAGTGAGTTAGCATGTAGGTGCAGCAAGCAATTAGGAAGGCAAATGGAAAATGGCCTTTATTGCAGGGGGATCGGAGTACAGAAATAAAGCAGTCTTGCCATAATTGGTACAGAGCTTTGGCACCTGGATTAGTGTGTGCAATTTTAGTCCACATATATAAGGGAGGATATGCTTATTTACATTGGAGGCACTATAGTAAAGGTTCATTAGATTGCCCCAGGGATTAGGGGCTTCCTATGATGAGAGGCTGAATAAATATCAGGCCTAAATTCTCTGGAGTTTAGAAGAATGGTCTCATTGAAACTTATGAGATTATGAAAGAGCTTGACAGGGGGAACAGTGTGAGCCACAACTTCCACCCAGAGGTGGAAAGTCATAGCCCATTGGAATTACGAGAGTTTAAAGTGCACTGACCTGCTCTGTAAACCTTGTACAAACCTCCCGCTGGCTGGAACTGCTTGGAGTCTGCAGTACAGGCCACAGCAGTGCAACTCCAACAAACTCAGGGCGGGCCACACCACTTTTTCTGATTGCACTGGCTGCCAGCAAGCAGGTCGGTTTAAAGGGCCCAGTGAAATTGACAGGCCAGGGTGAAGTTAAGCATCCAGGTATGTGGATCGGATTTGGCTTGGCTGGTCAAGGGGATCGGGTTGGGAGGGGGTGGGGTTGCATGGGTTGGGAGATGGGGTGTCATGTAGGGTCAGTGGGGTGTCCTGCTGGGTCAGGGGGATGGTTGGGTCAGATTGGCGGGGGGAGGGGGTAGGGGTGAAGAGGAGATCAGGTCAGATGGGGGACCTAGAGTTGGATCTGCGGGTTGGTGGGACAGGGTAGGAGTCCGGTGCATCTAGGCATCAAGGAGTGGGGGAATCACATGGGGAGGGGGGGAGTACGGGAGGATTGGGAATACCCTGGGGGGTATGATTGGCCTGAGCTATGAGGTCTAGAATGTGGGGAGTGTCCCTTGCAAGGAAAGGTCTGGGTATTTAGAAGAGGAGTTATTTCTTCCCATGCTTTCAGAGTAACTATTAGCGTAACACTGGCAGAAAATCTGAAGTTAGCGACTTAAATCCCTTTGTCAGATGGTTCCCAGTGCAACACAATTGTCTAGGGGCTGTTAATGCTTCTGGACGATTGCTGCATAAATTCTTGTCTGAGAGGGATTGCCCAGCACATCTTTGGGCAACCCCCCAAATTCGACACTGGGACACCCCCAGGATGTTACGGGACTGTTAGTTTGTTTCTGTTGGCTGGGGAATCTAGAGCACAAGGGCACAATCTCAGGGTAATGGGTCCATTACTCAGGGCTGAACTGAGGACAAATCTCTTCAATCAAAGGCTTGTGAATCTTTGGAATTTTCTAGCCCGGAGGGTTGTGCATTCTCTGTCATTGATTATACTTAAGGCTGGGATTTTTCCGTCTCTCAGGGAATAAAGGGATAGGGGAACAAGTGGGAAAATGATGTTAAAGCCCAAGATCAGCTTTGGTCATATTGAGAAGCAGAGCAGGTTTGACAGGCCATATGGTCTACCCCTGACCCTATCTCTTGTGTTCTTGTTTTTGATTTGAATTGAGTTATTATCATCACATGTATTAGTACACAGTGAAAAGTATTGTTTCTTTCATGCTCTACAGACAAAGCATATCATTCATAGAGTAGGAAACGAGAGAGTGCAGAATATAGTGTTATGGTCATAGCTAGGGTGTAGAGAAAGATTAATCTATTGCGAGGTAGGTCCATTCAAAAGTCTGACATCAGCAAGGAAGAAACTGTTCTTGAATCGGTTGATACGTGACCTCAGACTTTTGTATCTTTTTCCCGACGGAAGAAAGTGGAAGAGAGAATGTCCGGGGTGCGTGGGGTTCTTAATTATGCTGGCGGCTTTGCCGAGGCAGCAAGAAGTGTAGACAGAGTCAATGGATGGGAGGCTGGTTTGTGTGATGGACTGGGCTTCATTCACGACCCTTTATAGTTCCTTGCGGTCTTGGACAGATCAGGAGCCATATCAAGCTGAGATACAACCAGAAAGAATGCTTTCTATGGTGCATCTGCAAAAGTTGGTGAGAGTCATATTGGACATGCCAAATTTCCTTAGTCTTCTTTTTCATGTTTCATCAACAAAACATAAACTTGCAATTTTTAATCAATCAGGATTGATAAATAAAGTCTTTGAGAAGAAAAGCATTCTGTTTCAGGAAAATGATGAAGTTAAGTTTTTTTTAAGTCTTAACTCAGGCCAAACACAAAATTATACCATGTCAGAATTGACCAGTTAATGTTCATCACAATAATTTTTTGATGTACAGTAACATTTCCTTTCATTTTACATGTTAGCTATGACCCATCATAAGACAGCATAACCAATACAAAAATATCATCTATTGCTATATATATTCTAGCTTTGACATTTGGATATTATAGTCAGCTTTTACTGATAGGCTCAGCAATAGATTGGAACAAGCCTTCCCATTTAATTATGTTTTCTCCATCAAAATGTATTGAAAGTTTTGCATTATTTTTCAGCTAAAGACAGGATTTAATGGAGTGTAGCTTCTGAATGTAGCCTGAAGGACATGCTGAGCAAAGGAGCAGGATCTATCACAGCATTGTTACCATTTGAATTCATTATAAATCAGCCTTGTAAAAATTTGAAACAAAACCAGTTACTAATTCTTTCCTGCAGCTTTTCTTTGAAACTGCCTCACTAGTGTAGTACCCATCTAGATATCTGAACCATTCCTAATGACAGGTTGACACAGCCAGAAAGGAAAGGAATGAAGGGGCACGGAAGTGTAGAGCTAATAAAGAAGCACAACATCCTGGTTACGTGACTATATTGTTGGTTGAATAATCACAACCCGACAAACAGAATAAAATATGAACAAGAGAATAATCTTAAACCTTGAAAATTCTCATAAACAAACTAGTATTTGTTGCTGTCTGCCCATTTTGTGATTTCTAGCTGAAAATGGATTTTACGTTAGAATCAAAGACCACTACTTTAGCAATATATATAAGCAGTAAGATCAATGCAAGAAGTTTGCTTGGGAACATAGGAATTCGGAGCATAAGTAGGCAATTCAGCCCTTCGAGTTTGCTGTGCCATTCAATCAGATCATGGCTGATCTCTTCCTGGTCTCATATCAACTAACAACCTAAAGTTTATTGCTGTAGGGAATATTTAAAGGCCAGATTTCAGCTACCGAAGTGGAAAGCTCAAGTCAGTAAAATTCCTGACTCAGCAGAGCTGTGTTTAAATGGGCCTGTCACATCCAATTTTCATTCCTGGAGGAGGGCTATAAATGCGTTTACTGATCCTGGAAGCATATTATAGGTGGCCATGGAGGTAAATGAGTGCTGAGATTGACTGGTCAGTACTATCTCAGTTCTCTGTGGTTCATACTCCAATGCTACCCCCTTAACCATTTCCTCAGCATGGGTTAAGATCCTTGGAAAACAGAAAATCGGGTTGTTTGAACTCAATATTAATTTCAACTGGCCCTGTCAAGTTCAGATTTCCCACCTGTGTGACTCATGCTTTACCCCTGCCATCAGAAATGGGATCTTTCAGAAATAGGCGTAAGATCTGGGTCCCACCTGCCATTGTAAAGGCCTCTAGTATCTGTCCAACTCCATAGAAATCTTGCCCTTATGTAGTGGGGCCTCCAGCAGCAGGTGTCAATTTTGAGGGAAAGCACTGAGTAGGGGAACTGATTGTCCCCTGTGGGCTTCTCCCTGCAGGAAGCAGAGCCTTTAACAAGCTGAGGGGCAGGGTCTAAGCCATAAGGCAAGAGAGAAAGCAACAAAGACAAGTTTAGCACTTGAGTGGCAGTGTGATAGGGGCAAAGGTCATGAATAGGGCAGCTTGAAGCACCTGTGGGTGGCTAAAGAGCCAGGAGTGGAACTGGTGATGTAGTCAGATAGATTGACCACACACCTGAGTCAGAGAAGCCTTGAGGAGAAAAAGGAGAGGAAGGTCAAAGCAAGGAGCCAGATCAGCAGTTCAAGATTGCTGAGTCACTGCATTGAGGTATCGAAGGCACAAATAGGAAAAATCTGGAACATTGCTCATGCATATTCACTATAAATAGTATGTTCCTTGAAGTTAAACTTTCCCTGGAGGAGTCCATACAGCTTTGATGCCGGTGGAATATGGGAGTTTTTTTTTAACCTTTGTGCAGTCTGTGTACTTAAATTTCACCTTACACTAGGACCTTAAAGTACATGCCAGATCATTCGGGAGAGAAATTAGGAAACATTTCTTCACACGAACAGTGGTAGAAGTGTGAAACCCTGACATGAAAATCATAAGCACTAACTCAATTAATAATTTGAAGTCTGAGATGGAAAGAGCAACCAAGAAAATTGGGGGTTGTTGAACCATAGGAGGTAGATATAAGTCAGCCATGAGCTTATTGAATATTGAAATATGCTGAATAACCTCCTGTTGTTCCTATGTTTCTAAAGTATATGTGGCACAATGTTTTGTGTCTCATAATATCTTATAGTACCCTGATTTGTGGCCCGAGCCCAAATTTTGGTAGAAAATTGGCTAAACAAAGATACTAAAGGTTGATGGGAAATGTGGCCAAGTTATAGAGATACTTCAAGGAATCACAGGCAGTTCTGCCACAGGATACAAGTCAGCAGGATGTCTGGTCTTCAAAAGGTGATTGTTATCAGCTTCTTACTGTGCTTACCCCAGTCCAACGCCAGCATTTCCACATCAGCTTGAGGTGCCAGAGATGTGAAATGAACAAATGGTTGTAAACAATCACCTATCACAGGAGAAGTAGGAGATCATGGTTGTGACAAATGGGAGGCCATTAACATGGACATCTATAGTAAACTGTTGGAACAGAGGAATGAAAGCAGATACACACAATGTCTTTCCAAGGAAGATATAAATATTGTCACAGACTTACCAGCGATAACCTATAGGAAGAACAATTGTGGAAGGAAGCCTCAAGCTTTTTGGGCTTGAAGACAGGGTTTGATCACCTTTCATGCCTGGCCAGTATGATTAGGTGGTGACGTCTGCACAACTTCACTAGAAGTCATTAGATATGTATTGTTTGTTTAAACTCTGTGCTGAGGAATTTGTAGTGATAGTGAAGGAAGGCCAAATCATTTGTGTGTTTTAAACAGTTTAGAGTAGTGATTAGGCATTGGGGTTTTATATTCTGTTTAATAAAAAAGTGACGTGATTCAAGAATAACAGTGTTGTGACTGTTAATCAACTGGAGGGAGGGTTTCAGTCAACAGATTAACAGCCATGGCCATTCTGTAGCATGATATGCTTTGAACCAAAAATCTCTCATTGTAAGTATTTTCACAGTAGCTCCCTTAAAGGAATTCATCCATATGAATATAGCAGCATGCATGTGTGACAACAGCCAACAACTGACTATCACCTACATTAGAACAGCTCACCTTTGCTGCACTATCTGGAGGAGAAGTCTGCACCCACAAGGCTGGAGTAACCTGAACAGGATGAAGGCCTCATGACTTATGGCTGTTGAACAATTTTAAGAAGACCCTTTCTGAATAAATGGGGAAGAGGCACAGAAGAGTTAAATGATAGTGAAGTAGGTTAATACTACCCTACCCATTGTCTTCCTTCTTATCCTGATCAGCCACTAACTGTTATCAAAGCTTACAGTGAAGCATAATACAATGTGACTCATTCTGCTGTAGATTTCATTTTATAATTGTAATGATGACGGTATTGTAACATATGTTTCTCTCCTCTCTCTGGATGTGTCACTGAAGCAGTGCCAGAGCCAAGTGGTTCATGCCTTGGTACCTCACAGATGAACACTCTTGCAAGCATCAGTTCAGGTATATCCACAGCAGGGATTTCAGCTAATGAGGTAGAGGAAGATGCACGGCTCAGAAAGAGTGGGTGGTTGTGGGAAGAGGGGCAAGAGCAGGATTTTGTTGTTTGAATAACATAGCAAGCACTATTGTCAGCTGTGCTCAGCAATTTGGATCTCCCAGAGCTTGCTTCAAAAGAAGAGTATTAATTGAGCCATGATAGATTGTGACAAACAACCTGTGTAAATGGCAATAGTATTTTTATACATCTGACCTCCATATGAAATGTCTTCCTGATCTTTGGACATCATCTTAGGCAATGCCATTAAAACAGGCAGTATCACATTAGCTGCCTGTTATATACCGCGCCTAATGTTCAGTTCTATTGCAGTTAATGGAACCCAATTTCAAGCACTGCATATAATAGGGGAATGATCTGACAGCATCCCTTTTGCACCTTTGAGAGGAATTTTGTAACTTCATATGTCAAAGGGAGTCTGAAAAATGTGTTAAAATATGTGTCAAAAACAGATTGTATTTGTGAAATGTTAGTTTGTGAGTACATCACTCCAGGACACGAGCTGGGCCAGGTAATGCATATAGAGATTTAAATATCTGTTACTATTAATCCTGTATGAACTTATTCACACAAAGAAGAATGCAGCTAACATGTCAATATTAAATTAACCATATTTTATTTGGCGAAGACACACAGACTGGCTTTCATAGAATTCCTACATCGCAGGAAGCCATTCGGCCCGTCGATCCTACACTGACAACAAATCTACTCAGGTCCTGTTCCCGTAACCCCACATATTTACTCTGCTAATCCCCCAGACACTAAGGGCGGAATTTTCTCATCCCGTCCGCCACGGGAATCGTAACGGGCGAGACAAGGGACCATGCAAAGATCCATTGACCTCGGGTGGGACTTTCCTATCTTGGGGCGAGCTGGAAAATCCCACCCTAAGGGTGAATTTAGCATGGTCAATCAACCTAACCCACATATTTCTGGACTGAGGGAGGAAACCGGAACACCCGGTGGAAACTCACACAGACACAGGGAGAACATACAAACTCCACACACTCAGTCACCCAAGGTTGGAATTGAGCGCTGGTCCCTGGAGCTGTAGGGCAGCAGTGCTGACCACTCTGACACTGTGCCGGCCCATATTGATGCAGCAGTTCTATTAAAATAATAGTTTTTTTAAAATGGTGAAATGTAAGATGAGTTGACTGCTCAGGCCTGTCAATATCCACTGAGACTGGAGCTACAAAATAAAACTGGTCAGGAAGGAATAAAAATGTAAGAGAGAACATAGATTCCAGGAATGGGACAAGCAAAGATTAAAGGCAGTACTTCCAGAAATGACAGCAAATATGGTTTAGCATACCTGAGTGACCCAATTCAGGGCTGTTATGCAAATGAAGATATTATCACTTGAATATAACTGTCACTATATTTGGATCAATTCCGTTCACTGCACTTCACAGTTGACAACTTAAACTTGCTCTGGGCTTAATATCTCTAGAAAAACATCCAAATTCTCACATATCTGTTGGAAGTGGATTCATACAATAGCAAAACACTGCAGATGGTGGAAATTTGAGGAAAAAAAGCCAGCAAATTCTGGAAATACTCAGCAGGTCCAAAGCATCGTCTGTGGAGTGGAAAACAGAGATAACAGGTAGACCATTTCTGCCTTAGTTTTTGCATAAAAAGTGGGATGATTTCCAGGTCGGGAATCCTTGGACAAAAGATGGAACGAGGTGTGACAATGTTGGGATACCGGCTCCATGGCTTTTCTTTCCAAATGTTCCCAGTATCCTAAGCTCCAAACATGCGTTCAACACCTGAGAAAACTCAGCGCTCCACCCCCCCGCCCCCAACTTTTCAGATCAATTAACATTCATCATGACCAGAAGTGGATTAAAGTTAATTTATTTTCATATATTTCAATAAACTGGAATTTCTAACTGCACTGCAATGGAAATTGTGTCAGCTTCGAATTGGACCCTACAATGCATTTTTTTATCTGATAATAGTAGCGTGTTTTATCTGAGGGAAGGGGGTGGAGGGGGCAGGGGGAAATGAAACATGTTGGAAGAAATGTGAAGCATTAAAATGTAAGTACTCACAGTCTGAGTTCAAAGTAAGGATGTGACATGTAAAGGACTAAATTGATATGGTTAACTTAATTTGGAGCCACCTTAGCCCGTTTGTTGGTCTCTATGAAGATACTTTGAAGGTTATGGGAAAAGATATTCACCTCAGTGAAAGGAGGGATCTAAAAATCTCTGACAATTGTCTGAATGAGACTGCTTTGCTCCTTCATCCCCGCCCAGCCTTTTAACATGGTGATGAATGTTAAAACATTAGCTTTGATGGGACCGTCTTTGGGTGCAGTGCTTTTGCTGAGTTTGACTAACAAACTACAGGGTGCCCTTAAGGGGGAAATCAAAATGTAAATTAAAATCAAATTCAAAATTAGATTATTTTTTAAAAGATTCAATGAGAATAGTGTGTTGAGCTTCTATCATTGCCAGAGAATCACCTGTAATAGCTAGCCTTCCCATTCCCACACCATTATTTATTGTATTCCTCAAGAATTTATCCTTGGCAACCCACATTTTCAATGGCTTAACGTTGCTGCTTTGTGATTCTGCTTGACAATACGGATTTAAAAATTTTATTTATTAGTCACAAGGAGGCTTACATTAACACTGCAATGAAGTTACTGAGAAAATGCCCTAGTCGCCATACTCTAGCGCCTGTTTGTGGACACTAAGAGAAAATTTAGTATGGCTGATGCACTTAACCAGCACATCTTTCGGACTGAGATGGAAACCCATACAGACACATGCAGACTCTGCATAGACAGGGATCGAACCCAGGACCCTGGCGCTGTGAGGAAGCAGTGCTAACCATTGTGCCACGGTGCCACCCTTAACAAAGGTGTCCTATATTCCAATAAGGCATCTAAAATATATGTGGAAATAGTTACTGAATCATTGCTTGAGAGAGAATGATATTTCAGCTTCCATTGTTTGTACAGATTGTAGTTAGCTTATTTAACAGTAGAATTGACATGGACATCCCATTTTAGATATGTCTAAATAAATATACCCAGCAGTTTGAAAATATTCAGAAAAGGGCTTGTAAAGTCATTCTTGGCCAAGATGACCATTGTTACTGAGATGCCCTATTCGACTATGGTCTCACGATAGCTGAGTACAGACATAATCAACTCTGCTGTTCCTTTGTGAGAATTGCCAAAAACTTCAATGCTTCCAAAACTCTGCTGCTCATGTCCCAACTTGCACCTATTTATCCATCACTCTAGTGCTCACTGTCTCACATTGGCTACTTGTTAAACAATGCATCCATTTTAAAATTCTCATCTTCATGCCCCCAACCCTCGCTACCTCTGTAACCTCCTTCCGCCCCCATGACCCTCCAAGGGTTCCACATTCCTCTAATTCTGGCTACTTGAGGTTCCCTGATTAAATGTGGAGGTGATAGTGCAGTGGTAATGTCACTGGGTTAGTATTACAGAGGCCCCTGGCTAATTCTCTAGGGAAACAGGATTAAATCCCACCTCGGCAGCTGGTGAAATTTAAACTTAATGAACAAAATCTGGAATTAAAAGCTTGTTGCAGTGATTGTGACCATGAAATTATCATCAATTGGCGTAAAAACCCATCTGCTTCATGCATCTCCTTTAGGGAAGGAAATCTGCCATCCTCACCTGGTCTGGCCTACATGGGACTCTCGATTCACATTAATCATCTGCAATAGCTTCCCTTCCCACTTCCACACCATTATTTCTTGTATTCCTCAAGAATTTATCCTTGGCACTCCACATTTTCAATGGCTCAATGTTGCTGCTTTGTGATTCTGTTTGACAATACATTTTTAAAAATTTTATTTATTAGTCACAAGGAGGCTTACATTAACACTGCGATGAAGTTACTGAGAAAATGCCCTAGTCGCCACACTCCAGCGCCTGTTTGTGTACACTAAGGGAAAATTTAGCATGGCTAATGTACTTAACCAGCACATCTTTCGGACTGAGATGGGAAACCAGAGCACCCAGAGGAAACCCATACAGACACTTAACTGCTCTTTGAAATGGCCCAGTAAGCCATTCAGTTCAAGAGTAATTGGGTGCAGCAACAAATGCTGTCTGACCAGCAATGTCCACATCCAGCTTAAGGGACCATAAATGACAGTCATAGCAGAACATTTGAAAACCTTTTAATGCCATAACTATTTCCATCTAAAGCTCATTTTGATTTCCACTTCCATTTTTACCTTGAATATAAATGAAGATTGATTTTTTAATGTTGTTTTTCCACTGCTATGCTTCCACTCTGAAGAAATTGAATACTACCAATGTTTAATGACTTGCCAATTTTCCTTAATTTGTAGGGAAAATAATTCTGTAACTCATTGACACTAACAGCAGTTTTGCATATTATCTGGCTCATGTACTGTACAGTTGCTATATTATTGTGTTGTATATAGCGTCCAAAGTCTGTATAACAGTTCAAAATCCTCCCAAATATTGCATGAAGTTGTTTCTGGTGGTATACTATAGCTTAAATCAAGTTAAAAGATATAAACAGTAATGACTGGAGGGACATGAAGATAAATTACCAGTGGTCATGTGATATAGCTGTCATTTTGAGTCTGTTTCTTTCATTTAACAAGTCATTTGCACTAAGAGGCTTTGTTATTCGTCAGCCTTAATGTTCTACCCAAGGAATTAAAGGCTGAGTGCTTTCTAATATCGATAAGAGGCTCACAAGTCTCTCTGTTAAATCACCCGTCAGATATGGTAGCGGTGCGGTGTATTTAATAATCCACCACTGAGTGAGTGAGTCTTGAACCTGTGAACCAGCCTGCAGTGGCCCATCTGTTTATTTATAACTTTGTTACTTCTAACAATGATGCTCAGTTCGGTTGCAATCTGTAGATGTATTGGATTATTGTAGAATATGGACAAACCACGCTAAAACAATGAAGGCTTTTTTGCCGTATGCGTAAAATATTCTTGCATCTTAGGTTGTCTATTTTAACTATCATCACAGAAATATCCAGGATTGAAGATGTTTATGAAGTAGTATTCTAGCAAAATAAACCTGTAAGCTCAAGGGACAAGTAAACGGGAGAGTCAGAAATGCATTATGTTAGCTTCCTCACAGTTAATTTTCAATAATCCACTGATCAACTGGACACTTGAAACCTACAAAGAACAGTACAACACAGGAACAGGCCCTTCGGCCCTCCAAGCCTGCACTGATCATGATGCCTGCTTAAACTAAAACTGTATGCACTTACGGAGTCCATCCTTCCATTCCCTCCCATTCATGTATTCGTCGAGATGCCCCTTAAATGCCGCTATGGTACCTGCTCCCACCACCTCCCTGGGCAGCGCGTTCCAGTCATTCACCACCCTCTGTGTAAAAAAACTTGCCTCACTCATCTCCTCTAAACTTTTCCCCACGCACCTTAAACCTATGTCCCCTAGTACTTGACTTTTCTACCCTAGGAAAGAGCATCTGACTATCCACTCTGTCCATGCCACTCATATTCTTGTAAACCTCTGTCAGGTCACCCCTCTACTTTAAAATATTTTACATTCAAAATACATGGAATAATGTAATGAAACTGTAGATGTAATGTTAGCACTGCAGCCTCAAAGTGCCAGCTACCCGGGTTAAATTCTGACCTTGGGTCACTGTCTGTGTGGAGTTTGCACATTCTCGCCGTGTTTGCGTGGGTTTCCTCTGGGTGCTCCTGTTTCGTCCCACAGTCCAAAGATGTGCTGGCTAGATTGATTGGCCATGTTAAATTGACCCTAGTGTCAGGGGGATTAGCAGGGTACATATGTAGGGTTGCAGGAATAGGGCTTGTTTGGGATTATGATCGGGGCAGACTCGATGGACCGAATGGCCTTCTGCACTGTAAGGATTCTATGTATTCCAACTTGAAATAAACCAGCGATGATTCACAAATGTTATTGTTAAACTGTTTATGTTTTCTGAGCCATTATACTTCAAATAAGATAGAATCAAGTGTTTTAAGATATGACCTCCACAAGTTGGCAAATGCCATTTCAGTGAGAAAAGCCTCTATGGAAACTGATAGCTCATCTTTTACAAATGCAATAAGAACAAAAATGTGTTCCAAGTTCTTCACAGTACCCAGTATTTGAGAAACGTTATTAAGTATTTCTGGAACTATCTCTGCATTTTAGCGATATCTGGAAGCTGAAATGCACATATGCCCATGAAGAGAAAACTCTCCTTTTGCATAGGGAGTTTGTTGATGCTTGAGCAATTGTTTACTCATTAAAAAATATCTTCCCAAAAGTACAATGTTCATTATTTAACCAGTGGTTAAATGTTATACACTGAGTTTAATGTCTTTGTCTCTGGATTGGTGTCCAGTGCTGTTTAAAAATACATAAAGCTCAGTCCAGCAAACACATTAACTTGTATTGGGGAGTATACAGTGTGTTTTGTAATAATTTAAAGTATACAGTTTCAGTTTCAATAACTGAGTTGACTTCTATGTACAAAAGAAAATACCAACATACATTTTGACCACCCGCTCCGCAAATAACAATGGGCCAATGTCTCAGTCTCTGGATTATTGGAGACCAGACTTATAACTAAAACTGCTTGTCAGGAACCTGCAGAAGTTCTAATGCAAGGACCCATGATGTGGGAATTGCCCAAGAAGTTTACACTTCTTATGGACAATTCCCCCACTTCCCAGGGTCCTCCATGAATGTCTCCAACTTTCCCAACCCAACCCAAATACCCCGCACTTGACCCAGTTACACCACTGGCTAACCTCTCCAACTAGCCTGACTACACTCCCGACCTGACCACACCACCAACTACCTTCCAGACCTAACTGACCCCCTGCCCGACCCAATTGCCCACCTACTACCTCACCATTTATCCACCCTACTGACCTACCCATTCACTCGCTCACCAGCTCACCCATTCACCCATACACCAATGTACTCCTCCAATCACTAACATTCAACACGCGCCAGTGTGTTGTAAAAATTCACATGTCCTATCTTCCCCGACTCCATTCTGCTCAGTAAGAAGTTTAACAACGCCAGGTTAAAGTCCAACAGGTTTATTTGGTAGCAAAAGCCACACTGCTCCATTCTGCTCCAACAGATTTCCTCAAGGAATGCAGTGCTGCACATTTCTGTGATAGTCAGGATCAGAAAACTCCGGAAGAAGTGCACCGCAATGTTGAGTCGGGGCAATTTACAAGCACAGTAACAATCTGGCAATCATTGCTACTGCTCTGAAGATCTGGGGCAATATCTCTTAGTTTGGGGTTCATTTATTTTATAACTGAAGAGATTTAGCTCCATGCAGATGCTACATTTATGGGGTAAATGAAACCTGAATTGGAAAAGGAAAGTTAAGAGTCTTTTTCCACCGAAAGGATGATTAAAACACTAAGAATTATACCATAAAAGAAAATATATAAATATTTCAAGGGTAAAATTGTGGCACAGTAACTCCTTGATTAAACATAATAACCTTCATTGAAACTGTATGACTCAAAAACTTGGAAATCTAATTCTGGGCTTTTTTTCCTGTATTCCAACAGTTGCAGTTATCAGGGGAATAATTTTTCATGAATCCATTGTGTTGTGCTTTGTTAAGTGACTATTGATGGAGTGTATTCAAACTTAGCTATCATGACTCATGAAATGTCAGTTCAGAAACAATCGGTACATGAATTCTTATTGTCTCAAAATATTGAAAAAGACAGAGCTAAAACTTCAGCTAAACCCCTTAGGAGCTGTGGGGAGGATAATGCGTGATTACTCTGCACCTTGTCCAGTTGATGCAGGCAGCATGCACACCAGCTCATTTCAACGATTGTGGTATATAGCCCACAATGAAACACACTACTGACCTTTTATTGGCTGGCATATATGTCCAAAGACAGCTTCTCTCCTGTACCGATGCTTGAGCAGCAACTGGACACACGTCAGAAACATTTGAGAGAGGAAGGTGGCTGCAACTGGAGCAAGGGGGCAGTGAGAGTGTTTCCTGGTGCAATGCTGGAGGCCTAAATGCAGATGTCAAGAGGAGAAGAGAGGTGGTGTCCCCTTAGGAGGCCCTCAAAGCATATTCCCTGGAGCCAATGAGAGCGGGTAGTCAGGAAGCTCAGTTCCCCAGGTCGGGCCCCAAGGACCTGGCTACAATGCAGAAAAAGGTTCAATTACCGTACACATCTGGGCACGGTCAATGAATGCATCTTCAAATGAAATTTCCAGCATTCTACCACTACCTTACTCAATGCATCAAAGCCTCATCACTCACCCATTAGCAATCTGGATTCATGTCTAACATAAAGATGCACTAGCAAGCATGCCTTCACACACTTACCATTGCCGCCAGCCTCACATCCATCACTTGTAGCTTCCACTTACATCCAGCTTTCAGCTATGGCACCAAGAAACATTGCGACACTATGTTGCAAGACAAGGTTGCATGTAACCACAGGGAGCAGCAATTAGGCAGGGGACAGGCACATTTGTATCTGCTGAGTCTCTTGGAGGAGAGAGTGATCCACATTATAGGGCTGGCATTACTGAGGCTGTTGCATGTGGTGTTGCTGAGAACATTAAGGATGAGTGTATGCTCCTGCCTTGTGCACCTTTTCAAATCCCCCTTCACCATTTCACCTTCACCACCAAGAGCAGCAGGGAAGCTGCTGCTGTCAGACTTTTGAATGAACCTACCTTGCATTAAGTTGATCTTTCTCTACACCCTAGCTATGACTGTAGCACTACATTCTGTACTCTCTCATTTCCTTCTCAATGAATGGTATGCTTTGTCTGTATAGCACGCAAGAAACAATACTTTTCACTGTATGTTAATACATGTGACAATAATAAATCAAATCAAAATGATTTGTCTGCCAGTGCAAGCTATAAATAGTGTGACCAAACATCTCCTGCTTTCTACATTCTAGCCTTTCCTTTCTCAAGCAGCCTAAACTCACCACTACCACCCCCACCCCACTTCTTATTTGCTTGGCCAGCCAGTACAGACTCAGCACATAGAACCATAGAAACATAGTAAACAGGAGCAGGAATAGGCCATTTGGACCTTCGAGCCTTCTCCACCATGGCCAATCATCCAACTCAACCTGATCCCGCCTCCCCACCCCACCCCCCCATAAGCTTTGATCCCCTTTGCCCCAAGAGCTCTATCAAACACCTTGCTGAAAGCATACAATGTTTTGGCCTCAACTACATTCTATTGTAGTGAATTCCACAGCCTCACCACTCTCTGGGTGAAGAGATTTCTCCTCATCTTAGTCCTAAAAGGTTTACCCCGTATCCTTAGACTTTGACCCGTGGTTCTGGACATCCCCACTCATCGGAAACATTCTTCCTGCATCTACACTGTTAGAATTTTATAGGTGTCTATGAAATCCTCCCTCATTCTTCAAAACTCCAGCTAATATAATCCTAAATGACTCAATCTCTCCTCATATGACAGACCCGCCATCCCAGGAATCAGCCTGGTAAACATTTGCTGTACTTCCTCTATAGCAACAACTTCCTTCCTCAGATAAGGAAACCAAAACTGCATACGATATTCCAGGTGTCATCTTCCCAAGGCCCTATGTCATTGCAGCAAGATATCTCTGCTCCTGTACTCAAATCCTCTCGCTATGAAGGCCAACATACCATTTGCCTTCTTCACCATCTGCTGCATCTGTACAGACAGGCCCAAGGAACAGCAAGGAACGAGAAGGAATGATTCTCGTGAATCGTCTCTGCATTCTCTAACACCTTCACATCTCTCCTAAAGTCTGGTGACCAGAACTGGATGCAATCTGCATCTGAGGCTGACCCAGTGTTCTATACGAGTTTAACATAACCTCCTTATAACCCCCTTGCCTGCACTCTATGCCCCTGTTAGTAAAGTCCAGGATGCTCTACGCTTTATTAACTGTTCTCTCAACCTGCCCTGCCACCTTCAATGAGTTATGCACAAATACACCCAGGTCTCTGTGTTCCTGCACCCACTATAGAGTAAAGGTGTAGATGGGTGGCACAGTGGTTAGCACTGCTGCCTCACTGCGCCAGGGACCCGGGTTTGATTCCCGGCTCGGGTCACTGTCTGTGTGGAGTCTGCATGTTCTCCCCGTGTCTTGAGGAATTTGCTCAAGAACCTTGACCTGGCATTCACAGCCACCAGCTCAGATACTGGCACTATACATAGTTTAGCGTACAGAGTATTAGTGTATGTGGCATAAGGGTGAGATCAGCACATGGTGAGTCATTGGCATGAGTGGGCTGCAACCAGGTCAGGAAGGAAGGATAGTGCATGTACCAGCTCCTCATAGAATGAGATTGGAGACAAATTCCGCTCTTAAGACTTTGATGCACTGTCTAATGACCAGTGCAGTATACATTGAAGTGTGACAATACTGTACCTTTAAGAAATGTATTTAAGTAATGTTTATTTTAGCAGTTTGTTTTATTATCGGTCCCATTTTGTCTGCATCCATTATCCCCTGTTGTTACTGCAGAAGCATAATTGATCTTAATTGCGAATATGTTTGTTTTTATCTGGGGTAACGTAGGCTTGTTAATTTATGTTTTCCCCTGAGATTTTACAGAGTGGGGCTCAATTAGGTTTTGACAGAAAAAGTCAGACGACTGGGCAAGCTTAGGCTCACAGAGAGAAACCCAGTTCAGCTGCTGCTTGAGAGCTGTATAAAGAAATAACTCTTTCATTCTCTGTATTCTGGGATCTGCCAAAAAGTAAGTCTCTTTCTCACAAGTACTGCTCTTCAAGGATATATCCTCCTCTGAAACTGCTGTATGGGAGTCAGAGGCAGGTGTCTTTCTGTCCAGAGGGGCTAAAAGACTGGACAGCTAGCATCCACGTCAGTATATCTGATTTTGGTGCTAATTGCTTCTCAAGAAGCATGTATGTCTATGGGGATATTACTTAAATTGGAACTATAGAGATGAATAGCTATTAAGAATTATACTTTGTCATGTTTAAGCATTTCAACTGGTAAAAGCTATGATAATTCTTTCTGTTACATTCTGTGTTCTTAAATAAAGTTTCTTTTTAATAAAAGCTTCCTAGTGAATCAATCGAATCATATCTGAACCTTATGCTCATTATAGTTCCAAAATCAAAAAAGTTGGGGTCTAGGCAAACTCCGTAACATACCTTGGAGTTTCTGATCTGGTCCCTAACTGAAGATATACAATATTTTATTGCTGCAATGGAAGCTCAGTCTGAGGTCATGATGTCCCATGTGTGGAGTCATGCAACCTCTAATTGTTTTTAAGTTTAGGTTTATTAATGTCACAAACATGCTTACTTTATCACTGCAATGAAGTTACTGTGAAAATCCCCTTCAATGTACTCTGTCCCCTGTTCGGCTACACTGAGGGAGAATTTAACATGGCCAGTGTACCTAACTAGCATGTCTTTCCGACAGTGGAAGAAAACCGGAGCACCCGGAGGAAACCCACACAGAAACAGGGAGAATGTGCAGACTCTGCACAGACAGTGACCCAAGACAGGAACTGAACTCGAGTCCCTGGCACTGTGAGGTAGCAGTGCTAACCACTGTGCCGCAATTGCTTATAGCTTTTAATGCAAGTGCTGAAAAGGGAATGCAGTCTCCCGCAGCAGCCTGTGCTCTAATAGATAACTCGGAGCGCTGAGGCATTGCACTAGAGGATTGGCAGTGGCTGTATGAAGCACAAACCTGTTGGCTTCGTTCTGGGTGACAGCATTTGTTCTGCCATCACTGCCGCTTCATTGGTGGACTTAGATTGCTGAGGTGAAATCCAGTGCCAGACTTTCAAGGTTAAGAGCTGCTCAAAAGCCAACTGCAGTCGCCCACACTGAAGCTTAACAGTCTTTCACCAGCCATGCTGCAGCCACGCTGTGTAGAAGCATGAGACCAAACGAAGGCACTCACAAGACAGTCAGTAAGGGAATGCTGAAGGGCGAATGCTTCAATTTTGTATCAGCGGTTAGCACTGTTGCTTCACAGAGCCAGGGTTCAATTCCCAGCTTCGGTCACTGTCTTTGTGGAGTTTGCACATTCTCCCATGTCTGCGTGGGTTTCCTCTGGGTGCTCCGGTTTCCTCCCATAGTCTGAAAGACGTGCTGGTTAGGTGCATTGACCCGAACGGGCACTGGACTGTAGCGACTAGGGGAATTTCACAGTTAATTCATTGCAGTGTTAATGAAAGCCTTACTTGTGACTAATAAATAAACTTTACTTTATTATGGAAAATGTTTTTGGATGAAGCCATCATGAAATGATGTTTTCTGATTTTGGCCAAGAGGTCACTTGATGGTCCATAGACAGGGATGGAAAGCTGAGGAGTTGTAGAGCAGTGGGAATGAATAGCCAGTCACCACAGGAAGCTCATCTGGAGCAGACAGGGTGCTGGATGCCACTTCCTTCCTCCTCCTCCCACCAACCCCCCTCCTGCTCATTCTTCTCTATATCTTCCTCGTTCTCCTCTTCTTCCACTTCTACCCCTTCCCAAGATGACCAGCTCAAGCCTAATTGCAAGGCCTGCATCCTCGTGAGACCGAGTTTGTCAAGAATGCAGCAAACCATCAGGATTACGGGGGCCTGCTCCAGTGAACATCTGTGTCCCCCCACCAAGTGGTCCATGCAGCAGAATCACTGTTTCAGAATGCCAATGGTTTGCTCCACAGCCCCTTCTGACAGCAGCATGGTTCTCAGTGTAGGTGAGAAATCCATGAGTGGCCAGATCAAAAAGCAGAGTCACGAGCAACGTGCAACCCTTGTCATCAAGGTGGCTCAGAGATGACAGGTACAGCTGACTGCCCCGAGATGGAAGAATAGCTGCAATTTACTCACTTGTTGTTCAGGATATGGTTACACAGCACACCAGCAGCTGTACATTAAGGGAATGGTGGTCTTTCTGGTTGTGGTACTTCTTTTTATATGTAGGGTCCGCAAAGCCACATCCATGCAGTCAGTGACTCGCTGCACCAATGAGAATTCCATTATCCCAGCAAAGTTACGCCCCTGCTTCTCCCTGTTCCCTCTCCTTATACACAGGGCCTCTGTCACCTCACTGCTGCAGCAATGCATAGGGGATTGTGAAATGTTGACAGCATTCTCTGTTGTGACCTGGAACGACGTATGGGTAGGCAGCAAAATTGAGGGCCATTATGATCTTCATGACCATGACCATTGCCCTGTTGTGTAGCTTTAGTTTTTTTTATTCATTCTTAGGGCATGGGCATCATGGGCTGGCCAGTATTTATTGTAAGAAGTTTAACAACACCAGGTTAAAGTCCAACAGGTTTATTTTGTTGGACTTTAACCTGGTGTTGTTAAACTTCTGACTGTGTTTACCCCAGTCCAACGCTGACATCTCCACATCAGTATTTATTGCCCATCCCTAGTTGCTCTTGTTCAGAGGGCAGTTGAGAGTCAACCACATTGCTGTGGGTCTGGAGTCACTTGTAGGCCAGATCAGGTAAGGACTGCAGATTTTCTTCTAAAAAGGACATTAGTCAACCGGATAGATTTTTCTGACAATCAGGAATGGGAATGGTTTCATGACCATCATTAGACACCTAATTCCAGATTTTTTTATTATTGAATTCAAATTCCACCATCTGCCGTGGTGGGATTCAAACAGAGTCCCCAGAACATTAGCTGAGTTTCTGGATTAATAGTCTAACGATAATATCACTAGGCCATCGGCTTCCCAGGTAGGAGGTGGGTGACTGTGACAATTCCTTGGTGAGTTACAGCCACTTTAGACACTGTTTTTGGCCGAGGTGGATATGAAAGAAGTCCTCTTTGAGAAGCTTTGGTGGCCACAATTTTCTATTGAGAGCCTTCCCCCTGGTCCTCCCTCTGTGCACAATCTCTGCCGCCTATACTCCATGTTTCCATTGTGCTGCAGCTGAGATGGATGGTTATCATTGCCCCAAGAAACAAAAGCATGTTTTCTGCTGATGGGCCAACAAATCCTCTCACTTTATTTTCAATATCCAGCTCCAGCTCTTTCTGAGATCAAAAGCTTTTTCCAATTCCTCCAATTACATGGCACACGGTATATTCCTTGCTTTGTAACAGGAAGAAAAATCAATGGAACCTCACCCGGAAGTGCCATGGTGACCTCTTCAAATAGTCTGGGGGAAGGTTCCTCATACAATATGTTCAGCAAGCAGTGTTCAGGATATGACATTAACAGGATTTGTCAGGTCCAGAAATGGCTGATTTTGTTTTTATTCGTTTACAGGAAAGCCAACATCTATTGTCATCCCTAACTGTCCTTGAGAAGGTGATGGTGAACTGCCTTCTTGAACCACTGCAGTCCTTGTGGTGTAGGTACAGCCACAGTGCTGTTAGGGAGGGATTTTGACCCAGCAATAGTGAAGGAACAATGATTATAGAGTTGGATTTTACACCCCCTCTACCCCGCGGGGTGTATTGCAGTGTGGAGGTGGCCCGTCATTTTCCGTTAGTGTGATCTTCTGGTCCCACTACTGTCAATGGGGTTTCCAGTTGGGCAGTGCAGTGGCGCAGTGGTTAGCTCTGCTGCCTCACAGCGCCAGGGACCCGTGTTCAATTCCCAGCTTGGATCACTGTATGGAGTTTACACATTTTCCCTGTGTCTGCGTGGGTTTCCTCTGGGTGTTCCGGTTTCCTCCCACAGTCCAAAGATATGCAGGTTAGGTGCATTGGCCACGCTAAATTCTCCCTCAGTGTACCCGAACAGGCGCCGGAGTGTGGCGATTAGGGGATTTTCACAGTAAATTCATTGCAGTGTTAATGTAAGACTACTTGTGACTAATAAATAAACTTTTGAAAACTTTACTTTACCATTGTTTGCACCCTCCACCTCCAGGGAAGCCACGGCGGGACTGGAAGATCTCGTTGTTGGGAATGGCTGGAAAATTCCAACAATTTTTCCAAGTCATGGTGATGTGGTGGAGGGGATCTTGCATGTGGTGATGTTCCTATGCATCTGCTGCCATTGTCTTCTAAAGCTAGAGGTCGCAGGTCCGGAAGGTACATCGAAGGAGTCTTGGTGAGTTGCTGCAGTGCATCTTGTACATGGTACACACTTGGTACACACTGCTGCCACTGTGCATCAGTGATGGAGGTGTTGGTTGATGATGGTGGTGGATGGGGTGCCAGTACGCTTTGTCCTAAATGGTGTTGAGTTGCTTGAATGCTGTTGGAGCTGTACTCATCCAGACAAGCAGAGAGTATTTCATCCTAACTTGTGTATTGTAGATAGTGGTCAGGCTTTGGGGTGTCAGGTGGTGAGTTATGCATTGCAGAATTCCCAGCTTCTGATCTGCTTTTGTAGATACAGAATTCAGTTCCACTTCATTTTTTGATCAATGGTTTCCCCCAGGATATTGATTGAGCACCAAATCAGTGTTAAATGCTGTTTGAATTCACAATCTGCCCACTCTACATGCTTCCAGCACACACACAGCATGCCCACACTCACACCCTTCCAATCATGGCATATCTTACTGAAATTAGACCATCTGCCACTTCACAGGCTCCAGAGTATTTCATACTTTGATATTAGCCAATCTAATAATTGTATGAAACATGAAGAAGGGATTGATTTTATGAATTTAAATCCGACTGATGTACAGTCAAAGCTCAGGTATGTTAATTTTTTCAATATGACCTTCACCCCAAACAGTAATGTTTTGAGTTTTTCAATAGGGACCAGCAATAGTCGGTGCTTTATTTATTTAACTGTTAAGCTCCTTCTTAAGCATGTTTGTCTGCTAAAATATTGACCGCAATCTCCTGTTAGCTGCGAAATCTCGTGAGTGGACAAAAATGGAATTTGCTCTGGTGAGGTCTCAGTTTGAGATCTTCCCCACCCCTCGTCAATGACATGCTCAGGTTCACACCCAAAAAGGGTATGAACCTGATTTGCATACATTATTATATATTATTAAAGAGCTTGATGCCCCCGCACCTCCTTCTGTGTGTCGAGGTTGGAGGATGTTCTCCTTGTCTGCGGGGTGTCCAGAGGTCAATGGGGAGGGAGATGGCCTTAAATTTAACATAGAGATCAAGGCGTTCTTTCAAAATGGCGTATAATCACAGAATTCTGGCGTTGCCGGTGTGTTTAGGCCACGCCCTCCAGCAGGTTGTGTGATCATCGCCAGTACATTGAAACTGCACAGAGTTCTAGTTAGTCAGGCACGAAAAGACATCTGTGAAGCCAACGAGTTTCACACAGCTTTCCTTTTGGGGAAATTGCACCCAATGGGTGGAATTTTCCCTTTTTTTTTCAGGAAGTCAGACTCTGAGTGAAAACCGGAGCATTGCCGAGTTCTGAGTCCAGGTCTTGATCCTCTCTGAAGAAAAAAAATTAGTGGGTGTGTTTGATGCCATCACTGTGACAGGGTGGGGCCTGATGGAGTTAAAAATGGCACTCGGATCAACACAGAAGGAAACACCAACACCACAAGAATCGGGGGTTCCCCCACTGCCTGCCACCAACAGCATTAGGGACTATTCCTCCCACCCCCAACAAACATATGTCCCCAAAGGGGCTCCCCAGAGGGTCTGCCCATGGCACTGCCCCAGTACAGACTGGCACTACTGGATTGGCACTGCCAGGTTGGCTCTGGCAATTTGGCAGTGTCAACCTGTGCTGGGGCAGTGCCAACCTATACCAAGGGGCAGTGCCAGGGCATTTCTCTGCGCACTATACGTACCTTTGCACCCCTGAGACTGACGCTCTCCACTGATTTGTGTTTTTCAATAGCTGTTGTAAACCTTACAGACATGACTGCACATTGGCGAGGTTTGAATATTCAGTGAGGAGGAATCATGTGGTGGCAGCGGTGGGTGGGGGGATGAGGGGGGGGCAGCTCGTTTATCATATTAAAGTATATGTAAAAACATTTAAATGAGTCTCTCATCCTTTGTGGGTCTGAACCGCATTATGAGACTGGTGAAGCATGGTGAAAAATTGGGAAATGAGAACTCACCGGCAAGCATCTCGTTTCCCGACTCTCGCAAGATTTTGCAACTACGTCACTGTTCACGCTGACGGCAGACGAGTTCCAAATCACCCCAGTATGTTTCAAAAACAGTTTGTTTAAATTTTCTGGTAATTAATTATTGAGGTTAGTGATGCGCTATCAATAAGGCAAAAGACTACCGGTGTGCCAATACAAGTGTAGGCTTTTATTCACAACAGAATCAGGAGCAGATCCCAACAATTAACCGACCTGGACTGAACAAGGGGGAGGAGACAGCCACCTTTATACTAGGTGCCGAGGGGAGGAACCAAACTGGAAGGGGGTGTGTCCAGGTATGACAAACACACACAACGGTGGTCCATATAGGACAAAGGCACAACTGAGGTCCACCACAGTTAGTATTATGTGAAGTTGGCACAAGAACCTTCAATCATGAATTCTACTCTTCAGTAAACTAGGAAGAAGTCACGTGAAGAGTGAGGCTATTTAAGCTAATATCGTGGTGAAGGATTATCTATTTTAAAGTAGTATTAGTTTGGAGACTGCTGGAACAATGCTCTGTGACTGATCTCTAAAGATTTGACTTTAGCTGGAAATCTTTACTGTCATTCATGATTAAAAAGCAAATGGACTGCTTAGAATCTTTCCTTAGTTTATGTGACGCCCTCAATTATTTATTGAACTTAACTAAGTGAAGAATATTTATAAAGCTCCATGAAAAGTTTTCACCTCTTTAAAAACATTCCTTGAAAGTAATCAGTGGCTAATCAGGTTAGCACAGTGGTTAGCACTGCTGCCTCACAGTGCCAGGGAACCGGGTTCAATTCCAGTCTCTGGTCACTGTGTGGAGTTTGCACATTCTCCCCCTGTCTGTGTGGGTTTCTTCCGGGTGCTTTGGTTTCCTCCCACAATCCAAAGATGTGCAGGTTGGGTTGATTGGCCATGATAAATTGCCCCTAGTTTCAGTGCGATTAGCAATGTAAATATGTGGGGTTATGGGAATAGAGCCTGGGTGGGATTGTGGTCAGATGGGCTGAATGGCCTCCTTCTGCACTGCAGGGATTCTATTGTATCAATTAACTGATATTGATGGTACTCGGCACTGGATCTCTTTTTAATAATTGTTTGCAGAGAGGAGCAACAAGGGTGCCAATTTTTGCCAAATTGAAAATTAAAAAGTCACACAGACTCCAAAAGCTATCTCTATTTTCTCCCTCCACATATGCTGCCAGGCCTGCGGAGTTTTTCCAGCATTTTCTGTTTTCATGGTTGAGAATTACTGGGGACAAGATTGGGGAGTGGAATGCAGCATGATTAGAACATAGATTCTCAAAGGGAGTTGTTTTATTGTTTATGTTATTGGCAAAGAGTGAGGAACAATATTATTATGCGCATGTATATCCAGAATGCCGCACCACATACTACTACACTAAGCTGGTGCTGTGCAACGATGTATCAATGTGTTGGCATATGGTGAGATCTGTGATGCACACTCAAAGAAATCTCCAGCTTTTTGTATCTAAATGTGTGACTTTTTTTTAAATTCTGGGAATCACAAGGCAAGATGTGGAGATGCCGGCGTTGGACTGGGGTAAACGCAGTAAGAGTTTTAACAACACCAGGTTAAAGTCCAACTGGTTTATTTGGTAGCAAATGCCATTAGCTTTCGGAGCGCTGCTCCTTCGTCAGATGGAGTGGATATTATTATAGAAATTATTATAGAAACCCTACAGTGCAGAAGGAGGCCATTCGGCCCATCGAGTCTGCACCGACCACAATCCCACCCAGGCCCTACCCCCACATATTTACCCACTAATCCCTCTAATCTATGCATCAGGACTCTAAGGGGCAATTTTTAACCTGGCCAATCAACCTAACCCGCACATCTTTGGACTGTGGGAGGAAATCGGAGCACCTGGAGGAAACCCACGCAGACACGAGGAGAATGTGCAAACTCCACACAGACAGTGACCCGAGCCGGGAATCGAACCTGGGACCCTGGAGCTGTGAAGCAGCAGTGTTAACCACTGTGCTACCGTGCCGCCCTGTGCTACCGTGCCACCCTGACGATCCACTCCATCTGACGAAGGAGCAGCACTCCGAAAGCTAATGGTATTTGCTACCAAATAAACCTGCTGGACTTTAACCTGGTGTTGTTCAAATTCTTACTGTAATCACAAGGCAACACAGAGGCAACAGGACTCTGAGTAAAACCCAAACATTTTAAGCAGACTCAATGCTTCATTGGATTGAGAAAAATCAACTTGAACAAGTGCCAAAAAGGAAGAGAAAAACTGAGTGAATCCTGCAAAAAAAAACTGGCCCCTGCTGCAGCAATGAATACACAGTTACAGCGCATAATGAATTTGGAAATCGATTATATCATGGAGGCATTTGAGAAGGTTAACATTCAGCAGTTTTCTAAATGGCACCAGTGTAGTGGAAAGAGTTAGGTTCATCCTTTTGACAACAGCAGAAAATAAGTTATGTTTGTTCAACTGGGCTGGGAGATTATTGAGAATGGCAGTAAAACAACAGAATTTAAAAAAAAATTTAGCATACTTCTTTAACTAAAGTCAAATCATTGGATCCACATTTATGAGTCTAAGGAAGGAACCAGGTGAGCCTGATGACAATTTCATAAGGAGGTTGAAAACTGTAGCCAGCAAAGGTAACTTGAACAAAACAGATGAAAGACTGGTAGATCAGCTCTTCTGGGGTTCTGCATACCCTAAAGTACAAAATTATCTGATTGAAAAGAACAAGCTCATGGTACCATAGATTGTAGATACTGCCAAAGTACATGAAGCCATCAGTAGACAGATGAAGATGCAGACTAACAGCTATACTTCAGTTACGTCAAAAGAAAGGCAGCAGAGTTGATGTAGTGAAACAGCAAATCAGTCTCCCATCCACTGACTCTGTCTACACTTCCCGCTGCCTTGGCAAAGCAGCCAACATAATTAAGGACTCCACGCACCCCGGACATTCTTCCTTCCACCTTCTTCCTTCGGGAAAACAATACAAAAGTCTGAGGTCACGTACCAACCGACTCAAGAACAGCTTCTTCCCTGCTGCTATCAGACTTTTGAATGGACTTTCCTTGCTTTAAGTTGATCTTTCTCTACACCCTAGCTATGACTGTAACACTATATTCTGCGCTCTCTCATTTTCCTCTCTATGTACGGCATGCTGTTTCTGTATAGCGCGCAAGAAACAATACTTTTCACTGTATGCTAATACATGTGACAATAATAAATCAAATCAAAATGAAAGAATGCCCACTAAACAGAGAGAAATATGTGCAAGAGCATGGACAATCACGAGTTTACAGACAGAAGGATACGTCCCACATATGCATCAAACTGCAGAGCTTGGGGACAACTCAGTCACTGAGAAAAGATGTGCGGAACAAGGAAAGAAGATGGCAAAGGGGTTAACAGAGGCAAAGCAATAGGGCAAAAAGGAAACAAAATAACCATATCCCAGATGATGATGGTAAGTTTGAGGACACACTAAACATAGGAACCATACAGTTACCTGAAGTGTCTGCCAGTGACAGTTTATAGAGAAAAGACATTCACACAACCATTTACTTCAGGAAAAAAGTGAGAAATAAGCCCACAACTATAAATATGTAACTGAATCTTGATACCAGAGCACAGAGTGACATCAACCACTCAGACTCTATCAGAAGAATTTCCAGAAAGTTCGAAAGAAAATGGTTCCCCAAGGAGAAATGCTCTGAAACTGATTAACATCATGCAATTGGCATATTGAGATTCAACAATTAGCAATAACTCAAATCAGAGGGACATGAAAAGGAGAAGACTTCACCTGTACTTTCTGTGTTATAGAAACAAATGGTTCTCCTGTCCTGGGGTTGAGCAGTTGTGAAGTGCTGCAGTTCATCTCAGAAAACATGGAATGAAGGAGGTGTCACAGAGACTTGAAGGAAGTGCACACACTGTAATGTGCCCTCCAATCAGGAGCAAGGAAGATCTCGTCCAAATGTATCCTGCGTTTTCATGAAATGGCTGGATGCTTTGAAGGTTTTGCATATCACATCACTATTGATCTAACATAGAAATCAATGAGTCAGTCCCACATGCCACTAGAACTAAGAGCAAAATTTGAAAGAGAGCTCAAGAAAAAGAAAGCAATCACCAGAATCTCAGGACCTACAGATTGGGTAAATTCATACAAATATAGGGAGGTCAAATTGCTGCCCGAGTTGATAAAAGGACAAAATGTACAAACATAGAATCCAATCGTGAAAATCTGGAACTCAGCTTGTGAAACTGAGACTCCAAGGTTGGAGTCATTAATTGAGATAAAAAAACAAAGAAGCAAATGAGAAGGAATAGAATCCATGTTCAACCTGAGCTGGAAATGCAGGAACAGTCTCAACGTCATTAACTAGTGAGACAATATCAACAGCATCGCCAACATGCAGTCAACAATATAAAGAAGCGACACAATATCAGGCAGCAGCACACACAACTCCTACACCACCAGGCCCAATAACACCAATACAATGGGCCAACTCAGCATTGAGAGTGATGAATGACAAATCCATGAAATGGGGGCACAACATCCTACCATCTAAGCAATACTTTGAATAATGCTTTTGAGAAAAGAAAATAAGCCATAAAAGGCTGCTAAGATGCTCCACTTAATTGTAAAAGTTGATTGTTAATCAATTTTAGTTTAGACATAATAGAAAAAAAGTTATTGATTGGAATAGTTATATTGAGGGGCGGCGCAGTGGGTAGCACTGCTGCCTCACAGCGCCAGGGACTCGGGTTCAATTCCCGGCTTGGGTGACTGTGTGGAGTTTGCACATTCTCCCCGTTTCTGCGTGGTTTCGTCCGGGTGCTCCAGTTTCCTTCCACAGTCCACAAATGTGCGGGTTAGGTTAATTGGCCATGCTAAATTGCCCTTTCGTGTCAGGGGGACTAGCTAGAGTTAAATGCATCGGGTTTTGGGATAGGGCCTGGGTGGGATTGTGGTCGGTGCAGACTCGATGGGCCGAATGGCCTCCTTCTGCACTATAGGATTCTATGATTCTATGATAAGGATGTTTTCTTGTTACATTATTCGTTAAGAGTTAGAAACTAGATTAACTCATTTTTTTTCATGGGTTGTGGGCATCACTGGCAAGGCTAGCATTTGGTGCCCATCCCTAATTGCCTTTGAACTGGAGGGGCTTGTCACACCATTTCAAAGGGCAGTTTAGAGTCACATTGCTGTCGTCTGGATTCACATGTAGGCCAGACCAGGTAAGGACAGCAGATTACCTTCCATAAAGGACATTAGTGAACCAAGTGGGTTTTTCTGACAATTGACAATGGTTTCATGGTCACCATTACTGAGACTAGCTTTTCAATTCCAAATTATTGTTTGAATAGTGTGGCGCGGTGGTCTAGAAGTTAGTACTGCTGCCTCACAGCCCCAGGTCCCCGGGTTAAATTCCCGGCTTTGGTCATCGTCTGCGGAATCTGCATGTTCTCCCTGTGTCTGCTTGTTTTTCCTCCAGGTGCTCCGGTTTCCTCCCACAGTCCAAAAGACATGCTGGTTTGGTGCGTTGGCCATGCTAAATTCTCCTTCAGTGTACCTGTACAGGCGCTGAAGTGTGGCAACTCGGGGATTTTCACAGTAACTTCATTGCAATGTTAATGTAAACCTACTTGTGACACTAATAAATAAACTTTAAACTGAATTCAAATTTCACCAGCTGCCATGTTAGGATGTCCACCGAACATTAGCCTGGACCTCTGAATTACTAGTCCAGGGACATTAGCATGTCACCATCATCTTATAATATATATTGTTCTGCGCCTACATACTCAGAATGCCACATCAATGCACTACAATCAGGTGTTGAACTGCAGTCTATCAATCTGCAGCACATGGTGAGATCTGAGATATATGTTCAAAGGAAATGTGATTATTTTTAACTTCTGGGAACCAGAAGGCATAATAGGAGTACTGGCACCTCATCCAAGCAGTTACAGGGAAGATGCAACAAAGGAAAGGTACTTTAAATCTGCTTGCTACCTTGAGACTTTTCACTTGAATTGTTTATGAGGATTCTCTTTCATGATGATGACTTTTGACCGCTCTGTGCCTCAAGCCTTAAGTTCTGAGATTTCCTTTGATGCTGTTGAAAATCATTGTGTAATTTTAATAATTTGTAGGGGAGTTGTTACAGATGCAAACCATTCAGCTCCATCAAGCCTGTTACTCCATTCAATGAGATCACAGTGTGCACCTTACCTGCACCAATCTGCCTTAGCTCAATGTCATTTTATAATCTTGTCTAGAAACAAAAATCAAAAAAACCTATTGATCTCAGGTTTAAAATTAAGAATTGAGCTAATATCCAATGTTTTTGTGGGGAGTTCAAAACTCCCACCAGCCTTCGTGTGAGAAGTGTTGTTGTAACTTCTTTCCTGAACAGCTTAACTCCAATTTTAAAGTTATATCCCCTTTACCGAGACTCATAGGCCAAATTTTACCAGCACGTCCGCCCCAATTCCGGGGGCGGGCAAGGCTCGGAGAATGGCATTCTCCGTTGGCCACGGGCAGGATCGTACGAATCTTGGGCGGACATGCCGGTAAAATTCTGTCCACAGAATCATAGAATCCCTACAGTACAGAAGGAGGCCATTCAGCCCATCGAGTCTGTACCGACCACAATCCCACCCAGGCCCTATTCTCATAACCCCACACATTTCATTGAAATCTGCCTTGAAATCTGCATAGAAATTTACCTTGCTAATCCCCTGACACTAGGGTCAATTTAGCATGGCCAAACAACCTAACCCTTTGGAGTATGGGAGGAAACCAGAGCACCCGGAGGAAACCCATGCAGACACGGGGAGAAAGTGCAAACTCCACACAGACAGTGGCCCGGGTCCCTGGCGCTGTGAGACAGCAGTGCTAACCACAATGGCACTGTGCCGCCTTAATGACTCAGGGCTTGGGAAAGTGAGGGGGTTTTGGGGGGTGGGGGTGAGGGTACAGATGGTGCGAAACATTGGGGTACGGAGGCTAAATGGTGCCCTGGCTTGGTGCTTTAACTGGAGTTCCCATTGTCCAGCCTGCACTTCCAGAGCTTCAAACCCAAAAGACCAGATTAAAAATAAATCAGAACTGTCAGTCTGACAATACTGATTTTGTTTTTACAGCCAGTCTTTCAGGTCAGTTTCACTAACTGCTGCATCACTGTTTCTGAACTTCAGAGAGATTAGTGATTCCAATTTATATTTTTTGAAAATCCTGCCAGAAAATCACGAAGTTACGCTAAGGTCAGAAGCAGTACAGCAAGTGAGAAGATTGGTTGAAATTGGTAATTTTAGAATAGTAATCTTTGAATAAATTGAGGGTTAGAGGGGTGTTGGGGAATGTTAGGGGAGGGTTGAGGGAGGTGGAGGGATGGTGGGAGAGGTGATTGGTGGAAGACAGTGGGGTGTTAGGGGTTATTAGGAGGGGATGACTGGGGAGTGGGCTTTGGGAGTTGGGAGGGAGGTTGAAGGGGTGGGTTGAGGATAAGGAGGTGACACTTCTGAGGTTTAGCACCACAAAGTAAATACTGTACACTTCACAAAATTAAGTTTTGAATTCAAGCCAGCATATAAATAACAGACTAAACTTTTATTATGCCATAAAGTAGTCACAATTCGGGAGACATGTTGCATCGATATATCAGATGTTTGAGAATATTGGCCCTCAGCAAAATAAATGTGAGAAACTGAAAGCCAGGATTGATGTAACACAGAATATTAACTCACTATCACGCATTTTATGACTCTTCCAAAGTCTGGGAATGAAATCTCTATTTATCACCAAAAAGATGGTTTAAAGAAAGGTTTTACAAATCTTTATTCCATCCTAAGTTCACCCCACCCAACACCATCCTGTTCAAAATTTAGCAAAGGTTATTTACACTGTGGGATGATCTCATTTCTCTAGGGGTAAGGATTATCAATCGTCTATTGTAACTCCATTGAAATCCCAGAGAAACAGCATAAAGAACTGTTACCATAAAAAGGCCTTTATAGAAACCCAATCCGATGACTTAAGTCTTTCTAGAAATTATTTCTCTCGGGAGTTTGCTGTCGCACTCTTTTTCATTATTGAATTTTCTTAGATTTATTCATTTAATTTGTCTGTTTCTTTCACACCTTAAACAACAATTTGAATTAAAAAAATACTATTTACACATTTTTTGGTACAAGAGTAATACACCATCATATGCAATCCGCAGGTAGGCTGTATATTCAGTGTCCAACACAATTGTATGATATTGGGTTGACGCCAGAGAAGTCAGAATGGTAAGGTTGTATTAACTACATCGTTGAATTACAATGGAACCCCGATTTAATGTGACCCGATTTCGCGCGAATTCGGATATAACTCGATGAATCATTGGACCCTTTTTTTTCCGCTCATGATTGGCAAATTTAGTGCGACCCCGATTTTGCACGACCCCACTTTTTTCGCGATAACATTTTATGGACCCCAACCATTGCATTATAACAGGGCCGCACTGTATTTAGTAAATGTGGTGATTTCTTTGTAGCTACTTTCCTAACATCAGTTGATTGCTCTGTGATTAATTATCCTCAGAGATTCAGCAATGGGCCTCCAATTCATCAATGACACAGTCACTCTGCCTACTACATGCAAGTATTGCAAGTATAATGAAAGAAAGAGAAAATCTACATTGAACCAGCACCTTTCACAATGTCCCAAATTACTTTACTGTCAATTAAGTACATTTGAGTTGTTGTCAATGGTATAATGTAGGCAATATTGTCAAGTGTTAAAGCAGTCTTGAGAGGCTGATTCCATTTGTCTTCCTTATTATCTGCTGTGTACCTACACGCTAGATTCCTGTGATTCATGCAAAAGGACACCCAGATCCCTCTGCACTGAAATACTCCAGAGTTTCCCCCCATTTGCCTTTGTATTTTTCCTATCAAAATGGAAACCACACCACGTTAAACTCCATCGGCCAAATTATGCGCCATGCACTTAATTTATACATATCCATTTGTAAATTTATTTTGTCTTTATCATAACTTACTATCCTACCTATTTTAGTGTCATCTACAAATCTGGCTGTAGTTCCTGCATCCAAGGGTCTTACATACATATGTGGACCCTGCATCCAAGTCATTAATATAGATTGTAAATAGTTGGAGCCTGAGAACTGAACCCTGTGGCACACCACTAGTTGCACCTTGCCAACCAGAAAAATACATGTTTATCCCAACTCTCTGCTTTCTTTTGGTTAGCCAATCCTCTATCCAAGCTAATAAATTATCCCCAATCCCATGTGAACTAACCTTGTGTGGCAGCTTATTAAATGCCTTCTGGAAGTCCAGATATACCACATCTACAGGACCGCCATCATCCACCTTGCTCGTTACATCTTCGAAGAACTCAAGCAAATTAGTCAAACATGATTTACCTTTCATAAATGCATGCTGGCTCTGATGGATTGCATTTTGACTTTCTAAATGTTCTGTTAATATAATAACGGATTCTAATAATTTCCAACAACTGAGATGTTAAACTTATTTACCTATAGTTTTTTACATTTTGCCTCCCTCCTTTTTTGAATAAGGGTACTATATTAGTATTTTTCCAATCCACCGGAACCATTCCCTCATCTGGGGATTTTTGAAATATTGTAGCCAATGGATCCACTCTCTCCAATGCTATTTCCTGTAAGATCCAAGGATGTAGACTATGAGGCCCTGTGGATTTGTCTGCCTTCAATCCCAATAGTTTGCTCAGTACTTTTTCCTTCCTGATAATGATAATTCTGTACTTATCCCTTTCTATTACCCGTACATTTTCTGTTACTATTGGGATGATATTGGTGTCCTCCGCAGTGAAAACTGAGGCCGAGTAGTTGACACAAAGTATTGTTCAAAGGTCTGCTATTTCCTTATTTTAATTTGAAATATTACCCACATTTGTTTCTAAAGAGCCCACATTAACCTTTATCCTTTATATTCCAATTCAATTGTATTGTAATGCTTTTTGTATTAATCTTGATATCACTCACAAGTTTCTTATTGTATTTTCTTTTGCAGCTCTAACTATAACTTTGTCTTCCTTTGTACAGATCTCCTAACTTCAGGATGTACAATATTCTGCAGTTTTATTTATTCTTTCCTTAGTTTTATGTTATCTCTCATCTCTTTTATTGACCATGGCTGTTTTATTTGACAGATAGGGCCCGATTTTACCATTTTCATTCTAAGTGCTGAATCTGGGCGTGATGCAGATCCAACTTAGAAATCTGCTTTCAGGCGCCCCCATACGCACTCAGCCTAAAAAAAACATCTCCAGTCCCATTCGCGCTGTGGGCGGGGCTTAGCGCGGCCAAAACGGTGGGAGCTCCGAACTGCGCATACGCGTTGGAAAAATTTTTTTTAAAGCGCTCCCGTGTCAAATCGCTCCCGGGATGCAGAAAGCGGAGAAAGCGGCCCGGGAGCGAAAAGCGGGAGAGATAGCCTCCATAGACATCACTGTCCCCCTTATCCACACCCCCCCATTAACATCACTGTCCCCCTTATCCACCCCCCCACTACCTACACACATCACTGTCCCCCTTATCCACGCCCCACTACCCATACCGATCTCCATTCCTGCCCGCTCCCCCCCCCAGCCGATCGCCCGCAGAGTGGCAGCGGACCCCCAGCCCCCCCCGCGCCCCCACCAGAGATCCGTCTTCTCCCCCCCCCCCCCCCCCACCAGGGATCCATCTGCCCTCCCCCTGCCTCAGATACATCTTACCCGTCTCCCTCCTCCCCCCCCCGCCCCCGACAACGATCTGGCCTCACTCATCCCCCCCCCAGAGAATGGTCTGGCCTTACACACCACCCCCCCCCCCCACCCCCCTCCAGACAATGCTCTGGCCTCACTCATCCCCCCCCCAAGAGAATGGTCTGGCCTCACTCACCGCCCCCCCCCCCTACCCAGAGGAACGTCTGACCCGCCTCCTCCTCCCTCCCCACCAGACAACAATCAGCCCTCCCCCTCCCCTCGCCCCCCACAAGAGATACATCTGACCCGCCTTCTCCTCCCCCCCCACCAGACAACGATGTGGCCTCACTCCCCTCCCCTCCCCCCCAACCAGAGAATGATCTGACCCACCTCCCTCCTCCCCCCCTCCACTGATCTGAGTCAGAGAGCCGTTGGAGGCTCGGAACGCACTCTTCAGCAACTGGAGTGCCCGATTCAGGTTTTTATTTAGCAGGTCCATTACGGCGCGGTTCCGGATTGGCAAACGCGGTAGTAAAGGGGGAAATGCTGAGGCAGGCAGTTCATTAATTCAATTTAAATGCAGGCAAATGCATTTAAATCGCCGTTGCGCCCGTTTTGGGCATGAATTGAATCGCAGCCATTTCCGGGTTTCGGTAAAGTGGCAATCTGCACGGATGCGGGCGCGGATCATGTTAATGGCCTCCCACCTGACTTTACCACGTTTTCGCGACTGTTTCCGGGCGCGACGCAATGGTAAAATCGGGCCCATAGAGTTGTTTTCCCTTAAATTATGATTTTTTAAAAAACAATTTTTTACTCCATTCTTAAAGTTACAAAGCGGGGGAATCCAATTCATGGTCTCCAAAAGAGAAACAAGGCCCAAGCTGACAAGATAAGGCCCTATACCCCATCTTGGGCTTGACCTGATGCTTGATCTTACATCCATATTCAACTGTAATTTTGCATAAGTGCTTTGACCATTTGGCAGTTTATAGTTTCTGTCTCCGCCTTCCCAAAATTTAAAAACTTAGTAACTGAGTTAAGTTTCTTCTTTTCAAACCTGGCATTGAATTTGATTATTGTGATCAGATACATTTTCCCTTCCTGTGAGATTTTTAACTACGTTTAGCTTGTTATTCATTACTAAAACTCTTGTGGTCTGCCATCTTATCGGTACGAGGACATATTGGTCCAAAAAAATAGCTTGAATGCATTCAAGAAATTCCAATTTTGCTGATGTGCTCACATATTTCAGCTCAACTATTATTAGAATTTAGGTTGTTTTGTCCCTTCATAGACTTCAGGATTCACAGTGTATTTATTAGTGCAATACATTAAAATGTGCTTTCAAAAATATATTAACATTTGTTTATTTGGTGTTTCTGTATTCCCATCATGCTGGCCCTTTGAAAGAGGCATCCAATTATTCTCACTACCATCCCCATTCTTCCCCATAGTCTATACCTTTTTCCTTTTGAAGTATTTAATAAATTCCCTTTTGAAGGTTCGTATTGAATATGCTCCCACCACCCTTTCAAATAGTGCATTCCAAATCATACAACCTGTTGCATTTTTTTAAAATCCTTTCTCTCGTATATGAAGTCTTAAGTCTTTTGCTATCCAACAAATTATTTATCTTAAATTTGTTGCTTCTGAATACTGACTCTTCAGCCAGTGAGATCCAGACTACGCTACTTAATCCTGTCATAATTTTGAACGCCTCTCCGAATTCTCCGATTAATCTTCTCTTCTTCAATGAGAATAATCCCGTCTTCTTTAATCTCTCCACATAACTGAAGTCCTGAAATTCCTGATACAACTCTAACAAATCTCCTTTGCAACCTCTCCAAGTCCTTAAAATTCTATCTGAAGCGTGGTTTACAGAATTGAACCCAATACTTCAGTTTATGCCTGTCAACTGACTCGTAATGGTTTAGCACAACTTCCTTGTTTTTGATGCTTCTATTATAAGGTTAATGATTCCACACATTGTTTAAACAGCTTTCATATCCTGCCTTCAAATATTAGTGTACATACATCTCCAGGTTCCCCTTTTCCTGCACCCCTTTTAAAATTGTTACATGCTCCGTACAATTGTCTTTCCTCATTCTTCGAAAATAAATAGGTAATCTCACGTAATTAATGTAACATCACAAACTTGTCATCAAATGAAAGCCACATATTTTGTGGATGGCCTTGCATTTCCTCCCTATCCTCATCAGTTCTATCACATTCATTAGACTTGACAACATTCAATTGAGCATTTCTCGACATGAATAAGAAAGCTTGAAAAATAAAAATTCCTAAATGTTCCTATATTTTTATTCAATGCATATTGCTTCATCTTTTGTAATCCACAAGCAGCATTGCAGTACAGATGAAAAAGAAAAATAATATTTTTGAACACATAATTGCCTTGAGGAAAGCAGTATAAATCCTTAAATGCTTGTGGAAAAGTGTGTTGAGCTTTGTGCAACTGTCCCATGAACTTTGAAAGACAGAACATAAGAATCTCTAGGGATAGGAATCCGCCTTTTTTCCTAACAATGTCTAATTATGCAAAAGTTCAACCCTTTTCTAGTTTCAAAATAAATTTCCAAATGTAATTAATGGAATTCAAAAAATATATGCTTTTTTAAGTGGAAGGAAATGTTGTTTAAAGACTTGGAAGGTGCAAGAAGCATTAACTGTTAGTACAAATCCCCAGAAAAGTGCAAACTGTCCAGTGATCTGGTCTGGCTTCATCTAGAGAACACTATTTCAATGCTGGTCATCGCATGTCAAGGAAACTAGACAGATTCTGTAGTCAATAGTGGAGAGAACAATGATAGTGATTTTTTAAAAGTTTGATTTATTATTATCACATATATTAGTATAAGTGAAAAGTATTGTTCCTTATGTGCTTTACAGACAAAATATATCGTTCATAGAGTACATAGGGGAGAAGGAAAGCTGAGGGCACAGAATATAGTGTTGCAGTTACAGATAGGGTGTAGAGAAAGATCAGCTTAATATATGGTAGGGCCATTAATATTATTAGATAGTTTAAAGGAGTTAGAGTTAAGTTTTAAGAGCATAGAACGAGAGTAAAAGTTGGACTTTGATGGTGTGCTGGGGGCAACTTTCAAGAAGTCGCCTTGTTCCAGCACCATCTTTCTTTTTTTCACACTCAGAATGAAAGACAATGAGAAGCAGCTTTATAAACTAAAGCCATTCAGCCTCATAAGGAAATATCACAGTTGAAACGATGCATAACAGGATATAGAAGTAAATTACTATATCATTGGCATGGTAAAATGATATCAGCATTCTGGCCTGATCTTTAAATTAAGGTTTATGATCACAGGAAGATTGACAAAGCACCATTGGCTAGTCACAAGGTTGCTATCCATATCATCAAGATCCAATGTTTATTGAGTAATCAGAATAACAATTAGATCATTATTGTAGACTTATTTTTAAATTGCTTGTAAGCGCAATCGCATTAGAAAATGCTGAAAATAAGTGGAGGTTAACCAACAGAATTCTCTCAGAAGCCTTCCAGCCAGGTTCTTGTGTTTCTCTGGATAGTGATAGACACACCTTGCATTTCCAGCAGCATCTGTTTCTACTTTGGATCATAGTCAATTTTTCCTTATCCAAAAATTTCACAAATTTGCATCCTTAGATGTAAAAACAACTTTTTTGAGTTTAGTTTTAAAATACATGACATGAATGGAATCATTTTTGTTTGGGATGTGAGCATTGCTGGCAAAGCCAACAATATTATGCTCCCTGAATTACCTTTGAGAAGATGGTGATGAGCTGCCTTCTTGATCTGCTACGGTCTTTGCAGTGCAGGTATGCCCACAAAGAACAAAGAACAGTACAGCACAGGAAACAGGCCCTTCGGCCCTCCAAGCCTGTGCCGCTCCTTGGTCCAACTAGACCAATCGTTTGTATCCCTCCATTCCCAGGCTGCTCATGTGACTATCCAGGTAAGTCTTAAACGATGTCAGCGTGCCTGCCTCCACCACCCTACTTGGCAGCGCATTCCAGGCCCCCACCACCCTCTGTGTAAAAACATTGTTATTAGGGAGGGAGTTCAAGGATTTTGACCCAGTGACAGTGAAAGAGTGACAATATATTTCCAATTTGGCATCGTGTGTGACTTGGAGGAAACTTGCAGTTGGTGGTGTTCCCATGCATCTGCTGCCCTTGTCCTTCTTGGTGGTAGAGTTGTAGATTTTGAAGGTGCTGTTGAAGGAGATTTGATGAGTTGCTGTAGAACATCTTGTAACTGGTACACACTGCTGCCATTGTGCATCAGTGGTGGATGAAGTAACTGTTTAAGTTGGTGGAAGGGGTACCAATCAAACAAGCTGGATGGTTTTGAACTTCTTGAATGTGAACTTCACTTGCCCAGGCAAGTAGAGAGTATGCCAATACTCTCCTGACTTTTGCTGTAGATTGCTTTGAGGAGTCAGGAGGTCAGTTAGTTCTCTGCATCAAATTTGCTTTTGTAGCCACAGCATTAATATGGCTGGCCCAGTTCAGTTTCTGGTCAATAGTAACCACCAGGATGGTGATAGTGGGGAATTCAGTGATATTTATGTTGTTAAATGTCAAAGAGTGGTGGTTAGATTTTCCTTCATTGAAGATGGTCATCGCCTGGCACTTGTCTGGCATGAATGTTACATGCCATTTGTCAGCCCAAGGCTGACTGATGTCCAGGTCTTACTGCATACAGGCACAAACTTCTTCACTATCCAAAGAGTTGTAAATAGAACTGAATGCTGTCCAATCATCGGTTAACATCACGACCTTACAATGGATGAAGAAGCTAAAAATAGTTGGGTCGAACACAGCATCCTGAAAAATTTCTGCCATGATATGCTGGCACTGAGATGATTGATATCTAATAACCACAACCACCTTCCTTGCTGCTCCGTATGACTCTAGGTATTGGAGAGTTTACTGTCTGCTTCCTATTGATTTCAATTTTGTTTTGGCACCTTAAAGTCTCATTCAGATAAATACTACCTTGATGTCAAGGGCAGTGGCTCTCACCACACCTCTGGAATTCAGCTCACTGTCCAGGTTTAGTCCAAGGCTGTAGAGAGGTTTGAAGCAGATAGACGTTAGACTTGATTCAACGGTAGCACTACTGCCTGCAAGCCCCACTCCAGAGACCTGAGCATTTAAGTTAGACTCACATTGAAGTGTAGTACTGAAGGAGTGCTACATTTTTGTGAAGGAATTGTCTTCTGTATGAGATCCTATCAAAGGATTTGAAGCAAGATGGGCGAGTTTTTCACTTGGCTAGGTCAATATTTATCCAGTCACCAAAAGCACCAAGTCAGATGATTGGATGTTTTGTTTCATTGCTGTTTGTGGGATCTTGCTGTGTGCAGATTGCTTGTGTCTCCCTACGATATGACGATGATGATACTTAGACACTCCTTCATTGTCTATTTGGCGTTTTAGGACACCCTGAAGTTATGAACAGTGCTAAATGCAAGTTCTTTCTTTATAATTGCAAAGAAGCATTTAAAATGTTGACAACTATCATTTTCCACCCAATATTAAATATTAGCTATGTAAAAAGGCCAAAGATTTAAATCATCATAGGGAATTACAGACTTATCAAAAAATTGAAATTAATGGATCTGTTTGTAACTCCTGCATTATGGTTATAGATTATCCATATAGAAGATGGAGTCAGCTAATTTTATTGCACTGATCTGGAATCAGGTATTTGTTAAGGATTAACAAATGACCATCTCTTGAGAATTAAGGATATTAGAATAATGATAGAACATCTATCTGCTTATGAACAAAAACCACATGAGCTCACTTAGGGCAGTCAAGAAACTACATTTTTGGCCTCAGCACTTACAAATTTACATGTCCATCAAGGGACAAACAAGATTTTTGTGTCTTGTCGTAGCAACAATAGGGGCAGAATTTTTTGTAATCCATTCCTGCCAACGTTCACACGTCCACTGTTATTTCATGCTCAACTGAGCTCCAATTGGCAGTAGGCGGGACTTTGGTTCGCCATTGGATGGAAGTCCCACCTGGGAGAGCTGTTGGGCAATCAGATTGGGCGACAGCTCTCCAACCCATCCAGGCACAGTGCTGGAATGGCCAGAAGAGTTACTGCAGCACTCTGCCTAGAACTAACACCTGGGGCTGTTCTTCAGGTAAGTTCCAAGGGCCCCGGGGTGAGAGGTTAGAAGCTGTCCTTGGGAATTGGGAGGGGCAATCCCAGCATCTGGGGGTGGGCCAGGGAAGGAGCCCCCAGGTCCCAGAGGGATGGGTGCCCCAAATCAGGGGCCTTCAGAGAATGGCATCTCCCTCCCTTCCTCCACAAGATGGAGATTTATGCATTTCTCAGTGTCCCACCCTGCTCTGACTCGTGCCTGCCAGCCTACAAATTGAGGCTCGGCACTAAAAGGCCCTTAAGTAGCCATAAAATGGCAATTTAAGGGTCTTAATTGGGAAATGGGTGGGTTTTCTGCCCGAGGTCCTGCCTGGCTCACCGTGAAATTGCATCTGGGTCTGGATGGATGGGAACTCAGAGGGCATCCTTTCTATGCAATTACACACTTCCCCACCCCCATCTCAGAACCCACCTGGGAGTGCGTAAAGCTCTGCCCTTGGAAGCCGGGACAGCACGGCGGCAGAGTGGTTAGCACTGCTGCTTCACAGCCAAGGACCTGGGTTCAACTCCCGGCTTGGGTCACTGTCTGTGCGGAGTTTTCACTTTCTCCCCGTGTCTGCATGGGTTTCCTCCGGTGCTCCAGTTTCCTACCACAGTCAGAAAGACGTGCTGGTTAGATGCATTGGCCATGCTAAATTCTCCCTCAGTGTACCCAAACAGGCGTCAGAGTGTGGTGACTAGGGGATTTTCACAGTAAGTCATTGCAGTGTTAATATAAGCCTGCTTGTGATGAATAAATAAACTTTTAAAAACGTTTTATTTTGTCATCTGATATTGGCCTTGAGGTGCTTCATCAGCTGCTCTGCACTGTTGTTGGGTTTCATTTGAGGCTTTTCCTCGCATTTTCAACTGTTTCTCAGAGAGTCAACCATATTGCTGTGGTTCTGGAGGAACATGTAGACCAGACCAGGTAAGGATGACAGATTTCCTTCCCTCAAGGAAATTAATGAACCAGATGAGTTTTTCTGACAGTCAACAACGGTTTTATGATCGCCAGTAGATTCTTAATTCCAGAAATATTTTTTATTGAATTCAAATTCCACCATCTGCTGTAGCATGATTCGAACCCAGGTCCCCAGAGCATCATACTCCCCACCACTGCTGCTTATTACAAGGGAGAATTTGGCACTCAGCCAAATCTCCATTCATAGCAGTGGGACTGGAGAATCCTAGCTGCAAACCAGGTCGGAGAATCCTGGCTATTATTTCCCAAAATTCCTATGAAGCATTTGATGTCTATGCTGAAGTTTGCACGGTATAACTGGAAAATTCAATCCAGTTACTAATGATGTCGTATCATCAATGTGTTATTCAATTCGGCAAAGATAACTTATTGTACTTGTATAATAGACTGTCCCTATTGACTGAACAGTAACCAAGTACAGTTCTGTAGGGAGATAGATAAGAATGTATTAGAGAAGTGTAACCGTTAGCTGTATTGCTGGGACATTTTGGATTTGCATCCAATCAAAAATGGATGGAGAATGTAATATATAGAAAATATAAATTCAGGATGTAATTTGGTCAAGATGGATTCCAAACTCAAATACAACAGTAGAATTTTGTAACATTGTCACTTGTAGATCACACTTTATTCCTTCAAAATCCTTGTCTAATGACTTTCATCGCTTTAATTGACAGAGGGCTGTTACACTGACAAGAGCATCAGTCACAGAGAAGATATATGCTTTCAATTATTATTCTCCTAATCTTTCCTAATGTTTTTGATTATTTAGCTAAAGGCCCTTTAATTTTAGTACTTTCTGTCATTTGAAACAATCTCAAGCAACAGATTTCAAAATATTTCATAACCTATATCACTGCATTCAATTAATAATCACGGCTTATCAGCAACAATTTATCTTACACCTTTAATGTAATAAAGCATCCCGAGGGGCTTCACATGGGTGCTGTCAAATAGAATTTGACACTGAGCACATAAAGAGACATTAAGATGGGTAGCCAAAAGTTTGGTTGAAGAGATTTGTTCCTGGGAATGTCTTCAGGTAGGAACGAGAGATGGGGAGGTTTTGGAGGAGGAGGTCTGGAGCTTAGCACTCAGGCAATTGGAAGCATAGCCACAGCCACAAACGATGGGGATACGAAAACTCAGATGCCTAATAAGCCAGAAGGAACAGAGGATAGGTCTGAGGTTAATCGGCCTGGAAGGAGTTATAGGGAGAGGCAAGGCCATGGAGGAATCCAAAAACAAGAATGAGAATTTAAAAATTGGGGAATTGGAGTCAATTTACATCAGCAAGTAGAGGGGCGGTGAGTAAACAGAACTTGGTATGAGTTGGGATATGGGCAAAGGACAATTTACCTGAAAAATATGTTCATACATGTTTGATAAATAATTTTTTAAAAATATATGGACTTAAGAAATTCAAATAGCATATTTAGTCTGAGCATAACTGTGTGAAGAAGATGTCGCGATGTTATTGGCTACTGCCAGACTTTAATGGACATCTCCTTCACTGATGGCTATTTTGTCTTGTCACCGACATGCATTAGTGGAAAACAAGAGACACGGTAACCCAAGCATCCCCACTGCCCCAACACACACATCATGGGTTCGGTTTTGCATGCATGCTCAAAAGGGGAGATGCAGGTGATGCTAATCACAGTCACCTGTGCTTCCTCAGGGGGTTTTGACCCAGATTTAAACAGCATCGCCCCTCTCTCGAGTGGCCACCTCATGCCCTGGGGTAGTGAGTGAGTGCTGTGTGTCTTCGGGAGGGCCTAGGCTCAACTCATAGCATTTGCTTTACCGGCGGCAGCTGGCGGTACATGGCCAGATACACAGGCCACAGTGAACATTCTGACTCTAAAACCTAGCCACAATAGTTTATGATTTAACAGAGCACCGAGACACGGCACCCTAATTGGCCACCTCCAGGGAGATCCACCTGACAAGCACACCAGTGGTAATGCACCTCCTATCCCGGGCCTTGTTACTCACCAGAGCCAAAGAAGATGTGGATCTTTCCACACACAGGGAAAGCAGCCCAACCTGAACGAGTACGCCACTACACCAACTGACTTAATTAGCAAGTTTGTAGAAGACTGTGTGCCAAAGAAGGAAATCCATGTGCTTCCCAACCAGAAACCATGGATGAACAGGGATATCCACTGCTTGCGGAAGTCCAGGAATGAGGCGTTCAAGTCAGGCGACTCTGACTGATACAAGAAATCCAGATATGATCTACAGAGATCCATCTAAGATGCCAAAAGACAGTACCAGATCAAGCTAGAGTCCCAGGCTAGCCACACCAACCCCTGCCGACTATGGCAAGGTCTGCAAGACATACCAGGCTTCAAGGTGAAGACATGTAGAATCCCTGGCACCAAAGCATTCCTTCCCGCTGAGCACAACACATTCTATGCCTGCTTTGAGCAAGAGGTCAGTGAGAGCATGCCTTTTACCTCAGAAGCCTCGGCTGAACCTATCCGAGGTCACCATCGCAGACGCCAGAACAGCTTCTCAAAAGTCAACCCACGGAAAGTGACTGACCCAGATGGGGTACCCGCATAAGCATCCAGATCCTGCAAACCAGCCTCCCATCCACTGACTCTTTCTACACTTCCCGCTGCCTCAGAAAAGCAGCCAGCATAATCAAGGACCCCACGCACTGCAGGCATTCTCTCTTCTACCTTCTTGTGTCAGGAAAAAGATACAAAAGTCTGAGGTCACGCACCAATCAACTCAAGAACAGCTTCTTCCCTGCTGCAGTCAGGGAGCGTGTGTGTGTGTTTGTTTGCACGCCTGCCTGAGTGAGGGAGCATGTGTGTGTGTGTCTGTGTGTGTGTGTATGTGTATGCACCTGCCTGAGTGAGGGAGCGTGTGTGTGTGTGCGTGTGTGTGTGTGCTTGCCTGAGTGAGGGAGCATGTGTGTATGTGTATGCACCTGCCTGAGTGAGGGAGCTTGTGTGTGTGCACCTGCCTGAGTGAGGGAGTGTGTGTGTGTGTGTGTGTGTGTGTATGCACCTGCCTGAGTGAGGGAGCTTGTGTGCATGTGTGTGTGCGCGCCTGCCTGAGTGAGGGAGTGTGTGTGTGTGTGTGTGCGCCTGCCTGAGTGAGGGAGCATGTGTGTGTGTGTGCGCCTGCCTGAGTGAGGGAGTGTGTGTGTGTGTGTGTGTGTGTGCGCCTGCCTGAGTGAGGGAGCGTGTGTATGTGTGTGTGCACCTGCCTGAGTGAGGGAGTGTGTGTGTGTGTGTGCGCCTGCCTGAGTGAGGGAGCGTGTGTATGTGTGTGCGCCTGCCTGAGTGAGGGAGTGTGTATGTGTGTGTGTGCCTGCCTGAGTGAGGGAGCGTGTGTGTGTGTGTGCGCCTGCCTGAGTGAGGGAGCGTGTGTATGTGTGTGCGCCTGCCTGAGTGAGGGAGCGTGTGTGTGTGCACCTGCCTGAGTGAGGGAGTGTGTGTGTGTGTGTGTGTGTGTGTGCGCCTGCCTGAGTGAGGGAGCGTGTGTGTGTGCACCTGCCTGAGTGAGGGAGTGTGTGTGCGTGTGTGTGTGTGTGTGCGCCTGCCTGAGTGAGGGAGTGTGTGTGTGTGTGTGTGCGCCTGCCTGAGTGAGGGAGCGTGTGTATGTGTGTGTGCACCTGCCTGAGTGAGGGAGTGTGTCTGTGTGTGTGTGCACCTGCCTGAGTGAGGGAGTGTGTGTGTGTGTGTGTGCACCTGCCTGAGTGAGGGAGTGTGTGTGTGTGTGTGCACCTGCCTGAGTGAGGGAGTGTGTGTGTGTGTGTGCACCTGCCTGAGTGAGGGAGCGTGTGTATGTGTGTGTGCACCTGCCTGAGTGAGGGAGCGTGTGTATGTGTGTGTGCGCCTGCCTGAGTGAGGGAGCGTGTGTATGTGTGTGTGCGCCTGCCTGAGTGAGGGAGCGTGTGATAAAGAGATCCTGAGACTGGGCTCAACACTGAAACACACACCACACAAACACATACAGACACACACACAGACTGCTCATTGCAGGGACACATACATATGCGCACTTCCCCTCTCTTCCTCCTCCTCTGTCCCCAAAAACCCATTCACACACCGGACAGGTTGAGTAGGAAAATCTAGGCTGAAAGGCAACCAACGTCCGACCCCAACAATTATCCGAGGCCAGCTCAGAGAATGCACCATCAGTGTCAAACACAAAGTCAATACTCGTTAAACCCAGCTCCTCAGCTCAGCCCCTGTCCTCTCCCCCTTCCCTGCTGACCAAGATTTGGAGCCTAGCCTGTTTCTCTCCAACTCTACATATTAAGCGAAAAAGCACAAAAGGGCTTCATTAGTTAGTAGCTACTTGGCACTTCAAAGTAGCCATTTTCTTAATCACTTATTTAAAAAAAATATTCATTTTATTGCTTTGACATTATTGATTTCTTCATACCTTAACTTCTTTTTTGAAATTCATGTTTAATGATCCTCCAAACCTGATCTCAGGCAGTTGCTGCTGGGTTTCTTGGTGATGGGGAACGAGAGGTTCACAAATTTTCAAGGGCTGGCAGAAGGGGTTATTTTTGCTCTAAAAGGAACAAAAAGTGTTTGAAATGCTCAGCATGTATAACTGCATATGAACAGAAAGGAAGAGGTCAGTCATCCTTTGTCAGAACTACTGTGGATTGTGCACCTGAAGTATTGACTCTTGTTTCTCTTTACCACAGATGCTGCCTGGCCTGTTGAGTATTTCCAGCATTCTGTTTATATTTCAGTTTGCCAGCATCTGCAGTATTTTGCTCACCTATTGTAGATTCCGTGCTGGGCATTTGTAAGTGTGGTTAGTTTTAAGTTAAAATTATCCAATTTTCTGTTAACAAAGCCCGCTTGTATGGATAGAAATAGCACATTATGGCAAGTGAGTTTGTTGGTGCTAATTTATTGGAAGGTTTCGCCATTTTTAAACTTGGAAGTGAAACCAGGAGCCACGCACCAATAGCATATGTAAGTGTCAGTTCTTTGAATATGGGATTGTAGTTTGTGGTGCTTGAAATTCCAGTCTTGTGGACGTTACTGTCCAGATATTGCATAGAATCAGGTTTGAAAAAGAGGAGTTGGCTGCACAATATGAATGAACAAGTTGTCTGTATTTGTTTGACAGCAGTCTTTGTAAAGCGTATCAAACTGAAACCTGAGCTCTTGATGGGTTTTATAAATAGAGGCATAGAGTACAAAAACCAAAAGTTTTCGATGTACCTATATAAAATGATTTGACTTGACCCCAGTGTGACTATGGTTCCCATTTCTGGGCACTTGAAGTATGTGACAGATATATCATGTAGCTATACACAAGATGACATTGTAGGAAGAAAATAGGAATTAATTTGTTACTGATTTTCTGTAACTTTATCACTGGTTGAGGCTTGCATAATGGTTCAGTGACTAAACTGGAGCATGCATGTTCTAATACCTTGCTGAATATCTTGCCCTTGACATTTCTTGGAGGAAATAAATTAACCCAGTGCATTGTATGCATCGTTATTTGGAAGAAACACCATGTTGCTCTTTGAAAAAGGTTTGAATGGTGGCATAAATAAAGTTCAACATCATTCTAATTTGTTGCAAACATAAGTAGCAATGGTACTATGTGTTGTGTTAACTTTGCAGATGTTCAAACCCACTATCAAATGTGGAAAGTTATCCCCTCAGTTGTGAAAGTGTTTTCCTAAGAAAAGCTGCCAAAACAAAAATAAACCATGAGAATTTAACTGATTTATTTTGATTAGAACCCCTAAAGTGATTTTATGTCTAGCTTAAAGCTTTTTTATTAAACTGATCCAAAAATATAAGGGTTGATTCCCCTGCCAGGTGCTCTCAGAGACCTACACCTGGCTTTGACTAAGATCTCCACTGAGGAGAATGCGTCCCTATAATTGGAGGACAGGCAGTACAGTTCAGAATGATGCCCACCTGTGTTCAATTCTAAATTCTGAAAGACTTAAAAATACATATATTATTAAACTTAAATCTGTAAGAGGCCTGAATTCTGTCAAGCAGAATAGGATCAATTCAAATCTTACACAATCCTAGACAATAATTATGTGGATATCCTAGTAGCTTGTTTTGGAGACCCTTAAGTAGCTTAACAGATCTCTCTGCATGGGGTTAAACATGATGTGGAAATGTCGGCGTTGGACTGGGGTAAACACAGTAAGGAGTCTAACAACACCAGGTTTCCACTCCATCTGACAAAGGAGCAGAGCTCCGAAAGCTAGTGGCGTTTGCTGCCAAATAAACCTGTTGGACTTTAACCTGGTGTTGTTAGACTCCTTACTGGGGTTAAACACCCAGCTGATCAAAAATAAAGACCCATTTTGCTTCTTTTCAGTTTGTCTCTGCTGCCCTCTTTTCTGATGTGGAGATGCCGGATGTGCCGGATCATCGACACGGATGCCATCATCTCACGTGAGAACACCATCTACCAGGTACACAGTACTTACTCTTGCAACTCGGCCAACGTTGTCTACCTGATACGCTGCAGGAAAGGATGTCCCGAGGCATGGTACATTGGGGAAACCACGCAGACGCTACGACAACGGATGAATGAACACCGCTTGACAATCACCAGGCAAGACTGTTCTCTTCCTGTGGGGGAGCACTTCAGCAGTCACGGGCATTCAGCCTTGGATCTTCAGATAAGCGTTCTCCAAGGCGGCCTTCACGACACACGACAGCGCAGAGTCGCTGAGCAGAAACTGATAGCCAAGTTCCGCACACATGAGGACGGCCTAAACCGGGATGTTGGATTTATGTCACATTATCAGTAACCCCCACAGCTTTCCCCCTGATCTTGCAGAATCTTACTAGCTGTTCTGTCTGGAGACAATACACATCTCTTTAACCTGTGTTTAATGTTCCCTCCGCCCACATTATCTGTACCTTTCAGACCCGGCTGGCTGTAGAGATTTGCATTCTAATTAGTATTCTGTAACTTGATTTCTGTGTCTCTGTGCACTGTTGGAGAACAGATTTCCACTCCATCTGACGAAGGAGCAGCGCTCCGAAAGCTTATGGTATTTGCTACCAAATAAACCTGTTGGACTTTAACCTGGTGTTGTGAGACTTCTTACTGCCCTCTTTTCTCACAGGAAATGGGATTTCACCTTTGACCGTGTTAGAAGTTATATCAGAACTTATTTATGAAATGTGGACCCAGCAAACTGAGAAATCCATTTGCGTTGAAACCTTGCCCCCCAACATAAAGACGGCCAACTAAAATGTCACAATTCCAAGAGGAATTACTCCATAACAAAACCCTGATCAATTAATTGTGTCACAATAAGCACATGACTATAATAGTTTATAAATAGGTCCGTAGTAATCTTACTGAGGCCATCTTCCAGCACCATCACCCTTATTTACAATGTGCTCAAGGTGCCACTCAGCACCTCCAGAGTGCAGGTCAGCCCTGAAATCCTCCAACTGCCGGCCTGAGTGGAGCCAGCTGGTTTTAAGCCTGCCACTGCTCCTTCCCTATTGGGCAAGCCTCCACTCACCTGATAGGGGAATTTGTATTCTACGAGGCCCACAGGAAGATCCATTGACAATCCCCTGTGGCTATTGTATCATCGCTCCCCTTCAAGTCCATTTCTTCCCCAACACCCCGCCACGGGAGGGCCTTTTCTGTTACTTAGTTAGCGGCCTGTAGGTAGGACTGGATCAGGGGGTGTGAAGCGGATTGGAGACCTTTGTTTCCGAAGGGAGCGCTGTGAAGCCACTGACACTGGTTCTTCTTGAGATCTTGCTTCTTCTGTTGGGGTGCTGGTCTCTTCCGTCTCCATCTCGGAATCCGTATCCTCATCACTCAGAGGAGCAAGCGTAGGATTGATTTCTAGCCATGGCTCGATGCTGGCAGTGGTCATCCCCATGTCTGATAATGAGGCATGCAGTGACACAGGCTCCCTACTCCAGGTGTTGCCTGACAATTTTGCCTTCCACTTGGACCTTTTAAGCTCTGTCTTTTCTGTTATGATCCCAGGGACAGCTGAGGCCATCTCCAAAGTTTCTCGTGAGGACTGGGTCGCTGGTTTTGAACATTCTTTCTGTCCTTTCAGAATCATAGTCCTTCTTCTGGTTCTCATGTTGGGACTCCACCCTTCCCGCCAGGTTTGGGAACAATAAGCTTAATCTTGTCCAAAGCCTCCGTCCTATTAGCGATTCCAGTCATTGTGTGAGGGGTAGTCCGATAGTGGAATAAAAATCGCGCCAGTTTGGTCTTTATGAACACCTATAGGTTGCTTCTTCATGCCGATCTTAAAAGTCTGCCCCGCCCATTCAGCTAACCCATTCAATGACAGATGATAGGGTGCTATCCTAATGTGTTTGATTCCATTGGAAGGCATGAAGGTCTGAAACCTGGTGCTTGTAAAGCCAATGCCATTGTCAGAGAGCAGGACTTTAGGCATCCTGTGATTGCAAGAACATTGTTGTAGTTTCTCAGTGGTAGCATGAGAAGTGGTGGAGTCCATGCCATGTAGCTCTATCCATTTGGAGTGCATGTCAACTATAATTTAGAACATGGAACCTAAAAAAGGCCCAGCAAAGGCCCCGTGCATTCGCACCCAGCATCTACCAAGCCATTGGTAGGTGAGTATTGCGTACAGTTCTGGTCGCCGCATTATAGGAAGGATGTGGAAGTGTTGGAAAGGGTGCAGAGGAGATTTACCAGGATGTTGCCTGGTATGGTGGGAAAATCGAATGAGGGAAGGCTGAGGGGCTTGAGATTGTTTTCGTTAGAGAGAAGGTTAAGAGGTGACTTAATAGAGGCTTACAAGATGATCAGAGGATTAGATAGGGTGGATAGTGAGAGCCTTTTTCCTCGGATGGTGATGGCTAGCACGAGGGGACATAACTTTAAATTGAGGGGTGATAGATATAGGACAGATGTTAGAGGTAGGTTCTTAACTCAGAGAGTAGTAAGGGCATGGAATGCCCTGTCTGCAGCAGTAGTGGACTCGTCAACATTAAGAGCATTCAAATGGTTCTTGGATAAACATATGGATGATATTGGAAAAGTGTAGGTTAGATGAGCTTTAGATTGGTTTCACTGGTCAGCGCAACATCGAGGGCCGAAGGGCCTGTACTGCGCTGTAATGTTCTATGTTCTATGTCCTATTCCCATGGATGTAGGGAGGCTGAGGGGGATGGAGGTGGAGGGGTTCTTTTGGCATGACTTAAACTGTCTGACCAAGTCAGTTATGGGTATGTTGCACGTTGAATAGTGTTTAGATAAGAACTCTTCCTGTTGGGGAGCACTTCAGCGGTCACGGGCATTCGGCCTCAGATCTTCGGGTAAGCATTCTCCAAGGCGGCCTTCACAACACACGACAGCGCAGAGTCGCTGAGCAGAAACTGATAGCCAAGTTCCGCACATATGAGGACGGCCTCAACCGGGATCTTGGGTTCATGTCACACTATCTGTAACCCCCACAGCTTGTCTGGACTTGCAGAATCTCACTGGCTGTCCTGTCTGGAGACAATACACATCTCTTTAACCTGTGCTTAATGCTCCCTCCATTCACATTGTTTGTACCTTTAAGACTTGATTATCTGTAAAGACTGCATTCCAATCATTATTCTGTAAATTTAGTTTGTGTCTCTGTATGCCCTGTTTGTGAGCATTTCTCCACTCCACCTGACGAAGGGGCAGTGCTCCGAAAGCTAGTGGCATTTGCTACCAAATAAACCTGTTGGACTTTAACCTGGTGTTGTTAAGCTTCTTACTGTGTTTACCCCAATCCAATGCCGGCATCTCCACATCAGATCAACACATGCACAGTGGCCCGCTCAGCGCTTTGCTGCTGGCCTCTCCAGTGGGAATAGGCCCCATCCCAGCTTTTTAATTATATTTATGTTTGTGCACTCTGCAGTGTACAGAGTGTGGGAGATTCATTTTGAAAATCCTGTTGAAAAAACTGTGCTGAGGGACGTACTAAACTTGGAGCATCACTGCAAATGCTCAATGGGGAATGACCACTGTCTAAGGCCCTACCACCTGAATATACTTGAGGATTGGAAATGACGTAAACCGCACCACCACCACCCACCCCTGTCCCCACCTCCATGCTGTATGTATGAGGATGTTTAACACAAAATATAAATTTATATTAGAAATGTAATTTGTAATGTCAAATGTAATCAGGCGCCTCGTGTACTATATTGAAAGAAACTGATGTTTACTGCAATTTATGTCATGTAAATTTTCAGCTATTATGCGGTGTACAAATTTTATATTTTTGGCAAAAGAAAGGATTGGTAGAGCAGCAGTTGGATACATTCACAGTGATGTGGTTGGAGTGTTCTTCTGCAATGTATCACAGCAGACCAGAAAGAGCTTTGTTCTTGAAGTTCATTATATATTATAAACGACATAGATATTCTTATTACCAACACTGCATGGGAAAAGTGTTCCACTCTGCTCCAAGTACCAAACGCACCTTAAAACAATCTATAAAAGGAAGTGATATGCAATTGAAGTTCACCTCAGAATAGTCATGAAACGGACTGCAGTTGTCACAATTAAGGTTGACTCCAGATACCTTTATTCACATCCTCAAAACAAAGATTAATTCCTTTACTCAACCATTCATTGTATTTGGACTGAAGTGTTACTTTATGGTTATTTCAATCTGGGAAAAACTGGTTGCTTGAAATAATATGCCCTTTGTTATAATCCAGGTCAGAAACTCCAAGATATTTTATGAAGTCAACCTAGACCATAAGTTTCTTACTTTGCATTTGGCTAGGGTAAGCATAAGATATGGAATCACTTCAGGTATGGTCCAAATGACCCAATGGAAGCTTTTATCAAACAAATTTTAATTAAGAATACAGTTAACACATCGAAAGAAAATTAGCAATAACTTTTACCAATTACAAACAAGAAAAAAAAACAAATGATAATGTATAAACCTTAACTAAATGCATTGTTCCAACATAATAAACCTCCTAATAGATATATAACTGTGCAACGTTTAGCATAGAAAGCAAGAATGCTCATGTGATGCTGGATTTTCTAGCACCACAACGCCTGCTACGAATTAGTTCTTTGTTCGAGAATTGAAACTCTGGCTTCTCCGTTCTGGAAATTTCCAGCACCTCGAGGTAGAGACAATGCCATTGCTGACCTTTAGCTAGTGAACAACCAACAGCAAAATTTTCCCTCCAGAAATAAGAGAGATTGCTTCCAGTACGCAGTCCACACAGCTTCTAACTAAACAGCAGCCAGCAGAATTCCCAATACCAGGGAGAGAGGCACAGAAATACTTTTCAGTTGGGAGTCCCAACAGCTTCCCAGGGGGAGACAGCGATAGAGCCAAAGCCTGCTTGCAGCTTGAAAACCAGGACAGCCTCTTGTAAACTGCACTAAACTGAAAGTAAAAAAACTGTCCCACCTGACCTGTCAATCAATCTTCCCTCAACACTTCAAAAAGGGTCATAAAGTCCCAGCGAATGCATTAGGCCCAGATTAAAAATAAACAAAACCCCATTTAAACCATTTAAGCAGCAATAAAAGGACATCTAATCAGACAGCCAGGGCCAGATGAAAAGAACAAAACTGCTTATAACTGCAGAGAACATGATTTAAAAATACATTCCTTAAAGACACAGTAACATCACATATTTTGTCACTGAGATGTGCTCTGGCAGTAGTGTTGGATATCACCAGACAATGCTGATTGAAAATGACGCACAGACAGATAATAAGGCTTGAATGAAAAATGTGAGTCAAGCGTATCAAGAATAAATATGACAAAACTTTAAAGAAATGACAGACAGAGCTAGATTGCAATAATTTACTTCAATTGCTGTCTCTCTCAAAGTAATACTAGTTAAGAACTTGTGATAATTGCCTAAAATACATTTTCAAACATGAGTCATGCATGCTGAATGAAAAGTTTTTATATGGGAGATGAACAGCACAGTGCTCTCCAATAGCTCCCGGCATGTATACGTTGAGACGTAAACAGGCCAGCAAAGACTCCACGTTCTATCTCTTCATTTCCTTTCATCCAGGCTAGTACAACAAGATTAAATAGATTTCACTCTCAATTAATCAAAGCTAACTCAGTGTGAAACACTTCCCGCAGTGAATTACCCCTCAATCATGTTCAGTTTTCACAAGTAACAATCCGGCCTCTTGAGCACCAGACAAGCAATTCACATACCTTCAGGACATGGGCATAGTGAAAGACTTGCTTGCAGGACACCTGATGAGACAATTGCAAAGGCTACAGTTGGAAGTATAAGCAATAGATTGTAATCGATATTAATTATTTCTAACATCAGAATGTTCCGTGAGTCTCCCAGCATTTTCTTTAACTTTAAGAGGTCAGACAAGCCTCTTTCAAGCTGACACTGAGATATTGGAAAATCTGGTGTATTTGTCATCTTCCTTGCTACATAGAGAGAAAAACAGACAGCTATGCCCGAAAGAATTTACATTGCTGCAGGATTGGAAAAACTCAGCTTATATAAAAGCCAGAAGGATTCTAATAACTTGACGCAAGATATTGGGCCAAATTTTCTCATTCTACCGACTATGGGAATCATAGTGGGCGAGGGGTGGACCATGGAAAGGTCAGTTGACTTGGGGCCGGATTTTCCAGTTTTGGGGCAAGCACAGCCAGAAAATCCCACCCATAGTATCATAAAATTAACAATAATGATTGCTAAGTTGTAGAAAAGAAATATACTGGAGAAATTGTTTTATTGCAGCTATCATTGGTATTTATATGCAAAAATATTCAGAATATTTTTTGACCTCACAAAAGTCTTTGAGATTCAGCTTATGGAGAATCCTCCTTAAATTGGCTGTCCTCAGAAATATGTCACCATCACCCAGAGCCACGACAAGCAAGCCATAATTCTCACCAATGAAATCATCACAAATCCGATGTCACTGAAAACTGGAGTCGAACAAGACTGTCATTTCACCAACTTTTCTCCATTTTCCGACAATACTGGATCTCAACTCCAAATACAGTGGCACAGTGGTTAGCACCACTGCCTCACAGTGCCAGGGACCCGGGTTCGCTTCCCAGCTTGGGTCACTGTCTCTGCGGAGTCTGCACATTCTCCCCATGTCTGCGTGGGTTTCCTCCCACAGTCTGAAAGACGTGCTGGTTGGGTGCATTGGCCATGCTAAATTCTCCCTCAGTGTACCCGAACAGGCGCCGGAGTGTGGTGACTAGGGGATTTTCACAGTAACTTCATTGCGGTGTTAATGGAAGCCTACTTGTGACACTGGAAGGCAATCAGAGAAGATGCTTAAAAGACAAATGATAGGGAGAGAAATAATAATAATTCATGAAGAAGATGTCACAAGTTATATAATTGCAGATCAGAATTCCTCTGAGAGTGCTGTAAAGTTCATTGCAAAATTAGAAGAAGTAGAAAAGTATGTACAGTAGGCTAGCACAGTGACAGTGTGGTTAACAGTGTTGCCTCACAACGCCAGGGACACGGGTTCAATTCCAGTCTTGGGTGACTGTCTGTGTAGAATTTGTACATTCTTCCCGTGACTGTGTGAGTTTCTTCCAGATGCTCCGGTTTCTTCCCACACTCCCAAAGATGTACACGTTAGGTTGATTGGCCATGCTAAATTGTCCTTCGTGTCAGGGGGATTAGTAGGGTAAATATGTGGGGTTATGGGGATATAGAGAGCTTGGGCGAGATTGTTGTGAGAGCAGGCTTGATGGGCCGAATGGCCTCCTGCACTGAAGGAATTCTGTGATAAGAACATGGAACAAAGCACTGAAATGCAATTTATTGAGAAAAGTTATGCCAAGTAGGAAAGAATATTTTAAAAATTAGCGATTTTAAAAAGAAAAATTAAAAGCTAGTTAATCTATTGGGGGAAGTAATTCGATAATATTTACTGCAGTGAAACTTCAAAAATGTTAGCATATATCTGTTGGTTTACCTCAGACTGTCAGTGAACCAAGAATATATTTTTAAAAATATTATCACAGAAAATTTGAACACGCATCTCCGAATACTGCAAATGAAGGGCACTAGGAGAATGAATGGTCACACAGAAAGTAATGAGTCAAACATAAAGTCCAAGAAACCTTGTGTAAGGGATAAAGTAACAGTGATAAACACATGCACGAGAATGTTGTAGAGCTATGTTGTAAATCTCATTTTCCCAAAGAAAATGCTCATTTGAAATTGAAACTCTGCATCAGCCACTTCACAAATTGACTATTTATTTTCATTAATAAAGCCCGTGTCAGAAGTACAGCAAATTATGGGCAAAGTAATCCATTCAACCATTCGTAGCTGATAAATCATCTACAGGGTTCTTTTGAATTAACTGTACTGAACAGTATTATTCAGGTGTCAGCCTGCTGGATCCCAAGGTAAAACTGATGAACTCCACAAATAGGCCAACAAGGAGATGAATCAATGTAGTCCATTAATTTACTGAATATGGATTATTGAGCTCAAGTAGCAGGTAGAATTCTTAAATGAATCGTTTGCATTAACTAAGATTTTTGTAACCAGAATTGCTTCCACTGCAAATGTACCAGCACTAATGTGTGACACATTTAGGCAGATTTATTGGCTTTAAAATTGCAGATGAAATGATTTCCTACCAGCGCTGTTCCAAACTGAAAGAATAGCAATTAACATCAGCACGTAGCATTTCCCCACTTCTTCATTGTATGTATACTATGATAGGTTCATTATAATATCTGCTTTAAGACCCAATCTGGAATTTGGCATAGCTGTAAAAAGGACATTACAAACTAAACATTTATATCTTTGACTTCATGTAATTTAAAATATTAAGCAAAATTACATTTAAAATGGAGATTTATTTGAAATTTACTGAATTCAGATTGAGGAATTGAAGATAAGCTTTCGGAACAGTCAGGGTCCATAAATTAGGTAAAATAAAAGTGTTTTTAGTGAAGGAACATGAAAGTAACAAATGAAAATGAAGGACTCAAGGAGACCAGCTGATCAGTCACACCGATCCCATGCTGCCACATGGTATAATTTATGCACACTGTGCCCACTACCTGCCCCTTTTTTACCAACAACAATGTCCTGAGGGGCTTAACAATTAAATGAATGAAATTCAGGATCACAATCTCAGTGTCACAACAATAAATGCTGTGGAAAATGGAAAAGTAGTTTCAATGTTCCTTTGAGACTGGACGATTCAGGATCATTTTTCGAACAGTGCAAAGGCAGTGCTATGACCCAATTGAATAAGTGTTCATATCAAATTCCTTTAGTAACTTTTTAAAAATCAACTGGAATATAGATAAAGCATTTCCAATGTTTCCATATTGTCATTGTGTTTGATTCTGATGCTGGATCCTCGCAGTGGAAGCATGTTTCATGCTGCAACATTGGTATTCCTCCTCACAACTTAGAAAAAAACCTCAGAAAAAGATCTGAAATTTACTCTTGAGGTTTAAATTATATTTATCAGGCATGAAACCTTCATTTTTTTGTTGTCTTCATTTGGACCCTTCAAGCAAACTAGTTTTTCTGTAACTCATTTTATCTTAATTATTCCCCTTCACCTCTCGGTGCTATTGATTCTTTGCTAGGATGTGCTGTTATGGGTTCACTAAGGCTGGGTGAGAGACCATTGCACCATGGGGCAAATACAATCAAGACAGATCCAGTCCACATTCAACATTCTCACATGCATGCATTCTACATCAGGTAGATTACTGGATATGTAGTCAGGAGATGAAGAGCTGGTTAATGTTTTCCTCATACCCCAGAGGTACTGAGAGGTCATTTGTACTTCCTTAAATAGCATCCCTGACTGAGGTCAGCTTATTGAACACAGAAACCTGGGGTTTTCCTCTATGGCTCAGCTACTTCCTGAATATTGAGCCATGCAGAAAGCCTAATGAGTCTATATGGTCCTGTAAAACAGCACTAAAAGAAAACAGATTATCAGGTCATTATTACATTGCTACTATTTGGAGTTTGTTGTGCATTAATTGTCTGCCATGTTTCCGACATTGTCTACACTTCAAATATATTTAATTAGCTGTTAGGCATTTTGGGATATCCTGAAGTTGTGAAAGGTGCTGTACAATTGGAGTCTTTCTTTGTCTTACGAGATCTTTTTAAAAAAATGTTTGTTTTAACGGGCAGGGTTATTCCGCCAATAGCAACCCCTCCCCTGCCGCAGGTTCCCTGGCAGCGGAGGGCGCGAACAATGGGGAAACCTCGTTGACAGCGGCGGGACCAGAAGATACTGCCACCCAGCCAATGGTGGGCTGCCTCTGCTGTCGCAAAGCATGCCACAGGGTGGTGGGGGGGAGAGGGCAGAAGCAGAAAATCCCATCAAAAGTATTACAATTGTTGCATACTTTCAAATCTTATGGCAAAATCAAAATGAAGGTCATGTAAAACGTTGCTTGACAGTTGAATGCTAGAAGATTGAATTTATCCAGTCAACAAATCTGCATTTCAGTGTCAATCTCAGATAATACTTTGGTGTCTTTAAAAGGAGCATGATTCCTGCTTGTTCAACTTGACGGAGTGTTACAGCATTCAGTATAGTCCAACACTCCACAGCGTTAACACCCTTTGTGAAAAACAAGGCTACCATTTTAAACTTGATGACGAAACCAAGTGTCCGTGCCCCTATCAAATCTTTTCATTAATTTTAAATTAACCAAGCTTATCTCATTTAATGCAGACAAAGCTACAGGAAGCTTCTTCCATCACGCCACAATGTCATCAGAATTTTATCTTGTTATAGTTCTAATGCCAAGCATTATTTCCAATTCGGTTTCAGATTGAACATGACAATGAGCTCTTACTGAATTATATCATCTCAATTAACTGGAAGCAGCAGGAAATTAAGTTTAATATTTGGCTGATTGAATGGTTGGGAAAGTAAAATAATCTGCTGAATGAATTTTGTGACGGCCAATTGTTGTTGGGGCTGCTGTGTTAATGAAATTTTGCTGAAGAAAAAGCTATATCGTGAAATAGCAGAGTACTCAGAATACTAATATTGAGTGTACATTTTGAAGTGCAGCATCAATAATAACCATCCATAATGAAGACCCAGGAAGAATAAAATTAGGAAATTTTCTAATCTGATTTCCTCATGCCTTGCTTCATAATGGATCTTTATTGATCTCCAATATGGAAAAGATTTATCGTTTAGGGTGTAAGGGTGCATTCTTGATGGGGAGTGTGTGAACTTATAATCATTTTAGCCCCAATTTATGTCGTATGATTGACATTAACCAACTCAAACATAACTATACTTATCACTTCTTTCACTTCCGCAGTGATACTTGAAAATGTTGCCTTTTGCTCATTTGATAACAACAGGACTGACGCCAAATGATTTTTCTTGGTTCAATCTGCATATGTCTGCCCAAGCTGATCAGGATTGGTATTTAATAAGGCTTTATTGAGGAAGAAAATCTTTAACTCCCTTAATTTCTTGGTGAATGCATTTTCAGAGTATCACTCATATATGAATCTCTCAGTGCAGTCGAAGAGGCAGAATGAGCAGCCAGGCATGCAGAACCAAAACAGAAAGAAAAGAAGTTTATAAAGTGTACTGATATAGTGCCTCTTATGGCCTCAGGAAATCTCAAACCTAACTCATGAAGATCAGAAGGGGCAGTTAACTAGTCACACTACATGACTAGTGTAGTAGAAATCACCACTGCCCTCAGCTTATTGAATTCTAGAATTTACTGCATCAAGATATTATGCATGAATTGATGGTTTTTCACATGAACCTTCCAGGCTAATCTCACACTTTTACTTGCCGTATGTTTGAAGAATATTTACATGTGTAGAGGACTCGGCAAAGAGGTTGTGCCACAGAAAACTGGGATGATAATGGTGGATAACAGCCACCAAGACCAGATCTGCTGCTGCAGCCAGGGAAATAGGCAAGTGATCTCTATCATTGGTTACTATTGCATTATACTGCCATAATTTTGAAAACATTCTCTGAAGCACATTATAAGTCACCCCTTTCCTAGGGAGTTCAGAGATCAGAAGTGTTTCTCTAACAAATAACTCCATATGCAATGAAGCCGCAATCTTTTGAAAATTCATTCTTGGGATGTGGGCATTGCTGGCTAGGCCAGTATTTATTACTCATCCCTGATTGCCTTGAGAAGGTGGTGTTGAGCTGCCTTCTTGAACCACTGCAGTCCAACTGGTCCCGGTACACTCACTATTAGGAAAGAAGTTCCAGGATTTTGGCCCAGTGACACTGAAGGAACGGTGATGTATTTCCAAGTCTGGATGGTGGGTTGTTTGGAGCACAAAGTAAAGTAAAGTTATTAGTCACAAGTAAGGCTTACATTAATACCACAATGAAGTTACTGTGAAATTCCCCTAGGCGCGACACTATGGCACCTGTTTGGGTCAATGCACCCAACCGCACGTCTTTCAGACTGTGGGAGGAAACCAGAGTACCTGAAGGAAACTCACGCAGACACTTGGAGAACATATAACTCCACACAGACAGTGACCCAAGCGGGAATCAAACCCAGGTCCCTGGCACTGCAGTGCTAACCACTGTGCCATCTTTCAGCTGCTGGTATTCCCATATGTCTGCTACTTTTGTTACAATCCCAGTTGGTGTTATAGCAATGTAAGATCCAGAATGGAAACCTAGCTCAAAAGACTGTAACTTTTCCCCTTCTTTTATAACATGTGCAGGAACAGAGTCACGGGACCGTTAAATAGTTTTAACAACAAGAACATTTTTTTCAACATGAAAAAATTGGATTATGATACAATTCTCCTTTACTCCCCCCTTCGCTTTACAAATACACAGATTAACATGGATTATAAAGTATGGGCAGGATCTTGAACCTGAACTCTCTGTGCGCGAGATCGCCAATGAGGGCTCAAATTTGGGTGAAAAGCAGAAATTTCAAATCTCGCCAGCAAGATGGCGATCAGCGATCTTCCCCACCCTTCGCCGGAAATGCAATCAGGTTCATGCCTGTAATGGACAAGAACTTGATTTTAATTCATTTCCACGAATTTAAATATCATTATACAACCCCCTCGCCAAATTATCCCCCTCACTAAATTTTCATACCTAAACATAAACCTGTCAAGGGATTCCCTCCAGAGGCACAAAGGTCAGTATAGCCCCCGTGGGGGAGGGACGTGGCCAACCAGTGCACTGGCAATGTCCCCTTGCACTGTCTCCTTGCACAGGTTGGTACTGCCAGGTTGGCACTGCAGTGTCAACCTGGCAGGTGGTGGAGGGAACGGACTCTGAGGAGGATGGGAATGCAGGGAAGAGGTGGGGAAGGGGATGTGAGGGATGGGGATGCTGGTGACGATTAGGGAGCGGGGGATGCTCGGGATGATCAAGGGAGAATTTATTCTTCGTTGTGATCAGAGCAGCCTTTAAAAAGGGCATTCCGATCTCAGCAGAGCTGGTTTCCTGCTCTAAGAGTCCTCAACCCACCAGAGTGATGGCACAAACCTCGTCCATTCTTTTTTATAGATGTTAAAGTGACAATATCATAGAATCATAGAAACCCTACAGTACAGAAAGAGGCCATTCGGCCCATCGAGTCTGCACCGACCACAATCCCACCCAGGCCCTACCCCCGTATCCCTACATATTTTACCCACTAATCCCTCTAATCTACGCATCCCAGGACACTAAGGGGTAATTTTACCATGGCCAATCAACCTACCCGCACATCTTTGGACTGTGGGAGGAAACCGGAGCACCCGGAGGAAACCCACGCAGACACGAGGAGAATGTGCAAACTCCACACAGACAGTGACCCGAGCCGGGAATCGAACCCAGGTCCCTGGAGCTGTGAAGCAGCAGTGCTAACCACTGTGCCACCGGTATCTGGAGATAATACAGAGCAGTTTAAGCTGGAGAGCTTCACGCCAGTTTTCTCACCATGAATGACACTTTCCCAATTCTGCTAAGATTGCCCCCTATATCCTAAGCTACAACAGTCTCAGTAACACAATGACCCTTTAACCACACAAGATGCTGCAGTCAAATACATTCTCTGCTTTGAACCTCAAATGAATGCCTATGGACTTCTCCTCCGAATCCGCCCCCCAAAAAAATAATTACCACAGGAGAGTTTCCAAACTCCACTCTCAAAAAGCACACCTTAAAATATTATTTCACAATAATGCTTTATAAGTATTCTGAAATCCAGTCCAGGTTTTCCAAATTTTAAACAAAGCTTCTGTTCCATTTTTAACAGTAGATCTAGTATCCAGGTTTTACAGCACTATCTTTAGGATTTCTTTGTTTTGACTGCTGAAAAAACTGCTTTAATTATTTTAACTCTTGATTCCCAGACTCTATTAATAGGCATTAAACGTCTGATCTACCTCTGAAGTTTGCTGTCCCACTTTAAGTCTGGTTACTGCAATAGTCTCAGAACGCTTTGTTTACTCTTCCTTGAATTCTTCTAAAAATACATTGTTCTCCGTTCTCTTAACTTCATTGTCTTAAGACATTCTTTCTGTCTCAATTCCCTGGTTATCTGGACAGTAACTAGTTATTTGGGAAGCCTGCCTCTTTGCAGCTCCTGTTCAGTCCAGTCTTTCTCCTGGCGGAGTTGAGAGATGTTCAGTCCCTAGTGTCCTTCAACATACATACATAGAAAATAAAGGCAGGAATAGGCCATTCAGCCTTTCAAGCCTGCTCAACCATCCAGCAAATTCAATAGTCTGATCCCACCTCCCCCCACTCTCCACCCCCCCCCCTCCACCCCCCACCCGCCACCACAACATCCCTTTATCCCCAAGAGCTATTTCTAATTCCTTCTTGAAATCACACAACATTTTGGTCTCAACTACTTTCTGTGGTAGTGAATTGCACTGATTCACCACTCTCTGGATGAAGTTTCTATGAGATCCCCTCTCTTCTAAATTTCAATGATTATAATGCTAACCAACTTAGTGTCTTCTCATATGACTGGCCTGCCATCCCAGGAATCAGCCTGGTAAACCTTTGCTGCACTCTCTCTATAGCAAGAACATTCTTCCTCAGATAAGGCCGCCAAAACTGCACACAATACTCCAGGTGTGGCCTCACCAACGCCTTATACAATTGCAGTAAAACATTCCTATTCCTATACTGAAATCCTCTCGCTATGAAGGTCAACATACCATTTGCCTTCTTTACTGCCTGCCGTACCTGCATGCTTTCAGTAACTAATGCACGTGGATACCAAGGTCTCACTGAGCATCCACCTCTCAATTTACATTGATTCAAATATTTATCTGCCTTCCTATTATTGCTACCAAAGTGGATAATTTCACATTTATTCTTATTATGTTGCATCTACCATGCAGTATAATGCAGTTGACAACTGCCAAGAGATTCAGCTGAACTATTAACAAAAAAATATTCCTACCTTAAATGGGCCTTCAGTTGCAACCACTGCTATTTCCGCTGGCCTATTTAGTCTTCATGACATAACCCTCTCCAAACACAATAGAATCACAGTTGAATTTGAAACCAGTCCCCACACATACAAACAGCTTTGTCCAGCATGAATCTAACTATAGGTTTTACTCTTCCAGGCACACTTAAAACTATAACTGATTTCTAATATTCGGCAATACCCATATACATCCCTTAAAACGACCATATTTTCCTAACACCCTTGTCCTTCTTAATGGTACTGATGATGTGTTTGGAAGGTAGTGTGTGGAAGGTGCTGTCCAAGGAAGCTCAGTGAGTTGCTTAGGTGTCATGTTATATCAGTTCTCTCTATAGTAAGAGGCGTTTTTCAGGGCTTAACAGATATGTTTGTACTGAATAGTCCATATTTTCACATTGATAGACTATCAGTTCTTTCTACATAAGTGTGACATAACATTGTTGAGCAATACACAAGCCATCGTATTTTTCATTTGATTTTGGCTAAAAATGTTGCATGTTCCATACACTGTACTTTCGGACAACTTGTGTTTTATTTTCTGTATAAAGAAATGATGACAGGCTAGATGTTATCTGAAAACTAGCTGTACAAATATTTGGTATTTGTGTTTGAGTTTTTCAGTGGTGTTAATTTCCTGTGGATCATGACCTCCTGCATTAGCCTTGAATATATTTCCTGCACTTTAGCACTTTTCTAGTTGAGCAATGGGGGATGCCAATTATCAATGAGTGAGCTGTATGGGATACAAAGGCCCACTATCTGTAGCTGCATCCAACCCTGTGAAGTGCCAGAAGTCTTTTGGGCTGAAGCCATTACGAGTTCAATGTTTTGGAATTGGTCCTGTGGTCACTTACAGAAGACTACATCATGAAACAGAACTATCCAGTGAGCCAGATAAGGCATATTCTACACACGTCACTAATGCCAGATGATATGTCCAAGCAGAATTCATTTAACATCAGTGAGTTCTCAGCAGTTCCCCAGCACCTTCCGCCCAGCAACTCAGAACTATCTGCATTTACAAACTGGTTCAAGCTTGCCACAATTACTTGTACTGTTCGGATCCTATAGCAGCAGTAAAAGCATTGATGAGAAATGCCACAATGGCTAGGTTTATGATTTATGTAACAGAGGCTTGCACTTGTGGATGTCACTGATACTTCCTGCATGGTGGCAGCGTTGCAGACAACTTTTCAGCCAACTAACTATAACGCATTACCGATCTGCATATCTGGAGACAAGGGGCTGTTTAAGACATGCCATTGGAAAATACACTGGCTATGATCTATGATCCACAAACAACTCCAGAGTAGCAGAGAGCAGACTGACTCTTTGACCAATACCTGATTTCTGTTCATCACCCCCACTACTGTTACCCATTCACTATCAGTGCCCTATCCTTCTTGTTTGAAACCTTAACCACATCACTAAATTTTCATTCCCATTATAACACCATAATTTAAAACAAAAATGACTCAAGTCATGTATCTCTATGAACCTTGTCTCCGTGTAGTGTTGGGGACCTTAGTTTCACTGTTAGTGCTTTCAGATGGGATCCAGTAACTGAAACAGAACTTAGAGATATCACTTCAGCAAATATTCAACAATCTGATGACTCCATGGTTTGATTCTTAACTTTTCATCTTTTAAACTGATTAAATGGCTTGTTGTTATCTGACAAGTTGTTTTTTAAAAAAGTCATAATTACAGCTGCAATATCATGAGTTATTTGCTGTTCACGCCAAAACAATCTTAATGTATAAAACTGACCATTTAAAAATTAGCTGCACCGCTATTTTGTTAATTCCTAATAACTAAAGTGTTACTACTGTAAAACTAATGTTGAGATCAAGAGGGAAGGGGCCGAATGACTCTCCTCTTGTCCCATTCCTCGTTTGACACAACAGGATTTTTTTAACGTGATATCCTTTCCAATTCAATGAATGTTTGACCATTCACAAGCCATGACTATAAATGACACAAACATGACATATATTTCCTGAACAGAAGTATTCTTTCAGTTGAGAGTGCAACAGTGGGGAATGGCCATTTGTCAATGGGTGAGCTGTATGGGATGCATAGGTCCATTATCTGTAGCTGCATCTAATCCCATGAAGTGCCAGAAGTCCTTTGTTCTGAAGCCATTGCAGGTTGAATGTTTAGGAGTTGATCCTGTGGTTACTTGTGCAAGACGACATCTTGGAACAGAATATCCTGTGAGCTAGGTAAGGCATATTCTCCACATTAAATATTCAATTTATTTGAATTTTTAAAAAGAAAAGAGAATAGCATTTATTATATATAACCCGGTTTAGAATCAGAAAACAAGAATCCCTACAGTGCAGAAGGAGGCCTTTCAGCCCATCAAGTCTGCGCCGGCCGCAATCCCACCCAGGCCCCATGCCCGTAACCCCACATATTTACCCTGTTAATGTCCAGACACTATGGTCAATTTAGCATGGCCAATCAACCTAACCCGCACACCTTTGGACTGTGGGAGGAAACTGGAGCACCGGTGGAAGAAACCCACTGGTTTCTGTGTGGAGGAAACCCACGCAGATACGGGGAAACTGTGCAAACTCCACACAGACAGTGACCCGAGGCCGAAATTGAACCTGGGTCCCTGGCGCTGTGAGGCAGCAGTGCTAACCACTGTGTCACCGTGCCACCCTAGTTTAAGAAAAATAGTAAAAACATGCTCTGACTTTCACACACACTCGAAGCTCACACTTACTCAAAGAGATCGAGATGAAGTGGGAGGATAAATTAAGCAATTGAAAGTCCAGTAAATTTAAAGGGGTAAATGGATCTTGAAGGTTGGTTGTTTGGCTATCTTCAGGCTGAACCCAGTGGTCCTTCTGGCAGTTTAAAGATGTAGGCAGGTGATATATCTGTTTTTCTGAAGATGGCAGCTGTGGGGTTAAGTTCTTATCAAAAATCTCTGTCGATGGCAAATGCCCCCCCTCCCCCCACCCCCAAACACCAACCTTTTCCTTTCATTGCCAACTTCTAAGTTACAGTTCCCAGTGACCTGCAGTATCTTGTGACAGGAATTGATCTACAAGACTTTAACAGTTTCTGCAAGTTAAATGTGAAGAATGTTATAACATCTCTGCTCAGTACTATCCACATCCATGCATTTCCATCAGAGGTTACTTTCTAACCTGCAAACACTGAGGCTAGTTGGGTACTTGCACTAACAGCTCAGCAATGATCAACCAAGTCAACTCCAAGCAGGTTACCTAGAGCAGGTGACTTGGCATATTCCTTATGCTGTATGTAGTTCATCCAGTGAACAGCTAAATTCTAAGATTGCTTGGACGTGGAAGGAGGCGAAAAATAGTTTTTACTATTGGAGTTTGTACATCCCAATATTGCCATTAGTTCCTCCTTGTTATTTGTAACCATCATGAAACTATTGTGTTCTGATGTACACTCTTGGCCAGAATTTTTACTGTGACAGAGAGGCTCACTGTCTTTGCGAAAAGGGCAGATGTGCCTGGAAATCCCCAAACATGATACCTACATTTTCATGGGGGTGGGAATGGGGACAGGTCCCGTTTTGTACATACACGTTTCACGGATGTGGCTACCATTAGAAATCAACAGCTGCTTCCACTCAAGTTGGATTTTATTCCCACAGGTGACTGAGACATGATGTGCGCAGAGTAGCCCTGATAGGAGCAAACTTTCAACTTTGTGCATTGGTTTGGATAGCCAAGGTACACCTCTGGAGAGGTGCAAGTGCCCCTGTGGAAATTGCTATAAACTTGTCTTAACTGTCCCAGGATATACAAAAAAGTCAATTCAAACTATGTTGTTTTAACCCGAGGTGGATCTGCTGCACTCGCAACTGGAGGCCCGAGCGAGGTCAGATGGTCAGAAGGAAGAGCCTGCACTATGTGAACCTGGAGTGAGGAGGAGGAGATGCAGGATGCCCAGGTACTACCCCGCAGGAAGGGTGTATAAACCTAGGACATCCTACCCCTAAATATGATGGAGAACCAGAGCTGAAGATGGCTGAGTCAAAGCCGCAAGGTGTTGACAGATCCATGTCGTATGGTCCAGCAACAATCCATCTACCCCATATACTGCAGTGGCTGTGAAGGTAACCATCACTCTCCTGCCTCAGGATCTTTCTAGGCCTCATCAGAGGACCTGTCTGATATATCCCAGTTAGCAATATACAGCAGTAGTAAGGCTGAACTACTGCTCTTTTTGCCTGTGTGGATGATCACATTACTTGCCCGTTAGATTTGGTGTCTCAGACGCAGAGCCACAGCCTTTGTCCAATTAGTGGGCTTCCCTCAGGTGCAGGGTGTTACTGATTGCACCCACCTTGCCATAACGGCTTCAAATCATTGTTTGGGCATCTTCGTAGACCGAAAGCTCTTGCACTCAATCAATGATTGACCACAACAAGGTTTTCCTTCAAATGCGTATAAGGTCACTTGGCAGTTGCCATGATACATTCAAACTAAAGAGCTCCCAACTCCCTCAGCTGTTTCATTCACCAACACAGATCTGTGGTTGTCTACTCGGGTTTAAAGACTGCCAGTTAACAATTTGGATAATGACCCCCTATCGAACCCCTCAAACAAGTCAGAGTGCATCTACAACATCAGCCATATTGTCATGAGTATCACCAAGCAGGCAATTAACCTTTTAAAAATGCACCTCAGATGCCACGATTGCTCAGGTGGAGCTCTGCAATATGCCCAGCAAGGGTATCGAGAATAGTAGTGGTCTGCTGCATGCTGCTCAACCTTGCACAGCGGAGAGGCTTAGAAATCAATGACGATAATGCTATGGTCAGAGATCCGACATCTGAGGAGAAGGTGAGAAGATGAGGAGAAAGAATAGGACTCCCCTGGCCATACTGATGATTCCCAAGTGGAGGAAGATCGGGAGGTGCCAATGACAGAGTAGCTGGGGGGGATGGCCATGTAGCCAGGGATCATTGCCAGATGTGTCCTTCAGCAAAATGAATTCACACAAGGTCCCTGAATCTCACACTTTCCATCAGCCAGAGCCTGATGAACATTTTACATTGACGCCACAATGATTCGATGATGAGGAAAGTGGTTGGGAACCCCCTTGAGACTGCAACTTCTGCCTGGGCAGCCATGTGGCGCAGTTAAGGGCTCTGTTGGAGGGGCCAGCGATGGCAGGGCTGAGAAACTCCCAGTGCCTTTACCCTCCTGAGTGACCTGCACAGTGCAAGGTTAGCCTTCAGGTGGGGTTGATGGGTCTGGCCACTGCTACGTAGCCGTCACCCATTCCAATAACCTCTGTGTCAACAATGCGATCATCTTGTTAAGAGTAAGTACTCCTCATGTATTCCATGGATGTCAGCACTCATATGCTGAGTGGTCTGATCCAGGTTACTGAGAGAGGCTTGTATCTTACCTTGCCAGACGCTGTGCTTACATTTTCTCCGGGTGCTGCTGCATGTGTTTCCTCATGGGATTGGTCAAACACTCATAGCCAGAGCTCCTGCAGTTGAGTCCCTAGGACAACGTAGAGCTCATGATGGTGATGGACTCCTTCATTCGCAATCCTACAGCTCCCACTGACTTAGGGAACCCCACCAGAAGTCTACACATCTTTTGCTTATTGTCCAAATACTGTGCCCCAAAAGGTGAGTCCTGAGGCTCCATGTTCTTCCCATTGGAGCATGAGCATCACTTTCCTCCCTCCTCCAAGCAGGACTGATGTGCACAGATGTCTCTGACATTGACACCTCCTCCTGCACCCTGCTGTGGTGACTTTCACCTTGTGCCACCAATGCTACAGGTGCACTACAACCCTTGTATCTGAATTGGCAGCGTGTGGCTTAGTCAGAAGCGATGCTGCCTCGGACATCTCTTGATGCCCAAGGGATGATCTGGTACAGGGGAGTGAGGGAGCAGAGCTGGGACCAGTGTGGGGCACAAAAGGAGTTATTTAGATATAGCCTGTCACATTATGAAGACATGCTCTGATGCACACCACTGTCTTTAACTATGCTTGTGCTGCCCATATGATGCGACCCCTCTCATTGTTGCACTCACTCTCATTCCAAAGTCCCCTTGTGCTCAATGCATTGACATCATGATCTCCACCATTAACCCCATGTGCCAAGGTGATTTCAACTGTCTTTAGCACCTGCTAGCTTCACCATCGCCAACAGATAGCTGCTCAAAGACCCGGGCAATCTCCATTGCCATCTCTTCAACAGAGCAAATTCAGACTGATCCACCCCCAGTCTGGGCCACCTCCTTGCTGGTCTTTACCCTTTCCCACGACATGATTTTATGTTAGTCTGCTGTACAGTGCACCCTATTAGATGGTGTAGGAGGGAATGAATGGACTGAGTCTTCCCAGACTGTGTAGAACTTCAACAAAAACGGCTTTATTCAACATGCATGAGGGAGAGCAGAAATTGTGGCTGTAACTGCAGCTTGCTTCCGAGCTACTCTACTGAGCATTGACTCTGACAGATTCTTATACCCGTTTCTTTACATTACAAAGCGTTACATTTATATCAGGTCATCATATTGTAAATTTGAATTCGTTACAGTTCAGTTTTTGATTACATTATACCATTCCATTGTCTTGTGTGCTTTAGTTTTAATTGTGTTCTGGACATCTCCTGTCTACCTGTTTACAATATCAAAGCGTTGTATTTGTCAAACTGATTTAGATGAGGTGTTATTTGTCCCATCTCCTGGATACTTGATTAAGTTTTCAGAGACACAATGAATCCTCTAGACCTTTTGGAGACTTCACAAGTGATATCAATTCTCATACGGATGTTGTGTAACCTTGGAGCGATTCCATCTAGGGTGTGACTGTTTTAGTGCCGTCTGAGATATAGTTATTTGTATTTTGGCCTGTCTGCCTGCAATGAGTACTGTCTGTTTAACCCTTTCCATACATTCCTCTCCTGCTGCAGCCCACACTCCCTGGGTTTTGCCCTACTACAGATGGGTGGCAAGTGGATGTGATAATGAGTGTGGCACCGTTCATCATTCATCCACCCACTGAGTCTTGTCAGCTAACAAAATGACTGCAGAATATCTGTACCCTCTGTAGTGGTGGTAAGGTAATGCCATCTCCATGGCTGTATGTTGTGAATCCACGCCATGTTTCATTAGTTCAGGAAAGTGCACTTTGATTAGATGACAATTTTTTTCCGAGGATATTTCCATAATGGGTCATTCTTTGCAGGGTCAGCTAACAGTTGAACAATATCTACAGAGTTCCCAGTCACCTAATGAGGCAATGACGTCTCCTTTGAGGCACAGGAACTTCACTCTGGACAATTAAACTCTCAACTGGACCTTTCTGAAGAGGCTGCTTTTATTTCTTATCCCGAGTCACTCAACCCAGCTTGAGTCCACCTCCGACCATTCCCTTCTTCCAGGTATGCCCAAATATAATCCACCCACCCCTAGAACCAAAAATCTGATGTTTGGTGAGACACTTATGGAAAGCGAGTTTGCTGAGCAAGAAATTCTCCCACCTCTGTGCACTGGACACACTGACATAAGTCTAGACCACTGTGTCAAGTGACAAGAATAATAGTCTTCTCAAGAATACCATCTGATGCAGAGTACTGTTGGAATTTTACTGTAAAATTGAGTACTTTTTAAAGATAATACAAGAGTTATTCAGCAAGTGCAAAATAACTCAAAATTGATCTGATTTTCAGCTTGCTGGGTGCATGGGTTTCATATAATATCATTAACTGTTTTCTGATTTGTAACAGAATAACCCCTACCTTACAGAACATTTGTGGGTAGAAGAAAGGGAACTATTAAAATCTTATTCAGGATGGTACGATGTGACTATTGGGTTTTTTCATTCTGTACAATCAAATGAAATATTCATTTATGATAGCATCTGTTATGCAATCTGAATATTTAATTTAGGTGTCTGTTTGTGCTCTCCCACGTAATGGTTACACTCTTGAGATAGGTAACAAAGGGGAAAAGAACAATTATTTCCGCTTTGAATTATTGAATAAGATGCATTCAAAACAATATTCCCTTTGGATTGCATTTTGACTCTGCCACCACGAGCCCCACATTAAAACAGCCCAAGCATTAAATCCTTCAAGGTAGTCCAATTGAAGCATACGGTATCTGCTAGAAAATCCTTTACAACTGCAAAGTATATCTGAAAAACGCCTGCAAGCACTGATCTGAACATTCTCCAACCCTGCACACTCAGGCACAGATTGCGCTGGGGCCAGAGAATCGCAGGGGAGGGGACGTAGTGCATTTAGTGCAGGGGAGAAGCCCCTTTTATCGTGATGGCCACACGGAGGGGCTTGGAGGCCATTGAAGCTCCTGGGTAGTCAGTGCCCTGCCATTACCCCTTGGCACTCTTGCAGTGGCACTGCCAGAGTGGCACTGACAAAGGGTAGGGCTTAAAGGGGGTGCGTGGAGGGGATGCCTGAAGATGACAGGATCTGAAGGGGGTGCCTGAAGGGGCAGGGCCTTAAGCAACCCCATAATGAGATATCATTCACTTGGGGGAGTGGAGGTCTAATGCCAGCGAGTATGGATGTGCGGTGGCAGAACACCCTCATGCCTGTGTGATATGGGTGGGGACCATAGGGGTTTTGGGGGTTTGGAGCTGACCCAGACATTTGGTGATGGGGTGAGGCTGCCCCTCCGGGGTCAAGGGTTGGGGATGTTCACCATGTCTGCGGGGGTGGGGGGAGGGGGGTTGCGATATCTGTGGGAAGTGGTGAAGGGGAACCTTCAACTTAACTTAGAGATTGGAGCCCCGATCTCGGAGGAGCCAGTCTTGCCGGCGTCCTTTGGTCCCACTCCAAAAACAATTTAAAATATGGGAGAATTCAGTGAGACTCTCCCCAAGCTCAAAAAGATTTCTCAGTGTGGTTAAATTGAGAACTGAATTGCACCAACCCTCCTAATGGGAATCTCATCTGCTTTTCTGCTGGGGCCAACACATAGAAATGTTTTAGGAGAATTGCACCCCACATCTCTTAAAGAACAGATATAAGAAAGTGTTTGAGGATTTTCTTAAGCGTCTTATACAGTTTCAATATACCTATTAGGATTTAATCCCTCTAATTTCTGGCAATTACCTCTGCCTCAGCTTCTGCTGAAACCTTCAGCATCTTTTCCTTACTTCCAGACTGGACTTTTCCGATGTTTTCTTGACCAGTTTCCCATCTCCCGCCCTCCATAAACTTCAGCTCATCCAGAATTCTGCTGCTCATCTCTTAACTTGCACTGGGCCTCATTCATCCATCATCTGTGTATTCACTGACCTACACTGACTCCCAGTCCAACAATGCCTCAATTTTAAAATACACATTCTTGTTTCCAGATCCCTTCATGGCATCACTGTTCCCTATCCCTGTAACATCCTGTAACCAGTCAGGATTTCTGTCCTCCAATTCTGGTTTCTTGCACACTCCTCACTGTCTTTGTCTCAGCATTACTGGCCATGCCTTCAGCTGCCTCGACTCAAAAGTCTGGAATTCTCCAGCTCTCTCTCCTCAACTTAAGATGCTCTTTAAAACCTATCTCTTTGACCAAGCCATTAATCAATTGTCATAAAATCTCCTTATTTCATTTAAATTCTGTTTAGAAAGCGTTCTTATGAAGTGCCTTGAGATATTTAACTAGATTAAAGCTATATAAATGTGAGTTGTTATTGATGAAACAGTTCTCATACTATGTTTATATTCTTACCCCATTACAGGATTGAAGTGATGCTACGGGAGAGGAGGGGAGAGATTTTGCCCCTGCTTTTGCCGGCTATGGGGGATATTGCACCTGTGTTTGCCGATTATGGGGGATATTGTGCCTGCGTTTGCCGGCTATGGGGGATATTGCGCCTGTGTTTGCCAGTTATGGAGGATCTTGCACCTGCATTTGCCAGCTATGGGGGATATTGCACCTGTGTTTGCTGATTAAGGAAGATATTGCGCCTGTGTTTGCCGGCTATGGGGGATATTGCACCTGTGTTTGCTGATTAAGGAAGATATTGCGCCTGTGTTTGCCGGCTATGGGGGATATTGCACCTGTGTTTGCTGATTAAGGAAGATGTTGCGCCTGTGTTTGCCGGCTATGGAAGAAATTACACCTGCGTTTGCCGGCTATGGGGGGTATTGCACCTGCGTTTACCGGCTATGGGGGATATTGCGCCTGCGTTTACTGGCTATGGGGGATATTGCGCCTGCATTTGCCGGCTATGGAGGATATTGCACCTGTGTTTGCCGATTATGGGGGATATTGTGCCTGCGTTTCCCGGTTTTGGCGGATATTGCGCCTGTGTTTGCCAGTTATGGAGGATCTTGCACCTGCGTTTGCTGGCTATGGAGGATATTGCACCTGCGTTTGCCAGCTATGGGGGATATTGCGCCTGTGATTGCTGATTAAGGAAGATGTTGCACCTGTGTTTGCGGCCATGGAGGATATTGCGCCTGCGTTTGCCGGCTATGGAGGATATTGCGCCTGCGTTTGCCGGCTATGGAGGATATTGCACCTGTGTTTGCTGATTAAGGAAGATATTGCGCCTGTGTTTGGTGATTAAGGAAGATATTGTGCCTGTGTATGCCGGCCATGGAGGATATTGCGCCTGCGTTTGCTGATTAAGGAAGATATTGCACCTGTGATTGCTGGCTATGGGTGATATTGCACCTGTGCTTGCCGGCTATGGAGGATATTGCACATGTGTTTGGTGATTAAGGAAGATATTGCGCCTGTGTTTGCCGGCTATGGAGGATATTGCGCCTGTGTTTGCTGATTAAGGAAGATATTGCACCTGTGTTTGCTGGCTATGGGGGATATTGCACCTGTGTTTGCTGGCTATGGGGGATATTGCACCTGTGTTTGCTGATTAAGGAAGATATTGCACCTGTGTTTGCTGGCTATGGGGGATATTGCACCTGTGTTTGCTGGCTATGGGGGATATTGCACCTGTGTTTGCTGGCTATGGGGGATATTGCGCCTGTGTTTGCTGATTAAGGAAGATATTGCACCTGTGTTTGCTGGCTATGGGGGATATTGCACCTGTGTTTGCTGGCTATGGGGGATATTGCACCTGTGTTTGCTGGCTATGGGGGATATTGCACCTGTGTTTGCTGGCTATGGGGGATATTGCACCTGTGTTTGCTGGCTATGGGGGATATTGCGCCTGCATTTCCTGGCTATGGAGGAAATTACACCTGCATTTCCCGGCTATGGGGGGTATTGCACCTGCATTTGCCGGCTATGGGGGATATTGCGCTTGCGTTTGCCGGCTATGGGGCATATTGTGCCTCCGTTTGCCGGCTATGGGGGATATTGTGCCTGCGTTTGCCGGCTATGGGGGATATTGTGCCTGCGTTTGCCGGCTATGGGGGGTATTGCACCCGCATCTGCTAGTAATGGGGGATATTGCGCCCATAATTGCTGGCTATGTGGGATTTCGTACCCACTTTTGTTAGCTATGGAGGGATTTTGTGCTCATGTTTTGCCGGCTATGGGAGATTTTGTGCCCACGTTTGTTGGCTATGGGGGGATTTTGTACCCAGGTTTGCCAGCTCTGGGGGGATTTTGCGCCCACATTTGCCGACTCTGGCAGGGGGGGTTGTACCCACATTTGACGGCTATGGTGGATATTGTGCTTGTGTTTGCTGGCTATGAGGGAGGGGGTATTGCACCCACATTTGCCGGCTATGGGGGAGGGGATATTGTGGGCACGAAATCCCCGTGAATGCCTGAAACTGAGAATCGCGCTGGCCAGACCTCAGGTTCTGATTCTCCCACTCCTCGTCAATGACATAACAAGTTTTCCACCCAGGAAGATCCTCACTGCATTGTATCCCCCCCCCCCCCCCCCCCCCCCATTGGGAACTCCCCCTTCACCGATGTGACGTCACGTAGGCGAGATTTACAACAGGTTTTTCAAAGCGTGAAGCAGGCCAAGTGAATTTGCTAGGGATGCACAGGTAAGTATAGCTCCGGGGAGAGGGACATGCCTGGGCAGTACCCTGGCACTGCCCCTGGCACCCTGGCACTGTCCACTGACACTCCCTCCTGCACCCTGGCAGTGTTCCTGGCACTGACCCCTGGCATTACATTGGCATCCTGGCAGTTATGGGGACCCATGTACATGGGGCGAGAGGAGTATGTGGAGCTAGGGCCCCGATTGACGAGGATGGTATCTCTGTCTGAAGGGGAGGGTTCTTAGGTGCTTTTTTTGTTCCAGAGGCCCTTTAGAAAGGACGCCCTGACCTCTCGAGTGCCAACGTGGCTCTATTCGGCTCTGCCAGCAAAACGGTGTGAGACGCCCCTCCAGCATTGAATTTAAGTGCTGGACAAAATGGAGAGAAAAGCTAGCTGTGCAGCTGGAGAGCTACACACCGGTTTTCTCACCTGGTCTGGCACTTTAGAAGGAAAATGCTTGATTTCTATTCAAAACCCAGGATAATGGCTGAAATTTTAACGTTGCGCCCAACACGGGAATCGGAGCAGGCAAGGAATGGACCGTGGAAAGGTCCGTCGACCTCGGGCGGGATTTTCCAGTTTCGGGGCGAGCGAGGCTGGAAAATCCCATCCAGTGCATCAGTTCATTTCCAGGCACCTATTAAATGTCCAGAACAAAAAGCATTTGAAGAAAGAACTTATCAGATTCAGGTGGCCTACCTCTTTAAGAAGATCTGTGCCACATTTGAAAAATGCTTCCACAGGAGTGGGATGCTGTAATATTCATGAGTATTCTGCTGCGGCTTGATGAGATGATGTAGGAAGCATTTGCACACCTCCATGTTACACCCACCTTATCATTAGTATTTATATGTCAATTCATTCTGATTATGATGCTGGTAAATGACTACATGCTTGTGGGTGGTATGATTGCCATCTGTGTGGGTAGAAAGTGTTTGTCAGGGTGAAATTATCATCCATTTCCAGTCTGCCTGTTTTAAAAATCTTCAGCCTTTATCAAATTTTAAAAAGAAAGAGTGCTTTTTCATTGGGTATAACTGAAGCTGTGTTTTCAGTGTGCCAGGTCTCTGGGTGGTCAACTCTGCAGCAATTGGGAGGTGGGAGTGAAAGGCAGCATTTTTTCATTATCTGACACATATCTTGTTGATCAGCCAAATCATAGAATCACAGAATCTACTGTGCAGAAGGCCATTTGGCCCATCGAGTCTGCACCAACCACAATCCCACCAATTCCATAACCCCATGCATTTACCCTAACTAGTCCCCCTGGCACTAAGGGGCAATTTAGCATGGCCGATCCACCTAACCCGCACATCTTTGGACCGGGAGGAAACCAGAGCATCTGGAGGAAACCCACGCAGACATGGGGAGAATGTGAACTCCACACAGACAGTGACCCAAGACTGGGAATTGAAGCCAGGTACCTGGTGCTGTGAAGCAGCAGTGCTAACCACTGTGCCACCAGGTCTCTCTTCCATTTTCTGGCAATGTTATTAGGGCTTTTTAAAGACCAAATAGAAGGATTTTTTCATTGAAAAATTAATATATTTTTATGCCATCAGTCATAGAAAATACTTTTTGATGCCATAAAATGCGCCTTTGGTGTCTTTTTTTCCCAACCCTGAGGGAGTGAAATGTTCCTCGGGCTTCCCATCAGATATAGAAGTGTTTTTCATTGACTAATGGTGCAAGAATCTTACGGACTAAATGGTCAACTCCTGTTTCTGTGTTTGGAATTGAATTACCAGGATCTGCAGTCTATTATAGCCTTGTACAGTTTGGAACCTCAAAGCCTGTGTCCATAGTAACATGCCTACAGTCAGTTGCATTTATCAGCCAAACCGTTAGGAAAGTCCCTGACAGGATTTCCAGTCCTGAAGATCGGAGGTGGAAGGGTGCAGAATTTCGAATCACGGACTGGTATGTCAATTTGACATCACCATCCCAACACCCATCTGTATTCCTGGAGGCAGGATGGTGGCAGCAGGGCTTTCTGCCTGCAAGCAGAAGGTAGTAAATTAAGGTGATGAGTAAAAGGTTATTTAAGACATATTGTCCGAGGCAGATTGGATGTTTGCTATTAGCCTGTGGGTCCCCCAAGACGTTAGGGAACAGGTCACTGCCTGGTGGTGGCCTCCTAGTGGCAGACTTTGTGGCCCTCCCTGTCAATTTGTCTTCAGGTGCAGCTACAGGCTGCCCTTTGGAGGACCCTTTCCCTGAGGGAATTTTTTAATTTAAGATTTTAAAAATTTGGAGGGTGAAGCTCCCATCCGAAGGTTTCCACTCTCTCACTTCCCTGAACCACAAGCTGCCGCTGTTTCATGTTAGAGGACTTCCTATTGGTCCGTCAGTTTTGGAGAGTTTGTTTGCCATCATTAATTGGACTATGAGCCCACCCTCTGACCACTGGCCAATTCTGGGAAAAGCACTGACTGTTCAAAAGGTTAAATTAACAGAGGACAATGTTCATTGTTTCTAGGGAAATTATTCACAATTTTCTGATATTTTCTCTACTTTGACAAAGGTTTCTGTGAGTGATTTTCTACTCCCCCCTCCTTCTCCGCTATATATAGATTGACTTTTCCTCCTCTTTACATACTTCTCTCTGTCCCATGATGTGGACTATTCTTCAACATATAATGGTGGTTTTGACAGTGTGCCTTCAAGCTCTTGCAATGTTCTTCGAGCAGCCTATAGAAACTTGGTTTTCAATTTTCTCTCCTTCTCAGTGGCCACCTGTTCCCTGCTCCGCCTGTTGGCAGAGAGCTTTTTGTGCGCAAATGCAGGCTCAGAATTTGAATCTAACCACTATTGGTCTATTGTGCCTATAACCTAACGCCTATCCCATGTGCTGCCCCTTCACTACACAGTCTTTGACACAGAGTTACTTGGTGGGTCCAAGACTTTGCGAATCAACATGCATGGTGTAGAATTATGTAGAATTACAGTATAGAAACGTACCATTCGGCCCGACAGGTCTTTTCTACACACTACCCTTCCCCGCCTTGCTTCATCTCATACTATCAATATATGCTACACCTAGTTTCTCCCTTATATAGTTACTTAGCGTCACCCTAAGCGCATCTATGCTGTTCAAATCAATCACTCCATGTTCCGCGTTCTCACCATGCACAGTACCTGGATCATCTTTGGATTGGGTCCAATATAAGTTTTGGGAAGTATAAATCAGAAGTTTCTACTGATAGGGTACTGGGGAGAAACACCAACACAATCTGCTTTCGACAAGTGCCACAAAATGAAGCTCTGAATAAACATGATTTTGACACATTTTAAATATAACCCAGAATAAATCATTTGTCTCCTCTGCTGACTGTAGTGAAAACAGAAGTACGTCTGAGGCTACATTACCAGACCACACAAAACTCTGCTCTCAGCCTATGGAGTTGCAGCATACATTTGCATCTTTTTACTAAGCAGTGATAAACATGTGATTGCAGGCAAATTATCCAGAGGCATTAGAATCCTTCACGAGAATATCGTAATAATATGCCAAGCAGCTGATCAGTCACACTTATCAGAGGTAAAGCACTAGAAAAAGCTAAGAGCATGCATAAAATATGCTGCCAATATTATGCATACTCTGCAATTATGGCCCAAATATACATATATATATATTTCAAAAGAATTGTATAAATGACATTCAGCTTTCTTCAGTATTAATATTTTCTCATTGCAAGCTCCTACCTCTCTGTAGCCTCGTCTGTAAGATCAACACCTTCAGATTCCACTGCTCCTTTGTTTTCTTTCTCTTCTTCTTTAACGGCGTCTTCTTGCACAGAAATTTTAGCAAGTCCTTCATTCTCTGGCGTGCGTGGCACAGTATTCTGCTGGTGCCATGGCTGACTGTCAGGTCTGCTGTAAATAGGAGCTGGCACAGGTGCCAGCAAACTGTTTACAGGACTACTGTTTTTCCTCACTCCACCTCTGTCCCGAGAGTGGCTTTTCAACCTGTTTTGACCCATGCCACGGTGCTCAAATCCCTCCTGCTGGAGGCAGCCACTGTTACCAGAAGAGCTTTGCGAGGGGTGGCTGAACCATTTCCACCTCAGCCTCAGAATCTGCTTCATGTCAAACTCTTTTCTCCCGGACACAGACATCATTGTCCAAGGCAGTCTTAAACTTGTGGACGTGAGCCTGCTTTTGTTTGTTGTCCACCGTCGCACGCCTCTGCACCAAATCCCCACACTAGAGAAACCAACAAGAACAAGCTCTTTCTTCTCTGAGCCGTACACAGTACAGCTCGCACTCGCTGCAAATACTAAGCTGCTGCTAACAGTGTAGGTGGGATACCATACTGACAGGATGATGAGGTCAGCCCTCAAAACGAGTAAATCAGATTAACACAGGAAGACAGCAACCAAAACTCTAAACAGCAGCTGGTCCTACACACAGTTAAACACAGGTTTAGCAGCACTGTCCTTTGCTTAGCAAGATCCCATCTGTTTAAGGAAATACAAGCTGTAATATAAGATCCAGGAAAACATGCAATAAATAAAGTACGAGGCTTGCATTTCCCGGGAGAAGTGCATGCAGCCTGTTCCTTTTCTATATGGCACTCACATGAACTCACTAAAGGATTGAGACAACAACAAAAGCATTTATTTTTGGTCTGGCTTTAATGGTTCCTTGACTTGCCTTAACACTTTCTTCACTGAAGAAAAGGGGTCAAAAGACAAGTGTCAACCCCGGGCACACACTAAATAGCAGTTTGAAGTGGTGAGAGGGGAGAATGGTCTGAGTCAATTAGGATGTTTTGTGATGTGATTAAACTGGGGCAAAGGCTGTTTAAATCTTGCAGAAGTGTCATTGATCGAGCACAGTTTCTCTGCATGATGTACGATGTGAAGGAATCACTGAGAGCAGGTTAAAAATAGCCAAAGATGTGATTTCTTCCGACACACAATATCAGTTTTGATTCATGGTTTTCCAGTTTTTTCGCCGGCAATAAAAAAAACCATCCCTAAGGATGACTTGACTCTAATGCAGGAGGTCATGCTTTAATCAGTGACACAAAACAGAAGTAGAAATTTTGTTCCGAGTTGCCTGTGACCAAAACTTCCAGCCGTAAATACAAGCCAGAAACAGAATGAAGTTCTCTCATTCTATAAGCTTTGGCTGTCATAACTTCTTGAAATTGAAAAATGACACTTAATCTACCTCACAGCGCCCGGGACCCGGGTTCAATTCCCGGCATGGGTCACTGTCTGTGTGGAGTTTGCACTTTCTCCCCATGTTTGCGTGGGTTTCTTTCGGGTGCTCCGATTTCCTCCCACAGTCCAAAGATGTGCGGGTTAGGTGAATTGGCCATGCTAAATTGCCCCTTACTGTCAGGGAGACTAGCTGGGGTAAATGCCTGGGGTTATGGAGATAGGGCTGGGTGGGATTGTGGTCAGTGCAGACTCGATGGGCCGAATGGCCTCCTTCTGCAGTGTAGGATTCTATGATCTCAGATATGGATAAAAGTTTTCACCTATGTTTCTGTAGGTGAAATTGTAGATTCAGTAAGAAAGACTTTTCTGCCGTTTATAGTAAACTATTACATAATTATAAAATCACCCAGGTTGGAAATTCCTTTATCTAGTGACCCAAGTGCAAATGATAAAATAAAAGCAGCACTAAACTTTCTTGGAATGTTGTACAAGATGGAGTAAAGTCAACAATTTATTCCAATATAATCCCGGATTTTAACTGACCAAATCCACCAGGTGCAGGGGAAGGATAGGGAATGATGGTGTTGTCAGTCAGGTACAGGGAACACAAAATCAGGATTGGCATGGTGCCAACCTGGCAGTGCCAAGGGGGCAGTGCTAGGGAGCATTGCCAGCCCACTACCTGGCCATGTCCCTCTCCCCTGGGGGCTATGTTTACCTTGAAGCCCCTAGAGAGGCATCCCCATGACAGGTTCACGCCTAGGTGAACCTGTTGTAATCCATGCCGACGTGACATCACGTCTGAGTGGTTTGAAAATACAGCTGGGGTCAATATCTGGTGAGGGGACATGGTAATAGTATTAAAACATCTTTAAATTAATGTAAATCAGGTCCATCCCTGTTATGGCCATGAACCCGATGATGTCACCCAGCGAGGAGCAGGCAAGATCTAAAATCGCGATCTCACAGACAAGATCTGCGACCTCCGGATCTTCAGCCCCTGCCAGCATTCGTATGGATGGCAGGCATGGGCTAAAGTTGCCCCCTTTGTGTCAGGAGCTAAAATAGAGACCTGAAATCCTTTAAATTCTGCAGTAAGACATTAAGAACCCAAACATACGGAAATGTCACAATCTGCAAGCAGCTGCTAAACAAGGAAGGGGGAAAGAAAATGAACCAACATCTGCAGGCACAATGTTGGGTAAGCGAACATTCTACAACGCTTTCCAATTCCAGCTCCTATCAAATTGAAAGGCAGTGCATGGCAGAATGGATGTTTCTTTTTCCCACATAGGTAAAACTACAAGATTACAACAGAGTAGATTAACAAATTGGAACTGATAAGACCCTCCACACTGCTGAGGAAGGATTGCTACAAAGTGTCCACCACTCTAAATCGAACTGAAGAAGAGAGAAAACAAACAGCAGGAATTTTGAAAGCCTTGAACTCACACTTTGAAACCCGAGTGGATGCTACATATAAACGTATTCAACACTAGAGGCCAAGGTGCAAAGTAAACCATAGATCAGTATGTGACTGCAGTAATACAGCTTTCAGAATCATGTGAAATCGAACAGCAAAAGATGATCTGAATAAGGCAGAATAGTTTTAGGCATTTGAGATCCTTCAGCGAGAACAGGTCTACTGAAAGAGGTGAAACTTACACTCAAGAAAGTGATAGGTATGTTTAAAAATGCAGAAGTTGCAAAATGTCAGCGAGAGCATATGTATGATAGAGCAGACGAGGATATATATTCTGCTGAGAGACATTGCAGACTGAAAGAGTAGAGCAAGCACAGATAAAGAGCAAGATGCAAACACTACAGAGGATATCATATTAAAAAAAAGTGAGAGAAGTGTTTTGACTGCAAGAAACCAAATCATTTCACACACAAGTGTTTGGCTAGAAATAAGCAAATACAGATGGCCTATGGAGAGATATTAGCAAAAGACCCTGATCACGACACCCAAAGATGTGTGGGTTAGGTTGATTGGCAATGCTAAATTGCCCCTTGGTGTCAGGAAGAGTAGGATAATTACTTGGGGTTTCAGGGATAGCGCCTGGGTGGGATTGTTGTCGGTGCAGACTCGATGGCCTCCTTCTGCACTGTAGGAATTCTATGATTCTAAGAACTATACATGATGAAACAGATTGATTGTGTCAAGTTTATAGGAGACAAATTGTTGTGACTGTTACAATGATGAATCATAGAAATCATAGAACCCTACAGTACAGAAAGAGGCCATTCGACCCATCGAGTCTGCACCGATCACAATCCCACCCAGGCCCTACCCCATATCCCTGCATATTTACCCACTAATCCCTCTAACCTACGCATCTAAGGGTAATTTTTTTTGTAGCATGGCCAATCAACCTAACCCGCACATCTTTGGACTATGGGAGGAAACCGGAGCACCCGGAGGAAACCCACGCAGACACGGGGAGAACGTGCAAACTCCACACAGACAGTGACCCGAGCCGGGAATCGAACCCAGGTCCCTGGAGCTGTGAAGCAGCAGTGCCAACCACTGTGCTACCGTGCCGCCCCATGTTGAAGGAGAGCATCAAACAAACATGAAGTGTCAGATAGACATTGGTGCTTCTTGCAACATAATGACCTTCACAGACCTGTGTGAAGTCGCTCAACATGGCAATCCAAAACTGAAACCCTCCAAGGTAAGTTTGAGGCTATATAATTCCACAGGACTCATACCGAGAGGACAAATTAGTCTGAGAGCCCAATGCGATAGCAAGAAGGAAGAGTTAGAGTTTTCTATCATAGATGGGATGCAACGACCACTCATCTCAGCTAGAGCAGGTCTGAAGCTTAGATTGGTAACCCTGAACGTGCCAACAGAGGTTTACAAAGTGTACAAAACCATTCACCCAGAACAGATCATAGAGGGGGCGGCAAGGTGGCACAGTGGTTAGCACTGCTGCCTCACAGCACCAGGGACCCGGGTTCAATTCCGGCCTCGGGTCACTGTCTGTGTGATGTTTGCACATTCACCCTGTGTCTGTGTGGGTTTCCTCTGGGTGCTCCGGTTTCCTCCCACAGTCCAAAGATATGCGGGTTAGGTTGATCGGCCATGCTAAGTTGACCCTCGTGTCAGGGGATTGGCAGGCTATAAAATGCGGGTTATGGGAATAGGGCCTGGGTGGGATTGTGGTCAGTGCAGACTCAATGGGCCGAATGGCCTCCTTTGCACTGTTGGGATTCTATTCTAGGAGCACAAAGGTTTACAGGGTTGTGATGTCAACCTGGAGAGCACCATCTGGAAGTAGATGAGAGTGTAAGACCAATTCATCATTTGCTGAGAACAACTCTCAAGTCAAGCCTAAAGGAATTGGAAAAGAAAGGAGTAATCAAGAAAATAACAACTTGTACAGACTGGGTTAGCAGCATGGTTGCAGTGAAACAACCTGGAAAGCTGAGAATATGCTTAGACCCAAAGGATCTAAATCAAACACTGAAGAGATCTCACTATCTCATGCCAACTATCGAAGGAATTTTGCCACAACTTGCCAAGACAATGACATTCACTACCCTTGATGTGAAGAATGACTACTAGCAAGTGAAACAGGATGAAAGCTGTAGCTTTCTAACAACATTCTGGATGGTGTTTGGGAGATACAGATGTTTGTGCTGCCGTTTACCATTTCCAGAGCTCCTGAAGAGTTTCAACACAGACAACATGAGATAGTCAATGATCCTCCGGGTGTGGAAGTATCATAGATGATCCACTAGTCTAGGGATGTGGAGACACAATGGAAGAAGTCACCACTGACCATAATCAGAATTTAATACGACAGCTAGAACCTGAATCTAAAACGAGAGAAAATTGCAACTGAGGATGCCTGAAGTCAAATGCATAGTTCATGTACTGCCAGCAAAACATCTTCACCCAGATCCTGACAAAGTGAGAGCTGTGACAGTGATGCAGTGTCCAACAGATGTGAAAGCAATGAAACAATTTGTTGGATTTGTGAATTACGCAGCAACAGTTTTGCCTAATTTGTCATCAGTATGAACCATTACACCAACTCATTGCCAAGGATGTGCAGTGGTGTTAGAATAGAATAGAATCCCTACAGTACAGAAGGAGGCAATTCGGTCCATTGAGCCTGCACCAACAACAATCCCACCCAGGCCCTATCCCTGTAACCCCACACATTTACCCTGCCAGTCCCCCTGACAATAAGGGCCAATTTACCATGATCAATCAACCTAACCTGCACATCTTTGGAGTGTGAAAGGAAACCAGAGCACTCGGAGGAAACCCAAGTAGACACAGGGAGAACGTGCAAACTCCACACAGACAGTGACCCAAGGCCGGAATTGAACTCGGGTCTCTGGCACTGTGAGGCAGCAGTGCTAACCGTTGTGCCGTCATGCCGTCCTGTGTTAGGAGAAAGAACAAGAATCAGTATCCATTAAAACCAAACAACTAGTGACGACAGTGCCGGTGTTGAAGTACTAAGACAACAATGAGGAAGTCACCTTTCAGTGTGATGTCAGCGAGACAGGTCTGGAAGCAACCTGAATGCAGCAAGGACAAACAGACATGTTTATATCCAGGGCAGATCGAGAAACAGTGCCTACCTATTGTTTTTGCTTCTGAGCATTTTCATCAATAGTTGCTTGGGAATGATAAAGTAACAGTGGATCCCAGCCACAAGCCACTTCAAAGCATTTTTCTCAAACTGTTACTATCTATTCCAAAGATTCGTCAAGAATTCGAGTAAACCTGACATGATGTATACAAGGCAATCCTCGAGTGGAGAAACATCGACTAAAGCCATGGAAAGCAGTCTTGTCCAAAGGTCAATGCCACGCTGCAACCAAACTCTTCTTCCAATGGCAAAAAAGCCACTGAAACCAGAGGTGGTGGTCACAAATGTGAACGAAAAAATCAAGGCGAAATGGTAGAAAATTAAATATTAGTTTGACAAGATTACCAAACCGTTACCAGAGCTAAGCATCGGCAAGCCAGTCAGGGTACAAACCTTCAACTCAAGCAGAATTCAGCCCATTTGGAACTTGGGGCGTGTATAGGGGAATTGTCAGCTTGATTGTATGCAGTGGAAGTGACTGGCCAAAATATGTCGATGCAAGTGCACAACTAGCAAAGCTGTTTCTTCACAGTGTGAAGCTCTTCTTTCACAGCAATTAGCCAGTCAGGGAGAAGAGATCTCACCAGCTGTACTGAGTACAGAACTACCATCAATCCCAAAAGTCAACATATCTCCAACAACTGCAATGCAACAGCAACAATTACCAAGGCAACAATTGTCATGGGAATGACACTCTTTGGACCAGTAACAACAAACACCCTGATGAACAACCAATGACAATGCGCACAAATACCATTAAGATACCTGCACAATTTGAAGTCTATATATGAAATCAGGTGCAAGGATAGACTAGTAGAATGAACAGTTGTTAATTCACACAAACAGTGGATGCACAGTGGGCAAATTGGATAACTGCTACACATGATCCTGCATTCATATTTATCTTTTGTTTGGACCTTTTGAGAAAAGGGGATGTTTTGGGTTTCAAAATGCAACAGTAATTTATGTCCCATCTGACTTGCTATGGTCACGTGACCATGCAATGAGGCCATCTCTCTGGAGGCTGCCATTTTGTAATTAGTTTAATAAAGCTTTATAATGAGAAAACACCGCTGTGCTTAAACATGAAATAAGGTTCTTACCTCCTGAATCTAACATTTTTTGCTTGGATGTAATGGATGGATTTACCACATTTTTAAAGGCAGAAGTGGGATGATTGGAGTGGGAATTTGGTCAGCATTCTGGAATACTTTTGCTATTCTTGTCATGTGGACAAACCTGATAGTCAATTTACAAACAGCAAATTCCCACAAATACCAGCAACAACTTGTATTTATTTGGCACCTGTGCCTAATAAAATATCTCCAAGTTTCACAGGAGCATTGCAAAGCAAAATTTAACTCCAAGCCGCAAAAAGAGATATTATGGTAGACACCAGGGTCAAAGAAAGAGATTTAAGCAACCTCTTTCATTTTAGATTCTGTTTCTCTATAACCATACCCAGGCTATGACTAACAGCACAAGGGGGAAAGTTAACAGAAACACACTGGCCGGGATTCTCCTATCTTGTCACCCCATCACCACTGACAGCGAGAATGGAGAATTTGTCACTCAGCCGAAACTCCACTCACTGCAGCAGACCAGAGAATCCCAGCCGTGGGTGAGCTTGGAGAATTCGGCCATAATCAAACACTGAGCAATTGAATGTGACATATAATATGTGAGTAAACTAGCTGGAAATATAAAAACGCATGATGAGATCTTTCATAAGCTGATAAAAAGAAGAGTAGTTATGATAAACATTGGCTCCTTCCAGGCAAAGACAGGAGAAAGTATCACGGGGAATGGGAAAATGGTAGATATTTTTGTGTCTGTCTTCGCAGTAGAGAATACAAATTAAAATCTGGTAAAAGAGGGTAACCAAGGGGCTAATCAAAGTGAGGAATTCAAGTTAATTAATATCAGCAGTGAAAAGCATTGGAGAAACTTGAGATACAAAAAGCTGACAAATTCACAGGATCCAATGGCTACATCCCAAGCGAAATACAGAGGGGCTACGATAATGCTTGACATGCATGATGATATATCACTGGCATCAGACAGTCATGTGTCACACTTGAGAGAGAGAGAGAGGATGGAACACCATGCTCAGGAGCAACATAAGTACTCTGCAACCTGTTCAGATGTAATACAAATAACAGGTGTTAAGCAAGTACCAGAGTGTGACTGCAGTCTGGACTATCTCAGAACATGGTGGCAGCAGTGAAGACATCAATGGAAACAATACATTGGTGTTACCAAAGGAACCACAGAGTGAAGGGTCGGATCTCAAACAATGACGAGACAGAATGAGATAGAGAATCTGGTGAACTGGTGCGGCAACAATAATCTCTTCCTCAGTGTCAACAAAATGAAGGAGATTGTCATCGACTTCAGGAAGCGTAAAGGTGAACATGCCCCTGTCTACATCAACGGGGATGAAGTAGAAAGGGTCGAGAGCTTCAGGTTTTTAGGTGTCCAGGTCTCCAACAACCTGTCCTGATCCCCCCATGCCGACACTATAGTTAAGAAAGCCCACCAACCCCTCTACTTTCTCAGAAGACTAAGGAAATTTGGCATGTCAGCTACAACTCTCAATGTAACAAAAAGATAATTTTGCTATAATTGTGCAGGGCTTTGATGAGACCCCACCTGGAGTACTGTGTGCAGTTCTGGTTTCTGTATTTAAGGAAAGATATTCGGCTTGGTGGCTGTACAGCAAAAGTTCAGTAGCTTGGCCCTTGAGATGAGAGAGTTGTCTTATGATAAGAGACTGACTGAAGTGGACCAATATTTATTTTTATGAGTGTCACGAAAATCCTCTGGTCAGCACCTGTTCAGGTACACTGAGGGAGAATTTAGCATGGCCAATGCATCTAACCAGCATGTCATTCAGACTGTGGAAGGAAATGTGAGCATCCAGAGGAAACCCACGCAGACATGGGGAGAACATGCAAACTCTGCACAGACAGTGACCCAAGCCAGGAAACGAACCCGGTCCCTGATGTTGTGATGCAGCAGTGCTAACCACTGTGCTACCGTGCCGCCCCGTATATTGATATTATCTGAAGTTTAGAATAATGTAAACATAGAAGACACTGAAGAATCCTGACAGGATAGGAACTGAGGGATTGCTTCACCTGTTGAGGAATCTAGAACATGTGGGCACAGTATCAGGATAAGCAATTGATCATCAAGACTTAGATGAGAAGAAACCTCTTCACCCAGAGGGTTATGAATCTTTGGAATTGTCTGCCCAAAAGGGGGTGTGGATCCTTCATAATTGAATATTTTCAAGACATGGGAAGGCAGATCTTTGCCGCAGGGAATCAAGGGATATGAGAAGCCGTAGGGAAAGCAGACAATCAGCCATGATCAGATTGAATACCAAAAATAGGAGCAGGCTCAACAGGCTGAATGGTCGAAGCCAGCTCCCATTCACACAGCATGAATCCCCAAACTATCACAAATACTGTTTAATAAATCATGAGTTCACTTTGTCAATTGTCATATTTCTGTGACCATCAGACTCATTTTGTGGTGCTTACAGTGATTTTCTCATGTTTCTGAAAATCTTTGCAGAGTTGACAACTTTTTCGCATTCCGAAGGAGCTGTTCCAAGTGAAGCTGCACTTATAGAGAGCCCGATTGTTTCTGAACATTTGTACAGTAGTTTTGTTCCCTGCTGAGTGCTCCTGGTAGAATAATTCTTTCAGAATGAGCCTTAGTTTGACATTAATTACAGCAAACTCGCATTTTAAATAGTTAATCACAGGTGCAACGCAATCATGCAAACCCTGCTGAGCTAAGCCAACCAGCAATGTTCTATCAATACATACACAGTGAACACGTGCGTAATAATGCATCTATAAAGTGCAATTTAATACCTACCATCTGCTAAGCAATTGCTGAGTCAGAAAGCTACTATATATCTTTCATCACATGTACATAAAAATGACAAAACTACTGGAATATATCTAATTGCTAATGCCGCAATTACAGTGGAACTCTACAATTTATGAACTACCTGATTCTGCACACAAATTGCAATGATTATAAAAATGGTACGGTGATAAAACACAGGGAGAAGCCATTCAGCCTATCCTACCTATGCTGGCTCTTTGGATTCACAAAAATCTGAGAGTTGAAAAGATTGCTCGCTGGCTATTTTGTTCCCTAATTCCTCTGGTTTTGAAGGCTATACCTCATCACTAAGATAAGTAGAGATGAGGGAGACTACTTGGCCGATCTATTAACTCCTTCCATAAAAACCCACAGATTCCAGCACAGCATTGTGATTCTCTTGAGTGATCTTGTGGTGCAATTCAATGATGGTCTGATTCTCTCATACCTTGCCCAAACTACATGTTTCAAGCTGGATAGTAAATGTCAGATGAAATCTCAATCAAATATCAAGTTCACCTCATAAGTCTGAAAGGGACATGATTCATAGAATCACAAAATCCCTACAGTGCAGAAGGAGGCCATTCGGCCTATCGAGTCTGCACCGACTCTCCAGCAGAGCATTTTACCCAGGCCCTATCCCTGTAATCCCACATATTTACCCCATTAATCTCCCTAACCAACACATCTTGGTACATTTAGAGAGAATTTAGCATGGCCAATCAACCTAACCTGCACGACTTTGGACAGTGAGAGGAAACTGGAGCACCCGGAGGAAACACATGCAGACACGGAGAGAACGTGCAAACTCCACACACACCCAAGGCCAGAATTGAACCCGGGTCCCTAGCGCTGTGAGGCTGCAGCACTAGCCACCACACCACCCATAGATTAAGGAATGGGTTAATCCGGAGCACAGGTTTAGTGTGGAAGTGGAAGAGGAGAATCCAAGTTTAAAAGGTAACTACAACACCTTCTTCATACAGAGAGTCATCATCAATTGGAATGGATTTTGGAGTAAAAGAGCATTGACAAAATCACCGTAGTCATCTAACAAGCAATTAGATGAGACATTTAAGGAAGTGTAGGCATTTTTTGGATGGATGAATTAACTGACTTTCTTCATCCGTAAGTATTTTAAAATCTGATGTCCTCAGTCATTCTCTAACAAGAGTTATTAATGAGAAATTATCATTAACCACAAACCTGGCTAGTTCCTTCCCTTGTCAGTCTGGAAATTCGTCATGAAACATAATTGATGATTAGAATCTTCCATGTGCATATAGCTCAGTAACACATCAGTCCAACTATGTTAATAAATATCTGGCACAACACACAAAGTATCTTTAATTTCCATACATGAAACAAACATGAAGTTAACGAACAAGGACATTTACTGTAACTTTTCAGAAGCTAAAATATATGACTCAGGACTATAATACAGCACTGACTGCATACCTCAACTTCTATTTAACAATTTTGAACACAAAGGATTGGTAATATTCCTTATTGCAGTTCAGCTGTGGATATTAATCTCAGATTACTCTCTATGGTTTGCAATATATCACAGGCAAACTCAGGTTATACCACCAGCTGTACCTTGTATTGAGTTTAGCAATATGTTCTGTGTATGTATGATTGAACAGAAGCATAGATCTCTTATTCAGGTGCAGCAAATGTTCAATGGTAGAAGTGTTCAAGAAGAAATTAGATATAGCTCTTGGGGCTAAAGGGATGTAGGGATATGGGGAGAAGGTGGGATCAGGGTATTGAATTTGATGATCAGTCATGATCAAGATGAATGGCGGAACAGGCTTGAAGGGCCGAGTGGCCTACTTCTTCTATTTTCTATGTTTCTATATCAGTGTCAATTTCCTCCTGAAATTAAAAATACAAGAAAGGTAAGTTTGTAAAGTTCCAGGCAGTTTGTTGCAGGATCTATGTACAGTTAAAATAAGTTTCATACCATGCTGATGCAAAGTCCAAATTGCATGAAGCTACCTGCATGTTCTCATCTTAATGCATTGGAAGTCACATTGACAACCTGGTTCTACTATTATAGCACCACTTTCCCATTAGTGTGCACCTAAAACTGTTTCACATTACACATAAATTGCTCCTATGTATTACACATCAAAACAAAAAAAACCTGATGCCTTAACAGAGAAGAAGAAAGATTACTTGAAACAAAATAGAGAATAAGGGATTGCAACAAGAGTTTTCCACAAGATCAGCCTCTGAGAGGAATGATGCATCAACCATTGCACCACTGAGGATGCAACCACCTGCAATCCTGCCTGGCAACACTCAAAGCTAAATAGAGCAAGGGTGTAGGTGGTAGATTATAGTAATTAACGGATTTACAATGGTTAACTTCTGCCTATGCTATTCTGTACTGTAATACACAATGTCGCTGTGCAGCTGTTTTAATCAATGTGCATAACACTAAAACACTGTTTTGAGTCTTCCAATTCCCTTGAAAGACACAACTCTCGGAACTTGACTACTTACCCAGACTAGCTATTCCACTGCATGGAGGGTGCAGAGAAAGATGAAGTAGCAGGTCATTCTCAAACTCATATCCAGTACAGTCCTACTCCTTACACCATTTCCTGACAGGAAAGGACAAGAGGGTTGCAGAAACATTAGAGAAATGATGGGCAACCTAAGCTTGTCAGTGGGCTGCAAGATTGAAATTGGTATCTGAATGAGAACTTGGCACATCATAACACTCAGGGCTTTGGGCCAAGTGCTGGCAGCTGGGATTAGGTGGGAATTCAGGTGTTTCTAATATGTCGGTATGGGCTCAATAGTCTGAAGGGTGTCTTCTGCACTGTATGATTCTATGATTATATGAAACGTGATGTGGAGATGCCAGTGTTAGACTGGGGTAAGCACAGTAAGAAGTCTCACAACACCAGGTTAAAGTCTAATAGGTTTATTTGGTAGCACAAGCTTTCAGAGTGCCAGGGATAGGGCATCCTGCATGACAAGTCCCTCACCCGCAGCTGAGCGAATATCAGTGGTGATGGGATTCGGCATCTATTTCCTATTTAAGGGCCTCAATTGGCATTAGTACAGGAAGGCCTTTCTTGAGCCTTCCCACCCTGGATTGAATCAGGGGAGAGGCAGGAAGGTCTCAGCCACAACCCTCTCCACCGATTAAATACCCTCCACCTCCAAACACGCCTCAGGGGCATTAAATTCCATCCAATATGTCGCTATGTGTATCATGTTAATAAAATTGGTCCTCCGTTATCCTGAGTAAAGTTTGTTCTCCATCTTGCTGCCTCTGCAAAATTTACTCAGGGTCATTTAACTATTGTTAACTGAAATGTAAAGGATTTTACAAGGAAAGTATATTTCAATCCATCTAACGTCTCATTTAAAATGCAAATGCTTTGGGAACATGGGCTTATAATTATTTCATTACATTATATAAGCAGAAATTATTCATCTTATCATGAACATTGCTATTAGGACTCAGTACAAGACTGATTTAAGTCAAGTTGCTATTCTTTCCGTGTGATTGGTTCTCAGTTTTTCTGATCTTGCTTGGATGAGTGGTTGCCACAGACCAGAAAAGTCTGTGATGATGAACTTAACAAATTTGCTGGAAACACCGTATCTTTCTGATTTAATAACCATACCCTTGAAATGTCCTTAAAATCCTCTCTCTCCAGCAAAACCAGAAACCACGGCATTCAGCTACATTAATTTTTAATTTCAGAATGGTAGCATTATAGCTTTTAATTTCAGAATGGTAGCATCAGAGCTTTAGATTAAAGCAGAGTGTGCCTTTTCAAAGAATGTCCAGAAATACTAAGCTGCTAGGTTAGTGGCAAATAGAAACATGGGAACATAGGACCTCGAAGCAAGAGTTGGCCATTCGGCCCTTTGAGCCTGATGCGCCGCCATTCAATGAGATCATAGCTGATGCGGTTGTGATCTCAACTCTATTTTCCTACATGTTCCCCCATAAAGCTCAACTCCCATGTCTATCAAAAATCTCTCAAACTCAACTTTGAATAAATTCAATAATCCAACCCTCGCTGCCTTCAGCAGAAGAGAACTCCAGAGACTAACCATTGTAGGGTGTTGGTTACAGTTCAGTAGGTCTGAAGAAGTCTTTGTAGTTATACATTGGTTAACTATAAATCTCCACTGACTCTTGGAAATATTTACAAATATACAGTAAAGGGTACAAGCTAGGAGCTGTCCCTATGTTTGCTTGTACACATGGCTCTGTCCAACATTCAACTGACTCTGGGTGTGGATCATGTGCTCTCTTACATCGCTATGTGGCAGTACTGTACTCACCAAAGTCTATCAACTCACAGCATTCGCAGGACCCACCCCCACCACGACAGGGCTGTAACATTCCTCCCCAAGTTTTTCCGATTTTTCCTTCTGCGGGTGTAGCAGCATATGTCGAATATTTGTAGCATATATGTGCCATATTATATTTATAATATATGTAGCTTATTTGGATTATTGTGAGCAACAATGGGCCTCATTTCTAAGGAAGGATGTGCTGACCTTGGAGAGGGCCCAGAGGAGGATCACGAGAATGATCCCGGGAATGAAAGGGTTGATGTATGAGGAACGTCTGAGGACTCTGGGTCTGTACTCAATGGAGTTTAGAAGGATGAGGGGGGTTCTCATTGAAACTTACAGAATACTGAAAGGCCTGGATAGAATGAATGTGGGGACAATGTTTCCATTGATAGGAGAGACTAGGATCCAAGGGCACAGCCTCAGAGTAAAGGGACAACCCTTTAGAACCGAGATGAGGAGGAATTTCTTCAGCCAGATGAATCTGTGGAATTCATTGCCACAGTAGGCTGTGGAGGCCAAGTCTTTGAGTGTATTTAAGACAGAGATAGATAGCTTCTTGATTGGTAAGGGGATCAATGGTTATGGGGAATGGGAAGGGAGAATGGGGTTGAGAAACATATCATCCATGATCTAATGGCAGATCAGACATGATTGGTCAAATAGCCTAACTCTGCTCCTATAGAGAGCAGCAGGTAGAAAGAGAAACAGAGTTAAGGTTTCAGGTTAATGATCCTTTGTCAGAACTGAGAAGGCTTAGAGATGGAATTGTTTCTAAGCAGGAAGGTAGGAGGAGAGAACAGTAGGGATTTGTGAAAGGCTAGAAGGCAAGATAGATTAATAACAAAAGGGATGATGGTGAAAGGCAAACGGAGATGGTAAAGGGCCAAGTGAAAAAACAAAAGACGTGTCTCAGGGAGACATAAATGAAAAGGCAAAATTGCCACTATTAGCTTCCATACAAAGGAAAAGAGCTGAGATTATGAGCTGAAATTGTTGAACTCAGTGCAGAGTCTAGAAGCTGTCAAGTGCCTAGTTGAAAGATTAGGTGTCGTTCCTTGGGCTTAGACTGAGCTTCACTGTAACAGTGTGAAAGCTCAAGGACAGAGAGGCCAGGGTGTGAGTGCAGTGGCGATTTCAAATGACAGGTGACCGGAAGCGCAGGGTCACGCTTGCCAACTGAATGGAGATGTTTTGCAAAGCAGTCACCACATCTTTGTTTAATCTCCCCAGTGTAGAGTAGATTTCATCATGAGCAGTAAATGCAGTATACTAAATTGAAAGAAGCACAAATGGCTGTTTAATCTGGAAGGAATATTTTGACACTTAGATGTTGAGGAGCGAGGAGGCAAAAGTGCAGTTGTTGCATTGCCTGCACCATAGAAAAATGTCGTGAGAAGGGGATGGAGTGTTGGGGATGATTGAAGAGTGGACCACGGTGTCTCAGAGAGAAAGTTTCTTTCACAAGGCTAAAAGAGCAGGGAAGGAGAAGATGTGTGTGTGGTGGTGGTGGTGTTGCACTGGGGGTAGCCGAAATGACTGAGGATAATCCGTTGAGTGTGAAGACTGGTGTGGTGGAAAATAATGACAAGAAAAAACTGTATCACAGTTCTGGTGATGGTGGAGAAAAGGAGTGCAAGCAGAAGTATGGCAGACATATCCGAGAGCTCTGTCTGAGGGAGGGGAAGTTGGGATCCTTGGTTGAGGAAAATGGAAGAAATATGAGAAGTGCTTGCATGGAATTTGCATCAACAGAACAGATGCAATGGAGATAGAGAATTTGGTTGAGTCCTTAAAGGAAATGGATTGTGAGGAAATGTCGTCAAGGTAGTGAGGCTTATAATTAATATCGGTTGAAAGCCTTCCCCAGAAATAAACACAAAGAAGTTACAGAAGGGAATGTTGAAGATGTGAAGGTGAGGGGAAGGTGGAAATTGAATAGTGAACACAAAGGTGGCTTGTTCATCATCCACTTCCCGAGGATGAAGCTGAGTCACGCCACTGAAATATTTGGAGTCCTTGAATTTGCTTTTTAAATGTAGAGAATTCTGACCATTGGATCTGTCAGGGCACTCCTGTTTTGAGATCTTGAAAAGGTGGTAAAAGCAGGCAGTCTGGGGTTTGGGAGTGATGAGGTTAGAGGGCGTGGGGGGAAGATCTCTCGAGGAAAAAAGGTCAGAGACAGTCTTGGAAATGATGACTTAAGGTGTGGTGGTGGGGTGATGGTCCAGTTGAGAGGGTCAGAGAGTTGGGGCGGGATTTTCTGGCCGTGCTCACCCCGAAACTGGAAAACCCTGCCCGAGGTCAACGGAGCGTTTCATGGTGTGCCCCTCACAATCCGATTCCTGTGGCAGGTGGAACGGGAAAATTCGCCCCTTGGAGTCCAGCCTCAGCTAGTTAGAATTCAGTTCACCACATAGCAAGGGTTCCACCTTTGTCAACAAATTTAATGGCAATATTAGGATTGGATTGAAAATAATAGAAATGGTTTTGCTCATTTAAACAGTCTGCCTTAGGAACAGTCTCTTCTTGCGATTTTCCTACTCAGTCATTGAGGAAAGTGAAACATTATTGATTTTTAGGGCTGTTCACTCTAACATTCCATATAGATCCCATTTGTAACTTCTGTGAATGCTGTGTTGCTCATTCTAACGGAATGTTTAAATGGACAATTATGCGTATGTTGCCCTTTTAGCAGACATACTTTTCTTTGAGAACTCTACTGAGGGCAATTACAGATCAAATTCTCTGTCATGGATTATAGGGTACCTTTTGGAACATATAAAGTATCTAGCTTCCCGAATATGAATGTCTTTTCTATTCTTCAACAGGATTTGAGTGTCATTGGCTAAGCCAGCAGCTATTGCCCATCCCTAATTGCCTTGGAAATGCTGCAGTTTGTGTGGTGTAGTTACACCCACAGGGCTGTTAGGGAGGGAGTTCCGGGATTTTGACCCAATGACAGTAAAAAGACAGCGATATAGTTTCTAGTCAGAATGGTGTGCGGCTTGGAAGAGAACCTGCAGATGGTGGTGTCCTCATGCACCTGCTGCCCTTGTCCTTCTTGAGAGTTTGGAAGAGCCTATCAAAGGAGCCTTGGTGAGTTGTTATAATGCATGGTAAATGGTGCACTCTGCTGCCACTGTGCATTGGTAGTGGAGGGAGTGAATGTTTAAGGTAGTGGAAGGGTTGCCAATCAAGTGTGCTGCTTTGTCCTGGATGGTGTAAAACGTTTTGAATGTTGCTGGAATTGCAACAATCCAGGCTGGTGGAAAGTATTCCATCAAACACTTGACTTGTACTTTGATGGTGGACAAGCTTTAGGTAGTCTGGAGGTGAATAACTCGCCACAGACTTCCTAGCATCTGACCTGGTCTTGGAGTCACAGTATTTATATGACTGGTCCAGTTCAATTTCTGGTCCATGGTAACATCAAAGATGTTAATAATGAACTCAACTGACCATTTCTTCATTTAAAACAGTAGGTTCAGAGAAAATTATTAGTTTCGTTGTCAGAGACTTACCAACTAGAGATAATATTTTGTAGTCTTTTAAATAATAGCCATTTGTCATCATCTCACTTTTCAACAGAACTGATAACACTGTTTGTGTTAATTTGCTCTAAATAATAGCATGAGGACTAATTTTCAAGATCCTTGTCCATGGGAATTTCTTTCTTGCCCTCCAGGCAAAGATCAGGATAAAGAAGCAAGATTTCTTATCAGGTCTTGTTTCCTTTACATTTCAAAAAGAAAAGCGGCGGCACAGAGGCACAGTGGTTAGCATTGCTGCCTCACAGCGCCAGGGACCCGGGTTCAATTCCAGCCTCGGATGTGGAGTCTGTGTGGAGTTTGCACATTCTCCCCGTGTCTGCATGGGTTTCCTCCAGGTGCTCCAGTTTACTCCCACAGTCCAAAAATGTGCAGATTAGGTGGATTGGCCATGCTAAATTAACCATATTGTCAGGAGGATTATCAGTCTAAATATCTGGGGTTACAGGAATAGGGCCTGGGCAGGATTGTGGTCGGTGCATGATAGATGGGCTGAATGGCCTCCTTCTGCATTTTGGGGATTCTATGATTTCTAGTGTTTTTCAAGACCATAGAAGCTGGGCCTGCATCTGTTGCAGCTGAGAGTCTTTTGGAGTTTTCCATTGAAGGAGGAGGGACATTTCTGATCTACCACCTCATTCTCTGCTTGGCATAGGCGCAAAGGGAAAACTTGACACTGCAGCCTGCCCATGCCAGTCCTACTGGTAAAAGAATATGTGGCATGGAGAAAGGTGTGAACAGTGCAGCACACCCATTTTTAAAACCAGTTTTAGCACTTCTTGGATGGCCCGGTCATCCCCGAGGCCTTGACATGCAATCACAGTGCCTGCAGATGCACCTCATCTCCTACACATTCACCAATACGGGACTCTATCAGAGGGTGCCCTCAGACTTAGTACCTGACATTCCCAATAGCCTGGACAGGAATAATGCATTGGAAGGGGACAGGGTAGGGGTGCGCTAGAAACACTGTCCAATACAGTAATAAATAAGAAAAAATATATGCCCCTGTCATCCTGCCTGAGGTATAATTTATAATATCATAGTCTCTGCCATCCCCTTTCATTACTTGATTCAGGAGAGAATTATTCATCATCTGCTGATATAACATTTCTTTAGTGTCGCACTTCAGGAGCATTAAGAATTCATTCTTATTTCCTTCATGACATCCATGCTTTGGAAAATGTCCCCCTTTATTAATTACTTATTAACAATATTAATATTTAATTACTTATTAATAATTACATTGGCGATCTTCATTTGTTAATTAGAATTATAATGTGCACTTTCCAATTGTACCACAAATGCTATCACAGGAGTTGAACAAAAATCCCAGCATGGCTTTGTACAATATGCTTTACACTGACTGGATATACTGGGTGGAAATAACGTTTCATTGTGCAGAGTCAAAACTTAATTAGTATTACAACCATTGGAGAAACTTCTGCTCCTTTAGTTACCCAACACCAGCATCAGTCTATAACTTGTGTATCTCTATTTGCTGTTAATTTGATTGGAAAATGGAGATGTCAGATGGGAAATGTGATAATGACTTAATTATTGATTTTGGTTTCTTTGCCGAGAGTTGCATTGATTCTCCAGAGTCTGGTGTGAAAGCCCCAGTGAATGGAATTTCACCACCATAGTTCTTAATGGACTCTGGGTCCCACTGATATGTATAGGAAGTGAAACCTTGTCAAATACATTAATTTATTGGTGTGATGACTTCCCCAAGGCATTTCAAGTCCATTCTAAGATCATCCTGACCTCAATACAACCTTAGTTCAAACATGGACAAAAGAGCTGAACTCCAGAGATTTACCAGGCTGATTCCGGGGATGGCGGGACTGATGTATGAGGAGAGATTGACTAGGTTAGGATTGTTTCCGCTGGAGTTCAGACGAAAGGGGGGCGGGGGTGGGGGGCGGGGGGGGGGGGGGGGGGGGGGTTAGTGGGGAGGGGGCGGAATCTCATAGAGACTTATAAAATTGTAACAGGACTAGACAGGGTAGATGCAGGGGGGATATTCCCGATGGTGGGGGAGTCCATAACCAGGGGTCACAGTCTGAGGATTCAGGATAGACCATTTAGGATGGAGGTGAGGAGACATTTCTTCACCCAAAGAGTGGTGAGCCCATGGAATTCATTACCACAGGAAGTAGTTGGTGCCAAAATATTGAATGTATTCAAGAGGCAGCTGGATACAGCACTTGGGGCGAATGGGGAGAAAGCAGGATTAGGCTATGGAGCTGGATGATCGGCCATGATTGTAATGAATGCTGGAGCAGACTTGAAGGGCCAAATGGCTTCCCCCGCTCCTATCTTCTATGTTTCTATGTGAAGTAAAAGTGACTGCCCCTGACATCAAATCAGAACTTCTGTAGAAGGGTCATATGGACTTGAAATGTTAACTCTGTTTCTCTCTCCACCGATGCTGCCAGACCTGCTGCGTTTGTCCAGCATTTTCTGTTTGTATGAGCCACATCAATACTGTGACTACAAGAGCAGGTTAGAAGCTGTGAATCCCCAGGAATAATTCACCTCTTAACTCCCCAAAGCCCATCCACCATCTACAAGGTGCAAGCCGATGAAATACTCTCCTCTTGCTCGGATGTATGCAGCTCCAACAACACTCACGACGCTCAACACGATCCAGGATGAAGCAACTTGCTTGACCCCGTCCACAAATATTCACTTCCTTCACCACCGACGAGCAGTGACAGCCATATGTACCGTCTACAAGATGCACTCCAGGAAGTACCAAGATTTCTTCGGCAGCACTTTCCAAATCCACAACCACTACCATTTAGAAGGACAAGGGCAGCAGGCGCATGGGCACATCACCCCTCTAAGCCACTCACCATCCTGACATAGAAATATATAGATACTCCTTCACTGACACTGGGTCAAAATCCTGGAATGCCCGACCTAACGGCAAGGTGGGTGTGCCTACACCTGAGGGACTGCAGCAGTTCAAGAAGACAACTCACCACCACCTTCTCACGGGCAACTGGAGATGGGCAGTAAATGTTGGCCTAGCCAGCGATGTCTACATCCCATAAATGAAAAATCATCTTTATAAACAATATTTCATGTTTTAACTATTTATTCTAACCCTTTATGTACTAAATGCGACCATTTCTGATTGAATCCTCTGATTATCAATGAATGAACTGGGTTCCATGTTGTATGTTTGGCGCCATGAGCATGAATTAAAACTTTCTAATTGTAATTTTTTATATTCTAGGGACAATTTCAGTTTCACTCGGCTGCTTTTCTTGTGTTATTAGTTTTACATTGTTTCTCTTGTTCTATACAACATCCCACTGATCTCTCCCACCCTATAGGATTGCAGAAAATGGTGTTTGCTAATTGGCCACATAGTGAAGAGTGTACATACTCCAGTTAATGCAAACTAGTTGTTTCACAGCATCCCATAACTGAACTGACCTCTTGTTGCCCCGGCTATACTTACTTTATCATTATTCACTTTTACAACAGATAATTCATAAAACTCTCAGCTCAGCTGCATTCCTAGATGTAGTAAGGTTTGTTATAATATTGAAATACACATTACCATGATAAAATATTGAGTATCATAGAATCCCTACAGTGCAGAAGGAGGCCATTCGGCCCATCGAGTCTGCACCGACAACAATCCCACCCAGGCCCTATCCTCGAAACCCCACATATTTACCCTGCCAGTCCCTCTAACATACACATCCCAGGACACTAAGGGGCAATTTGGCATTGTCAATCAACCTAACCTGAACATTTTTGGACTGTGGGAGGAAACCGGAGCCCCCGGAGGAAACCCACGCAGACAATGTGCAAACTCCACACAGAGGGTGACCCAAGCCGGGAATCGAACCCAGGTCCCTGGAACTGTGAGGCAGCAGTGCTAACCACCATGCCACCCGACTAGCAGACTATTGGAGTACAGTTACTCCTGCAGTTTTCACAATTTTATTTTTCCCTTTTCTCAGAAAGATTGGTATTCAGAAGGAATTAAAATGTCTGTGACAGATTTAATACTAAAATATAGGTCAAGATGCAAAAAACTGGTTGGAATGATAACTATTCTTTGTGAATCTGTGAAAATGATTAGTTACGCAATGGCATTTTGTAAGTAGATGTAAGACCAGAGAAACAGTCCTCGATGGGACATGAACTGGTATTTTTGAGGGGTGAAATATGAGATGGGTTATAAACCAATGGTCAATGAGAGAAATGAAGTGGATAAACTAAACGATCACAGTTTGGTTTAGTTCTTTCATTCTTCAATGCAGAATCTTTACTCTTAGAGGGGAACCTCCAAGAAGTGGTGCGCCCATGTACCTGCTGCCCTTGTCCTTCTAAATGGTAATGGTTGTGGATTCGGAAGGTGCTGCCTAAGAAATCTTGGTATTTTCTTTGTCAGTGATTAAATATCCCTTTTTGCAAAGGCATGTGAATAATTAAAACTTTCAGCTGACTAAGAAAACTTAAGAAGTCAATCAGGAATTCCACTCAAAACCAGGCAATTCATTTTATCCACCATTTTAGAGATAAGGTGTATTCAAATCTTTCCTACTGCTATTTTCTTGCCATTTACAAACAGCATGCGGGATTTTCCATGCCCCCTGGGCATGTCACATGGCAGCAGAGGTGGCCCGCTATTGGCCAGTGGCAGGATCTTCTGATGCTGCCATTGTCAACGGGGTATCCCGTTGGATGCAGTCCCCACTGCCAGGGAACTCAGGGCGGGAGTTTGTCATCGACGGGACCAGAAGATCCCGCTGGTGGGAACAGCCCGAAAATTCCGGTCAATGTTTCAGCAGTGTAATATTCAATTGTTCACCTGATATTTGATTGCGTAACTGTTGATTAAACCAGCCTCCCATCCATTGACTCTGTCTACACTTCCTGCTGCCTCAGCAAAACAGCCAGCATAATTAAGGACCCCACGCACCCCGGACATTCTCTCTTCCACCTTCTTCCTTCCGGAAAAAGATATAAAAGTCTGAGGTCACGTACCAACCGACTCAAGAACAGCTTCTTCCCTTGTTGTGGCCATTACGGAGACGTGGGTAGAACAAGGACAGGAATGGTTGTTGGACGTTCCGGGGTACAGATGTTTCACTAAGTGTAGGGAAGCTGGTAAAAGAGGTGGAGGAGTGGCATTGTTAATCAAGGATAGTTTAACGGCTGCGGAAAGGCACTTCGAGGGGGATCTGCACACTGAGGTAATATGGGCTGAGGTTAGAAATAGGAAAGGAGCGGTCACGTTGTTAGGAGTTTACTATAGGCCCCCAAATAGTAATAGAGATGTGGAGGAAGAAATTGCTAAGCAGATTATGGATATGTGTGGGGGTCACAGGGTAGTTGTTATGGGGGACTTTAACTTTCCAAATATTGATTGGAACCTTTGTAGGTCAAATAGTTCGGATGGGGCAGTTTTTGTGTAGTGCGTGCAGGAGGGTTTCCTGACACAATATGTGGATAGGCCGACAAGAGGTGAGGCCACATTGGATTTGGTACTGGGAAATGAACCGGGCCAAGTGTTAGATTTGGTTGTGGGAGAGCAATTTGGAGATAGTGACCACAATTCGGTGTCTTTTGTTATTGCAATGGAGAGGGATAGGGCCGTACGGCAGGGCAAGGTTTACAATTGGGGGAGAGGTAATTATGATGCGATTAGGCAAGAATTAGGGGGCATAAGTTGGGAACAGAAACTGTCAGAGAAAGGAACTAATGAAAAGTGGAACTTTTTCAAGGAACAAATACTGGATGTCCTTGATAGATATGTCCCTGTCAGGCAGGGAGGAAATGGCCGAGTGAGGGAACCATGGTTCACGAAACAGATGGACTGTCTTGTGAAAAGGAAGAGGGAAGCTTATGTACGGATGAGGAAACAAGGTTCAGATGGCTCGATTGAGGGTTACAAGTTAGCAAGGAATGAGCTGAAAAAGGGGCTTAGGAGAGCTAGGAGGGGACACGAGAAGTCCTTGGCGGGTCGGATCAAGGAAAACCCCAAGGCTTTTTACTCTTATGTGAGGAATAAAAGAATGACCAGGGTGAGGTTAGGGCTGGTCAAGGACAGTAGTGGGAACTTGTGTATGGAGTCAGTAGAGATAGGCGAGGTGATGAATGAATACTTTTCTTCAGTGTTCACCAAGGAGAGGGGCCATGTTTTTGAGGAAGAGAAGGTGTTACAGGCTAATAGGCTGGAGGAAATAGATGTTCGGAGGGAGGATGTCCTGGCAGTTTTGAATCAACTGAAGGTCGATAAGTCCCCTGGGCCTGATGAAATGTATCCTAGGATTCTTTGGGAGGCAAGGGATGAGATTGCAGAGCCTTTAGCTTTGATCTTTGGGTCCTCGCTGTCCAAGGGGATGGTGCCAGAGGACTGGAGAATGGCGAATGTTGTTCCTCTGTTTAAGAAAGGGAATAGAAATGACCCTGGTAATTATAGACCGGTTAGTCTTACTTCGGTGGTTGGTAAATTGATGGAAAAGGTCCTTAGAGATGGGATTTACGACCATTTAGAAAGATGCGGATTAATCCGGGATAGTCAGCACGGATTCGTGAAGGGCAAGTCGTGTCTCACAAATTTGAGAGAATTTTTTGAGGAGGTAACTAAGTGTGTTGATGAAGGTAGGGCAGTTGATGTCATATACATGGATTTTAGTAAGGCGTTTGATAAGGTCCCCCATGGTCGGCTTATGATGAAAGTGAGGAGGTGTGGGATAGAGGGAAAGTTGGCCGATTGGATAGGTAACTGGCTGTCTGATCAAAGACAGGTGATCAAAGGTGGTGGATGGAAAATTTTCGGATTGGAGGCAGGTTGCTAGCGGAGTGCCGCAGGGATCAGTGCTTGGTCCTCTGCTCTTTGTGATTTTTATTAATGACTTAGAGGAGGGGGCTGAAGGGTGGATCAGTAAATTTGCTGATGACACCAAGATTGGTGGAGTAGTGGATGAGGTGGAGGGCTGTTGTAGGCTGCAAAGAGACATAGATAGGATGCAAAGCTGGGCTGAAAAATGGCAAATGGAGTTTAACCCTGATAAATGTGAGGTGATTCATTTTGGTAGGACAAATTTAAATGTGGATTACAGGGTCAAAGGTAGGGTTCTGAAGACTGTGGAGGAACAGAGAGATCTTGGGGTTCGCATCCACAGATCTCTAAAGGTTGCCACTCAAGTGGATAGAGCTGTGAAGAAGGCCTATAGTGTGTTAGCTTTTATTAACAGGGGGTTGGAGTTTAAGAGCCATGGGGTTATGCTGCAACTGTACAGGACCTTGGTGAGACCACATTTGGAATGTTGTGTGCAGTTCTGGTCACCTCACTATAAGAAGGATGTGGAAGCGCTGGAAAGAGTGCAGAGGAGATTTACCAGGATGCTGCCTGGTTTGGAGGGTAGGTCTTATGAGGAAAGGTTGAGGGAGCTAGGGCTGTTCTCTCTGGAGCGGAGGAGGCTGAGGGGAGACTTAATGGAGGTTTATAAAATGATGAAGGGGATAGATAGAGTGAACGTTCAAAGACTATTTCCTCAGGTGGATGGTGCTATTACAAGGGGGCATAACTATAGGGTTCGTGGTGGGAGATACAGGAAGGATATCAGAGGTAGGTTCTTTACGCAGAGAGTGGTTGGGGTGTGGAATGGACTGCCTGCAGTGATAGTGGAGTCAGACACTTTAGGAACATTTAAGCGGTTATTGGATAGGCACATGGAGCACACCAGGATGATAGGGAGTGGGATAGCTTGATCTTGGTTTCAGATAAAGCTCGGCACAACATCGTGGGCCGAAGGGCCTGTACTGTGCTGTACTGTTCTATGTTCTATGCTGTCAGACTTTTGAATGGGCCTACCTTGCATTAAGTTGATCTTTCTCTACACCCTACGTTCTGCACTCTCTCATTTCCTTCTCTATGAATGGTATGTTTTGTCTGTGTAGCGTGCAAGAAACAATACTTTTCACTGTATGCTAATACATGGGACAATGACAAATCAAATCAAATCAAATTATTTTCTGTTCTGTGTGCTGTTTGTTGAGCCTGGGTGCTGTGACTGGGAAAAAGAAAGTCAAAATGATCTGTAAGCCTGTGTTGCCTTGGGATCAATGGATTTTAGAGTTGATGGCCAACTTGCTGATTACAGAGATGGATAGCCTCAGAGCAGAAGGCCAATGAATATTTGTGCAAAGACACGTCTCAGTTTGATATGACAGTAAATGCTCTCGAAAAATACTTTGAGCCAAAGGAAAGTGTGATGATCAAATGATATATATTCCATCAGAGATGCCAGGGAAATGGTGAGATCATAAAACAGTACGTGGCAGCATTGCCGCCGTTGGCTTCTGTATATGAATTTGACACTGCAACTAATGAACTAATTCACAACCCCAATTGATTGAAAATAATTCAATTCTACTAATTGGGAATGCTTGTTCAAAGAGAATGATGATTTAAACTCGGATAAAGCTACGGTCTTGGCAGCCCAAATCAAATCCACCATGGTAGATTCAAAGCTGTTATGCGGAAATGCACCCTCAGTCTTTGGATCACAGCCACAACTTTCCCAACCAGCTCATGTTCAAGGGGTTTGGACAAAGAAACTGCAGCAGTCTAATCAACACTTGACCCATCATGGTCAGAAATTTGCCTAAACTGTGGAGGTACACATCAGTTCCCAAAACCATACCCAACATGAGGGGAACATGTGTAACTCACATGTAAAGTTTTTATTTATTCATTCATGGGATGTGAACATTGCTAGCAAAGCCAGCATTTGTTGCATGTAGGCCAGATCCGGTTGGGACAGCTGATTTCCTTCACTAAAGGGCATCAGTGAACCAGATGGGTTTTTATGACAGTTTACGCTAGTTTCGTGGTTATCATTATTGAAACTAGCTTTCAATTTCAGATCTTTTGAATTGAATTTAAATTCCACAAGTTGCCATGGTGAGTTTTGAACCTATGCACTCAGAGTGTTAGCTGTATCACTAATCCAGTTAATTTACCACCATCTTCCCCAGAAGCGGTATCACTTTGCAAAGGGATGCAGGTCATCAAAGAAGAGGACTGCGTCAGTTCAACAAGTGAAGGCATCTCTTCCTGAAAGTGAGGTATGTCATGTGTATACCATCACAGATGTTAAAGCACCAGATTGTTTTAAGGAATGCTCAGTTGAGATCATGGGCATTTCAATGTTACTTCTTGTAATGTTGCACAGAAGTATCTATATTGAGCGACAAACCTTATCATTGTTATTTTCACAACTTCCTTTCACTCTTGTCAAAGACACTCTCCCAGTAAAAGTTTATTTCTTTATGAGTCACAAGTAAGCTTACATTCACACTGCAATGAAATTACTGTGAAAATTCTCCAGTCGTCACATTCCAGCGCCTGTTCGGGTACACTAAGGGAGAATTTAACAGGACAATTTAACCTAAGCTGCACATCTTTTGGACTGTGGGAGGAAACTGGAGCACCCGGAGGAAACCCACTCAGACACAGGGAGAACGTGCAAACTCCACACAGACAGTGACCCAAGCGGGGAATCGAACCCGGATGCCTGGTGCTGTGAGGCAGCAGTGCTAACCACTGTGCCACTGTGCCACCCCAAACTCAATTATTCCAGTTTTGGGAACAATCATAGTTCTAGTGCGCGACAAAAACATCACCCGAGATAAATTCATGCTCTACGTGGACAAAGGCAGAAATCTAATAAGTGATAAGCATTTTCAATAGGCTTGATTTCTAACTTGAGGACCTCACTTAGTCACACATTAATGCTGAAACAGACAATACCCAGTGATATTATGCCTTATTTATCAGGTTTTGGATGATTAAGGGGTACTGTCATGCTCCTCACATTGACACATAACTCCACCAGCATCACAAAATTTAAGATGGTTGCCACTTGCAACTCATATCGTAGTGTCACAGGGAAGTGAAAGAATTTGAAGCACATTATATCATTGAGTTAATCAATTCATCACTATGGATATTGAACCTAGTCATTGCATGACACAAAAATGGCAAACTTAGACTATTCACCGACATTAAGGTAGCCAACAAGGAAATTGGTTCTTAAATACACCGAGATCATGGTGCCTCTTCGAAAGCTCCAGCACAAAGATGCACAATAGAGATAGACAATCAAACAGCAAACAGTGTTTGGCAAAGGAAAGGTAGAATCTCCCCCAGATCTCGCACATTTCAACCTGCATGTGGAATCATTCATCACAATAGATGCATCAGGAAATGCAATTGAAGTTGTATTCTCAAAATGCATGGAAGGAAGCAAATGACCAATTGATTATATGATTCTTGGAAACTGAGTGTAAATACTCTACTGGAGAGCGGGACACTTTAGAACATTGGCACATATATCTTTCTAATAGAAAGTCCACTCTCTGCAACAATCACCAAGCACTGATTACATTGTTAGCCATTTCAAGATCTGGTCATTAACAGTTGCGCATCTATAGATGATCAGATTGTCTTCATCAGCATAAATTTAAAGGTGAGTATCTTGCATTCTCATGCAACCAAATAACTGATACTTAGCCATACTGCTACCATGGAAAACGTTCATGACAGTGAAACAACTTGTGACATTGAAGACTTTGCGATTACGTGATTTCACATGTGACCCTGAATCTTGTTACACGACAGGTGTTGAAGGCAAAATTGGGGATAGACAGCATACTACAGAAAATAAGCCTGTACCTAAAACCTAAGTGGCCAAGCAAAACAATGGAAGAACTGGTGCTATATTACAGAGTATGCAATGAACTCCCATTGTTTGATGACAACATGAGACACTTGAACAGTTATCCCTAAAGTATTGCAGTAATGTGTATTGCAATTTGCCAATGAAGGACTTTCAGATGTTAAGATGAAGCAGCGATCCTGTAAGCACTGGATTTCTGCAAGAAAGAGTTCATTAGATACTGCATAGCTTGTACACTCAGGGAACAATCTATTAAACTGTGTCCTGCTTGTCTACAATTGACCCCATGACCCACAAATCCATGGCAACAACTCCACGGAGATATTTTTGGAGAGGTGCAAGCAGCCTCTAGCAATCAACATTTTTTTTACTTGTTGTTCATGACCCACATAGAAAATGGCTGTAAATCACAACAACAAATTTCACAATGACCACTTCGGTCATTGACATTGAAACGAGTTGTTTGCAAAGTAGGAATTGCCAGGCACCATCATTACAGACAGTTCATGGAGCTCCTGACATGTTACAGAATTCAAAATATAGCCCAATCCATCATGCAAACCAGCCTCCCATCCAATTGACTCTGTCTACGCTTCACACTGCCTCGGCAAAGCAATCAGCATAATTAAGGACCCCATGCATCCCGGACATTCTTTCTTCCACCTTCTTCCATTGGGAAAAAGATACAATAAGTCTGAGGTCACGTACCTACCAACTCAAGAACAGCTTCTTGCTGCTGTCAGACTTTTGAATGGACTTACCTTGCATTAAGTTGATCTTTCTCTATACCCTAGCTATGACTGTAACAGTACATTCTGCACTCTCTCGTTTCCTTCTCTATGAACGGTATGCTTTGTATAGCACGCAAAAAACAATACTTTTCACTGTATGCTAATACATGTGACAATAATAAATCAAATCAAATCAAAAATTCACCACCATCTGACATCATGATATAACCCACAATATATCATGATGTCAGATGGTGGTGAATTTTTGATTTGATTTGATGTTGAATGATTCAACAGGGTGATATGGACAATCTGAGAGCTAGTATGTTAGAAGGGAATAAATATGAACAACCCGTTTCCTACTTCACACATATCAATTCGCCCACACTCTCTGAACAGAAAGCTACTGGCTGAATTTATGATAGGTTGTGTCAACAGATTTGACTATTCTTAAATCATCACTACTGCTGTCAGGGAAATAGCTGAAGAAATCACCAAGCAATTAGGTAAGGTAAAAACGTAGTTTCAAAAGTGAACACATGCAGGAAGATACAATTTGAGGTCGGAGATTGGGTTTGCATCAGGCTGCCAAATCATGACCAAACCTCAGATCATCTCTATCATGACCAGAAGTAGCCAACTCGGCCTCTCAAGCCTGCTCCGCCATTCGATAAGACTTGATTGCAATCTCAACTCCACATTCCTGCCTACCCCCAATAACCTTACACCCACTTATTAATCAAACATCTATTTAGCTCTGTCTTAAAAATATTCACAGATTCTGCTTGCACTGCCTTATCAGGAAGAGAATTCCAGAGACCCTCTGAGAGAAAGCATTTCTCCTCATCTCTGTCTTAAATGAGTAGCCTCCTATTTTTAAACAGTCACTGGTTCTCCGACAAGAGGAAACATCCGCTCCACATCTACCCAGTTAGTACCCCTCATCATCTTCAAGATTTCAATTAAGTCACATCTTCTAAGCTCTTCTGGATACAAACCTAACCTTTCCAATCTCATAAGTCAACCCACCCATTCCTGGTATTAGTTTAGTAAACTTTCTCTGAACTGCTTCCATCATTTCCATCTTTATTTAAATAAGGAGGTCAATGCTGTACACAATACTCCAGATGTGGCCTCACCAATACCCTGTACAACTAAAGCATAACCCCTCTACTGTTGCATGATACGACAAATGGGGATGAGAGGTTTGACAGCGAGCCGAAGAGGCTATTTACATTGAGGAAACAGTTCCTATTCCAATGGATGACCACAACATTAATCATCCACTTTATCCCAAATGACCATGCAAAACAACAACCTCATGGATCTCAATGCCATCATCAGCAATCTTTTTATCGCAAAAACTGTTTCTGTGCTGAGAGTTCAGATTATCTGTTTTCTCTCAGAAATTACTTGATGCATATATGTTTGTTGTTTAGGATGATTCAATCACAGAATTGTTAGAGTGCAGAAGGAGGCCATTCGGTCCATTGTCAGGAAGCAGAAGTAGGCTTAAGTGATTAATGGCTGTATTGTTAGATATTAGAATTAAGTTTTAGATATAAGTGTGGTGAACCATCGTTGGTTCCCACCAGGTAGTACTGAGCCAGGGTCTGGCCAGTACTATGAGTCTGTATATATGTTGCTGTTGGGGTTAGGGTTGGGTTGTTCTACATGTTACTGTTGGGGTTAGGGTTGGGCTGTTCTACCTATATTATAGTTATTATGGTACATCCCAGTCGGGCTCCGCCTCCTGGGAGAGGTATAAAGGTCACTGCTCTGTCTGGGACCCCTCAGTCTGGGATCGTGTATTATATATGGTAGCTCTATTGTAGTAGTTAATAAAAGCCTTTATTTCCTCGAGCATCTCTAGCCTCGTGAGTTATATCGCGCATCAATAAGTGTGTTTAATTTAGTGATTTTGTATAAGAAAGCGTACAATTCTGGTTAGATCTATATTAAATAAAGGTGTTTTCATGCATGTTTCAGCTCAAATGCGTTTCTATTGTGCTGAGAGTGTTTACAATGTGTCAAGTAAACAAGAGATTGGGGAAAGAATGAGATGTTGCTTCGCAACCAGGGGCCAATTTTAGGGAAAATACTTTTTGAGTTGAGTTTTAACTGGAAACCAAGATAGACGGAGCTTAGCAGGGAGAGAGGGAACATCTCTCACAACTTTGCTCGAAGAAAAACCATACAATGGAATTAGGGGCAAGGAAGCAAGTGGCAAAAACCTAAAGAACAGCTAGTTAAGGAAACTTGAGAAATGAGAGAAATTTTCAGGAAACCTGAAGTTAAAGGAACAGAGGAAACTGGAACTGGAACAAGGTACTATTCATTGAAGACAAGACAAAGCTGAGAAGAAATTGGCTATGGGAAGCCAAGAAGATCTTAAGTGGCTCTAAGGTTTGCAACATCTTACTACAGCCTGTGAGGTAATTGTGGAGCAATCAGTGGGTGGATCTCAGAGAAGGTGTAAAACCATTCAAGACAAAGGAATGCCAAAAGGAGAGTTGGAAAACCTGGAGGTGGAACCTTGCTAAAACAACTGAGAGAAAGCCTTGTTTGTTAGGAGAGTTGGAAACCAGGATGTGGATCCTTGTTTAAAACAACTGATGGGAAGCTTTGGTTGAAAGAAGATTTTAAAGCATATCTTTTTGAGATTGGAATTTGGAACAACTTGTGTGACAATTATCTGGGCAGAATTTGAGGAGAAATCCACAGAAGATTAATTGAGTGGTATCTGCCATTTGGTTTCATAGTGGGGTGCTGTGTGATCACAGTCAGCCTGTTGGGTTACATGGACTTTGTGTTTATTGAAAACAAAGTGGCATAAAATATATTGTGTAACCCATGTTACTCTTAAAATCTGTGTGCATTTGTGAAGATAAGAGGGAGTGAAGGAATTTAGTAGTATAGTTAAACTTTTAATGTTTGATCATTTTTTGTTGTTAAAAGCTAATTGGCCTTCGTGTGATTATTTCTCCATGTTTTCCTCAAAAAGAGTTACAGTCTATTGAGCTGGATATCTAGCCTGAGATCTTCCCATCCAGTTACAACATTAATTTGGATCGTAACATCATCATGTATGCAACAGTTCTCTGAATGAGCAATTCACCTAGTGCTATTTTCCTGTTTTCTCTTCACAACACTGCCCATTCTTCCTTTGCAGGTAACAGTCTAATTCCCTTTTGAATGCTTTGATTTAACCTACTGCCACCAAATCTTCATGTAGTGCATTCCAGAATCAAGCCACTCACTACATGAAAGATTTTCTTCATATTTCTTTTGCTTCTTTTGTCGATTACATGAAAGCTGTGTCCTCTCATTCTCAATCCTTTCATGAGTGGGTAAGGTTTTTCCCTATCCACTCTGTCAAGATGCCTCATGATTTTGAATACTGTATCTCTATTAGATCTTGTTTCAGTTGTCTCTTCTCCAAGGAAAACAGTCCCAAATTCTCCAGTCTATCTTCATAACTGAAGTTCCTCATCCCTGGGACCATTTTCATGAACCTTTCCTGCACTCCTTCTGAAAGTGCGGCACCCAAAACTGGACACAATACTCCAGCTGCTTTATTGATGGCCTTCTCAACCTGCCTTGCCACCTTCAATGACTTATGTACACATGAACCCAGGCTCTCTCTGCTCCTGCACTCCCTTCAGAGTTGTATCCTTTATTTTGTATTGTCTCTCCATGTTCTTCCCACCAAAATATTCACTTCATATTTCTCTACATTGAACTTCATCTGCTACTTTTCTGACCATTCTAACTTGTTAGTGTCCCTTTGAAGTTCTACACCAACCTCCTCACAGTTCACAATGCTTTCATATCATCTGCAATTTTTGAAATTGTGTCCTGTACACCAAGGTCTAGGTCATTAATGCATATCAGGAATAGGGTCCCAACATTAACCCCTAGGGAACTCGACTACAAACCTTTCTACAGCCTGTAAAACACCCAGTAACCACTATTCTGCTTCCTGTCACTCAGCCAATTTCATGTCCATGTTCATACTGCCCCTTTTGTTCCATGAGCTATAACTTTACTCACAAGTCTGCTTATAGCACTGTATTAAATGCTTTTTGAAACTCCATGTACACCACATCCACAGCATTGCCCTCATCAACCCTCTCTGTTATTTTTTTCAAAAAACTCCAGCAATTTAGTTAAACATGATTTTCCCTTAAATTCATAACTTTATTTATTGTCACAAGTAAGCTTACATAAACAGTGCAATGAAGTTACTGTGAAAATCCCCTAGTCACCACACGCCAGCACCTGTTCAGATACACTGAAGGAGAATTTAACGTGGCCAATGCACCTAGCCAGCACATCCTTTGGACTGTGGGAGGAAACTGGAGCACCCAGAGGAATCTCACGCAGATATGAAGAGAATGTGCAGACTCTATATGAACAGTGACCCTAGCCAGGAATCGAACCTGGGTCCCTGGTACTGTGAGGCAGCAGTGCTAACCACTGCACCACCCATGTGCTGGTTTTCCTTAATAAATCTGCATTTGTCTGTATGACTATTCATTTTATCCCAGATTATTGTTTCTGGAAGTTTCTCCACCACTGAAGTTAAACTGATAGTCGGTAGAAGCTGGGCTCATAGAGTCATTGAGGTTTGCAGCATGGAAACAGGCCCTCCGGCCCAAGTTGTCCATGCCACCCCTTTGTTTTTAGCCACCAAGCTACCCCTTCAAAAAACTCAATCCTTACACTCCTTTCAAACAAAGGTGTAACATTTACAATTCTCCTGTCCTCTGGCACTACCCCTAAGTCTAAGGAAGACTTGGAAATTATGGTAAGTGCTTCCACAATTTCCACTTTCACTTTCCTCAATATTTTGGATGAATCTCATCCAAAACTGGTGCTTTATTAACTTAAAATACAGACAGCCTATTTATAATACTTCCATTTTATCCATTTTAAATCCTTCTCATCTATGAATTCATCATGGCCCGGGTAAAACTTCTTTCGCGAATTAGTCCTATCTTCTCCTTTTCTCATCCTTTTACTATTTGCATGCCTACTGAAGGATTTATGATTCTCTTTAATGTTAGTTGCCGTTCTCTTTTCACACTTCCCTTTTACTTCACTAATTGCTTTCTCTCTCTGAACCTTCCATGACACCTGACATCGGTCATAAGCACGCTTTTTTTCCTTTTCTGTCTTAAGCTCTATCTTTCAAGATCTAGCGAGCTCAAGATTTGTTTGCCCTACCTTTTCCTTTCAAGGGAATATACTTTGTGCCCAATTGAATCTCTTCTTGAAGGTTCCACTACCATTTTAACTGCCAACCTTTGATTCCTATATATTCAGTCCAGATCTATTCTTACCCCAATGAAGTTGGCTTTTCCCCAATTCATTATTATGAGCTTATATTATTCTTTGTCCTTTTTCATAGTCAGCCTAAAACTTATAATATTGTTTGGAAGTAGCTATATAGTTTTAAATAATTTATATTTATATGTTATTAATAAGGTATAATTCAGGTTTAAGTTTAATTTATACTTCTGAAGTTAAGGAGTTTTCAGTTATAGTTTCACTTTAAAAGATTTCTTCCTTTTTATGAGGGTTTTACGATTTTAAAACAAACACGGTGTATAGAAAACTGAACTGTTGCCTAGCAACCAGGGGCCCAGAGAGGCAGCAAAAGTAGTTTGAATTCAGTAGAAAGAATGTAACCTAAAAGTAAGAAAAGTTTCACAGAATCTGCTGGAAGAGGGACATGAAGAGAAACTGCAGAGAACAGATCCCAAGCTAAAGAACAGAAAGGTCCTAAGAGCAGAGAGAAGGGCAATTTATCATGGCCAATCCACCTAGCCTGCACAACTTTGGACTGTAGGAGGAAACCGGAGCATCTGGAGGAAACCCACACAAACACGAGGAGAATGTGCAAACTCCACACAGCCGGTCACCCGAGGCTGGAATTGAACCCAGATTCCTAGCACTGTGAGGCAGCAGTACTATCCACTGTGCCACCATGTCACCCAGTACATATTCTGTTTTTTATCTGTTTCGTCTTCCTGTGCTGTATTCTAAATTTATCTCTACCTTCAGGGCCATCACTGACTTTTGCCTCCTTATATGTTTTCTCTTTCAACATAATACTCTCCTTAACTTCCTTGGTTAGCCACGGTTGGTTTATCCCTCTGTTAGAATCTTTCCTCCTTACTGGGATGTACATTTTGCTGAGAGTCACAAAATAACTCCTTAATTTCCTGCCACTGCTTTCTTACTGTTGCCCAGTCCACTTCAGCTAGCTCTATTCTCATTTCATTGTAATTCCCTTTACTTAAGTTAAACACAGTTGCTTCAGATCCATATTTCCCACTCTCAAACTGAATATTAAATTCTATTATACTATAATCACTACTCTTTAGGGAATCTTTTACTATGAGGTAATCTATTAAACCTGCCTCATTACCCATTACCAGGTTCCCTAGTTGGCTCCATGTCTAGGAAACTATCCCTAACACATTCTATGAATTAATTGTCATAGCTAACCTTTCTACTTGTTTAACTCCGTCATCTTGAAGATTAAAGTCACCAATAATTATTACTCTATTCTTTTCACATGTTCTTATTGTTTGCTGATTTATACGCCTTCCTATAGTGTGGCTACTGTTTCGGTGTCTATACATTACTCTTACCAATATCTTCTTTCCCATGCTGTTTCTTGACCTCCATCCAAATGGACTCTACGTCATCCAAGCCGAGATTGTCTCTCACAATTGTTCTGATTTCATCACTTATTAACAGGACTACCTCATAATCTTTTCCTTTCTCCCTGTCTTTCTGAAAGGTCAAATATCCCTAAATTTGAAGTTCCCAGTTTTGATCTCCTTTTAACCATTTCTCTATAATGGCTATGATATCATATCCATTTACTTCAATTTGAGCCATCAGTTCATCTACCTTATTCCGAATGCTTCATGCATTTAGGTACAAAGCCTTTAGGCTTGCCTTTTTGCCATTTTTCATCATCCTAACTTTTTTTTGCACTGTGCCCCTACATGCACCTTGATTTTTACTGTTCTTACTTTTATTACTATCCTTGTTTCTCTTTCCCTTGTCACCCTGCCTGGGTTCCCATCCCTCTGCCATTCTAGTTTAAACCCTCCTTATCCACGCAAACACTTGCCCTAGGCCATCAGTCCCATTCTGCCCAGGTGTAACCTGTCCACTGATCCTACCTCCCCCAGAACGTCCCCATGCACCATCTTTCCAGCCATGTATTCATCTGATATATCCTGGTATTTCTACCCTGACTAACACATGGCACTAATAGTAATCCTGAGATCACTATCCTGGAGGTCTACTTTTCAACTTATTTCCTATATTTGACTTTTAGGACCTCATTCTTTTTTTCTACTTATATCATTGGTAACGATGTGCACCACAATCACTGGCTGTTTCCCCTCCCCCTCCAGAATGTCCTGCAGCTGCTCTGAGACATCCTTGACCCGAGCAACAGGAAGGCAACATACCATCCTGGAGTCTTGTTTGCGGCCACAGAAACGCCTGTCTATTCCCCTGACAATTAAATCCCCTACAATTATCGAATTCCCACACTTTCTCCTCCTCTCCAATGCAGCAGAGCCAACTATGGTGCAACAAATTGGGCTGTTACTGGGAAGCCATCCCCTCCCCCAACATTATCTAAAATGGAATATCTGTTCTGCAGTGCATTTGACCACATAGGATTCCTGCACTGCCTGCCTAGGTGGCAGTTACTCTTCCAGGTGGTCACCCATTCTCTTTCTGTCTCTGGAGTCTTAGCCTGGGGTGTGACCATGACTCTGTATGTGCTATCTACAATGCTCTCAGCTTTACGGATGTTCCGCAGTATCCCAACTGCTGCTCCAACTCAAAACCTGGGTTTCCAAGAGCTGTAGCTGGAGACACTGCCTGCACACAAAGAAACATAGAAAATGAAAGCAGGAGTAGGCCATTTGATCCCTTCGCGCCTGCTCCACATTCATTATGATCATGACTGATCATCAAATTCAATATCTTGATCCCGCCTTTCCTCCCATGTCTCCTTACCCCTTTCACCCCTAGAGCTATATCTAATTTCCTCTTGAAACCTGCTAGCTGCGGGCACTGGAAATGTTCCCTGCTTCCCACATGAAGCACAAGGAGCTCCTCCAAGTTCTTCCACACCTTTCCTGCTTCCCCAGTGATATCAATCTTTCTCCATTCTACACTCGTCACATTTATTCCGGTTGAAAAGCAAGATGTCCAATCAGAAATCCATCCCACCTATTTAAAGTTAGAAACTAAGGTAATGGAAACAGGCCTCTTGATTTCTGTGAATCATTTTATGCATTGGAGGAAAGTTGTGTCCTAAAACTGGCTCTTAGCATTCAAATAGAACAGTTTATAGAAATCTTTTAGATGTATTAACATGTTTTGAAATGATCAGCAGTTATGGGTCAACAGTTGACTGTAGCAATGAGGAATGTGAAAAGTATATATGTGATAATGGAATAAATTGATTTTTGCTACCTTTGTTATTTTAACTGCAACCATCCTTCTCCCAAACTTCCATTTCTTTGACTTTCCCTTTATCTCACCTATCATCATTTATGTATTTACTTTTTTGAAGCCTATTCATCAGGATTTTTGCAAGGTGAAGCATAGCCTTTTGTCTCCGTACAGAAGCCCTTCTCCATGTCTGTTCATGATCAGTAAAATGGAAGTTAAAAAAAAATCACTGTTTATCTCAGTCAATCCTGTGCCAAACAATGATCAGGAAAAGCATGTAGTCCTGCGCAGGCTAAATATCCTTTACTTACACATTGCGGATAACTCTTATCCAAATTGACAATCTCAAAATCCTCAGGTATGTTGCTATCTTTTGAAGCAGTTTGAATTTAGTTTAAAAAAAGGAACATGGTTATCACCCAGAGCTGACTTCTAGACATTCTGGATTGATGCTCTCTATTATCTGTTGCTTTTCTTTAATACACGGATTCTACGTTTTCAAGTCAATCCCTGAGCTAAGCTATATCTGCTTGCCCCTTTATTACCCACCTATCTGCATTCAATCCACATGTCAAATGTGCATTTCTGATGTCTGGATTTAAAAGCTGTTCAAATAATCTCTCAGTTCATCCATAGCCTTTTCGTTTCAAGGAGTCATCCTTTTTCATGTTTAACAACCTCTGTGAAGCTTAATGTTTTTCATGCAGTCCTCTCTACAGTCTTAGAAGAATTATTATAACTCTGAAAAAGTCTTTAAATCATTTCTCAATTTCTGCCGCACTTTATTATAGGCTGCTGACAGGGTATACTGAAGAATTGAATGAGTAATTGTAGAAAGAAATTGCACTAGGTACATGTTATTTCAGTGAGCTTCAGGCAAGGATTTTTTTCTATTCATTCACTCATGTACACTAAGATTTTCAACTTGCTTTTTAACCACATCAAACTCACTGTATACTCAGGTACATTTCGTTCAAAATTGGTATTTGAACAGAGTCTTGAACATAATAAAATGTCCCAGGGTATCTCACACAAGTCTTATCTAAGAAAATTTAACACTGAGCTAAATTGAAAGTTAGTGGGACAAGATTGGTCAAAGAGTTGGTTTTACCTTTGCTGTGTATTTTAAAACATTGCATCCCTATGTGACTAGTCACGTGGTGTGCTGTGATGTCACCAGAGGCTTAAATGGTTTTTTTTATCTCTCCTCCATCTTGGACTTCAATCTGGCAACAGCTCTTAAATAAACTTGCATTGAGTTGGTTCAAAACGATGGCTGGAATTCTCTGGCCGTTCACACCCACCACTGCTATCAGAGAGGAGGGAGAATTTAATGCTCAGCCAAATCTGCATTCACTGCAGCGGGATGGGAGAGTCCTGCCCCAAGTCAACAATTTGCAAGCGCTACTGTTAAGTTGTGGTGAAACTAGTTGCTGAAAAGTAGGCCAGTCAGATTGATGAAGACCTGTTCTTGTACCACAGTGAAGTGTTTGCATACACTGCAGAAAAACTTGAACTTTCCACCATCTGATCTATTTATATATTTCATGGCAGTAATAATGTATCAATATGAAGAACATTTTGGCCTCATTGCCTCATGTTAGTACAATGAACGTGCTAGCTATCACCCTTGTCCATTCAACACTGCTGCGCATAAGAGCACATGTTCAAAATGTTTAAGATCCACAAAAGTTATTTATTCCATTTAATTATTAAAGTTGACAGGAAGTCTCTTGGAAAAGCAATACTTGTTCAAAATGTAAAGACATCATCAAAGAAGCTCTATATGTGCTTTTAAAAGAAACATTTTCCAATACATCAGCTGATGCTGGATGTGTTGTTAATTCTTCTTACAGCCTTCATGCAGTCCGTGCTTAAAGTCGCCTTAAGCTCAAAACAGCAACCTCAGAACTTGTTGAAACCTCAGTGGTCCCTGAGACTTATTTTGCTGCATTGCAGATATAAGTCTAAGCTCAACATGACAGACTGTGTATTCATAAATGAATCATGGATGTTCTCTTTTACTTAAAGAAAAGCTATAAATGTGGCTTCTAAAGTCAAACCTAAGGTCAAACAAGTGCTTATGTGTTCTGAAGAAACAATCTAAATATCATTTTGTTTTACACAAAATGTACAAAATAAATTAACTATTGTATTAAATAATCAAATTGCTAGGAACATCACTATATTACATGTAGAGCTTCGAGGGGTTGCAGACCACAGATCTAAGTTATACTGCTAAATTCGCATTCCTCTCTGACCATGGTGATGAATGCTCCGGGCAAGCCCATGATCTGCTCACGAACACTCAACAACCAATGACATTGGAATGTTGATAAACAGGGAAGGTTGTACAAATGGCTCATTTTAAGTAGATTTCAAATTAAGCTCTTTGCTTTACCCCAGTTACGGATCCACTGCACTGATTCTCGGATACAATTATACTGTTGCCGTAGAGTCTGCATTGAGTAGCTGTTCACCATGTTTGCATTATCATACTGCCACATAAGGCCAGAGTCAGGGATGGGACAGTGTGAGACCCCAGAGGAGGTTGTTCACAGTATAAATCAGGTCTGGTGTCAAACCTGGAGTCAGAGGCGCTGAGAGAATCTTTTGGATTTCTTGATATGTGTGAAAATCATTGCAGTTCACATATATGTATGGAGCGCACTTACTGTCCCTTATGCTGTCAAAATATTTAAATTGGCTTTTAAATTGGCTGGGTCACTGTCTGTGTGGAGTTTGCACATTCTACCTGTGTCTGCATGGGTTTCTTCCGGGTGGTCCGGTTTCCCCCCACAGACCAAAGATGTGTGGGTTAGGTTGATTGGCCTTGCTGAAGTTCCCCTTAGTGCTCTGGGAAGCGTAACTTAGAGGGATCGGCGGGATAAATATGTGGAGTTACAGGGATAGCGCCTGGGTGGGATTGTTGTCGGTGCAGACTCGATAGGCCGAATGGCCTCCTTCTTCACTGTAGGGATTCTGTGATTCTATGATTGCAAGCATATATGAACAGAACAAACTCTGCGCATGAGAATTGCAGTTGAGGCTTAGGGACATGATTTTCCACTTGAGTACTTTAGGCATACACTCAGTGTTAAAATTAATGGTCAGGCATTTACAGGTTGGAGTGTGCATTTCTGGGTGCAAATGGTGTCATAGAAAATTCCAAACACTTACTAAAGATATAGGAAATAGGGGCAGATGTAGCGTCTGCCATTCAATAAGATCATGGCTTCAACCTCAACTCTATTTATCATAGAATCATACAGTGCAGAAGGAGGCCATTTGGCCCATCGAGTCTGCACTGACCACAATCCCAGCCAGGCCCAATCCCCATAGCCCCATGCATTTACCCTAGCTAGTCCCCCTGACACTAAGGGGCAAATTAGCTTGGCCAATCCACCTAACCCACACATCTTTGGACTGTGGGAGGAAACCGGAGCACCCGGAGGAAACCCACACAGACACGGGGAGAATGTGCAAACTCTGCACAGACAGCCAAGCCGAGAATCGAACCCAGGTCCCTGGCGCTGTGTGGCAGTAGTGCTAACCACTGTGCCACCATGTCGTCCCAGCTATTTGTAATGCCCTAACTATGTTAGGCGTTGTGGGTTTTAAACATAAAGAAAAAGATGTTGGTCAAAATTCTCCCATCTTGCCTACTGGGGGAATCGTAGCAGGTGAGACCATTCAAGGGCCCATTGAGCAAGGGTCGGAATTTCCAGTCTTGGGGCGTGTTTAGCCAGAGAATCCCGCTCACTGCTTTCACATGTAAACTTAGAATAGCAACAAGAGGTTTATTGAAGACACTGTTGCCGGTACAGATTAGAAAATGAAACTAAAATAGGAACCTGTGAAACACCCCAATGACATCATCATCAAATCATGTGACCAGCTCTTAAAGTAATCATGCAACCACTTAAATATATAACACTATTTTCCTGCCCAATCTCAATGTCCTTCGATGTTTATAAAGGGTAAATTTTACAGACCTTGCTAGTGTATCTGAAGGCAGGGGCTTGTAAAATAGAATGAATGGCCTGTCTGCCACCTTCCCCCCCATCCCCGATCTGTCTCCTATATTACAGGGTGTGGAAAACATGTTCACCCAGCCTTAGGTCCACCCACCCTTAGGCCTATTGAAGCTGTGAAGTGGCCAACCATTGACCATAGAAGGGCCTCACTACCCCACGGCTGTAGTTTTGCACCTGGCTGAGGAACATTTGGGCAAGAAGAGCAGCCCAGCAGCTTTCACTGCACGGGCTGCTGGCAGACAGGAAGTTGAGGATACCTCCTTGAGGAGTGGGGGAATAGGAAGAGAACTTTGGGGCAATTGCCCCAAAAGTTATACATTGCTTTCATCCCACCCTCCCTCGCCTCTAAAACTCAAGCACAAAATCCATTGCTCTTCTTCATCCTGGACTGCTGTAGTTCTAGCAGTGACCACTGTTGGGACTACAGAGATGCCAGACAATCAGACTAGCCAGCAACTTGCTAGGGCGGGACTTCTTCCAGATGGGGGCGGAACTTCCACTCCAAACTAATTAAGGATAGTCCCAGCTTATTATATTTGTAGTGCAGCAAGGCTTCTGGACAGCGAGGTGGTGATGGACTTTTCGGTTGAGGTGGAGTGGGTGAGTAATCAATTCCCCTGTAAAGTTTTAAAGTTTATTTATTAGTGTCACAGGTAGGCTTACATCAACACTGCCATGAAATTACTGTGGAAAATCCCCTAGTCACCTCACTCCGGCACTTGTTCGGGTACATTGAGGAAACTTTAGCATGGCCAATGCACCTAACTAGCACTTCTTTCGGACTATGGGAGGAAACTGGAGCACCCGGAGGAAACCAACGCAGACAAGGGGAGAATGGGCAGACTTCGCATCCAGACAGTGAACCAAGCCAGAATCAAACCCAGGTCCCTGGCAACGTGAGGGCAGTGGTGCTAACCACTGTGCCACCGTGCCATCCACAAAGTCCACCCCAAATGTCTAAATGTCAGTCTTTAATATGTTTAATGAAATATTGATACCCCTGTACAAGACAGGTCACCTGTGGTGGCTCCACAGTACTGGTGAGTGATGGGGAAGAGTTAACAGCCAGGTGCTGTTGCATATCACTGTCATGTGGACAAATTGCCACTGTTGCAAATACAGTACCCAATGGTCATCATTTCCACTATTTGCTCAAATGAAAATTGTCTCCTGTGGATTTATTGGCTGCTTCAAAAAACCATTCTTATGAGGTTGCCATGTCTTGAGCTGACAAGCCCCTACAACCAAGAAAAATGGGCAGAAAGTCTAAGCAGTTTCATAAGCTTCTTCCAGGAAAAGTAAAAATGAATGATTTTAAATTCCACAAATGAATCAACAAGAGGAATGTGTAGCAGCAGGCCTTAATAGGAGAGTAATGATCTAATTAGCAAAGCATGTAGGTTCAGTAGAGAATTATATCATTTAAATTCCAGTTAAATTCACTTTACCAGTCAAAAAAGAGTCAGTATCACATCTAGTGGGACAAGGGTAATTTGTGAAGAGGTAAATGTGAATTTAATGGGGTGTTTCTCCATCTAAATCTCCGGCAAACTTGAATTATATGGATATTTTGAAATTTTAATCTAGAGAATAATGTTATTTTGATCACATGAATGTTGGAATGCAGCAACCTATTATCTATGCTCATGACATCTCAATAAAAAGAATACAGACTAGATACTGCTATACCAATAATAAGGAGACTAACATTGCTTACTGTTATTAAGTCTAAATTTAACAGAAACTTTCAGTGACTGCACAGGCAGTGAAGAATGGAAACCAGCAGGTAGCTGTCCGAGTTGCTCTGTTCCTCCAAAGTTACACTACCTCTCGATGAGAGATGGCATTGAAAAACATAGGGTCGAACCTGCCAGCCAAGCCCGAGCCTGACCCAGAAGCACGTTAAATGGTGTGTGACAACGTTGAACACTTATCCTGACATCACTGTGCTCTCATGCAATACTTCAGTCGGTGGATGCAGGCAAAGATCAGAAGCTAACCGCTATCAATTATGCTGTTTGTTGAGGGGATTAACTCCCCAGTTGACCAGCTGAAGTCAAGCAACGACAGCGAAATGGGCACATGTTATCGCTGGCACTTCACACACCTGTTCCTCTAACCACCATCTGCCCCACTTGGGGTAGCATGGTGGCACAGTGGTTAGCACTGCTGTCTCACCCAGGGACCCAGGTTCAATTCCCGGCTTGGGTCACTGTCTGTATGGAGTTTGCACATTCTCCCCGTGTCTGCATGGGTTTCCTCCGGATGCTCCGGTTTCCTCCCCACAATTTGAAAGACGTGCTGGTTAAGTGCATTGACCCAAATAGGTGCCGGAATGTGGCGACCAGGGGAATTTCACAGTAACTTTATTGCAGTGTTAATGTAAGCCTTACTTGTGACTAATAAATAAACTTTAATTTTTAATTTTTGTGACAGAGACTGTAGTTCTCAGGTGACTGGCGCATTGGACTCTTCAGTCACCTGAGAACTTATTTTTAATTTGGAAGCTAATCATCCTCGACTCTGAAGGACTGTCTAAGAAAAGATGCTTGTGATTGTACTGATAAGTGCATGACAAAAAGCTTCAAGTAGAATGCCTGTTTCAGTAATAGTCAAATTTACAACACATGTAAGCATGCCATCACTCGCCCTCCCCCCTAGCCCTCTCCCCAACTCTGTCCCAAATTTGGACAAAGTCCTTTACCATCACACCACCCCAAGACCTTCCTCCAATTTTGCCTTTGCCAGGTAGAAATTCTGGTCATCACACTACCAAAAGGATGTGGAGACTTTGGAGAGGGTACAGAAAAGATTTACCAGGATGTTGCCTGGTATGGAAGGCATTAGCTATGAGGAGAGGTTGGAGAAACTTGATTTGTCCTCACTGGAACGATGAGGTTGAGGGGCAACCTGATAGAAGTCTACAAGATTATGAGGGGCATGGACAGAGTGGATAGTCAGAAGCTTTTTCCCAGGGTGGAAGAGTCAATTACTCGAGGGCATAGATTTAAGGTACGAGGAGAAAGGTTTAGAGGAGATGTACAAGGCAAGTTTTTTACACAGAGGGAGGTGGGTGCCTAGAACTCGCTGCCGTGGGAGGTAGTGGAAGCAGATATGCTAGTGACTTTTAAGGGGTGTCTTGACAAATACATAAATAGGATTGGAATAGAGGGATATGGTCCCGGGAAGGGTAGGGGGTTTTAGTTCAGTCGGGCAGCATGGTTGGTGCAGGCTTGGAGGGCCAAAGGGCCTGTTCCTGTGCTGTAATTGTCGTTGTTCTTTGTTATAAGTGGTTTAATGGATCCAATATGTCATATCTCATAATCCATATAGTGCTAATGATGTTTAACCTTGAGTCCTCACACACCCCCTGAAAGTTGTGAAAGACTAATCAAGGCCCTTTTCTCTGTCTGTGCTGCACAGGTGAACCATCGTCTTCTGAGCCTGCCAACCCGAGGGACACCCGTTATCTTCCTCCAAGGCAGGGGAAACCTCAGAGCAACATCGCATCCCTGTACCAAGCACCAGTGCAGGTACTGACAGCTCGGCAGGGATTGGTGTTGTAGAAATATGGCAGTCACAAACCGGTGAGGGCACTTCACATTTGCACATGCAGAGTGTAGTCAAACAGGCCTCTGACAGTTGGAGGAGTGCCTCAGATGTTCCAGAGACTGTGTCTGAGTTGGCTGATGAACCTCTGGAGTTAACTGTGAGGGTGGCAGATGGTGGATATCCAACATGAGGTGCATGGAAATTTGGCAGATATACCATAGGGTTGTGTGCTCCAGCCCAAACTGTGGAAATGTCCATCCATTCCATGTGCACGGCAATCATCCATTCTTCAGAACTCCAACCTTCCTCCACAGACGGACTGGTGACTGTCCTGGGTGGGCAAACCAGCTGTATTGCAGAAGCAATCATGGAGACGCCCTCTGTCCTGCACTCCATTGCCCTGGGTCTGAACTCAGGGGCCCAGAGCCAGGAGAACTGAGGGCCTGGCCACCTCACCAGCTCCTGGAACTTCATGGAAGGGCAGGGTGGACTAATTGGTCCTCATGGTGGAGGATGAACAGCAGCTGCCGCCATCTGGTAGCACTACTCAGGGCACTTCTGTTGGTGGAAGGACACTCCTCCACCCCTCTGCCATTGACACGGCCCACCTCGATTGCCACAGAGACAGAAGGTCCTCCTGCCACTTATCAGGAGACTTCAAACATTGTTAGACCCCCAAGCCACCCACAGAGGATGCAGGGCCAATGTTATTCAGGGCCAAGTAGATCAGGTGCCTCTCTCCAGCATAGCAGCAAGCTATGGGCAGAGGAAGAGATTGGTGCAGGAGGAGGAGGGGTGGGGGGGTGGTGGTGCGGGGGGGGGGGGGGTGGGGGTGGGGGGGGGCACTACACGCAGTGCACATGGAAAAGAATTTTTTTAAATCCACAGTAGTAACAAACTGATTCACGTAGATGAATTTTGTTCATGTATTCCTCAGTGATGCCATTAGCCATATGTAAAGAAAAGCCAAATTTTCATGAAGAAATTTAGTTCATCTTTAATTGATTTATGATAAAGCAGAAGAAAAGATTTATGCATTTTTAGTAGTGACCAATGGTCAGGATGCAGCAATGCCTGAAGTATCAAGATGGTGAGTGTGTTGACAGGACTCTCTCAGGCAGATTGATGTTGAGACAGCAACAGCAGCACATGCATCTCATAGGCCAGGGATGTCTGACCTACTGGAACCTCTGCCATATTAAGGACTCCCATATGTCGTGGGTATTCATGCACTCATGTGCAGGTCCTTGCATTCTCCACTGGGATATTCCCTCACCTCTTCTTCAACCTCATCGTCAGAGCAAGGTTGGTGATCCTGCATCTCCTGTTCTTCCAGCGCCTCCCCTCTCTGAATGGTAAGGTTATGCAGAGCACAGCACACAATGGACCATCAGCAACACTTTGGATGGAGTGACTTCAGCAACACTTTGGATGGAGTGACTTCAGCACCCCTCCTGAATATCCAGGAATTGTGACTTCACCTTTAGCAGCCCAAGTGTCTGCTTCAGGAAGGGCCTTGTGATTCTGTGGGTATCATTAAAGCTCCACACTGCATCTATTCCACGGGCTCTGACAGGTGTCATGAACCATCTCTTCAAAAAATAACCCTTGTCAGCCAGAAACCAACTGGAGCCTAGGCCTTATGATGATGTTGCCCTTAATCCCTGGGGAAATCTGCAATCTCTATGAAGCCTCTGGCTTGTACAAGTTGACTGTGGTGGTCCATGGAAATTGCATGCACTGAACTGGCCTACCCTTTGGAACATTGCATTGGTAAAAATCTTCATGCAGTGGTGAGCAGCAGGGTGCATAATGCCACTGTCTCCATAGGCTACCTGAAAGAATTCAGTGCCTCAATGATCTTGATCGCTCCTGGCATTGGCTGAGCACCCACACAGTTGGAAGCAATCTCCCCTGCCAGCATTGCACAGAGAGAGGTCAGTGTGGCTCTCCAGAAGGTGGGATTTTACGGCATCGCTCTTCCCGAAACTGAAAACCCCACCCGAGGTCAACAGACCTTTCCATTGTCCGCCCCTCGCCTGCTCCGATTCCCCTGGCGGGAGGTAAAATTCCTCTGAGTCTGCTCTGTCACTGCATCTCTGATATTTGATTCAAACTCATCCTCTGCCTATAGACAGCATAAGTCTTTACTCTGCACCTCCATAATTGCAGTATCCTGCCTTCATCAGCTGCTTATTCCAGCATTGGTCTGCTCCCTCATGCGCGTCCAGTGTACCTGCCCTGACCATCTAGCCTTCTCTCTCTCCCTCTCAACCTCTTCCTCCTCCCCCTCATTGGAAGATACATTTCCCACAGAAACCACTCCGCCCACATTCTTAAAATCAAAAACAGGCTGAGGTGAAATTGAGGAACCATAACTGCACATTTGTGCAGGCTCATTCATTCATGAAAACAGCAAAGGTATATCCTGGAACAAGACCTTCCAATAGCAAATGATAACAGCACTTATATAACAGCCTGAGCTTCTGAGGTCAAATAAAAGACCCAGCTGCTGCCTTTAAACCAGCCCTTACAATCACTCAGTGCAAAAAGTGAGTTCTCCTCCTGGCATGCTGCACACTCTGCCTTATTCTTCCAGCATGTATTGCTGCTGTCAGTTGGATCATTAATAAGCTTAACAATCCAATTTAAAACAATTTGAATATAGTGGACAAACTCCCTATTTCTAGGGCCCTTGCCTAGCATATTACCACATTGCGGTGTGATGACGCTGGGAATGTGACCTGATGACGTCTTGCCTAATGTCAATCACAAGGAGGCACAGGTTCAAGGTGAGAGGGGAAAAATTTATGGGAGATATGCGGGGGAAGTTTTTCACGCAGAGAGCAGTGTGTGCCTGGAATGCACTGCCAGAGGAGCTGGTGGAAGCAGGCACATTAGCAACATTTAAGAGACATCTGGATAGCTACGTGAAAAGGGAGGGAATAGAAGGATATGGTTCGATTAAGGGTAGAAGATTTTTTTTTTAGTTTAGTTAGGGCATCATGATCGGCACAGGCTTGGAGTACTGAAGGGCCTGTTCTTGTGTTGTACTTTGTCCTTTGTTCTAATAATATGCCAGCGCGGGCACAGAATAGGACATTTTTGCTACGTGTTATTCAGCCAATGGCATTTCATTCTTCAGACTTTAATTTTGTTGAAGATTAATCTTGTAAAAATGTAATTTTTTTTCCACTTTTTCTTTCTGTCACTTTTATCTCTTCCTCCCCAATCCAATTTTCTTTGCTTCTGTTTAATTTACTTTTGGTACCTGATTTGACATTGAATTGAATATTTTAACTGATGTTTCCTCTGAACTACTCATTAACAATTCTTCAATTTTGTTGAAGGAGATGTACAATTGTTTTCCCTGTTCACACAGGTCCAGATCCTCTATCGAAGGCCCTTTCTAATCCTGCAATTTAAATAAATTCCAGTGCAAACTCCCACAGAAAGCCACTGGATGAGGATAAGTGTAATGAATGACTGGCAGTGCGCTGAGAGCAGCAATCCAACCCATTATCTCCACATTCTTTAGTGGTGTCATTTGTTACACTGCATTCTCCAGCTTCTGAGCGTGCTGTCTCAACAAATTCTAAAATGTAAAACCAGACACCACAGCCTAATTTTTTTTTAAAGAATCTGTTGTTTCACATTCATTTCCGTGAATTTGTGGCATTTGGTTCTAGTGGTGTCACATCACCATCTGCTAATGTCAGCCATGGTTCAGTGCATAACGTTCTCACCTCTGAGTCAATTCCCACTCCAGCTTTTGAGGACCAAAATCAAGGCTGACACTCCAGTGCAGTACTGAGGGAGTGCCACACTTTCAGGGGTACTGTCTTTTAGGTGCAATGTTAAACCGAGGCCCCACCTGCCTTTTTGGGGCCTGTAACAGACCCCATGGAGCTACTTTTTAAAGTTTATTTATTAGTCACAAGTAAGGCTTACATTAACGCTGCAATGAAGTTATTGTGAAACTCCCCTAGTCGCCGCACTCCAGCATCTGTTCGAGTCAATGCACCTAACCAGCACGTCTTTCAGAATGTGGGAGGAAACCCACGCAGACACGGGGAGAACGTGCAAACTCCACACAGTGACCCAAGCTGGGAATCAAACCCGGGTCCCTGGCGCTGTGAGGCAGCAGTGCTAACCACTGTGCCACCGTGCCACCCACATTTTGATGAAGAACAGGGAAGTTATTCCTGGGGTCCCGGCCAATAATTCTCCCTGAATCACAAAGAAACATTATCTGATGATGATCACATACCTGTTTTGTGGAAGTTTGCTGTATGCAAATTGGTTTCTGCATTTCCTACTCCACGACAGCAACAATATTTCAAAAGTACTTAACTAAGCACGGTGGTAAGTACTGCTGCCTCACAGCGCCAGAGACCCGGGTTCAATTCTGGCCTTGGGTCACTGTCTGTGTGGAGTCTGCACATTCTCCCCGTGTCTGCGTGGGTTTCCTCCGAGTGCTCTAGTTTCCTCCCACACTCCAAAGATGCGCAGGTTAGGTTGATTGGTCATGCTAAATTGCCCCTTAGTCTCAGGGGCAATAGCAGGGTAAATACGTGGGGTTAAGGGGATAGGGCCTGGTTGGAATTGTGGTTGGTGCAGACTCGATGGGCCAAATGGCCTCTTTCTGCTCTGGAGAAATTTTATGATTCTATGAACTGGCTATGATGTGCTTTGAGAGCTCCAGTGGTCAGGAGAAGTGCTATAGAAACGAAAGCCTATCCTTCTGGATAATGAAGCTCTTCCCATTCTCCAGTGTCGGTATAACCTGGAATGAGATGCAGTAATTCTGAAATTCTTAAAGTAAAATTAAAATTCATTTATTAGGCACAAGTAAGGCTTATATTAACACTGCAATGAAGTTACTGTGAAATTCCCCTAGTCGCCACACTACGACACCTGTTCGGGTCAATGCACCTAACTAGCACGTCTTTCAGGGAGGAAACCGGAGCACCCGAAGGAAACCCACACAGACATGGGGAGAACATGCAAACTCCACATAGTGACCCAAGCCAGGAATCGAAGCCGGGTCCCTGGCGCTGTGAGGCAGCAGTGCTAACCACTCAGCACATTCAAATTCGGCACATTTCATGCCATTGCCCAATGACTCTTTGAAATATTTCCTGAGAAGAGAACTGGAATCAGGGATTCTACCCAAGTCCAGTTTTAATCATTGGGTGATAATGTCAGTCATTTGACATTTCCCTGCGAGGTCCATGATCAGCCAGCTACAAGATCATTGCCAGTAAATCCTTCACACTGACAGGATTCAAGCTAATTTAATTCTTTTCAATTTTTGATTTTGATTGCTCTTTAATTGGAAAGTAATTAACTCTCTCACAGTCAAACAATTATTTGGTACGTCTAAATGTGCTTGAGGTTCAGTTCTAATGTATAAGAATTTTCAGTCTCCAGGGTTACCAGTTCAAAGCTGCATCGTACGAGGAAAGAAAACAATGATGGTTTTTTTGGAGCAGCGCTGCAACATGATAGTAAAATCAAAGGCTTGAAAATTAGGCACCATGGAGTTGAACCTCACGTGCACCAACTGCTGAAGCGGTCTTCGTGCAGATATGAATTTTAAACAAGTCCACTCAACTTTAGCAATACACTTCCCCAAATGTTTAAACTTTTTTTCTGTTTTTGTTTTGTTACTGGTTAAAATGGTTGCTCAAGGTATATTTTTCATGCATCCTCAGAAGGACTTTATACAAATGCCCAGCAATTGTGGGATAAATGTTTCATAAGTAGAGTTTATTTATTTATTGTCACAAGTAGGCTTACATTAACACCGCAATGCAGTTACTGTGAAAATCCCCTAGTCGCCACATTCCGGCGCCTGTTCGGGTACACTGAGGGAGAATTTAGCATGGCAATGCACCTATGCAACACGTCTTTCAGACTGAGGGAGGAAACTGGAGCACCCGGAGGAAACCCACGCAGACACGGGGAGAACGTGCAGACTCTGCACAGACAGTGACCCAAGCCGGGAATCGAACCCGGGTCCCTGACACTGTGAGACAGCAGTGCTAACCACCGTGCCACCCTGGGCACCATTTTATGGAAGGAGTTGGGGGGGAAAGATGTGTAAGCCTGCCCTCCAGCCATAACATGGTATAGGTTGGCCAAATTGGCTAACAGTGGGATCTCCTTCCCTCACTGGAGAGGAGGTCTGCCCTCAGGAGTTACTGGCCAGTTTGATAGGCCAACAGCTCCAGCAGTCTCAGCAGTGTCGAGAGCTCAACAGTTGTAATGCTGAGACTGCCTTCATCTCAACAAGAAGACCCAATGGATCCCAGACCTAAGTCAGTGCTAGCGAACAGGGAGGACTTGGCCAGCTCAGTGAATGATGGTGGGTTTCTGGGGGGGTGAGAGGGAGGGGGGGGTGTATTTTGGAGAGCAAGCAGGCAAAAAGGAAGGGGGGTACCCCATCTGCATTTTGGACCCCCCCCCCCCCCCCCCCCCCCGACTCCCCTCTTCCTTCCTATCCATTTAAAAGCTTTATCCAAAAATGGCCTATTCAGTCTTGCCCGCCTGCCCAGTGCTAACTGTGTTTTTGCATGGACAGCATATTATCCTGGTCAATTGGCTTGCTATCAAGCTCAATTGAAACTTAATTATTTTTTAAACATGGTGAGCACTTTGCTGATTTCAGCATCTGCTGTGTTACAGGGCTGACCTCAGGGGTGTGGGGGAAGATGATGGGCTGGACACCCATCGTATTTCATATGTCCTTCCACTGAAAACATGGCTGGCAGGGGCAAATGAAATACAGCCCAGCAGAAACAAACAGAAAGAAAACAAGAGGTCTAAGCTGTTTACATGAATGACTTCATAGAATCATAGAAACCCTACAGTGCAGAAGGAGGCCATTCGGCCCATCGAGTCTGCACCGACCACAATCCCACCCAGGTCCTACCCCTACATATTTTACCCGCGAATCCCTCTAACCTACGCATCCCAGGACACTAAGGGGCAATTTAACATGGCCAATCAACCTAACCCGCACATCTTTGGACTGTGGGAGGAAACCGGAGCACCTGGAGGAAACCCACGCAGACACGAGGAGAATGTGCAAACTCCACACAGACAGTGACCCGAGCCGGGAATCGAACCCGGGACCCTGGAGCTGTGAAGCAGCAGTGCTAACCACTGTGCTACCGTGCCGCTTGATGGCTGGTTAGAATCAGTCATTTCATATTCATTTTTATTTCATATTTACTGAAATCTCACAGACATAAATTATTAACATGGCAAAACAAGACATATTATGGCCTGGATTTTTGCCAATTCAAGATAGTTCTGGGGCCCTTTATAAATGGCAAATGCCCAACCCCATTCCTGAATTTACTGACTTTCACCAAGGCCTTTTACAGGCATAGGCAGATTTGGGTCACATGCCTACACTCTCAGTCTCTGACTAACCAGTTACAATACAAGAAACTGAAAGCACTTGAAATCTCCTTACCTTATGTAAATAAACATTGTGCAATTGGCACTAGAGATCAGAGAACCAGAGTTGTCAATCAACAAATGTTTTCCCTGGGTCTCAGGTATTTCAACAGACTAATGGATTTCTGGGCTTTCAAACCCAAAGAGGTTTCAAGTGCTTGCATTTTCTGCTGTGGATACTTTAAAGGATCTAGATGATTGACTTTTTTATTGCCCTGTAGTAAAATGGCATTTTTAACATTGTGGAAAGTTATGAATGAATGACTTTTTTAAAGCTTTCTTTTGCACATCCCATAATCCTCATTGGGTCTGTTTGTTCTATATGACCGGTTAATGGGCATATAAGTGCTACAGCATGGCATAGAGGGCATGAGGGGCTGTTGGGGTAGGTGGAGGAGCATTGTCAGGCATGGTGCATAAAAGGCCATGGGAAGTGGGTGGAGGGGCTTTGATGGCTTGGAAGAGCTTGTGAAGTGTGTGCGGGGTGTGAGAAATGAGGTCTTGAGGGTCTTTCTGATTCAATTATAATTGGGATGAAGTCTCACAGCACCAAGATGAGCTTTTTAAACATCATGCCTCAACACCTGACAGCCCCTGTGGCTGCTTCCAACCTCTTTGCAGGGCTGTCTGGCCTGACTGCAGTCCATCCCACTCCTCAACAATGATGATCCCATCTTTGTGGGCACTTTTCCCAGAGCAGAGCACAAGAGGCCAGGAATTTTCCTAATTCTCTTTACCCACTCAAAGATGAAACCCTCACGCCATTGTGTTATTATCTTTTATTTCTCTAAATTAGAGATAAATTATATATTTTATTTTCATGCATGAGATGTGGACTATTTGTGGCTCGGCCAGTATTGATTACCCATCCCTAATTGCCCTTGATGGTGAGCTGTTTTTGTTTGTCCATGTGGTATAGATACATCTGCAGTCCTATTAGGGAGGGAGTTCCAGGATTTTTGACCCAATGGCAGTGAAGGAACAGTGATATATTTCCAAGTCAGTGTGGAGTGAATCCGATTGGAACTTCTGAGGGTGGTGTTCCCATATCTCTGCTGCCCTTGTCCTTCAGAACATGAAATCTCCTTACCACCTTCACCTCATTTCCATTTATACTATTTCGTTTCGTCATTCCATCTCATTCATCCATTTTTATCATCCTTCAATCTCACTTCCATTTTTCCACTTCTCCATTCCCTCTCTCCATCTTGCATCCCCCCTCACCTACACTTCAGGGCAACTGCCACATTCCTCAGGCAGTCCTTTTACAATCTGTACCTCTGTTCTGCCATTCACACATTCTAATCATTTAATGGATACATTTAGCACCTTTCTCAGCCTTCTTCATCATCACTTACATTCCCTTTGTCCACTTACTGCCCCCCCCCCCCCCCCCCACCCTCATAGTATAAACCTCTTCTGATTTTCTTTGCTCTTAGTTCTGACGAAGGGTCATACAGACTCAAAACTTTGGCTCTATTCTCTCTCCACAGATGCTGTCAGACCTGCTGAGACTTTCCAGCATTTTCTGTTTTGTTTCAGATTCCAGCATCCGGAGTAATTTGCTTTTACCCTTCTAGATGTTAGTGATCATGGATTTGGAAGGTGCTGTCTAAGATGCTGTTTCAGGCTGCCACAACGTGCAAGGTGTTAGTTGTGAAATGAAAGCATATCCTATTCTGCAGACTGAGCCCAAACAGATCGTGAGGACTGCCCTGTCAAATACTAAACTGCAATGGTGAAAAATGTTTCATGTAAACATGATCTATAATGAAAGACTGTCTCCTGCCAGGAAGGATTTCATTTCTAATTAACATTATTTGTTTCAAGAAATGTTATTTTTGTCTTCTTGCCAAGTTTGCCTTTTTTCCCCGATCCTTTCTTACCTCCTGATGACAGTTTTGTCATTCCACAACTACTTAGCACCCTCCATTACCGCACACTAGTGGTCATTATTTTTCTACGGTGACCATTGGCAAATTATTCCACTGTGGGGGCACCATCACAAAACGCAAACCCATTCAGGCAGTTTTGAACAGAGACTCAAGAGCATGAAGCCTGATTTATTTTGCCCCCTTAGTCCAGGGAGATTGAAATCCACTGGACACCCCTTGAGCCAATGCAGTTGAGATAATCAATCTCGGTAGACACTTAAGAGTCGGACTTGGGACACTCTGCCTAAACTACCCAAGATTTTTAGAAAAGCTGCGCATGCTGAAGATATGAAATAAAAACTGAAAAACTCCGCAGGTCTGACAGCATCTGTGGAGAGAGAAACAGACTGAACGTTTCGAGTCTGTATGACTCTTCTTCGGAATAAACTTTGATAGAAAATATCTCCACTGATGAGGAGTGCAGATGCTGATATGCATATCTGTTCTATTTATATATTTTTATATTCAAATATGTATTATAATATTTTCTATTCATATACATCTTACATTCATATGTATATATTCTTATATACATTTCTGGAGACAACAATTAGTTGTATAGTGTACATCTGTGTTTACCTTGATTGGTAATCTGATTAATGCTTGCTGGATAAGTAGATTCCCTAAGTACACCAGATGTTTACTGGGATACCAGCCACTCAGGAGAGAGAGAGACATGTAATTATGAAATTCCAATGGCTAGGCAGTGCAGCTTTGTAAGAATTAAGTTTGATAGTTAACACTTCTGCTTGCATGTTATTCTAAAGAGCACTTCATATTTACCTTGCTATGCCTATGGATGTAGAAAGCACACCCTTTACCCAGCAATGCTTGATAATTCTCTCATTGAAAGCCAGTCACTTAAAAGGTACAAGTGTTCATTCTTGTCAAGCTTCTGAGCAATCTACCAATGATTAGCAAGTCGATGCAGATAATGCAGTGCAGTAGTTAAAGTACAGCAAATCTAAATACCCCAAATGGTAATTCCAGTCCTTAGCTTTGAAGATTTGCCGCTGTAGTAAGAAAGAGGACATGAAAGATCTGGAAGAATTGTCATTTGCCTTGCAGGATTCTATTCTAGCATGTTAGCCTGAAATTAAATTCATTAATTTTTTATTATGTTTTCAGAAAAATGCAATAAAATATATGCAGATACCCTATTTAATCGTATAAGGTTGGTTTGCAGCATTTGATAATTGTGAAGACTTAAAATTAAAAATAGAAATATTCTGAAATTCTAACCAGTGTTCAGCTATTCAGAATTAAGCATATCTTTCATCTATCAAGCCCGTCTGTTGACATTATTTTAATAGAACATATAATATCACAAACCCATAAAATGACCTCCGAGGAAGCATTCGTCAACCCAGTCTGAAGGCTCCAATTCAAAAAGCAATATCAACCAAAAGCTGCACTTACCACATTTTCCCAAATGAATAGAAGAGCCAGGGAGTAAAAATTATCTAAAAATTAAAAGTGAGCAATGAGTCTGGCTGAACCTGATTTTTGTGTGAAAATTGGTGTGTAATGACCTTTCAGCAGCAGAGATAGAAAAAAAAGTCGACACAAAATATCACATCAATATCACATCAAGGCTGGTTGGTGATTAAAGCATGAAGGCTAGAAAATGTGAAACACATTGCCCGAAGCAAACACATGTCAAATGAGTAGAACTGCGGTTAAATATGTGCCATTGGGTCTATACATGGTAATTTTTGCCTGCATCAGTCTATTGGTTTCCAAAGTCATTCTTTTTGATTCAATTTTGACAGTACCCAAATTGTCTTTTGATTTGCACTGGATTCGGTGGTGGTTTAGATTTACGGGCAGCAGGCAGCTGCACTTAGATTGGTCCCAGAAGCCTGCTGGCAATAAATAGTCTCCTCTAACCTCCCATTAGATTCTTATTTTGGACACAAAGACGGAGAATTGATTAAATCAAGGTGTCATCAATTATGACAATGGGGACTTCACTTATGATAGGTTTCCTGCAGCATAAGTCATGAAAGAGATTAACAGTATCAAAATTGCCTGCCTGAAGCATACATTACACCATTGAGGAGGAGCCCAAGAGGGATATCAGCATAATTAACACTGCAGCTTTTTTCCTTCGAGCTGCCAGAGGTTTTCTTCACATTTCTGCATGAAGGAAATTTAATTTGACCTATTTTGTTATTTTGAAAGCTCTTTTGGAGTTAGCAGTCTAACAGGATGCTTGTTTTCTTCAGACAAAAGTGGGATCTTTAATCATATTCATTTCTCTAGGAAAAATAACAATGTTTACGATATGAAAGGAATCTCTTCAGTGGCACATTTCCTTCAGTACATCCTCCCCTAATTGTTTTGATACCATAGTGCTTCCCTAAGTTTAATTTTGTTGTTGAAGAAAAAAAACCTCTTCTCATAAAGAGGTCATAGTGCAGTGAGCAAAACACTCTCTGGAGTGAATCATTTTGGAAATACAATCTTGGCTTGGGTTAACATCTTAAAGTTGAAAGTTTATTAGTATCACAAGTAGGCCCACATTAACGCTGCAATGACATTACTGTGAAAATCCCTTAGTCGCCACACTCCAGCGCCTGTTCGGGTACACTGAGGGAGAATTTAGCATGGCCAATGCACCTAACCAATACATCTTTCGGACTGCGGGAGGAAACCGGAGCACCAGGAGGAAACCCACCGAGACACAAGGAAAACGTGCAAACTCCGCAAATACAGTGACCCAAGCCGGGAATCGAACCTGGGTCCCTGTCGCTGTGAGGTATGATTGCTAACCATTGTGCCACCATGCCACCGTGAAGTGTCAGTGATGTTAACCTGGCAGAGTAATATTGTTTCTCTAATGAAAACAGAATATGGACCCAACTTACAACCTACAACAAGAACCAAGATTCATTATTAGAGACAGCACTGTGGCACAGTGGTTAGCACTGCTGCCTCACACTGGGACCCAGGTTCAATTCTGCCTTGGGTGACTGTCTGTGTAGAGTTTGCACATTCTCACCATATCTGCATGGTTTTCTCTGTGTGCTCCAGTTTGCTTCCACAGTCCAAAGATGTGCGGGTTAGGTTGATTGGCCATGCTCAATTGCCCTTAGATTAGCAGGGTGTAGAGGGATTACAGGGATAGGTAATCCTGGGTGGGATTGTTGTCAGTGCAGGCTCAATGGGCCAAATGGCCTCTTTCTACACTGTAAGGATTCTATGATTATATGTAAGGCAGCTGGCACAGTGTCACACGTGCAATGGCAGTGATGAGAGAGGCTTGTACTGCCACCTGAATCTTATTAATCAGATTATTACTAAAACCACACAGCTGTTCCTTTTTCAATAAGTGGTGGTTCACGGTGTGTCATAAAATATGGGCTTCCATCTCAAAATTTTCTGGCATTTTTTCTTAAACTTATCACCTTAGTGCAATGAAAGGATAACCAGCTGTCAACCATATTTTAACACCTTGTTTGCATTGTAAGTTAGTGCCACATTGAATATGTATATGTACCTGCCTCCCTCATACTTTCTACATTGATTTGATACAGGTGCTTTGACAATATAAATGGCCTCGTATCACTGGACAGTTGCATTGATCTCCCTGCAAGATGTATTCTGTCAATGATGGAGTGAGTGGAGTGAGATGATCAAATGTTTCTTGGACACAGTGTTTCCTGTTCTCGGTAGATATTGACTTGGAGCCATGACAGTGATATGCAGGTCAATAAATATTTTGTAGCTTGGCTAGATTACTTTCAGGATTCAGGCACTAGTACAGAATGACCCCTCCACAAGTTAAATATGTAGAGCAGTGTGGGTCACATATGACCTGTGCAAGGAACACGCTTCTTTCCTTTGTCCTTGTGTTACTTTAAGGATAAATCACTAAAGTATACATGGAGAGAACTGTAAAATCTACTGCAGAATGAATATTGCAGATCACATACTGTCATCCAGCAAAGCCAGCTGAGTGGATTTGACTGACTGGGTAGCACTGCATGATTCACATATAAAATCATGGGCTGAAATCTCACTGTAGGATTTGAACATATAATCCAACAGTAACTGCGGGAAGGAGGTGATGTTGTTCCCAGTAATCCCAGCAAAATACTCTGGAGGCGCAGGTTCAATTCTGACCACAGCAGCTGGTGAAAGTTGAATTTAATAATTATCTAAAAACAAAGGTCTAATTTCATTGCCATAAAACCCCAACTGATAAACTAAATCTGTCATCCTTACCTGGCCTGGTCTACAGGTGACTTCAGATCCACAGTAATGTGCTTCACTCTCAAATGGTGTAACAAGTTAGCAGGCCATGCAGTTGTACCAAAACACTAAAAAGTCTAAAAGGAATGAAACTGAATGGATTACTTGGTAATCACCGAAGCTTTGGAAATGACATAGCTGCTAGACTGGGTGGAGAGGGAACTGACAAGATGGAAAAACATACTGGACCTCATTCTCACCACCTGCTTGCTGCAAATGCATCTGATCGTGACAGTATCAGTTGGAGTGACAATCACACAGTCTCTGTGGAGACAAAGTCCCATTTCAGCATTGAAGATCCCCTCCATTTTGTTGTGTAGTACTAACACTGTGCCAAATGGGATTGATTTCGAACAGATCTAGCAACTCAAGATTGGGTAAGCATGAGGAGCTGTGGGCCATAAAGAGCAGCAGAATTGTACACAATCACAATCTGTAATCTCATGGTTCAGCATATCAGCCACCCTAATTTAACACCAAGCTAAGGAATTATGTAAGGTTATCAAACAAATAAAAACAGGAAAGAAGTTTATTATCTGAATGGCTATAGATTGAGAGAGCGGAATGTGCAACAAGATCTGTGTGTCCTTGTACACTAGTCACTGAAAGTAAGCATGCAAGTGCAGCAGACGGTGAAGAAGGCAAACGGTATGTTGGCATTCATAGTGAAAGGATTTGAATGCAGGAGCAGGGATGTCTTGATGCAATTATACATGGCCTTGGTGAGACCACACCTAGAATGTTATGTGCAGTTTGTCTCCTTATCTGAGAAAGGATGTTCTTGCTATGAGGGAGTACAGTGAACGTTTACCAGACTGATCCCTGGGATGGCCACACTGACATATGAGGAGAAATTGAGTCGGTTAGGATTATATTCGCTGGAGTTTGGAAAAATGAGGGGAGAGCTCAGAGAAACCTATAAAATTCTATCAGGGTAGCTGTAGGAAGGATGTTCCGATGGCAAGAGAGTCCAGAACCAGGGGTCAAAATCTGAGGATATGGGGTAAGCCAATTAGGACTGCGATGAGGTGAAACTTCTTCACCCAGGGAGTGGTGTGACTGTGGAATTCTCTATCACAGAAAGCAGTTGAGGCCAAAACATTATGTCTTCAAAAAGGAGTCAGATGTAGCTCTTGGGGTGAAAGCAATCAAAGGATATTGGGGGGAAAGTAGGAACAGGTTACTGAGTTGGATGATCAGCCATCATAAAAATGAATGGAGGAGAAGGCTCGAAGGGCCGAATGGCTACTCCTGCTCCTATTTTTTATGTTTCTCTGTTTTAAAGCTGGTTCAATGAAGAGTGCAGGATGACATGTCAGAAGCAGCATCAGGCATACCTAAAAAATTAAGAGTCAATCTGGTGAATCCACAGCACAGGACTAAGCGGTGAAGAGGGGATAAGGTCTGATAGAAGGCCAGTGGTTGGTGGAGATGGGAGAGAGGCAAAGAGAATGTAAATGGTGGTGATCATGGTAAGAAGGTGCTGATAGCGGCCAGTAAGAGATCAGAATGTGTAATTGGCAGAACAAAGGTGAGCAGAGTGTCAAAGGATGATCTGAGACATGTAACAAATGTCCGTAGTAGAGTAAAGGCTGTGGAGACAATGGTGGGGGGAAAGAGATGGAAAGTGGGATATTTAGTTGAAAAATGAAACAATGGAAGAAATGAAAATAAATTTCAAAAAACAAAATTTCAAAAATAAAATAAAATGAAATAAAATAAATTGATGGAAATGGGGTGAAGGTAGGGGTGAAAGTTCATGGTCTGAAGTTGTTGAACTCCATGTTAAGTCCAGAAGGCTGTAAAGTGTCGAATCAGAAGATCAGGTGCTGATCCTTTAGCTTGTGATGGAGTTTGCGTCGCATCATTCCCACCTCATCTCTGGAGTTTAGCTCTTTTGTCCATGTTTGAACCAAAGCTGTAACGAGGCACTGGCTAAACCCAACCTGCCCTTAACATCAAGGCTGCATTGCCTGCGTGTGGCATCAAGGAGGCTTGTAAAACTGAACCAATAGGAATCAGGTGGAAAACAAACCACCAGTCGTACCTAGCACATAGGAAAATGGTTGTTGTTGTTGGAGGTCAGTCAGCTCAGAGGACACCTGCAGGAATCCCTCAGGGTAGTGTCCCAGGCCCAACCATCTTCAGTTGCTCCATCAATGAGTTTCCTTCCAACATAAGGTCAGAAGTGAGGATGTTCGCTGATGATTGTACAATGTTCAGCACCATTCGCAACTGAAGTAGTCCATGTCCAAATACAGCAAGACCTAGACAAGGTCTTGGGCTGACAAATGGGAAGTAAGATTTATGCCACACAAGTGCCAGGCAAAGTTTAAAGAGAATCTAACTATCACCTCTTGGCATTCAATCGCATTATCATCGCTGAACCCCTCACTATCAACAACTTGATAGTTACCATTGAGCAGAAACTGAACTGGACTAGCCATATAAACAGAGCAGCTATAAAAACAGGTCAGAGACTGGGAATTCTACAGACAGTAACTCACCTCCTGACTCCCCAAACCTTATCCATCATCCACAAGGCAAAAGTCACAAGTGTGATGGAATTTTCACCATTTGCCTGGATGACACAGCTCCAAAAAAACCCAAGAAGCTCGACACCATCCAGGTCATAGCAGCCCACTTGATTGGCATCCTATCCACAAACATTTATCTACAAGATGCACTGCAGGAACTCACCAAGCCTCCTTAGACGGCACCTTCCAAACCCATGACCACTACCATCTAGAAGGACAAAGACAGCAGGCATATGGGAACACCACCACCTGGAAGTTCATCTCCAAATCATTCACCATCCTGACTTGTAAATGTATCACCATTCCTTCATAGCTCTTTGAAAGTGGAGTCACAGGTGGAAGAAGTCATTCAGCATGCTTGGTTTCATCGGTCAGAACATTGAATACAAGAGTTGGGACGTCTTGTTGAAGTTGTACATTGGTAAGGCCACACTTGGAATACTGTGTACAGTTCTGGTCACCCTATTATAGAAAGGATATTATTAAACTAGAAAGAGTGCAGAAAAGATTTACTAGGATGCTACCCGGACTTGATGGTTTGAGTTATAAGGAGAGGCTGGATAGACTGGGACTTTTTTTCTCTGGAGCGTAGAAGGCTGAGGGGTGATCTTATAGAGGTCTGTAAAATAATGAGGGGCACAGATCAGCTAGATAGTCAATATCTTTTCCCAAAGGTAGGGGAGTCTAAAACTAGAGGGCACAGGTTTAAGGTGAGAGGGGAGAGATGCAAAAGTGTCCAGAGGGGCAATTTTTTCACACAGAGGGTGGTGAGTGTCTGGAACAAGCTGCCAGAGATAGTAGTAGAGACGGGTACAATTTTGTCTTTTAAAAAGCATTTAGACAGTTACATGGGTAAGACGGGTATAGAGGGATATGGGCCAAATGCGGGCAATTGGGATTAGTTTAGGGGTTTAAAAAAAAATGGCGGCATGGACAAGTTGGGCTGAAGGGCTGTTTCCATGCTGTAAACCTCTGTGACTCTATGACACTGTCATTGGGTCAAAATCAGGGAACTCCCTCTCAAACAGCATTGTGGATGTAGCTTCAAGAATGCAGCTCATCAAGCTCAATTAGGGACAGGAAAAGTCTGGCCTAGCCAGCGGTGCCCATGTCGCACAAATGAATTTAAAAAACAATACTGAAGTAATGTTGCATTTTCAGAGCTGCCATCTTTGCAATGCAATATTAAACTGTAGCACTGTTTGTCTGACCAGGATATAAAAGGCATTATTCAAAGAACAGTAAAGGAGTTCTTCTGATGTCTTGAGCAAAATTCCTCCTTCAGGCAATACAAATACTATTTTAATTGGTCAATCATTCATATACAAAACCCATTGTGCACAAATTGGCTGCTATGTTTATTTTTATAGCAACAATGACTGCACTTCAGAAATAATTCTTTGGAAGCTTTGAGTTGTCCTGAGGACATAGTAAAGCTAAATAAATGCAAGTGGTTCTTCTTTACCAGAGCCATTTTAAGAAGCAATTCATACTGTTAGTTTTGAAGACATGTAATCATTTGTAGTTCCATATCTTTTCTGAGATTTTCCTCCTCTCCTATTTGTAAGGGAACAATCCCACAATTTGCCACATACCCAAATAGCTGCTCTTCATGTTTGAAACTTGACAGTGTCACCAGGCTATCCTATCATGGAAAGCATCACAACCCAGTTTAAACTTGAGCCTATGCAATATCCTTTTTGATTTGATTTGATTTATTATTATCATGTATAACATGTATTGTTATACATTGAAAAGTATTGTTTCTTGCATGCTATACAGGCAAAGCATACAGTTCATAGAGTATATGGGGGAGAAGGAAAGGAAAGGAGCAGAATGTAGTGTTACAGTCATAGCTAGGGTGTAGAGAAAGATCAGCTTAATATAAGGTGGGTCCATTCAAAAGGCTGATGGCAGCAGGGAAGAAGCTGTTCTTGTGTTGGTTGGTATGTGACCTCAGATTTTATATCTTTTTCCTGACGGAAGAAAGTAGAAGAGAGTATGTCCAGGGTGCGTGGGGTCCTTGATTATGCTGGTTTCTTTTCTGAGGCAACAGGAAGTGTAGGCAGAGTCAATGGATGGGAGGTTGATTTGCGTGATAGACTGGGCTTTGTTCATGACCCTTTGTAGTTTCTTGCAGTCTTTGACAGAGTAGGAGCCATACCAAGCTGTGATACATCCAGAACGAATAGTTTCTATGGTGCATCTGTAAACATTGATGAGAGTTGTAGCTGACATGCCGAATTTCCTTAGCCTTCTGATAAAGTAGAGGCATTGGTGGACTTTCTTAACTATAGCATTGTGTGGAGGGACCAAGACAGATTGTTGATCATCTGGACACCTAGAAACTTGAAGCTCTCAACCATTTCCAGTTCATTCACATTGATGTAGACAGGGGCATGTCCTCCACTATGCTTCCTCAATGGCTGAAACGCTAGCAAACCAACATCCATCCCCATCTCTCAAATCCCAAAGCTGCGATATACTGAAGCCAAGTTCAGCACCGCAACCTCCTGCTCGATTATGTTTAGTTTATTTAATACAGACAAGAGTTTGAATTTAGAAGCTTCTGGCACCAATTATTTTTCAATGAAAAAAGATGGTGTGAAAGAAATGATTTTGGCAGAGAGAACATTCAAGAAGGTTTCTGTCAAAAAAAAACAATTGACATTGTAAAGTATAAGAATCTAATGACATGCAATCAGCCAGCTCATTTAATAGTGCCACAAGTTTGTTTTTGCTTTTAGTAAAAAGCTCTTTAAGAGATAATTTTGCTGCTGGTGTTGCGTTTTTTTTCTTTGTTAAAAAAAAGATGAATTTTAAATCTGTTCAATTATAACATTAATGAACAATGTTCCTGTCAAGTGATCTGACCCATAGAGTTCTCTTTCAGAAGAAAAAAATGATTACGAATAAATCCTGTAACTATCCGACTTATCTGCAGACAGCTTATACTCTTCCAAACTAATTAAACATAAATGAGTCTATTTGTTGATCAGGCCATGAAAAAGGGGGGTTTGATCATGGCCCTTAGCATACTGCACACTAACTGAATGCTTTGATTGAAGCTGTGGCGAATGGATTATCTGGGCAGAAGTTGGAAGCCTGCTGCTGCTGAAGGAAACAAAAGTACCTATATTTGCAATTTGTACTCTTTAAATGATCACATTCCTGAATTAATTTTCAGGCCCCCAAGCCTTTTCAGATTTGAGAGCTGCACGGGTGGCACTGCTCCCCACAGCACCAGGGACCCGGGTTCGGTTCCCAGCTTGGGTCTCTGTCTGTGTGGCACGTTCTCCCCGTGTTTGCGTGGGTTTCCTCCGGGTGCTCCGGTTTCCTCCCACAGTCTGAAAGACATGCTGGTTAGGTGCATTGACCCGAACAGGTGCCGGGCTGTGGCGACTAGGGGAATTTCACAGTAGCTTCATTGCAGCATTAATGTAAGCCTTACTTGTGACTAATAAATAAACTTTAAAAACTTCAGCTAAATGCTCATCTGTGTACTGCAGAGGTCCCATGGACAGCAAGTTACCAAATACTGACAAACAAAAGGAAAATTTTAAAAATATGTTCTTGCTCTGAATGTGGGCCCTACTTGGGTGCAGTAAATAAATAAAATAATTATCCACCCACCCCCCCTCCCTCATGGGTGAGATTCTCCAGCCTCCCAGCCGCATGGTTCCCACCGGCGGGAGGTGGCCCGTTGTTTGCTGGTGACAGGATTCTCTGGTCCCACTCCTGTCAATGGGAGTTCCCATTGACGTCACCCCCCGCTGGCTGGGAATCCACATTTACCCTGCTAATCCCCCTAATTTACACTAAGGGACAATTTTAGTATGGCGAATCTACCTAACCCGCACATCTTTGGACTGTGGGAGGAAATCGGAGCACCCATAGGAAACCCAAGCAGACACGGGGAGAACGTGCAAACTCCACAGACGGACAGGCATAAAAAAACATAATGCACTTGTTCTCATTCACTGCTGTGTCCAATGCTGGAGAAAAATCAGAGGGTCAAAAAAGATATTTTTAAAAAAACAATCTTTGAACTTTCCTCTTCACCAGATACAAAAATATTGAAAATAGGAAAGAAAGGCTGACAGTCAAGCAATGAATTGGGCAAAGAATGTTCCATTTGCTACATGAAGGCAGGACATCACAAGGATGTATGTTTTGACAAACAAATGGCTGGAGTATGGGGCAAGCAATGTGATGAAATCTCCAGAAATACATATAATAACAGCTCCAGGGACCTGGGTTCGATTCCTGACATGGGTCACTGTCTGTGTGGAGTTTGTACATTCTTCCCGTGTTTGCGTGGGTTTCCTCTGGGTGCTCCGGTTTCCTCCCAGCATCCGAAGATGTACGGGTCAGGTTGATTGGCCATGCTAAATTGCCCCTTAGTGTCCTGGGATGCATACTTTAGAGGGATTAACAGGGTAAATATGTGGGGTGATGGGGATAGGGCCTGGGTGGGATTGTTGTCAGTGCAGACTCGATGGGCTGAATGGCCTCCTTCTGCACTGTAGGGGTTCTGTGATTCTATGATCACTGCTGGCAACTCTAAAGGGGGGGATTGACATACGGCATCTGGGAATAATGGGATACTTTATTTAGAACTGAAAACTGCTGTACCTTGTATAATGTCTGTGAGGCCGAGGGTCATATGAAAAATCTAATCAAGAGGAATCAGATCATGGGAGGAGGCAGGGCCATACGAGAGGACCTGATTAAGATACAATGAGGGAAAGTGACCGAGTCAGATGAAAAGATCTAATTAAAGATGAGGCAGTTGGTCAGTTGGAATTCTTGTAACAGTATAAACTGAGTGCTTAAACATTGTACTGCAGAAACCCTATTCCTGAGAGTGGGGCTTCTCCTTGCAGGCTTGTAAAGAAGGTCGCTCACTTGAACAACATCTGACTCTCGAGGTATTTTTTTGGTAGTGGGGCAAGCCTTTCAGCAACCCAATATTATAACCATGTTTTATACTTTATTGCATAATAGTCCATCCATTCTATGAATGTCGACTGATGGTTCTGTAGTCAGGAACCTCCGAGATTGGATTGTTTATTAATGAACTTGAATTGGAACTCCCGCTGCGAGTTTCATTTCTGCAACCATTTTCCTTTCACACAGCAGCACTGCTTAACTCTGTCTGCATATGGCTGCCTTTCTGACCTTGCACTACCTGTCTGCAATCCCCAAAGACTCTCTTGCTGTTTTTGGGTCGCAGGACCCGTTTAAACTGGCAGCTGCTGTTTGCTTCAAGTTTTGAGGAGCTTCCCTGTTTTCCGAATATGTTGTCTTCCCCCTCCCCCGAGATGTTTTCACTGTGATTGTTCTCAATGTAACTTCAGGGAGGCAGCAGAGAAGGGCCGATGAAACAAGAGATGAGGTTCTGCGTGAATATTTCTCCAGCCTTCAATTCAGCACTCCTCTAATGTTAGTGAGTCAAAGTACTTAGCCTGTATCATGCACCAACCCCTCAGAAATTACAGATCTGTTGCAAACATGTTTATGTGATCACTTAGCAATGGATTTTTTCTGTTACCATCGTGTATTTATTTGAAATATGGGGGCAATGCGATTCCATGACCTTTGTATTTTGTTCACTATCTTGTTTTTTATGATACCTTTCCCGGTAATTCTTTTTGCATTTTTCCCTAGAACTGAATTTTTTGATTCCTCTTCTGTATGTATAAAATTTTGTGAGCTATGTTTATTAATTTTCAAAGCAAAGTTCGTTTTGCAAGGGATTTGAGTAGAGGGATGAAACAAAATGCAAGCTCCTGGATATTAAGGACTCCCATGTCAGAATTACACAACTTGGTACACTGGGATATAAACGACTCTGGACAATTCCCTCAGCTCGCACAGGCCAATGGGACAGGAGTTTTCTATCCGTGGCGAGGGCAAGTGTAGCCAACTTTAATATGAAGACAGCTCTGCCAGCTTCCCTTCCTGGCTTCCATAGTTGTTGACATTGTTCCCCTCTCCAAGTATTGTTTCTCCCTGCCACCTTCAAACCTGCTGTTATCATTCACATCCTCAAAATAAAACAACCTTAACTACTCTGTCATTTGCAAACGACAGCCTAATCTTAAGGCTCCCTTTCCTCTTCAAATTCCTTGAATGTTTACCCCCCAAATCATTGCTCATATTTCCCACAACTCCGTTTTTGCACCCCTCCCAGTATCCATCCTGAAATGGCCATTATCAAAGTCACAAATGACATTCTACGTGAATGTGGCCTTGATAAACTATCCCTCCTTATCTTTCTCAACATGTCTGCCGTTGACCACAACATCATGCTACAACACTTCTCCGTTGCCCAGCTGAGTGCATGGCTTGGTGGCAGTGGTTAGCACTGCTGCCTCACAGCGCCAGGGACCTGGGTTCAATTCCGGCCTCGGGTGACTGTTTGTGCAAAGTCTGCACATTCTTCCCATCTCCGCGTGGATTTCCTCCAGGTGCTCCAGTTTCCTCCCACACTCCAAAGATGTGCGGGTTAGGTTGATAGGCTGTGCTAAATTGCCCCTTATTGTCCCAGGATGTATAGTGTTAGGGGGATTAACAGGATAAATATCTTGGGCTATGGGGATAGGGTCTAGGTGGGGTTGTTGTTGGTGCAGACTCGATGGGCCGAATGGTCTCCGTCTTCACTGCAGGGATTCTATAACTGATCTCACCTAGTTCCGTTTTTATCTATCTAATCACAGCCACAGAATTAATTCCCACACATTACTTCTAAAATCCCCCAGAGATCTATACTTGGCACCCTCCTATTTCTCATCTATGTACTACATCTCTGCAACATCATCCCAAAACATTTCCATGGGCTAGATTTTCCCTGTGCATTTGTGAATCCCATTGTCAGGCTCAGTCAGAAGCCCACATTGTGCAGGAAACAAAGACTCGAATGTGACTTACATCCGGATCAGCCAATTGATTGGTGGGGTAGGTGCTCAACATCCAATTAAGGATGGAAGTTGAGGGCCAATCTGAGACTTACCAGCTTGAAAACAGCTGCAGGATTCAATGGAAGGTAAGTGAGGGAGAGGGTACCTCACAATGAAGGAGACCACTCTCCGACTGTTTTAAAATTTGAACCAAAAAAATGTCTTTTTGAGCAGGACCACTACTGTGGTGTTGGTGAGGAGGAGCCACTCTACAGGGCCACCTCCAGGCAGCCAAACTGGCCCCCACCACATGTAAAAAGCTGCACGTTGACTGGAAAATCCTGGTTGGCTGCCACTAATTGGCCTTAGGTTGCACTGAATGAGCCTGATCAGTTACTCACCATATTCATGGTGGGTGCTATGCAGCCACCCCATCCCACCTCAGACAAATGGCCTGGTCAAGCATGGTGCCTGGGAACTGACTTGCCAGCTGCCGGTGCTTTTTTTAACACCTGCCCACCTTTGTTCCAAGTCCGAGCAAGATTAAAAATCTGGCCCCTCATGTATACTGATGAGAATCACTGTTTCTCACCGACACTTTCCCAATCCTTCCATTCTCCTTCATTCTTCATGCAGCTAGTCCGACATCCAGTACACTATGCATAAAAACTGGTTCCAACTAAATATTGGAGAGACCAATGTCATGAGTAGAGTAGGCTTTCTTACTGTTCTTAATCAGTATATTTTTTATAGACAAAGGTGTGTTTTTTCTTGCTCTTGGAGCATGTATTGCAATTAAATAATTCATCAGTGAGCTTTCATGAGTTTAAAATAAAGGTTATTTATTCTCAAAGACTTCATAGAATCCCCACAGTACAGGAGAAGGCCATTTGGCTCATCGAGCCTGCACCGACAACAATCCCACCCAGGCCCTATCCCTGTAACCCCATGTATTTACCCTGCTTATCCCCCTGACACTAAGGGGCAATTTAGCATGGCCAATCAACCTAACCAGCACATCTTTGGACTGTGGGAGGAAACCGAAGCATTCGGAGGTGTTGGCCTACCCTTAAATAATGTAATGTGTGAATTCTACAATTAGCTGTCCTCACCATGTCCATATTTAATTAACTATTCGCCAGAAATGTGATGATGTCTATAGTCAAAATGCTAAAAGTCACATGGTTTGCTGCAGCAATGTTGGCAGCTTGTTTGTATCCAATTTTTAAAACCATTCTCTGAAAGTTCATAATATGACCCGCCTGGGTTGGGAATGACACCAAAGTCATTGGGTTGAGCTGGCAGGGGGGGCATAAAATCTTGATTTTTGATTTGATTTGATTTATTATTGTCACATGTATTGACATACAGTTAAAAGTATTGTTTCTTGCGCGCTTTACAGACAAAGCATACCGTTCGTAGAGAAAGAAACGAGAGAGTGCAGAATGTAGTGTTACAGTCATAGCTAGGGTGTAGAGAAAGATCAACTTAGCACAAGGTAAGTCTATTCAAAAGTCTGACAGCAGCAGGGAAGAAGCTGTTCTTGAGTCGGTTGATACATGACATCAGACTTTTGTATCTTTTTCCCGACGGATGAATGTGGAAGAGAGAACAATGAGGAGGCACTGAGTGCTCCACCACACACCACCCACCCCACCCTGGGCTAAGTGAGGCCCTCAAATGACCAATTAATGGCCACTTAAACGCCTTAATCCATCATTGCCGTTATATTTTTTACCTGGAGAACAGTTCACAAGAGCATGGCAGAATAAAGTAAACTTGGAAGGGAAGCGTAAATTGGGAACATTTTTCAATTGTTTACAGTTCTTAAATAAACACTTTCAGAAATTATTCAGACGACAGGGCATGTTTATCAGGTGTAAGTGACTGCTAATAGTTAAATGCTTAAGGCATTTAAATGAAGCACAGGAACTACTCATTTTTCCAGGGCTTTCTAGTGAGGGTAAGAATATCGCAATGTCAGCATATTGCAGTTATTGAAGCTCTTACTTCATAGTGTTTGGAAAAGTTAACACATCCACAGTGAAAGTAATTGCAATGATGCACTGTCTTGTATGGATTGGTAGGAGACACATTTGTACAGCAAGCATTCCAAATCTGAGTTTAAATATTGAAGAACAAGGGAGAAGCCAGGCTGTTCCCACAGCTGAAGCGGGAAAACTGAAGGCTCCCAGTTGGCCTTCAAATAAGGCATTCCTCAAAGCAGGATTGGTGGAGGAATGGAATAAGATTAATTTGACCCTCTGGATGTTTGTTCCAGGAACCCCTATAGAAAGTGAAACAAATTCTGAGGCAATAAAGTGTTTCCATTCTTTTGTTAAATACCTTACAACCAAAACTGTTCATTACACCAACATACGGCTGACAAGTGGGTATTGTAGTTTGAATAATCTTGAGATGTATGCAAAACTTAAGACTAATCTAAAAATGTTCCCAATGTATTTGAGTCTCAGCACAAAAAAAATACATAAACCAGCAGTATGGTCAAGATTTGACTATAAAGTTCACATTGTATGTTGACTGAAGTTTCCTCCCTTTGATTTCTCAGTTGTGAGCATCGAAGCATGACATTGCATTATAAGGTTGTTTGGTGAGGGTTACAGGTAGTGTGACATGAACCCAAGATCCCGGTTGAGGCCGTCCTCATATGTGCGGAACTTGGCTATCAGGTTTTGTTCAGCGATTCTGCATTGTCGTGTGTCTTGAAGGCCGCCTTGGAGAACGATTACCCAAAGATCGGAGGCTGAATGCCCTCGGCTGCTGAAGTGTTCCCCAACAGGAAGGGAACACTCCTGCCTGGTGATTGTTGGTGGTGTCCATTCATCCATTATCATAGCGTCTGCATGGTCTTGCCAATGTACATGCCTCGGGACATCCTTTCCTGCAACGTATCAGGTAGACAATGTTGGCCAAGTTGCATGAGTATGTACCGTGTACCTGGTGGATGGTGTTCCACTGGAAGTTCTGGAAGCTTGTGTGGTTGAAGATGAACTATTTACTGTTAATACACAGCTTTTTGTTTTCTTTTTGAAAATCATTCATGGGATATGAGCATCATTGGCTAGGCCTGCATCAATTGCCCATCCCTAATTACCCTTGAGAAGGTGGTGGTGAGCTGTGTTCTTGGACCGCTGCAGTCTATGTTGTATCGGTACATCCACAATGCTGTTAGGGAGCAAGTTCCAGGAATTTGGCATGGTGAGTGATCTGCTAAAGGCAGTTTTGTCAGTCCACAAATATTTGGGGAGGTGATAGCCGAGCAGTATTATTGCTAGACTATTAATCCAGACACTCAGCTAATGTTCTGGGGACCCGGATTCGAATCCCGCCATGGCAGATGGTGGAATTTGAATCCAATTAAAAGAAATCTGGAATTAAGAATCTACCGATGACAATGAAACCATTGTCAATTGTTAGAAAAACCCATCTGGTTCACTAATGTCCTTTAGGGAAGGAAATCTGCCGTTCTTACCTGATCTGACCTACATGTGACTCCAGAACCATAGCAATGTGGTTCAGTTTCAACTGCCCTCCGAGGGTGACTAAGGGTGAACAGTAAATGCTGGCCAGCCTGAGACGCCCATGTCCCACAAATGAATAAAAATAAAACTTAGCACCCTCTGTTAGCACACACAAGCAGTCATTTTTCTTCTATGGGGACCTTTGGCAAATTATTCCGCTGCAGGGGCATTACCACAAAACTCGATGCAGTTTCAAACTTGCAGTCCATGTGATGTAGGTACATCCACCATGCTGTTAGAGAGGGAATTTCAGGATTTTGACCCAGTGAAGGAACAGCAATATATTTCCAAGTCAGGGTGGTGAGTGGTTTGGAGGGAAAATTCCAGGTTGTGGTGCTCCCATGTGTCTGCTGGCTTAGTCCTTCCAGGTGGAAGGTGTTCTGGGTTTGGAAGGTGCTGTCTTAAGGAATTTTAGTGAGTTCCTACAGGGCATCTTGTAGATGGTACACACTGCTGTCACTGTGTGTTGGTAGTGGAGAGAATGAATGTTTATGGATGGGGTGCTAATCAAGCAGGCTGCATTGTCCTGAATTATGTCAAGTTTCTTGTGTGTTTTTGGAGCTGCACCCATCCAGGCAAGTGGGCAGTATTCCATTAAACTCATGACTTGTGCCTTGTAGATGGTGGACAGGCTTTGGAGTATCAGGAGGTGACTTACTCTCTGCAGGATTCCTAGCCTCTGATCTGCTCTTGTATTTATATGGCTGGTCCAGTTCAGTTTCTGGTCAATGGAACTCCCAGGATGTTGATAGTGGGGGATTCAATGATGGTAATGTCATTGAATGTTAGCATTAAGGGGTAATGGTTAGATTCTCACATGTTGGAGATGGCCATTGTCCATCACTTGTGTGGCATGAATGTTAGTATATACATAGTAAGAGTTTTAACAACACCAGGTTAAAGTCCAACAGGTTTATTTGGTAGCGTATCAGGTAGACAACTGCCCTGTTTGAGAGCAGATTTCCACTCGATCTGACAAAGGAGCAGCGCTCCAAAAGCTAATGGTATTTGCTACCAAATAAACCTGTTGGACTTTAACCTGGTGTTGTTAAAACTCTTACTGTGTTCACCCCAGTCCAACGCCGGCATCTCCACATCAGTATATACATACACAGCTCCAAGGTATAGCTCTGACAAGGTACTATCTTCTCTCAGGCTCTCTCCATACATGATCTACCATCCTGTGACTCTCCATATCACAATGTGGGTGGAACTGTTCTCCATTCTCATTGTAACCTTTGCTAGGTTGAACACCCTTATACTACACATTTTTGTATGGTTTTGCCAAAGGTACTTTCCCAGAGCTATAAAATCATAGGGTGGCTTAGCTCAAGCCATTCTCGAAGGTCAGATTTCCTTTAGCAACATGAAAAAGCTGTGAAACCTAATTAGCCAGTCACCGTATGATAGACCTACCCACTACCTGTTTCCTCATTATATCCCTCAATCCCTTTCTCTCTAGAAATGCACATGTTACTTGAACTCATTTGTACTCTCCACTTCTATGGCCTTCTCTGGTAAGTTACTTTACAATCCTGTGACTTATTCAGTAAAGAAATTCCTTGATTAAATAAATTTTAATGTGTCCCTCTTGATATTTTAGCCATTTTCTGTTTTGAACAATGTTTGATCAGCTCCTGTTGATGATTTGAATCAGATACTTTGAAATCTTGTCCAAAGTTCTTAACATTTCATTATGACTTACATTTTTAATAATGAACCAGTGTTATTGTTTACCCTGTTTTCTTTCATTGCTTATTTTGCCACTTTCTTTTTCTATCTCCTGCACCATCTTTCCTTGTTTCCTATCAGTGTAATTAGCTACTTGCTACATACAATTTACTACACAGGGCCAAATGCTGTTTGTGCAATTTTTATTTAGGAAAGAAAAACATTCTTCTGTATCAAATGGAGCATACAGAATGAATGGGGCATTTTTAAATTCACTCATAACCACTGGAATTCTGTTGTTTGTTTTTGATTTCCCCACGGTACAATATTTCCAGGGATGTGAGAGAACGAATGCTGCAGCCTTAATTTGAGAAATCTTTCCATATCAATGTTTACACAGGGATTGCTAAAAAATATTGTCAATACCCACATGGACAGAAATGCTGAACATGAGGAACAGAAGACATGCTTAAGCAGCAAATAAAAGAACAGCATAACTGCAGCCATGTTTAAATTAGCATATATAAGTCATCCATTGATCCAAATAGACTGCTTCACAACATTATGTCAAATCATCTTTAAGAAAATAGATCATCCTTTACCAAAGTATGTTGGTTATCTAGACGTTGCAATCAGGTAACCAACTGAGCTACAACTATTGACATTAAGTTAATGCCAGAGATTATAAAATTGTGCCATGTCATCATTTCACATGCATTCTGATTTTTTTTTAAAAGAGAATTATATATCACAAATCATACAGTTTAGAACATAAGTACCCAAAGGCTTCTGAATTAGAAATTATTAATTGAAAGCTTGACGTATGAGATGCATCTGAGGACTCTGGGCTGTACTCGATGGAGTTCAGAAGGATGAGGGGGGATCTCATTGAAAGACCTAGATAGCTTGGACATGGGGAGGATGTTTCCATTAGTAGGAGAGACTAAGGAACCAAGAGCCCAGACTCGGAGTAAAGGGACAACTCTTTAGAACTGAGATGAAGAGGAATTTCTTCAACCAGAGGGTGGTGAATCTGTGGAATTCATTGCCACAGAAGGCTGTGGAAACCAGGTCATTGTGAGTATTTAAGACAGAGATAGATAGGTTCTTGATTGGTAAAGGGATCAAAGGTTATGGGGAGAAAGCGGGAGAATGGGGTTGTGGTACTTATCAACCATGATTGAATGGCAGAGCAGACCAATGAGCCGAATGGCCTAATTCTGCTCTTATATCTTATAGTCTTAAATGCTGACTGTCGTCTGGATAGAGATTTTTCAGTCAAAGATTTCTTCACTATATTCAGGGCTGAGTATAGCGACTACAGTTCAGAAATAGAGGAGAAAATGATTGTACCGAGGATTGTTCAGGTACTGAACTGCAATTTGCTTTCCAAAAGGAAGAGGATTATTTAACATTTGCGAGGCAAATGTTTAAACTGTAGTTAATATTTTTCTTCATCCAAGGTGTCATTTTACATTTTAATAAATTATTACTGCGTTTTAAAATTACTCATGTTGGCATCTTTTCTAAATTGTCTGCCTTCTTTCTCTAAGCTCTTTGCCACGCGTTGTTGCGTTGTTTCTTCAATAAACCATCAAAAAATAAAATGAGACAGCAAGTGAAAGAGTTAAGAAGTATCCAAAATGTTTTGCTGAGCTGTTGGTAAGATGTAATTTTCTCCTGCGAAACACTAAGATTGCAATTTTTTGCTCTCAGATTCAAGAATATTGATGCTGGATGTGGTGGCTTTCTTTATAAACTAAACTTTACCAGACTCACTCCATGGAGTAAATCTGGGCGCACAGTAGCATTGCTGTCTCACAGCGCCAGGGACCCGGGTTCGATTCCCAGCTTGAGTCCCTGTCTGTGTGGAGTTTGCATGTTCTCCCCGTGTCTGCGTGCGTTTCCTCCGGGTGCTCCGGTTTCCTCCCACATTCTGAAAGACATGCTGGTTAGGTGCATTGACCTGAACAGGCGCCGGAGTGCGGCGACTAGGGGAATTTCACTGTAACTTCATTGCAGTGTTAATGTAAGCCTTACTTGTGACTAATAAATGAACTTTAAAAATCTGTTAAAGTATGATCAGAGTCATAGCTTTACAATAACTTAAAACATATAATATATGGGATTCCAAAAATGTTAACTTCTGTTTGGGGACTGCATTCCATGATTTCACCCTTTTCTTCACATAAATTGAAAACCAGTGATCATAGCCACAGTAAACAGAACATTTTGGAGATGCACATCAAATGGGAAGAGTGCTTAATGTTAGCTGAGATTGCTCCACCAAACTGAGAAACACTGTTAAGGATGTTGATAGGCATCTGTAGAACTGATTAAAATAAACTTTAGGTGAGACTCCTAAGTTAAATGTGCTGCGGCTCGTATAAAATTATTTAAGGAGAGCGGTTGCCAAAGAATAGGTTTTTGTTTGTATGTCTGAATATGATGGCTGATTTACAATTACTATTTAGGTTACATAGAGTTACGTAGGGTTCAATTCCTGGCTTGGGTCACTGTGCACATTCTCTTCGTGTCTACATGGGTTTCCTCCAGATGCTCCGGTTTCCTCCCACAGTCCAAAATATGTGCTGTTTAGGTGCATTGGCCATGCTAAATTCTCCCTCGGCGTACCCAAACAGGCACCGAAATGTGGCGACTCGGGGATTTTCACAGTGATTTCAGTGCAGTGTTAATGTAAGCCTACTTGTGACACCAATAAATAAGCTTTTAAAACATTAAACTAGAAATAGATTGAATGTATAGCACAGAAACAGGTCAACATATCCAACTGGTCCATTTCAGTGCTTATGCTCCACCCGAGCCTCTTTCCACCCCTCTTCATCTAATCCTATCAGCATAACTCTTTTTTTCTCCCCCACTTGTTTATCTTGCAGCTGCTTAATTGCATTAATGCTCTTTGCCTCAACTTTGCCTCAACAAAAATGGCGGGGTTTCATATTTCAGCATCGGAAGAGTAGGCAGGGAATGTATATCCACGGATCACAGTTGCGCTATGGCCATGTAATGCTCCGAGGTTTGTTAATTAGCTGGATTTACCCCCTGACCTCACTGAGGCAGAATTCCAACCTCAGAGAGCTGTTGGTCAATTTCAGTGGCAGCAGTGATCAGGACTGGGATTGCGAGTAGCCCCCAGATTCGAAGCACTGGAATCCAGGACCAGGTCATTGCAGGGGTCCCACAGGGGGAGGGGAGGTGAGGCCGGGGGGGGGGGGGGGGATGGGGAGTGGTGGGTGCCTTAGTGGAGAGGCCATGTGAGGAGAAGGCACCTGTGGGGTCAGCCCTTAAGGAGGAGCATCCCATGTGGAAAGGGAGCTGTTGAGGGAGGCAACCCAAGGCTTGAGCAGGGTGTCCTGCCCAGCTTATGCACTGCCCCTGGGCAATAATTGGCCACTTAAGGGCCTCAATTGTTGTAAGGGTGGCTAATGTAAAATTATGAACATGTCGGGGGCAGATGGGAGGGCAAGAGACCATAAAGTTCTATCCTTTACGTTATTGAGTCCCACATTCTGCCCACTTTCGGAATCAACAGGTTCCGCCTGAATTCCCTTTTGACATTACTGGTGACGACTTTTTGCTAACGTTCCCTCCCTGTCTTACGCTCTGCCACACTAGTGGGAACATCTTCTCTGTTTACCAATTCAATCCCTTTCACTATTATAAATAGCAGCACTTCACCCCTAGGACTTAATTTTTCTAGAGAAAAGTTACCCAGATCCACCAACCTTTCCTGATAAGTATATTCTCTCAATTCTAATATCATCCTTATTATCTGTGCTGCACCTTCCCCAGGGCCTTGGTGTCATTTTCTGTGATATGTAGTGCACAGTACTCCAAGGATGATCTAATCAAGATTTGATATAAGTATAGCAACCACATCTTTGCTGTTTAATCCAATCATTTTAGAAATGAATCTCAGCACTTGGCTGGTTTACATCATGGCCTTCTCAACATGTACTGCTACTTTTAGTGACCTGTGCATCAATAACCCCAGATTCTTTACCCCATTTAGATATGTATTTTCCCAGGAGTATGCAGCCTCCCTAGTCTTCCTCTCAAACTGAATATTCTCACACAATTATTGAAGTTAAACTGATCTACTGTAAGATGAGGTAAATCCACCTTTTAATGGACATTAATACAATATGTATTACAATATGTGGAATATAGACAAAACTGGCTGAAAGACGGACATACTTAAAATTCTGTATTTCAAAACACATGGACTTAAAATGGCTGCCAACAAGACATCAACAGACAAAGAGATACACAGCCTTATCAATTCTATTTAGGAGTTGCTTGAACAGACAAAGGATGATGAGTCATTGGCAAAACTAGTCTGCTCGTTATGCAAAAAACAGGCCCTGCTAGACCTGGTTAAATATACTACCATTACAACATCTATGGATAGTACACGTTATAGACTCCAAGTTGTCTGTGAAATCCAACAGGTCTTGCAAAACGATCTCGATGGGAAAGCGATCAATTTGATTTGATTTGAGCTATTATTGTCACACGTATTAGCATACAGTGAAAAGTATTGTTTCTTGCACGCTATACAGACAGAGAATCCCTTCATAGAGAAGGAAACGAGAGAATGCAGAATGTAGTGTTACAGTCGTAGCTAGGGTGTAGAGGAAGTTCAACTTAATGCAAGGTAGGTCTATTCAAAAGCCTGACAGCAGCATGGAAGAAACTGTTCTTGAGTTGGTTGGTATGTGACCTCAGGCTTTTGTATCTTTCTCCTGATGGAAGAAGGTGGAAGAGAGGATGTCCGGGGTGCATGGGGTCCTTAATTATGCTGGCTGCTTTGCCGAGGCAGCGAGAAGTGTAGACAGAGTCAATGGATGGGAGGCTGGTTTGCGTGATGGATTGGGCTACATTCACAACCTTTTGTAGTTTCTTGCGATCTTGGACAGAGCAGGAGCCATACCAACCAGATACAACTAGAAAGAATGCTCTCTATGGTGCATCTGTAAAAGTTGGTGAGAGTCGTAGCTGACATGCCAATTTCCTCCTGGGGACTGTCAAAACCATTCCGCACCTCATCAGCTCCAAGCAATCATCAAAATTCAACCGACCATTGGGAGAAGCCTGCTAGAAATTCAAAGGCTGCATCTTTTAAAGTTGGATAAAGACAAAGCACAAGAGACTCTTTTAGCCAGAGCACACGGGTGGTTCACTTCTCCACAGCCAGGGACTCTTCTCCAAACAGAACAAACCAACTTTGGCTGAGCCGCAGCCTTGTTCCTTATCAGGTCCAACAACTGACTCTAATATTACTCTTCAACAATCAAAGAAAGATTTTCAACAAGTATTTACCAGCAAAGATCCAGGACACAAGAAACCGCATTTTCGGACACAACCCCAGACTGAAGGCCTGGGTTGCACAGCAAAGATTTTTTATGCCGACCTGACCACATGACCAAGGTGCATGTCCCTTGAAGGCAAGATGGCCCTGACCTTTTCTGAAAGACAGCACTGCCTCTTTGACCCCAGGAGTGGTGAGTATAATCTACAGTCTTCAGAAATCCCCAATTAGCCAAGTGTTGAAGAAGGGTGGTTGGGAATTGTATAAAATTGTGTAAACCTAAAAGTATCCATTATGTCATTATAGTCTCTTCCTTCCATAGCATGGTTATGTGTACATGTTCACAGGTGTGGTTAATTTAATTCCTTCCTGAATAAAATTTGGCCTTTTGTGTTACCCACTTGTCACTCTTTTCATTCTGGTGGATCACGGAGCTAGAACATAATTCCAAAGTCGAGAACTGGACGGGATCAGTTGCCTCAAAAACACTCACTCAAGTTCACTGGTCAGGCATAAAGAGTGGCTCACTTTCTCTGTCTCTCCTGCAAAGTCATCCCAGTGTGACACTTCTGCATTTCCTCCACCTGCAGGAGAGACACACAAGTCCAAGAGTGGTAGCGGAGAACACCAGGTGTGGAGTAATTTTTCTGGATGCAAAATCAAACAGGAATTGGATATCTATTCAATGATGTTTATTTTCTGTAAACATCATCTTTTTTAAGGTATTATTTTACCTGTTTTGCAGAGAAAGCTGTATGTGTAGCTGTAAGTCTTGTCAGTCAGAGGAATGTAGTGCAACAGA